>NC_134027.1:24326559-25576559 GCF_964204645.1 Tubulanus polymorphus
ATTGTTATTCAATATTTATTGAGGCTCTACAGTGGCGGATGCAGGAGGGTCTCGGGATTCCAACCTCTTTCTGACCAAGTGCCATATAAATTGAATATTTCAATCACTGATTATGTGGAACAAAGTTTTGAACCAGGTATATAGAGAAAAAGTTTTCTCCGCCGCACATTTCTTCTGCATTTCCTCTGCACGGCTCGTTACAATTACTATCGGCTACTAGTAATTCCCAGACTCCGGCACCGCAAACACATTTTGTACCATTGCGAAGTCCAGCAAATCTCATTTCTGAATAATAATAATAAAGAAAATAAGCAATATTATCGCTTATAGGGTTTAAGAGCGTATATCAAATATACACTCTTAAAACCAGGGAAGGGATTTTATTTATTTATGTATTTACCTCCCTTTTGTGACTTCATTTCCTGACAAGCTCTTTTGCAATTTTCGATATTCAGGTTTTCTATGAACGGCGGCCAACTCTTATTACGTAATCCTGGTTTTCCAAAACACCCAACGTAGTTCCGACATTGATCTGATGAATGAGAGTTAACAATATGAGTTGATTACTTCCTTTCTACATATATAAATATACATGATATACAATTCATTTTGTCATCATTGTTGAACTCAGTTTGTTTCACAAAAATCTACGGTTGCTTCTGATTCATTGAATAATCGAAGAAATAAAAGGTAGATGTTAGATCCTATAACCGACTCGTCGCGCATGCGCATTGACTTCCTGGACTTAGCTAGAAAACTCATGAAAAGTAACTAAAAATTCTCTACGTGTGCGTAAACATAACGATGTTCCACGGCGCTAGTGATGATAGCTTGCCACCCGCTGGTTTTATAACTACATATAGTCTTACCCTAAGCTACCTTACGGTAATAAGCTATAAAGCCTCACCTAACCCTAACCCTAAAGCCTCACCTTACTCTAAACCTAAACCCTACCCTACCCTAACCCTAAACCTTCTTGATACTAACCCTTCCGATCTTACCGATTGAAAAAGCCGTCATTTTGTGTACGGCTCGGTTATAGGATCTAACATTTACCGAAATGAAATCACATTGCCAGTAGTGGAGGCGTCCACGGGACAATCGTCTTAACGGCTAAATATCATCATTTGGAAAGCGCCGATAGAAACTTGACGACCGTTATTTACAGTTTTGTGAGCTAAACTTTGACCCCTTGATTGTAATGAACGAAAGAAAAAGGTTCAACTCACAACTGTGTGACTGATGTCGGTGATACTCACCTGTCCCTTGTGAAGTATTTGTCGAGGTTTCTTCTGCCACAGTATTCGCTTGTAAAAAGAAAAAAAATCATAGAATTTGACTCCAGCTTTTGTGACAAAATTATTTACAGTCTAAATCGATACAAGATTTACTGAACTGATTAGGAAATTACGTGTACTTTCTTTCTCTGATATACACTATACACGAATGAGCGACCGCAAGGGCTGCTATATTTGCTTGGAAAAAAAACATTGTTGAATCCAAAAATTATCACATCAACACCGCCTGGTAAATCCTCGCTTGCCATTAGCGGGGGAGTCCTTGACACAATCGTCTATCCGACTAAGTGTCATCATTCAGAAGGCGATAAACAGGAAGACATTGCTTATGTACAGTTTTGAGCATAATTTTCACTCCTCGAAAGAAATCGAATAAACGAAAAGTTAAACTCACAACTGCGTGACTGATGTCAATGATAAGCCTACTCACCTGTCCCTGCGGATGAAGGAGTTGTCGAAGTTTCAGTCGCCACACCAGTCGTAGCGGTCACTAATAAAAAAATAAATCATAGATTTTTACCCAGCATAATTAACGACAGAATTGACTGAAATCGACGTAAGACAAAGTGTGATGAGTACGAAATCAAATCGACATAGAAGTTAATCTTTCTTCGTTGTTGGCCCGAAGCGAACTAACTAGTCCTGTGTACTCACTTGTTGTTGCTGAGGTATCGTCAGTCGTCTCACTGGTCGTAGCATCCGCTTGTAAAAAAAGAATTGAATCCAGTTCATATCACGAGATTCATTACCTTCTAACTCACCAGCCTACTCACCTGTCCCTGCGGATGAAGGAGTTGTCGAAGTTTCAGTCGCCACACCAGTCGTAGCGGTCACTAATAAAAAAATAAATCATAGATTTTTACCCAGCATAATTAACGACAGAATTGACTGAAATCGACGTAAGACAAAGTGTGATGAGTACGAAATCAAATCGACATAGAAGTTAATCTTTCTTCGTTGTTGGCCCGAAGCGAACTAACTAGTCCTGTGTACTCACTTGTAGTTGCCGAGGTATCGTCAGTCGTCTCACTGGTCGTAGCATCCACTTGTAAAAAAAGAATTGAATCCAGTTCATATCACGAGATTCATTACCTTCTCATTAACTCAATTTACGATGAACTGAATCGATTGACAACTCACTTGTTGCTGCCGGTGAAGCACCGGCCGAGGTATCAGTTTTCAAAGGGGTCTTAGTATCCGCTTGTTAAAGAAAGAAAAACAGAAATCACAGAGTTGAATCCATGTCACAAAAGGATCGACTTTTTAATCGGCGTAACAGGAAAATCAATACAACATTTTATGGTCGCTAGCCGCCATTTTGTGAGGTAACGTTGTCACTGCATTGAACGGCGTGAGAGAGACAACTTTAAACTCGTTCTTCTCACTATATACACATCTCGTTTCTAGTTTTTCTCTCACATCTGACGACGATCTCTAGTGAGAGTCCAAAACGTCGTGTATTTTGATTCCATTCGCTTTAACTTTGTTGGGACCAGTTGTTCAAAATTCAAATTGGAAATCAAGTACATCGAAATTTACTTATCTCATTCTGCGTGCACGACGTCACGTATGACGTCATCAACAGCAGCATGGTTCCCAGAGTTATGAAATAATTCATCTGAAACGATAGACACATGTATATTTAATCGCTGTAATATATTTGCATTCTTATATGCACCACTTGATGACATGTATATATCTCGTATTTTGTTTCACTCAGATTTCCTGAAGATGACTATTAGATTATTGCCGAAACGTCGGATGGTAAATGCATGGCTGAAAGGAAACTTTTCGGACTTGATCTTCCAACGGATCTACATCAATCTCACGAATGATAAAAATGGACTCCAACCGCAGGAATCCGCGTTTTCGCGGAAGATATTCATCCATGTGTGGGATTATCGTTACAACACTCAACCATTTCAATGTGTCTCGGGTGCACTCAGACATTGAATAAACGTATTGAAAATGAGTTCATTTTTGAGCAAATGAAATAGTAAGTTTTCTACCGAACGCGCATACGACCCTAATTATCAATTGATTACCTTTTACATTTAATTGATTACCTTCTATCAATGAATTAATTACCTTATTTTCTGATAGTTGCAGAATTTTACTGGATTATTTGCGTCGTTGTGTGAGTTGTCTTCACCAAATGCAATCACTCGAAAAGTAATCACAAATAATGCAAAGAATCACCGAGTATATATAGTGCTGACAAACAGGTGACAGGAGGTAGTCATTGTGTTCGTGAAAAATGCTGAGAGAAACTGTATTTCTGTGAGTTGCAGATTCCAAAGATTATTTTCATCATTTTCTAAGGTGTGTGCACCGAATGCACTCGCATTTCAAGCAGTCACACAGAACGTGTTGAATTGCTGAATAAAAATAGCGCTGATAAACAGGTGGTAGGAGCTAGTCATTGTGTTCATTGTGAAAAAAACTGTATTTGTGAGAGTTGCAGATCCTACAGATGATTGTAGCGTCATTCTCTAAGGTGTGTGCACCGAATGCACTCAAGCAGTAACAAAAAATGCGATGAATTGAGATGAATACCGATACTGATAAACAGGTGACGGTAGCTAGTCATTGTGCTTGTGAAGAATGAGAATAGAACCTGTACAGTTACAGATTTTGCAGATTATGAGCGTCATTTTCTAAGGTGTGTGCACCGAATGCACTCAAGCAGTCACACAACATGTGAAGAATTGTTTGAATACAGATAGCACCAATAAACAGGTGACGGTAGCTAGTCATTGTGTTTACGAAGAATGAGAATGAACCTGTATACTTTCAGATTTTGCAGATCATTCCCATCGTAATCTCAAGTGTGTGCACCGAATGCACTCAAGGCGTCACGCGAAACGCAAAGGATCGTTGAATACAGATATTGCCAATGAACAGGTGACGGTAGCTAGCCATCGTGGTCATGAAGAGTGAAAATAGAAAATGTATAGTTTCAAGTTTGCCGGTCATTCCCATCGTAATCTCAAGTATGTGCACCGAATGCACTCCAAGCAGTCATACAGAACGCGAAGAATATTTGAATACAGATATTGCCGATAAACAGGTGACGGTAGCTAGTCATTGTGTTCATGGAGAATGAGAAAAGAACCTGTATAGTTACAGATTTTGCAGATCATTTCCATCGTTATCTCAAGTGTGTGCACCGAATGCACTCTTCAGTCACACGAAACGTGGAGTTGATACAGATATTGCCGATGGTAGCTAGTCATTGTATTCGTGGAGAATGAAAATAGAACCTGTATGGTCACAGATTTTGCGGATTATTTCAATCGTGTGAGCACCGAATATCACACAAAACTTGTAACTTGGAGAATTGAAAAATACAAATATCGCTGATAAACAGGTTACGGGTGTTTATCATCGTATTTGTGAAGAATGGTGATATCAGTTGGGCAATGATCAGAACTCGTCCCACGGCAACAATTTAAAAAACATCTCAGGACTCCACTGGTACATCCTCCCCCGGCAGGGATTCGAACCTGATGGCATCGAGATTGCCACGGCACGAAACCCTGCCACAATCGACCATGTGCGCAGATACATGCGCAGTTCAGATGATGTGATTTTTAGCCAGAAATCAGAAATCCCGTTTTATTTTAGCCCGGGTTTTCCCATTTATAGTTCCTCCTCGAAATTTGCCTCAACGATTATACAACGAGCAATCTGATTCGTGCCGCCAGTTTTCGTTCGGATAGTGCGCATGTAACTGCGCACATGGTCGTCTATGGCAGGGTTTCGTGCCGTGGCTTAGTGTAGCGATGCCATCAGGTTCGAGTCCCTGCAGTGGGAGGATGCCACTGGTATAGTATAGTATAGTATAGTATAGTAGTTTATTTGTCACCATCAATATGTACAAGATTAATAATAACAATAGTAAATTACAAACAATGAGGTGACAGGAGCCTGAACGGAGCCATAAAGGCTGTATATCCAAAAGGATGTTCAGACACCTTGAACACAAAGAACAAATTAAAGAAAAGAACAAATGAAGAGGGATGAGTTGATGAAAAATTAAGATGAATTTAAATCATGCAGACGTGTATGAATTAGGATATTATTTTGTATAAGTATCTATTTTGTATCAATATTGGTTAAAAATATCTCTTTTGAACCTACTAACGAGGGTGTTTATAGTTGGAGCGGATTTAATGAGTAAAGGTTGACTTTGCCAAATTGAAGGAACTTTACAGAGGAATGACTTATTGAAAATGCTGGTTTTGTGGGCTTGGATTCTAGGGTGGTTTCGAGCTCTAGTATTATATCTATGATTAAAGGAATTTCTATTAAATAAATTTACAATTGGTTGCGGAAGTTGGTTATAAACAAATCCATATGCAAGTTTGATAAGTTCTAAGTTTATCATATCTTCAAACTTCGGAATCTTGAACTTTTTAAAAAGAGGTGAGGTAGAGGCGTTGTTTTTAGCACAACCAATAACACGGATTGCTTTCTTTTGTAATTTGGTTAAAACATTGACTTGCTTCTTTGAGATTAATGGACCCCAGAGAGATAAACAGTATGCTAGATGAGAGTTTATGTAACTGAAGTAAAGCAATCGCTTTGACCAGCTTGGTAAAAGATTTTTCACACATTTCAATAGGTAAATATTCTTATTCAGCTTAGAACAAAGAGATTTCACGTGACTTTCAAATGTAAGTTTATCATCAATCAGCAGTCCTAAAAATCTATGCACATGAACAAACTCGATTTGGCTATTTTCAAATTTTAAAGTGGGATTGTCAATTCTTAGATGATGTGGTTTAATACAAAGTCCAGCAGATTTTGTTATATTGAGCGTGAGTTTATTTGCCCTGAACCAATTGATAGCAATTTTGAAGTCGTCACTTAGATGTTTAGTTATTTTTTCAAAGTCTTTCCCTACAATTAGAAGTGTGGTGTCGTCGGCAAATAAAATAGCTTTGCAGTTGTCTAGATTATGACTAAGATCGTTTATATACAACAAAAATAGGAGTGGCCCCAAAACCAATCCCTGCGAAACTCCGTAATCAACAGTGTTGATTTCCGATTCAAAGCTATTATATTTGACATTAATTTGACTCAAAAACTGGTGAAATCCACAAGTAAAAGAAAGACCCAGGGGTGGATCTAGGAAAATTGGAAGGCTTCTAAATATCTTTAGTATTAACTCTGAAGAAACCGAGAAATTTGAACTGTTTAAGATTTTTCTTAGTTAATGAGTTAATCACTTTCTCGCGGAATTGGCCTGCAGCAGGTTGATTTGCGGATATAACGAAAATATTTCTTTAAGTTAAACTAACAAATATTTTCGATATTAAATTTCTCTACGTACATTTTGTCGCATTTTCTGAAGTCTGTTATACGAATCTAAGATGTGAACATACGACATGAATAAACATTGGACTGGGACAAAGCGAAGAAATGTATTTCTTATAGCAAGAGGCGATTTCAAGCCATATGTTTAAGGCCTATACAACTGGAAAAGCTTTTCTAAAAGAACTGGGACGATGTGTGCGAGCAATCATTGGACAACCAGTTGCTATGGTATCGCAGCAATGGTTACTAGGTAACCCTGTGTTTTTGGTTGCTGGTCACCGGATGCGACCAGATCATTTACCGCGTGAAATTCAGCACTAGTTGCTACCTCTCAGCGTAGAGATGGACACAATTCCTAGATTCCCCGATTGGGCGACGATTGATGAATCGAAAGTATTTATGGACGGTAAATATTTTAGTTCGATGAAGCAACTATCATTCATAACAGGATTTTTGTGATAAGATTTTTGATGCTCAAGGCGTGTTTGAAAACGATTGAATGTTACCTTTTTAGATCCCGAATTTCACCTCGATGGTAAAATTTACACAGTTTATAACATTCATACCATACCCGGTAATTAGAACATTCGGTTTTCAACCATTCAACGACTGATTTTAAAAGCTGCAGTTTGATTTATATTTTTCATGTATAAATTGTAGGCATTCCCGAAGACTTGTGGGTATCGGCGCCTCGTAACACGGTCCTCTTTACCAATTACCCCACATATCCGTCCGAACAAATTAAAGTTATTGGAAGGTCGATCGGATGGGATACCGGGCGTGCCATGACCAGGATCTTCGACAAATCAAACTGGTGGAAAATAGAACTGAACGAAAATGAGCTCCCGACACCTTTGAAATTATCAGTATTTGACAAGGAAGACATCGAAATCAAGTCGGAGCCTAAAGCAGTTCGCTTTATCGATTCACGACCCGGTATTCATTTTCTGCAGTGGGGATACGGGTCGGTACAGGTTCTACCTTATCATCAGGAAGGTAAATATCGCTCGTTATGGTAAACACTTATTATGTTTTACTCGTCCATTGCGTAATCGTTTTTCTATTTTAGAAAAAACGGATGAGTTGAATTGGAAAGTTGGCGAATACGAAAAAGAAAAGGATGATTGCAACGTTAAGGAATCGGAACCAGAAATAACCGTTGCAGTTCCCGAAAAAGTTGCGAATGTCGAAATGAATAAGAAAGGCTCTACTGGATTCAAAGGTAAGCATCTAGTCATCACGAACCTGATAAGTCCTTGGAGTTTAATCAGATTGAACTTCTCCAATATTTATAGTGGCACGCTCTTCGATGTGTAAATTTTACTCACAACCGAAAGAAAGTGGATTTTGATAAAGCGTCTTTGAATTCTGATCATATTGTTTTTTAACCTAAAATTGTCTATTTTTTGTAGCAAAATTCAGAAAAATTGCCAAATTCCTCAGAAGAAGTTTCCTGAGAGTGTTCGTGTGCGGCGGTGGCCGATGAAGTGCTTTTCGTTGAATCTTGTGATATTTGGAGGCGTTTCAGTTGTTGCGAGGAGGTCTGGTAACATGTTGGAGGGATTGATAGAACTCGGGGACGACTCACATCGGAGAATACAGCATCTTTAGAACCGAGCAAACCACGAGTTACAGTGTGAGCTGACATTTTCTAAGGAGGGAATTCGTGAAATGAGGATAAAGCGTTAGAGCACAGCTAAAGATTTCATGGTCAGAGTTGCCAATATCATCTACTTCTATATAACAAATTATTATTGGTAAAATTTCAATAATTATTGCTTGGGTACTTGAAGAATTTTAGTACAGAAAGATAGATGAAACGGCATCAGAGTTTACGTGTAACCTCCTGACTAGTGTCAGGTGCATCACTTTGTAATATCGAAGGTGTATCTTTGCTCTGTTCCTATTATGATATTCCCAAACTTGTATAACTCGTAAACCCCCGAGCGAGGTTTCTAATCGATAACGGTTTTCTAACTGTGGGAGGTAATCGGGTTCTATCAGTTCAATCAACCTCTGTTTCCAGTCCTCTGCAGCGGCGACTAAACGTCTCTCGTTCCAATGAACTGTGATTCGGGCCTATACCGCCAATATATATTTGATTTCTATAAAACATTTCTATATCGTATTTTCATGTTCGGCTCATTCTTTTTGCCATTGTCCGCGACGAATATTTTACGTTCGGCTGATTTATTGTACAAGAATCTTTCCCCTTTCTTTAGAATATTCAAAATTCAAATTAATTCCACATCATACGTTTTAAAACGTATTACATATATCCACGTATTCTGGAGTCTGTCTGACAGGGATATAAACTCTTAAAAATGAACTTGAATATCAAGGAGGGTTAGATTGTTTTCCACCGGAAGACGGCTGGCAGACGGAAAAGTTACCGAAGTCGTGTCTTTGTGCAGATTGTCTTCCAACTGTGGAACTAAGGGTCTTTTACGTTGAAAATAGACCTTGCACCGGCGCAAATCAAAGTTACGATAATATTCGAAGACAATTGCATATGATATTACTAACAACTAACTAATACAAAATATTACATCGATGGAAAAATTAAATAAGGATTTGGACTGATAATGTTTGCGCAGCGTCAGAGACCCTAACGTTCCTCTCTCGCAAGCGTTTGACCGCGATGGTATGGTGAGACTCTACCTCGTTCCTCCCTCGCGAGATTTGGCATCATGAGACTATACTATGCAGGTCATTCTCAATTTCAATTGAGTGGAGCCTTCTTAGATTTAACACAGTTCTATAAACCTGAACCACGGGTGTCTCGTATAGACGTAGTTTCGAAGCATTACATCGTCGGCAGATCAAAGCAAATCGTGGTTATGTGTTGAAATCATAAAGCGCTTTTCAGCAAAATGTTCCGAATCATTTGATAACTATTTGTTCACATCTTCATAAACGTTTGGCTCGATATCAGACTCGGCTTTAAAAAAAAGAAAGAAACGCAATGAATAAAACAGGTTCCAGGCCAGGAGAATGATGGCTGGTCGGGAAAGAACGAGTTTTCGGAGTTTTAAAAGAAGATATTGACTCAAGACACGATGAGGTTTAGAGGTTTTTGTTGATATTTCCAAAATTACCATGATCTATCGCGAATACTCACCGCTAAAAGCCACGTTTACATATGTTGCTGCGGCGTATTCACAAATATCAAAGGTCATTGTGAGAGAAATACTGAAAAAGGGTAATCATTATTCACTGCTTTGATGATAAACATACGTGAATCTGTGTCTTTGATTTCATTGCTGTTACAATAAACTGCGATTAAAAAAGAGTCTATAGATAACCATTAAAATTCATACACATTGTCATTATATAAGTCAAACCGTCAACTGGGACTCCTCAATTCAAGCAGCTTGCGCGATGAATATCTATGAATGCTGTGACGTCACCACAGGCGCTTGAATATCGGCCTTGACCTTGTTGGTGTGTTTGGAAGTGATAGCATATTACCGTAATCTACGACATAACGTTCACCGAGTTATAATTACCTGCCGATGATTCTTTAGCTCTTCTGAAATGAACCAGCAATTTAAACGATAAATGCTTCGATTGTTAGTTCAGCAGGTTTTTTCTAAATGGAAAAAGGAATTGAAATGGTTTTAATATTTCCCTCCCGTCTGTCCAAAACGGCTGTCGAGTTAACTGATTTTTGTGTAAATCGAAGTACGAAGTTCGGTTCCGGTTCATTCAAACAATCTTCCAACCAGTTTGAACCGGCAAGCGACTGATTTTGATAAAGGCATTCAAGATGGTATTGGGTGCCGGTTAGAATAAAACAAAGGAGCAGTAAAAAACTCACGTTCCACTTGATTTGTAGTTGAAGACGCGGCCTCCGTTTCTGAGAAGAATGATTAAAAGTACAACTAATACGACAACTACCAGAATAAACGATATGCTAGCAAGAACAACCGCAGCAATCACCAGCGGATCACGAGAGAACTGCTCTTGTGATTGGTTCACTGAAAACAACACTATTGCTAAACAACATTTACATAATGATGGGGATGTAGAAACTACTGGCGAAACTGTCGTAACATTTACATAATGATGGGGATGTAGAAACTACCGGGGAAACTGTCGTAACATTTACATGATAATGGAGATGTAGAACACAGAACATCATGAAAATGATTTTTCGAAATTACTGCAACAAAGAGGTGTTTTACCTCCTTCCGAATGAAGCTCTCTGCGTGCAATGACGTCACTACTTTCAGTAACAATCAGTTTGTAACTGTTTGCCTGGCCGGGATTGGTTTTAATCTTTATACTTATCGAGCCATCAGTACCAGTACTTTCTATCGGTTTAGTAGATTCACAGTGGTTCGTATCCTTAGTACAGTATTTCACGTACACTCCGTATCCCGGCAGAAATGACGGCAATTTCACCACAACTAAATCGTCTTTTGTTGTTATTGTAGCCGCACTCAAAGCTAAAACGACTTCACCTGGAATGTCTAAAAATGTATAATAAATAGAATCACTTCCGAGCACGGCGCTGAAGACATAAAGGCTTGAAATCGAGATGAAACTAAAGTACATTGCTGTTTAGAAACAGTCACTGATTATGAAACTATTTATGCATGAAATGCTTAATCTGAAAAGGAAATTACGTTGACATTTCTTACTATTTGTTTTAGTTGTAACTATATCAGTGAATGGACTTGTATTATCACCGGGATTTGAGTTGACACTTCTCACTTTGAACTCATAATCAGTTGCTTGTTTTAATCCGGTTATTTTTGTTTGCACCAGTTTTCTATAACCGGGGTCAGGTATTTCAGCTTTGTCGATGAACAGTGTGGAGTCTGACGCCCTGTGATTGACGGTGACGGTGAACGTTTGTTCGGAACCACCCTCATATTCAGACACCCAGCTCAGCGTCGCAGATACGGCCGTTTTTGTGACGACTTTCAGATTTGTGGGGGTCTGCGGAGGCCCTGAAATAGGAAAGTTTATAATTCATAGAAACTTTATAAGTTTGAGAATATAGTGTACAAGCTGCATTGAATGTCAGCTTTCAGTTGACGGTAGGATGTATCGTACATGGAACTCTTAAAATAGAACGTATGTATGCATGAAAATCAAAGAAAATCTAAAAATTTCACCTAATGTCTACTTTTCGAAAAGTCCTATACTTTACCAGTCTCTGTTAGTCTAAGTTCAAATACTGCACTGCTGCCAATTAAATTACCGAGTCTACAATTAAAGGTTCCATAATCAGACGCCTGAACAGATTTTACAATTAAATCGCATTGAGTTTTGCTAATCGTGGAAAAATGCGTTTTCCGTTTGATTGCGACTGCAGCTCAAAGTTGTCGCTTTTGGATACGCGTCGTAGTTTATCGTGAATTTAGCCGTTCCTCCTGATTTTGCTGCTACGCGTTTGACTCGTCTGAGGAGCCTTGTTGCATCTATAGAAAATAGGGGAAAAAAATCATATTTACAATTCACCTAATACAAAAAATATGTGAGACTGCTAGATGGGCCTGGTTTTACTATAAAATAGAGAACGACAAGAATCTGACATTTGATTTAAAAGTTATTTGCTTTAATGGATTTTAATCGAGATTCAGTTTCGTGATTAATTTCACTAATTTTGCATCCATACTTCGATTCGATGGGTTTGTGGTGTATCGAATGTTTGTTACTTACATTGGACGTTGACAGTAGCGATATTACTGAAAGTTAAACCCCCTCTATTTGTCACTTGACATCTGTATCGCCCTGAATCGTTTCTTGATACAGGATGAAAATAAAACCGATTATCACCAGCACCCGTGGAACTGATTGATTTCCAGACACCCGGTTCAGTTGACAATTGCCAAGCGAAATTGTAGCTAACAGGGTTTCCACCATTCGCTGTGCATTTCAATGCGCTAATAGTGCCTTCTGTGAATACCGACTCCGGGTCCAGCAACGCAGAATCTGCCGGATCTGAAAACGAATCAAGAGAAATAAAGTTGATTGATCATGCATTACACAATATACGTAAAAACCATGCCGTTGAACTGATATAACCGTTAACAGGTTAATGTCAGGTTAATATGTTCCGGTGAGAATATCCATATATTTCATCGGATTTTAATCATCTTAACTATTCTTAATTACTTACAGTGGAATCTCGTTAGTACGAGATGGCCTATTACGAAAGTCTGGGTATAACGATGCTTTTAGTATGTTCCGGCCAAATGTAGCACAAATTACTAGTAAAAAAACTGTTTAATACGAACACAATGATAAGAAAAATTCGTCAAAACGATGAAAGTTCTCGGTCCCTACGTCTGCTTGGTAAATCAATGAGGTTTAAGCGATTGCTGATCGCCTGTATCAGACTTACCGGGTAATACATGTGTAGCAATGACATTTGACATAATGCCGAGGATGAAAATCGACCAACAAGGGAACAAAAGGGCGTGCAAGGAATCGATAGGCAACTATTTGCTGGAAATTCAAATGCCTCTGTTACAAATGTTCGTTAACACGAATGATTTTCTATTGCCCCAATTACTCGTACTAACGAGATTCTCCTCTGTATAAGAGAATAACGAGTCAATGTATAAAACTATCTGCAGTACTTACAGTTGACCGTTAATTTAACTTTATTAGAAATCATTTGTGCTCGTATGCCAGTCGCAGTAGCTGTACATTGATATTCTGCCTGATTATCAGTTTTAGTGACGTATGCTGAATATATTAGAGGACTAACTCCCTGTTTCATAGTGCTGCCTCCTGGTGTTCTGGTAATGGCGAGGTTCGGTACCGGATTACCCCCTGTAGCTGTACACGTTAAGTTAACAGATACGGATTCCTGAACGGGTGACGTCGGTCCTTGTAATGTAACATTACTGGGCGGGTCTGAAATGAAAGAAAATAAAGATGGGCCCATATTTATGTTATGATGTATTTCTGCGGTGATGTATATACTTACGTAGAACATTTATTATAATACTACCAGTAACTGATCCAAATGTATTCGATACGTTACATATATAAACACCCGATTCAATTTTACTGATTCCTAAGAAATGCACTTCATTACGAATCAGAAAAATAGGCCCATATCGTCCTGGTAGGTCGACACCACTCCATTTATACGTCAGTCCTGTAGCTCCAGACTGTGAACCGTCACATCTGATTATTAAAAATGAATTCTCACGTACTGTGACGATTTTATTGATGGCAGTGGCTGGTCGAGATGTTATAACTGGTCCACTCGGGGCTTGGCCTACTGTGAAAAAGAAAAAGTAGATACCTTGAAAAACCGAATGAAAATTTTTCACATTTAACTTGATTTTTGCTAATTGATTATGATTTCTAAACAAATCACAACAGGAACGACTGCGAGTTTCACTGCATTAAACTCGACTTAAACGACTCAAAAGAAAATAAAATTTCACGATTGGCCATTCTTATTCAACAATACACTTTGTCATTCTCACCTACAACAGTACTTGCCGCTTCAAAATGTCGCCAAGGGTTAATGTAGTCACATGACCACGTTCCATTATCAGTCATCTGTACATTAGTGATACGTAAACCATAACGTCCAGCCGTGACGTCACATTGTCCAGTGTATCTGCGGTCAGTGAAAGCTCCACGAGGGCAGTTTGTCTTGTCAAACTCAAACTGTCCTGAAGGGCCATAAATAGTCATTGGTGGACCGCATAAATCTTTATCGGGTGGGGAAACCTGACATTGAACGTCAGTGGTGCCACCTAGTTTTACAACTTCATGCGTTATAACTATTGTGATATTCGTATCCGCTGCGCCTGTACATTTCAGCTGTTCTCCTTAACGAGATAGAATAAACAACTTTATAGGTACATCTGTACTTTTGTGTTTAAAGTTTGCGAAATTAATTCAAAATTCATCGTGTTAATTTGATCAGGACGAAGCAAAAATCTCATAATCTTGGTAATCAAATCTCGACGAACAGCCGTTAAAGTCGAACGATAAGCGATAGAAATGACAAGTAACGCTCTTCTAGGATATCAGGACCCACTTTCATGGTTGTTAGTTGAAATAAAAGTCTTGGAATAGTTGGAATAGTTCATTTTCACGTTAATTTCGTCACCAGAGGCGCCATTGTACCACCATCTAGGCTTCCTGCGGTCCTATTTTGTCAGTGATAATCCTATCACCTGATTTATTCTCAAATATTGTGTATAATGATATTCGACAAATGGGAATAAAATGTATTCATCTACTGTTTAAACCCATTCGTGGTCCATAGAATGCAGGCTCCTGATATATAATTGTATCCACTGGGTTTAGTTACTAACTAATTGATATATAAATAAATCATCGTTTTGAAATGTAGATGAAATAAATTTATTTCTTAAATCGTCTCATTTCATTGTCAGTCATTTGTGGGTAAGAGTTTAGTCGTCCAAATTCCACGGACGACTAATATCTACCATTTGTGTTGAATTATAGATTTACATTGACTATTTTCCTTTAATTCCACATTCCTAAGCGG
Organism: Tubulanus polymorphus; assembly: GCF_964204645.1. NCBI lineage: Eukaryota > Metazoa > Nemertea > Palaeonemertea > Tubulaniformes > Tubulanidae > Tubulanus > Tubulanus polymorphus. The sequence goes on from NC_134027.1 coordinate 24,341,680, forward strand.
GAGGTAAGGGGATCAGTCCCCCCTGAAATGTAAGTAACAGTGCAATTTTTCGTCATCCAATAGAAATTTAATGCATAATCCTTCACTTGGGAACGACATGGGCATTTTGTTATAGGCATAATAGGTTTTGTTATGACATACAAGAAGAATCACTTTCGGTTTTTGACTCTAAGGAACTTCCCTGCCTTTTCAGAGTTTCTCTGCTCCCCTGATATTCAAATGTTTGGGGTGTGGCCCAGTTCTACTCATTTCTACTTACCGTTTGTTTCTGTACACATCATTAGATACATAAACAGGGTGATGACTAAACACTCCTGTAATTAAAGACTTTTGAGATGAGGAAATACCTTAAACTCTCAAAAAGGTTTGAATGAAACATTTACGTTTGCACATGAAGGATGCTATTAAGTACGAGAGCGTGACACGAAGGAGGAGAGGGAGCTGATTAAGCATCAAAATTTGTTTCATTGACCACATTTAATCGACATAAATATCATCACATTTCATTTTTTAGATTCGCTCTTTATATGTTTGATCCGTTGTCTTATTATACAATATATTAGATTATTGTTCAAAATGTTATCAGGGTGGTTGTGTAGACCAAGTTACGGGCCTTTATATCACCTCAATTCGGTCAGGATTCATTTGGCCAGTTGTGAGTCTTGAGACAATAATGAAACCAGAGATTCTGCCAATGCATTTAGGAGTCTGGTATTACTTGTACCATATATTTTTACCGGATTTTTATCTGGGGGATTTTTACCTCGTGGGATTTTCACGGGGGAGGAAATATTTCCTACATTCGTAAGTGTAATCCAATGTCGATTGAATAATACGATGGACTTACCTTTATAAACATTATTGCACCGCTCTTTTTGTGAACCACAGCACCACTGAAAACGAAAGTGTGTTTTATGACCATACTATAAACACCTTCAAGCGAAATTATTCTTCACCTTCAATTCTTCACCAACACATAGATATTATAACGTGTTGTAAAAAGATTAACTTACCAGAAGTATACAAATTTCTTATCAGTTAAGTTACAAAGTGACAGAGAGATCTGCGTCGTATTAATATATTGATATTATGATCCAACCAGACGATATTACATACGGGACACTAAAGCGAGCATGATATTCAAAGCTATAGAAATCGTTAAAACTGGACGTATCGGCCCCACTCCACGCGGTTGCGCCACCGCGCGGGATTTATGCGAAGCAGCACAACACAAACACGGCCACTCTCTCAATTTTCAATGATAGCAATCGTGTGTGCATTTCAATTATTTCGGCTGTTAGGGTTTTAAGGCACAATATAAGTTGATGATGTGATATGGCGATGTTAATTAATGATAATTCCACAGTGAAGCTAGTCACGAACGGTGCCGATTGAGTGTACAGCTGCCAAAAAACACTGAAATGTGCGTAGTTGCGTAACTATTTGCAGTGAATTGCAGACGAAACATGAAGCCTTAACAGCCGTTTAAAAAAATTATACCAATCGCAATTGTAAAATAAAAATGAGATAGAACCTAAGTTAAAATTCTGGCCATTTCTAAAATGTTATTAATTATTATTACTAATTTTTAGTCAGTGCGGAACGTTTAGTTTTCCAACAATAATGAGGGGTGGTAGGTAGTCATGCAATTCAAGTCATCATTTATTACACGTTACTTCCGTGTTGTTGATAATCTCGCGAGTCCTGGACCAAACCTTATTGAAAAATGTGATATGTGTGCTGGCCACAAATGCACACAGATCACACTACACTACCCATTACACACTCCAGTACCCACAGCTTTCATATATCCATCCAAATATTTAGAGTGTCTTTCTTCCTGGATTTCAGGTATGTAATGGGCAGAAAGTGTTGATCCGTGTCGAAAAAAATGACGAACTAGAAAAAATTGAAGGTTCTACCTGATATGAATGATTATACATTTGCGCAATTTATTCGTGTATGAAGATACTGTTTGGCCGACTGAGAACCACAGAAGGTGAACTGGACGCGAAACATCTATCCAACAGGACAGATGCTCTGCACGATTTCATCGTTATCTTAACATAAGACTCATAAATTCCTCAGGGCCACATGTGGATGCGTACCGAACGTTTTTTGAATATCACCTGTCGCCAGACCTTACACAGATGCAGTCAGATCTAAAGAACAGATGATTTAATTCCTCATGTTTAACCTGAATATTTTGTTGTGTGCGTATGTTAGGACATATTCGCCAAATTGTCTCTTTCTTATTAAGGTTCTGGATGTTCGAGGATTTTGTGTTTTGTAGTTTATCGATATTTTATACCTAACACATCACTGAAGGTAAGGCTCCATGCGCCATCTAAATTTGCAGTGACTGGAAAATCTGATTTTTTGGTTCATGTATGATTCTGCTCTGAAACTTGTCCTGTGCGCATGCAACTAAACTGAAATAGAGGTTATATTTTGACAAGCAATCATTTAATGAACATGTAAAGCTACCGCAATCACTGGAAACGTCTTTCAATTTTCGTCCCATTGCTCATTAGCGCACGTGGCGGAATCTCCCTTCGAACGGATGCATTTCGCAGGATTTCGGCTCACTTATGTACTTCCCTTGGGTAATTTGGGTCATACGGACACGCTGTTGGTTGGGCGAAAAAGCGCCATAGCTCTAACTGTGGTAGATTCGTGTATGAACTTTTCAATCTATTGTTTGTCCAATAGCAAATTCAAATTCCGACTCTCCGTTGTTGAGTTGATGACGCACAGATGTAAACGCCGCCGCGTTCAAGAATGAAACAAAACTCAACCAAATAGAAAAACTATTTCGATTCATATATAGGGAAATTTGTGATATAATTTTTCGAAGAAATAGAATACGCGCTGGTAATACGTATCTTTAAAGGAAGGATTCAAAGCTTCGAGGGGGGCTGCCGGCATACATAGCACGATGCAACAGCGAGAAAATGTATCCTAGATTTTTTTAGTTCTTCTTAGTAGAAATGTAGTCATCAGCATCGAAGATAATTCCGGCGTTTCCCCGGGATAAGAATAAAGAAATTCTGTTTTTTGTAATCAGTTTGTTTTTATATGTTTTCTAAGAAATGATGCACAACAGTTTAACACACAATGAAAACACCTAAAACATATAGAATAGAATACAATAAGTAGCTTTTTTCATTCATTCATATTTTATTGCTCACAAAAGATAATTTGCATATAGCGGAAAAAAGTATATGTACAATAATTGACTCAAACGCAACAAACAACAACATTTGAAAATTTTGAAATTTGGTGTCACTTAGTGTGGTAAAATGAAACAATAACAGCGTAAATTTGAGAACATTTAACAATTGAGATATCTCAGAAGACGCTTAAAAACAATTAAAAACTCTAAATATCACAGACGATGCTTAGAAACAATTAAACAATTAAAAATATCACAGAGAGTAGGTATCACAGAAGACGCTTAAAAAAGTTAAACAGTTTTGAAATATCAAAGATAATAGGTGTCCCAGAGGAAAAACAATTTAACAGCTCTAAATATCACAGACGATGTTTAGAAACAAATTAAGAAATTTAAAATATCACAGATAGTAGGTATCACAGAAGACGCTTAAACACTATTAAACAACTCTAAATATCACAGAGGATGTTTAGAAACAATTAAACAATTTGAAATATCACAGAGAATAGATATCAGAGAGAACGCTTAAAATAACTAAACAGTTTTAAATATCACAGATAATAGGTATCACAGAAGATGCTTAAAACCAATTAACAACCTTAAATATCACAGAGGATGTTTAGAAACAATAAAACAATTAAAAATATCACAGATAATAGATATCACAGAGGACGCATAAAAACAATTTAACAACTTAAAATATCACAGATGGTTATCACCGGGGATGCTTTGAAAAAAAATGTAACAATTTAAAAGAAAACAGAAAATATGTATCACATGTCATAAAAACAAGTGTCACAGAAGGCTCTTAAAACACAAACTAAAAATCATCAGAAATACATTAACTATCAATGAAAAAAAATCAACTGATTGAAAATTATAATAAATTAACAAACATGCAGAAATATAAATAAAGAATTACTTAAGATAAGGATAACTTAAAGATTTGGATTTAGGTAAATAATGTAACAAAAACAGAAGAATAAATAATAGGAAAAAATGAAAAAATATTGCTACCGTATATAATCAGTATTGAAATAACAATAACGAAAACTTAAACGTGTGAAAGAACTAGGAAAATTTAAACGTAACAAAAATGGATCAGCAACGGAGAAAACTTAATCAGAAAAAAAAGAAAATAACAAAAAAATATTAAAAAACAAGTAAAGATATCACAGTATACGATATAAGCCCAAAAAGGATTGGATATACCTGATATACATAAGCAGTATGAGTAAAAAAGAAAGAAAACTTAACAAAAGCAAAGATTTTCAACGAAAAATATTTAGAAAGAATTAAAAGAAGCTATAAGTAAACAAATTTGAAAAAAAGTTATTGCACGGATCCGGCCTTTCGTAGTTAGATACGTAGAAACTTAAAGAAATAGGACCCATTTCCACAGTTGTGTGTCGACTATAGAACCAGATGATTGGATATTAACTAATTTTTCACCCGGGAGCTGTGGAACTTGATTCTAGGATCTAGTTCCACAGTAATGGGCTAAAAACCCAAACTTTATATAATTAAGCGATTGAAAATGAACCGGTTTCAATTCTAGAGTCACGATAAGCCGACAATTGTGGATATTGCATATTATTTGCACGTGATACGATTTATATTATGTTTCTACGTCAAATGAATATAATACATGAAACAATTATATCTATATCTACACAAATTATATACATGTATATGTACATAGCACCGTCATCTGCAACATAGATAACTCAGGCACCAGCAACCAGGACAACTCGTCGTAAGTACGCGAAACCCGACATTACTTTTTAACGAGAATTATGTACACACATGACTATGTACAAAGAAATGAATATATTTACAGAATTATGGCACGAATGTTTAATATAATGGAACTATCATACAGGACATTCTTAATCGATCTTAACGAAATGTTTTGTTTAAGGCTTTATCCTTAAATTTCGATCACGAAGATTTTCTCGGCAAGCGAGTTTCAACGTTGTTAATACCTTACGCCATTACGTGGCAGTTGATATTTCTATCGGAGCCGACCTTCTTTTCCACTTCGCCCGGTTACCGTTACTTCCATATTTCTGGCAATTGCATCTGGATGTAAGATGATTCATCCATTTTGTTTTTAACGATCACATGATAACCATGGGTTAATTAGCTCTGATTATGCAGTGGTTCCCCTGTTTTTCTCGGACTTTCGGGAGTCGACTATTTTCTTGGCGTTGAGTAGATATCTATAAAAACCACCACCAATATGTCTTCTAGCTTGCAGTAAAAGTCTTCGGATAATCATATTTATCAATCCGGTGGTCTAAGTTGGTGATAAAAACCTGAAATCACATTTTTGGAAAAATATTACAAACTGTCGCTAGAAGCCATTTGCTTACTTACACAGAGAAGTGACAGAACATCTTAACTCTCAATCAACTATTTTTAAGTTCCAGAAATACTAGAGAACGCTCGAAAGTAGGCAGTTTGTAAACTTTGTACAATAGTCTAGAGCTTAACGAAGTTGAAACTGAAGGTTTTTCCAAGAGGAGCTGTAGGTGTGTAAACCTGGTGTCCTAGAATTAATCAGGAAACGTGTTTGTTACCTTGAAATTATAAAAAATTGTGAATTTTTATTTTCTAGTGCGAGCTAAAAAGCTCGTATTTTTCATACAATCAACTTTGAACTATTAGTCCTCTCATTTACCAATTCGTATTCAGTTTAAAAGATGTAAAATACCTTTGGTAATTCCACGCCGCTGCATCTCGGATGAATATCGATCCAAGGTTGATCTCGCAGAGAGACCGTCTGCCTAACACCTGACGTGTCGTTAAAGTTGATCTCAGATCGTCTGCTGTTAAACGCGGTTTGTTTATATCACACTGAACGGCGTCGATCGCCGATATTTATACACCTGCCCAAAAAACAACAGCTTCGGGCACGTAAAATCCGCCCGACCGCGACAAACACGTAGCTTTCGTAGCAACTAATCGTGAGCCGTCGACGTAAACAAACTCTGTTAATGTTTAATTAGGCGTGTGGCGAGTAATTAGTTACGTACTCACCGAGAATAACTGTAACCGATTGTTTAGATGAAAGCACGCGGAGCAATTACTACTAACTACCGTACAGTAAGTTGTGACACGTCTTTTGGGACTTTTACAAGTACGGTAACTCGCGTTGAAATTTGTGCCATGAAGGAAAATATTTGACATTCTTCTTCTCCCATAGTTGCCTTTATGTAATGTATTTTGATATTCTAGTTTGAACGTATATCTTGAATTCTGTTCTGTTTCGATTCATTTGACTAATAATTCTGAAAGAAAAGAAAAACTTCTGGGCAAAAGATTCCACCTCGAGACTAATAACGTAAGACATCAAAATACATCATTCATCATCCATGTAGCTTAAGAATAATATTGCCAAAACGATACGATATGGGACAAAACTGAGTCGACAATCGAAAGGCGGGAATACTGTGAAATGTCATTAAGCGTTTTTATCTAAGAAAATCGCTTTGGATTTACAAATCAACCTGTCTCGCTGATTTGATAAATCGATTTGCAGTTAGATAAACGCGCGGATTTGTTACCAGTGCTGGGAGACTCGTGCTGATTCTTTTCCGCCATCTTTATTCTCCATGTAAATCTATTCAAATCAGTTTGACAAATCAAGCAAATCGCTCCAATAGCAATTTGCTTGATTTATCAAATCGATTTGAGTAATCATTTAAATAAATGCATTGATTAGCCGAATCGATTTGATAAATCAAGTAGATAAAAGTGCAGAATTTACTTTGGTAAATTGATTTGACAAGAATCAACATCTACTAGTAGATAAAAACGCCAAATGATTCCCCGCTCGCACTTGTTGTTCTCGAGATCATGCACCTCGAAACTGGTTTGAATTGCGAGGGTCACAGTTAGTTATCAAAATCGTATCAAAAGATTCCGAATTTTGGGCCTCTGTCAGGGTTAGTTGGCGACCGACTAGGTCCGAGTCCGGGTCCATATCCATCGAACGGCGGTATGAATATTCGGTGAAGAAGTGCTAATAATCCCAAGGTCGTGGAAAAATTGACAGCAGCCCCGCACAATGATTGACCCACTTTAATTGACATTTATGTACTTATTATCAAGTTTTTAGTAAGGTGGTGGTGCTGTTTGAGGTAATTGTGATGATATATTGATTGAAAAATTAGTTTATAGTATCGTTGATGATATGAATGGTCTGTCAGGGGTCACGACAGCGATCAACCAGTATTCGTACTGTCAGTTCACTGTCATCATCGTCAGTACTCAGTAGTCAGTGTCTGTCTGTCCACTTCACTCCACCACAGAAAGTTTCAGCATAACGCGAGCGTATTCTCTGGTAAACAATAATTAGCTGAAAAATAAGAAAAGCAAGTTCTAGCCAAATCATAGTTTATTTTCTGAATTCCTTGCTCAACAAATAGATGCATGATATAGGCCTAAGTCTTAGTCTTAGCCTAAGTAGAGAAACCGATTATTATTCATAGATAATGGATCAAATCGTTGCAAAGAGAGCAGATGTGACAGACAATAAGGCTCTTTGTATGAAGTAGGCTAATGAGCTTAGAAACAGTCTGACTAGGCTGAATTGTGACAATTCTGAGCCAAATTCTGACTCTTTAACCCGCTTAGTGCTGGCTAATTAATACCCTATAGTGCTGGAGATAATTTGAAAATTCTGAAAAATTCCACCCTAGTGTATTGAATAACGGGAATAACACTGTAGTGCGTCTACACCCTGGCGTGGTATATCGTTAGTTACTGATATTTCACTATGTTAGACAGGTGCTACCATCTTTCAAGAGAGATAATTAGTAATTACTAATTAAATCAATACATTGCACAAAATCCATCACTGATTCGTACACCGCACTGCGGTGTAGACGCACTGAAAGGGTTAAACTGTAGAACTGTGTCCAAAAAAGGGATAATTAACCAGTCCTTTATCTTATCACAAGACTGAGAAACCATTGGAGTTTACTTTAAGGCCCAAGGTTATTAATAAAATGTATTTTTTCTCCTTATTCAGGTTTATTTGGAACTCATTGTTGTTGTATGGTTGTTATAAAAGATGGCCATGAAGCCGACGTGTATCCCCGTTCCGCTCACCGAGCGTGTAATCGACGATATTATTCCGTTCGCTAAAGAATGCGCTTTTACTCAAGGTAAGAAAATCGATAGTGGATATATGGTACTGGCCTGATAGATGTACATAGGCTCGTGAGTAGTCTGAATACTAGTCGTTGTTACCGGTTCCCTGGAACGACGGCTAGGTACTAGACTAGCTCGTGAGCCCCTTGAGAGGTGATAAATGTAGCTCAGGTGCCACTTTGGGGTACCTGCGGTTTGATAGATGACTCTGAGCACTGTAGCTCTGTTGATGTCACTTCTCTCCTAGCACTCAGGGGTGGAGGGGGCTATTTGGCACTTCTTCCTTCACTACCCAGGAGCAAATAGGCTTCCTAACCCTGTCTGTGGTTTAGTTTCACGATCGGATATTTTCACAAACCGCAATCGGATTGCTGTTGCTACAATCCGATTGTAAAAGCTTGCCACCGAGGATTACGTAGATAACTAACCTTACCTATCACTCCTGACTCATAAGTCCCTGAGTGCTGAGAGCTGTAGCTCAGATGCCACTTCCCCCTGTCTCCTACCAGGAGCAGGAGCGTTACTTTGGTCAAAACGTGAAATACTGTAGTTCTCCCCAGGGAGAGATGAATGCAGTAGGCTCCTGACTTTTTGACCGCTTGTTTATTTCGTTTTTCTTTAGTGATTCAAGTATTGCAATTCAATTGAATCTTTATTCAGTAAAAACGTGTACAAAGCTTGTGCCCGAAATTTGATATATACAAATGGTAAAAAAACAAAACAAAAAACAGGAAAGCCACTTAATTCCACGATTTCCACAATAAAGAAATGTTATTATTGCAGGTATTATGATGAAAACTGCAGCCGAGCCGACGTCGTGCGAAGTTCTCAGTTATAGTCCGTTCTCTCTGATACCGACGCCGATTCCTCGTAAAGCGTTCAACGCCGCGTACGACGTTCAGACCGCTTACAATCTGCTGTACCATCGTGTCGCGCATGACCACGAGTTTCTGAAGAATTCGCTATCCGGGTAGGTTTTTAATGAAGATCAGTATAGTATACTACGCTCGAGCAGACATCAATCAAAATCTGCCTGGACCCTGCACACTTAAATGTCTAATAGTTTATCTCTACTCGTCCAATCATTCACACTTCACTTCATGTTTTAGTTGAAAATGAACTATAAACACCAGATATTAGACATTTTATCAGCACACTTTCAAAAACTGTTCAATCATGCATGTTCTTGTGTTCAGAGCATCACCGGAGACATTTTCAAATAGAAATTACAAACACCAGAAATTAGATGCTTTATCGGAGAGGAGCAGTGGCCGAGTGGTTTAAGCCGCTGGTCACTGGTTTGGTCAGTCCAGGGTTTATGGGTTCAAACCCTGGTGGCGACATGAGTTTCTTGGTCGAAGGTTCTTCTCTGGTCTCTCCCCCCATTGGGGAAAAAGAAACATCGAACCCGCTTATAATGCCATGCGTGGCGCTTAGCGGGTTGAGGGTATCAAAAAAAAAAAATCAGCGCACTTTAGATAACTGATCGTCCACACTTCACATGTGTTCAGATCTTCGTTTTGGACATTTTTTATTAGAAATGAACTACAAACACTAGACATTAGACATTTTATCAGCGCACTTTCAACAAGTGATCATAAACACAATACAGTGTGAAGGGCTGGTTTAAGGCTGCAGATTGTTTGCACATTCAATGACAGTCTATGACTAAATCCATTCTTTTTTTAGAGCCGTTGAAGTCGATGATTTTACGAGGAATTTGTGGAATATCTACGAAACCGTGCGACGAGAAGGCATTAATCAGGTCGGTTTCCCTTTATTTGCTAGAATTATCTTCAATCTTTTATGATTATAATAAAATATTTTGCATTGAGATTTTAAGGAAATACAAGATATAATAGTGATAATAGTGAATATCAGTTAAATGAAGGAAGCAGTGGAAGCCTATAGGCTGTACAGGTCCTGAAAAAAGTTATAATAATCATAGTAATAATTATGTATTTATTTTCAAAGCCCTTCTTAGAACCTGTTGTGATATTGAGTTGTCATCAAACTATGCATTTGAATATGTAAATCTATTATTTCTCGATAAATGATATCGTTTTTCTAAAAAAAATTATATTTCATTATTTTCTTCAAAAATCTACGCTAAAAATTTCCCGATTTTACGGGCTGCCATTCAAAGCTTTTGGCTACGTTTACTGATTAGATCATTTCCTCCGTTTCTGGAATATATTCGTTTTATCGAAGTTTGAATCAAATTCTAATGTTTTTGAAAAAAAAAACGATGTTTTGCAGAATGTGTCGCTGTGTTTGCATCGCTCGGACTACATGGTCGACACGTCCTCGAACAATAACATCAAACAAATCGAATTCAACACGATCGCGTCGTCATTCGCGGGGCTTTCGTCGCGAATCGGACAGATGCACCGGTAAGTCGTCAGCCGTCCCGAGGCAACTTTTGCCTATACGTTATTTCAATACAAGTTGTTTTAGGCACCTATAGGTGGAGCTGTCAGCGATTTCAATCTTGATATTCTATAAGATCCTACAATCCACTTTGTGAAATTAATTAACTCTTTCAGTGCTGACTAATTAATACCCTATAGTGCTGGAGATAATTTTAAAATTCTAAAAGATTCCACCCTAGTGTGTTGAACAACGGGAATACCACTGTAGTGCGTCTACACTGCGATGCGGTGTATCATTAGTTACTAGTATTTCACTATGTTTGACACGTGCTGCCATTTTTCAAGAGAGATAATTACTAATTACATCAATACACCGCAGTGCGCGGTGTACTAGCAAAATCTATCACTGATTTATACACCGCACTGCGGTGGAGACGCACTGAAAGGGTTAAAAAGGCTTAGATGTGTCTATATTATATCGCCACTCTGATGTGGGCTGAATAATTGTGGGTGCGTAGAAAATGCTGAAGATTTAACATCACTTTTCAGGTTTATTCTGCAACGTCTCGGACATTCGGATTTAACTGATAAAGTAAGCCATAATTCATTAAATGTATCGGTTTTACGGTGTTTAACATGTAAACCCAGTTCCATAGTTGGCTTATAAATCTGTTTTTGAATGAATGATTGAATTTAGTCAAATTAAACCCGCACATTAACTGGCTGAACTGAATCCAAAGTTGAATTAAACGCACACAACTGTAGAACTGGATCCAGAGTCAAATTACGTAAACTCACACAACTGTGGAACTGGATCCTAATCAAATTAGACCCACACAACTGTGGAACTGGATTCAGATTCGAATGAAACCGGTGCTACCGCAACTGCCCTAGACGATTTGTTAACGTTAATGATTAATTCATTTGAATTTTGAATCTTTCAGATTCCTGCCAACTGTCCTATGAAGGGTTTAGCTGAAGGTCTAGTAGCGGCGTGGGACGTTTATAATAACAAAGAGTACGTAGGTTGTGTGTTATTCAACTACGAGTTGATTATTTCAACCCTGACCTGTGGAACCAGATTGAGTGTGCCATTTTACAATCCACCAGAGTTCCCTAGCCACTAATCACGATACATTGGACTAGACATTCTAGAATAGATCGCTTAATAATTCTAATTGCACATGTAATGATTGATTAATTATGGTAATTAAACGTAATTTGAATGAAAAAGCTTTTCAGCTCCATTTTCAATGAAACCATATATCATAGAAACCATTATAAATGTCATTATCTCATAAATTCCTGAACAGGAAATAGTTCGATATCTAATCCAATTGCTAAGAGCGTTTAAAGACCCTGTGATAGTAAGTATAGCAAAACTATACTAATGCATGATTGTATAGTAAAGCTATCATATCCTCTTTAACATTGTATCCCTGCAGTTGAATCTCGGGACTGAATTCCGCGGTTGTGAGCTTCAGTTAACTCGTGAGTTTGAATTTCGTTCATTTTCAGACACTTTGTTTAGCTCTTTACTGTCTAGTTTTAAGTGTGGATCTGAGAACTTTTAAATGTGCCTAGATTTAGACCTAAGGCTGCTATTGAATTATTGATCAGGCTACAGGACATTGTAATTCCAGTCTAACCTGCCGCACAAGGCTAAAGCCAAGCACACACAAGAAAACAAGGAATTAATTTTTGATTGAATGTGTTTTTGATGTGTAGTAGTTCACCTAATGTTGTACATTTCGAAACACCAAAACATACCTACAGCGCCACCTAGGGATGAGAAATATAAAGTAGGGACCAGTCATGTGACTCGACTTCATGTCATTTATATTTTCATGCTGTGTGCCTTGGCTTAAGATTCAAGACCACTTCGATACCGGTATCAATTCACGAATGTTTTCAGCGATTGCTTTCCAGTCTTGCCTATAAAACTAGCACCGGATTTACTGAATTATTTCGTTGTTTTATTGCAGCGCGGCGATACTGTTCGTCGTCGAGCGATTTACTAGAAACTCGATCGATAAAAGATGGCACCACTTGTCGATCTACGAACACAATCCCGACATCAAAGTTATCTGGAAAAATTTCAAGGAAATCAATGCCACGATGACTTTACGAGAGGATAAGACACTAGTCGTGTAGGTTGAGTATACTGTGAATTAACCCTCAACCTGCTATACCCTATTATGTCTGTCATCAAAAATACATACCCGGTATTGTATTTTTGCTATCATGTAGGTTTAGTATAGTGAATTAACCCTCAACCTGCTATACCCTATTATGTCTGTCATATAGGTTTAGTATACTGAATTAACCCTCGACCTGCTATACACTATTATGTCTGTCATATAGGTTTAGTATACTGAATTAACCCTCGACCTGCTATACACTATTATGTCTGTCATATAGGTTTAGTATACTGAATTAACCCTCGACCTGCTATACACTATTCTGTCTGTCATGTAGGTTTAGTATAGTGAATTAACCCTCAACCTGCTATACCCTATTATGTCTGTCATATAGGTTTAGTATACTGAATTAACCCTCAACCTGCTATACCCTATTATGTCTGTCATATAGGTTTAGTATACTGAATTAACCCTCGACCTGCTATACCCTATTATGTCTGTCATATAGGTTTAGTATACTGAATTAACCCTCGACCTGCTATACACTATTATGTCTGTCATGTAGGTTTAGTATACTGAATTAACCCTCAACCTGCTATACCCTATTATGTCTGTCATGTAGGTTTAGTATAGTGAATTAACCCTCAACCTGCTATACCCTATTATGTCTGTCATATAGGTTTAGTATAGTGAATTAACCCTCAACCTGCTATACCCTATTATGTCTGTCATATAGGTTTAGTATAGTGAATTAACCCTCAACCTGCTATACCCTATTATGTCTGTCATGTAGGTTTAGTATAGTGAATTAACCCTCGACCTGCTATACACTATTATGTCTGTCATGTAGGTTTAGTATAGTGAATTAACCCTCAACCTGCTATACCCTATTATGTCTGTCATGTAGGTTTAGTATACTGAATTAACCCTCGACCTGCTATACCCTATTATGTCTGTCATATAGGTTTAGTATACTGAATTAACCCTCGACCTGCTATACACTATTATGTCTGTCATGTAGGTTTAGTATACTGAATTAACCCTCAACCTGCTATACCCTATTATGTCTGTCATGTAGGTTTAGTATAGTGAATTAACCCTCAACCTGCTATACCCTATTATGTCTGTCATATAGGTTTAGTATAGTGAATTAACCCTCAACCTGCTATACCCTATTATGTCTGTCATGTAGGTTTAGTATAGTGAATTAACCCTCAACCTGCTATACCCTATTATGTCTGTCATGTAGGTTTAGTATAGCGAATGAACCCTCAACCTGATAATTATGGATATTTTTTCAGGGATGGTGTTGAAATAGCCGTCGCTTACTTTAGAACTGGATACACGGAAAGTGACTACTATTCGGAAGAGGTAAATATCGTATTGACAAAAAGAGATTTAACTCCCATATTAAGATATATTCAAAAATTTGACTAGAAATATTTTAGATTTGACTGAAACCTGTTGAACAGGTCATCAAGACTCATATGCAGGTTTAATTTATCCATATTCACACAAAATCGGCATTATTTCCCAATTCACGGATAAAGAAAAATTTACAATTCTCTACAGTTCTGATATGATAGGTGTAGCCCGGCAGTTGAACCTTAAGCGATATTTATGAATTTTTTTCCACAAAAGAAAAACCTTAAAAATTGATTACGATACTTCCCTGCATTCAGATCGGTGTTAGATCAGATGTAATGTTTTGATTCAAGGAGTGGTCGGTGCGTCTAACGTTGGAACGATCAAAAGCTATAAAATGTCCGACGATCCAGTATCAGCTGTCCGGTTGTAAGAAGGTCCAGCAGGAACTGTGTCGCGACGGCGTCATCGAGAAATATATACCGGACGAGAACGTGGCTAAACAACTGAGGTTAACATTCGCTCGACAATATTCACTAGATCAGGTAATTACCGTTACACCATTTACTGGTTTTGAGCAAAATGACCCAGTTCCAGTTGCAGTGTTGTGTGGATTGGTTTGATTTGACACTGGATCCAGTTCCACTGTTGTGTAGGCTTAATTTGACTATGGATCCAGTTCCACTGTTGTGTAGGCTTAATTTGACTATGGATCCAGTTCCACTGTTGTGTAGGCTTAATTTGACTATGGATCCAGTTCCACTGTTGTGTAGGTTTAATTTGACTATGGATCCAGTTCCACTGTTGTGTAGGCTTAATTTGACTATGGATCCAGTTGTTGTGAAGCTTAATTTGACTATGGATCCAGTTCTACAATTGTGGCTGGGTTAATTTGACTCTGGATTCAGGTCCGCAGTCTTAAAGGTTAAATTCAACCTCTGGTGTCAGTGTTTTTCGATGAATTCATTTTTTTTCAGGGTCCTGAAGGTGATCATGCAATAAGTATGGCATTAAAAGAACCAATGATGTATGTTATGAAACCACAGAGAGAAGGAGGAGGTATGTCTAAATCATGATGCCATCATGATCAAATCCCTGCCAGGGAGAGTGTGGTAGAGTCTTCCATGTCATCAGGTTCAAATCCTTGTGAGGAAGGAATGTGGCTGAGCCTCACTTCGCCATCAGCTTCAAACCCATGCCTCGGAGGAATGGAGTATAGTCTCACGATGTCATCGGGTTCAATTCCCTGCCGAGAGGAATTTGGTATTCTCACAATTTCATCTAGTATGAATCCCTGTGGGGGGGGGGGGCGTGCTATGTGGTCTCTCGATGTTATCAAGTCAAAATCCTTGTAAGGGATGCTATCAGATTCAAATCCTTGAACGACGGGGTGTGACAGAGGCTAATGCTGATTAAAGAAAAGCCCACAATATGAAGAGTCTTACTTGTCTATCTCAGCTAATACTAATGTGTTTCATATTAATTCTTGCAGGTAACAACACCTACGGATCTGACATTCCACCGTTGTTAGAACAGATAAAAGACAGCGACGAACGCAAGGCGTATATTCTAATGCAGCGGATATTTCCGTGCGAAGGACAGAACTACCTCATTTATCAAGGTGCGCCTGTATCATTGCGCAATACAATATCCGAGCTAGGAATCTATGGAATTTTACTCGGGTGAGAAACATGTCTTCCTTCATATTCCGTCTTAAATTGGTCCTGGATGATAAGATAAAAAGTTGTTAGATCGATTATCCATTTAACATTAACTTTTAAACTGATGATGTTATATGTTTCTGTATTTTCAGTTCACCCGAAGAGGTCATGTTGAATAAATCAGTGGGTCATATGTTACGCACGAAGACCGCCGGTGCTGATGAAGGTGGTGTTATGGCCGGTGCATCGGTTATAGACAGTCCATTTCTCATAGATTAACAACAATTATCTATAAATTTGTTTACATAAGCTACCATGTACTGTCATTTGCTAACATGTCCTAGCATGTACTGACATGTGCTAACACGAGCTAGTATGTGCTAACATGAGCTACCATGTACTGGCATGTGCTAGCATGCGCTAAGATGTTATGACATGTGCTAACATGAGCTAGCATGTACTAACATGTGCTAACATGTACTGCCATGCGTTAACATAAGCTAGCATGTGCTATATATTCAAACTTTAAGTTTTAAGTTTAAATTTTTTCATGAAACTAGACTAAGCCTGGTGTCTTTTCGAATTATTGTTTCTTTGTCGCTCATAAATTGTTAGTAGGATCACAATTCAACATATGGTTTAAGTCGAGTCTGGATCCAGTTGCGCAGTTGTGTGGGGTTGAAGTTATGCTAGACCAGTCTCAAACTAAACCCACACCGCTGTCGAACTGGATGGAGACCCAATCTGTATGATATTATAGATTGTTAAATTATTTCTTTTTATTACAATCAATGTTATCATCATGAACAAAATTTAAGTTAAAATCATGAAATCATGATCCTCCCAAATATTGGGGGAACAGTATTGAGGATTAATTCTACCAGTCTTTCTATAAAAGGTACTTTTTACTTAACATTTAGCATAAATCTTTGTATTTTCAATGGAATAATGTGGTTGATGGTTTGCATGTTTATGAATTGAAATAATGAAACTATTGTTTTATATACTATTTTATTTTGAATAAAGAGTTGTTTATAGTTTCTAT
Organism: Tubulanus polymorphus; assembly: GCF_964204645.1. Classification (NCBI taxonomy): domain Eukaryota; kingdom Metazoa; phylum Nemertea; class Palaeonemertea; order Tubulaniformes; family Tubulanidae; genus Tubulanus; species Tubulanus polymorphus. The sequence goes on from NC_134027.1 coordinate 24,358,599, forward strand.
CGTTAGTTCGAAGTTTGTAGCCTCTGATATCGTGCAGTTTTTGATACGTTGTTTGGTTAGTTTGAGAAATAGATTTTTTGAGAACAATTTAGCGAGCAGCCCTGACCCCCATATCGCCCTGTTAACTAGTCACCCGGAATACTCTAATAATTTGAAATGCGTTTGAGTAAGGTAAGTAACGACTTGACATACAATGGCCACACAATGGGATAAATAGTCCCAGGTTTCAGTTTTTTTGGACACGGACTAAAGAGTAAAACAGGGATGTCCCAGGTTCAATCCTGATCTATTGATACCGATTCCAACTTGTTCGGAAGCCGACAAGAGGATTAATAGAGTGCCTGGCGTGTGATGGAGCCAGTTGACGTGATTCCGGATCCGTATGGTCTGGATGATGCATAGAAGATAAATATATAGCTCAGGGCCGTCCTTCAAGGGGGCATATGTTGCCCTATTGCACCTGCTTCTGCCCTTGAACATCTTACGATTATTGTAATATCCAATATAGATTTAATGTAGAATCCTTCACTTGGGACTGATAAGCATTTTGATATAGACCTAACAGAGTTTTTGTTAGGGCTTATAAAGAAGGATCGTTATATCGGTGCTTAACTCTAACTGTCCGGGTTTCTCTGCCCCCTACAACAACATTTGAATCCTAGGCGCAGCCGTGGTCTATTAGTGCTGATTCTGTTGCTCGGATGCTGAGTATAGGATGGGTTGATCAGCTTGGTTCTCACTAATATTGGGGTCTCCGATTACAGGTAATTGTATCAGCAGTTTGACAACGACTGTCAGACAATTTGATCGAAAATGGAACTACACCCACAGTCGTTTTCAAATAAGTTCAATAATGAACGAGAAATGGTTACGTTGCCTAATAAACAATCTTACGAGTTATATGAACAGGTTTTGAATTCACTAGTATTTTCCAATCATTGTCTAGTTTCATTTCGGGGGATTTTTATCAACGTATCCGGGGTCTAAAGGGTCGTTCGATGCTCTGCCCCCTCTAGCGGATTTTCAGCGAACTCATATCACAATAGACCCTTTGTGCGCACGCGATAGACGTTTTATGTAGAAATATGAAGTGAATGAGTGTGCGGGGAATCTGGAAGCATTGGTCAACAAATCAGCGATAACTGGTTTCCTGACTAGGTGCGCTCTCCTAGTTCGAAATGAAGGGAATTGTCCGCCAACGCACTGGATACGTCATATTTGGCAAAACCAAGATTTTGGACGTTTACTCCGAGCTAGCAACTCGGAATGAAATAGTTTACTCAATCGAAAGTTTAAATTTAAAATTCACAAAGTATTTTTCTAGGTTTGTTCCGGGTCAGCTCAATCGGAATGTTGGTCAACAGCCAAAACGCGTACTTTCATTTTGATAAATCTACGAAGTTGTATCTCGCATGGCACATTTTATTTATCTACCGTTAACAGGGATTTAAATGCCACAGTGATTGTGACATTTGTCTGATTAAGAGGTTCTGGTGTAGCGTTGGTAAGCGTAGATTTTATCGTGAAAATAATCGGTCAGATTTTTCTATTATAGTTTGATTCGCAAACGTGAAAAAATGCTAAATGTTAAAATTTATGTGATAAAAATTGTTTAAAAAAGTGAAAATTCGCAAAAATGTGTGAAATTTTACGAAATTTGTTTGTAAGAAATTATGATGTGCTTTTCTACAGAATGCACTTTCTGATCTACATTAGGATCTAGCACATGCATGCATCTTTTGTGCTCCCCTTCATTCAGGTATATTGTTTTGAAATTTATTCCGTCAAATTTACAAACCACGACGCCTTCTTGACATCACACGGCGACGGAAGTTTTCTGCTGTTTCTCGCAATGGGGCCTATGAAAGTAGGCCTACTTTGAACATTTTGATGTGAAAAAATCTAGATTTTTACGGCGAATATGAATATGCAAGGATTATGTAAAAGAATGTGAAAATTTTCACTACAAGATACCAATCTCACCACTTCATAATCATTAGTCTACTCGCTATCTACTTGTATCATTGGTCTGTCATATTTTCAGCGTAGATGTCGACCTCTGATTTCGAAGTTGTAATACGTCCTTATCGGCACGGTTTCGACGACACGGAACGAATAGTTCGAATATTTGACGTGAACTTCCGAATCGGCTACACCGATGGACTGCCACACGCGTTGAAACAGACTTATATCCAAGTGACTTTGCTCTGCCTCGCGCTGGTCACTTACGCGCTGACCTCATCACTTATACTGGGGTTAGCTGCACCACTGCTATTCCTCTTCATAAGAACCTCATACAACTGCTTTCATTTCGGTATCTTTCACAAATATTGTTGCAACGATTTGAAAGATATAGCGTATGTTTACCAAACCGAATCGGATTCGAACTTTTTCGTAGCCGAAGTGAACGGTAGAATCGTCGGTTACGTGGCTATCGTTAACGAGGATTGTTTGTACGAAAGATTCGACGAATATTCGAAATACAGAATCGTTTCCGATGGAAAATCCGATTCCGACGTCGATGTTGTAAAAGTAGCGGAACTGAAGCGAATGGCGGTCGATGTATCGTTTAGAGGTTTATCGATAGGTCGTAAAATGCTGGATCACTGCGTCAATTTCTGTAAACGAAATAACTATGATCGCATTCACTTGTCCACAGCCACCGAACAGATAGCGGCTCTAAGGTTGTATTCGAGGTACGGATTTAGACGTGGTTTAGTTGAATATGAGATATTTTATTCTGTTTTTATAGTATGTGTCCAACACATGTGGCTCGACTTATAGAACTTTGAACTTTGTCATTCAATGGGTGAACACAAATTTCAGGACTTTGCTCATTTTTAATCGATCAAAATAAAAAGTACTTTTGAGTTATTCAACCTCGTTATGTTATCAAGCGAATGATTTAAAGTAGAGTCTATTCGTTGGTCGGCCAGTTTTTCGATTCAAATATGCCAAAATATCAATCGAATTTGTTTGACAGTTGTTTCTATATACTGATTCGGCGGGGACATGACAATATTTCGTTTTCATCCTTCACGAACGCACAAAAACAAATCTTACCGCACAAAAAGAATCTTACCGCGCAAAAGCAATATTTTAACGTGTAAATTATTTCGTTTTATTCGTGAACAGAAATATTTCTAATAATGGCAAAATACAAAGAGGAAATAAGTATCAGAAAGTTCGTGTTTGTTTTGGTAAAATGAGGAAATTCTGCATGTCCAGTGAAGACCAATTGAAGTTAAGTGTGAGATTGGATTCGCGGACGATCATCACCAAATAAAGATCGGTTTTCCGTCGTCATTCGCCAACAAAACTAAACAATCCAACATAATTTTCAAGTCGTTCAATTCGTTTTCTTTCGCGAGTTCTTGCACCATGGCGTGAAGAGCCGCCGGGTCTTGCAACATCAAATTCGTGGCTTTGTGCCCGAGAGGATAGTTCAACAAGCCGTATTTGTTGACCATGTTCGTAGCGAAATGTGGATGGAATTCCATGCGGTAACCGCAATGCTTCAGGATATGGAATATGTACTGGTATCGATAAGACATGGCTAGTTTCGATTTGACGTCCACGGTGCCCGTCGTTTCGTCCGTAGCTTCCGAGTGAATCATCGACGCGATGTTGTTCAACGTGAAACCGTAAAATCGCCGGCGTCGGCGCTCGTCCGTCTGTTCGCGACCGTTGAATACGTAATTCAAAATTCGCCGATCCAGCTGGAAGCAAATTTCCCCCAAAAGACGAGCGGATTTCTTGTTGGCGGTGTCTTGGTCATCGTCGCCGCTGGTCGAGCGTTTGGTGTCGGTGATTTTGTCGTCGCAAACGCATTCAGCTAGAAATCGGTGAGAAAATGAATATTTTGGTGGATCTAATCACAGATTTCGAATTTTGAAATACCCGAGATGTACCAAATAGATACAAGGGAAAAATGCAATAAATATGTGTCTGGACCTAGTTCCACGCTCGATAGAGGTTCTGAAAGTGTTTAAATTTGAAGACTGGTCTCGAGTCTTTTTATTGACTACATTGAACTTAGATTGTCCTGACACTTTAATGTTGGCAATGAGCGTTTCAATTGATGATTTTTGGGCGTTTCGAAAATTCAGGGCACTAAGTAATGGGTTACGTAGATTTTAGTTAAAAATGTTCAACTCCAAAAATAGTGATAAAACATTCGTGTGATATAACACTGGGTCTAGTTCAACTCGGAATTGCGCGTATTTTACCTGATAATGTCGAGTCGCATTTACATCTTTCGATATATTCAGCCAAAGATTTCTCGTTTTCGATCGATTGGTTCAGCAATTCCATACTGGTCATTCTTTTCGAGCTACGATCATTTCTTGACGCTGAAGAGATCGTAATTTTCAAGTAAAACCCGTTATACACTCAGACGTGGAGAATCGATAATCAGATTTAAGCCTATTCGGTGGTCTCCACTGGAAGTCCGAAGTTTCGTGTCTCTTAAGCCTAACGCACATGACCCAGGGAAACAGAGAAACATGGAATCAAACACGTTTGATCTCGGAAACGTTGTTTGCTGAAACCTGTTTCTTGTTTCGGACACGGTACAGGGAAACGCTCGGGTTTATGTCTCCTGTCTCCGCGTTTCCCTGCGTCATGTGTTTTATTTTAACCATGGATAGGTAAATTGATAGGTAAATTTCGATGTTAATCTTTTGAATTTGTAAATAGTTTTATCAAAGATATTTAAAATTCACAATACACTGTTAAATCTCCGACATGACCCTTATATTGATTACGGGATTTTGATAATGATTCGCTTCAAGTTTAAGAACTATTCGGCTCTACCTACCTGGTTCATGTTGGGAGGAGTTGTCGACATATGTCGGGGGCTCGCTGATTTCTGATCGGTTCACCGGTGGTACCGTGGCAGGGGGCGCTGGGGTCGATGAAGTTATCGGCTGAAGGTCCGACTCGGACGGGATCTGAGCGCGCGTTGACGGTAGCCAATAATCCCCGTGTCTGGGACGATTCGCGTCGCGGATAAAACTTCCCGAATCACAACTCATCAAATATTCATCGTCTGCGTCGCCTTCGATGGCCGTACTTTTCTGAATACAAACGAAAAAGTATTAACCATATGAATTGCCTGCCTTCAAATCTACACCAAATCCGCTACAGCTATGGCGAACTTCGGTCATCGGACTATCTGCTAATAACTAAGCCCGGAAATTAGGCAGCCAGAGAAAAATTCATCCCAATCAGTCGCTTGCCGGTTCAGACTGACTGGAAGATTGTTTGGATGAACCGGAACCGAATTTACAATTATGTGCTCCGATTTAAAAAAAACATTCTGTTAACTCGACCGCCGATCACACAACTAGGCTGTACTTCGATTTCCGATTTCAAAATCAAACCCCCTGTTTCGCTCCCGGCAGGTGTGGTGGGTCTGTAAGGGACACTCAATCAAAAAATCAAACGAAATTTACCAACCAAATTAATAAATAACGGGGACAATCCCTATTTTAAGATCAAAAAATCTAAGCCCGGAAATAACGGACCACGCAACTGAGCACGGTCTCTGTAGTTCGAACAGTTCTATATGACCGACGCTGTGAAATGCGTTAATACCGAACTATATGTTTTGCTACGTCGACACCACTAGTCGACTAACCACGAAATCCAAAGTTCGCCAAAATGGTAGAAATAACCATGAATTACCCATCGATGAAACACCGTGTTCGGGTTGGAAGATAGTACATGTACGGTATAAAATCCATAATTTATGAAATTGTTTAGTTAAAATAGTTCGATGATTTCAAATACTTGACTGACTGTACTTTTCAGAGTTAAAAGACAAATCTCACAGTTAACTTCGAAACAGTGTCAAATATGAATTGTGGGTTTGTTCATTAACTTCAAAATATATATTGATTCCCGTACAACCCCTGCATTACACCGATATGAAACTAGGATTCTTCACGATCTATGCCGGTAGAGCAATTTGCAATAATTTTTCTTCATCAGTTAAAAGGAATATTGAAAATCTAATCCCCACGAACTCCATGAATCAATTATAAACGTGTATGTTTCACTGTGAACCCGATCGGGACAAGATGAAACAAACCTCTTTGACTGTAGCCGGATACCACGCGGCTATTGACCCTCGCCTGCCGTCTGCCGAACGAGTAACGATCGGAATCTCTTCATCGTCTGCCTCAGATGCGCCTAAATACGCGTTACTGTCGTCAAACTTGACGTGCTTCGATGAATCGACGCCGTTACGATATTTCTGCGGGCTTTTCGACCGCTCCGCCTCTGACCACCGGTCGCGGCTAGCCGATCTATCGCGCCGTGACCGGTCGTAGCTCGTATCACGTGATCGGTCGTAACTGGAGGCCGATCTGTCACGTGTCCGGTCGAAGCTCGTCGATCTGTCACGCGACCGGTCGAAGCTCGTCGATCTATCACGTGACCGGTCGTAGCTGGCTGATCTGCCACTCGATTCGCCATCGATGTTGTCGTAGCTCGTGGAACGGGTATCGTAACCGGGGCTCAGCGAACGGGATCTGCTGGATTTCCCCGTCTCCGGGATGACCGTTTGGTGGAATTTATTCAACGCTTTTTCGCCGAGATAATCATCAGAATCTGCGAAAATAAAAACCGGGGACTCGGGATCAGTTGCACAATGGCCTAGATTACAGACCTTTGTTCTAAAATCTAAACAACACAACACTATATTCAATAGAATATTCAATAGAAAAATAAAACTCATTCAGCGGGACCCTCCTAGTATCATCTTTCATATTTTCCATATCAAGCAAATAGAATCACCTAATGTATCGATGATATCACACTGATGATATTTTCTGAACTGTGTCTGAATATTTTACGTGAAAAAACTTTGAACTTTGAACATCATGCGGGGATTCGTCGTCGTCCCCTCCAAGACTTTGTAAAAAAAAAAACGTTTCCTGCTGTATTTACTTGAAAAATATAGATATTGAATCAAGGAGCAATAAATATCATATTAATCAAATCTGTCTTCATCGCGGAGTCCGAGATAAAAACAAATTCCTGCTCCGTATTTTTACCTTCGGTTCGCCGTCCATTTTCCAACCAGGTCAGAATTTCCGAAATGATAGCGGCCGATTTCAGTTCGGAATTCTCGTTGGATAGCCTCAGTTGTTTTCTGATCAGGTAATTCTGCGCTCTCAGCCATTCGATCTCGTGTTTAATGCGATCGAGCTCGTGGTCCAGGGCGTCCCGCGGGTGGGCCTGAACTCCCGTCGATCTCAGGTCATCGGTAAGCAACGTATCGACGCTTTCGATAGAGTTCGGTTCCATTTTTCAAAAAAAGCGGAATCGATAGCCTTAGGCAGGAAAAACGAATCAAACTGTCCTAATTTGGCCTTGAATATCTGCTGGCTTTTGTTTTTCCGCAGCTTACATATCCTTAATTTGTCCCAACGAGAAAAGAAACCAGAAAATGGTTACGTATGAAGTCGTTTCTATGGGTGATCTTTCAATAGCAACTTGTTGTCAAGGTTCCATTCGATCAATACGCTCGTCAATGGTTACCATAGATATTCTAAATAGAGTCCACCTCGGCGGTAACTTTTCATTTGCAATTCATTCTATCAGAACTTTGCTCTAAATACAGCATCATATACAGATTACATCGTACTCGTAATCCATGATAAACTGAACACATTCACCCAGTCCTGTTTGATAGAGCGCCAGGATTACCAACGATCTGTTTGACTTATTGACACCCTAGAGAAGGCAAAGACGACAGATCATTTTCAGGGAGTATCCCCTGATAGCATTTCAGGTCAAGTATCCCTAAAAATACGTATCGGAATCTCGCATGTTACCAAAATGTTAACCAATATTGAGAGATTTGACCGTCCTTAATTTCGTCATTTTCTTTCCGCTATGAGGTATTTCAAAACAAACAGGCTTAGTTATAGGATATGAACTGAGCTTCTTGAAATGTTTTAGAAATTCGCAAATGTATAACACTATCATATCGAATCGGGTTTTTGACGAATGAATTGCGTTCATTGGCAATAATGTCTTTACTTCTCTGATTGCCATCGCGAACTTTTGTGTTTTACAGTTCATCGCAGATTGGTCAAAATATCATCCATAACTCAATGAAACATGAAGCCTTCAAGTTATGAACACAGGGGCACTGATAACACTGCCGCGTTTCCGTTAATGAGTTATTGTGCCCTCAGAAATTACTCGACTATATTTAATTGATTTTATGAATAATCGAATACAGGCATCGCTCCTATTTTCAAGCGAGCCTTGATTGATGAGAAGAGGCTCTTGCCAATCCAAGTTCGAATCCCATGTATTTTCGTACCAACGTACTGGTTCTTACAACTTTCAAACCTAAAGGTACCTTTTGTCAAAACCGTTTCTACGTACATGCATCGAATTCCTACGTGAAATCTATTTATCTGAACGCATCCGTGCGGTACCCAAACCTTCACAACGTTCATACCACATTATGCGCTGTTGAATTTATTCATTTCTTCGACAGTTATCAAAACAACAAAACCGTCAGCCATTTATGGTGAATTTTTCATACGCAATAAATGTGTGCGATTATTTACTCTCGTGGGATTTATTTGAATCAAATAAATTACATAAAACTACTGATGACGGTATAAAAATGCATTGTATTTCTACTCATTCCGGACCCGATCCGCCAAATTTGTTTTGTGGTGCAGGACTACAGTTTGCTGTTTGTAGTTCCACGAATCACATTGGTTACAATATCAGCAGCTACTTTTCTGAATTTTTCATTTGTTACACAATACACGATAAAATTTACAGATGAATCGATGATAGAAAATCCTAACGCTATCAGGCTCATTGTGTTTACCCTTGGGATGTAACTTAATCTCATTAAACGGTCGATAAAACCAAAACCTTCGCAAATGATGAACAACAAAACTACTGATAAAACCATCCTTAAAACCCCCATTTCCCTTCTAGACGATTCATCGGTTATACCGAGCTCTGTACGTCGAGTAACCCGACGGTAAAATATCGCAGAAATAAGAATTACATTGATGAAAACTAATAAGCTAATTGGGACCATGACAGTAAGATACATGAATAGATATAGGTCGGCAATACCAAAACGCCATATTTTCAGATTCAGCCTCCAGAAATACCGGAACTTCCTAACACGCAGAGTTATATACGGCCAACTGATGGGACAATTCATGAATTCAAGATGGTGATCAGGCAAGAATTGACCACAATGTCCGCAAAAACTAACTAGTGAAATGAACAACATTGCCCTCAATGAAATCAACTTCATTGGTAATGTGCGAGATTTTATTGGAAACAATACGACGATTAACCGCTCTAGACTGAGCAGTACAGTGCACCAGTTACGTGTCATCTGAAACATGTAGAAAAACGGCATGGCGACTGAGATGAAAATCCAACCAAAATTCCAGTCATTCATGCGAAACACAATATCCCCCAAAACCGCATAAATGTACGCAGTTCTCAGCGGATAAAGAATGAATGTAACGATCATAAACAAAAGATCGTTTACGGCAAGAATTCTAATGAGAAAGTAAATATCAGATTTAAACTGTTTTAGAACTAACAACGTGAATGCGTTGAATATCATACCCAGCACAGACGCCGGTAGATACCAGCCTAGATACATAAAAACATTGAATTTGTTAATCCATTGAACAGGAATAGTTTGGAATCTCTGACACAGGTTGAGTTGAGATTTTGTCAATGCGGTTGTTGTGCTAGTAACGTTTTGATCAGACATCTCATGAGCTGGAACCGCAATCTCTACAAAATTACCTTTAATGCGTTTCTATTTCTTAAAACGTTCACGCGTTGTGAATAAAGGATTGAATGGATTTATGAAATAAAGAACAGTAACTGAATGCAATTCACGTCGGTCTACTGTAATTAGTGCATCGCGCATACATTGTGTCGTCTTCAACTTCTAAACCGCGTAAAATTCATTCATCACAAATTTGACAGAATTTGTGCTCGTGAATGCAGTATATTATGTATATGTATGCGCGAAACACGATAATTTTCGTTTTACCAGATATGAATATGACGATTGTTAATATAGACGAAACAACCTGACCATCTGATGACGGCTATTAGAATGTAGCCTTGCGTGTCTGTCCACACGATTCATGGCTCCTCCAGGTTCAAGGCTATAGGATGATGCCAAATGGTTTATGGCTGGTCCGTAGCTAACCCTGTAGATTCGGATTCAAGGGGTCTATACTCCCAAAAAATGTTGACAAAATGTTGAATATTTCATTGAATTTACCGGTATCCTGATTCCGTCTTACGATTCGTGATGAAGATTCATTTTATAATGCCTCGAAAGAGCCTAAGAAAACACTGAAACCTCAGAATTCAAGATTTTCCACTCTTGTGATGGTTTGATCTATGAGGAATCCAATTTTTCAAGGGTTAAACAAGATTTTTGGTCATGCTTCACAGCGGAGCCAGCCAGGGGTCCAGACGAGGTTGTGGATCAAGCACTGAGACAGTACTCTGTGGCGGATCCAGGGGTGGTTTAAAGGTCCGACCCCCCTCCTTTATCAGAAGAGTTCTTTTGTAAGAAGTTGGACCATTTATCGATTTCTGCCCTCATTACGTCAGTCTCACCTTAGGCCGACTTTCTGAATCAGGGCCGATAATAAGACTCTTAATGAAGTAATGAATACACACATTTCAATACGAACAGGTCTAGTTCAGATGTTAACTGACCTTCTCAGAATACAAAAATGAATCACAAATAAATCACAAATCGCAAATATATTACGCTGACATATTAGAATGGTTTTTCTGACGAATGAATTGCTTTTATCGGCAGTGATGTCTTCTGGAACTTGGTTCTAGAGTTCATCACAGATTTACCAAAACATCATTCATAATTCAATAGCGCTTGTAAACCGTCCAAGTTATTACCACGGGATATTGATAACACTGGTGCGTTCTCTTTAATGAGTTCTTGTTCCTTAAGAAATTAATTTTATTATTCTAACTTGATTTTATGAATTATCTAATACAGGCATCGCTCTTTCAAGCGATCGTTGATTGATGAGAAGAGGCTCTCGCCAATCCAAGTTCGAATTCATGTATCTTCGCACCAAAACGGTTCTTACAACTTTCAAACCCAAAGGTACCTTTTGACAAGACCTTACCTAAACGGGCATGCATCGAATTCATGCGAAATCTTGCCTCTATTCATCTTAATACAACGGTGCGGTACCCAAACCTTCACAACGGTACCACATTGTGCGCTGTTGAGTATATTTATTTATTTCCTGGACAGTTATTAAAGCAATGAAACCGTCAGCTATCTATGGTGAATTTTTCATGCGCAATAAATGTGTGTGATTTTTTACTCTCTTGGGATTAATTTGAATCAAATACATTACATAAAACTGATGACGGTAGAAAACATGTATTGTATTTCTACAAATTCAGGACCCGATCCGCCATATTTGTTTTGTGGTGCAGGACTACAGTTTGCTGTCTGTAGTTCCGCGATTCCCATTGGTTACAATATCAGCAGCTACTTTTCTGAATTTTTCATTTGTTACACAATACACGATAAAATTTACTGACGAATCGACGATAGAAAATCCCAACGCTATAAGTGTCATGCCTTCAATCTTGCGGATATAGTTCAAACCCATTAAACGATCAATAAAACCAAAACCTTCGCAAATAATAAACAGCGAAACTACTGATAAAACCATCCTTAAAACCCTCATTTCCCTTCTAGACGATTCATCAGTTACACCGAGCTCTGTACGTCGAGTAACCCGACGGTAAAATGTCACCGAAATAAGAATAACATTGATTACAACTAAAAAGGAAATTGGGATCATGACAGTAAGATACATGAATAGATATTTTTCGGAAATAACGAAACGCCATTCGTGCAGTTTCAACTTCCAGAAATACCGGAACTTCCTAACACGCAGAGTTATATACGGCCAACTGATGGGACAATTCATGAATTCAAGATGGTGATCAGGCAAGAATTGACCACAATGTCCGCAAAAACTAACTAGTGAAATGAACAACATTGCCGTCAATGAAATCAACTTCATTGGTAATGTGCGAGATTTTATTGGAAACAATACGACGATTAACCGCTCTAGACTGAGCAGTACAGTGCACCAGTTACGTGTCATCTGAAACATGTAGAAAAACGGCATGGCGACTGAGATGAAAATCCAACCAAAATTCCAGTCATTCATGCGAAACACAATATCCCCCAAAACCGCATAAATGTACGCAGTTCTAAGCGGATAAAGAATGAATGTAACGATCATAAACAAAAGATCGTTTACGGCAAGAATTCTAATGAGAAAGTAAATATCAGATTTAAACTGTTTTAGAACTAACAACGTGAATGCGTTGAATATTATACCCAGCACAGACGCCGGTAGATACCAGCCTAGATACATAAAAACATTGAATTTGTTAATCCATTGAACAGGAAAAGTTTGGAATCTCTGACACAGGTTGAGTTGAGATTTTGTCAATGCGGTTGTTGTGCTAGTAACGTTTTGATCAGACATCTCATGAGCTGGAACCGCAATCTCTACAAAATTACCTTTAATGCGTTTCTATTTCTTAAAACGTTCACGCGTTGTGAATATAGGATTGAATGGATTTATGAAATAAAGAACAGTAACTGAATGCAATTCACGTCGGTCTACTGTAATTAGTGCATCGCGCATACATTGTGTCGTCTTCAACGAATCAAATAAACCGCGTAAAATTCATTCATCACAAATTTGACAGAATTTGTGCACGTGAATGCAGTATATTATGTATATGTATGCGCGAAACACGATAATTTTCGTTTTACCAGATATGAATATGACGATTGTTAATATAGACGAAACAACCTGACCATCTGATGACGGCTATTAGAATGTAGCCTTGCGTGTCTGTCCACACGATTCATGGCTCCTCCAGGTTCAAGGCTATAGGATGATGCCAAATGGTTTATGGCTGGTCCGTAGCTAACCCTGTAGATTCGGATTCAAGGGGTCTATACTCCCAAAAAATGTTGACAAAATGTTGAATATTTCATTGAATTTACCGGTATCCTGATTCCGTCTTACGATTCGTGATGAAGATTCATTTTATAATGCCTCGAAAGAGCCTAAGAAAACACTTAAACCTCAGAATTCAAGATTTTCCACTCTTGTGATGGTTTGATCTATGAGGAATCCAATTTTTCAAGGGTTAAACAAGATTTTTGGTCATGCTTCACAGCGGAGCCAGCCAGGGGTCCAGACGAGGTTGTGGATCAAGCACTGAGACAGTACTCTGTGGCGGATCCAGGGGTGGTTTAAAGGTCCGACCCCCCTCCTTTATCAGAAGAGTTCTTTTGTAAGAAGTTGGACCATTTATCGATTTCTGCCCTCATTACGTCAGTCTCAACTTAGGCCGACTTTCTGAAGGGCCGATAATAAGACTCTTAGCGACTCTGAACTGAACCCGTTCACCCAGTCTTGATGAATAGCGCTCCATCCAGGAATACCGACTATCTGTTTAACGATGACACCCATACGGAGGGCAAAGACGACGAACCATTTTCAGGTAATATCTCCTGATATCATTTCTGGTCTAACAATTATCCCCTCAAAATACTTATTCCTCTTATAGCAGTAATAAATCTCGTATGATACCAAAATGTTTACCGATGTTGAAAGGTTTGACCGTCGTTAATTTCGTTAAACATAATTTCATTTTCTTTCGGCTGAAGTAATGAATACACACATTTCAATACTAACAGGTCTAGTTCAGATGTTAACTGACCTTCTCAGAATACAAAAATGAATCACAAATAAATCACAAATCGCAAATATATTACGCTGACATATTAGAATGGTTTTTCTGACGAATGAATTGCTTTTATCGGCAGTGATGTCTTCTGGAACTTGGTTCTAGAGTTCATCACAGATTTACCAAAACATCATTCATAATTCAATAGCGCTTGTAAACCGTCCAAGTTATTACCACGGGATATTGATAACACTGGCGCGTTCTCTTTAATGAGTTCTTGTTCCTTAAGAAATTAATTTTATTATTCTAACTTGATTTTATGAATTATCTAATACAGGCATCGCTCTTTCAAGCGATCGTTGATTGATGAGAAGAGGCTCTCGCCAATCCAAGTTCGAATTCATGTATCTTCGCACCAAAACGGTTCTTACAACTTTCAAACCCAAAGGTACCTTTTGACAAGACCTTACCTAAACGGGCATGCATCGAATTCATGCGAAATCTTGCCTCTATTCATCTTAATACAACGGTGCGGTACCCAAACCTTCACAACGGTACCACATTGTGCGCTGTTGAGTATATTTATTTATTTCCTGGACAGTTATTAAAGCAATGAAACCGTCAGCTATCTATGGTGAATTTTTCATGCGCAATAAATGTGTGTGATTTTTTACTCTCTTGGGATTAATTTGAATCAAATACATTACATAAAACTGATGACGGTAGAAAACATGTATTGTATTTCTACAAATTCAGGACCCGATCCGCCATATTTGTTTTGTGGTGCAGGACTACAGTTTGCTGTCTGTAGTTCCGCGATTCCCATTGGTTACAATATCAGCAGCTACTTTTCTGAATTTTTCATTTGTTACACAATACACGATAAAATTTACTGACGAATCGACGATAGAAAATCCCAACGCTATAAGTGTCATGCCTTCAATCTTGCGGATATAGTTCAAACCCATTAAACGATCAATAAAACCAAAACCTTCGCAAATAATAAACAGCGAAACTACTGATAAAACCATCCTTAAAACCCTCATTTCCCTTCTAGACGATTCATCAGTTACACCGAGCTCTGTACGTCGAGTAACCCGACGGTAAAATGTCACCGAAATAAGAATAACATTGATTACAACTAAAAAGGAAATTGGGATCATGACAGTAAGATACATGAATAGATATTTTTCGGAAATAACGAAACGCCATTCGTGCAGTTTCAACTTCCAGAAATACCGGAACTTCCTAACACGCAGAGTTATATACGGCCAACTGACGGGACAATTCATGAATTCAAGATGGTGATCAGGCAAGAATTGACCACAATGTCCGCAAAAACTAACTAGTGAAATGAACAACATTGCCGTCAATGAAATCAACTTCATTGGTAATGTGCGAGATTTTATTGGAAACAATACGACGATTAACCGCTCTAGACTGAGCAGTACAGTGCACCAGTTACGTGTCATCTGAAACATGTAGAAAAACGGCATGGCGACTGAGATGAAAATCCAACCAAAATTCCAGTCATTCATGCGAAACACAATATCCCCCAAAACCGCATAAATGTACGCAGTTCTAAGCGGATAAAGAATGAATGTAACGATCATAAACAAAAGATCGTTTACGGCAAGAATTCTAATGAGAAAGTAAATATCAGATTTAAACTGTTTTAGAACTAACAACGTGAATGCGTTGAATATTATACCCAGCACAGACGCCGGTAGATACCAGCCTAGATACATAAAAACATTGAATTTGTTAATCCATTGAACAGGAAAAGTTTGGAATCTCTGACACAGGTTGAGTTGAGATTTTGTCAATGCGGTTGTTGTGCTAGTAACGTTTTGATCAGACATCTCATGAGCTGGAACCGCAATCTCTACAAAATTACCTTTAATGCGTTTCTATTTCTTAAAACGTTCACGCGTTGTGAATATAGGATTGAATGGATTTATGAAATAAAGAACAGTAACTGAATGCAATTCACGTCGGTCTACTGTAATTAGTGCATCGCGCATACATTGTGTCGTCTTCAACGAATCAAATAAACCGCGTAAAATTCATTCATCACAAATTTGACAGAATTTGTGCACGTGAATGCAGTATATTATGTATATGTATGCGCGAAACACGATAATTTTCGTTTTACCAGATATGAATATGACGATTGTTAATATAGACGAAACAACCTGACCATCTGATGACGGCTATTAGAATGTAGCCTTGCGTGTCTGTCCACACGATTCATGGCTCCTCCAGGTTCAAGGCTATAGGATGATGCCAAATGGTTTATGGCTGGTCCGTAGCTAACCCTGTAGATTCGGATTCAAGGGGTCTATACTCCCAAAAAATGTTGACAAAATGTTGAATATTTCATTGAATTTACCGGTATCCTGATTCCGTCTTACGATTCGTGATGAAGATTCATTTTATAATGCCTCGAAAGAGCCTAAGAAAACACTTAAACCTCAGAATTCAAGATTTTCCACTCTTGTGATGGTTTGATCTATGAGGAATCCAATTTTTCAAGGGTTAAACAAGATTTTTGGTCATGCTTCACAGCGGAGCCAGCCAGGGGTCCAGACGAGGTTGTGGATCAAGCACTGAGACAGTACTCTGTGGCGGATCCAGGGGTGGTTTAAAGGTCCGACCCCCCTCCTTTATCAGAAGAGTTCTTTTGTAAGAAGTTGGACCATTTATCGATTTCTGTCCTCATTACGTCAGTCTCACCTTAGGCCGACTTTCTGAATGAGGGCCGATAATAAGACTCTTAGCGACTCTGAACTGAACCCGTTCACCCAGTCTTGATGAATAGCGCTCCATCCAGGAATACCGACTATCTGTTTAACGATGACACCCATACGGAGGGCAAAGACGACGAACCATTTTCAGGTAATATCTCCTGATATCATTTCTGGTCTAACAATTATCCCCTCAAAATACTTATTCCTCTTATAGCAGTAATAAATCTCGCATGTTACCAAAATGTTTACCGATGTTGAAAGGTTTGACCGTCGTTAATTTCGTTAAACATAATTTCATTTTCTTTCGGCTGAAGTAATGAATACACACATTTCAATACTAACAGGTCTAGTTCAGATGTTAACTGACCTTCTCAGAATACAAAAATGAATCACAAATAAATCATAAATCGCAAATATATTACGCTGACATATTAGAATGGTTTTTCTGACGAATGAATTGCTTTTATCGGCAGTGATGTCTTCTGGAACTTGGTTCTAGAGTTCATCACAGATTTACCAAAACATCATTCATAATTCAACAGCGCTTGTAAACCGTCCAAGTTATTACCACGGGATATTGATAACACTGGCGCGTTTCGTTAATGAGTTCTTGTTCCTTAAGAAATTGATTTTATCATTCTAACTTGATTTTATGAATTATCTAATACAATACAGGCATCGCTCTTTCAAGCGATCCTTGATTGATGAGAAGAGGCTCTCGCCAATCCAAGTTCGAATTCATGTATCTTCGTACCAAAACGGTTCTTACAACTTTCAAACCCAAAGGTACCTTTTGACAAGACCTTACCTAAACGGGCATGCATCGAATTCATGCGAAATCTTGCCTCTATTTATCTTAATACAACGGTGCGGTACCGTCCCAAACCTTCACAACGGTACCACATTGTGCGCTGTTGAGTATACTTATTTATTTCCTGGACAGTTATTAAAGCAATGAAACCGTCAGCTATCTATGGTGAATTTTTCATGCGCAATAAGTGTGTGATTTTTTACTCTCTTGGGATTAATTTGAATCAAATATATTACATAAAACTACTGATGACGGTACAAAACATGTATTGTATTTCTACAAATTCAGGACCCGATCCGCCATATTTGTTTTGTGGTGCAGGACTACAGTTTGCTGTCTGTAGTTCCGCGATTCCCATTGGTTACAATATCAGCAGCTACTTTTCTGAATTTTTCATTTGTTACACAATACACGATGAAATTTACTGACGAATCGATGATAGAAAATCCCAACGCTATAAGTGTCATGCCTTCAAACTTGTGGATATATTTCAAACCCATTAAACGATCAATAAAACCAAAACCTTCGCAAATAATAAACAGCGAAACTACTGATAAAACCCACAGGGGTTTGGCGATGGGCTTGGATTTTATTTCCGGGTCGTTGATAATCTCGCGAGAATGGCGCTAAATATGAACTGCGAATAAATTCAAAATATCACGGAAATACCTTGTGTTTATATTGTTTATTTATCCGCTATAAAGTTCTGATAAACAATTGGTCGTTAAGAATCATTATCAGACGGTCGTCATGCTTTACTATATAAAATCACAAGGGATGAAACGCCAGGCCTCCGCTGTACTTAAATTTTCAGCCAGAAAGTTGGGACAGTCACGTGACATTCTGATGACGTCATCGCATTTAAAACTTCAACACGAAAAGTTAACATATTCACAGACCGATATCAATTGTCAGATTATGATTCATATGAAATAAATAACTTATAAGGAATAAATTATGACGAAATATATAATTCATAGTAAAAAAATGCATTTGAATGTAAGTTATTCTCAAATATTTTTCGTATCATAGTTTCCATCTTATATGCTTCAGGTTCGCGTTCATTCAAATAAGAAGCGTTAAGTCACGTGACTGTCCCAACTTTCTGGCTGGCACAACTATGAAGGCGTTTCATCCCTTGTTCTTTTATATAGTAGCGTGACGACCGTCTGATAATGATTCTTAACGACCAATTGTTTATCGAAACTTTATAGCGGATAAATAAACAATATAAACACAAGGTATTTCCGTGATATTTTGAATTTATTCGCAATTCATATTTAGCGCTATTCTCACGAGATTATCAACAACCCGGAAATAAAATCCAAGCCCATCGCCAAACCCCTGTGATAAAACCATTCTTAAAACCCTCATTTCCATTCTAGACGATTCTTCAGTTACACCAAGCTCTGAACGTCGAGTAACCCGACGGTAAAATGTCACCGAAATAAGAATAACATTGATTACAACTAAAAAGGCAATTGGGATCATGACAGTAAGATACATGAATAGATATTTTTCGGAAATAACGAAACGCCATTCGTGCAGTTTCAACTTCCAGAAATACCGGAACTTCCTAACACGCAGAGTTATATACGGCCAACTGACGGGACAATTCATGAATTCAAGATGGTGATCAGGCAAGAATTGACCACTATGTCCGCAAAAACTAACCAGTGAAATGAACAACATTGCCCTCAATGAAATCAACTTCATTGGTAATGTGCGAGATTTTATCGGAAACAATACGACGATTAACCGCTCTAGACTGAGCAGTACAGTGCACCAGTTACGTGTCATCTGAAACATGTAGAAAAACGGCAAGGCGACTGAGATGAAAATCCAACCGAAATTCCAGTCGTTCCAGCGAAACACAATATCTCCTAAAACGGCGTAAACGTACGTAGTTCTCAACGGATACAAAATGAATGTAGCGATCATAAACAGAAGATCGTTCGAAGCGAGAATTTTGATGAGAAAATAAATATCAGATTTAAACTGTTTCAGAACTAACAGCGTGAATGCGTTGAATATTATACCAAGCACAGACGCCGGTAAATACCAGCCTAAATACATAAAGACATAGTATTTGTTCACCCACATAACAGGGTGAGTTTGAATTCTCTGACACAGGTTGAGTTGAGATGTTGTCAATGCGGTAGTTGTGCTGGTAATGTTTTGGTCAGACATCTCATGAGGAGCTGGAACCGCAATCTCTGCAAAATTCATTGCCTAATGCGCTTCTATTTGGTGTTACTAATGCTAGTCATGATAATGAATTGAATAGATTTATTAAATAATCTATATCAAAGAACTGTAGCTGAATGAAATTTTAACATGCTGGAATCAATTATCGCGCGCCCTGTTGCTTTGAATCAACGAATCAATTTAACCGCGTAAACTCCATTCATCACAAATTTGTCAGAATTTCCAAACGCACGCGAAACACGATAATTTGTGTTTTAGAGGATTTACGTACTAGTATAGAGGAAACCTGTCCACCTGATGATGGCTGTATTAAAATGTGGCAGTGTCCGTTCACCCGGATCATGGGTTCTTAGGTTAAAGGCCATTGTTGTTTCAAATGGTTGTTTCACCTAAACTTGTAGGTGGTCGGATTCAAGGCATCTACTCCCCCAAAATGTTGATGAAATATTGAATATTCATGGTCAATTAACCGGTATTCGAATGTTGGAGATTATGTTATGAAATGACCTCGGAAGACACAGAAATTTTAGAATTTCAAAATTTCCACTTCTACATATACGGTTTTGATTTGTGAGGGATCCAGTAATTTTTTCCCAAGGGTTAAAGCAACGTGTTTGGGTCATGATTTACAGCGGGGTCAGTTATCAAGCTTGGGGTCAACGCGTTAGAACGCGAGGATGCGGTACCTAGCACAATGGAGTAATCAGTCTGATTACTCCAAGCTAGCATAGAGACAGTACACACTCCAGCGGCAGAGATCCAGTGGTGGTTAACCCTCCATTTAACTGAAAGAGTTTCTTTTTGGAAATAAAAGAAGTTGAACATTTCCAGATTTGTGAAGTTAAAGTATATACTCTTACGTACGCCAGCGTTTTGCCTCGTGATTTCAAACCACTGTAACAGAATGTCGTAATACGAATAACTTAAGAAATCAAGCTGGCAAACGATGTACTGTTTCCGAAGCGTAGCCGAGATTGAGATGCGGCTATGCTATCAGTAACATCAAAATCGGACTGATGTTGTAAGCTTTGACAATGAAATACAAGACTTTCTTGCTATCGAATCGTAGATTTTGACCGCCATTTCTTTTAGATTCAAAAACGAAGAACGAACATGCCTCTTTCGCCTAACGGAAGCGGATACATAACAATAATGCATTCTTACTAATTCGGGACTCGATCCGTCTTAATTTCGGCGATACTAGTTTGCTGTTTGTAGTTCAACGCTTCAACGAATTATGCTGCGGAAAATACCAATGGCTACTTTTCTGAATTTGCCATTTGTCGCGCAATACACGATAAAGTTTGCTGACGAATCGACGATAGAAAATCCTAACGCTATAAGTCTCATACCCCAAAACCTGTGGATATATTTCAAATCCATTAAACGATGGATGAAACCAAGATTTTCACAAATAATAAACAGCAAAACTACAAATAAAACCATCCTCAGAACTCTCATCTCCCTTCGAGACGATTCGTCCGTTACACCGAGCTCTGAACGTCGAGTAACCCGACGGAAAAATGTCACTGAAATGAGAATTAGATTGATGAAAACTAAAAGGCAAATCGGGACCATAACAGTGAGATACATGAATAAATATTGTTCGGAAATAACGTAACGCCATTTGTCCAGTTTCCACTTCCAGAAATACCGAAACCTCTCACCTAGCAGTGTTACATATGGCCAATTGTCGGGACATTTCATGAACCCAAGATGATCTGCAGGTAAGAATAGACCAAAATGTCCACAAAAACTAACCAGTGAAATGAACAACATTGCCCTTAATGAAATCATTTTAGTTTGTAATGTGCGAGATCTGATTGGAAATAATACGACGATTAACCGCTCTAGACTGAGCAGTACAGTGCACCAGTTACGCGTCATCTGAAACATGTAGAAAAACGGCATGCCGACTGAGATGAAAATCCAACCAAAATTCCATTCGTTCCGGCGAAACAAAATATCTCCCAAAACCGCGTAGATGTACGCAGATCTCAACGGATACAGAATGAATGTAGCGATCATAAACAAAAGATCGTTTAAAGCGAGAACTTTGATCAGAAAATAATTATCAGATTTAAATCGTTTCAGAACTAACAACGTGAATGCGTTGAATAGCATACCCAGTATAGACGCCGGTAGAAACCAGCCTAAATATAACATCACATTATATTTGTTACGCCATTTAACAGGAAGAGTTTGAAATCTCTGACACAGGTTGAGAGATGTTGTCAATGCGGGAGCTGCACTGGTAATGTTGTTATCAAACATCTCGTATATACGATCTGTAAGCCACAATCTCCGTAAATTCAATTATCTAATGTTCCTCGGTATTTGGTTAGACTGTCAGTGTGAATCGAGAAGTTTATACAATAATTTACTCGACAGAATTGTATCCGAATAAACAATTGGTTTTCAAGAATCCACGGTTAGGCTAATGGGAATTACTCGCCACTTTCGCGATGCAGTCGGTAATGTGGATGGCATAGTCTGTCTCGGCCAAGTTTGTCGCGGTAAATCAAAGCTCTTCTATCATAACGTGCATACGTTCTACGGAATTCTGACGTATCCGAGATAATGGCAGAGTATCTGAAATCACAATATATGAAGAGAAAAGAAGACGAGAATTTAGCAAACTTCCAGCTGCGTTTGGTCTTTAGTTGAAGGTGCGAATTTAAATATCGCTAAGACTAGTCGCGCTAAGATTTTACAACGCTGATGGCGTGATAGGCTCACGCATACGCAATCTCTTTGCCTCGTGATTCCAAACCGACGCAACACGATGTCAAGAAACCACTTATATTGTCTATTACAGCAATTACATTGTCAACCACGATGCACACGCGGTCTCCGAAGCGTTGCCTCGATCACCAAAATGAAAAGAAATGAAAGCCGAGATCGAGATGCGACTTTCGACTATATCCATAACAATCATATGCGCGCTGATGTAATTTTTCATACATGACTTTCTATTGATTCGTGCATTTTTTCATAGTAATTTCTCTTAGTAACATTATGTCACGAAAAAGCCTCGGGCCCTGAACGGAAGCGGAACAGGTCCCAGACACACCGATTGGCAAAGCGTTCCCACCTAAATGTTGCCATAGTGCTACAAATAGGATATTAAGAGTAAGGGTTATGTGTATGTAATTCCTGGGTCCTGAGAGACAGATTGATGACGAAATTGGGGATTCCCTGGTATTGTCTGGAGTAGGGGTGTCAAACGCGGTGGAGATTCCCTTCGATATTCGGCTCGGATGTACGGGCATACCTGTACTGGGATACCCCTCCTTTATAAAGCTTTGATTATTTCAAAAGTTAGGTTGGGTATGTGGGTCGAAAATCACTTCAATGCGTAGCTAAGATGCTGGCCTCGCTGCTGTTATCACGATTTCTCCTGGATTTACGCGCTTATATAAACTAGCGCTCGTATTTGTTTTTACTATAGGATATATATTTTGGAATAGTGGCCTGAGCTCTGATCTTTGAGGAATCTAGTATTTTCCCAAGGGTTGAAGAAACATCCTGATCACGTTTAGGACACAGGGCCAGTGATTATGCGAGTATAGTCCACCACGAAGGCGTGGAATCAAGCAAGGGGGACAAGCATTCCTAAACTAAAACAAACGCGACGCCATTTTCTAACACGTGTCAAATTTATTGTGGTTTCAAACAGATAAATCCGAAAATAGCGACAAAAACAAACAAGAAAACAATATTTCACAATTCGATAAGAAATTCGTGTATACGCAAAGACCTCAAACCTCGTTATAACGCAAACCCCGTTATTACACCAGTCTCATCTTAGGCCGACTTTCTGAATCAGGGCCGATAATAAGACTCTAAGCGACTCTAAACTGAACCCGTTCACCCAGTCCTGATGAATAGCGCTCCATCCAGGAATACCGACTATTTGTTTAACAATGACACCCATATACGGAGGGCAAAGACGACGAACCATTTTCAGGTAATATCTCCTGATAAAATTTCTGGTCAAACCCCCTTGAAATACTTACTCCTCTTATAGCAGTAATAAATCTCGCATGTTACCAAAATGTTTACCGATATTGAGAGGTTTGGCCGTCGTTAATTTCGTTAAACATAATTTCATTTTCTTTCGGCTATGAAGTAATGTATACACACATTTCAATACGAACAGGTCTAGTTCAGATGTAAACTAACCTTCTTAGAATATTTTTCTGATAAAATTTCTGGTCAAAAGAAACTATCCCCTCAAAATACTTATTTCTCTCATAAAAATTTCGCTGGGTACAGAGCTTTTCGATATAAAGAGGTTTGGCAGTCTCGTTGATTTCGTTAACTTTCTACAGGGAGGTAATTAATACACGTTACAATACAAATAATCTAAATCGAATTCAAATTCAGATCGGAATGTTTTGAGATTAAGAACATATAATGTATAACTGTCAATATAGCTCTGTTAGCCTAGTTCGGATAAACAAACAAACAAAATCTTGGGAATGTTTTTTGGACGAAATTACCACATTCATTGACAATACTGTTAATTATAATTTTCTTTGTTACCATTGGATTTAGTTTCACAATATTGTGGATTTATCAAACCCCACGATCAAATTTACAATATTTTGTTTTAAGATTTTGGCAATGAAATGATTGTAAGTCTTAGAGTCAAACTTAACGATTTCTGTAGCTAGGTCCTGCATAGTAGTTCCAGTTCCAGTTGAAATCAATTCGCTTTTGATTAGTTAACGCTAGATTCAGATTCTAACTCGGAACTACGGAACTCACGAGTCCTAGATAGGTTAGATCAGTAGTCGCCAGGCCTCAATAAACTCTCACGGAGGTATGCGAATTTCATGGCATTCGGGGCAGGGTCGTTATCACGATGATTTAGAATAAGCAGATTTATAATATATTGCCAGGCGGGACACGCGACAATCCGAGGCAATCGACTGTATTAGGGGGCCATTAATCCACAACATTGTTTAACTAGATCCAAATCCCGTTTTCAAACTATCAATACAGAACAATATATCTATTCGCGTTTTAACCTTTGTCCCGTAAGCAGAAGACCCACAAAATCCTTACGAATAATCATAATTACATTATCTATGAATATCATACGTTGCTAATTTACAAACAGATATTTTTCAGAAGTCATCAAGTCAGGGAGAAAATAAAACAAAAATTCAAGGCGAAAAGCCAATTTTTGATCGCAGTATATAAGCGATGTCGTTTACACATCGGTATTTCATATCCACCGCAAAAGCAATAAGTTCAAAACTGATGAAAAAGATGTTCACAAATTTACCGAACAATGTGTAATTCAAGTTGATGAATACGTGGGGAAAGCTAAGGAATTGTGGTGTGACCTCGTTTAAATGAACCAGGGCTCCTCCGCTATCATGGCCTTGGCAGAACACAAACGGGAAACGCAAAGACAAAGATTAAATGTACAGCTGCAACCTCTTCGTTGGACCTTTGCTCAAGCAGGACTTACATTAACTGCCACTTTAAGCAAGTTTTGCTGTGACAATTTGTCAAAGTTAAGCAAGTTTTGCCGTGCTAAATTGAAAGGCTGAATCCAAGAACATGTCTATCGCACTTTTGAGCCCAAAATGGTCACTTTTCAATAGTTGACTTTTAGAAACGATGTGTTTTGAGAGTAGCTGCTATGGTAGGAGTTACTATCACAAAGTCACTGTAAACAGGCGGGTGGTTTTACAGTCACCTCTACTGCTAGTGTGCACTATCGTAACCAGATGTTTCAAAATGGTCACTTTTCAATAGTAGACTCTTCGAAACAGCCACTACAGAAAACCAACCGAATTGAAAGGAATACAATTTCAGAGTGACTGTTTTGAAATGTATACTTCTACTGGAAAAGTAGCCGATATCGTTAATTGCTTATTGTTCTCAAGTGGCTACTAAGTAAAAGTAGACGTTTGGGCTCAAAAGTGCGATAGACATGTTCTTGGATTCAGCCTTTCAATTGTCCAAAATTGCCCAAGTCAAGCAGGTTTTGCTATATCAAATTGTCTTCAAGTTAAGCAAGTTTTACCATGCTCAATTGTCAAAGTTAAGCAAGTTTTGCTGTGCCATATTGTCTTCAAGTTAATCACGTTTTGCTATATCAAATTGTCAAGTTAAGCAAGTTTTAACATGCTAAATTGTCCAAGTTAAGCAAGTTTTGATGTGCCAAATTGTCTTCAAGTTAAGCAAGTTTTCCTTGTCAAATTGTCTTAACCAAGTTAAATGGTGACACATTTTGTGATCTACCTTTTCATAGCTTCATCCACCAGATACAAAGGAAAAATTACTTGGCAATAAATAGAACAATAAGCGGAAGTCGGAAGTCCTTTCAAACACACGGTAATATCGATGAAGCAAATCGGAGACATCTAAGTTACATATTCGTTTGTTTTGTTGTTGTTTACGATTCGTTGCGAAGATCAATAAAAAATAGACACATCCTAACGATCTAAAACCTAACTGTGACGTCGCACAGGGGCTGATCGACAGACGAACTACTTTCATCAGTAATCATATAATATGGCGACGCAAATTTCACAAAAATCACCAATGAAGCAGTGTATTCAGCTATGTCTACATCAAGTGTCTCTCAGACTACTGAAGCCTGCAGCATCGAGAACGAAAACTGTATCTTAGTTTATCTAACCTTTCGATGATACGACTTCAGTTAAACTCAGTCTGGTTTCATAGATTGGGACTCCTGGAACCTGTTGTGGTTTGATATTAATATGGATCCAGTTCATCAGTTATAGAGACTTAATTTGACATTGGATCCAGTTCCAAAGTTGTGCGGGTTTAATTTGAATATGAATCCGATTCCACAGTTGTGTGGGTTTAATTAAACTCTGGATACAGTTCCACAGTTGTGTGGGTTTTATTTGAATATGAATCCGATTCCACAGTTGTGTGGGTTTAATTAAACTCTGGATACAGTTCCACAGTTGTGTGGGTTTTATTTGACTCTGAAACAAGTTCGACAGTTGTATGGGTTTGATTCATCTCTGAATCCAGTTCCACAGTTGTGTGGGTTTGATTCATCTCTGAATCCAGTTCCACAGTTGTCTGGGTTTAATTTGAATATGAATCTGATTCCACAGTTGTGTGGGTTTAATTTGACTCTGGATCCAGTTCCACAGTTGTGTGGGTTTATTTTGACTCGGGATCCAGTTCCACAGTTTTGTGGGTTTTATTTGACTCTGAATCAAGTTCCACAGTTGTATGGGTTTGATTCATCTCTGGATTCAGTTCCACAGTTTTGTGGGTTTAATTTGAATATGAATCCGATTCCACAGTTGTGTGGGTTTAATTTGACTCTGGATCCAGTTCCACAGTTGTGTGGGTTTAATTTGACTCTGGAACCAATTCCACAGTTTTGTGGGTTTTATTTGACTCTGGATCCAATTCCACAGTTGTGTGCGGGTTATATTCGACTCTGGTTCCAATTTCAATTCATTTCATAAGAAAGCAATTCCACAGTTGCGAGTTTTAAGTGGACTACTGGGACTGTAGACATAGCTTTCGAAAGAGACTTTAGGATTACGTAAGAGCAATATCGTGCAACAGTTAGTCCAGTCTTAAGACATGCGCGTGAAAAACGCCTCGCTTTTAAACCACAAAAAAGCATCATTCGTCAGTCAAAAGCGAAGCAAACAAATTTACATCATATCCTATAATATCAGGGTATTCAATCCCTAATAAATCGGCGTCATCTTAACAACAATCTTTAATAACAACAAAAACCAAACAAGAAAATCATTACGGCTATGATAATAATAATAATAATCCGATATAATAATAATATACACAATGTTTGTAGCACATATGATGTAGAGATCCCTCCTTGCCTTGCAGTTATCGCGATAACTCATAGGAGGCGTATTTAACAGTTTTTACCAGACTAAATCAGTAAACCCGAAATACCTCGCCGCGAAAAATCGTGATGAAGATTTTTCAGCGGCGCTATCGTTAAGAGATCGTTTAATTAAAGCCCAAACCGAACGAAAAAATGCGTACTTAATCTACATGAAATCACTTTATTAATGAGTTAATTTCTCGGTTATAACACTACGTATATCTAATGTATAAGCGCCATGTGTGTAGATGCTTATTTCGTAATCGATCAAACATTGACAGCCATCTTGCCAGATACCGAATCGATGTAGAGAGAATCCCACAATTATAACGAAAAAGTCCGAAAATGAAACTTCGAGATAGTAGTTTATTTCAACGTTTCGACTATATCCTAATAGTCATCTTCAGGAATAATTACCATTAACATCATTATTCCTGAAGATGACTATTAGGATATAGTCGAAACGTTGAATAAACTACTACCTCGAAGTTTCATTTTCTGACTTTTTCGTTATAATTGTGGGATTCTCTCTACATTGCGTCAACACGGATATAGTGTTCTATCAATCGTGACCAAATCGATCAGCGTTCGGCTTATGTTTCGATAAAGAAGAAAAGTACCGCGAACCTCGCCTGGCGCAAATGAAAAGGAAATTATCTTTACGAGTTCGTCGATCTCATTTTTTCGATCTTTAACTCGGGATTTCTTTCGCCGCGGTCCCAGTACGTCATTAGTTAGGCGAGGTTTTTAGTAATTACAGACCCCAGAATTCAGTGTAGACAAGCCTATTTGCTGTCATGTTGAGATACGGTACATATATATAATACTGATTAGTAAATCTAGTCAACATTCATAGAGTCAGGGAAAAACAAGTAGGATCCACAGTTCCACAGTTGCGAGTTCAGACACATTTGACACTCATACAGTTTAAAGCTCATTAGCAACTTATTTGGCCTTAGAATAAAATTGTAATGGCACAACTGTGGAACGGCATCTGAGGCATACATACATCCATCCTCCCTCGCCAGGGATTCAAACCTGATAGCATCACTAGATTCAGCCACGGCACGAAACCCAGCCATAGTAGACCGGGTGCGCAGGTACATGCGTAGATTTGCCGCAAGAAAACTTTTAGGACCAATCAGATTGCTTGTCGTATAATCGATTAGGCAAATTTCATGGGAAAACTATAAATGGAAAAACCCGCGCTGAAATAAAACAGGATTTCTGATTGGCTAATAATGGCATATACCTGCGCACTCGGTCTAGTGTGGCAGGGTTTCGTACCATGGCAGTCTCGATGCCATCAGGTTCAAATCCCTGCGAGGGTAGGATGACATACATCATACAAGAATGCATCTGAGATGCTGAAATTTTTCAGCTGCAAGATGTAAATATTTGAACAAAATTCAGTCGACTCTGACTCTCTCTCTTTACTGACTGGAAATTTATCTTATACCGATTAAGTGTCACGGGGCAGGAGTAAGGAGACATTCACACTATGGATACATATTTTTTAAACAGATCATTATCACAGCAATGTTAGAAATTGAGAGGTGAAAATAGTGTGGCTCCCACGACCTACGTTTA
The DNA here is from genome assembly GCF_964204645.1 of Tubulanus polymorphus. Taxonomy (NCBI): domain Eukaryota; kingdom Metazoa; phylum Nemertea; class Palaeonemertea; order Tubulaniformes; family Tubulanidae; genus Tubulanus; species Tubulanus polymorphus. The sequence goes on from NC_134027.1 coordinate 24,387,631, forward strand.
TCCCAGAAATGCTTTTTAAAATATAATTTATAAATAAATGACAGTCAGCTCACGGAATAGCGATAATAAGAAGAATAAATTAATACTAGGAGCCATTCATAAAGTGAAGTACGTGTCCATCAAGAATGGCCACTTCAACGTCATATTTCGTTCCTGGCATATGTGATGGGTTAGTAAGGGACACCCCAGACAACTATACAGAACCAAATGTATAAGAGAGACAATCATCCCTATTTCAAGATCTTAAACCCATTCAGTGCGCTGTATGGATCGGTGATGGACTTTGCTAGAACAGCAAACCGCGGTGTATCGATGTAATTAGTAATTAGGTTTTGTCTCCAATGATAGATGGCAACTATTATCAAACGTTATAAATATTAGTAACTAACAATACACCGCACCACAGTGTAGATACACTATAGTGGTATGACCGTTATACAACGCACTGGGGTGGAATTTCTTAAAACTTTCAAATTATCATTAGGACTAAAACAGTGGGAAAGGGGGCATTTGAAAATTGGGGCAATTTCGCGTATGCACTTTACGAACGACCCCTTATGGAATGTGATGGGTCGAGAAAGACTACTTGAGATCAGAAAAAATTCTACAAAGAAATATTTCACGCGGTAGTCGTCGTCGGAGTCATCGTCGAAGTCATCGGCTGGTTCATTAGTGAGCGGCCATGCCGTTCATGATGTATTCCATCGGCGTTTCCATGGCGACTTCGTTGTGTTTTTTCATCGTGTAGTGATCGCGCGTGAATTCTTGTATGCGTTTACAAGCTTCGACCATCTGCTCTTCGGGAACGGTTAGAACGATGCGTACGTATCCCGCAATACTGAAACACTGAAATAGAAATACCGCGAATTAAAATACAAGATTGCAGCTGGATTTTTTCTGGAATGTCTAATGTCTGATGTTCGTAGTTCATTTTCAATTAGAAATGTCTCTAGACGAAGTACTGAACGCGTGTGAAGTGTGAACGATCAGTTTTTGAAAATATGCTCATAAATTGTCTGTTCAATGTTAGTAGTTCGTTTTCAATTAAAAATGTCTCAGGTGAAGTACTGAACACATGTGAAGTGTGGGCGATTAGTTTTCGGAAGTGTGCTGATAAAATGTCCAATAGCTGGTGTTCGTACATTTCCAATTAGAAATGTCTCAGACGAAGTACTGAACACAAGTGTGGACGATCAGTTTTTGAAAATGTGCTGATGTCTAACGTCTGGTGTTTGTAGTTCATTTTCTATCAAAAATGTCTCAAGTGAAGTACTGAACACATTCAAAGTCAGGATTATCAAAATTCGGTAGAATACTTGAGCGATCAAGTATAGATTATTTGAGGAGGGCGAGGGTCCGACATAGAAAATAATGGTACCTTTCCAGGCAGACAGAACACGGACTGCTCAGATACAAGAGCCTCGACCAGTTCCAGATCAGTCTTATACTCGGGGAAATGAGCCATATCGAATCGAACCTGCAAATAATAATTCAATATAAGTTTCGTTGAAAAAGTCGAAATCATTCTGCAAACGATGGAAATGCGTTTTGTTTTATATGTAATCGTACCATGAAATACATGGCTCCTTGAGGCATGATCGGGTGTAGACCTTTAGCTTTCGACAGCTCTTTGAAGCAGATCTCAGCGTTTTTCTGTAAATCATAAAAAAATCATGATAATTAACAATTTGAAGAATGCTTTTGACTTGGGACCAGGATCCAGTTCTGACTGAATTGATATCAACGCCAAGTTAACTCTAACTCACAACAGTGGAACTGGATCCAGTCTGATAGAGTTGTTATATCAACTTAAATCGAGTTCAGCCCAGGGTTAAAGCAAAAATACATAAAAGAGAAAGTTTTTATGTAATTTAGGTTTAAGTTAATACTAGTCCATAACACCGGGCCCAGTTCTATGATGTGTGTGTCTGTTTTCACTCTGATAGCCCCGATAAATGATGTTTCTTTATAAGAAATTCTCAAATCTAACAATCTGGGCCTGGTTCTACAGTTCTTTGAATTTGGTTCGAACAAGAGATATGACTCAAGGGCGAAATTTTATCCCGTAGTGTACTATTCTCACCTGACAGTGAATGGCTGTCTGCTCAAAGAACGACTCTTTGGTATTAGCGAGAATAGCAGGAACGGCGGCTTGTATCAGGGTATTCGGTCCGAGGAATCGCGTGATCAGATTCTGTAGACCGAGTCGAACCTAAAATGCATCAGAAAACTTTCACATAACCGTTTTTGTTCGAAGAAAATTTATCAACCCTCATAGAATTACCGTACTCACTTCGGCGCCAAATATTCCCTGTTTGTCGTTGATAAGAATCCAACCGCACCTCCAGCCTGGCACTAAGTACCTACACGAGAAGAACAATGATTTACATTTCATCATAAAAACAAAGAAGTGGTCGAAAGTCATTGTAACAATGCCCGAGTGGTGCTCAATGGGTTCATGGGAAGAAGGAAACTTAAACCTGCTAATTATACTCCGAGCGGTGCTAAGGTTGAAGGGAAACGTAAGAAATCTATATGTACCGTTTAGTGAGTCCACCGCACGATAGGACTGGAACCGTAGTTGTCAGAGTAGCCGTGAAATGAAACTCATTTCCTGGGAATGTCTGAAATATATGAATCTTATAAATGAACGTCATCGTAGTTTCAATACGTAAATCTCTTCGGCCCTTTTTGATTGCGTGCTTCCTGATGATGGAATAACTTTCTCAGGAGAACATTTCTACTGTTACGGAGATGGAAGAATTGGCAGAAACTGCAAGAAGCTAATTCATCTCCTGGAGAGCGCAATCGAAAATGGCCATAGTTATCTTTAGGACGTATCGGAATTGCTACTGTGGCTGCAAATAAGAGGACTAGGCAGTGTTCAAGGGGGTAATCTACATGCAAATATATGGAAATGGGGCTATAGAAAAACTTTTTAGGAGTCCTAAAATCTAAATGAACAAAATTTCAACCGAGTCATTGAATAGGTAAGCCATTTTGCCGGCAGCTTGTAGGTTGAATAAAGTATTGATAATTAACTACTTACGAAAAATGCGTAAATCTCGTCGGCGATGACCGGAATTTTGTACGTTTCGCAGATCTCTAGGATGTGTTTGATGTGCTGTTTACTGAACACCGATCCGCACGGGTTCGACGGACTGTTCAAAACGATCGCAGCTGTTTTGTCGTCGATCAACGACTCGAAATGATCCAGATCTATTTCCCAACCGCGTTCGGGCTATTTCAGAAAAAATACGAGGAGAAAAATATTTCGATAAATGAGTTTCGTATCTAGTGTAGTCTGGAAATTTCACTGGTTTATCAAAATGACATTGTTGGATTTGATTTGTGAAACGTTTCAAATTTTTCTCATCATCATGGGGATTATATGTACGAATGCTTTGATTTTGAAGAAGTAGCCTAGAGATACAGTTAGCGCAACTTGCTCACTTTAAAAGACCAGATTCAACTGTCCTTATCTAAATCCACCCATATTGCTTCAAAATTTAAGTCTTGAATTATTCAACCATCCCTTTTCGGTCAAATCCTATTCGACGAACTCACCACGAGGTCGTAATGCTTGGTTTCGATGCCGATCGAGTTGGCGAGCGTCGTATAGAGGGGAAAACCCGGACGCGGTACGAGGATATTCTGTCCCGGATTGGCCAACACGGTAATACACATCTCTAACGCGCTGGAACATCCGCTGGTTAGTATTACATCCTGTAAATATCGGTAATACATACTTAATCAGGTATAGGGCCAATCTAAACAACGTCCATCTTACGTTTTGCATACCGGTATCTAAATAAGTCTATCATGTACACCTGCATTATGTTACACATATCTAAATAATTACATCATTTACACCTGCATTATGTTATACATATCTAAATAATTCCATTGCTTACATCTGCATTATGCTATACATATCTAAATTATAACATTGTGTACACCTGCATTATGTTGTTGTACATATCAAAATGATCATATCATGTACACCTATATTATGTTAAACATATCTTAATAATTCTATCTAAATAATTACATAACGTACACCTACAATATGGAAAAATATTATCATATCCAGTGAAACCCGCTTAATCTGGATATTATCGATGGCATTAATTTACATGAGACATGATGTTATAATCCATCTCATCAACCGTATGAATTTCATCAGTCCTAATGAGGTTTAAGTTACATGCATAGATCACACATCAACACTGCATTTCACTGAATACCGACAGTTTATATCAAAAATAGATTATCTATATTCATACTGGATAATCTACATCCATATCAAATTGTATACATATGTATATGTATCTCATCCATATCAAATTGTATTCATATGTATAAGTATCTACCCTGGACCCAGTTCCACAGTTCTGTGTTACGATTTGACTCAGAGTTAACTCATTGAAAATGAACTTATCTTAACTCGGAGTTAACTCTAACTCAGAACTGTGGAACTGGGTCCTGGTATGTAGCATAAGTTGAAGTGAATTTTAGAATTCATCGCACGCACCTTTGAAGTGAGAGGAGCTTCTTCAGTGTTGTAATATTGGGCGATAGCGGCTCGCGTAGACTCAATTCCTGCAATAAAAATATCAATCAGGTAAAAGTCTTCAGTTAGGTTTTATTTAATTACATTAATTCTGTTTGTTCAGAGGCAACGACATTGATTTCCGCTTAAAGGTGGGCAGGTGGGCGTTTCAGGGTGTGTGTAAAACAGAAAATTATTTTCCCACTTATCAGTATGTGGTGGATATGATAACATTGTCGGATAAAAAAAATTCAGCCACACAAATGAAGAGCGGGTCGATATAACTGATAAAGTGCAAACAGAATTCTCGATAAAAAAAAGCAAAAAAGATCCATCCATTCAGATATGAATGCAATACCGACAAAAATCAGCTGTCCCGATTATCGATTCGTAATATAAAAAGTACATTTTATTGAATAGATTTCGACCAGCTGTTGCATAGCACGGATGACATCGATAAACTTCACGAGCGATATATACACACTATACGATTAGCTAGGCAGCTCAATATCGGAATACATATATTATAACCAGGCATTTTCAGACGGATAACAATAGAAATACGCGCGAATTCTTAGAAATTTAGAATTCACCGGAAAAACTATGACCTGCCATCGCACAGCGGGGTGTGAGAAGACAGTAACTCGACCTTTTACCACCTCAGGGCGGGATATAACCGTACGAGAAAAAAAGATCTATTCTTTATTTAAGTACGAAAACGTCTAGAATAGATATTAACAGAGAAAATTCGATGAAATCCATTTTTTTTTGGTTGTAAAACAATACTCCTAATTCCATCCCGCTATTCGACTTGGTGCCGACCGAATAAACCAGATATCAATTTTTTTTTAATGTAAATGCGACGTACGTTCGCACGCAATCCGTCATATAGAATTCTGTGAAATTTGTCGCGCTGATAAAAATTCCAACGAGGCTAATAGTCATCTGAGTGTCGGATTATTCGTATCAAATTGGGTATTTTAGTCTAATTCGGTCCGGGACCAAATTCAAATTTTGAAAAGAGCACAAACTGGTACATAATTTTCAGCTAAATGCAGTTGAATTTACGCGTATAGCATTCTGTGATCTGCAGCCCTGAGACATTTTATCAGCACACTTTCAAAAACTGATCGCCCACACTTCACACTACAATGTTGACACCGGCATCAAACCACAAAATATGAAATCAAGTCTTAATTTTCACCCAGTCGAAAATTAGATAATGCTGCCCATTTCCATACGAACTTAATCGAACCGTGATTCATTTGAATTTTTATAAAATCGGTTTAAAGTTCAGCAAATATGAACTCACCTACTGCTGGAACGTAGCCATTGGATTTACCAGCTTCCAAAACCTCTTTTACAGCATTGACTGTATCCGGTGAAGGGGGAAGATTACCAAAAACTGTCGGGTCGCCTAAAAAATTCGATATTCTTTACATTATATAGAGTATAATATCCTGGAGATGACTGCTTTCATTTGACTCCACTTATGACATTATGAATTATCTATTGATTATAGTGTTCAAACTTCAGTCAAAATAATCAAAATTTGTGGACATTTCTATGTCATATAAAACAGCCTGAAGGCTGCTACTGGACCGCGTGCTCCAGCTAGGGCACAAACTGTCCTCAGTCAGTGGACTGATTGGAAAAATGGTTGGATCATATAATTAGGGGTAAAATGTGTATGGGGCCACCATAATCTTATACATTAATTCAAACAAAAATTCAACAAATGGCTTTATTTGAAGAAACATGTCAATTTCTTCATACAATCATATTTTCCAAACTATCAAAGGCCACATTTTATCACAAAGAAAGCTTGGAGAAGGGACTAACTAGGGAAAAACAACTCGAGGTTATTTGCAGTCCATGGTCAATAAGGCAAGCACTTACTTGAACCACCAGTGAACGCGGTTATTAATAAGAAAATCAGTTATGACGCAAATAGCTAAATTAAAAAAAAATAATCCCTAAATTTAAGCCATTAGCCGTTCATAAAACTATTGACCGTTAGCAGGTCATCTAAGGACAGGAGTTTCAGGGATTGTATTACTGTCAACTGGCTTTATGCCAGTCTAACCCAGACAAAACACAGTGTATGTCACATGTATGCACACATGCAATTAAATAAGTACTTTACGAATATCTACATTCCACGTTGAACTTACACCGACCTTGAAACGTAATTAATCCATGGTTTATTCAACAGATATAAAAGTTCCTTTCAAATCATGTGCATTTAAAACTTGCCGGTGGCAGAGTTTGTTTGATTCCACTGCCTGCCCGGCTAACGGGAGACATTCGAAAACATTAATTTCAGCGACTGTCGGTAAATTTGTGGCAAGGTACCACAAAAATTCAAATTCCTTGAATTCTAAGAAATCAGAAAACTCCAATTTGAAAAATGACGCCATATATGAATCCAAAATATCAACGTGAGTTTAACAAGGATGAGACATGACTTGCCTAATCTCTGATGTTGGAGGCTAAAAATCGATATGGAAATAAAGGCCTTAAACAGGGTGGCCTCTTTCCACCCGCTTACAAACCCCCTGAGTTTTCCATGCAATTACACAATACTCCCTGAGCGAATCAGAGAAATTTCTAGGTTTAAACTTAAAACCTATTCCTAGATTTCTATCATTATGACGAAATTTGTCAAATTTCCTGAGTTTTCCTAGATTTCTCTGGTTGGTTCCAAGAGTTTCCCAAGCTTTCGTTCCAGGTCGATGGCAACCCTGCTAATTGCGAAATGAACTAAATTTTCACCAACTTTTCGCACCAATCGGATAGCTTATTGGAGCAGAGGGTATTTCAGACATAGTCGTCTGTTTCTTACCTATTGATAGAGCGATCATCGGTTTCTCGGGATTCGGTTGTAAATTCAATCCCTCAACGACGCGTCTGATCGGGTTGATCGTGTCGTGCGCTATTTTCGACGCCGTCACTTTCCATTCTCGTCGTTTCGTCGCCGTCGTCGAGCTCTTGATGAACGAACCGTTTGTATCGATGCAGCCGATTCCGTGTTGTAGTTCCATCGATAACGCGCTGATCGGCGTTTGCGTGCTCAGTTTCGGTACGGCCAGACGCCCGGTGCTCGCGAAGTTCGTCGACGAAAACTCGACCGCGGCCTTCGACAGTGGAGTCGGCTGAATGTACTGATCCTGCACGAGAGAAAATACAATCATTCATTTATTCCGGTGGCCACTTTGACGTGCACATTGTTTTCCCTGACTTGATCTGCTTAGAATCCATTCAATTAACACAGTCAAATACAAAAGACATAGGCTAGACGAAAACTATGTATTTGATAATACGCACGATCTAGTAATCTCAAGAAATTTCTGACCTTTGATTTTAAGCTTTTTTTATACAAAATTCCCCGTCTTTTCCCTGACATACAAGTGGTTTTACCTGACTTCACCTGTTTAGAATCGTATTGAGCAGTTACCCCCCCCCCCCAAAAAAAAAAATTTCTTTTGCAAAGTACCCTTCATGCAAATATTGTTGTTATATTCTATATAACTGCCCTTTTTCGGGTTTCTCTGCCCCCCCCCCACAATTCAAATGCTAGGGTCTAGTCCATTAACACAGGAAAACTAAATAGGTAAAACATAGAGGGAAACTGTTTGATTATACGCGCGATCTAACAATCTCAACAAATTTCCATGACTTTTTTTTTAGCTTTTCTTTTACAAAAAATGAAATTTCCTGATTTTCAGATATGTCAAGATGGCCATCCTGATTATACACTGTTGCTAACTTCAACGAATGTTTCGAGCCTGACTCCAGTGGCTCATTGTTTGGTAGCAGTCGGACTGAGGCGAAAGTCAGTACTTCTCAAAGTCGAAAATCAGTACTTCCTCCTTAACTCAAAGACGAGTTCCTGACATATTTTTCAATCTTGAATGATCGAACCTTGGAAATAAGGAAAAACCGTTGCAATCAAATCTTACTTCTATTTTGAAAGAATAGAACCAAGTGCTTAAAATGTTTGACTCGAGTTGTATCTGGAAAGCACACACACAGGTGACTGTTAGAGACCCGAGTCCAAATGAAACCCTCCCTCCTAACAGGATATTTGAATTACTCCCGAAATGCCACCGATATACTTGCCGGTTTCATATCAGAAGTTTTTAACGACCACCGAGAGACTGACTATACCCAGGACGTGTCCACCGAGAAAGTGACGTCTATTTTCCGTCAATGAACGTCGTTCGATATAAAGATATTTGATAAGTTATCACGACCCCATAGGTCATTGAATACTTAAACAAGATACCAGATAACGGTTTCTGAAACCGTCACAGACAGTCATTCAGTGGTCATCGCGCCATGTACTTGCCGGGACGACAAACTCTGTCCGGCGCTTATTTCTAGAGTAATAAATTGAACTGAGCACAGTAAAACACAGAGTTCTAAACGATCAAATTGACAGCTTGATTGAAGAACCCAAATAACCATATCCACTATAGATACCGGTACTGCGTGTTACCACGGACTCCAAAACGTGATATGGTACATGGTCTTGCTGTGCGTAAGATAAGGGCTGGTCATTGTTCTGAGTTATAAGTGCAAAATAACAATTCATTACGCTTCATTTATCTAGGATCAGTAAAATTCTTCTACCATTAAAAAAGACTAAACACTAGGCCATCCAAAAAAAATGGTCTGTTTGCCTTAAGGGTACCGAGGTACCGAGTGAAAAATTTTTTTTGGGATTCATTGAAATAAATTTCATTTTTGATATTGTTAAACCTACCGACTCATCCTGAAAACGTGAGTCGGTGTTACGGCAAACAGACAATTATTTTGATGACAATTTTCCCACCTGAGAGGGATAGTTGAATTGGACAATATACAGTAGGCCCGCTAGACATCAAATCAATGTTCAAATCAGATCTTTCTCTTAGCGGTACCATAAAAATTCATTTGACTTTAAGAGCGATATCTAAGTTAAAAGATAGTTCATAGGATCACGAAAAAAGCATAATTAACAAAATCCATGTATAAAACAATTAGTACACATCTAAAAATCTATCGGGTTAATCTAAATCAAACAAAGGAAAAAAATATTTTGAGAATATTTCCAATGAAAACTCGCAGTCTTGAGCACACTCAAACTCGCTTAATGACAATTTACAGTTAGTCAATTAAATTGTGAATACCCAATTGAGACTAGAAATACTGAGGACTGAAGTGATGTGACAACTGATCCGATTAAGAACTGTATTAAGGTTTTTCTTTAAAGATTTACGTTTCGAATTCAATTCACACGAACCTGTATTTTCCACATGGTAAGATCCTCCGGCAATTAGACCCTTCGAGAAATATGAAACCGCCGATCGAATAAGGCCTAGGCCTAATTGAGAAAAATTCCCGATTAAAAACCGGCTAAAATTCTTTGAGATGTCAAAACAGTGTCGTCGCGCTCTCGGAATCTATCGTAGCTGTTTGCTAGAAAAACCTACTGCGCAATACGATCAATCGGCGCATAAACAAACACAGCGAATCGACGAATCACCGGATTCTAGAACGAACGCGATCAATAATAACCGATACGTTAAAATACAATTAAGTCCCTCGGTGACGTATTTGATAAATTTTTTCCAGCGCTGCAGCTGTGACTGGAAACATATGCCGCGCGCTTTGGTGTAGGCTGTATGGAATAGTCGGAAACAACCACCTGACTGTCGAAGATAAACCAGGGGCGGATCGACGATGAGTTACGCGCGTTTTATGCAAATCTCATGTTTTGATGTATCACAACTGCGTATTTTATGCAAATCCCTTGTTTTTATATCATCACTAGGGCCTGAGTACTAAAGTAGGCCTACGGGCCTGGGAGAAAAGCAATTTATAACAAAAGCAATTCATCATTTAAGGCCTAATTCGAAAAAGCGATAATTATCTAGCCTAACAGATGGGCAGATCCGATGGTAAATTTTATCTTTAGCTAAGGTTGTATTTTTAAGTGAATTTCGATGTCCTTTATCGGATAAAAAACTGAACACTTCGACACAAAACAGAAATTTGGTCAAAGCATCGCAGATTTTGATTATTAGGTTGAAAGAATTGGGACTGCAGGTCGAGTGACTAACTGAACATAAGTCCAAAACAGGACTTCAGTTTAACTAATTTACTGGACTTAGTCAGTAACAGACAATGCAAATAATAGTCAGTCAGACTGGACTTCGGTTTGGTTCAACAATCAAATGTTTTTTTAATAAGCAATCCATTTATTTTAAGAAAAACCTGCATTGCCAAATGATTTGTAAATTTTCACGAATACCCATCACAAAATATAGAATAAAAATCTTGAAATTAACAGATCAGAAGATTCTGTACATATTAGTAAAAATAACAAAATTGCTATGATTTGAAATGCAATAAAAAGACTAGAGTTATATTATATAAATAAAATGTAGTCTTATATCAAGTAACGTCATTAAAAGATTAGATAACTAAATGTCAACAAACGCACGTGCTTCATTAATGAAAACGTAAACAAACATGTGCGAGAAAAACTGCACGCGTAAAAAAAATACTGTATTCTTTAAACTCGAAATCTCGATTACCTCGACTCGGACGGCGGGCGATTACGGTTTAGACGTAATCGGTGGAGTGAACTGATAATTCGAACGTTGGTCGGACTTAATTCGATGCTTCTGGTTCGGTAGAAAATAAGGTTTTTAGACGATAAAAATGCTGGTTTTTCGTCAATGGAAGAAATGCGTCGTGAGATTTATGGAGTTGGTGATTGGTCGATTCGAGGGCTTGGCTCTCGTGACGTCATTCGTCACACGTTTCAGCTCGGAACGAAACGTCGAAACATTGTCTTATAAACCTAACGAGATGTTTTTGGTTTTTATGTTTTTTTTCTCATATTTTCCAAACCATCTCTATATTTTAGAGTTCAAGTTCATATAAACTCCCCACAAAACAGGATTTGTCAAATAAACTGCAATATTCGAATTTTTGTTCGTTCCAATGATACGTTTATGTTTTTTATAGTTGGTAATAAGTGCAAGGAAGCAGAGGCTGGGACGGCAATGTTTACAGTTCGAACCCCGCAAAAAAAGGGTGGAGAAAAATTTCATTGAGTATTTTTGTAACCAAGAATTTACTAAATAAAAACGAAGTAGTCAAATTAATCATTGACATCTCTGTGCCATTGAAATGAAAACTATCGGACCATTTCGATGAATATAGAATTTGAGTTTGAATTGCACTTGCAGGTTTTCGAGCATATGAATTAATGCTAGCCAGTTAGTTACACTTCCGGGTTCATTTGCCGTTCAACGCGACAGAACTCTCCTAGTTGTTGAACTTTGATTAAACTGGTACTGAATTGCAGCCCCCTCCTCGTCACAAAAATGTCTCAAGCCGACCTGAAACAGTTTACTCTTGAAGAAGTGAAGAAACACAACGACAGCCGCTCGTGTTGGATCGTTATCCACGATATCGTTTACGACGTCACCAAGTTTTTGGAAGAGGTAGGAGGACTCGACTTATGTCTATTTCAACCTGACTTGAGAGCATATCAGGTGGTCTAGCTCGGTAATTTTTGGTAGAACATACCTGATAAAAGTCTTATTGGGACCAGAATGCACTGGCAGCTGACCTAAAACATCGTTTTTTAATCCACTTTAAACTGTATTGAAGGATATCCAAAGAGTCTTTATTGAAAGGGGTTCACGAGAGAAAAGAGACTCCATGATTTGAAAGTTCAACAATGTCTCCATGCCTACCAACTGAAGTTTGGTATGTAGGCATGGAAACATATTGTTAAACTTGCAAATCATGGAGTCTCTTTTCTCTCATGAACCCCTTCAGTGAAGATTTTTTGGATATCCTTCACTATAAAGTTTCAAATGGATTAAAAAATGATGATTTAGGTCGACTGCCTGTCCTTTCTGGTCCTATTAAGACCTTTATCAGGTATGTACTACCAAAACTGACTGAGCTAGGCCACCTGGTATGCTCTCAAGTCAGGTTGAAATAGACATTAGGTCAACTGCTTTCTTATGAAATAAATCGAAATTGACATCAGAATTCACCTCACAATTGTTAGCAAGCAGAAATAATTAGGTATCGTCGGTACAGCGGTTAGGTATAGCGGTTGAAATGCAGGGCCTGTTGCAATGAACAGAACATTAAAGACAAAAAGCTGTCAAACGCAGGTCCTCCTTTTTTGAAGCCCGAAGCCGATAGCCTAACTATGTAGTCAATTTAGCAACAGACCTGTTTTTCTGGGATATTTCGCTTACTTTTTGGGGTACCCAATAGACCCAAGGATGTCCACTTTTTGATGGATACATGTCATCTGTGTAATTACTTAATCAAGCATCTCTCATTTACAAGGCAAATTTTGCTGTTTAGTCGTCACTCGATCACAATTTATGAATATTCTTCAGACCGAGTTCATCACAGATGCGTCCAAACAAGAAAGTTACGCAGTCGGTCTATCATCGGCGCAATGTCTTTCAAAATTAATCATAGCATGAAGCCAGCAAGGCATTGGGGTGGCTTAGAGAATATCCAAATTACTATTCAAAGCCATCCTGTCAAAGTTTCTGTTATGGGTTTCAGGCAGACTTAGTTTTGGCATCGGCTTTTTAGAATGAGATTGTGCAATGTTGGAAATTTATGTCTGGCTGTGAAGAATGTTGGAATTTTTTTTTCGAAATAAAATTAAGCGCCTAATTGGCTAGTGTTGATTCATAATGATCATAGATTTGTGTGAAATAATTTTGACCTTTGTCAGTCGCGTGTAGCGCTATAGATAAACCCAGCTTTATAACGATAGGCGTTAAAGTACGCATTACCATCGAAATCAAGGTATTACACCTCGCTTCAGTATATTACAAAATACATTAGCTAACTGGCTCTTGAATTTTATCAGTCCGAAAACGATATCCATAAGGCTGGGGGAATTAATTGATAAATTAATTCTGTTTTCATGTAGCACTTTGTCCTGAAGATTATAAACTATTAGAATATATATTTTTCATGGAGTCGACTTCGCCGGAGTCGGATCTTTTAAGACTTTTTAATGAAGATGAAGAACTTAAGAAATTGCTCTAGAAAACATCAGTAATAACTGATATAATAATAACTAATAAGTCACACCTGACGATGATCTCTCTAGGGTGAGATCGAAACGTCGTGTATTCCATATATTTAAGATTGTTCGAATAAATAAATTCTTGTTTTTAAATTCTTTAAATCTGTAGATAGTGGGTTTTTATCTTATTATCCGTTCACCACGTTTGAGTATGGTTATCGTTCTAAAACATCAGTAGTTGCTCAAAAGTTGGTAAGAGTTAACCAACCGGTAGATAACCAGTGCAGCCAGTGGATATAGTTAACATATTGAAAACCTAACTGTTATAACAGCATGTATCCGCCGGTTATGCTTAACCAACTTTTGTGCGACTGGCCCCAGAAGCCTAGACTTAAAATATAGGACCTAATACATTGGATTCGTGATTAAACGATGGTTCACTGTTGTATCCACTATTAAATCATTTAAATTGCCCTATTCGGAATGGAATTCTAGGATTTGTAATAACCGATAAATTGTTAGAGTTTGTTATAACGAGGTTCCGTTGTATCATTAGGGATTTGTCGTGAGTGTTGGGTGTTAGGAGTGATAAAAATGGATAGGTTCTACCAAGAGCCTTGATTCGTGCATAGGTCCTAGGGTATGATGAATATGATGGCTATGCGTTTAACACGGCAGATTGAAGCGTTGCTATGTCACATGTGTTTATGCAAATCCTAATTCAGACAAAATGTAGAATGATTCAAAATGTCACTGTTGTTTAGAAGATTTAAGGCATTCAATCTGTCGCACACTGATTAAAATAAGTAAAATATAGAAATGATGAATGGCCAGATTTCACAAATATACAAGTAGTGAGAGTTTGCCTATTTTAGATGAGCTCATTATCATTTCAACATGTAAGCGCTATTCAATTAGGCCTAGGATCTGATCAGGGTTAGGATTAGGGTGTCAGGGACCATGTGGTTAGTGCACTGCACTGTCATTCGATCTTTTTTGATAGAATATGCACAAATTGAATAATTCACTTCTTTTAAAAAGCGAGGCCCGATTGTCTAGATCAGTTACCCTTGGTTAGGGGTAAATCCCCAACCTGAGTGACAACCACCAAATACCGTAGTTAAAAATACATCATTTTTCATGTGAAACCCTGATAAGTGACAAATTTCAAACTGTATCCAGCAGGGATTATTTGTCCCCACATCACTCTATGGAATGCTAGGGATGGATCTAGGGTCTGATTCAGGAAGGGTTTACCCTCAAAATAGGATATATATGGTTAAAAGGGCATCCGATCATTGGAAAACATAAGACCATATTTTTTGAAGTACATGTTTGACAGGTTGATATTTTTCATTTTCCCTTAAAATTTCTGAGCAATATGATGTATTAGGGCGGGCGATGTAACCTGTCTGTGGTTTAGTTTCACGATCGGATATTTTCACAAACCACATTAGAATAAGCCCACCCGATTATAAAAAGCTTACCACCAACGATTTGGTAACTAACTGCCCGAACGTACCCCTTGAAATTCATTGTTTTCGTGTCTATTTTCAGCATCCCGGTGGTGAGGAGGTTCTACTAGAACAAGCTGGTAAGTTATCTTCCAAAATAACGCGAATCGACGATAGATTTTTCGTATTTTGTAGATGAATTAATTTTCTTTGTCGATTATTTTTCCCATTCCAGGTTCATTCGGTACGGAGCCGTTTGAAGATGTCGGACATTCGACCGACGCAAGAGAATTGATGAAAGACTTCGTCATCGGTGAAATTGTCGATGTAAGTCTCGAGATGGTCCGTCTCAGGGGGGGTCAGTGTTGTAGAATTGATCACATTCATAGGGCGAATCTAGGAAAATTAGAATGCTGTGGCCAAGACATAAAGTAAAGGCATTTTTAACGATCAAGCAGCCTGTCATAGGCTACTAGCGGGTTCCAACCTTGGTGTTAGATATTTTTGGAGAAATACATCTGAAAATATGCAATTTCTGTAAGGATGAGTGTGAAATTTGCAGATTTTAACAACTTCTTTATGTTATCGTTTTTTAGGCTGATAAAGAGGCCCCTTTGAAATCGGTAAGTATTTTTTCCGACCATTTAATTCAAAACCGTATAATTTTCTGATTAAATTTCGTTGAAAAATTCAGATAATTAATGATTGTTTCATGTATGATGATTTCAGAGTTCCACAACTCATCCGTCATCTTCAACATCTGAGAGGTAAGTGGAATTTTTTTGAATTTTAAAAAATTCCGTTGGCAGTCCTTTTGCGAGGCTGTTCCCCAGGATAACAACCCCAGTCCCTCTAGGGATCATTCATTTATTACGTACGCTTAAAATTTGAATTTTTCATATACATCAACCCTTTCAGTGCATCTACACCGCAGTGCGGTGTATGAATCAGTGATAGATTTTGCTAGTACACCGCAATGCGGTGTATTGATGTAATTAGTAATTACCTCTCTTGAAAAATGGCAGCACCTGTCAAATATTAGTAACTAACGATACACCGTGCCGCGGTGTAGACGCACTGTAGTGGTATTCCCGTTATTCAACACACTAGGATGGAACTTTTAAAATTTTTCAAATTATCTCCAGCACTATAGGGTATTAATTAGTCAGCACTGAAAGGGTTAAGCATTACAGCACGCAATTGCACTGACCCCTCCCGCATACGTAATAAATGGACGACCCCCTACTACTTGATTTACCAGTTCGCTGGTCTATAAAACCAGTCCACCTGAGCGTCGTATTTCTACTCTAAATATTTTCACAGTTCGTGTAGCCTGAGTTAAGGGAAAGACGGACCGTACGAGTCTCGCCACGCCATTAGCTTTGAATCCCCGCGAGGTAGGAACGTGGTGGCCAAGTCAGTGTGACTACATTCACACCTCTTCAATCGTAAACGAATCAAATTTCACTTTTTGGTTCCTGGGCTTCCGTGAGACCCTTCTTCTCGTTCTAGACCTATTTCTGTGTCTGTCTTTCAGTTATTTAGCTTCATTAATAGTTGGTAGATCTTGCTGAAACTCGGGTACAGTGTTGATACAGGGGTCTAGTTATCAATGATATGATAAGATAAGATATAACTTTATTCTCCTGGCTAAAATTAATAGCATAGGGAGGTCAAAAAAGATGATACATAGAAAAACACAATACAGGAAAGACATGAAATAATATAGATTGATCACTTCAATTTTCAGTTAAAAATGCAGTTATCTAAGTCAATGAACAGAATGGGCCCAGTGCGCCACCTAGCGGCAGAACTAGGCATTAAAAACTGTTTTCAGCGATATGACCTTGAATAGGACCTCGCCGCCGAGGAACGGGGTTGAAATTCGAAAAGTTGTCTTGACGAAATTTAGCTACTAGCCCTAGAAGATACAACGTATCCAAAATGCAAAATTGTTTTTTTACCTTTAAGTTTAATCATGGTATTCTCCTTTTGCGATTTTCAGTTCGTGGGCTTCATGGTTGATTCCGATCACGATAGCGATCGCGGCCGCCCTCGTCTACCGACTGGTGGTCAGCTCGAACTCCAGCTAACGACAACACAAACCAGCCGCAGCTCGCTAATAATAAATAATATAGTAAAATACCTGCCAATTTTTGTTACCCCCGGTCGGGTGTGATTGAAATATAAATTCGGGCACAAATCGTGATACGACCTGAAGTTATGATTAGTAAATATGTAAACAGGGTTCCTTCAACGTTCAGGGAATATAAATTTCTGGTACCCGGGGCCGGTTGCGCAGTCATGGCTTGGACTTAGGACCAGTCTAAGACCAACTTAGATCTATAGCCAATCTAACAACTAAAGACCAGTCTCAAGATTTAAGACCACTTTTGGACTTAAGTCACGACTGTGCAACTTGGTCTTTAGTCTAATACATGACTATGCAACTGGCCCCTGGTTCTTGTTGGTGACAAGTGCCTCCGCAAGGAACCACTCGTGAAGAAATAGCCCCCCCCCCCCCGCTGAGGATATCTTATAATCTAATCAGAAAATTTGGGTCGCGCAGAATTTTGGATTCCCTGATCTGTAAGAACCCTGTATAAAATAAATCGCTTGTTAACAATAACATATGCTTCTTTAGGTAATAATAATAATAATAATAATAATACATGTAATTTATTTTTAAACACATTTTGGAAATTTGAATATTTGGTTTGAAGTTGTGAACAATTTGAACTATAGTTAATTGAGTTTGATTCAGAGGCCACATTTTTACAACCGTGAATTTCCAATTTTTTTTCCTAAAACACAAGATTTCTGCCTTACCCGAGAATAAACGATTTAATATAATTTATAAAATAACCGTGTGTATTAGTGAACATTTTTTTGTAATATTATTTTGCACCAGTTTGTATTATCCTATTCAAAGAGCGGTAAAACGCCAGGCGACGATTTTAACATTTTGTCGGCGATTCTCGAAATACTACTTATCGTTTTTGTTATCGAGAGGAAACTGTCATGTAAATTGAGTAGAATATAATATAAAATAAAACAGTCGGTTGATCGCAAAATTTCGTTTTCGCCTTAATTCGCTTGTATAATTTTCCAGAGGATGATGACTCCGGCTGGACCCAGTAGCCGTCATTCCCAATTTTAGGAATCTCTTTTAGACGATTTGATGTTTTAATTGCGTAGAAAAGTGGAAGGTGTTTATTCAACTAAGGATCTAACCCCCGCCCTTATTTATCAATTATTCAGACTAGGGCCATGCTCAATTATCTTGTATTCACATGAATGTTCTCGAGACAACTATGCTCTTCGTCATAACTAATGTAATACGTTGTTACAATGAACTTCAGGGGCAGCAGCTGCTAAAGGTTGGATAGGGTTAACCAGTGGATAGTTGACTAAGTTCATTGTAACTGGTATTCATCTGCTGGTTATATTTATCAACATTTGAGCAACTGGCCCCGGGGGTCCGGAAAATATGTTCATGATAACCACTTATATCTGGCTCGTTCTAACAAAATCTCACCGTAGTTCGATTTCAAGAATTCAAAGAAATTCACTTATAACAGAGGAAGCATTTTTAGAATAGAGTATTTTTTAAATCTTTTACACAGTATACAAATAAACTCATTGAAAATAGGAACACAAGTTTATATTGCAAATTACACATATGAAATATAGAGACTACTTTAAATCAACTATTGTTAACATGATTGACAATAAGTCATAAATTTGACATGATTTGACTAATTTAGTCTACAATACTGTATTTTGTGAAATGCACGTGCAACAATTTCAATCGCAAACAAAAATATAGTTCCAAATCGAACTTATCATTAATTAACCATAGTATTCAACATGTATATGATAGCTCTGCCTTACTCTTAAGGCGAGTGCTTAATTCAGTGAAGTTTACTCAAATATTATGAAAAATGCGCTCTAATTTTCCCGATAGTCAACTTCGTAAAAAATCTCCAGTTACAGTAGAACTTGCTTAATTCGAATTTTTCAATCCAGATTTTCGCATAATTGCGATGAAATGTTGGCTCCATTTAACCTTGGAACCACGTAAGCTATAGTCTAGTACGGGATTTTGAATTTTTCAACCCCCCCTCCCCCTCTGTACGCAAAATCGGCCATTTTTTCATATACATTAAGCATTACAGTACGCAATTGCACTGACCCCTCCCCCTCCCTTGATGCGTATGTAATAAATGAATGACCCCTACCTAGTAGTCGTTCCACAAACAACGACTGGTATTCAGACTACGTAAGCTATCGTTCATAATTCGGATTTTACTTAAATCAAGAGTAATCTGGACAGACTGTAGTCATCCGAATTAAGTAAGTTCTAATGTACATAGCCAGCGAAATTAAGTTGAGTTTACAGTAAGGTATGCAGCAACAGATTACAATCCACACAACTGTGGAATTAAGTGGACATGTTGCCAGTTTTCTAGAATATGGACCAATATTGAAATATCAGCCTTGGAATGAATGAAAATACCGATTATGTATCAATTACTCTTAGGCCATAATCTGGCCCCCGACAATACGATGCACCGCTGTACCGGAATCGTTCATATCGGTTTACCACAGGTCGACTACGACGTAAAAATTATCATTTTCTTCATCTTCTTCGGTACGTTCAGGTCTCGGGTCGTCGTCTTGAAGACCGAGCAGTTCACCGAATGCTTCGTTATTTTCCGTTACGTAACACGGCGACAATATACCTCCCGGTTTCTTCGTTCCGTCTGCCTGACGTGAAAAGAGAAATTTCGTTCAGCGAATCTTTGACGCGAGGACCTACGTCGCTGGAGACATATACAAAAGTATAGGGTCGGTTGTTCGAAAGTTAGAGTTAACAGATGGTTTATGTCAAAGTGAAAATTGAAATTGCATCGTAACTGTTGTGTTTGCCCAATGCCTGGCCCCAGTACAGTAGACTGTTCGTGTAGTTAATCTGAACCCTCAGTCTTAGACGAAAAAAACTTCTGAAAGTGGCCGTACAATGCAGTAGACTCTGACTCTCTGCATATGTCTGTTCTTAAGATATCAGAGTATTATTTGCAAGTCCAGTGTTTATATGCCCCCTTTACCAATTTGGCGCCAAGCACGGTATTATGAGCAAGATGATGTTCTTCCCCTCAGCTTGGTGAGCGCCACTCAAGCCATCATCAACAAGTTCTATATTTCTTTTTTCCCACCGAGCGCAACTCAAGGCGTCATTAGCAGGTTCAAGGTTTCTTTTTCCCTTATCAAGGAAAGAGCTCAGAGAAGAGTCTTGAACTCTGGATCGGATATATACCAGAAACGGATGTCGCGAACTCGGCCAAAAAATTCCATGAATTCCACAAAGGACTCTTCAGAAATTTATTGAAATGGGGATTTCTCAACTCCTATCCTGGGTATCCTGGGTTGATAAGTACACTCAACCCCCGATATACCGCCCTCATCGGTGTAGAACAATGTTGGCAGTATAGAGAGTATGGCGGTGGATCCGGGGTGTTTTGCTATGTATTTGTTTTAAGATGTACATTGAGAAAATCGGCGGTAAATTTGAGGGCAGTTCACTGTATTCATCATCGACTAATATCTATTTACCAGTTTGATCGACTGTCTGACAAGCGTCAACGCTTTCGGTTTGAACTCGCTTTTCATAGCGGAACACACGAGTTTTCCCTCTTTCATCTCCAACTCCGACGACAGCTGCGGAAATTCGAACTTTTCCTACAAACAAAGATGATGATTTACTGAAAAATGAAATTTCCTCGGCGCCTCATGAATTTTCTGAGGTAGCCGGATGAATACTTACACCGCACAGTTGTAGCACGGTAAACACCGACGCCGAAAGTTGAAGTCGTTTTTTTGCTCGAGTCGCCGCGACGTACAAAATGTTCTTCTCGTCGTCTTTGATCTGAACTGAAAACGAAAATTTCATAGTCAATAATTTATTGTTTATTCCACAAGATATTCCGACAAATTTCATATTCATAAAGGATGTTCCAATGTCAATGGTAGGTGTTCGTTTCACACGCATTCAAAACACATATACTCATCAGTCATACACACTCACACATTCAAATTTACAAATGGCAGGAAGGGGGAAAATATATTATCCCCTAATATATACCGGGTAATAAAGAAGCAAGCAATACAATAAATAATACAGGTACGTCATGAGAGATTGTAACTGGTGCGACAATATCAAGTGTGTTAAATTCATGTAGGGTCTTTCGAAATTGGCAAATCGATGGACCTTCGCGAAACAGATTTCCAAATACCCCGGTTATATTCAGAGTGGATCCTGAACGCCGCGGAGACATTTTATTTTCTATCACTATTCTTCCTCCAATTTTTGATCATCCAGACTTCGCAAGTGTTCAGGACTTGACTTCATTTTAAGAGACATTTTTTTAATTGAAAATGAACTACAAACACCAGACATTAGATATTTTATCAGCACACTTTCAAAAACTGTCATCCACATTTCACATGTGTTCAGTACTTCACCTGAGACATTTTCGATTGAAAATGAACTACAATCACCGGACATTAGACATTTTATCAGCACACTTTCAAGTCAGTAACCTGTCTGTGGTTTAGTTTCACGATCGGATATTTTCACTATAAGCCCGTCCGATTTTCATACCACCATAGATTAGGTAACTAACTACAAACTTTCATAAACTGATCGTTCACACTTCTACAATATCATATGTCTGAAGGGGGTTGAGTTTGGAGGCCACTGGTGTAGGACAGTGTTTTATACTCACACGACTGATTGCCCTCTCCCGGTAAAACGTTGTAATCATCGGTCAGTCGAACCGTATCGAATTCTAAACCTTTCGATTTATGAGCCGTACTGAACAACACATCTACAACGGATCAACGATAGCATTTTTTGTATTTTCATACATTTCCATTACATTTCACAGAATTCAAATTTTCTCACAAATTTTCGAGCACACATCCATTTTTTTCCGAAATTTCTCACATTTTCGATCAATCTGACCGCTACAAGCGCGTTCTTTTGTAAATATGAAAGCTTTCGTACCTGCGATTCTCTGGTCCGTCACCGTCTTGCTTCGGATTTTCGCGATATGACTCGGCAAGTTGTGGTTGTAAGTTCGTACGATGCGTATTTTGCCCAACAATTCGTTATCCATCACGCTCGACGCGTACTTCTCTAAGTCCGGAAGACTTCGGAAATGCTTGATCAAAGGGTGTTTGATTTGTAGACCGCCTAGAAATAATAGAAAACGGCTACGTTCACAAAACCGGGAACTAATTCCAACGTTAAATACACAGCTGTGGGTCAGGGCCCTACTACTGTTGCTTAGTCATGATTCTGCTAGACTATGAGTCCAAAAGTGGTTTAAATTTCAATGAGTGATTTTGAGTTGTAAGTTGCTGGAACTAAGATGGTCTTAGATCGGCCTTAAATCTAAGCCATGACTGCAACTACCCTTTGATTTAATGGACAGTTCCAAGCCGAAAGCGGTTCGGATTTTTATTCATTTTAATGATTGAAATGTGAATGAGAGACTTCACATTAAGAGCTAGGAAATGAGGTTCTTTCATCAACGAAGCCTAGTTTCACAGTTTCGAGTTAACAGTCAACTCTAGAGTTAAAACCAGTTTATTGTCATTGTTTCAATTCAAGGGTCAAATTTGACTCCGAACTGTGGAACTGGGTCTTGGTTTTTTCAGTCCCGATATCATGAAAATCAAATGGCTAGTTTTTATTCCTCTTTTGCTTGGATCCCTTCATGAAGTACACACACATGCAAAATCTTCAATACCGGGTAATTAGAATTTTGTACATAAAAATGGCCAATTTCTCACCCTCCCCCATAGACGTGTACGTACATTGAACTAATCCAAATTTCAGTCATCAAACTTCAAAAGACTTTTGCTGTTGGAAATTTTTTTTTGACATACCTTTCCGACGTTCGGGGTCCGACAGCTGCAAAGCGTAGATATCCAAAATGGTATTGAATCCGAATGCCTCGGCGCCCTGAAAAAACCAATCAAGTAAATAACCATTAGTATAACCAAAATTCCCACGATATTTAAGAAATTAGTTTCAATGTGAAGATCATGTTCTAAAGTACCCCAGACCAATTTCAATTACAGCACTCTTCACAGGAATACATTTTTGCCCTGAAAGAAGCATTTAAAATAAAGCTGGAAGCCCAGTATTCGTTTTATCGATTCATCAAATACATTCGATAGGGTCAATCACTGGACTTTTTTTAAGAGATGCTACATAGTTTTTTGCCTTTGCGTTTGAAAGTTGCATAAAATACAAAATCCTTATTTCGTCTTTAAGTTCTCTTGGAATGGTGTTAAAATATTCAGCTAAAAGTCGCTCATTTTTTTTTCAATCGGATGCGCTATTATTTCTCTTTGCCGAGAAAAAGAGCAAATATAACGATATTTGTCTGTGTGAACTCGGCTATACAAAAACTTGTCATCTTTTACTGTAATTATGGATTCATATTTTTGTGCAGTTCCACCAGCTCAATTGTGTGCATCATTTAGAGATAATTTGCCCAAATTGTCGAGGTACCTCGCCTCCGTGTTTCAAAGGCCTAAGGCAATTCTAGAAACCACCTTTTTAAGCGGGATCATTTTCCGAATTTTCCAAACCCCTTCCCTCATGTACGCGAAATCCACCATTTTTTTGTATACTTTTAAGCATTACAGTACATAATCGCAATTGGCCCCATTCCTTAATGTGTAAGTAATAAATGAATGACCAAAGAAAAGAAAATTCCCCGACTTTTCCCTGATTTCCAGGGTAAGTAGCAACTCTTAAATGTACCGAGTGCTCATCGCGCCATCTGGTGTTCGGGTTTCATATGAATACTCATATTACTCATATGAGCAATCTACGAGTTTACCGTGTTTGACTACTTACACCGACAAATGCAACGCGGACTTCCTCATTCGCCGTCGAACAGCACAGATTGACCGCTTCTTTGAACAGCGTGAAATTACTACGAGTTATGATCGCCAGTTGTCCCTCTCGATCGCCTTCGATGCCACCTGCGAAAAAATACACCGCGAATCGAATAAAATCTTCAGTCGAATCAACATCCTTAGATACAGTTTCACGGGTATTAGTAATCCATTTTCTAGAAATAAATGCGTCGAACAGAGTGACCACTTTCTGCGAATTTACAAATTCCCCGAGTAAATCCAAGAATTTTCTTGCTTTAAAATGTTACAGTTTATTCATTTTCTTTTTATGAATCGCTTATTGATTAAGTAATGTGAGGTCAATAACTCATTCAAATACCCTGATTTTTTTTTTTGGTTTAATTCCAGAGTTTTCCCTGATTTTTCTGATTCCCGGAGTTTTCCAGGTCAGTGCCCGCCCTGTCCAAGCTCTCCGGTCAAATTCAATTCACATCTATCTGAAATACAGGACCTGCTTCAACGGCTCTGTTTCGAGAAAAACTCTTCAATCGGCTAAATGTCTTCGTTATTTGCGTTTATGTTAAGATCGATTAACAAATTTATCCTTTTTATGAAACACAGTTAGCCGGGTAATGTAGCGTACTTCACGATGTAAAATTCGATCCCAAAGACTTATAGATTTAATCGACTCACAGCTGCTACCGCTAGAAGTAGATTTTAACTCACAACTGTGAAACCCGGCTCCGGTTACTAACCTGTTATACCACTCCCGACTAGATTCTTTCTCCTTTCTCCGTGTAAAGCGCTGAGGATGCAGTCGGCAACTTGAGCGATTTCCGGACCAAATCTGAATGACTGTAAAAACAGACAAATACCCTTATTGGAGTCTAGGCTTTGATTTGATTTCAGTTTAGGCCCATTTTGCTTCTATATACCTAGAGCCGAGCCAACAACTTAAGACTAGTCTAAGCTCATTTTGGCTCTATAACCAATCTTACAACTTAAGACTAGTCTCAGCTCATTTTGGTTCTACGGCAAATCTAACAACTTGAGACCAGTCTAAGCTCATTTTGGTTCTATTATCAATTTAACAACTTAAGACTGGTATCAGCTCATTTTGGTTCTATAACCAATCTTACAACTTAAGACCAGTCTAAGCTTATTCTGGTTCTACAGCCGATCTAACAAGTTAAGACCAGTCTAAGCTCGTTTAAGGTTTATAGTAAGACAAGGGATTTTCTTCCCACAGCTAATCCAATAAACATGATTTAAGGCCATTTTGTCAATTCTGGACCCAATTAAAGAAGCTGTTTTTCGTACGTACTTGAGTCAGATAGAAAATTTTCGAAGCTTGCACTTGCTGCATCGAGTTGACCGCACCACGAAAAGCGTAGATTTGCTGACGAGGATCGCCCACCAGTATTTTACCTTGCGACTGAGATAACAATACATCGGCTATAGCTAAAAATAAATAATATTGAACAACTTCATTAACCCCAGTATATGGAAGTGTATATAATTTGTGCGTTTTCTATGGTACAGACAGCAGGCACTCAACACTATGTCACAAATGGGTCCTCTCCTCATCTAAGTATCATGCACTGCGCTGGAAGGTAGCACATGTTTCTCATACACAAAATAAATTTCCTGTCACTGGGATTGGGTAAGAACAGACGAGACTACCCTGCTACCTGATACCTCTACCCTGGTACCCGATATCTCTACCCTCCTGGTACCTGATATCTCTACCCCGGTACCTGATATCTCTACCCTCCTGGTACCTGATATCTCTACCCTCCTGGTACCTGATATCTCTACCCTCCTGGTACCTGATATCTCTACTCCGGTACCTGATATCTCTACCCCGGTACCTGATATCTCTACCCTCCTGGTACCTGATATCTCTACCCTCCTGGTACCTGATATCTCTACTCCCGTACCTGATATCTCTACCCCGGTACCTGATATCTCTACCCTCCTGCTACCTGATATCTCTACCCTCCTGGTACCTGATATCTCTACCCTCCTGGTACCTGATATCTCTACCCTCCTGGTACCTGATATCTCTACCCTCCTGGTACCTGATATCTCTACCCTCCTGGTACCTGATATCTCGTATTGTAGTAGTTTTCAATAAAAGGCGATTAATTTGATATCGAAAACAAACTAGGAATTATTCTTTGATTTTGAGACTTCTGAGAGTAAATGAGCGCTTAAAAAAAGAGTAGAAACTACTCTCAAATTGAAGTCAGGTCCAGTTACAGGTAGGTATAATGACTACCCGGCGTCAGGTCGCTGGGGTCCCTTAAGAGGTACATACGTATACATGGGCCAGGATTTATAGACCGGTATTAACTTAAACCCAGGGGCTCACTCAATTGAAAATGAATTGGGGTGTTAAAATTACTCCCAGTCCCAGAAGTTTACCTGGTGTGAGGTCCTGAGCTTCATCGATCAATATACAATCGAAATTGTACAGTTTCGGACGCGACAACTGATAGACTTTCAAATAACCGTCGTGCGTGATTTTCATATCGTCTCTAACGTCGATCATTCGCTTCCAGATCATTTCAGCGTCTTCTAAAACCATCTAAAAACAAAGCATCGCACACCGATATAAGACTTGCACTAGAACTAGAAGATATGTTGCCCAGGAACTAGAAGATATGTAACGCTGGAATTGAGAGGGTTACAATCAGACCAAATTCCACAGTTACGAGTAAAAGAACTGACTCCAGAGTAAAATGATTGAAAATCAACTACATTAGAATATCGCCCTTATTTAGGGAACATTCTTTATAATATAATAATATAATATGTGTCTTATATAGCGCTAAATCCAGCCAGGCTGCTCAGAGCACTTTACATTTTTCGGTATTGTTACCCTGGCCAATTTTATACTCTAACATGTATCAGTCATCTATCCCTGGGGAGAAGTAACACCGAGCTGCTAACAAACGCTCAGGAGTCATCTATCAGGCCAGGCACCCATTTACTCCTGGGTGGAGAGAGGCAATGAGGATAAGTGTCTTGAGTTCTTTTCTTTTTGGATTTCATGTTATTTTTTAAATAAGGTTGCACAGTGTTTCTACAGGGTGGCCCCTGACTTTTCCCTGACGCGCGCATTGTTTTCCCTGACTTGATCTGCTAAGAATCCAATCAATTAACATAGTCAAATACATAAGAAATAGATGTAAACTGTTTGATTTCAAGCGCAATCGAAGTATTTGAACTAATTTCCCGTGACTTATAGCTTTTTAACTAAATAATCCCTCAATATTCCCCGACTTTTTAAAGACAAAAACATTCCCTAACTTCTCTCTCTGATATCCAGGTGGCCACCCTGTTTTCAAACAAAGGCTAACCCCCTTTATTCATTAGACGAAGTTGAGAAGTATTTCGAAACGTTACCATTCGATGTTCGTGCGGGACCTCGACGAGCTGCGGTGAATTCTTATTCATATCGAGACGAGACAGCGGCACGTGAGCGGTCGTCAGATCGCGGTCAGCAGACGCGCAGAAATCGTTGATCGTCAGGATAACCAACTTCGCGCGTACGAACAGCGACATTCCTTTCTTTAACACGATACTCTCGGAGATTTCCTTCACTTTTAAGTTGCCGGTTAATTTCCTCGCATACCTACGAGAATTTGAAATTTCATTCAAAAGGTCAACTTGAATGGGAAGGCAGGGCCCAGACCCCCGAGACCACCCTCCGAATTAAAGCTTGTAAAATGCCCATATGACATCATCAAAAGTGGACGCTAAATACCAATGCACTTAAGATACTTACATTCGTCCAAACTTGGCGTAAGCGAGGCTGTGACTGGTTTTCGAAGTAACATTTCCGGGAAAAATTTTAACCGCGTGGTCTGCCATCGATCTAGAAATTCGGTTGAAATAAGTTTTTCTAATGATTTCAGAGGATCACTAAATCGTTCTTTTTCTTACTAAACGTGTAACTTGGGAGGATCACTAAAACATTTGTTTTTCTTAATCTACATTTTAGACTAAGTGTCGCGACAAACTGTAGCGATGATGATCACAAATATAGTTTTGAGTACTAATTTTCGATCCAATTCATTAAAAGTCATTGTCAATGTAATGATCATCCCAACTATGATGACTTCAGCGCCACCAACAGTCGATTTCAGTTATCACGGTCAGGAGCGAGTTTTATACACGTAGGTAAAACCCCAGGGCCTCGTTTCACAGTTGTGAGTTAGAGTTAACTCTCAGTTAAAATTAGTTCATTTTATCGATGAGTTAACTCAACAGTCAAATTTAACTCAGAACTGTGGAACTGAATCTAGGAGTGAATTGCATAGTCAGGGCTTAGATTCAAGACCAGTGTTTAACCCTTTCCGTGCTGACTAATTAATACCCTATAGTGCTGGAGAAAATGAAAATTTGGGAAAATTCCACCCTAGTGTGTTGAATAATGGGAATAGCACTATAATGTGTCTACACCGCGGCGCAGTGTATCATTAGTTACTAATATTTCACTATGTTTGACAGGTGCTGCCATCTTTCGAGAGATAATTACTAATTACTAATTAAATCAATACACCGCAGCGCGGGGTGCTAGCAAAATCCATCACTGATTTATACACCGCACTGCGGTGTAGACCCACTGGAAGGGTTAAGCTCATTTCGGTTCTATGAGCAATGAGAATATGGTTAGAAGTTAACGCCAGTCTATAAGACCAGGGGCCGGTTCCATAGTGAGGGCTTAGACTTAAGACCAGTCTAAAACCAACTTAGTTCTATAGCCAATCCAACAACTTAAGACCAGTCTTAAGCTTTAAGACCACTTTTGGTCTTAAGTCTTGACTATGGAACCGGGCCCAGATCCCGGTTACCTGTTGTATACGATAAGTAGAAAGCGTTGACTCGGTCGAACTTGCGTATATTTAACGAGAGTTGTCGTTTTTCCAGTTCCTAAAAATCATAAGTTACTCGTTAAGCCAGTGGTATATCAAACGGTCACATTGACATTCATCACCATCAATCGTTTACTCATTTACATCAGTTCTGCTCTTCTAAATTCGAATTGGATCGGTTAAAACGTACAACAATTCAACAAAACTTAACAGAATTCAACAGAACTGAATTCGTTCCACATTCCTACCTGCGAATGCGACTATTTTGATAGTTTCTCCCGCGTCGATGTTGTGATTTACGATTCTCATCTGCTCGTGAGTTAGACGTAGTCCTTTTTCCGATTGGCTAAAATTCGATGAAAAATCTTTCGTTTTTGGGAAGGCTTCATTCATTGACCAATTTTATGTATCAACATACTACATAAGAAACCCTGCACAGTATACTGGGCCCAGTTCCGTAGATCTTGGTGCAAATGTGACTCTAAATTAGGTATTAAATATAGTCAAACTAAACCGTAAACGATGAATAAGGGTCCAATGCTGGTTCCATAGTCATTGCTTGGACTTAAGACCAGTCTACGACTATTCAGTTCATAGCCAATATCACAACTTAAGACCGGTCACAAGATTTAAGACCACCTATAGACTTAAGTCACAATTATGGGACTGATTTGGATTTAACCCTTTCAGTGCTGGCTAATTTAATACCCTATAGTGCTGAAGATAATTTGAAAATTCTGAAAAATTCCACCCTAGTGTGTTGAATAACGGGAATAGCACTATAGCGCGTCTATACCCTGGCGTGGTATATCGTTAGTTACTAATATTTCACTATGTTTGACAGGTGCTGCCACCTCTGAAAAGAGATAATTAGTAATAACTAATAAAATCAATACACCGCAATGCGTTGTACTAGCAAAATCTATCACTGATTCGTACACCACACTGTGGTGTAGACACACTGAAACGGTTAAGACCAGTCCTAAGATCAAGACCAATCTTAGGATATAAGACCACTTTTTGACACCAGTGATGAATGCGGAACTGGGCCCTATGGCGCGGCACTGGACAAATCGCTTACACTCGATGACATGACTGAAGTAAAGGGGTTCCTATGGAGGAGTTAAGGTCCTTAACACCTCAATACCGGGGTAGGTACCCCTTAACTCCTTAGGGGTAGGGATATAAACTGACCTGTACTGCAGTATCGTCTGTTGACCTTTGTTACTAGAGAAAGCCGTCTGCAGCTGATCGACCGACGAACGCGACGAATTCTCGTATAAATACAACGCGTAGTAAACTCTATAGTGAATACTGAAATGAAAGATTACCATTTCATTTAATATCGAATTTTTGAAGCCATTTTTTCCGAAACCAATTTTTCTTATGAATTCACACCTGACAACTGTCTCTAGATTGGGTCCAAAACTTTGTCTTTTATTTCTAATTCTTGACTAATAAATTTCATCTATAATATTTTAAATCTATGTATAAAGTAAAGTAGGTTTTAAACTAATTATCCATTCTCTTTGTTAGAGTGCGGCCTATCTACTATGACTGAGATTGTTTTATTTCGGTCATCCTTCTAGACATTATATCAATAGAGGCAAATTTATCAAAACATACCCAAACGGTGCGGTATCTGACGAGTAAAGGCTACTCAATTATGAGAATCCTTTGTGGATAAATGAGTATTGGTTTTTGTTGCAACGAATATGGCCTGTCGGCCATTTTCTTTTCTCGCGTATACTCAGCGTTACCATGCTCTTGAGCATGGTAAAGCAAGTACAGTACTCAAAATTGAGTATACCTTTGGATAAAATGTGCCGAGTACATTCGTCAATAAACGCGCAGTTGGGGTACTCAAAACTTGAGTACGTTTCGATGACTACCCCTTTGGAAATACGACGAACCTGTTCCACACGCCGACATTTTTAATGCGTTTAAACATCAGCAACATCGTCGCGATGCAGTACAAACATTCCAGAACCTCCATGATCGTGCACTGCGACCGCGCGCACGTTAAACACGCGATCACTTCTTCCACGTCGGAGACGGTCTTCGAGATGACGACGAGCGCCGCTATCAGACACCACGGGTTCATGTTCTACAAACAACGAATTTGTTATCGATCTGTTGTCTCATCTATGTTTGTGAAACTCTTTGGATTCATAGTTTCCGAAAATTACTGATCCGAATGCATTTAAACACGGTCTGAAGCAAAGCCAACAGTTGTTGATATGCGTAGTAGTTTATAGTATACTGAAAGTTTTGAGGTTAATTTTCATTTTTTTTCAATTCATTCCTTAGATGATTCAGTTATGAAGTTCAGTAATATAGTAAAACTTCGAAACTCTCAGAACAAACTTTTTATATCATCAACTGTGGGTTTTGCCGCGTCAGCTATATCATCTACAGAATATGACAGGAATACCAGGGGCCTGTTCCATAGTCATGGCTTGGACTTAAGACCTGTCTAAAACTATTTTAGTTCTATAGCTAATCTAACAACTTAAGACCAGTCTTAAGATTTAAGACCACTTTCCGGCTTAAGTCTCGACTGAGGAACCGGCCCCAGGAGTGTCTTTCTAGAGATATACATACCCCATCCTCGATACAATCGTCTAATCGTTCAGCAATCAACGCTCGAGCCCACGAGTATTTCTTGTGTTTCGCCAGACATTCGTTCATATTTTTCGACGAAACGCGCTTGAAATCTTTCATAAATCTGTAAAAATTTTGGAACGATTGTAAATTTCAATCGAGTCAAATCTACCTCGCGCTACTTAATGGGATACCGGCAAAACTACCGAGGGAAACGAGGATTTTGCAATAATCCGCCAGGATCGCTAGCGGTTACTCAGTTACCGCGCTTCAATTTTCTTCAAAATTCAAGTCAACCTTTCTGATTAGTTTATCAATTTTCAGTGAAATCAATACCATACAATGAGTGGGAAAAGGAGTCTTATATCTATCCGACGAATCATTTGATAACTTTCGTATTTGGAGGCCTAAAAATTCGAATTTTATTGAAAATGAACTGATTTTCTCTACGAATAACCCTGTATTTTGTTGCACCATCTGGTGTTGCTTACCTGATCAGTTGTGATAAGAAATCTGACGGTAATTTTATACCGCATTTCTCGCGAATGATTCCATTCATGTAAGCGGCTTCGTTACCGATTCCGGCTTTCAATTTGTGATACCTCTTCTTCCACGGAACAAACTTAATTTAAATATCAAAAATTTGGTTACGCATCTATAATAATACGAGTCTCACGATAGCTTCAGGGCTGACAACCTCTGCAAAGTGCTATTGGTAACAACTTGAATTTCTTTCAGTAACATTTCATTTAAATATGAAAGAAAATGATCGAATTATAAGTAATCGAAGCAATGACCCTCAGTAACAGCTTTCACATTTCTGTACGCATCTAACAAATCATATCAGTATTTTTTGAGAACTTGACAAAATACATGTCCTTCTGAAGGAGAAATTAGGCGAGATCATAACAAGGTATTGCTGCTCCAAATTCACAACTGCTATTCAATGCCACATTGCGAATCCATTTTCAATACACTCAAACTTTGAACCCATTAGATTTCTTGCGGGACCTTTTTTTATTTATCTTACCTTTTCATCGGACAAAATATCGTTCCACTGTAAACAAACGCGATTACTATTCAAACACAAATCCAACATCGGCAGTTGACAAAATATCAACTCCAAAACTTCGCGCGGCAACGATTCGAAATAGTTCACATCGATCGTCTGCCGCTTCGCCGTCTGCACGTCGGCGCTGTCGCCGAATAATCCGAATTGCGCCTGACTCAAAATCATCGCGTCCGTATCGCTGTCGTCGTTAATTGTGGTCAGATCGACGACGTGCGTCGGTGGCAAACCGTTCAAACCGCGAGACGTTTCCGCGTTCAGCGCCGCGAGCGAGAACGACGTGCGCCAGCCGCCGCCGACGCTCAAGCGGTTATTCGCCGTCGTTTTTTTATCGATCGTTTTTCGTCGTTTTTTTCGTTTCGTCGTTTTTTTGTCCGCGTTCTGACTTTTCTGATTCGCGATCATCATTTCGAACACGTTTTTCGGCGGCGTCGATTCCGCCTTTTCCGGCGGCGGCGGATTTCGAACGGACGGACTCGTCGACGGCACGTCGCTTAGATAACTACGTAAAGAATTTTTCTGAGGCACCGGAGCGACGGAATTTTTTTTCCATCCGATGCTAAAAGTATTCGAAACATTTCCGACGTGATCGTCGACTGGTAGAGCTATTCTAGTTAAACTGCTCGCCGACTGGAATCCGAAATTAACCCCGGGCCCGGCCGCAGGCGCGCTCGGACCGCAGTAATCGCCCGGCTTCGACCGCGGATACAGACCGCGGTTCGGATCTTTCGAACTGGTTTCGACGCGCGCGGGATCGGTCAATGCCTGCGAACCTGACGCGGTTCTCGCGTGGTCGACGCAAGCGTTCGAATCCATGTGGATTCGTCGGCGTTTCATCGTCGATTCTTCTGATTCGTGAGATTCCCGATCCACAGAAAAGATATCCTCGTCTGATTCAGTATTATCACTGTTTTCGACAAGAGGACTAACTCCAGGTACTAAATGACTAGCTTCAGCACTAATTACTCCAATTTTAGTCTTTTCCTCTGTAAGTGATTTTTCTAAATCCTGGCTACTACGCAAAAGTTCTTCATCAGAATCAGAATTACCAATGACTACAGGACTAACTCCAGTGACTAAATCACTAACTTTGACATCACTAGTTACTCCGATTCTAGTCTTTTCCTCGATACAATGTAGAAGTTCTTCATCAGAATCAGAATTACCGATGACTACAGGACTAACTTCAGTGACTAAATGACTAACTGCAATATCAAGATCACTAGTTACTTCGATTCTAGTCTTTTCCTCGGTAAATGATTTTTCTAGATCCTGGCTACAACGTAGAAGTTCTTCATCAGAATCAGAATTACCGATGACTACAGGACTAACTTCAGTGACTAAATGACTAACTGCAACATCGAGATCACTAGTTACTTCGATTCTAGTCTTTTCCTCTGTAAATGATTTTTCTAGATCCTGGCTACAACCCAAAAGTTCTTCATCGGAATCAGAATTACCAATGACTACAGGACTAACTTCAGTGACTAAATGACCACCTGCAACATCAAGATCACTAGTTACTTCGATTCTAGTCTTATCCTCGGTAAATGATTTTTCTAGATCCTGGCTACAACGTAGAAGTTCTTCATCAGAATCAGAATTACCGATGACTACAGGACTAACTTCAGTGACTAAATGACTAACTGCGACATCGAGATCACTAGTTACTTCGATTCTAGTCTTTTCCTCTGTAAATGATTTTTCTAGATCCTGGCT
Organism: Tubulanus polymorphus; assembly: GCF_964204645.1. Classification (NCBI taxonomy): domain Eukaryota; kingdom Metazoa; phylum Nemertea; class Palaeonemertea; order Tubulaniformes; family Tubulanidae; genus Tubulanus; species Tubulanus polymorphus. The sequence goes on from NC_134027.1 coordinate 24,421,925, forward strand.
ACAACGTAGAAGTTCTTCATCAGAATCAGAATTTCCAGCCACTAAATGACTAACAAACAAATCAAGATCAGTAGCTACACCAGATTTAGTCTTTTTCTTATTTGGAAACGACCGATTTTCGAGTTCCTGGCTGCAACGCAGAAGTTCCTCATCGGAATCTGAACCAAATTCCATTGCGATCTTCTATTTGCCATCATTAGCAGTGATCATCAAAACCTTGAAATAAAAGTTGTGAAAGTTAAATTTTTTAATTCCACCATCGATGAGGTCTCACACAGAACCCCTTATATTACACATATCAATGTTTATAGACATTATTGTAACGGTTTTCATCACAAAACATGTCTTATCAACTCACCCACCTGTGGTGCAAACATTTTTTACGCACTAACAACATTTTTAGGGTCAGGTTCAACTAATTTATTACTTTCAACCCTCTCAATCGGTACATTTCAAGTCAGGCATAAATGTAATTCAACCCGTAACAAACCTTAGATAACCAGGTGTATCATCGACATCTCTGCCCCACGTTTAGGTCAAGGCTATTTTGTATGTTTCAATATGAAATAAGAACTAAGTTGTACACTCCTACAGTTAATGAAGACAATTAGCTAGGTCGACAAATGCCACCACTTTCGGCTCTGTAGCTGAATGAAAGGATTATCTACAGTCTCCTACAGGGTGATGGCCACATCTATTTGACTTGCTTTTTCCGACTATTCCCTGACATGCACATTGCTTTCCCCGACTAGATCAGCTATGAACCCAATCAATTAACACAAATTGAATACGCAAAACATAGCCTACTGTCCGTCACACCTACTCTCCGTGCGACGTTTTGGTCCGTAATTTCGTTAATAATCGGTTTATCTACCTTTATTATGCATCAATTTGTTAAGTGAGGAATTTGCATTCAGAAATAAACAACAATTTTCACTTAAGTTGTTTTTGTTTTCATTTATGAGCGATAGTTTACTCAGCATACGCTCGCGTAATGCTGAAAAAACCGCTCCGCGGACGCTCGGAAACGTTACAGTGACGTCATCACCTGCTCATTAGCATATCAAAATACAGTAGGTGGCGCCACGTGACGGGCCATAAAAGCCGTTTTTCAGCATTACGCGAGCGTATGCTAGGTAAACTATCGCTGATAGAAGAAAACACAAACAAATTTCTGCCAGTTCATGATTTATTTCTGAATGCAAATTCCTTACTGAACAAATTGATGCATAATATTTACAGATCAACCGATTATTAACGAAATTACGGACCAAAACGTCGCATGAAGAGCATGTGTGACAGACAGTAGATGGAAACTGTTTGATTTTTCATGGCGCTCTCAAAAAATTTCCATGTACCTTTAATGTTTTTAACGAAATTCCCTGACTCTGCGTTCAACTGAGGAAATCGAAGATTCCAGTCGTGACAATCGAGGTTATTCCAGGCAGCGCTAGTGTATACATTCAAATAATGACAATGAGGCCTTTTTCTCAAGACTCAATCAAAATCCACCCATAACCGGCCACAATTTCAATGACAAATACTAAATTGCCCTATACATTTGAACCCTTAAAATCAAAGTGAGTTTACCAAGAGATGCCATTTGCTTAAGTTCTGATGTGGGAGGCTAAAGGTCTTACAGAGCACAGTGTCTTATATTGTAGACTGCCTTATTAAGAATTTTTTTTGATAAAGGCCCTATTTTGATGTGATTGCTATTGTTACTACCAAATAATCATCATACACATAGTACGAGTTGTCTATTGAAATTTCTTGTAGGGCCTATACTGTCATCAGTTTTCAAATATCCAATTAAGAGATTATATGTTTGCACAGAGTCAGAGAGAGAACAGGGTTTGTAGTAAGTAATCAGATAGCAAGTCGGTAAACAGGATTTTACCTGAAAAAGTAAGCCCTATAATCAGCACCCTAGCCTGAAATGTTTCTATAAATACAGTAAAACAAAAATAATACCTTGTTTTGCCTAAAAATAAAATTGGTCGTGTCGACATTTCGTAGACGTAGAATGCAAAAAAATTGTACACCTAATCAGTTAATTTCGAAAACTGCCGGGTCTGTTATTTATGATCATTGTAGCCAGGTAACAAAACATTTCATCCAAATGTAACAAATTTGATCGGTAAGATTCGACGCGTTCTATTTAACAAAATATGTCAATATAGTAATTGAAATTGAATTTGTTGGGATTCCCCGATTTTCGAAGCCGATTTTGATCTTAAAATAGGGATAGTCCCTGTTGTTTATTTGCCAATTTGGCTTGTAAATTTCGTTAGATTTTTTGATTGAGTGTCCCTTACAGTTACAGACCCACCACACCTGCCGGGAGCGAAACAGGGGGTTTCGAAGCCGATTTTAACGAACTTACACAAATTAACAGCGGTCACCAACTATCCACCAGTATCACCAATATCACCAGCATCTACCTCGAATCTTTTAAAACAGCGCAAAACAATCAGTAATCACTTGAACACGGTGGAAAATACAAATATCCGATTCAAAGATTTAAAAACATAACTTTCCGAATTCCACTTTTTCTGCTCCACCAATTCGATCAATCGCGCAATCACTCACTTCCCAGTGCTAGTCTTCCAATGGCACAGTCAACCAGTCTAGAGTTCCGAAATCAATGCGCTCCAAAACTAAATGACCAGACCTCCAGCAACATTGAACATTGAAGCATTGTAGATATAGGGGTGCCTACTAATTAGATCATTAGTCATAGTTATGTTATTAATCTTACTGAATTAATTAGCAATTTTTTGGGAAATTTTGTTTTGACGCGCAGAATCAAATATAGAGGAGAGCTCCGAGATTATCCCACGAAACTTAACAGCGGCAGGCGGACCGTGCCCGGCTGCCCGGCATCGTTTACGTTGCGGGATTGATGACGTTCTATTTTTCATCTTGTTCCATCCGACGACATTCATTTTTCGTATAATAAATTCTGAAATGTGTGAATCAGATTCCATGTATCCATTGCGTTTTTCGGATCAACGGGGATTACCCAGATTCCGGCGTGCCGCAGCCTACTGGCTTCAGAAGCATTGCACAACAAATGTTATTCTTCTGCATCGCTAGTTGAAGTTATTGTATTAAACGGATCAAAATTGCTTGAATGAAATTCAGAGTGGTTTACGGCATCCAATGTGAGGTAGAGAAATATCACAAATTTGTCAGGATTGAATTTCGCAGGGCATTTTATGTTAGCAAGTAAATTCTACGACAATGGAAGCAGAATTCTGAATCCCCGAATTCACATTTCTTAATTCACCGGTTTTGCTAAATAAGCGCAGAACATGAATAATAGAACGATTTGGACGTTGCTGATGTATACCAACCAATGAATCGTCTAAGCCACGAAAATTTGTGCGTATAACACTTATTTCAAATGAGAATTCAAAGAAATTAGATTTACATACGAAGTTTTGATAAAAGAACATCAAACTATGGCTGGAAAACTCTTGTTAAACCGTCAATGTAATTTGATTCAGTGCAGAATTTCGGTGAATGTTTTCTGTGATGAATGGTTCAAACTTAATCAAAACTACGACGACTGAAAAGATACAAAAGCTGATTGAATTCCATTTTGTATTCACTAGACTTTTCGTGGTTCCGAAAAGAACAACAATCGACCTGTTTTTACAGAGATTGCGGCATAGTACCTTATGAGATGTCCGATAGCAACATTACTAGCACGACTTTCGCATCGACAGCGCTGCAACTCAATCTATGTCAGCGAATTCAAACTCGTCCTGTTAAATGGATCAACAAATTCTGCGTATTCGTGTATTTATGCTGGTATCTACCGGCGTCTGTAGTGGGTTTAATATTCAACGCATTCACGTTGTTAGTTCTGAAACGATTTAAATCTGATGTTTATTTTCTAATCAAAATTCTCGCTTTAAACGATCTTACGTTTATGATCGCTACATTCATTCTGTATCCGCTGAGAACTGCGTACATTTACGCAGTTTTAGGGGATATTGTGTTTCGCAGGAATGACTGGTATTTTGGTTTGATTTTCATCTCAGTTTCTTTGCCATTTTTCTACATGTTTCAGATGACGCGTAACTGGTGCACTGTACTGCTCAGTCTAGAGCGGTTAATCGTCGTATTGTTTCCGATAAAATCTCGTAGATTTCCCATGAAGTTAGTATCGGTATGGGCGATGGTGTTGATTTCGCTGGTTAGTTTTTGTGGTCATTTCATTCAATTCCTACCGAACAATCGTCTCGAATTCATGAATTGTCCCGATCACTGGCCCTATATTACGATGCGTAAGGGTCGGTACTGGCGCAGTTGGTACCGCGGTTTCTTATGGCGTTACATAGTTTCAGAGCGATATCTCTTCATGTATCTCACTGTTATGATCCCAATTTGCCTTTTGACTCTAATCAACGTCATTCTTATTTGCGCGATATTTGTGCGTCGGGTTAATCGACGTTCAGAGCTCGGTGTAACTGATGAATCGTCTAGAAGGGAAATGAGGGTTTTAAAGATGGTTTTATCAGTAGTTTCGTTATTTATTATTTGCGAAGGTTTTGGTTTTATCGACCGTCTTATGGGTTTAAGATACATTCCGATGCTCGTGGGCGGGTCTATGAGACAAATTGCGATGGGATTTTCTATCGTCGATTCGTCATTGAACTTCATCGTGTATTGCTCGACGAATGGTAAATTCAGAAAAATAGCTATCGATATCTTTAACAAAGCCCGCACCAGGCATTCCAAGTAACTTTGCCGTCTGTAATGGTTGTGAAAAATTGATAGAGCCACAATGTTGCTTATCAATTTAATTGATGGGAATTGCGGAGTCAGATCAAACAAGTATGTACATATTCATTGATGGGCACATTTTACGATAAATCTAATACGATAATCGTAATCCAAGAATTGCATTAGGAAGGCAACTCACCCGAATATAAATCTCAGGAAATGAGACGTATGTACGATAATGATGGTATACCAGAAACCACCGGATTTGATCAGTCTTCGCAGATACGATGCACACTAGCAAACATCGCCTTTAGACCCGGGGCCTACCCTTTTTTTTCAGAGTTAATCCTTCCCAGCGTCCGTCCGTCGCATCAGAGTAATCGTACGAATCGATACATAAGGCGTACCGGCGATCTCTGTCAGTCTCGTCAGGCAATTTGATCTTACAAAAGAAATCCTATTTCGAAAGTAGCAAAGACTCTTGATATTCAAAACCAATTAAATGATATTTTCTACTCCCCGCCTAAAGAATCCGCGCTTACATATACGTGTCATATATTTGTACACACGATCCTAAATCGATGTGAAATGTCACCAAATTATGAGTCTGTTGTCAACTAATCACAAAGCACTGAAAAAGTGAAAATACTCTAATACTTTTCTTCAATGCCGAGACTAAATCATGAGTGCCGAGAATAGTCACAGATACAACGACAAAGTAGCCGTCGATCATACCGAGCTAGCTTTAGCCCGGGCCAACGACCCGGCGACTCTGTGCGCGAGTACCCCGCAAGATTCCGGCCTATGGAGTTTACAATGTTTCGCAACTGTAAGTACAGTAAGATGGATACGTGAATGGGTGGAATTCCAAATCGGTTAGGGTCGGGCTATGGGTCACGTGTTTGGTAGGTGGGGTCGGGCTAAATGGGGTGATACGGCAGGGTGGCGGGCCATGTACAGGGGTGTCCCGGGTTCGAACCCAGTAATTACTGACACTGATTCAGAGTTGTCCTTATTCCGAAGAGATGATGTACAGTCCCGGGTTCGAACCCAGTAATTATTGGCACTCATGAAATAGACGTGATGCCACACTACACCGTCTGGTGCTGCCGCTATGCTCAACATTAGCGGATTTTTTATACACTAACGTGAATTGTCTCTGGCAACCAAGGCAGAGAGTCTACTGCCAGAGTCAGTTCGTGTTAGTTTATGCAAAGGTTCAGAGTGGCTCTGACGCTAAATGCAAGATACAGGGTTCCCGGGTTCGAATCCAGTGGGACGATTTACTCATGGGCATGCCCGGGCTTTCTTGGGGTTCCTGGAAGGGATCGGGCCTGTAGGTGATTTCTGGGCCATGGCAACCAGTCAACAGGTGCGCACTATTGGACAGGCAACCAGTCTAGCGGTGGCGCGGCAATCCCATTGCAATACAATATCAAAATGGCGTAACACGAAAAGCGAAAACCTCACCTAATTCCAAACATTGCCACCCTCCTTTCCGACCCCTGAAGTCAGTATTTTAATATTTGGTAAGTGTTCGTAACATTGGTTTAAATTGCGAAAAATATTCCATCTCAGATATTGTGGGAAATCATTATTTCAGAGGCACATCGTACAACGAACGGTGCACATGGTGGTGCTCAGTCAAGCATATCGTCATTCCATCCTGATATTTCTAGACCCTTCCTTTACCCTGCTGTGTTGTAATGAATTTGTTCTTAAATGATTCCATCCACTGATTACATCGAAGAATGAAAACGGTGTGAGTTTATTTCATCTTTTAAATGTGTTCTTCATCGGTTTCTGAAATGAAAGAATATAATATTTAAGGCAATGGATATTTTGCCAATGCGGCATTATTTTAGTGAATGCTATTTTGCCAATGGCTATATACAATAAGATATAGTAATAAAATATAACAATAACATCATTATATTGGTTTTAACTTTTAGGGTTAGGGTTTCGATAGGGTTGGGGTCTAGAGGGTTAGGGTGAGGTTTAGGGTCCGTTTTTACCCCTAGGGATAGGGTTAGGGTAAGGTGAGGCTATAGTATATGTAGTGAAAATTTACATCAGGATTGCAAGAATCTCGGTGGTCAAGTAGGAAGACTTTATGCTAGCATTTTACTGGTCCGGGTTTGAGTCCCGCTCTATGCCCCTATTTTCTGTAAATCTGTTCTCCACACTTTCCTTGAATTTTTTAAGTCACGCACCTCAGTGCGCATACGCCGGGTCAATTAACCAATCAGAACGAACCATTGGCAAAAAACAAGAATAATCCCGCATTAATGGCATTGGCAAAATATCCACCACTGCCTTTATTTTAGCACCGCTTCTTATTGTGTGACAGAAAATTTTGAATGATGAAATAACCCCCGACAATCCTGACTTTTGAGGTGAGGGTAAACTGAAATCCTTCTTACTCCAATAGCCTGGGCCCTCTGCCTACCTGGGTCGCCGGATGATGACGTTAGACTAGCAATCCGCTGATCCGGGTTCGAATCCCGCTCTATGGTCCTAATTTCTCTAACTCTATTCTCCACACTTTCCTTGAATCTTTTAAGTGACGCACCTCTGTACGCATGCGCGTCGTCAATTAGCCAATCAGCGTCGTTGGCAAAATAGCGTTAACAGGAATAATGCCGCATTGGCAAAATATCCACTGACAATATTTAAACTATTCATGTTTCTTCATTACTTTCTTGTTTATATTTCATGTTCAACTCTAGATGCAAAATCTAAAGCGTGGATAGAAAAACCCCGTGAATAAATGAACTGCAGATTGGAGCGGACAATTTGATATGTAAGTTTGAATTCTATATGTGATATTTCTTCAGTTATTTCTAAGGAAAGAAAAAACAATCTTAGATTTGTCTATTTTAGGTATCACTTCAACATGTTCAATGGGAATTTTGATTCAGCGCAGGAAAACAAGGAATCACCCTCGGATTCTGCACAGGACATCAAGGAATCAGTGAACTTCACAATCAGACTTTTTTGTTTTCGCACCGGACATCAGGAATCACTATGGATTCGGCACAGGACATCAAGGAATCAGTGTTTCACAATCAGACTTTTGGATTCAGCACAGGACATCGGGAATCACTATTGGTGGAAATTCAAGATAAGTTGCATTTATCTTTATATATCGGTTGTTGACTTGATTTTAAGGGACCAGTTTCATAGTGTTTGATATAAAACCATGTTTTGAAGTGAAATCACAGAAACCTGTTGCACTTATTCTATCATTTCAAATTTCTATTACATGATTAGTACATGGTTGGGATTGTTATTATTTAAGTTAAAGCGATTTAAAGGTTTTCTAAATTGTGATCAGCTCAAATGTTATTTCTAATCAATATGAAACTGGTTCCTGATGTCAATTTTACAGCTGTTATCAATCATTTTCCTTCGTGACAATCAGATCATAGAGTAAATTGCTGTAGGCCTACTTATTTCATACTGATTGAACAGTGACAGATCCATGTAACATTGTGTACAGATACAGGGTACAGATCACTGCATTACTTCATCCTGTGATTGAACAGTGATTTAATGTTCTCTCATCTTCACTAGATTCCCATTTGTCTTAACTAAAACATCATTACATTTTAACTCATCTAACCGTGGGGTTCGGGGAGGGTGGGTAGGGTTGGGGGGAGGTAAGGGGTAGAGGGAGGGTGGGAGGGAAGGCGGGAGGGAAGGGGTGAGGGAGGGCGGGAGGGATGGGGCGAGGGAGCAGTGTTTTCAATAAGAAATTAGCAAGCCAGGTCCCTTTGAAAAACAGGAGGGTCCCCCCTATGTCACAGTCCCTGAAACAAAAGCTGGTTTGAAAAACAAGCGGGTCCTTTACAAACAACAGACGGGTCTGGGACCTGGCTCTTATTGAAAACACTGTGGGAGGGTGGGAGGGATGGGGTGTGAGAGGGATGGGTTCTCGGAGTGAGGTTGGGATGTAGGGGTCTAAGTGGGGGGTTGTTTAATGTCGGGTACAGATGGTTTAGGCAATGGGCCTAGTCTTGGAAGTTCAGGATATTTCAGAAAATGTGTCCCATCTTCATGATTGATAGAACACTATTATATCCGTGTTGACTGTTGACGCGATGAGGAGAGAATCCCACAATTATAACGAAAAAGTCCGAAAATGTAACTTCGAGATAGTAGTTTATTTCAACGTTTCGACTATATCCTAATTGTCATCTTCAGGAATAATGTTTCCCATCTTTTTATTATTCTAAGAAAGGATTAATCATTATGAAACACATCATGCGGCCACACGTGACTGAAACATGTCATGTTTCATGCTGTATAACCACCGGTCAATTGGATTACCGGTAGTTCTATTTTACTGGTTGTTATTTCTATCAGACCCGGGTTTGATTCCTCGGTGAGTGCGCGCGTAATTTCAACGTCACTTCTCTCAGTCGTTATGAGATAATTGCCCCCAGATTTTTGAACAGGGGCGTTTCAATTTTTGGGCCATCAAAAGTGGTCACGAATGAGTGTTATTTTTCGAATGATCACAAACTGCTCTTTGGCTCCGATCAAAATACGGCTTAATGAACAATTCAACAACAATCATACGTAATAATTACTGTGGATATCTGGCGGTTACTGCTTCTTTTTGAATACATTCAGCTGAAAGATGTATTTTATTTTCTTCTGTGCTATTTTAGAAACTGCTGTAAATACTGGTTCTGTAGCCTGACGACTTACAAAATTGTTGACGAGAGTCGAGATGCAGTCACATTCATCGCTGCTTCCTCTTTTTCTGCAGATTCTTAGACGGAGACCTATACTCTTCATTTTTTGAAGAAGAGTATATAACTAATTAGAAAAGTGATATGTTTTGTAATCACTTTTATGGATTTTCAGACACGCTTCATTTCGTGGAACAGCAGTAAATGGCACATTATATGTCCATTCATAGATATCCTTAATAATTAGTTGAATCCTTTTCGAAAAGAGATAGGACACATTTTCTGAAATAAACTTAACAGTTTATATGTGGGATGAGATTGACACGGAGAGACTATTGTTCTATTATTATATTCAGGATATTCTATTGATGATAGTATATTTCTACCTGTGACTTGTAATTCTATTCTAGACAGAATTTCAGGGGCTGTGAACTAATTATACTTATATCAGGAAATATTTTACTGAATTTAAAAGTTGTAAAAAGTTTAAGACATGATATTCAACCAGATATAGTTGTAGTTTTCGCAGGCTACCGCGACCTTCCTACTACATTGAGACTACATGAAAGCCACTTGAAATATCTGAAATTTCGCTTGCCCCCTCCAAAAGCTACTTGCCCTACACAAGCGGTTTGATTGGTGGCACTATCATCCGTTGTATCAAATGGGAAAAAAGCTTCGTGACATAAAACTGCAAGCCCTGTTGACAAGTGATAATGATAACCTTCTTGCCCTGATGAGAATATACTTGTCCCGGGCAATCGGACAAGTACTCTTAGATTGGACCCTGCTTTATACAAGATTAGTCCAATTCCTCTATTAAAAATATGCAACACTCAATTTCTCATGTTACGTACGTTTGCTCGTACAGCAGTGACAATTTGATGGCTAAAAACTGCTCCATGTATGAAAATTCATCTCTAGTGCCACATAGTTACTGAACTATGGTCATGAACTAAACTTTGCTTATCAAACTAGGGCCATAAAACTGACCCACCTTTAATGAGGGCCGCCAAATTTATACTCGTGTTGTTGAGCTACCCTGCTAGTCACCTTATCAGAACCATGGACCAAACTTTAACTCTTTGCTCACCAAAACAGGGCCATGAATGAAAAGTTGTACAAGTTATTTATGTTGTCTTCACAACTCTGTATATGAGAATGAAATGATTTATGTGGAACTAATGACAAAGTTAATGAAAGATTCATCTGTATCAGTGTTGCTGCTGGTGCTGCTGGTGCTGGTGCAACTTACACAACTTTTTGCTGTTTGTCTCTTAAAGATTAAACTTGATCCCAGTCGGAACTGATGAGAGTTCTAGTGAGACGATAAATAAAGAAAAGCCATATGAAAAGAAAAAGTATCAAGCGAACTGATATAAATGCTGATACAAAGAGTGGGGTCCGAGAGCAATTCGAAGGTTTAGTGTCCTGCACGCTTAGCGAGTGGGCAGGGGTCTATACCTACCTCGACTCAAAAAAGAAAATGAAATATAAAGAGTGGGGTCCGAGAGCAATTCGAAGGTTTAGTGTCCTGCACGCTTAGACGGCGGGCAGGGGTCTATTACCTACCTCGACTCAAGTGCTCAAAGTCAGAGAAAAGAGCAAAAACGAAAAATGGCAACGAAGGAAAATGGCTGTTTGAGTTTGATTCGTTCCACTGGGTTCGAGTGTTAACTTGAAAAGACAATCAAATTATAGTCAAACGGATTATCTATGATTATCTATTTAGTAAACATCAGCAGTTCATAATCAACGATTGATAAATCTTATGAATAAGGTTCCATAAAACAACTTGCTTATATAAAACCTCTAGTAGAGAGTATAGAAATATCTAATCTAACTATCAACTGTCATTGGTCCACAACAGTTTCATAATAAGAGTGACGACGTGAATTCGTGAAGCAACATAAATAGCCATCATTCGTGTCCTTGGTTTGTGGTTGCCCTTCTCACAACATTTTGTGGTGAGTGTGGAGGTTTGGTTTGGGCTTGTTTCCTCGGTTCAGGTGAACCCTCCGTGTACATTATTGATTAAGTTCGTTAAGTGCAATTGATTGAGGTTTTCAATTTATATATGAAATTGATATGATCGTGAAAAATTGCAAATCGTTTTGTAGTTATTGTACAGATGAGCGGTGTCTGAGGAGGAGACAAGTGAGTTGAGGAGGCATTGAGGGAGGGCTAGGTGGGAGGGCTAGGTGGGAGGGCATTGAGGGAGGGCTAGGCGGGAGGGAATTGAGGGATGGGGTGCGGGAGGATGGGAGGGAAGGGGTGCGGGAGGGTGGTAGGGATGGGGTGAGGGAGGGTGGGAGGGATGGGGCGAGGGAGGGCGGGAGGGAAGGGGCGAGGGAGGGCGGGAGGGAAGGGGCGAGGGAGGGCGGGAGGGAAGGGGCGAGGGAGGGCGGGAGGGAAGGGGCGAGGGAGGGCGGGAGGGAAGGGGCGAGGGAGGGAGGGTTGGGTATGGGAGGGTCGGGTCGGGAGGTTAGGTGAGTCGAAATGTTCTGATGTTTTAGTTAGACGGATGGGAATCTAGTGAAGATGAGAGAACATTAAATCACTGTTCAATCACAGGATGAAGTAATGCAGTGATCTGTAATCTGTATCTGTACACAATGTTACATGTATCTGTAATCAGTATGAAATAAGTACAGCAGTTTAATCTACAGAAATCCTGTACTGTTTCTGTCTGATAGATTGATAACTTTTGAGATGTTACATTCTGCTCTATTGTCACTGATTATTGTTTCTTTTTCTTTTAGTTAAACAGGCTCACTCATTAAAAAGTTAGGTAAGTACAAAACTCATAATGAATTTTTCTACAGAATTCTTCACAGTCTTTCTGTTATTGTTTTACTCTCATTTACAGGATGAGATACACACTGCAGCACCAGCAGCACCAGCAGCACCAGCAGCACCAGCAGCATCAGCACCAGCAGGTAAAACCTGTAAGAAATTTTTTTTTTAGAGAACTGTTCTATATAAAATATTATATCTGTTTATGTTTCCAGCATTCAATCACTCAAAGATCACTGCTTAGTTTGAAGTGAGTTTTCAATCGTTAAAACTCATTTATGCCCTGATCAAAGTTGGAATTATCGAGATCTTTATGTTTTTCATCATACATATTTTCAGTGAACAGAGCTATGGAGGTTTTTGCACCCAACAGTCAATCTCAAATACCGCTGGCTTGAAACATTAGTGAAAGTGGTAAGTTTTTGATTTGGTGTGAAACTGCTCTTATTTCGAACAGCTTAACTGACTATTTCTAACATTTGTTTTTAGGAGCTGAAATAAGTGGAACCCTTGACAGAATCTGTGAACAGTAAACATTGGGAATTCACTTCACATTTGTTAAAGATGGACATCACTTTAGATCCTCAAAACAAAAACAGTACCGGTAAATATCTCTACAGATTCTAGTCTCTTTTTGACTGTAAATTTATAAACTCATTTCCTGATTAGAAGCTATGTTAATGAGTGAAGGCGAATTTTCAATCACTTCTATTCTTGTCAAAGTTCAAATCATCAAAATTATACAACTTCTTTATTCCAGGGCCCAAAATGGAGCAGAACTTGCAGTAAACATTGCGCTCTACAAATCAAACACAAGTCATAAGTGGTTAGTTTTATATCGATTTATTGCAGTAATTTGTGATGATCTTCAAATCAAGTCCAATAAATGATGTGTTTTTGATCGGTCAATGTTGGCAGGTTTCAACGTTTTACTAGAAGACGCAGTCTAAAGCTACGATCAAACACCTCAGAAATCTGCATACACTCAACACATTGTGATAAATTACTCATTAACCTGGTGGGTTTTCTGTTAATCGAACACAAACAAATTGCTGTTTCTATTTATTTCATTAACCATATTCTGGCATAATTTTCTCCTTCCAGAATGCAATACACCCAATACTAATTGGAGCTGGAGAAATTAAGAATGTTCACCTTCAAAGAGTGAAGAAGCTCTAGTTGTTGCTGAAGCTGCTATACTTTTAAGAAACAAAGTAATTTTCTCTATATCCCGGTTCTTACTTGATATAAAACTTAACAGTTCAATTATTTATATATGTTTATTTTCTCTGAAAATCATCAGTGCTGCAGTCTGATTCGCAGTCAGGTAGAGACCGGCAACCAGTCTACATGTGCGCAGTATTGGACAGGCAACCAGTCTAACGGCGGCGCGGCGATCCCAATGCAATACAATATCAAAATGAAATGGCGTGCTTTACCATAACAGGAAAAGCGAAAACCTCACCTAATTCACCAAACATTGCCACCCTCCTTTCCGACCCATGAAATCAGTATTTTAATATTTGGTAAGTGTTCGTAACATTGGCTTAAATGGCGAAAAATATTCCATCTCAGATATTGTGGGAAATCATTATTTCAGAGGCACATCCTACAACGAACGGTGCACCGCACATGGTGGCGCTCAGTCAAGCATATCATCATTCCATCCTGATATTTCTAGACCCTTCCTTTACCCGGCTGTGTTGTAATGAATTTGTTCTTAAAGTGATTCCATCCACTGATTACATCGACCAGTGAAAACGGTGTAAGTTTATTTCATCTTTTAAATGTGTTGTTCATCGGTTTCTGAAAGAAGATAATACTTAAACTGTTGATGTTTCTTCATTACTTTCTTATTTATATATGTTCAACTCTAGATGCAAAACCTAAAGCGTGGATAGAAAAACCCCGTGAATAAATGAACTGCAGATTGGAGCGAACATTTGATTTGTAAGTTTGAATTCTATATTTTATATTTCTGCAGTTTAAGGAAAGAAAACAATCTTAGATTTGTCTATTGTAGGTATCACTTCAACATGTTCAATGGGAATTTGATTCAGCGCAGGAAAACAAGGAATCACCCTCGGATTCTGCACAGGACATCAAGGAATCAGTGAATTTTCACAATCAGACTTTTTGGTTTCGCACCGGACATCAGGAATCACTATGGATTCAGCACAGGACAACAAGGAATCAGTGTTTCACTATCAGACTTTTTCATATTCAACACAGGACATCAGGAATCAGTCTTAGATTCAGCACAGGACATCAAGGAATCAGTGTTTCACAATCACTATAGGTGGAAATTCAAGATAAGTTACATTTATCTATATTTATCGGTTGTTGAATTGATTTTAAGGGACCAGTTTCGAAGTGTTTGATATGAACCATGTTTTGAAATGAAATCACAGAAACCTGTTGCACTTATTCTATCATTTCAAATTTCTTAATATCGGTGAATATTTGGCTAGAATTAGTTGATGCCTCCCAAGGTTGGGATTGTTATTCTTTAAGTTTAAGCGGGTTTAAAGGTTTTCTAAATTGCGATCGACTCAAATGTTATTTCTTATCAATATGAAACTGGTTCCTGATGTCAGTTTAACAACTGTTATCAATCATGTTCCTTCTGACAATCAGATCATGTATATCTTTAGAGTTAGAATTTCTGTAGATTAAACTGCTGTACTTATTTCATACTGATTGAACAGTTACAGATACATGTAACATTGTGTACAGATATTGAGATACAGATCACTGCATTACTTCATCCTGTGATTGAACAGTGATTTAATGTTCTCTCATCTTCACTAGATTCCCATCCGTCTAACAAAAACATCATTACATTTCAACGCATCTAACCGCAGGGTTTGGGGAGGGTGGGTAGGGTTGGGGTGAGGGAGGGCGGGAGGGAAGGGGTCCGGGAGGGTGGGAGGGATGGGGCGAGGGAGCAGTGTTTTCAATAAGAAATTAACAAGCCAGGTCCCTTTGAAAAACAGGAGGGTCCCCCTATGTCACAGTCCCTGAAACAAAAGCTGGTTTGAAAAAACAGGCGGGTCCTTTACAAACAACAGACTGGTCTGAGACCTGGGACCTGGCTCTTATTGAAAACACTGCAGGAGGGTGGGTGGGATGGGTTCTCTGAGTGAGGGTGGGATGTAGGGGTCTAAGTTGGGGCGTTGTTTAATGTCGGGTACAGATGGTTTAGGCAATGGGCCTAGTCTTGGAAGTTCAGGATATTTCAGAAAATGTCCCATCTTCATGATTGATAGAACACTATTATATCCGTGTTGATGCGATGAGGAGAGAATCCCACAATTATAACGAAAAAGTCCGAAAATGTTACTTCGAGATAGTAGTTTATTTCAACGTTTCGACTATATCCTAATAGTCATCTTCAGGAATAATGTGTCCCATCTTTTTATTATTCTAAGAAAGGATTAATCATTATGAAACACATCATGCGGCCACACGTGACTGAAACATGTCATGTTTCAAGCTGTATAACCACCGGCCAATTGGACTAGTTCTTTTCTACTGGTTGTTATTTCTATGAGACCCGGGTTTGATCCCCGGTGAGTGCGCGCGTAATTTCAACGTCACTTCTCTCAGTCGTTATGAGATAATTGCCCCCAGATTTTTGAACGAGGGCGTTTCAATTTTTGGGCCATCAAAGGTGGTCACGAATGAGTGTTATTTTTTGAATGATCACAAACTGCTCTTTGGCTCCGATCAAAATAGGGCTTAATGAACAATTCAACGACAATCATACGTAATAATTACTGTTGATATCTGGCGGTTACTGCTTCTTTTTGAATACATCCAGCTGAAAGATGTATTTTATTTTCTTCTGTGCTATTTTAGAAACTGCTGTAAATACTGGTTCTGTAGCCTGACGACTTACAAAATTGTTGACGAGAGTCGAGATGCAGTCACATTCATCGCTGCTTCCTCTTTTTCTGCAGATTCTTAGACGGAGACCTATACTCTTCATTTTTTGAAGAAGAGTATAGAACTAATTAGAAAAGTGATATGTTTTGTAATCACTTTTATGGATTTTCAGACACGCTTCATTTCGTTGAACAGCAGTAAATGGCACAGTATATGACCATTCATAGATATCCTTTATAATTAGTTGAAGCCTTTTCGAAAAGAAAGGACACATTTTCTGAAATAAACTTGACAATTTATATGTAAAGATTGAAACGGAGAGACTATTGTTCTATTATCATATTCAGGATATTCTATTGATGACAGTATATTTCTACCTGTGACTTATAATTTTGTTCTAGACATAATATAAGGGACTGCGAACTAATTATACTTATTATCAGGAAATATTTTACTGAATTTAGAAGTCTTAAAAAGTTTAAAACATGATATTCAACCAGATATAGTTGTAGTTTTCGCAGGCTACCGCAACCTTCCTACTACATTGAGACTACATGAAAGCCACTTGCCCATGGGGCAAGCATATCTGAAATTCCGCTTGCCCCCTCCAAAAGCTACTTGCCCTACACAAGCGGTTTAATTGGTGGCACTATCATCCGTTGTATCAAATGGGAAAAAAGCTTTGTGACATAAAATTGCAAGCTCTGTTGACAAGTGATAATGATAACCTACTTGCCCTGATGAGAATATACTTGTCCCGGGCAATCGGACAAGTACTCTTAGATCAGACCCTGCTTTATACAAGATTAGTCCAATTCCTCTATTAAAAATATGCAACACTCAATTTCTCATGTTACGTAGGTTTGCTCATACAGCAGTGACAATTTGATGGCTAAAAACTGCTCCATGTATGAAAATTCATCTCTAGTGCCACATTAGCCGCGATCACACGAGCATTTTTGGAACAACTGTTCACACGGGTGCCAAATGAGGCCTGAGCCAAATTTGGCCCGACCAAAAATGTCGGACCAGGCCCGAGCCTAATTTTAGCACCAGACAAATGATTGTGTTTGAATTGCAACTAGCACCGGAAATGATCCACTTCGCTTTGTTTGAGCATTGTTTAGTATCAAGTGAATGGTTTGCGTGTGAACGCGCTCTCTAATTAGGCTCGGGCCAAATTTGGCCCGAGCCTGATCGGTGCCAATTTGGCCCGGGCCAAATCTTCTCCGTGTGATCGCGGCTATAGTTACTGAACTATGGTCATGAACTAAACTTTGCTTATCAAACCAGGGCCATAAAACTGACCAACCTTTAATGAGGTCTGCAAAATTTATACTCGTGTTATCGAGCTATATTTACCCTGCGTGGTCACCTTATCAGAACCATAGACCAAACTTTAACTCTTTGCTCACCAAAACAGGGCCACGAATGAAAAGTTGTACTGTAAGTTATTGCTGTTGTCTTCACAACTCTGTATTTGAGAATGAAATGATTTATGTGGAACTAATGACATAGTTAATGAAAGATTCATCTATCAGTGTTGCTGCTGGTGCTGGTGCAAATTACACAACTTTTGGCTGTTTGTCGCTTAAAGATTAAACTTGATCCCAGTTGGAACTGATGAGAGTTCTAGTGAGACGACAAATAAGGAAAAGCCATATAAAAAAAAGAAAAAATATAAAGCGAACTGATATAAATGCTGATATAAAGAGTGGAGTCCGAGAGCAATTCGAAGGTTTAGTGTCCTGCACGCTTAGCGAGTGGGCAGGGGTCTATTCCTACCTCGACTCAAAAAAGAAAATGAAATATAAAGAGTGGGGTCCGAGAGCAATTCGAAGGTTTAGTGTCCTGCACGCTTAGAGGGCGGGCAGGGGTCTATACCTACCTCGACTCAAGTGCTCAAAGTCAGAGAAAAGAGCAAAAACGAAAAATGGCAAACGAAGGAAAATGGCTGTTTGAGTTTGATTCGTTCCACTGGGTTCAAGTGTTAACTTGAAAAGACAATCAAATTATAAACGGATTATCTATGATTATCTATTTAGTAAACATCAGCAGTTCATAATCAACGATTGATAAATCTTATGAATAAGGTTCCATAAAACAACTTGCTTATATAAAACCTCTAGTAGAGAGTATAGAAATATCTAATCTAACTATCAACTGTCATTGGTCCACAACAGTTTCATAATAAGAGTGACGACTGGAATTCGTGAAGCAACATAAATAGCCATCATTCGTGTCCTTGGTTTGTGTTTGCCCTTCTCACAACATTTTGTGGTGAGTGTGGAGGTTTGGTTTGGGCTTATTTCCTCGGTTCGGGTGAACCCTCCGTGTACCTCCCCCTTCCTTACAACATTATTGATTAAGTTCGTTAAGTGCAATTGATTGAGGATTTCAATTTATATATGAAATTGATATGATCGTGAAAAATTGCAAATTGTTATGTAGTTATTGTACAGATGAGCGGTGTCTGAGGAGGAGACAAGAGAGTTGAGGAGGCATTGAGGGAGGGCTAGGTGGGAGGGCTAGGCGGGAGGGCATTGAGGGATGGGGTGCGGGAGGATGGGAGGGAAGGGGTGCGGGAGGATGGGAGGGAAGGGGTGCGGGAGGGTGGGAGGGAAGGGGTGCGGGAGGGAAGGAGGGCGGGAGGTAAGGGGTGCGGGAGGGAAGGGCCGCGGGAGGGAAGGGGCGAGGGAGGGCGGGAGGGAAGGGGCGAGGGAGGGCGGGAGGGATGGGGTGAGGGAGGGCGGGAGGGTTGGGGTTTGGGAGGGTCGGGTCGGGAGGTTAGGTGAGTCGAAATGTTCTGATGTTTTAGTTAGACGGATGGGAATCTAGTGAAGATGAGAGAACATTAAATCACTGTTCAATCACAGGATGAAGTAATGTAGTGATCTGTAATCTGTACACAATGTTACATGTATCTGTAATCAGTATGAAATAAGTACAGCAGTTTAATCTACAGAAATCCTGTACTGTTTCTGTCTGATTGATTGATAACTTTTGAGATGTTAAATTCTGCTCTATTGTCACTGATTATTGTTTCTTTTTCTTTTAGTTAAACAGGCTCACTCATTAAAAAGTTAGGTAAGTACAAAACTCGTAATGAATTTTTCTACAGAATTCTTCACAGTCTTTCTGTTATTATTTTACTCTCATTTACAGGATGAGATACACACTGCAGCACCAGCACCAGCAGGTAAAAAACCTGTAAGAAATTTTTTTTTTAGAGAACTGTTCTATATGAAATATTATATCTGTTTATGTTTCCAGCATTCAATCACTCAAAGATCACTGCTTAGTTTGAAGTGAGTTTTCAATCGTTAAAACTCATTTATGCCCTGATCAAAGTTGGAATTATCGAGATCTTTATGTTTTTCACACATATTTTCAGTGAACAGAGCTATGGAGGTTTTTGCACCCAACAGTCAATCTCAAATACCGCTGGCTTGAAACATTAGTGAAAATGGTAAGTTTTTGATTTGGTGTGAAACTACTCTTATTTGAAACAACTTAACTGACAATTTCTAACATTTGTTTTTAGGAGCTGAAATTAGTGGAACCCTTGACAGAATCTGTGAACAGTAAACATTGGGAATTCACTTCACATTTGTTAAAGATGGACATCACTTTAGATCCTCAAAACAAAAACGGTACCTGTAAATATCTACAGATTCTAGTCTCTGTTTGACTGATCATGTTAATGAGTGAAGGCGAATTTTCAATCACTTCTATTCTGGTCAAAGATCAAATCATCAAAATTATACAACTTTTTTATTCAAGGGCCCAAAATGGAGCAGAACTTGCAGTAAACATTGCGCTCTACAAATCAAACACAAGTCAGAAGTGGTGAGTTTTATATCGATTTATTGCAGTAATTTGTGGTGATCTTCAAATCAAGTCCAGAAAATGATGTGTTTTTGATCGGTCAATGTTGGCAGGTATCAACGCTTTACTAGAGGACGCAGTCTTAAAGCTACGATCAAACACCTCAGAAATCTGCATACACTCAACACGTTGTGATAAACTATTCATTAACCTGGTAGGTTTTCTGTTAATCGAACAAAAACAAATTGCAGTTTCTCTTTATTTCATTAACCATTTTCTGGCATAATTTTCTCCTTCCAGAACGCAATACACCCAACACTAATTGGAGCTGGAGAAATTAAGAATGTTCACCTTCAAAGAGTGAAGAAGCTCTAGTCGTTGCTGAAGCTGCTATTAGTTTAAGAAACATAGTAATTTTCTCTCTATACCTGGTTCTAGCTTGTTTTAAAACTTCACACTTCAATTATTTATATATGTTTATTTTCTCAGAAAATCATCAGTTCTCTTAACTTCATGACATTATGACTCTTGGAAGTGAAATTCTGCTAGATGGCACTGAGCTAATCCGATACAAGTTTAGAAATGGTGAGTTTTTCATCACTCCACTGCTCTAAATTGATAATATTCGAACAATAAATTATTCTGTACCGAATTTTATGTGTGATTATCCGGAAAGAAGTGCGGCTGCTGCTGATGCTGCTGCTGATGCTGAATCCTCAATCAATTCTGCTCAACACTAGTTTGAAAACGATTGATTTTCTAATTGAATTTAGCCCCAATTTCTGACTGCTATAATTTTCTTAATACGTTGCTAATTCTTTTCATAGTATAATGATTTATTGCAGCATGAAATTTGTCAAATAGAATAATTTGAAAACTGATCAGAGATTGAATATTGGTGTTGGATTATCAAGAATTATAAGGTAATTATTCATTCTAGTTTCCGAAATATTTCATGAAAACAATTCCCACTTGCCTGTTAATTCAATCGAACATTTTCAACATAATATTTGCAGACGCAAGTTTTCTCTCCCTTTCTAGGACGAAGTGGGGACCAATATTCCATTTGACAAGGACAGGGACTAGCCATCTAGCTGGAGATTGATATGCTGCCACTCATTTCCGAGATGTGTAATTTTAAAGTTTAAAGTCAAATATATTACCGGTATTATATTGTGCTGGCTGGCACGGGATGGTGACTGTTGTTCTGTTTGTGATGGTTTCATGGACTGCGTATCACATATCCATAAAAACAATTGAGTTATCCCCTGATTTGTCTCACAAAGCTGTAACGTAATTTTTGCTAACAAAGCCCGTCTCGGGCATAGAATAATGATTTAAACCTCGCTATATGCAAATTTAAAAGATTCAGAATCAAGAATCAGAATCAAAATAGTGAAAGCAAATGAAGAAATAACTAGAACAACCTATGCCTAAAATAACAAAACCTCTCAACAAGCACTTAAACACCCTCTAGCTTTACTTTCCACTATTAACTTTTTTTCCCTCTCTATTTTTCCCTGTTTTGGTTATTTCTTCAGACTTGACGATGGTCTCTAGAGACTCTTACTTATTTTGTCGTCTAATACTTTTAAATTTGTGTAAAGTGGGTTTTACTGAAAATTAATTAGTTTAATTTTGGAGTGAATATAGCTGTAAAGCAGCGATAATGGGTTTTCTGCCTTGCCAAGCTAATCACAATTGAGGGAATTGGAGAAAATTGGAGCTTTCTGAGATGGATCAAGGGCATGGGATAATTTACGCACTCCATGTAACTGCATTAGTTTGTAATTGTTTGTACCTCTGGACCCGGTTTCATTGGTTTGGTTGTATTAGATTTATATGATACACATGTATGATGTAAATGGACATATTTTAAGTCACTCAATCAATGAAACCAAAACTTGAATTTGTAAATGTATGAACTTGTGTGATATTGTAAATGGACATATTTTGTTAAATGGATATATTTTGTATGACTGTAAGTCCCACAATCAATGAAACCAAAAAGTTGAATATCGACAGGTTTTCTTTATTTATTATGGGACAATAATATTTCGTGCGAACTGACGTTTCTGCTTTATTATTTGAAATAAAGATGAATTTTCTGTGTTGTTCTAGTTATGAATACAGACGCCAGCAGTTTCACACACTCAGTGCGTCACATCCCACTGGTTCAGTTTCATAGAAATGATTTACTCAAAAAGTACCGGTATATTCATTCATTGAGTCGGTAAACTCGAATTGAGTAATTGGTTTTTTTAAGAAATTGAGCCGAGGGTCCAGTTTCACAAACCAAGTCTGAATCAAAGTGAAGTTTTATGAAATTTAGCCGAGGGTCCTTTCGACATGGAATTGTTGAATTGCAGTTGACCCTATGTACCGGTTTGTGAAACGGATCACGTGGACCCGGTTTCATAAACATAGTTTAACTCTAAAATTGATTCAAACTGAATTAAATACCGTACTAACTCGCTATTTAGTGTGCGAAACTGCAGCATTTAAAACTGATTGAAATCCTTTCGCATAAAAAGCCAAATCCTACCTAGGGCAGCTCAGGGGCGTAGCCACCTAAAATTCAATGGTGCGAGAATCCGGAGCGCACATCCAAACGAGCGCGTAAGGCGCGATGTCCAGAAGGGTGGTTGAGGGGCCCTCCCAAGAAAATTTCGATATATGTCGCAGTTGTCGCTCCGGTGGCTACGCCCCTGTGGATACGGTTTCACAGATATGATTAACTTAAAGAGCAGATGAAAAAATTAATCGACATGTACTTGGCCTTTTGTCAGACTTGATCCCGCTTGAACACAAATTTCTTCACAAATTCAGTTTTAAAGTTGATTGTGTTGTGAAACTACGGTCCCTGGTGTTGGGCACATGAAATTGTTCATTTAGTCTTCGCGAGGATTCATACCCTGGCATTCGAGGATTCATTGACTTTACCCTGGGTGGTGAAGCTTTCATTTTCCGTTTTCATAAGTAACGCGCATAGCTTTAGTATTTGGTGTGGCCAAAGCTTTTTATGACAAATACATGTTAACAAGGTTGTAAAACAATGCTACAAAATAAAGAGACAAATGTTGCTGTTTGCGTCTTGTTATTTAAACATTTTTCGGAAAAAAAGCCAGACTATTCGGGGTGAAACCGGGGCACCCCTGGTTCATCCTCAGCATCAGGACCACTGAAATCAGGAGTCGTAATTTCTGGGATCGAACCCGGGACATCCGCCTAGTTTATCAACGATGCTATGATCGCCATCTATTGGAATTTGGCTGAACTGACTAGACAGCTCTTACATGTCCCACTGACTTTTATCCGGTAAAATCACACTCGCCATCTGGTGGATATAACCATCATTAGACTGTAGTTGCATAGGAATCCACCAGGTGGCGAGTGTGATTTTACCGGATAAAGTCAGTGGGACATGTAAGAGCTGTCTAGTCAGTTCAGCCAAATTCCAATAGATGGCGATCATAGCATCATTGATAAACAGAAGTTAGCACATAACAGAAATGACTTATTTTGACTATGCATGGAGATTCAAAAAAAAAACTATAGCAAATACTTATCAGAGTAATCATTCTGACAACTGCAATCATTAATTGCCACTTTTCAGAGTGAAAATTTATCGAAGGCGAAGTGCGTTGAATGCGCGCGGCCGTAAAATGCCTGCGGTTATCTGGGTATTCTCGGAGCCAACCCGTTATCGCCTTCATTATAATAATCCAAATAAATTCAAATTGAATTGTATTGTTCCAAAATGAATCATCGAAGATTTGACGCCCGAGCTTTTCTATAAACAATTACTGGATTATTTACCCACTCGGTAAGCTTAATTGATAAGATCATTTGATGAATATTGTGTAACAACAACCCCACCCCAACTGGTGGCAACTAATTACTCTGTCTAACGAACGTTAAAGTAGTAAATGAATGGTCACTTCTTCCACAGCTTCCTTATCCTTAGTTAGTTACCTAATCGTTGGTGGTAAGCTTTTTATAATCGGATGGGCTTATACCAACGTTAGGGATGACAAGGACCAAAACACGGTTGAAAAAAGTAACACTTCAAAAATATATTTTCTATTCACTTCAGTCCACAATTAATGGCTTTATTCACAAACTAACACAGGTACCTTTCGAAATAATCCAATTTTATGTATGTTTCGAGTGATTAATCAACATTATTTTGAGAAATTAATTAAATTCTCCACAAATTTCGCCATTGGCCGCCATTTCTCTGTATTGCACATGTGGCATGATAAGACAAGGGGACCTACAAGGATTTATATAAAACTTCCAAGACGAAACGACAATTTTTATTTTTGATGGTTTTCCAACTTTCATTTCAAGTCTTCGTGTTTTCCATAATAAATAATAAAATAATAAATTTCTGGTATAAGAAAAATGTGAATAAGTGTTGATTTTTTAATTTTTTTAAATTTCGTCGTTTCGCTTTGTTAGTTTGTGCTGTTGTCCTGGCCTCAGTCCACAGGTGCCAGTATCTCCAGTAATTTTCAAAATGGCAGCTGTTGACTGGACGGAAATTTACTCTCACTTTACGGCCGATTTGCACATGGATTAAGATCGTCAGGTGAGGTGTTATAGGTATCAGACAAACTACTAATCTGTTGTGCGTCGATTACAACAAAAATGAGACAGATATCTTAAGAGACAATGAAATGCCAGGCAAATTACTCGTCAGTCAAATTGGCTGACGAAGATTTCATACAAAAATGACCTTCCCATTCCTGACTGTGGTTTGTGAAAATATCCGATCGTGAAACTAAACCACAGTCAGGTTACTGACTACCTTATCCTGTTCTTCATTCTCTTCATTCATCAACCAACCAAAACCTCTTGCCAAACTCGGGTCTGATTTGATCATTGGCGATTCATTCTTAAATAAGAAAACTTATCTCGATATGTTAGGTTGAGGCGGTGATTCGGTCAAGACTCGTTTGTCGGATTGAAGGACACTTTTTTTGCTGACGAGGGCTCTGCCTACGCGCGGGGGGTTGATGATGATATACGATATAGGGTTTAACTGCGGTTTAATTTGGTCATCTTTCCACTGTGTGGCGCTAGTATTGCTAAAGAATAGTGTTATAGTTAGGTAATGGTTAGGTAAACCGAAGGGACGCCTCAACTGCTCGCTCTTGACCCAAGAGCAGAAATCAGGTGCTGTGGAAATTGTTTACATTTTGTCAGATTTTTTACTTCTAGAAGCTCGGTGCCCGCTCATCAATCATCATGGCCGCTCGGCACGAGATGAAACGAACGCACAAATCAGCAGCGACGCGTGGCGATCGTCTGAACGTGATCGCGCGATTCTGGAGTAAACCTACCCCGCATCGGATACACATCGTCGACAAGGGGCCGAAATCGGGCGTCGTCATCGTCGCCGAATCGAAGGACATCGCCGCCTGGTGGATCAGTACGTTCAAGACGGCGTACCCGCAGGATAAAGGCGCGGAGTCGGGCTCGATTGTGAAGCTGCGCCCCGAACCGGGTGTGTCGTTGAAAGTCAACTCGAAAGACGGTAGTTTGTGCATCGGCGGACGGAATCATTGGGTTTGGTTCACGGAGAATTTCGAAACGATTCTCGACAGCGGTTTGTACATCGACGCCGTCGACGGTCACACCGGTCAGTTCCGGTACAGCGAGTTGATGGAGGTGCTCGATAAAGAGTTGGATATGGGAGACGATATGGAGGTATGTCTATAGGGGTGGAGTGAACCAAAACATAGGCAATGTGAATATCAAAGGGTTCATAGTGGTCCTTGAAAGTCATGAAATGGGAATGGGACAATTCAAGGCCTTGAGTCATGGAGTGGCCTCTAAAATCCTTGAATCAGAATGACATCCTTACCCCACTAATATATTTTGAAAACTTTTGGTCAAATACAATCGATTGTAGAGGCCTGCATTATAGGCCTATCAGATCTTGGTCATTGTATCATTTGGTCTAGTTCACTAGTCTGGTAAGAATTTGGTTTAGTTCACACTAGTCTGGTAAGAATGATAGTCATTGGAGAACAGAGGTAATTCTAAAGCGGTCATTTTAATTCAGTCAAGGATGTGTCCTGGGACCTGATTGATAGACAGTACTTATATGTATATTAACAGTTAGTACAATTCAAATCGGGTCATGTAATTTGGATCAAAATGAAATGGGGTCAAAAGGTCTTTGAAAGTCATGGAATGAGACTGGTCATGTAGACTATGAACCCTGATATGAGAATAATCAAATTCATTTTTTGCAGATGGTGATGCTGATTAAAGATCTGCCGCGGGCCGGGGCCGTGCGCAACGGTCCGAAATACATCTACATATTCTGGAAAGCGTTGCTGCACCGGTGGATGACGCAGAGCGCCGAGATCACGATCGCGACGCCGAAACTTGACGCGCGACGCCTCGCCGAGATCTACCTGCTCGCGATACGCAACCACCTGGCATCGTTCCGGGCGCGTCTCGTCACGCAGAAAATCTGCGACGGCCGGCTGCACTTCAAACGCGTGCAGAAAGACGCGATCGCGATCATGCAGAAAGTGCGCGGCCTCTCGGGCAAAAAGGGCTTCGTGACGAACGAGAAGATCAAATGGGCGTTGAACGCCGTGCGCGTCGCGTTCATGACGTTCAATTGTAATTTCATCTCGGGGGCGGTCAGCGACGAACGCAACGAGATCCTCGTCACGTCGGCCGCTTTCCACGCCGACAACTTCGCCGTCAACAAACGCGACTCGGTTTGTTTCTCGCGTATGACGCGTCGCGGACTGTCCGAGTTTTACCTGCAACCGTTGGGCGTCGAGCCGATCACCGCGCAGACCGGGCGTCTGCCGCGTACGAACGAGCCGCCGATTAATTACGACACGATCAAAGCGTCGTACGCCTCGAACGCGTCGCTCGCGTCATTCGACCCGGACGCGATGGCCAGTCACCAGATCAGTTTCGACACCGAGTGGTCGGGCTCGACGGCGACGCGCGACGACGCCGACCTCGCCGACTGCGAGACTATCGACCGGAAACTCGAGGCGAAGAAGCTCGCCGCCGATTTAGAACTCGACGAAGTGAACAAGTTTTCGGCGGAACTCGACGCGAAGTTGGTGAAAAAACGAACCCATTCGTTTTCGTCGTTTAAACTGGCGCAATCGATGGGTTCTTTAGATTCTATCTAAACTCGCTCAATCGATGGGTTCTTTAGATTCTATCTAAACTCGCTCAATCGATGGGTTCTTTAGATACTATTTAGATGTGAAAGAGTTGAAGTATATATTTTAAACCCCATGGTGCAGTCTCAAGAAAAATTCTAGCATTCCTTCATTGGTCTAGGGTCGGGGAAATATAGAGGAATTTTCAAATTCCTGATCTGTAAGAAGCCTGAAACTCTTATTGTGGAGTCCAAAAATGGTAGTCGTACCATAAGCTATTATTCTAATGCCTTAAGACTTAAGTAAGATTTAAGGATTGAAAATCAGTTCAGGAGAAAAACAAGTTTGAATCAGGTTGTGTCAATAGTGAGTCTCTACAATATCATATTCATACACAAATTTATGCAAACTGAATAAATTTTAAACTCGTACAGTAGACTCTGCTTATCTCGGGATATTTATTGGAATATTTTTTTCTCATGTGTAGGGAGGGTATCATCCAACTCGGATATTCTCGAGATACACAGTGAAAATTTGCACTGTCCAAAAAAAATCATACTCGAGCGCGGTCTACATTGTATTCGTCCATCTTAAACAAGGCACATTCCAATTATCATGAATAAAATTGATGTTCGTCCACAAGTTTTCATCCACTGATCACTAAAATATGCGGTGTCACCTTTTCAGGGTCAAATTCCATCCAAACTTAGATGAAAAATGGCGGTTTGTCCCTCCCTTGTTTGTCCAATGAAATTTTCGTCCACTGATCACACAAGTATATGAATGTATTTTATCAGTTTTATTTATACGTGCTATATTGGTAATATATTCTATACACTTCGATGTACATTTTAATGTTTATGTAAATCTATGTATGCGTCTATGGATGTTTTGTATATTTTGCTTCCGATCCATAGTTTTATGATGCGAAAGTTTTGGTAAATAAAATATTGCATTCCTACATATAGTAAACTTGTATGTCATTGACTTTTGATGTGGATGCAGTTTCATCAGTTACGAAGATCGTCTCTGGAACCATTTAATTCATGATTATCGCGACTGATATCATTCCTCCAAGTACGGACAGAAAGCTCGACATGTCTGCAGAAATTGATTAATTCAGTGGAACCTCGTTACAACGAACTTCAGGAGACCAGAAAATCTGTTCGTTATAACCGATAGTTCACTGTTATATCCAGTATGAAATTACAATGGAACCTCGTTACAACGAACTTCAGAAGACCAGAAAATCTGTTCGTTATAACCGATAGTTCACTGTTATATCCAGTATGAAATTACAATGGAACCTCGTTACAACGAACTTCAGGAGACCAGAAAATCTGTTCGTTATAACCGATAGTTCACTGTTATATCCAGTATGAAATTACAATGGAACCTCGTTACAACGAACTTCAGGAGACCAGAAAATCTGTTCGTTATAACCGATAGTTCACTGTTATATCCAGTATGAAATTACAATGGAACCTCGTTACAACGAACTTCAGGAGACCAGAAAATCTGTTCGTTATAACCGATAGTTCACTGTTATATCCAGTATGAAATTACAGTGGAACCTCGTTACAACGAACTTCAGAAGACCGGAAAATCTGTTCGTTATAACTGATAGTTCACTGTTATATCCAGTATGAAATAACAGTGGAACCTCGTTACAACGAACTACAGGAGACCAGAAAATCTGTTCCTTATAACCAATTGTTCAGTTATATCCAGTATGAGATTACAGTGGAACCTCGTTAGAACGAACTTCAGACCAGAAAATATGTTCGTTGTAACTGACGGATCACTTTTATCCAGGATGGAGTTACTGGCAAGTAAATGGGTTCCAACCCAGTATAGTACCTCCACCAAAGCTGGTTCTTGGGTCTCACCCATCATAGCCCAGTTTATCGGTCATCAGTCCTCTGATGCCTCTCCTTGTAGGTTCTGCAAAACTGTCGATAACCAGTGATGTTATCAGAAATAGAAACAGGAAAATTTCAGTAAACGATTACGTAGATGGAATGATAAACAAGATTCTGCCAAAAGAACTGAAGAGGAAAACGTTTCGTAGTAAATTTTCTACAAAGGTATACAGTAGCTTTATTTGCAAGTCGATCATGATTATTTATTTACAAAGTTTTTGAACACAATTCGGGATATCTCTCACTTCATACAAATATAATCAACAGTCAGTTCCAATATCTTCTACAATCTACACTAGCGACTAATAAATGCATATTAATTGAATATACATAAGAAATGCACAATTGTTTCACACAATTTTAAGTACATAGATCATCACCTGAACACTATCGGTAACAATATACAAAATGCAAATTGTGTTTATTTCAAAAATATGAGGTACATACCGGTAGGTGCAATTATCGAGGTATCAAAGTCTTTACCTTACTCAGTGTAGTCGAGCACTAATTCAAGTACAGTTCAAAGTAAATTACAATACAGAGATGATTTTCCCGGACCAGATCATACCTGCAGGTCGCAAGACGTCACCTCTGGTAATCACCCACAATAATTTGACCCGTGCTTAAATTTTCGACGTTAACTGTGGGACCAACTTTGTCCCGCGTCAAAACAAGCATTTGGAAACGGTGTAAACAGTTGGCCTGGGTCAAAAACGTTCGCGTGATCACGAATAGTCTGAACACAATATTCACGCAAATATTGACTCATAAAAGACCGAACTTTACACAGAATATTCCTTAAAGTGCGAAACAGTTTTTTTTAGAAATGTCTTTCGTAATCCTTAGTCCGAGTGAGGAGGATACGCTTTGGAAATTCTTCACAGATCGAGCTCGCTCCTCCGTCTAGAGTGAATCTCAAAGAGTTTGGACGATGATTTTCTTTTTAGCGTCGTGACTGAACCGGTGCGCCCTGAACACGTCGCTATCGTAGAACGCCGCCAGATTGTGTATGTTTATTTGACGAGCCTGAAATTCAGAGAGAAAATTGATTACGAAAGCGTAAGAGAATTCATAAAATGACACGTGAAAATAAACATTATCATTACAAATTCAAGACTGCTTATGAAGCAGCATTGCAAACTCTGAAGTAGAATTCAATCAAGATTTCGATGGGTGTTTAGAAAAGAGATATGACAACAAAGTCTAAGCAGATGAGAGGCTGGGCTATTGTCCTAAGAGAACGTTTGAGTATTGCCCCAAGAGGGGCTAGGATATTGTCCTAAGAGGAGCTAGGCTGTTGTGCAAGGAAGGGTTACGCTAGGGTATTGCCCTAGATGGGATGTTAGGGTATTGTCCTAGGCGGGGCTAGGCTATTGTTTTAGAAGGGGTAGTTTTGTCCGAGGAGGGGCTAGGCTATTGTCTAAGAAGGGGGTAGTTTTGTCCTAGGAGGGGCTAGGCTATTGTCTAAGAAGGGGGTAGTTTTGTCCTAGGAGGGGCTAGGCTATTGTCTAAGAAGGGGGTAGTTTTATCCTTGGAGGGGCTAGGCTATTGTCTAAGAAGGGAGTAGTTTTGTCCTGGGAGGGGCTAGGCTATTGTCTAAGAAGGGGGTAGTTTTGTCCTAGGAGGGGCTAGGATATTGTCTTAGAAGGGGTAGTATTGTCCTAGGATATTGTCTTCGAGGGGTAATATTGTCCGTGGAGGGTAAATGTAAAGTATTATCCTAGGAAACGCTATAATGTCCATGATTTGAAATTTTCTGTCGTACCTTATCGGCGAGATCTTTCTCCGAGATTTCGATGACGTCCTGTTCGGTGCCGAATCGATTCCTCACGAACGACATCTGATCTTGAGCGAGTTGTTTCAGAATGAACAGCAACAATTCGTTATTGTCGCGTTTGAACGCGAGATATCGCGAAAACGTCTGCAACGAAAGCAAATGAGCTGAATTAAATCGTTCCTTGATCTTTTGCCTCCAGTTCTGTCACCATTACCGCTACCAAGCTTTTGTAGCTGTTCCTCTGGCAGTTGGAATGACAGCTTCTGATTGGCTGGTAATTTGAACAAACTCTGCTTCTGACAGCTTTATTCTCAGTCTTGAACGATGGCAGACTATGCTATAGTTCCAATGCCAACTACAAGATAACTTGCAGAAGCAACTGAGGGCAGCACTGTATTCACACGGTGGCAGTGAAGTCTGTTAAGCAGGTACTACTGCATTTCCAAGACTAGTTGACTTTTTATTTTATCGATATCAATTCTATAAAGGCTATTTGATCGCCATATTGCGGAAAATGATCTCCGACATACCTTTCTCATGCTTCTCATGACGCTGAATTTCTGAGTGCTGATGAAACTTTCGAGCATGATCCTGATCGCCATGTTGACGTCGTCTTCGTTGACGTAGTCTCTCAGGTGCAGACGCGAATGCGCCTCGGCCATACGAATCATTGATTCGATGTGACGCACAGTTATCGGAATACTTCCAGTAGCCTGCAATACAATGAATACATGGCTGCCATTATAAAATTTTGATTACGAACTTCAAGGGTTTGTACTCATGGCATATACATGTAGTTAAGTGGAACTTTTTTCTTGAATAATCGGGATTCAGTGAGCTTATGCAGATTTCGCGAGGTACCAACAATCGCACAAACACCTACCATCGATTCTCGCCTGAGATCCGAGTACATTTTCGCCACTTTATCTTGGTCCATTTGATTCAATTTCGGGTGCGCTTTTTCTTTCGAATAGATCAGATATTTCTTCAGCAACTCTTGCGGAATCTTTTCAAGATCGTTGTCCTCTGCAGCCTCCTGAATAATAAAATGTTTGCTGGAATCAATCCAGGACTTTTACAGGTCAGGGAGTCCAAACCGCCCGATAAAGGCTTGAGTCCTTGACCAAAAATTCTCCTATTGAAATATTAAGCTATCTTCAGTGGGGGCTATTTCTTCTCATAAGGTTCCTAGTGCTGCTTGTCACCGACAAGAACAACAAGACATTGAAATTCCAATTCCCAAACATTTCCTGATTTTCAAGAAGAGTCAGAATTCCCTATACAGAATTCCTTGATTTTCTCAGATCGGTAAGAACACTATTTTTTGGCAGATGAACAAGATTTTTACGGTGTTCTGATTCTATCATTTGAACTTACGGGCTGTGATTCCTCTGTGGCGTCTGCTGCTGCTGCGAGTTTATTCGGGTGATGTCTAATATGACTTCCGACGACGAACCGAGCCAGTCGTTCATCCTGAAACAAAAGTGAAGACCTCACTGAAAACGAAGCGGGTTTCGAAAATGATACAACGGTAGAAAATTGATACTTACGATCACTGGGTCTACGGTATCCCTAACAACGCACAGAATATCGAAACGAGATAAAATTGGCTCCGTCAAATCAACCTACACATTATACAAACATTACAAATCATGACGACATCATCTTTTAGAGGGTTCATAGCTTTGGAAACAGGAGGATTGGTCAGAGAATCTAAGTAGCCGAGTTGCGTAAGCCATTCAATTCCTTATTAGGTCAGGGTTTAGACTCAGCAGCCATCTTAGTAGCCGCATAAACAAGCTAAGACAGGTCTAAGTTCATTTTGGATTTTATAGTCAATCGAGCAACCTAAGACCAGCTTCAACTCATTTGGCTATGGCAGTTCAATGAGTTAAAACCAGTCTAAGCTTATTTTGGTTCTACAGCCAATCTTAACTTAAGACCAGTCTTACATACAACTATTTTTGGAGATTTCACAGCTGTAACTAGGCACCAGGATAAGACTATCTAGGCTCTATAGCTAATCTAACAAGTTGAGATTAGTCCTAAGATTTAAGACCACTGTTGGAGTCAAGTCACAACCGAAACTCTGATGACGATACGTACATTTTCAGCGAACGTTAGCGATGGATCGTAACGTCCACCGATCGGGTTAGCGGCTGCCAGTACGGCACATCTAGCTTGTAACGACGTAACGATACCGGCTTTAGATATCGAGATGCTCTGCTGTTCCATCGCTTCGTGAATACTCGTTCGATCGGCATCATTCATCTACGAGAGAATATGAACCAAACATGAGCAAACACTTGAAACCGTAGAGTAGTAACAAGCTTTAAAGGGGCAACCACCCCTTCCATTTTTAGATCCGCCCCCCGAAAATCAGCAACCCCTTACAAAATATCTAGTTGTTCTGCCACAACTATAGTGATGGTAAATATTCTATCAATACTTTTATTGAACTAATGAGAAAAATAGAAGATTACAACAAAATTGGGCTTGATTTTTTGTATTTTTTTGGGGATCGAAAGCCTAGCTACTTCAACAGCCAACATGTCGTAATGCAGCCCCTTAAAAATACTAGCATATATAGAGAACCCTTGCACTTCTTTAACATGCACTTACTTTATCGAATTCATCAATCAGACAAATTCCTTTATCCGCTAAAACCAAAGCGCCGGCTTCTAACGTCCACTCTTTAGTGACCGTATTGCGCTGCACGTACGCGGTCAATCCGACCGCCGACGCGCCTTGACCGGTCGTGAAGACGACGCGCGGCGCCGCCTTTTCGATATACTTCAAAAACTGCGACTTCGCCGTTCCCGGGTCGCCGCAGATCAGCACGTTGATGTCGCCGCGCACCTTGTGTTTGCCGCCGGGATTCTTCGCTTCGCCGCCGAACATCGCGAGCGCGATGGCGCGTTTTACGTCTTCATGTCCGTAAATCGACGGAGCGATACTCGCGAACACCTGCAACGAAAATAAACATGCCACGTCATCAAAATAGACGTTTGTTTGAAACCAAACCGTAATATCATCAAATTTCTGGTTTTTAGGAGCCATGTTTTTATGAGATTTTTATTTGATCGGGTCCAAACACCAAATAATTTTCTTGGTCTATCCAGTTTACAGGAATAAAATCAATCCTTTTGTGAATCTAGATGCAAAGTCATCAAGGGGGAAGACCCTCGGTGAGACCTTATATATTTCTTTCCAAATTAATCAGTAATCAAGGGGCAAGATCTTCAGTAAAACCTTTCCTATTTCTGTTCAAATTAATCTATAATCAAGGGGGTAAGATCTTCTGTAACACCTTTCATATTTCTGTTCAAATGTTTCAGTATTAAAAGGGGGAAAGACCCTCAGTTTCAACTTTCAAATTTCTGTTCAATTTATCAGTAAAAATAAAGGTAACATCTATAACAAATGAGGAACCAATTTGGGGGGGCAGATGAACTAGAGTTTGACGAAGTTATAACATACCTACCAAACTCAAGGAGACCATTCATTCATAGCCTAAGGTTATTGAAATAAAATTTGTTCGAAACTACACATGATTTAACGCCATTTATGATAAGAAACATGAAACTTGTAAACGTACCCGCTCCGCGATACGCTCGTCCTTCGACAAAGCGACAATCGCCTTGACGTCTTCGTCGGTGAGAGCGGCGACGGCCATTTTGTCGTCTTTTTTCGTGATGTAGTTCGCTTGGATGACCGTAGCGAAGACCGGGAAACCGTTCGTCGTGTTCAGAGAACCGTCGTAATTATTGTGATAAATTCCCGTCAGTTCCTAAAACAAGATCCCGAAAATCGGGTCGAATCATTAAAGACCAGTCTTGAGGAATAAGAAAGGACTAGTTTTATCAGTCAGGCATTAGATTGACAAACTATAAAATATTTACACTTTTCTGAAAAGAATGTGAAATTCAAATCCCTACAACCGGTTTTTTTTTTTACATATTTTTCAGGACAAAATCCTGGGATTTTCATATTTGCGCATTTTTTCCATAATCTTTTAAGCAGACATCCATTCACATATCACATTTTTCCCCTATCAATCTGACCACCATTTTATCTTAAATTTGCATGTATTCATCATCTAATCATACTCACGATTTCATCTCCAGGTTTACACATGTCGACTAAATCGTCCAATAATATCGCGTCTTTCGACCGCGGCAGACGCCCGGCCGGCACTTTGCCCGGACTTTCTTGCAGAGTTATGCGTTGGTAATTTTTGTACAACGTCTAAAAAGAAATTCGTTGAGAATTTATTGAAGCGGTCATTTTTCGGCTTGAAGCGTTTAGAGATATCATGTTTTCTATTTCAGCATTGTTGAAGCGTTTCAAGCCCGATGCACAACGATGCAGAGAAAAACGGAAACAAGTAGAAAGGTGTTTCCAAACATCGGTTCATGTGTGTTTACACAGTTTTCAATTAGAGCCAAATAGAACTACCGGTAATCCAATTGACCGGTGGGTATACAGCATGAAACATGACATGTTTCAGTCACGTGTGGCCACATGATGTGTTTCATAATGATTAATCCTTTCTTAGAAAAATAAAAAAGATGGGACACATTTTCTGAAATATCCTGAACTTCCAAGACTAGGCCCATTGCCTAAACCATCTGTACCCGACATTAAACAACCCCCCACTTAGACCCCTACATCCCACCCTCACTCCGAGAACCCATCCCTCCCACCCTCCCGCAGCGTTTTCAATAAGAGCCAGGTCCCAGACCCGTCTGTCGTGTGTAAAGGACCCGCCTGTTTTTTCAAACCAGCTTTCATTTCCGGGACTGTGACATAGGGGGGACCCTCCTGTTTTTCAAAGGGACCTGGCTTGTTAATTTCTTATTGAAAACACTGCTGTTTATGAGAACAAACATAGTTTTTTTTTTGCGATGTTTCTGTCTTTATCTGCATCATGCGCGTTGAGCTTTATACCTGTTCCATGTTGATCTGGAATGGTCCGACGGACTGACACTCGGGACACGAACCCGGTTTCACTTCTTGATTTTGTGTCTGGTAAAACGGACCGAGTACGAAGTTACATTTATTACAGTCGTATTTGATCATGCTGAGCTGCGGTAACACACCGGTCGTGCTCGTCACTACACCTCCCGTACGAATCAACTGATTCAAATGTAACTGCCTGAAAACAAAATATTCAAAACATTCAAACAATTACAATCATTTGTTAAACAATTATAATCAGCATAATATGATGTATTATTATTCATTTTGTTTTTCTATTATTATTACTGTTATTATTATTACTATTATTATTATTACTTCTATAATCATTATAATTTTTTCAGGTGCAGTGACTTGTACAGCCTCTAGGCTTTCACTGCTTCCTTCATTTAACTGTTATTTCTCTTCACTATTGTCGTTATAATATCTTGTACTTTAAGTTAAATGAAAAATAAATCGTTATTATTATTATTTCATCCATGAAGTTATGCTACAATAAAACACATCACTCGTTAGAATACAGCTAATTATCAGAGTGTTTGTAGCATCACAGGTCACACAAAATATAAACTGAACAAAAACTTTTTCTGATGAGTTTTGAGACTTTTTCATGCGAGCATTACGAATTTTTCAAGCAATTTCGAAGACTCTTCTTCAGTAAATTTTGAAGACCTTTTCGAAGGATTTCTTCCAAGATTTTTGACGACTTTTACCTTTTCTAGATGGGAATTTTCCACAACCTATTCAAAGCATTTTCCCTCATCAATTTTCTTAAAACAGTCATTTCATGAGATACCCACAAAGAATTTCTGCGAGCATTATAATAGATTATCGGTTTGTTATTTTTCTTTTACATACCTCAATGAACGAAGCTCTTCCACTAGAGGTAGTTCGGCGATTCGAACGTGAATTTCCGGCACGATTTTTGTATACAATGGATACATACTCAACACGACCTCTTGAGCTGCCTACAAAAGGAAAGTCAGTTACAGCCTGTTTCATCATATCACCAGATTATTGAAAGAAAACTATTAAGAAAGAAGATTATTCAGCAACGAAGTCACAGTTGCTAACCTATAAACATCATTAAAATCGAGCAAGCCCAAAAAACTTTAGGGGGTACGATGAGCAAATGAGAAGAGATAAAAGGTACAAGGACTGAATTGTTATAAAATCAAGGATAGTGAAAATATTGGCATTTTTAGAGACTTGTCCGCGGTCCACAAGGTTGGTTGGTTGAGCCTTGGCAAATATAAAGAAATATACTTATCTTATCTAATCATGGACACAAGATCAAGGTTTACGGGTCCAGATTCATTTAGAACATCATGATTACGATGACTTAACCAAGGAGGGTGAAGTCTACTTCGAACCTTACCTCGTCAAATATCTTCAGCATTTCTGCCGGCGCTTCGGGCAAAAAGAAGGCCAACACTTGTTCGCTCGTCGCCAGAAAATTGTAATCAACGTTTAAACTTTCCTTATTAGCTGAAAATAAATTTATTCAGTTACAGCGTTTTCACACCAAACACGATGATTCAGTTTTTCTCTTGGTTACTACATTAACTAACTTACCTTCGACCATTTGTCGTATTTTCTCCTTGTAGAAATTGTGGCCCTTTTCGTTGACGTACGTTCGCAGGAAGTTCTTGAATCGGTTTTTGATTTCGGTTCGCGGTCCGATCATCGACACCCACTCGCAGATCGAGTGACCTTTCATATCCTCGAGATTCTCGATACTTTCAATCATCTGAATTAATTAGAGTTTCAAGCTATTTCACGTCAAACTCTCAAGACTTTAGGTGTCATATTCAAAACCAGATCCGAGTCAAATACAAGCCTGATTTGTAGACAAACACGAGCCTCATTTGGAGTCAGATTCAAGCACGATTTGGAGTTAAATAAAAGGCTGATTAGGAGTCAGATACAAGCCTGATTTGGAGTAGAATAGATGCTTGATTTGGAGTCAAGAACAAGATTCAGAGCCTATAAGATCCAGAGCCTGATTTGGAGTCATATGCAAGGTGGATTTGGAGTCAAATACAAGCCTGATTCAGAGGAATATGCACGGTTAGGTTGATTTTGGATTCCAATATAAGCCAAATTCAGAGGCAAGGTTGATTCGGAGTCAAATATTTAGGGCTGTTTTGAAGTGAAGCAAGTAAAATATTGAACATTCTGCAACAATACCTCTTCCTCTTCCACATCGCCCTCTGCAGCTCGCTCCGCGATTCTACGACGTCTCGACGGAATCGCTTCGTCCTCTTCATCGGAATCCTCTGAAAAAGAAAATTTTTCAAAAAAGTTTTCCCGGTTTTTCGACTACGGGGACCATCACCCATAACTCGGAACCGTCATCTTACCGTACATCAGACCGCGCCTCATACGACCGCTCGCTAAACCTAATGCTCGGTCGCGTTGTCTCATTTCGGCCTCGGCGTCGCGACGTCCCGCGTCGGATAACGCGTCGTAATCTTCATCGTCCAGACCGTCCTGATCGTACGTGTCTAACTCGCGGATCTGACGATAATCTCTGCAATCATCAACCGGCGACAACGTTTACATTTAAATTATGATTTTTCTCCTATCAATTCTCATCTTCATTAGTTTTTTTAAAGTATTCATCCTCCCTCGGCAGGGATTCGAACCAGATGGCATCGAGATTGCCACGGTACGAAACCCTGCCACACCAGACCGAGTGCGCAGCTTAGATGATGTCATTATTATCCAATCAGAAATTCTGTTTGATTTTTTCCCCATTAATTGTTCTTCCGTGAAATTTACCCCAGCGATTATACGAGCAATCTGATAGGTGCCGCAAGTTTTCGGGGTGCCCGGTCTAGTGTGGCAGGGGTTCGTGCCGTGGCTGAGTGTAGCGATGCCATCAGGCTCGAAATCCCTGCCTGGGCAGGATGAAAGTATTGGGTTTAGGTAAAAGTGCTGTTCCCAGGAAAGAGAAATTTTTTCTGAAAGTTCAGGAAAATTACTTTTCTTTATCGCGAAATATACATCCTAATAGTCATCATCAGGAATACTTAACCCTTTCAGTGCTGACTTATTAACACCCTATAGTGCTGGAGATAATTCGAAAATTTATAAAAGTTCCACCCTAATGTGTTGAATAACGGGAATACCACTATAGTGCATCTACACCGCGGTGCAGTGTATCATTAGTTACTAGTATTTCACTATGTTTGACAGGTGCTGCCATTTTTGAAGAGAGATAATTACTAAGTACACCAAAACACCGCGATGCGGTGTACTAGCCAAATCCATCACTGATTTATACACCGCACTGCGGTGTAGACGCACTGAAAGGGTTAAGATATTTCGTTGTTACCTTTCCATATTATCTCCGAACAAATCTTCGCCCTGTTCGTCCTCTTCTTCCATCGCCGCACCATTATCCCCCAACAGTTCCGACTCGTCTTCGAATGCCGGTAGATCTCGACCAGGACTCGACGTGATTGGGTCGGCTTGACTGCCGCGTCGGGAACGCCGCGCCTCCGGGCTACTCGGTGCATCAGCTTCAGACATCGAATCCTTCAACAAAACGAT
This sequence comes from Tubulanus polymorphus, assembly GCF_964204645.1. Classification (NCBI taxonomy): domain Eukaryota; kingdom Metazoa; phylum Nemertea; class Palaeonemertea; order Tubulaniformes; family Tubulanidae; genus Tubulanus; species Tubulanus polymorphus. The sequence continues at coordinate 24,461,262 of NC_134027.1, forward strand.
GAGAAAATCATCATCATCAAATGCAACAATACATATAGGGATGTGAGTGTAGAAGGTTTGAAGATTAATTGAAAATTGAATGCGAAAAATGATTCCAATCGGTAAAGTCATGGTTTTGACCTAAGGCCAGCATAAGACCAACTTTGTTCTATAGCCAATCTAACAACTTAAGACCAGTCTTAAGGTTCAAGACCACTTTTGGACTCAAGAGGCTAAGCCACGGGGCAAGGAAGGAATTGATTAGATTTCCGCCATTTTTATCAGAGCTAATTTTATGACACATTTAACACAAACAAAGCCCAAAAATAGCATAGAAAAAAGGCCCAAACTGCAGTAACGATTTCCTTTTTAATTTTATCTAATTAACTTTTTCAATAAAATGTATTTACTTTCAAATTGATTTACACCGGTAAAAATAAGCTTCAAATAAAGGCAAAACAAATCATCATAAGATCACAAATAATTTAAATATGAACTTCACGAATTCCAAATCGGCTTTATAGAAACAACTTACGGCCATAATTAACGAGATACAATCTCTTCTTTCGCTTCAATTTCTCGTTTACTTTTCCCGAACTTTTTCCGATCAGTTATTTCCGCATGTGGCGCATGTCGGAGTTAAATGTCGCGGGAAAATTTCTGGGTCACGGAACAAACTTTTCACAATCGAAAATGTATCAAATCATAATCTAATCAATATTTTAACTTCAACGATTAAGTTAAGGTTTAACTTGGATATATGACTAAGCGATCGCCTAATTTGAGTTGTATTTTATTTTTTTAGTATTTTTGGAAGGTCTTGTTTTGTCGTTTTCCTGTTCAAAATGGCGGCGCCCATGAGTTTGACAGTTCAAACGTAAACAAACTACATACTATGGAAAATATAGATGAACTGACTAAACATCTAAGGTCGACTCTAGGGAATGAAGACCTGGTCTATATACGGCCTGTTACGGGTGGATATATCAACGAAGCGGCTCTTTACGGTGACCGGGAGGTGCCTGGTACAGAAGCGTCGAAAAAACTGTTCGTGAAATACAACACACGAAAAGAGGTAGGCCCAAGTTGGTTGGATTAGATAAACAGGTCATACATAGTGAATGATAGTGAACGATTACTCCCAAGATAGAACTCACCAGAATTGGTTGACCCATGGAAATGAACTGTATTCATAACTTCGACAGCCTACAAAGGACCTCCAATTGCAGGGAATAGTTCAATTCAGTTAACTGTAATTATTGTAAAGCAAAAATCGGTTTAAAAAATCTATTTTTGTTCCCATCATAGATAAGGTCAGAATACTATTGCTCAACAGAATTTGGATCCTAGATTCATGTCACACTGTGTGTTTTATCTGACTAGCTTGTAGTGTGTAAGCGTAAGCCTTATGTGTTTGTTTGCCCCAAATTATAATTATGTTACTAAATATTGGTCATCAATTGCAGACTAAGTCCGTGTTCTATTGTGAAAGAGAAAGTTTATCGTTGATCAAACAAACAGGTGTCATTAGAGTTCCACAAATATATCAGGTATTTCGAAATCATATCTACATATTACACCATGAACAATATTGAAGGCTAAATTAAATGATACATTGTTTCTCCTAATCGGCCGGGTCATTTTTGTAAACTGCAATAAAATTTATGATTAGTTCATCTATAGCTGCCCGGATCTGTTATGATAATTAGCTTGATCATGATTAGAAAAAAAAACTTATGTAGTAGATAGGCGGCCAGCCTGGTCAACTTTTAAACTCAGCAGAGATGAGAAACGAAAGTATCAATTTCTAGCCTGATATGATACAAAAACTAATTAATCATTTTCATTTTGTGTTTTAATCTAAACCATGATTATTAAGTTTTGATGAATCACCCTCAGTTCAGCTGTTGCAGCAAAGCTAAAAAGAAATCCCGCACTTTGAATAAAAAATGTAATCAGATGTTTTCTTGAGCTAATATTTATTAGGCGATCCTATAGTCAACGCGCAGGAGCATCCTATGGTAGCGGGGCCGGGTGTGGACGACCCCTTTTTCAAGCGCATGCAGTGCCCTTTCTACAAATGAGGAAGATTACGTCTTTTCCTCAAACGCGATTTTATACAACAATTTATATTTGAAGTCGTAAATTCTATAACGGTACATCTACATCTATACAATTTCGTATTTATAGGGACTGGGCTGCTTAGAATCAGAAGATATTCTAGGTCAAGGAATAGTGGAGGAAATTCTTCGAAACCTTTTTATTGTTTGGTTGGGATTTTATATCAACTTTGATGATGTTTTTGATTTACTTTTGTGTTACGTCCTATATGTTTTAACTCTATATAGAAATGCGCTATTTAGATTAATATAGTTAATGTATCGTGTAATGATTATCATATTTATCATGAAGGTATTGGATTATCCGGTCGATAGCGATGATGGTGCTCGTCGTGATGGAGGAGTAATCGTCGGTGAATACCTCGAAAATTTGAGACCAGTCGGCGAATCCGACGATTGGAGAAAATGCGGTGAAAAAATTGCGAAGTCAGTTGGGATTAGAGCGGGATCTGGTTTCAGGGACGGGTCCAAGGGGAGCGTGCAGGGTGCTCACCCCCATCCCCCAAAGTGTCTAGTTGCCCAGACATTTTACGGGAAAATGAAATTTTGTATCAAACTGAAACCCAAAGATTTGAATTCATACGCTTGATCTTTGTATTTCCAAAAATGAGATAATGTTTTCCGATGAGCTTGCGTATAAGTTATTTTTCAAGGCATCCTCGCTTGCCAGGGTATGGTTGCAGCCCGCCAAAGCACACGCCAACATACGCAAACCCTTCATCGGTCCGATGAAGGGTTCGTGGCTAGGGTTTATCGCATATTTTCGAGGTGGCAATTAACTAGGTTAAGTTAGTTTTCTTGTTTATTCTTGCTCTCATGTTGCAGGTTACACGCTGATAATTTGCATAAACTAGAAAAATGGCGGCTGAATGAAGAGTCTTCCATACACGCAGAAAACCGACGCTGTCGACCTGTCGAAAAGTTCGGTTTCCATTGTCGCAGTTATTTCGGTCATTTCGGTACCGAGCCGATGTGGTCTGATAGCTGGACTGTAAGGACATAAAACTACAGGATGAAATAGTAATCCAACAATTTTGAGAATTTAAAAAAAAAATTCATCTTTAAAAGTAGAGAAATAGTTCGGCCATTTAATACTTTTCGAGTTAAATCATTTTAATCATTCTTAAGCGGGATTATACTTTCCTTTTCATGGTTATTTTGACATCGTTGTTTACTAATTTTTCATTTAAAGATTTCGAATTCGACATCAGTTTGTTTCGTGTTTTGTCTTGAACTGACGGCAGTAGTTCGGGCATCTATTCATTTTTCGTTTTGTTTATTCGGCAGGAATATTTATCACGATTCTGTCTCGAACCGCTATTTAGATACGCGATCAACGAGGTAAATGGAAATGGGTTGAGCTCCAGACAGTCTCAAGTGGTCGGTCTCATGTGTGACGACATAAAAAAATAAACGAGATTTCTGATTCATCTCCTAAGTGTATTTGGTCCAAACTCTTGGATTATGGGCCGCTAAATAACTGCATTGCATGAGAGTTTCTTTTTCTTCAATTCAGTTCCGCGATCGGGAGATTGCAGAATTGTGGTCCGAATTACGACTTAAACTCCACACGTTTTTCGACGATGACGTCATTTGTCCTTCGTTGTTACACGGAGATTGTTGCAGCGCCAACATCGGCATTATCCCAGAAAATGGTGAAATCGGTATGAGTCGCCTTAACAATGATCTTTAAATAATAAATCTCTTAATTAGCATTATCAGTGTAAGCTATTCTGACAAGCCATTGACCGATGGCGGAAAAATTTTACGATGAATTTGATGGGTTTTAAAAAAACTTCTTAATCTACCACAAAAATGGCACCCTCCTTAATCCCCACGCGTGACATCACCGAATTGCCGACTACAGAAAACTCCGTTTGTCTCGGAAACGATTGTTTGCCTCGCTTGCTTTCATCTATTGCCACATGCCCGTCGTGATAATGACCTATCCCTGCTCCACCTATCACTGAATTCGCGTACCTCGGATCACGGATTCACTGAAACCTCAAGATCCGAGGCAAGCGGTGTCGAAATGATTAGACAAATAAATCTCAGTCACGCATTTTCTGGAAGCATCTATTGATCACTAACAGCAGACGATCAATTCTATGGTGTCATACGGGGATGTCTGTAAGCAGCCATCCTTCACGGAACAATCTAAGACCTCTTTTCTTTCCAGTAACGTACGATGCCCAGTCTCGATACGGCCATCACGAATTGGATTTTGTCGCTAATTTGGTCGAACGGAAATTCCCCGACAGTTTTTTCTCCGGTTATTTCGAAGTTTTGCCGATCACGGACGCGTCGTCTGTAGCAGCAGCCGATCACGAGCGACGCCGTCTGCTTTACAGAATGTTCGGGTATTTTCTGTATTGGACTCACGGCGGAGGAGAAGAATACAGAGAGAAAACGATTCGAGACCTGAAAACTTTATTATGATCAAAGCGAGTATATCAATCTAGTGCAGCTTGGAAATAGTGAGAGGTGTGGATGATCACTTTTGAAAGGTCGCCGATAAAAGTGTTATGTTTATATATATATATATATATATATATATATATATATATATATATATATATATATATATATATATATATATATATATATATATATATATATATATATATATATATATATATATATATATATATATATATATATATATATATATATGTCTGTTGTTTATCGTTCATTTCAATAAAGCGATCAATTTGTGGAAGATCCAGATCCTTGGGTTCGAACCCTCTAATTCTGACTATGTGCCCTTTTGAAAATCACGAGCATCCCGCCTGCGGCGCTTGCCGGGACGCGAGTATAAAGTCCCCTTTTATAAAGTGTGTTGATAAAATGTCTGCGTCTGATGTTTGACAAACATCAGACATAGACATTTTATCAACACACTTTCGAAGTAGTTGGTTTTCAAAAAACTGAACATGTGAGGTCTGGAGATCAAAAATGGGGTGACAAATTATCGGTGTGTATTTAGTGAGTGCAACCGGGCAGCCAGCAGATTGACATCATGAAATATTATCTTATTTGCGCAGATGTTCAAAGACTTTTTTCAGATAACAGGAAACAAAGAGGAAGAGACTTATCTATTTGAGATGAAATAAATATGTCGTTTTTGTGCATAATTTCACTTCCGGGGAAAACGGACGTTAACGAGGTCACATCCTGGTGACGTGCCGATTATATTAGGTGTGCCAATATTTGCTTCCCGGGTCGTATCAATTTAGAATCCATAACTGAATGAAAATATATAACTGTATGAATTTGTCGTTGTTTCACGCGCGGATTTTGGATTCAGGTAATGATTGAAAATATACGGAGGAGACGTACAGGATTTTCCTTTTTCAATTTTGGAATTTTTTTCGGGGGTTTTTCACATCCCGCTGAAGAACTTGAGAGTGCCTTTTTTCGGAGGAATTCTCTGAGAATGTTCCTCAATCGATTTCTCCTAAAGAATCCTTAATTTCTGGGTCATGAATTTTATTAACAAAACTTTTTTCAAATTGTTTTCGCTGAAATAAATGAATCAATTTTTGTCAAGTAGGGAACGTATTTTTCCACCTTGAATCTTTATTTCTCACAGAAAACTAGAAAATCATATGATTAATTCTATTTCCGACGGTAAAGAGGTAGGACTTATCGTGAATTAAAAATTCACCAGGAATTTCCTGTGAATAGAATTCACTGAAAATTATTGTTGTTACGACGCACTTTTTCCCGTATGACCGCAGGCTTACACGACTATATTGTGGAGAACATTGTTTTTTTTTACGATCATTATCATATAAGAATTGCCTCAGACCCTGTTTAGTAGAATAACCGCACTCGATGATCGTAGAGAATAGACGATAAACCAAACACGTACACAGATTTAAAAGTATTAAAACCATGATTTGTTTATTCATTACACCTTTAAAATGACACGACGTTGGATCACCTAGGGTACTTGCTGGTATCGAGTCGCCATCTAACTTCGCGCCGCCCGGTATTGCTCGTCTCGGTACCGATCGTCATGAGTCGAAAAAGGAACCTGAAATAACCTGTCATTCGCGAACAAAATAGTCTTATTCTAGAGCGTGTTTTAATTGTGTTTATTTTACGTATCATATTTTACATATCATCATATATTTTAGACTGATGAAGGATGGTAGCAATTTTACCACCTGCCGTACGTTACAACTATCGAGAGAAATCCCACAATAACGAACCACGAGACGCCTGATGATGGCTAACAGTTGTTAGCCGAAACATCGCTCCTCAAATATAATCATTCTGATATAGAATTTTTCAATCTTGGCTTCGTTATTGTGAGATTTCTCACGTTATCATCATACACGGATATTGTGTATCTTCTTGTGTTACAACTATTTGTAATAGTTTGATAAACTGTTTATTCAACGGTTGTGAGATTTTATTTTCAAATTGTTTCATCACAGATGTCTAGTCTAATATCTAGCCGTTGTTGATAGGGGACAGACTACGCGAATATTGTGATCTCAGAGTCTCGGCCACATTCGTGTAGGCTGTTACATGAAGCAGTCCTCTACTATTCAGCATTGCCAAAATCATTTACACCGAAAAGGACGACACTTGTTCTTTAGATTAGCCGATTTTGTGAGTGAATGTTTATAACAGTTTTTCTCTTATTGTCATTTCTATATTGTGTTCATCCCGTGTCCGTGTTGTTTGTACTCATTGCGGATCATTACGAATCAATACGGATCGAGTATTTTCAATGTGAATTGAAGTAGATATATCAATGAGTTGTGGAAAATCCCATCACGCTCCCAGCCTATCACTGCGCGCGCCTCGCAATAAATGGAAATCTGGTTACTTTGAAGAGCTGCTATTGAATGTAATTTTCTCTAGAGACCTTGCAATCAAAAGTTCACAGTTGATAGATGACAGCTAGCAAGCAAGGTGGGTCGAAATTATGATTACTTTAATATATACGCTTTGCCTTTATAGCATTAAAGTATTACGAGTTCTAGTGTTGGTATTTTGGTTACTGCTTTTTTAAATTTTTCCTAAACCAAACCCTACGCTCTCCTCCCGTTGCCGAGTGCCTTTATCAGGACTAGGCGACTCGCCAACTAACAATACACTAACAGTCACAGAAACAGCACGGTACCTTTTATCGTGATTAACCCTATTTTGCCGACCTCTATGTAGAAAAAAATTTGTTTTCCTGATACTTATATCTATTCTTTTTCGCGCGCACCCGAAAACTGTAATATTCATCAATAAGTCGATGCCGACAGTGTACGGATGAAGAAGAAGAAGATAAGATAAAGATGTTGGGTGGAGAGAGTTCAAATAGTTGAAAATCCATAAAAGCAAAAACGGTACACATCTCATTTTCTATGAGTATAGAAATCTATTCTAGCAAACATTTTCGGGTGATTTCGGCCCTCCTCAGACACAGCGCAAGTGATGAAATTTTCATATACTGGTATTTATTTACAAATTTATTCAACTTCTAACTACTAATTCAATCCGAAAACTCAGATCTGTTGGAAGATATTTGATTTCAATGTTCAGAAGACGGAGAATGCTTCGAGGCGACGAAACCGAGTAAATATAGCTACGCAATCAACTTGATTTTTTTTTCTCAATATGTAAATTGTATCAAATTATTTTGTTAAGATTCGTAATTTTGATTATCTGTCATACAAATGTAGTACACACATTGATAAAGAATAAACTACTTCTACTATAATAAGATAAAACCCACTATCAACAGATTAAAAGAATTTTAAAACCAAGTTTTTATTTATTCGAACAATCTAAATATATAAGGCCAAAAAAATTGATACCTTGTTTCTCCGCTCTGCTGAGCTTAAATGTTGACCCGGCCGGCCGCCTATCTACCCTATACATTACTTTTTAAAAAATCGTGATCAATTTCACCATAACAGACCCGGCCGCTATAGAAATGAACTGTTTATAAATTTTATCATATTTTACAAAAATGACCCGGCCGCTGCGGAGAAACAAGGTATCATTTTTGTTTAGCCTAAAATACACGACGTTTCGATCTCGCCCTAGAGATCATCGTCAGGTGTGTCAGGTTCACAGTAGCAGTTTAGTTATTTAAATAAGCTTGCATTGGGAATAAATCCTTTTTTTGTGGGAGGGTGTTACGTATTCGATGTTTGTCTAGCATCACTGGTTTTCAAGTTCCTATTTCGTCGCATGTCATTGTTCATTGTGAATATTGTAAGCTTTAATCTCTGTCTGTATTCTTCTATTGTTGTTTCCTGTATATATATGTTCGTACTGTTGATATTCAGCAGTTCAGTTGAGTTCTGTTTAATAAAGCAGTTGGTGTTATGTAGATGGCAGTCTTCCGAGTTGTGTTTGTAGTTTGGCTTTTTCTGGCCGTAACAGAGGGCCACTAGAGGCACTCATCAATTTTCGTCCTTGCAGCCCTCCATCGCAAATCTGTCCTTTTCAAATTAAGTTTCAAGTCCAATTTTCAGGTCCCCCGATTCAAAGAATCCTTGATCCGCACTTGATCCCCTACCAGTTGAGTTAATCCTCACTCACCCTTTATATTCCTTCATAGCTTCCTGGCACAGGCAGGAGTTGGGTTTAGGGTCTTTTTAGCGCTATTAAAGATAGGGTTAGGTTGAGTTGGGCAAGTTTCAGCGAGCCTCGGTACTCTAGTGGCAAGACGCTGTGCTAGTCATACTCTGGACCGGGTTCAAATACTGCTCCGTCCGCTCTATTTCCTCTACATTTTTTTCTCCACACTTTTCTTGAATTATCGAAGTCATGCACCTCGGCACACATGACTATAAGATATGTGCATCTGATATGTGGGCTAAATTAGCCAATCAGAACGAGTTATCGACAAATTGGCAATTCACAGGCAAAATATCACCTGCCTTTCATGGATCTACGTCAGACGAAGAGGCCTACAATAAACTGATAACTCTTATGAACTTTATCAGATAACCAGCTGGCTGGCTGGGAAACGACAAACCAAAGCATTTCTCCTGAATGATATGAGAGAAGATTTGACCATTGACCTACTTTTCATATACTTTAAAAAAGACATCGGTATCGAGGACAATTTTATCGATTATAACTAACAGATTTTCTGGTCTGAAGTTCATTGTATTAAGAGAATCCACTGTAATTTCATACTTGATATAACAGTGAACTATCGGTTATAACGAACAGATCTTCTGCTCTTCTGAAGTTCGCTGTAACGAGGTTCCATTGTAATTTCTTACTGGATATAACGGTGAACTATCGGTTATAACGAACAGATCTTCTGCTCTTCTGAAGTTCGCTGTAACGAGGTTCCATTGTAATTTCTTACTGGATATAACGGTGAACTATCGGTTATAACGAACAGATCTTCTGCTCTTCTGCAGTTCGCTGTCACGAGGTTCCATTGTAATTTCTTACTGGATATAACGGTGAACTATCGGTTATAACGAACAGATCTTCTGCTCTTCTGAAGTTCGCTGTAACGAGGTTCCATTGTAATTTCATACTGGATATAACAGTGAACTATCGGTTATAACAAACAGATCTTCTGCTCTTCTGAAGTTCGCTGTAACGAGGTTCCATTGTAATTTCTTACTGGATATAACGGTGAACTATCGGTCATAACAAACATATTTTCTCGTCTCCTGAAGTTCGTTGTAACGAGGTTCCACTGTAATTTCTTACTGGATATAATAGTGAACTATCGGTTATAACGAACAGATTTTCTGGTCTCCTGAAGTTCGTTGTAACGAGGTTCCATTGTAATTTCTTACTGGATATAATAGTGAACTATCGGTTATAACGAACAGATTTTCTGGTCTCCTAAAGTTCGTTGTAACGAGGTTCCACTGTAATTTCTTACTGGATGTAACAGTGAACTATCGGTTATAACGAACAGATCTTCTGCTCTTCTGAAGTTCGCTGTAACGAGGTTCCATTGTAATTTCTTACTGGATATAATAGTGAACTATCGGTTATAACGAACAGATTTTCTGGTCTCCTAAAGTTCGTTGTAACGAGGTTCCACTGTAATTTCTTACTGGATATAACAGTGAACTATCGGTTATAACGAACAGATTTTCTGGTCTCCTAAAGTTCGTTGTAACGAGGTTCCACTGTAATTTCATACTGGATATAACAGTGAACTATCGGTTATAACGAACAGATTTTCTGGTCTCCTAAAGTTCGTTGTAACGAGGTTCCACTGTAATTTCATACTGGATATAACAGTGAACTATCGGTTATAACCAACAGATTTTCTGGTCTCCTAAAGTTCGTTGTAACGAGGTTCCACTGTAATTTCATACCGGATATAACAGTGAACTATCGGTTATAACGAACAGATTTTCTGGTCTCCTAAAGTTCGTTGTAACGAGGTTCCACTGTAATTTCATACCGGATATAACAGTGAACTATCGGTTATAACGAACAGATTTTCTGGTCTCCTGAAGTTCGCTGTAACGAGGTTTCATTGTAATTTCATACCGGATATAACAGTGAACTATCGGTTATAACGAACAGATTTTCTGGTCTCCTGAAGTTCGTTGTAACGAGGTTCCACTGTAATTTCTTACTGGATATAACAGTGAACTATCGGTTATAACGAACAGATTTTCTGGTCTCCTAAAGTTCGTTGTAACGAGGTTCCACTAATTTCATACCGGATATAACAGTGAACTATTGGTTATAACGAACAGATTTTCTGGTCTCCTGAAGTTCGTTGTAACGAGGTTCCACTGTAATTTCTTACTGGATATAACAGTGAACTATCGGTTATAACGAACAGATTTTCTGGTCTCCTAAAGTTCGTTGTAACGAGGTTCCACTAATTTCATACCGGATATAACAGTGAACTATTGGTTATAACGAACAGATTTTCTGGTCTCCTGAAGTTCGTTGTAACGAGGTTCCACTGTAATTTCATACTGGATATAACTGTGTACTATCGGTTATAACGAACAGATTTTCAGGGAAGGTTCAACCAAATATTTATCGGGATTTTTACTTCTTATCTAAATAGAGTGAAATTATGACGTAAGCGTCGTGGTGCTGAAAGATGGAATAGAATGGATATTTCCGAGAAATGTATTTTCTGACTGCGAGGAGCTGGTTGGTATCTGCTGCATTGGTGATGGTACAAATAATCGTAAATGGCATCGTCGTCAGTGGCGCGTCATCGTCGCCGTATGTCCAAGAACAGACGTGCGGCCACAAATACAATGACGTATTAGACTGTTCAAAAGACTCACTGGTAAGTTTTACTACTGTAAAACCCGAATGAGGTAAAAATCCCCCCCAAGTTCAGTTTTCTATCAAACTTAAGTATAAAACCTAAATGAAATAGATAATACTTTTAAGGATACATAATATTTAGGGTACCTAGATATTTTGATATTACTTTTACGTTAGATTTCCTCATAGAAACTTTCAAAACTACCATAATATCATTTTTTTACACGTTGCTCGCTAAAAGTCACAGACTGATGTCATTTTTTATGCACTTGATAAAAGTCACAGATCAACCAAGGTGAATATCGTGAAAAACACCACGGAAAATTTGAAATGTTTGATGTTTTTCAAGATGAGAATATTGGAAGTATTTTATTTGATTTTGCTGTGAAATCCAAATTGGGGGATTTTTACCTAGGGGGAATTTTTACCTGTTACCGTTCGTTAAACCCCTCTTAAGTCAACACCTTTATAGGACCGAGCAAATAAATGATTCGCCCTCAAAAATTAGGTGCGGCAGCCGACTTAGTGGTTTTGAAATGGATTTCAGCAAAAAAGAGCCGCGAAATGTTATATCACAACTACTCGTTATAGACCCGGTTCTGGTCTTCACGATGATACTAGCACCTGGAGTATGAAAGCTTCCCGCGTAAAAACTGCCCGTAAATTTGATAGAAACGTTTTGTCGTCGATATTTTTGAATAATAACCCTTGACAATATGATTTACGGCGAACGCGATAAAGGCCTTTTTCTTATCGATGAACTCGGTTCTCTTATAGTCACGTTTTGGCGAGATAAGATTGTCATTCGGCAGTAAATAAGCATGGGTATCACGAAGGGACTGGGTGCTCCCATTGGTATATCAATATGTAGAACTATAATCCTGGTTTTGAACTATAAGAAATCGAGAAATTTTATGCCAGTCCGTAGTCATTTCTATTTTATAATGATAATAATAGTAATTAATGAAAATCATTGTCAATTGTGAAGGTATCCAAACTAGAGTCTGTTCAGATGCGCTCCAAACTCGGTATTAGCGGCGGTAGCGAACTTGGTGGTAGCCCACGCCACTATTTTATCGTATAGTCACAATATAACAACTTAAGACCAGTCTAGGCACGTTTTGGTTCTACTTAAGACTAGTCTAAGCTCAGCTCTCTTTGGTTCTATCCAAGCAATCTAAGCTGGTTTAGAACAACGAGACTAGCTATTTTGAAGCTTATTTTGGTTTTCCAGTTAAATCCGCGTGATCCGGATCCTGATAGACTGACGATTTTTGGCCAGATTATCTTGAAATCCGGATTACTTGAATAAGGAAACTTTCACCCAAAATTTGAAAAATCTGGTTTTAAGAGTATGGTCAGACAAGGTCGGCACTGGGACGTAGACCTTTCAGTATGAAACATACCAAGTCTCCATCGTGAGAAGATAAGGTTTTTAGAGCTCACTTCTCAAAATTGCGACATGAGTATCTGACTGGGAACATTACATGACATGACCACAGAAAGAACTTCACTTCCCAGAACAATCGAAGTCAAAAAAATCATCTTTCATTCTTCATGAAAATGGTATTCTCTAATTTTGATTCGCTTCAACCTGATAAAAGTACTTTAAAAAGCGACATTTGGACTATAGAATTACAACGCAATACGGATTAACAATATTGGATTAACTGATGATTCCATTAGAAAAATGTATTGAAAAGAACTGGGGCTAAACATATGTTGGCATAAACGGAAAATCCGGATTACGGATTAACCCAATATGGATTAAGTGGATTTGACTGTCTGGTCAATTCAAAGAACATACGAAATACCAGTCTCAGATTCTCAGATTTTAGATCATCTTTCTACTGAAGATACGACTGGTTGAGATTTAGATTTCAAAATCTCAAGGCTGGTTCGTTGGCAAGTTGTTAGATCGGCTATAGAACTAGGAGATGGTTGGAACCAGTCCCCGAGTCTTAATTGTAAACTGAGTGCTCGGCTGTTTTGTCTTTATTTATCATCCTAGTCATTTATCTTGTCTTTCAGCCTCACGTACAGTGTACCGTTATACAGGACAGTAACTGTGAGTAATAATTATTATATGGCATTTTAAACTAGGTATGCGCGTATTTCATTCGGCATATCTATGACAGAGTTCGGGTTTTTAGTGCGGTTAATTATTACGCTATTAACGGTGGACTTTGTTGATATGTGCGTAACATAAAAACCCACCGGTTCTGATGATGATATCCAAGTGACATAAAATGACTATTAGTGACGCATGAATCAACGAGTGCTGTTGCTCTTCTGCTCAAATACATGATTGAACTCAAAATGCAGAATCAGAAAATAAAACTGGGCCTGGTTGTTCTGTAGTTGTCGTTTTGATCTAACCATTTCAGTATGTGCCCCGCTATGCGGTGTATAGTCAACCTACCCTAATTCACACCTAACCCGTGGTGCAATGTACAATCCACCCACCCTATATTGCACTTACCCTGTGGTGCAATGTAAAATCCACCCACCCTGTATTGCACTTACCCTGTGGTGCAATGTAAAATCCACCCACCCTGTATTGCACTTACCCTGTGATGCAATGTAAAATCCACCCACCCTATATTGCACCTTACCCTGTGGAGTAATGTACAATACACCCACCCTATATTGCACTTACCCTGTGGTGCAATGTAAAATCCACCCACCCATTATTGCTCCTTACCCTGTGGTGCAATGTAAAATCCACCCACCCTATATTGCATATACCCTGTGGAGTGATGTACAATACACCCACCCTATATTGCATATACCCTGTGGAGTGATGTACAATACACCCACCCTATATTGCATATACCCTGTGGAGTAATGTACAATACACCCACCCTATATTGCAACTACCCTATGGTGCGATGCATAATGAAATATACCATAGTGGTCAGTTGAGTTTGACTTTGTAGTTGAATTGCTTTTTTTCAAATTTTCTAAACCTTGGTTCAGAAAGCGTTGGTAATTTCAAAATCTTGGAAGCTATTTTGTCCCTCAGAAATATATTTCGTATAATTTGAGCCGGCGTGTACTCTTCGTTTAAGAATCCACACAGGTATCCGGAGGGTTGTAACCCAATATTCCATTCTCCCCCAAAAGCTAGATCCACCCCTGATCCGTGTTTGAACCAAGTGCGTTGAGAGTTGCAAAAATTCTGACCGATTATCTGACCGGCTTTCTTAGTTCATTATAGACTATACTGTGCGATTAGATTGTACGTGCTGAATACGTAATACCGGTATATCAGGCCCGAAAGAAATCAATCTTTGATTTAACGATGTTTTTCATGATCTATATAAACCGTGATATGATTAAAGCGCAGTTGATTAAACTGGAATGAATGATATGTACGCAGTGTGCCGTTATTGAAAAAGATAAGATTAGTACATCATAAAAAGACGAAATTACCGAAACCCAAAGTTAAATCTTCATTATCTTATGTCGTGATTAAAACATTTTACGGTCGCATGCTGCCAGGGGGACTGAAGGTTGTTTTTTTTAAGCAGTAATTTGACGAATTTCACGCGTGATTTTGCGAAATCAAGGGAAGTTTTCCCGTTAGACATGAATTTGAGAAGTACTTTGTGAACGTGAATTTTGATGAAAATCTGTGTGATTTCACGAATCGCTTGCTATATTGATTCTCATGCTTCCAATGCATTATTTTCTTTATTATAGAAAAAACTATTTTCACGAATTTCACGCATGAATTATGAATTAGTCAAAATATGGTCGTGAAATTGTTAATTTCTTCATTTTCTTGCCTGAAAACATTTATTCTTACCCTATCGTCCCCCTGATCTTATGTTGGGTGATATTATTGTCAGTTAATTTAATTCAATATTTCTCATTATCTATATGCTACGAGGAAGAGGCTTATATGTCTCGCAAGGGAGGAACATGGTTTCATGATGCCAGCAGTTTCAAATCTCTGTGAAGGAGGAACATGCCAGAGTCTCACAACGCCTTCAGGCTCAAATCCCTGACAAAGAGAAATGAGGCTATCTAGTTCATTTGGGATGTTTTGAAGATACTTCAATTGATTGTCTTGATATTTGGTTTATACATGTATCTACCCTATAAAGCACATCTTCAGTCCAAAACTGGCCCGATCAGATTTAAGATTGCCGACTGGCAGCCATTTTAGTTTGCTGAAATCAGCACTTAATACACATTTTTGAAGTTTAAGGGAAAATTTGAAGATTTGCTTCGATCAATTATCTCGACCTTTCACGGATGTTTGTTTTACTCCATGGCCCATAGGCATGAGTAAAATGCGGTCGACAGGACTTTTTTCCTGAATTCCAAGACCTGTAGCTTCCTTTTATAGTTTTTGGCACTTACCATGAAAATTCATGATGGGTATACTTAGGGACGGGATTGTAAACATATCAGTCTAGTATGGCAGGGTTTCATACCGTGGCGAGTCTCGGTGCCATCAGGTTCGAATCCCGGCAAGCAGGGGTTGGGGTTACCTATCTTTTTGTTCTTGTCACCAAGGCGAGTTGAATATTGAATTATGTACAATTTGTCTATATATATCATGGTAGCTGGACATATCTTGTTACCACAACCAATGACATTTTTTATGTTGTGAGTTTCAAGGTCATTGGTTGTGGTACATGGTCACCAGGGGGCGCTGAATAGCCAAATAACTTGATATTATTTTTCGTATGGTATGTACCTGAGCATATTTTGTAACCACAATCAATTGCAAAATTTTAGCTGGTGACATTGTCTATGATTATGATGATTATAAGGTCATTGGTTTTTGTATATGTTCACCAGGGGGCATTGAATATTAATATTTTCTGATTGTTGAGCATTTCAAACCACTTAACAAGTGGGCGTGGTGTCCCTGGACCCCCTGTACCCCTAATTCGTAAGCCAGAATGAATGTTTTCTATGGGATCAGGGCAATAAAACATTATTCCTGTTATCAATCCTTTCATCTTTATATTTAAAGTCTGTAAACATGGTACTCTGTATACTGATGGCAGTGATGGTTGGCCTCTTAAACCGAGGGAATTGAAACTGTTACCATATCAACACGAGTATAAAGAAGGAGGCATTGTTCGTTTAGTATCAACTGTTATTATTCAGTGGCAGCCTTCATATAATGGTAAGTTATCAATATACGGCTAAAAGCTTCCAAGATAATTTCAACCCACTTAGGGAGGGCATAGCCCCAGAGGGCTGTTGCGTCCATTGTTCGCACTTATTTCGGGAAGTTTTGAACATGCTTCAATGGATTGTTTTTAGCCCGCTTGGTCAGAGGCCATCATTCGTGCTTATGCTTTACCCCTGTGTCAGGTTTCTTGTGAACATTACAGACCACAAATTTTTGTCTTCAATTGGATTCGGATATATTGTGTATGACCCAAACATCTGGGACAAGACTGATACTTGTGGTAAACGGATCCAAGATGGCTAATAGGTGGCCATCTTGGTTTCTGAAAATGCACTTTTTGGCTATCAATTGATATGATATTCCATACGTAGCTTTCATTTTTCATATGAAGATGTGAAATGGAGACCAAACTAGGTCATGATATCCTCCAATATGGCAGACTGGCAGCCATCTTGGTTTCTGAAAATGCACGTTTTGATACGATAGGACTGATATATTCCATGTTGAGCTTTCATTTTTATATGAGGATATTATGGCCGACTCGCGGCCATGTCTAATTCAGAAATAAATGTTTTGTTCATCAACTAAAAAATCCTCCAGTTAGAACCATCATATTTCATAATTCAACTGAAGTGACCTATTTCATGACTAAACTAGGTCTTGATGTCATCCAAAATTGCCGAATGGATTCTGAAATTATACATTTTGGTCATCAACTCGAAACGTTTCGCAGATAAAGCTTTGATATTTCATATAAATTAGTCACTTGCGTGACCTGTCAAATGACTAAGCTAGGATGGCCGAATGGCTGACTGCCTTCACTTTAGCACCTCACCAAGCGGGCTTAGATGCATTCGTATCTTGTTCCAAATTTTCTGCATGAGTGTTGAGTTTCAAGGTCATCTGTGTTCTGCGTGTTCACGAGGGGGCTTTGAATTTTGAAACTGTCAGATTGTCAAACATTTCGCCGAGTGGGCACAGTGTCACAGGACCCCGAGTTCAAATACCCAATTATAGAAGATCTGCTATTTTTCTAAAATTCCAGCTAATTTGCGGATGTTGCGAGGATACGAAATCAAACTAAGCTCTGGCAATGAAACGCTCTGTAGAACGTTTCATTTCGGTAATGAGACCTGGGTGAGAGATGGCCGCAGGTTGCTGAATTATAGAGAAAAGGTCGTTATCTTCCCAATATACGGCATTCCAGATACCAGAGCATAACATGAACTGATTATAAAAATTGTTTACGTGCTTCGCAGATATTTACGTACGATTGCCTGCTCAAACTTAAAAGCAAGAAGAACTGGGAAGTAACTGTTACGAGTTTACCCATTTACAAGGCTGAAAGACACCAACAAGAGACATCTTTAACGTTCTATTCACAGCTATCAGCTCGTATGTATAAACTGACGATACACGTTTCATCTTTTGTCCCAGTCGATAATTAAGGTCAATATTCTTTCAGATTTTGGTCATCTAAACTTGTGTTCAGTTCTTCACCTGAGAGGTTTTTAACAAGTTGAGTGCCAGTTACGAATTAACTCCAGGGTCCCTATGACTATTTGAATCCTTGAAAACTCCATCCAAACCAATAATGTTTGTCAAGGTCCTTGAATATCCTTGAATTTGAGAAAAATGCCCAAAAGTCCTTGAAAAATCCTTGAATCTTGAGAAATTTACAATTACAAAATGTTTAGGTCTTAGACCTGTAGTCATAGGCCATATACACACAGATTCTACCTATATAAATGGTTTATCGAGATACGCAGTACCAATTTAGGAGTAATTTACAGTAATGGGGATATGAAAGTGATAAATACACTCCTCGAAATTTGAAATTTCCTCCTTGAAAACTCCTTAAAAAGTCCTTGAATTCTAGAATGACTGATCTATAGGGACCCTGTAACTCGTGCAGATTCTTCATATTTACAATAAGATATTTTGCACACAGTTCCGGATTAGCTGGCAATATAAACGTATCATTCATTGTACGTATTAACGCACTCGGATGGTAAAAAACATGTTAATGGGAATTGATCTGCAAACTCCAGACATAAGACATCAAAAACTGTCATCCACATTTCACATGTGTTCAGCACTTCACCTTTCAGGACATTTCTAATTGAAAAAAGAACTATAAACATCAGACATTAGGCATTTTATCAGCAAACTTTCAAAATCTGTTCATCCATGCTTCACATGTGTTCATTACTTCATCTGAGACATTTTTTAATTGAAAAAGAACTACAAACTATAAACATCCGACAATAGGCATTTTATCAGTACACTTTCAAAAAGTATTCATCCATATTTCACATGTGTTCAGTACTTCACATGAGACATTTTTAACCGAAAATGAACTAGGAACACCAGACATTAGACATTTTATCATCACATTTTCAATTGAAAATGCGTTGTAAAAATTGTTGAGGATTCCTAAGCCCTTTTTTGGGAGAACGAATTTAAAAAGACTGCTAAACTTAACATTTTCACCGTTTGTTCAGAAGGTGGCAACCAGTGGTTTGAAGCAATCTTGGGATATCCCCTTTAAAAGGAAATTGATTTTCATTCATTTTGGTAAAGGCTTTTACAAAATGTATGAAAATCAAAGGATCGTTTGTGGCAAGATTTAAAAGAAAGGCTCTTTGTATCTATCTGCAGGTGGTTCTCAACGTATAAAGAGTTCCAAGGATTGGTATACGTGGATCATTTTCAAAAGGCTCGAGCTCGAAGGTAAAATAACGGTGACGACCAACCTCACGAACGACTACAATCTTCGCAAATTTAAGATCCGTTTATACGACACGGTAAACAACAAATCCGTTTTTAAGAAAGATGATCTTTTCAGCGTAAGTAAATCTGAAACTCTGTGACAATTGTATCGATATTAAGTTACGTTATTCTTTGAACAAATGTAGCCATTGATTAAAGTGAACTTTTTTTGAAAAAGTACTCCATTCGCAGCTGAAAGTTACTTGTAATTTGGTCCATTCAATCATCAACGTTTCCGAGATTTATCTAAATTACTGTTTCATCACTGTTTCTCTCTGACGATGAGATTTTGTATAATTTCAAAATGCTACAATTGTAAACTTGGTCGTATCACATTCGCTCATCACTCCTTTGAAACTCTTTCAATTTTGAGAAAAAGGCAATTTGAAATTTAAACTAGACTACGCCTTGATTGAAATTGATACAGTTGGAACCAGGATTCTTTTTGCCCAATAAGAAATTTACCAAAATAAGATTCTACGTAGGTAGTGTTAGGAAAAAAATTTTCTAACGGAAACCTCTGAATAACCGGTTTACCGAAACAGTACCGATATTAAAATAATTTTGAATTGAAAAATTAATTTTGAATTGTTCTTTTCCCCTATGACTCGTTTTAGTCGAATAAGTCAAAAGTAAGTTATTTGCATGTTTTTTTT
The DNA here is from genome assembly GCF_964204645.1 of Tubulanus polymorphus. NCBI lineage: Eukaryota > Metazoa > Nemertea > Palaeonemertea > Tubulaniformes > Tubulanidae > Tubulanus > Tubulanus polymorphus. The sequence continues at coordinate 24,481,190 of NC_134027.1, forward strand.
TCATATTTCTTTTATCAGAAAAATTTGACTGCGTCTTTTTTCTGCATTTTGCCTTTCAACTTATCTACATTTTATCGAGACTCTTGCATATTATTAACACATTTCAACCGTTTGTATATAATATGTACATCGTATGCTTCATTCTCTACGTAACTAACAAAACAGACAGCTACACACAATATTTGAGGAATATTTGTGAAAAACCTACCCTTAACGATTTAAAGTTGTGATCAGATAAATCGTTTAATTACCTGACTCATCTCTTCTTCGAGTACCAATTTGTGTTTTTGATTCACTTTAACTAATTATAAATCGTCAACGTAATGATCATCCCGACTTAAGCGACTTAGAGACTTAGATTGTACTTAAGACTGAATACATTGATCATGCCGAAAACTATATTTTGAGAAATCGTTTTGAGTAGGTTTTTTATACACATTCCAATTATTCATCTCACTTTCGTTTTTCTCGATGTAGTTCCGCATAAACGAAGCACTAAGGATAGAAATCGTTATCACGGAATTTTTTCTAATTTTTTCATTCTAACTGAATATTTTCTAACTGAAAAAATAATAACAGTAAAATCTGCTTGGGTCCTATCAGACCGGGTGAAATTCATCGAGAAATTGGCAGCATTTAACGATCATTATATTCAACAAGATGTTGTTGACTTTAAAGGTAGGTTTCGATTGGTCTCTACCGATTCCGGAATTCTCTACTGGCGCATTCACAGTTTAATGCATAATCTGTAAACCTGATAGAAGTGACCGGTAGAGAGTTCATAATCCAGAATTGATATTCCTGAACTGGAATACATCCAATCTAGACCTGCCTTACAAGTAACAAAACGTCTGGATAAGAAATGAAAGATTCAGCGGGGATCAGTTGCCTAATAGTTGGTTAAAGTTTACCATACCAGTCGATAATTTATTTGGTACCAGTTGAAGCTATGTTGCCACAATGGTAGTTTTAGGGTATTTAGCATGGTCCAAAGCACAGATGTCAATGGTAAACTGACTAACGTTCATTACATTTCATTACTTTTTCTGCGGAGTCTTTGTTGTTGATAACAATGATAATGATGGTATCTATTTCATCAATAAAGAATTGCTGAAATACAAGAAACACAGAGGATTAGAAAATCGATGATAGGCACCTGAACAGAGCCAATAAAGGCTGTACAATCACTAGTTCAGGCCCCTTGAAAAGTTTGATAATAGTAAGTAACGTTGATAATGGTAATGATGATAACGATAAAAGTAATGATATTCTTAACCAAGAACTCTGCAACTGGGTCCAATTGGGCAACTGAGTCCAAAAGTCTTGTTAAATCGGAGCAGGCAGGTTTTACTGTAGCTCTGCATTTGTGCACTTATTTGCTTTCTGGAGATGGTTCTATAGTTGGTCGTCGGGAACTTTTTATCAGCATTTTTGCCGGTCGCGATGACGATGCTCTTTGCTTTTTTTTAGCATTTCGGACACCGGGCCTGATGTATGTAAGCGGAAAATGTAGGATTTCGATTAAACAATTACCGATGTTTTTCAAAAACTGGAAATCGTATTAAATCGTTTTCAATTTGGCCTTGTGTTTGCTCGGTTCAACTGTCGTTAAGTTTGACTTAATACGAGTCAAACTCAACTCTCAACTGAAGAACTGGAACCAAGTGGAATCAGGGAAAGTTAGAGTTGGCCATGTCCGATATTCCAGCTTTGAAAATATTTTTGTATCACTATATAAATATATGTCATTTACCATAATTATTATTTTTGGCAGGACGTCATGAATATAACAAAAGTGTGTAGTGGTAAATACCAGATAATGGTGAGTATCAAGGATCCAGTTCCAGTAGTTTGACCAATGTAAAATTAGTTCATTTCCAAAGTTTTAACTCTTTAAAACCCTTCTCAGTGCTGACTCATCAATACCTGAAAGTCCTGGAGATCATTTGAAAATTTAGAAAAATTCCACCCCAGCATGTTTGATAAAAGGCACACTGCTATAATGTGTTAACACTGCAGTGCGGTGTATCGTTAGTAACTAACGTTTCACGATGTTTGACAAGTGCTGCCATCTTTCAATAGAGGTAAAACTAATCGTGAATAACATCAATACGCCGTGATGCAATGTACTCACCAACTGCGTTACCAATTCATACACAGCACTGTGGTGTAGATGCAATAAAAAAGGGTTAAGAGTCTAATCGCAACCAAGACTTGTAGTACTCCAGTAGAATACGCTTTTTTGGGGAGGGGGGACTAGAATTCTCTGAAGCGACGAACAACGACGGGGGGTCCTTATCACATGAAATTGTGTGAGAAGATTTTTAACGCGTAGTTATCTGGAATACGCGATTATGAGGCGATTTGCTTTGTTGCAGGTGGGCAGTGCGCTGTAGCCTATATTGTGATGATATCTGAATGCGCGATTTAATATTTGAACATTTTGTTCTTGAATCACTTGTTTTATTCGACGGATATTTTTTTGACGCCTTATAAAACGTTACCATTATGAAACCTAAACAATGTTAACCATTCAGCGTCATTTTACAAACGACAACCGTAGATCGATGTGCAAAACGTCACAGGTTTATGTGTACACATACAAGATCTTTGGCAAAATATTATTGATAAAGATGTAGAATGGCTCCCTGTGATTATATAATGACCTCTATTTGAACGTCGGAATGTTATATTTCATTGAATATTTTGAGAAGACGTATTGTAATAGTAAAGGAAGTATGATTATATCAGGAGCGGCAGGCATAAATAGAAATGATAAGTAAAACGGATTATTCGGTTAAATGGCGGATGTATACACGATTTGGAAGTCTGATATAAAAGTCAGACCCTGACATGGGGATGCTAGTGGAATGACGAAGCTATCTACGATCTGTGTAGGGCCGGTGTGAATTTCATCAGCGGCTGCTACAAGCGGTCTATATAAAAACGTGTAAACATATAATTTCAATATTCAAATGTTCTAGAAAATATGTTCGATATTAGGGGTATGCAGGTTTCATGAGATTAGCAATTTATAATAGCATAGCTATCATATACATCCTCCCTCTGCAGGGACTCGAACCTGATGGCATCGCTACACTCAGCCACGGCACGAACCCCTGCATCAGTAGACCGGGTGCGCAGGTACATGCGCAGCTTTCCGAACGAAAACTGGCGGCACCAATCAGATTGCTCGTTATATAATCGTTGAGGCAAATTTCAAGGAAGAACTATAAATGGGAAAACCCGGGCTAAAATAAAACGGGATTTCTGATTGGCTAAAAATCACATCATCTGAACTGCGCATGTATCTGCGCACACGGTCGATTATGGCAGGGTTTCGTGCCGTGGCAATCTCGATGCCATCAGGTTCGAATCCCTGCCGGAGGAGGATGTGTCATATACGGCTCCGCGTCCACTGATGGCATGTGTATAAGGATATCAATTCAATTCAATACTTTATTGATCCTTATTACATTGAAATTCCGGGATAAAATTCCCAGATTCAATAAAGTTACAAATTTTAAAATAAGAAAATACAAAATACAAGTCACTAGGGTAATTCATACAGAATAACATGAATAAGTTATTTAAATGACAATGTCTACTTCCACCCAGACTCAAGTCTAGGATATCGAGTGACAGCCAAACCGGGCCCCGGGACCAGGCCGGCTGGCTACACGATATGCTCAAAGTCATGATGAAGCAGAAACCAGAAGAGCTCTTTCTTCAACCATGGAGGCAATGACGTTGCAGACCAGCTTAGAGGCAAAAGTGAATCGAAGTCGGTCACAAGTTGACAATTTTTTTAGAATTAGACCAGTCGAAGACTGTATCATCTACCCAATCGCCAAATCTCATAATTCCCCAAATTTCTTAAAACTTCGATTTCAATTATGCAATTCCACATTAGCTTATCCCAGAAATTCTACATTTTTTCGCAGGCGTCAAATAATTTATAAGTTAATTTTCTTGTTTCTTCTTCGTCAGCTTGAACCGGATGATCCGTACTGGAACGAACAGGGAAGCTGTTTGTGTAAGACGGAATATGATGTATGCAAAAGATGTACAGTGACCGTAACGCAACCATTTAAATTTGACAGCAGTGAGTGAATGTATTTTGTCTAATTTTGGCTGCAGCCTTGAATTGGGGCAGTTTTGAAGTCCGGTAGCGAGCGTCGAGCCAGGAAAGTATGAATGAAACGCCGAGGTCTTGTTCAAGTTACTTTCACAGGGAGCAGAAAAATAAATACATACACTAGACTTCGGGGCAATGGGACTTCGAATATCTCACCGGGTCCTTGACATTTTAGGGCGCCTTCAAAATTTAGGGGAGGGCTCGCCTAGATTCCCTTGGACACTCTAAAACTAAAACTTGCATTCCAGGGTTTCGTGTCCTGAAAAATTCCGAAAAATTATTTCATACAAGCAGCCATTTCTGGAAAAGAAATTGCACGTATAAAAGTTGTAAATTGTGTTTTCATTTGAACGGATCGTGCAATCAAGCTTTTTTAGCTCGATTTTTTGACTTGATAATAGATTGTTTACATTTTTGGGGGGGTTTAGAATTGAAGTCGTGCAACAAAGAAGCGACCACGCCGAGAACAACGACGACAGCGGCAGCGATCGCAACTAAAAACATACAAACGACACCTACTCGACCTCCGGTGGTACGAACAACGCAACAACCTTCGAGTTGGTTGACGACCGTCTTAGTTCCGATATCGATCGTCGTCCTTATTGTAGTAATCTTGCTGATCGTGCTGCTGTTCAGGAAATCAAAATGTTCTGTCATTTATTATTTCATAAAACCACCGCCTTTTGGTAAGTATCATCTTTCTATAATTACCGTTTACTCAGAAATAATCAGTTTCCCACCGTATTAGAAAATCGGGAAAACTTTGGGAAAGTTCTTATAGAGATATGGATAGGATTTCCACTAATCTGTACGTACGCCCCTTCGTGATATACGAGATGATTTTTTTTTCATAAGTTCAACTTATATGTTCGAATTTCGACTTATTATGTCGAAATCCGACTAATCATCTCGAATTTCGAAATAAAAGTAACTCAAAATTCGACATAATAATTTCTACGTAACGATAACTTGAATTTTGACGTAATAGTCGAAATTAGACAATAGTCGAAATTCGTCACAATTAACTCGAAATCCAATATAATAAGTCGAATTTCGACAATGCGTTTGCCATTTGTGTCATAAAACTAGTGATGTATTGAAGACTTTATCGAAAATAGAATTTACTGATTGAAAAAATATCTATTTTATTCTTGGGAAATTCAATGATTTCATATGAATGATGCTTTTACATTTCAGCATCAACTGCTTGTCCGTTCCCTCCTGAAATCCGCGAACAAATTGAAGGTAAATTCTTCACATTGACTAAGTTTACAAAAGTGATGCGGCCGATAAGCAAAAACAAGGCATCATTATATTTTTAGCATTAACCTCATTTTCTTATAATTTAACGCAGGTAATTCGGGTCTGGTGGCGTCGAAATTGAAAATTTTCGTTCTCTACGAATTCGGCCGCGATGAAGCACACCACGAAATCGTGTTGCTGTTCTGCCGTCTGCTGAGCGTGCACGGCGACGTCAACGTTACGATGGCCGACAACGCGACGCTCGCGATCAACAAACGCGGCAACATTACGCAGTGGATCGTGAACGAGTTCGCGTCGGCCGACCGAATCGTGATCATCAACTCGCGACACTCGCGCGACTGTTACAATCGCTACTGTAGCGGCGCCGGCGCCGCGGAGCAGACGGATCGCTGTAACTCGAGCACGCGCACCTTGTTCGCGACCGCGACCGACCTGCTCGAGAAAGAATACGAGATCAACAAGTCGAAGTTGGTTAACGCGTATTTCGCGTACGACGACCCGGCGACGTGTTTGATACCGAAGTTCCGAACGGGTGTCGAACACCGGCTGATGTTCGAGCTGGCGAAGTTCTATTTGCACCTACACGGCCGCGAAGTCGTCGACGACGATTGGCTGGTGAACAACGTCAGGAAGTTCAACTTCGACGAGTTCACCGATTTCCCCGAAGGGCGGCAGCTCGCGCAGCGCATGGCTGCTAAATATGACAATAAAGACAGCGGGTTCTCGCTTGACAGCGGAATCAACCCGCGCCTGTTCCCCGACGTTGGAATGTTTTCCCGTCAATCATCCGTTCCACCTGACTTGCCATTGACGGTTCTTTCAGGTAAAAAGTTCAAGCTCTTTTATGCTTTTTCAGTCACAGTTTTAATTCCCAGTAATCGCTAACTGGTGTCAGTTGTTAGATTGTTTAAAGAACCAACATAAGCTTTTAACTGATCATCTCAAGTTGTTAGATCGGCTCTAGAACCAAATTGAGGTTAGACTGGTCTTAAGTTGTTAGATCAGTTATAGAACCAAAATGGGCTGGTCTTCAGTTGTTAGATTGGTTTTAGAACCAAAATGGGCTTAGACTGGTCTTCAGTTATAGAACCGAAATGGGCTTAGACTGGTCTTCAGTGGTTACATCGGTTATAGAACTAAATTGAGCTTAGACTGGTCTTAAGTTGTTAGATTAAATCTAACAACTTAAGACCAGTCTAAGCTCCAGATTGGTTATAGAACCGAAATTGGCTTATACTGGTCTTAGGTAGTTAGTTTTATGATAGAACCCAAATGAGCTTAGACTGGTCTAAACGTCCAGTGCCACAAGTTGATATTTGTTTGTGAAATTTAAGATACATGTACATCGGATATGAACTACTGTTAGTTCTAATTCTTGACTTGAATTGAGACATGATGTATTTACTGATAGATTCCTGTGTCAGTTCCACGGCTGTGAGTCTACATTTTCTCAATTTTACAGATTCGATTCATCACGAAGATAACGAGAGCCTACATAATGATTCACCGGAATGCACTGATCTACTTTCGCTTGTTTACGACACCGAACCGAAACTACCGATGAACGGAATTAGTGTATGAACTGCTGAGATCTTTTAGAATTTTCTTTGTATTAGAACTTTATATGTGTCGTTGTTAACAGAGCTGCAAAACGTTCCTGATTTTCAGTATTTTCCTTCTATTTTGTCCAGATTTAATTTGTTCGATGCGTACAGATAGATACGTATACGTGAAGGATCTTACTTTTCCGTCTAAGTGTTGATTACTGATCAGTTTGAACATTTTATTTCATATTTCAATGGAATCTTGCTGAAAAATATACGATATGTTACTGATAGTATTTTTCAGAAGTTGGCAGCCCTGCGATAAACAGAAATGTGAAAGTTGTCTTAGAGGGTCTTGAGATATTTGAATTGAAAACCCACTCACCCGCATAGCTGTATAGCATACGGCAGTGGTTTTTTTCTGCTGGCGTTTATATGCTCATCCTCCACGTACTGGTAATCCACATTTACGATGACAAAAACAGCGCCAGGTTCGTTTCCTTTTACTTCATTTCGAGGAAGCGTGAACATAGCAAAAATGATTGTCTCAGTTTCGATCAAATGAGTCGATAGAGCCTGATTTTATTAAAAAAAAAGTTCCCTCCCGCGTCTGTTCTATGAGTCTCAGGTTGAGCTTTTTATTTCAACTTTTTTATTTAAAAAAAGTAATAAAAATAAAATTCGCCCGCCCTCGTACTTTCCAGAAAAAAAATCTAATGAGAAACTAGGGTATTTCTTTGTGTGGCCTTAATGCAACTTCTATTTTGAGTTGTATTTTTGTTTAAAGCACTGTGTCTGTTTTCCACGATGGCAGTAACAGTTTTTTTGGTAAATTTTTTTGTAGTTTTCTTGATAAAAAACTTCGTTCTCTAATTTTCACTTTCATTAACCCAGATTAGACATTACGTGTACAGTAATCAACCGTAGCTAAAAGGTGGGAAAAGTTGTAACGAACAATGTAAGAATTTTGGCTGGGGAAACATTTTCTCCGACTTGTTACTTACAGCGCGCAAAAGGCAATCGTGCTTCGTAAATGAAAATGTTTGTGGTTTGAAAAATATGAATGTTATCTATTCCATTAAATGGACTAGATAAAATTCATATATTTCAAACCACATCTAAATTTGTGTGAGGCAAAAATGTCTCACGATGATCATATCGCCATTCTGTGAGGGAGGAAAGTGACAGAGTCTCGTGATGCAATCATCTCGTAGCTTCTATTTACAGAATATGTTTGTACTTAAATCATGTCGTGTTCGTTCTTATATTAAAATGTATTTAAAAAAAGTATATTTAAATGAAAAAAAGTAAATGAAAAGAGGCAAGCAACCATGACACTTCCGACTTTCCGTCTGAAGGTCATAGTATTAACATCCGATTTAATCCAGAGAGAAAATTTTTAAATGAAAATCTATGAAATAATGAAGATTACATACATTGGTAAATCTATTTATTTTCTATAACGCTGATTTTAATTGTGATCGGAAATTGTTTATCAATAAAAGAGAGTTTTGTAAACGTTGCGTTCATAGCGATTTTTAAGCCTTTCAGGAAGTTAGGCCTGCTCCAGAGTCAGGATTTCGATCAAGGCTAATTGACTCTGAATCCAGTTCCACAGTTGTGTGGGTAATTTGACTCTGAATCCAGTTCCACAGTTTTGTGGGTTTAATTTGACTCTGATCCAGTTCCACAGTTGTGGCTTTAATTCGACTCTAAATCCAGTTCCACAGTTGTGTCTTTCAGTGCTTCTACACCGCAGTGCGGTGTATCAATCAGTGATAGATTTTGCTAGTACACCCGCACTGCAGTATATTGATTATTAGTAATATTATTACATAATTAGTAATTAGTAATTATGTCTCTTGAAAAATGGCAGCACCTGTCAAACATTGTGAAATATTGGTAACTAACGATACACGGCGCAGCGGTAGTAGAGGCACTGTAGTGGTATTCCCGTTATTCAATACACTAGGGTGGAATTTTTAAAAATTTTCAAATTATCTCCAGCACTATAGGGTATTAATTAGTCAGCACCGACAGGGTTAATTTGACTCTGAAACAAGTTCCACAGTTGTGTGGGTTCAAGTTTCTCTGGATCCAGTTCCACTGTTTCGCGGGTTTAATGTGGCTCTGAACTTAAGATCAGTAGGCGTACAGTTGTGCTGGTTCACATTCGACTCCGGATCCAGTTCAACGTTTGTAGGTTTTTTATGTTGACTTTGAACTCTTTCACAGAAGGTCAGTTAAAATTTCTGACACGAAACTGTATCATCAATAATAAAAAAGAAACGACTGGCACAAGATGATTTATTCCAAAAGCTGAAATTAGAAAATCCAGAAGCAAAGTGAAAGAAACTTTATAGCGACTGAAAAGAAATTGATAATAGAATTTATAGTATTTTCACCTTGAAAAAGTAAAAACTGGATAAAATGCATGGATATGCGAGTTGGGGGGGGGGGGGGGGAGTAAAACCTGCATGTCGAATCAGTAAACATGGAGATTAAGCCAGCGGATACTACGTACTTCGAAAGTAAACTGATTGTCGACGAGTATAATCGGTCGACAATCAGGATTGTAGACATTGCCGACGAGTACAATCGGTCGACAATCGGGATTGTCTATTTCAAATTGCTGAACCACCATAAAGAGAACCCACCACGATGGAACTATATTACCTATTCTGGAGTCGAACCGGCAGAATTATAAATTAACCAGGAATTTCCTGTTAAAAGAATTCACTGAAAATCATTGTTTTTATGACGCACTTTATCCCCGTGTGACTGCAAGCTTACACATTGTCATCCTCGCTTGCCAGGGATCCAGTATCACTCCCAAACTCGCTTCCACCAGCGAACAGCTTTAGCGTAGTGGGTCGAATCCCTTGAGGGGTGAAGATGACACATTGTGGAAAACATTGTTTTTTTACGGTCATCATCGCACAAGAATTGCACCAGACCCTAGTAGAATTCACTCGATGATCGTGGAAAATAGACGATAAACCAAAGTCGTATACAGATAGCTTATAGTATTAAAACCATGATTTATTTATTCACAATTAAACCTTCGAAATGACACGACGTATAATGGATCAGTGCTGGTATCGAGTCCGCGCTATCTAAACTCGGTATGCTCGTCTCAGTATCTCGTTATGATTCGCAAAAGGGACAGGCATGTTGATTCAAATAACCGGTTTGTGTCTGAATAGGCCTACATAACATTCCATTCGCGTAAGAATAAGATAGTCTTAGATCAGAGTGACTAATAGTAAGTAATTGTATTTATTTTACATATCATTTTGGACCGAAGAAGGGAGCAATTTTACCACCTGTCGTATAACTATTTCTAATAGTTTGATAAACTTTTCATTCAACGGTTGTGGGAATTTACTAGTGATCTGTGATTTATTGTGATCTAGTGACTTCAGACAAGTCGGGTGTCCGATGCTCCACGTGAGCGTCTTTCTGATTCACCATTGCCAAACCGAAAAGGATGAAACTTGTTCTTTAGATTAGCCAAATTTGTGAGTGAATGTTTATAACAATTTCTACATTTTTTTCTCTTAAAATTGTCATGTAATTGTGTTCATTCCGCGATGCTTTACATTTGCGGATCAATAAAGTATTTTCAATTTGAACTTGAATTGTATATATATCAATGAGTTGGGGAAAACCCATCACGTTCCAGCCTATCACTGTGCGCGCTTTGCAATAGGAAAATGGTTGTTACTTAGAATTAATATTATTTTCTCTACAGACCTCGCAAACAAAAGTTCACAGTTGATAGATGACAGTTAGCTAGCTAGCAAGGTGGGTCGAAATTATGATTACTTTATTATCAGATTATATATACGCTTTGCCCACACATGCCACACACAGGTGTCTGTTGGCGATGGGCTTTGATTTTACTTCCTCCCAAACATAGGGGCTCGTATCAGAGTTGTAGGTAATGTAAAAACGATAATCTGTTAATCCAACGTATATAGTATATATAAAATAAAATATTATTTTATATATCACAGGGGTTTCGCGATGGGCTTGGATTTTATTTCCGGGTTGTTGATAATCTCGCGAGAATGGCGCTAAATATGAACTGCAGATAAATTCAAAATATCATAGAAATACCTTGAGTTTATATTGTTTATTTATCCGCTATTAAGTTCCGATAAACAATTGGTCGTTAAGGATCATCATCAGACAGTCGTCACGCTTTACTATATAAAACAACAAGGGATGAAACGCAGTTCAATTCGTGCCAGCCAGAAAGTTGGGACAGTCACGTGACAGTCGCGCTTCTTATTTGAATGAATGCAAACCCGAAGCATCTAAGATGGAAACTATGATACGAAAAATATTTGAGAATAACTTACATTCAAATGCATTTTTTTTCTATGAATTATATATTTGATCATAATTTATTCTTTATAAGTTATTAGTTTCATACGAATCATAATCCGACAATTGATATCGGTCTGTGAATATGTTAACTTTTCATGTTAAAGTTTTAAATGTGATGACATCATCAGAATGTCACGTGACTGTCCCAACTTTCTGGCTGGCACAACTCTGAAGGCGTTTCATCCCTTGTTATTTTATATAGTAGCGTGACGACCGTCTGATAATGATTCTTAACGACCAATTGTTTATCGAAACTTTATAGCGGATAAATAAACAATATAAACACAAGGTATTTCCGTGATATTTTGAATTTATTCGCAGTTCATATTTAGTGCCATTCTCGCGAGATTATCAACAACCCGGAAATAAAATCCAAGCCCATCGCCAAACCCCTGTGTACTATATACGTTGGATTAACAGATTATCGTTTTTACATTACCTACAACTCTGATACGAGCCCCTATGCTCCCACAGTTCCTATTGAAAACAACCTCATTCACCAGAGTGTAACAAAAACACTCAAATTGTCAGTGAATTGTCAGTTGGGAACACATCCAATGTCACCAATGAAACTTGAAAAAAATCAATTTTATTGCGTGATATTGAAATCTTACTGTAGACTTGGGCCCAAAGCATTAAATTGATGAAGAAATGAAATCAATTCTTAGTTAAAACTTGGAGAATTGAAAACTGACGCCAGAGTTAAGCCGGGGTGGATGGAAAGAAGATGAAACTGTAACTCTAAGGTTTGATTCATTTCTGAAATTTTGGCTTATAAGATTAGAAAGTTATGAGGAAACGGATCAAATGAAATGAAATTTTCTGCGAGAAAAAAACTTAAAAAATTTACCAACTGAATATAACCCGTCTCTTTACGACTCTGCTAAAAGATTACTATTTCGATTTAGATTGTGATCAAGAATTTCTTTATGGTTTAACCCTTTCAATGCGTCTACACTGCAGTGCGGTGTATAAATCAGTGTTGGATTTTGCTAGTACACCGCACTGCAATATATTGATATTGGAATTAGTAATGAGTAATTATGTCACTTAAAAGATGGCAGCACCTGTCAATCATAGTGAAATATAAGTTACTAGCGATACACTGCGCCAGGGAGTAGACACACTATAGTGTTATCCCGTTATTCAACACACTAGGGTAGAATTTGTCAAAATTTTCAAATTATCTCCGGCACTATAGGGTATTAATTAGTCAGCACTGAATGGGTTAAACCTTGTGAAACCATAATGTAACTTTCTATGCCTATGGTGAAACTGATCGGAGGGTTTTTAAAAGATGGAAGAATTTTGACCTTTGAAAATAAAAGGATCGACGAGAAGATTACAACATATTTCTTAATACCTTGGAATGCAACGCTACATAATAAGATAAAAACCCACTATCTACAGAATAAAAGAATTTAAAAACAAGAATTTATTTATATCATCGTCATGTGACGATGATCTCTAGGGTGAGATTGAAACGTCGTGTATTCTATATATTTTAGATTGAATAAATAAATTCTTGTTTTTAAATTCTTCTAATCTGTAGATAGTGGCTTTTTATCTTATTATCCGTTCACCACGTTTGAGTGTGGTTATCGTTCTAACGCTACATAGGCCTAAATCGGAAAATTATTTTCTGGCAGAAAAAAATTGAATGAGCAGGAAATACAAATGTCAGTACGAAAATTGATTTCTTTTGCGGAAAGTATTCTCTAATCCTCTGGAAAAACGAGTTAATAAAAATAAGCAATGCACATGGCCAGCAGTACCGAATTCCTTATTTGGCGAAAAAAGGGGCGGAGACTTAAGTTTTTGCTTCTGCTCAGACGAGACCGTACCGATCCGCGGCGCGCTGCCTTCGGCGACCGGCGTCCATCTGATAGGCCTAAACAATTGGATCAGTATCAGACGGTCACATCCGCTGTAATATCATAGGCCTACTGCCTGGATACAACAAGAACTAACAGTTATAACGAACAGATTTTCAGGGAAGGTTCACCCAAATATTTATCATATCAAATGTTTATAGTTGTTTATTTCTTATATCTAAATATAGAGTTGAAATTCTGATGTAGGCGTCGTCGTGCTGAGAGATGGCTATAGATGATGCGTAGATTGCGTTGATCTTGTGACGGTTCGATGGATATTTTCGAGAAATGTATTTTCTGACTGCGAGGAGCTGGTTGGTATCTGCTGCATTGGTGGTGGTACAAATAATCGTAAACGGCATCGTCCTCAGTGGCGCGTCATCGTCGCCGTATGTCCAAGAACAGACGTGCGGCCACAAATACACGGACGTATTAGACTGTTCAAAAGACTCACTGGTAAGTTTTACTACTGTAAAACCCCTCTAGTGAATACCTACATCGGGACCGAGCAAATAGATGATTCACCCTCAAGAATTAGCTACAGCGGCCGACCGAGTGGCTTTGAAATGGATTTCAACAAAAGTCGAACCAAAATGTTATACTGGGTCATTCATTTATTACGTACACATTAGGGGAGGGGGAGGGGTCAGTGCAATTGCGTACTGTAATGCTTAATGTATATGAAAAAATGGCCGATTTTGCGTACAGAGGGGAAGGGGGGTTAAAAATTTCAAATTTTATGCATACGTAATAAATGACTGATCCCTACCGCAACTTGTTATAGGCCCCCTTTTCTTCTTCATGATGATTCTAGCACTTGCAGTATGAAAGCTTTCTCGCGTAAAAACTGCCCGTAAATAAAGTGATATTATTTGAATGATGAAAGCGGGACGATATGATTTACGGCGAATGCGATAAATGCCGTTTTCTTATCGATGAACTCGGTTCTTTTAAAGTCACGTTTTCGCGAGAGTGTTGGCATAAATCCGGATTAACCCGATACGGATTAAGCGGATCCGACTGTACAGAGAATTCAAAGAACATATGTAAGACCAGTCTCAGATTTTAGATCATCTTTCTACTGAAGATAGACTGGTTGAGACTTAAATCTCAAAATCTCAAGGCTGGTTGGTTGGCTAGTTGTTAGATCGGCTATAGAACTAGGAGGTGGTTGGAACCAGTCCCCGAGTCTTAATTGTAAACTGAGTGCTCGGCTGTTTTGTCTGTATATATCATCCTAGTCATTTATCTTGTCTTTCAGCCTCACGTACAGTGTACCGTTATACAGGACAGTAACTGTGAGTAATGATTATTATTATATGGCATTTTAAACTAGGTATGCGCGTATTCCATTCGGCATATCAATGACAGAGTTCGGGTTTTTAGTGCGGTTAATTATTACGCTATTAACGGTAGACTTTGTTGATATGTGCGTAACATAAAAACCCACCGGTTCTGATGATGATATCCAAGTGACATAAAATGACTATTAGTGACGCATAAATCAACGAGTACTGTTGCTCTTCTGCTCAAATACCTAAATGCAGAATCAGATAAAAAATACTGGTCCTTGTTGTGTAGTTGTCGACATATTTTGTTACCACAATCAATGGCGTAGTCGTTGCTCATGACATGTTTCATGATTGTTGTGAGTTTCAAGGTCATCGGTTGTGGTATATGGTCACCAGCCAAATAACTTTTGCTTGGTATTGTACCTAAACATATTTTGTTACCACGATCAATTGCAAAATTTTAGCTGGTGACATTGTCTATGATTATGATGGTTCATTGTCTATGATTATGATGGTTCATTGGTTTTTGTATATGTTCACCAGGGGCAGTGTTTTCAATAAGAAATTAACAAGCCAGGTCCCTTTGAAAATCAGGAGGGTCCCATAATATGTCACAGTCCCGGAAATGAAAGCTGGTTTGAAAAAACAGGCGGGTCCTTTACACACGACGGACGGGTCTGGGACCTGGCTCTTATTGAAAACACTGAGGGGGCGTTGAATATTGATATTTTCTGATTGTTGAGCATTTTTAAACCACTTACCAAGCGGGCGTGGTGTCCCTGGACCCCCCGTATCCCTAGTTTGTAAGCCGGAATGAATGTTTTATATGGAAACAGGGCAATAAAACATTATTCCTGTTATCAATTCTTTCATCTTTTTTATATTTAAAGTCTGTAAAAATGGTACTCTGTATACTGATGGCAAGGGTGGTTGGCCTCTTAAACCGAGGGAATTGAGCCTGTTACCGTATCAACACGAGTATAAATATGAAGGCGTTGTCTATTTATTATCAACTGTTATTATTCAGTGGAAGCCTTCATTTAATGGTAAGTTATCAATATACGGCTAAAAGTTGCAAGACAATGTTAACCCACTTGGGGCATAGCTGCAGAGGGCTGTTGGGTCCACTGTTCGCACTTAGGTTATGGACGGAATCCAGTTATTTTGGGAAGTTTTGAAGATGCTTCAATGGATTGTTTTGATATTTGGTTTATACATGTATCTACCCCGGATATATCTTCAGCCCAAAAATTGGCCTGATCATATGCAAATTGTTCACCAATACCTGCACTTTATAGCCCACTTGGCCGGAGGCCATTCGTGCTTACGCTTTACCCCTGTGTCAGGTTTCTTGTGAAAATTCCAGACCAGATTTTTGACCAATCGTCATCAAATTCGGATATATTGTGTATGACCCAAACATCTGGGATACTTGTGTTCAATACTTGTTGTAATTGGATCCAAGATGGCCGATTGGCGGCCCTCTTGGTTTCTGAAATGCACTATTTGGCTATCAACTGATATAATATTGATATGATATTCCATGCATAGCTTTCATTTTTTCATATGAAGATGTGAAGTGGAATGGTCTATCTATCATATGACCAAACTAGGTCATGATATCATCCAATATGGCAGACTGGCAGCCATCTCGGTTTCTGAAAATGCACGTTTTGAAAGGATATGACTGATATATACCATGTAGAGCTTTTCATTTTTTATATGGGGGTATTATGGCTGGCTGGCCGCCATCTTTGATTCTGAAATTATATATTTTGGTTATCAACTAGAGAATCTTCCAGTTAGAGCTATCATATTTCAAAATTCAACTGAAGTGACCTATTTCATGACCAAACTAGGTCATGATGTCATCCAAAATTGCCGAATGGATTCTGAAACTATACATTTTGGTCATCAACTCGAAACGTTTCGCAGATAAAGTTTTGATATTTCATATAAATTTGTCAACTTGCAAGACCTGTCAACCTGTCAACTAAGCTAGGATGGCCGAATGGCTGACTGCCTTCACTTAAGCACCTGGCCAAGCAGGCTTAGATGCATTCGTATCTTGTTCCAAATTTTCTGCATGAGTGTTGAGTTTCAAGGTCATCTGTGTTCTTATGCATGTGCACCAGGGGGCTTTGAATTTTGAAACTGTCAGATTGTCAAACATTCACCGAATGGGCACAGTGTCACAGGACCCCGAGTTCAAATACCCAATTATAGAAGATCTGATATTTTTTCTAAAATTCCAGCTAATTTGCGGATGTTGCGAGGATACGAAATCAAACTACACTCTGACAGTCTTGATAAAACGCTCTGTAGAACGTTTCATTTCGGTAATGAGACCTGGGTGAGAGATGGCCGCGGGTTGCTGAATTATAGAGAAAAGGTCGTTATCTTCCCAATATATGGCATTCCAGACGCCAGAGCATTATTATGGTCTGATTATAAAATTGTTTATGTACTTTGCAGATATTTACGTACGATTGCTTGCATAAACTTGATAGCGGGTTGAACTGGAAAGTTACTGTTACGAGTTTACCCATTTACAAGGAGGCTCCAAGACATGAACAGGAGACATCTTTAACGTTCCTTTCACTACCATCAGCTGGTATGTTTAAACTGACATTACATGTTTCATCTTTTGACCCAGTTGATACTATTATATTTTATCAGTACTCTTTAAAAACTGTTCATTTGCACTTCACATGCGGTCAGGACTTCACCTGAGACATTTCTAATTGAAAATGAACTAAGAACACCAGACATTAGACATTTTATCATCGCATTTTTGGTTAATAATGCGTAGTAAAAATTTTTGAAGATTCCTTAATTTAAAGTTTTAACCCTTTCTTTCGAAGAACCAATTTTAAAAGACTGCTAAACTTAACATTTTCACCGTTTGTTCAGAAGGTGGCAACCAGTGGTTTGAAGCAATTTAATGAAATACTCTTTAAAAGGAAATTGATTTTCATTCATTTTGTATGAGGCTTTTACAAAATGAATGAAAATCAGTGGATCTTTTGTGGCAAGATTTAAAAGAAAGGCTTTTTGTATCTATCTGCAGGTGGTTCTCAAAGTATAAAGAGTTCCAGTCAGTGGTATACGTGGATCATTTTCAAAAGGCTCGAGCTCGAAGGTAAAATAACGGTGACGACCAACCTCACGAACGACTACAATCTTCGCAAATTTAAGATCCGTTTATACGACACGGTAAACAACGAATCCGTTTTTAAGAAAGATGATCTTTTCAGCGTAAGTAAATCTGAAACTCTGTGACAATTGTATCGATATTTAGTTACGTTATTCTTTGAAAAAAATCTAGCCTTTGACTAAGTGAACTTTTGTTGGAAAGATACTTGTAACTTGGTCCAGTGTTGCAGTTCTCGGAAATTTGACATTCGGGCTAATAGTAGACTGAAGCATATCTCATGTCGACAAAGATCCAGTTGGATTGTAAGCAGTGAAGTCAGCAAATTTCAACATCAGGAACGCTATGAAATGAGTGCATTACGTATTGAGAGTGAGAGAAATGAGAGTATTTCGTCACAAAATGCTCAGTCAACAAACCATGCGATTCTCCAATGATTGTGTCGTAGTCGACCTGAGTGCGCTTCAGATCAAGAGATAAACAAATTGGCAATCAGCGATCACGTGCTGCTGCTGCTCTTACCTCCTGAACTAGACTTGAGATTTTAAATTGTCGAGTCGAGCTTCACCCGAACTACCGTGAAACTGAGTCCTTCATAACGAACAATCCCACAATATGATGATGTCTTTAGTTTATCGATCATCAGTGGTTCCGAGATTTATCTAAATCACTGTTTCTCTGACGATGGGATTTTGTACAATCTCACAACTGTTAGAATCGTAAACTTGATGGTATCACATTCGCTCGTCAGTTATGCGATTGTTCATTATGTAATGGTTTCAAAGGTGCCTGAAACTCCATTGAAACTCTCAGTTTTGAAAAATATGCAATTTCGAAATTTAAAGTAGACTGAGCCTTTATTCTTTTTGCCCAATTAGACATTTACCAAATTAAGATTTTAGGTAGTGTTAAGGGTGAACATTTTCTAACAAAACCTCAGAATAACGGGTTTACCGAAAAACAGTACCGATGTTAAAATATTTTTGAATTGAAAAATTAATTTTGAATTGTTCTTTTCCCCTATGACTCCTTTTTAGTCGAATAAGTCAAAAGTAAGTTATTTGCATGTTTTTTAATATTTCTCTTATCAGAAAAATTTGACTGCGTCATTTTTCTGCATTTTGCCTTTCAACTTATCTACATTTTATCGAGACTCTTGCATATTATTAACACATTTCAACCGTTTGTATATAATATGTACATCGTATGCTTCATTCTCTACGTAACTAACAAAACAGACAGCTACACACAATATTTAAGGAATATTTGTAAAAAACCTACTCTAGTCGATTCAAAGTTGTGATCAGATAACTCGTTAAATTACCTAACTCATCTCTTCTTTTGTACCGATTTGTACTTTTGATTCGATTTAACTGATTAACTAAACGTTGATTCTTGACTTTATTTTCGAGAAATCGTTTTGAGTAGGTTTTTTATACACATTCCAATTATTCGTCTCACCTTCATTTTTTTGATGTAGTTCCGCATAAACTAAGCACTATGGATAGAAATCATTATCATGGAATTTCAACCAAATATTTTTTAACTGAAAAAAAATAGCAGTAAAATCTGCTTGGATCCTATCAGACCGGGTGAAATTCTTTGAGAAATTGGCAGCATTTAAAGATCACTACAATGTATATTCAACAAGCAGTTGCTGACTTTAAAGGTAGGTTTCGATTGGTCTCTACCATTTCTGGAATTCTCTACTGGCGCATTCATTACATCCACAATATAATGCTATACTTGTTCTGGATTGGCATAATCTGTAAACCTCTGATAGAAGCGGCCGGTAGAGGTTTCATCATCCGGAACTGGACTGGATTACAATCAATCTAGACCTGCCTTACATTGGACAAGTAACAAAAAGTCTGGATTAGAAATAATAGATTCAGCAGGGACCAGTTGCGTAATACCAGTAGTTGGTAATACGTAGTTGGTAGTTGATAATTTACATGGTACCAGTCTGCTATGGTATTTTTAGGTATTCATCTTGGTCCAGGTGCACAGTTGTTGGTAAACTGACTATAAAGTCCGTTACTTCTAATTGCATTTCATTACTTTTTCTGCGGAGTCTAATAGTGTTGATAACAATGACAATGATGGTATCTATTTCATCAATTAAGAAATGCTGAAATACAAGAAACACAAGAAGATTAGAAAATTGATGATAGGCACCTGAACAGAGCCAATAAAGGCTCTACAATCACTAGGACGTTCAGGCCCCTTGAAAGGTTTTAATGATAAGTAACGTTGATAATGGTAATGATGATAATGATAATAGTAATGATATTCTTAACCAAGAACTCTGCAACTGGGTCCAACTATTGAGCAACTGAGTCCTAAAACCTTGTTAAAATGGATTAAGCAGATTTTACTGTAGCTCTGCATTTGTGCACTTATTTGCTTTCTGGAGATGGTTCTATAGTTGGTCGTCGGTAACTTTTTATCAGCATTTTTGCCGGTCGCGATGATGATGCTGTTTGCTTTTTAGGATTTAGGGCACCGGAAAATCTGTAATGTATCCTAATAAATGTAGGATTTCGATGAAACGATTACCGATGTTTTTCAAAAATCTGAGATGATATTAAATCGTTTTCAATTTGGCCTCGTGTTTGCTCGGGTTCAACAGTCGTTAGTTAAGTTTGACTTAATACGAGTCAAACTCAACTCTCAACTGAAGAACTGGAACCAAGTGGAATCAGGGAAAGTTAGAGTTGGCCATGTCCGATATTCCAGCTTTGAAAATATTTTTGTATCACTATATGAATATGTGTAATTAACTACAATTTTTGTTTTTGTCAGGACGTCTTCAATATAACCAAAGTTTGTAGTGGTAATTACAAGATAATGGTGAGTATTAAGGATCCAGTTCCAGTAGTTTGACTAATGTAAAATTGGTTCATTTTCTAAGTTTTACTTCTTTAAAACCCTTTCGGTGCTGACTCATCCATATCTGAAAGTGCTGGAGATCTTTGTTCTTGAATCACTTGTTTTATTCAACCAATATTTTTTTCTTCTTCGTCAGCTTGAACCGGTTGATCCGTACTGGAACGAACAGGGAAGCTGTTTGTGTAAGACGGAACGTTATACATGCCAAAGATGTTTAGTGACCGAGACGAAACCGTTTAAATTTGACAGCAGTGAGTGAATGTATTTTGTCTAATTTTGGCTGCAGCCTTGAATTGGGGCAGCTTTTCGATCGACAGTTTTGAAGTCCGGTAGCGAGAGTCGAGCCAGGAAAGTATGAATGAAACGCCGAGGTCTTGTTCAAGTTACTTTCACAGGGAGGAGAAAAATAAATACATACACTAGACTTCGGGGCAGTGGGACTTAGAATATCTCACCGGGTCCTTGACATTTTAGGGCGCCTTCAAAATTTAGGGGAGGGGTTGCCTAGATTCCCTTGGATATTCTTAAAACTTGTATTTCAGAGTTTCGTTTGCTAAATATTCCCATAGAAATATTTCATAAAAGCATTTTCTGGAAAAGAAATTGCACGTATAAAAATTGTAAATCGTGTTTTTATTTGAACGGATCATGCGATCAAACTTTTTTAGCTCGATGCTTTGACTTGATGATAGAGTGTTTACGTTTTTTATGGGGGGTTTTAGAATTGAAGTCGTGCAACAAAAAAGCGTCCACGACGGTGGCAGCGATCGCAACGACAACTGCAAACTCACAAATGACACCTACTCGACATCCGGCGGTACGAACAACGCAACAACCTGGAATCACTTCGAGTTGGTTGACGACCGTCTTAGTTCCGATAGCGATCGTCGTCCTTGTTGTGGTAACCTTGCTGATCGTGCTGCTGTTAATAAGAAAATCAAAATGTAAAGCCATTTATTATTTCTTAAACCCGCCTGCTCCTCGTAAGTATCATCTTTCTCTGATTACTGTTTACTCAGAAATAATGAGGTTCCCACCGTACTAAAAAATCCGGAAAACTCTGGGAAATATTTCTTCTGGCGATATCGATTTCCACTAATCAATGGAAGCCCCTTGATGTCATACGAGATATTATATATGTTATTATTATTATTATGCATAATATGTCTAATTCCGACTTATTTTTTCAAATTTCGACATATTATGTCGAAATCAGACATAATAGTTTGAATTTCAACATGAAAATGACCCAAAATTTGTCTTAATTAATTCGAAATCCAACGTAATAAGTCAAAATTCGACATGAAAAGGAAACTCGAAATTCGACATAATAAAGTCGAATTTCGACTTAATTATGTCGAATTTCGGCAATGTGTTTGCTATTTGTGAGGCATAAACTAGTGATTTATTGAAGACCTTTCAAAAATACAATTTACTGATTGAAAAAATATTCATTTTATTCTTTAAAAAATTCCATGATTTCATATGAATGATGTTTTAACATTTCAGCACCAACTCCTGGTACTTGTCCGATCCCTCCTGATCCTGAACAAATTGAAGGTAAATTCTTCACATTGACTAAGTTTACAAAAGTTATGCGGCCAATTAGCAAAAACAAGGTATCATTATACTTTAGCCTTAACCTCATTTTCTTAACGCAGGCGATTCCAGTGCGACGAAAATTTTCGTTCTCTACGAATTCGGCCGCGACGAAGAACACCACGAAATCGTGTTGCTGTTCTGCCGTCTGCTGAGCGTGCACGGCGACGTCAAGGTTACGATGGCCGACAACGCGACGCTCGCGATCAACAAACGCGGCAACATCACGCAGTGGATCGTGAACGAGTTCGCGTCGGCCGACCGAATCGTGATCATCAACTCGCGACACTCGCGCGACTGTTACAATCGCTACTGTAGCGGCGCCGGCGCGGCGGAGCAAACGGATCGCTGTAACTCGAGCACGCGCACCTTGTTCGCGACCGCGATCGACCTGCTCGAGAAAGAATACGAGATCAACAAGTCGAAGTTGGTGAACGCGTATTTCGCGTACGACGACCCGGCGACCTGTTTGATACCGAAGTTCCGAACGGGCGTCGAACACCTGCTGATGTTCGATCTGGAGAAGTTCTATTTGCACCTACACGGCCGCAATGTCCTCGACGACGATTGGCTGGTAAACAACGTCAGGAAGTTCAACTGCGACGAGTTCACCGATTTCCCCGAAGGGCTGCAGCTCGCGCAGCGCATCGCTGCTAAATACGACAAAAAAGACAGCGGTTTCTCGCTTGACAGCGGAATCAACCCGCGCCTGTTCCCCGACGTTGGAATGTTTTCCCGTCAATCATCCGTTCAACCTGACTTGCCATTGGCGGTTCTTCCAGGTAAAAAGTTCAAGCTCTTTTACGCTTTTTCAGTCACAGTTTTAATTCCCAGTAATCGCTAACTGGTGTCAGTTGTTAGATTGTTTAAAGAACCAAAATAAGCTTTAAACTGATCTTAAGTTATTAGATTGGTTATAGAACCATAATTAGCTGAGACTGGTATAAGTTGTTAGTTTTATTAAACAACCAAAATGAGTTTAAACTGTTCTTAAGTTGTTATATTGGTTATAGAACCATAATGTGCTTGGACTGGTCTTAAATTGTTCGATTGCTTAGGTGGTTGGATTGGTTATAGAACAAAATGAGCTTAGACTATAGCCTTTAAGTTGCTAGATTGCTTAGACTGTTCCGAACGTCCAGCGCCACAATTAGATATTTTTTTGGAAATTCAAGATTCATGCACATGTAGGAAATGAACTTCTGATAGTTCAAATCTTCTGAATTTTACAGATTCGATTGATCACGAATGCAACACGAGCCTACATGATGATTCATCGGAATGCATCGATCTACTTTCGCTTGTTTACGACACCGAACCGAAACTACCGATGAACGGAATTAGTGTATGAACTGCTGAGATCTTTAAGAAAAAAACTACGCCACTTAACGTTGTCAGAACTGCTGCTGAATGTTCTTACAAATTTTCTATGTATTAGAAATGCTAACTTTATTTGTTTCGTTGTTAACAGAGCTGCCAACTGTTCCTGATTTTCAGTATTTTCCTTCTATTTTGTATAGGTTTAAATTCTTCGACGCGTACAGAAATTTGGAGGATCTTTCTGATGGTCATACTGTTGATTACTGATCAATTTGAACATTTTCTTTCATATTTCAACGAATTCTTACCGAAAAATATACGATATGTTACTGATAGCATTTTCAGAAGTTGGCAGCCCTGCGATAAACGGACATGTAAAAATTGTCATAGAGGGTCTTGATATATTAGAATTGATTGATTTAGAAAAACAGAAATTGGAAAGCTTACGAAACCAGTCGGGTGGACCACCAAAAGTTTGAAAACGTGGCAGCTGAATCTCTCTTGATGACATCAGGTTCACTGTCAGGGATTGATGGGTTTACTTAAGGCAGAGTATTTTTGTCTTGCAGTATGCCAGGTTTATATAATCCCTACCAGGTAGGATTTACCCATGCGAGAACTCGGAGAAAGCTGTAGATAATATATCTTTTAACACGTATTATATAATAATATCATTCATATGCACATATAATGTAACCTATTATACTGCTGATTTTGAAAATGTTCCAATGAAAGTTGTAAATTTCTTTTTCATGATCGAGGTAAAATTGCAAGCAAGGCTGAAAAAGTTTATACGTTATTTTTCCTTTATGCTGAGCTTGAAAGTTAGCCCTGTAGGCCTACGTAATTTTTTGAAAAATCATGATCGGGCTAACAATAGCAGACCTGGCACCTATAGGAATGAATTGATGACAATTCCTATTACAGTTTACCTAAGGCTAAAAAAATTGATACCTTGTTTCTCCGCTCTACCGAGCTTAAATGTTGACCCGGCCGGCCGCCTATCTACCCTATACATTACATTTTTAAAATCGTGATCAATTTTACCATAACAGACCCGGTCGCTATAGAAATGAACTGTTTATAGATTTTATCATATTTAACAAAAATGACCCGGCCGCTGTGGAGAAACAAGGTATCATTTTTGTTTAGCCTAAGCGACCCGGCCGATTAGGAGAAACGAGGTATCATTGTTTTAGCCTAATCGATAGGTGTTTCCAATAAATGGGGCAGGAAATCTCAACGATGTGTGAATAGGTAATCGGCATAAATAGGTAATGATAAAAGGTCCATAGCGTTGGGGGTTCGGCAAAAACATTCAGTTTCACTACGGCAACTGTTACAGCATAATACGTATGAATTGAATCTTTTCGACCTCCGTTGAGCTGAGCGACCAAAACCGAGCCATCGAATTTAGATATTTTTCCAGACCCCTGTACTGTTCCGATCAAATTAAAAATTAACCCTCCGCTCGAAAGCATGGACTACATGTAGTGTCTTTCACGAAAGTGGATGAAAGTGTTGTCCCACTGTTTTGAGTCGGCCGCCGGTTACTGTCATTTACAATATTTGTAGATTTATTTTTTTCCCTTTTTCGAGTTGTTTAACTTACTTAAATCATGTCGTGCACGTTCATATAATTAAATGAAAAAAAGAAATCAAAAGAGGCAAGCAACCATGACACTTCTGATTTTCCGTCTGAAGGTCATAGTATTAACATCCGATTTAATCCAGAGAGAAAATTTTAAATGACAATTTATGTGTGAATAATGAAGATTATATACATTGGTAAATCTATTTACTTTATATAACGCTGATTTTAATCGTAATCGGGAATTATTTATCAATAAAAAAGAGTTTTGTAAACGTCGTGTTAATCGCGAATTTTAAAAGTCGTTTTTAGGAAGGTATACATAGCCTACAACAGAGTCGGGATTTCGTCCAAGGCTAGAGTAGAGTTGCACCGTTGTGTGGGTTTATGATTTCACTCGGGATAGACATACGTGGTGATCCAATTCCACAGTTGTGTGAGTTTGATTTGACTCTGGATTCAGTTCCACAGTTGTGTGAGTTTGATTTGACTCTGGATTCAGTTCCACAGTTGTGTGAGTTTTATTTGACTCTGGATCCAATTCCACAGTTGTGTGAGTTTTATTTGACTCTGGATCCAATTCCACAGTTGTGTGAGTTTTATTTGACTCTGGATCCAGTTCCACAGTTGTGTGAGTTTTATTTGACTCTGGATTCAGTTCCACAGTTGTGTGAATTTGATTTGACTCTGGATCCAGTTCCACAGTTGTGTGAGTTTTATTTGACTCTGGATTCAGTTCCGCAGTTGTGTGAGTTTAATTTGACTCTGGATACAATTCCACAGTTGTGTGAGTTTAATTTGACTCTGGATTCAGTTCCACAGTAGTGTGGGTTTAATTTGACTCTGGATCCAATTCCACAGTAGTGTGGGTTTAATTTGACTCTGAATCCAGTTCCGCTGTTGCTTTAATATGACTCTGAACTCAAGATCAGTAGCTGGCTTACAGTTGTGCTGGTTCACATTCTTTCACAGAAGGCAAGTTATTGACTCGTTGAAAAAGGAGATAAGATATTTCTGACACGAAACGTTATCATCGTACGATAGCGCAAATAATAAAAAGAAACGACTGGCACAAGATGATTTATTCCAAAGCTGAAATAAGAAAGTCCAGAAGCAAATTGTAAGAAGTTTCATAGCGATTGAAAAGGAATTGATGATAGAATTTATAGAAAATTGGTTAAAATACATGAATACGCGTGTATTGCAAGTTGGGGGGAGGAGAGTAAACCTGGCGTCGTATCGGTAAACACGATGTGCAGATATAGTACTTCGAAGGTAAACATGATTTGCTTGTTTAGATATGTTTAGTAGCTTTATCAGGTAACGTAACTACCCGGATGCGGCACAGTAGCGATCAATACCACGTTCTTTTAATCTAATCAAGTCTACATTCAAAGTGCAGAGCACTATTCGTCTTCATGTTTGAAAACGCAATATGTATTCTAATATCGTTTCACCAGGCCTTTATCAATTAACATATCTTCATATACCTTTAAAGAAATTACATTAATGCCTCGGTCCTTGCTTCACAATTTGTGGCTTTCCGATATACTGTATTCGGTTTTTATCATGTATGAATATTATTACATAGAAACGTGTTGCAATAAGAAAATATATACGCATAAACTTAGATAGTTTTACTGGGGGTGGATCAGCAGACTGGTTAACAGCAGACGTGCAGTGAACAACGATCGTTTATGCTGCTTACCTTTCGAAAATTTGGGGCAGTTGCTCAAAGGTTTCTTCAGGCTAACTGGTGGACACAATGCGAAATTGCATCGTTACCCATGTATTTGTCCAGCCCCCCCCCCCACGCGCATGACGCAGAGAAACATGGAAATAGGCTACAGAAACATGTTTCGGAGCGTTTCTTTGAATTGTGTGCGAGAAACAAGAAGCACAGTTTCGAGAAACAGTGTTTATTCCGAGATCGAACATGATTCCGCGTTTCTGTTGTTTCCTGTGTCGTGTGCGTTGGGCTTAAAAGCAACTGGCCAAACATACACCGTCAAATACAAGGGTTACACATTTTCAATGATTCTGTCGCTATGAACAGAACAAAAAGGAAATTCATTTTCTCAATTTTATCTTCACAGTCTGGACCACCGCTCCGATTTTTGAAATTTGAATTCTTAACTGCCGCTGATGGTCATTTCGTACGAGTTGCTTTTCATCTGTTCTCCCGACAGATCCGGGTTGTAGTCCTCTAGTTTCAGCCAGTTCCTGAACTTGTCCATGCAGGCGTTAGCCGCAAACGCGAACTCGTACAATAGAGCCGCCATCACAGCCCCTAATGCCGGTCCGACCCAGTAGATCTAGAAAAGGGAATCGCCAAATTATTCAGATGTACATGTTACACACATGCGGGTATACCAAACTGCCGTCAGACATGGGATTATTATTAAATCAACAGCTTAATCTCCCGTTTCAAAAACTTTTCTATCGAATGGACTGAAACACTCTAGTCATTGGACAATTTAGCAACTTTCAAAAACTGATCACCCACTTCATGTATTCAGAACTACACCTAAGACATATCTAAAACGAATTACAAACACCAGTAATTAAACATTTTATCAGCACATTTTATGAACTGATCGTCCACACTTCACACGTGTTCAGGACTTCACCCGAGACATTTTTAATTGAAAATGAACTAGAAACACCATGCATTAGACACACGTAGAAAACCTGATCTTTGTCATCTGCTTGAGATGTGAGAAATCTTGGATAAATTGTGTGGAAACATTGCGTGTAGAGTTTCAGCGTTCGTTCTACTCATCTCATCCTCCTTCGACAGGGATTCGAACCTGATGGCATCGCTACACTCAGCCACGGCACGAACCGTGACAATTTCGATGCCATCAGGTTCGAATCCCTGCCGGGGGAGGATGTACTTATATTCATTGGAAAATATAGGAACGATTGTATCTCGGAAATGATGAACAACATAGAACATGAGTATAGATCAGTTAAGTTCAGTCGATCGTATCGTAGTTCGGCGGTTTGGCCCGGATTTCGGCTAGTGAGAACCTCTTTAGATAACGTTGTTTTTTATCAAGAAATCGATTGGCGACACATTATACACTTTATTCGTGTTTGTAGTTCATGGTCAACGAACGACAAGCGAAACGCACTCGCTCGTCAATATCACGAGATCAGGTGAAGACGATCTTTTGATCACGTTAGAACCCTCTTCTAGAACCTTTTTAAAACCCTCATGTCTGCCAGTACGGTCGAAGGAAAAAGACTTGCACGTGTACCTAGTGCCCACTGCATGCGTTCTTTTTCATCATATCAAAAAACACTTTTTTTCTGAAAATGTTTCTTTTCCTTGACGTTTGCATCGGGCTTAAATTGGTTATCTGGTACATTGTGAGTATTGTGCCCCAATCTCTGGTTGAATTAGAACCGCTGTTCAATGTACCCTTTCCCCATTGTTTTTGTTCATCTATATTCACCCCTGTTATGCTCACCTCTTCCGTATTTGAAGCACCTCGTGCGTACACCCGCTCCCCCAGATACGTTCATAAAAAACCTTACGTACATCCACCCATATACTACCGAATGTATACATACCCAATGATGCGTCCAAATCTGACTTGCCACCACAGATCCCAGCGATCGAGCAGGATTCATACTTGCTCCAGTGAATGGAATCTAAATGTGCAGATATTCAAATAAACCACCAGAAATGAAAATAAGAAACTACAAACTGTTTACAGCAGTGTGAAATTAAAAAAAAATGAAGAACATAGTATACGTGTTTTCAAAACCCATTGTTTGTCGTTTGCCCGCATACTTACACCAGCAAGATGCCCTATGAAAACTGCGATCCCGATTGCCAGTGGAGCCGAGCCTTTCAAGTCCGTTCTTTGATTATCGGTGGCCGCGAAAATCGTCGATACCAACGAAAACGTCAAGATGACCTCGTAGAAAACTCCAGCCGCGTCGGTGATCTGTCCAGCCGGTAAATTCGTGCCCCAAGCTCCACCGACTACAGCCGGAGTCATCGCTTTCAAGATTTGCACGCCCACGATCGCTCCGACGCTTTGCGCGGCGGCGTAGAAAACGAATCTGACTAGACTGATTTTTCGCGCTACGAGCATCGCCAGCGAAACGGCCGGGTTGATGTGTCCACCGCTTAAACCGGCCGTGATCCAAACCATCGTCGCGATGCCGAACCCGAACGCGGCCGCTACACCCATCCGATCATTCTGTAACACGGTCGGGCCCCACGAAAACGTGGCGCTAACGCCGATAAACAAAAACACCGCCGTAGCCACGAATTCGGCCAGAACCGCCGCGTAGAATTTCACATCTTTCAGATCTGTTAGACTGCTTCTAAGACGAGCCCTGTCGGTGCAATCTCCCATTTTTTTCGGCTGTCCGACTTCGACTGTTCCAGCTAGTAACGAAGTATCAACCTAAATCAGGAACCGAGCTTCTATTCTAAATGAAATCTTATCGAAACGGCACATATTATTCGTACTTATCGGTTTTTTCTTTATAGGTCGCGGTCGCTTGAATTTGATCGCCGTACAGCACGTGCAGCGCCTCTCTCGTTACAAAATACAAATCGAAAGATAATTTGTTCAAGTTCGATTGTGAAATCTCCATAGCGTTTCAATCGCAGGTGGTAATCATCGAGTTAAACGTTTTAACGCATACAAACGACGTAAGATGTTTATACGCGAAAGAATTAAAATTTTTTTTCGAAAAAGGAACTTGAAATCGGATCGCGAGTAATGATGGCCTGTGAGAGAAAGCGGGAACTGTAACGATATACGAATGAGTTTGAACGCGTCGCAAAATGCTTTTAAAAACAATTTAAATCTTAATGGGAATGTTGAAAGTACATCAGAAATCGTGTTCATGTACATATATACGCAGGTAACAGATATTGATTTTTGATTAACCATTTCGAGAGAGAATTGCTAGAAACCGAATGCCCGCAGTAAGTTTAGAACGGATGGCGAGTGGTGATGGCCTGTGAGGGAATTTAATCTACAAGCAGAAACTGTAACGATACCTACGAGTTTGAACGCGCGAAAATGTTTTCAAAATACTTTACATCTAGAAATGAAAAAAGAATGATAACAATACATCAGATATTGTAGATACGTGACTTCTTTTAATTGGCTATTTCGAGAGGAAAATAGCAAAATATCGAAAATGATAAATCAGCAATAAAAATGAAAAAGGAAAGCAAGAAGAATGCATGCTTTCATTATTCAATCATATCTAGTCCACCATCAATCAATGTTTTTAAAATCGAATTGTTGAAAGCATTTGTTCGTCAAACTACATTTAGTATTTTCTTTGTAATCGTTTAAAGCCAAGAGCATATTTTTTTCATGGATTCATGCTCATGAATTATCATCGTTATTGTTATCACCGTGATTCATTGTTTGTACGTTTCTAATGTATTATTTAGTTTCCTATACACGTTGTAACCATGGAACTCGAGCTATTGTAATCACGGTATAGATAATCATTAATGGTAATCACAGCAATAATTACGATATCAATATACTTACTACGTGACGTCCATCCTTGGACATCCCCCGCCTGTGACATATATACATGCATATAAATGCGGCTGGCGCATACGCACTAAAACATATCCTGAAATGAGACTTGTCTCGGATGAGGTCTGTATTGACCCCTTGGGTTTTCAAAACAAACATGCAATTGAAATTATCATTAGTATATTTGAATGTTTCTTATTCCTATGATAACTAAACCATTAAGGGTGCTTTTTGAAAAGGCCTCCACGACTAGCAAGTCCTTCTGACCCCGATTCTGAAATTGTTTATTTGCTGTAATTAGAAAAGAGATTTCCTGCTGTTGACGGAGCGCGACTGTCTTTGCTCGGTCAAATGTTGAACCTATTGTATCTGGTTTTCGATCTATTTCAGCCTACGACGGACCTACAGACAACAGTATTATAACAGTTCTCTATATATACGGAGGAATATTATGTACGGTCGCTTACGAAGCAGCGCTAATGATCTTAAAGACCCGAAATTCTACCGGGCTCTTGTGGCCGAATTCGTGGCTGCAGCAATGTTTTTGTTTATCAGTATAAGCTCTACGTTTTCGTGGGCACCGACCGTGTTACAGAATGATCGGATGGGTGTAGCGGCCGCGTTCGGGTTCGCAATCACGACGACGGTTTGGATCACGGCCGGTTTAAGCGGTGGACACATCAACCCGGCCGTTTCGCTGGCGATGCTCGTAGCGCGAAAAATCAGTCTAGTCAGATTCGTTTTCTACGCCGCCGCACAAAGCGTCGGAGCGATCGTGGGCGTGCAAATCTTGAAAGCGATGACTCCGGCCGCGGTCGGTGGAGCTTGGGGCACGAACTCGCTGAACAGTCAGATTTCCATCGCAACCGGACTTTTCTACGAGGTCATTTTGACATTTCTATTGGTAACGACCGTTTTCGCGGCTTGCGATAATCAAAGAACGGACTTGAAAGGCTCGGCTCCACTGGCAATCGGGATCGCAGTTTTCATAGGACATCTCGCTGGAGTAAGTGCATTCAAATGTTTGAATTCTTGGTCCGCTCCACCGATCAAGATTCTAACATCTTCCGTAGCCTCGAATTTGTTAGTCTATCATAGTTAATCTGGTGGTTAATCGCTTTCAGATTCCATATACCGGTGTTAGTATGAATCCTGCTAGGTCGTTGGGTT
This sequence comes from Tubulanus polymorphus, assembly GCF_964204645.1. Classification (NCBI taxonomy): domain Eukaryota; kingdom Metazoa; phylum Nemertea; class Palaeonemertea; order Tubulaniformes; family Tubulanidae; genus Tubulanus; species Tubulanus polymorphus. Next base: position 24,512,953 of record NC_134027.1, read on the forward strand.
CCGCGGTCGCTAGTCTGAATTTCACGGACCACTGGGTAAGTCTTTCACAAATTTAACGATTTTCTTTAAAAAAAAAACATACATAAATTTCTGTTTTAGCGGAAATGTTTGAAAATGAATTTTCTTTTTTTGGGGTAATTAACTTTGCAGTGGACATTTTAGTATAAATTCCAATGTTTCGTTTTTAACCCAACATAATACACCATAGGCCTACCAAACAACTGTTACTGAACTTAGTTTCCCCATAACTTTGACTAATATTATTTGTTTTCGTGTATTGTTTTGCCACGGAAGCCCAACGCACACATCGAGGCTGAAAACACGGAAACAGACACATGTTTTCGAGCGTTTCCCTGTTTCGTGTGCGTTAACGAGAAAAATGGTTTCGGTAAACAATGTTTCCGTGTGATCAAACACGTTTGATTATTATCCTGTTTTCAGAGGTTCCCTGCATCGACGTGTGCGTTGGGCTTTTTCGGAGAAAACCAATTCCAAAGTTTATCGCGTATTCTTCTGTTTCCCCTCTCACGTATTCTTATGTTTCTCGTGTGTTTCTCTCTGATTCCTGTTTACTCCAGTTTATGAAGATTCTCGTGCTTACTTCGTATATACACTTCTTTTTCAATTACAGATATTTTGGGTAGGACCTCTTCTCGGCGGAGTTCTCGGTTCGTTGAGCTACGAGTTTGTTTTCGCGGTTAACGCCTGTTCCACGAAGTTCCGCAACTGGCTCGTCCAAAGCGACTACGACCCGGATTCGCTTAAGAACGAAACGCCCGTCGAACAATTCTAGCGCGGATAGTCGCCGCCACTAGATGGCGCGAGGGTGAATTTCAGTTTGAAGTCTAGGCGAACTTCGGTTATCGGCGTTAGTCGGCTAAAACTTGTTAGAGTCCATGGTGAAACCGAATCTCAGTTAGTCGTAAATTTAGTCCGGCAATAGTCGATCGATTGCAGGAACGGATTCCTGGAGGCCAGTTTTGAAAGACTGTGTCACGTATCCCAAAAGGGCCCTTTGAAGTCCAAAAGTTAATATTAGTCGCAATCCTGCACTGAAATGCATCAATTGTCTTTTTCGACATAATGAAAAAGGACATGAAACGATTTGATGTACTTGTACAATTAAGTCTCATGGATTGAGCACGGTTGCTGTAGTTCAGATCGAGTTCCAAGATGGCCGACACTGAAATGTGCTAAGACCGAACAGGTGCGTTCGATTATAAGCTGCGATCGCTGGGTCGACTTACTCCGAAAACCGAAGTTCGCATTAGGTGAATAAAGTTATCTTGACTTAAAACGCGACTTTACAATGCGGTATCAGCTAACAAAATGCAAATCGCGGCATATTCACCGCGGCATAGATATATAATATTTTTATCAACTAAGGTTTTTATTTGAAGTGTTTGTTATTTGTTGGTGTCTTAAATTGATAATATTTTTGATAAATAAAAGATCAAAAAGCTCAAACGCTCCACTTATTGGACATTCAAAAGTTCAAGGCCGCCATTGGATTATTTGTTTCACTTTTAAGTCACCTGCGACAGAAGTTTGAGTTTTAGAACTTGGAGTTATCATTGAATTCAGCGCGATTACTCCAAGGCTGCCCGCATACGAGCAATCATCTCAGATTGAAATCGATTCTCAGTGCGCAGATGATTGCTCGTAGTCTGCACGTTTTTGTAGTAACATCGAAATCAGGATCTGCAATCTGTTGCTGCATGCTGCATGCAATATCCGACATCAGCAGCAGCATTTAAGGAGAAGGACTGCGCGAATTTGTTGAGATATTTACTGAGCTGTGCCTCAAACTGCTCAGTGTTGCAGTGGAGCGTTATCCGATAGTTGATGTCAATCCACTGTTGGTCTTAATTACGGGGGAGTCTCGATGTCGCGCGAGGAACTACCCGCATCAATCATTTCGTTGTGTCCATTATCGCCTCTCGTGATGAACGAGTTAATTACTAAATCATTGACACTATAACACGGCACATTTTTTCAGAAATAATCATTTATTCGTTAAATAAATACGAATATATCTATATATATATGTATAATATATATTAATACAGCGTAAGTAAAAATATAATAATAACGTACTTATGATTACCAAAATATAGTACGATAGAGGGCGTAGTAAGCTCGCCGTCTGCGATCCGAATGACGTTGCCGTCGCGCCAAACGACATTCAAATTGCGGCCCATGGACAGGTGGTTGTTGCTGCAAGGGCGCTCTAATTCGTGGGCACTTTCCAATTTCACGTATGTGTACTTATATAGCTGCGCCAAATATACACGACTTCCGATTAAACTGTGCGTATTGTACAGAAAACCCAGCACGGGCTTGAATCTAATTTTCACATTTTTCTCTTTAAAAAGTTCGAAAGCTAAAACCATTCGATAACTATAACATCTATACGACCTTCCCGACGTTAGAAAATAACACGTTAAATATACCATATCGATCTTCCTTTAAAAAAAACTGGCATCTTATAAACATCAATAGTAGAGCAAGCGCGTCGAAATATAGGGATACGTAAGTTTTGGTTCATTATCTCACCGCCATAGTGTATTCGGAAGAAACCATCTATAGGTTTAAGAGGTCAGCAAAGAGGTGTGGCCTAGAGACACCGGCTCGGCGCAGTCTGGCCGTCAACAGCAGGTCGGGGTTTCATATAGTCCACGAGTGGAAGTTTCATAGTTCGAAACAAAATAACGATTACGGTTCTTGTTCTTTGACTTCGCCCATTTCATAGTCGGCGTTTCCTGATTCGTATTCGTTTTTCGGTAAGTCCGAATCGTAGTCGTCGCTCGTCAGCCAGCATTTGACGCGTTGTCGACTGGCGTTGGCCGCGAACACCAACTCGTAGACGAGCGTCGCCACAACTGCTCCCAGCATCGGTCCGATCCAGTAGACCTGAAATCAGAAATAAAATATCGCGCATTACTGACCATGATTCTATGACTATACCGATTGACCGGAAGTATAATATCCTGATCTTATTCGATTCATAATCCAGTTCGTTGCACAGTTGTCGGTTTGATTTGATTTTGTATACACTGCCATGCATAGTTAGTGTGCTGTGTGGGATTTGACTCTGGATCCAGTTCCACAGTTGTGTGGGTTTAATTTGACTCTGGATCTAGCTCCACAGTTGTGTGGGTTTAATTTGACTCTGGATCCAGATCCACTGTTGTGTGGGTTTAATTTGACTCTGGATCCAGTTCCACAGTTGTGTGGGTTTAATTTGACTCTGGATCCAGTTCCACAGTTGTGTGGGTTTAATGTGACCTTGGATGCAGTTCCACAGTTGCGTGTGTTTAATTTGACCTTGGATCCAGTTCCACAATTGTGCGGGTTTAATTTGACCTTGGATCCAGTTCCACAGCTGTGCGGGTTTAATTTGACTCTGGATCCAGTTCCACAGTTATGTGTGCTTAGTTTGACCTTGACCCAGTTCCACAGTAAATGCTATGTTCGTAATAATATGATATCGGTTATATTCTAATGATGATCGTTCTTACCCAATGATCGGTCCATTTACCGCTAGCGACTGCCGAACCAAACGAGCGAGCCGGATTCATACTCGCACCTGTGACCGGTATCTAGAAACAAACACAGAATGAAACGGTTTTACTTACAACAAGAATCAATAGGAACACGAAACAAAGCGCCTAGTTTGGTAACTGGTACCTCGACAGAAAAAAACACGTTGAAAAAAAAAAGAATTCACAGTAAGATAAATATAAGGAGCCTTTTCCACATGCAAAGCTCCGAATTGGCTTTCTAAAGTTAAAAGTCTATCTTTCTGAACGACGGATTGTTTGTAAATGTGCTATCTTTTTAGTCAAATTGAATTTGGAAATTAGAAATTAGTCCACGATGGAGTAAAGAGCTTCATCTAATTTATTTGAGACAAAATGATATAAATGTGTTATCGAGTAAATCAAAAGAGTATTACTGGCTCTTAATTCACTGTTTCTTAAATCCGATGCAATATGATAATGTTTAATGATTTACTTACCGCGCCAAGATGAGCGATAAATACCGCTATACCGATAGCGAGCGGCCCTGACCCGCTCAAATCTGTTCGTTTACCATCGCAGCTAGCAAACACCGTGATAACTAGTCCGAAGGTTATGATCGCTTCGAAAAACAACGCCGCACCCACCGAAATGTGCGTCACCTTCGTCAAACCCCAAGCGCCGCCGATACTCGCCGGAATCATCGCTTTCAAGATCAACACCCCGACCATCGCCCCGAGGCATTGAGCAACGGCGTAAAAAACGAATCTGACGAAACTGATTTTTCGCGCTACGAGCATCCCCAGCGAAACGGCCGGGTTGATGTGTCCGCCGCTGACCCCGGCCGTGATCCAAACAGTCGTCGCGATAGCGAATCCGAACGCGGCCCCGATACGCAGAAATAAAGCGGCATCGTCGACGACTTTCCCTTGTTGCGGCGGCCACGAGAACGTAGCGCTTACTCCGATAAACAAAAATAGCAAAGCGCCGACGAACTCCGCCGAAACCGCTTTGTAGAAATCTACGTTTTTTAGATCCTTGAGGCTGCTTTGAAAACGGCCCTTTTTCAAACAAGCGTCGCCCATTTTTTTGTCGTCGTCGTCGTCGTCGTCGTCGAAATGCGATGTAACGGATCTAGTCAGAGCGCGATACTATCACAGCTACAACCCGGGAGCAGAGTAAGTAATTCGCGAAGAGCTTTGACAGTTTGACGCGCGTAATAACAGACGACCCGCGCAGTTATACGTCGGGCGCGTTGTGTGTGTCGTCGCAAAATGAACGTTATATCTGTTTTCAGTATATATTTGAATAGTTTTGAATATAGATATTAGGATAAAACAATAGGTTATGAAAAAGTTCATGGACACAGAACGAACAAACAAGAGCGAACGACTGCAAATCGTTTGATCGTTAATTGAACTCGTCTGATTTATCCTCTAGTCTTCTATGCTGGGAACACAATATTTCCAAATGTATTTCCCTGTGTCACGTGCGTTGGCCACTTGTGTGACCATGCCTCGTTATTTTTGTGTCTGAGTCTGAATGCCATTTCTGTCAACCACAAATTATGTCCTGTAGCCAGAATCGTTCAATCAGACACGACCAGCCTATCTTACTGGGTCATCAAACATGATGGGGATTCCTTGCAATATTTGTCTCGGATACACTAGCATATCTTTCTAAAGGTTTGATCATTTCAAAGGTGTGGTTGCGTGTATGCGGGGCGAAAACTACCTCATTTGTGTGCGTAGCTACGCTCCTGGCCTAGAACCACACTGGAATAATGCGCTTGAATATGAACTTAACCCTCGAATTTGTTAAATCTACCCGAGGATGAATATGATTTTGGAATACTCGTCTGCGCTCTGATGCTACCGGGAAACACGATCGGGCCTAATATGGAAATTGCATTTCGTTAGTAAAAAACACTCACTTGAATTTGAAACGGTCTCTTTTTCTACTCAATGCGGGACATTAATTTACATCGTACGAACATCTTCAAACAACCTGAAGGGCTCTCGAATACATCAGACCCCATAGCAACAAGTCAACCGCGCTTTTTAGTGAAGATAAGGTGTGTACAGCGAATTGACTTGCGTACATATTGGTTATAATAGGTGCTATTTTTTCAATTGTTGCTTCTGATAAGTCGACAACCATATCAGTAAGTTTGAATAGGCCTCTACAAACACCGTCGTGTTCAAAATCATATCAATCCTTAACACGTCGAATCCCTTTAAGATGTGCAACTTACAACTTAAACCTACACAACTGTGGAACTGGGTTCAGAGTAAAATTAAACCTACACAACTGTGGAACTGGGTTCAGAGTCAAATTAAACCTACACAGCCGTGGAACTGGGTCCAGAATCAAATTAAACACACACAACTGTGGAACTGGGTTTAGAGTCAAATTAAACCTACACAACTGTGGAACTAGATCCAGAGTCAAATTAAACCCGCATGACTTATTTCGACGAGTCAAATGTTTGGCCTGATTTTACCCTTTTGTAAATTCCAGGGGTGGTCGGAGCGTCGATTCCTCAGTTCAAATCACAAATCACAAAGAAAATCAAGAATAAATACACGATTTTATCAACAGATTGATATATTTTTTCAATGTAGAATCGTTTACAATTGCAACATGCACAATTCACTATAAAATGTTACTCAGCAGCAAGCAGTATAGACTTTAATAATAATAATAATAATAAGAATAATAATAATATTGTCATATTGATAAAAATATTAATCCCTGTTTATATATGGAATACATAAATTGTGTTTATGGAACAACTGAAAAATCCGTCAAATATTGGACCATTCCGAACACTCGGAAATAAGAGCAAGCCGGTTGTGACAGTTTTGAAATTGAATTTTGGTCGAAATCATGGTTGAGATATTAGTTAATTTCTTCAACGATTTAACTGATGCATAACCGAATGTTGGCCGGTAACTGTTCCACATATCAACAGTCAGGCAAGGCTAGTACAATGGCAAAATTTGTGTTTGTTCTGACGTGTTCCATCGTTAAAATAAATTCCGTGGCCGAGTGTAGCGATGCCATCAGGTTCGAATCCCTGCCGAGGGAGGATGGTTAAAGTTATTTAAAATTAGTTTTTAAGTTCGCCTATCTATGGAAATAAGGTTATCTATGGAAATAAGGTTCCCGAGTGATGTTAGGGGTTCGACGTTTGAATTTGACATTAGAATGAACGAAGAACACTCGTGGTGAATAAATTTTGGAATGAGATCATCCTGTCTCGACGGGGGAACCTGATGGCATCGAGATTGCCACGGTTCGTGCTGTGTCTGGGTGTAGCGAGGCCATCAGGTTCGGGAACCTTATTTCCATAGATAGGATAGGCGAACTTAAAAACTGTTTCAACTAACTTTAACCGGCTTTGATCATTAAAATTAGAACGATTATGCAAATAGTTTCAAAATAATTTATATCATTAACAATCGCGCAAGTGATCAGTATTGGCATTATTATGCGTTCTGAATTCGTTCATGTGGAATATTTCAACAGTTACAACAATAATAACAACACAATTACACAATTCTGGGGCCAGTTTTATAGACTGGTATTATCTTTAAACCGGGGGCTAACTCGATTGGAAATGAATTGAGTTAGCCCCCGGGTTAAAGATAATACCATTCTATAAAACCGGTTCCAGATTTATTAATGTTCTCCAGTATAAATGAAGTTTCATATGCTAGAGATTATTTTTTCACAGTTTCGGTTAAATTGGTTCGATTTCAAATAGTCTGGCTCTACTACAGTCAAACATCAACTTAATATCATCAACGGGTGCTAGGTGTCCGAAATCGATCCGGCATCAAGCGGTCTCATAAAAATAACTAATCAAATTAAGCAGTGACCTGTTAGCCAGCCAATCAGGTAACCAGGCTAATTCGACTAGTAACGACTAGTGAGGATATTTCAACAATTCAGGGCTCAGTTTCACAAAAAAGTTAACCTCAAGTTTTTGGTGTAATTGCTATCGGTGACTTCATGTTTTCAATGAGGATAACAATTCAAAATTAACCGTTTAGGTGTCCACTTTTTCGTGAAACTGGGCCCGGGGTTCGTAATTTTAGTAGCCAACCGGTGAAAATGTAATGTCTTATTTTCTAGATATCTCTTTTCGATGCCAGAAATTAGCATATACGCTCAACATACGTGTACAAAACAGCTAGACATATGCACCAGCATATAAAATATACTTCGATATACTTCATAAGTACTAATCGATTAAAAAGGGAGCCAGTCCCTAGAGACATCACCTGTTCAATATACAAATATCACACGATCTCGATTTTCAATCTAAAAACTACCGTTCAACATAAGTCACCTTTGTATATTATTTCCTACATTAGAAAAAAAATTGTTAAATGTGTTGACTGCATCATTCAGTATGGCTTCCAATTGCTATACGACAGCGCGAATAGGCAATAGAGCCATTGAACTAATTCTGTCAGGTTTTTTTTTTGAAAGCCTATACCCCGTATTTGTTACAGTTGCGTTGATTGTTGAAAAATTAGTTGAAAATCAGACGGCCTTCAGACCGAGTTGCACTTTAAGACCAATCTAAGCTCATTTTGGTTCTTTAAACCAAACTAACAATTTTAGACCAGTTTAAACCCAGTTTGGTTGCATAGCCAAATTAACAACTTAAGACCGGTCTAAGCTCATTTTAGTACTACAACCAATCTAACAAATTCAGACCTAAAGCCCATTTTAGTTCCATAGCCAATCTAAAAATGTAAGACCAGTCTAAACTCATTTGGTTATACAGCCAATCTAACAAAGAACCACAGGACTACAAGTGGTGACTATGCAACTGGTTCCAGGGTCATAAAAAATGAGAAGGTCCTCATCAATAACTCATCAATCTTTGTTTTGTGACACCGAACTCAGGGATAATTTTCAAATACACACGTAGACCAATTGTTTCACTCAGTCATGACACAATATCAAGGAATTATAATTCTGGCAGCTGAAAATACTTCAGCAAAACAAGCCAGTTTTCTACAGCGCAGCCAGCATGGCTCAAATACAGAACCGCTGTTAAAGAGTTCAGCGAAAATCTGCAGCTAGAGTCAACATTTGGCTCAACAGAGTTTACTTATTGAAAATAAACTTCAGAGTCAAACTCAGAGCTGAGGAACTGTTATCCAAGGTCAGGATCCTGATGCTGACAAGACTAAGGCCCAACGCACATAATTCAAGGAAATGCGGAAACTGGGGACGGAAACATGTTTCCACATATTTACCTGCATTTATGAGAAACATGTTTTCAGGACACAACGTTTCCGAGATCAAACATGTTTGTTCCCATGTTCTGTGTTTCCATGTGTCGTGCACGTTTGGCTTTAGATTCGAGACCACTCTAAGACCATCTTGGTTTGTAGCCAATCTTGGTAGCATTTGTCAATCCAACAACTTCCAAGACTAGTCTTATAATTTGAGACCACTTTCAGATTAAGTCTACACTGTGCGACTGGTTACAGAAAAGTTTCTCTCGAAGTCCAAAGTGGTCTTAAATCATGAGATCAGCTTCTAGAACCAAGATGGACTTAAACCAGACTTCAGCCTTCGCTGTGCTTCCTGGTCCCATATCACCGAACTATTTATCACAGTTCATATTATGCTATTGCGACTATAATGAAATGTCAACCGATTCCACAAATTGGTCCCCATAGTCTTCCATACGTGAAAGTATGATAAAAATAAATACCCGGTAGGATAACGACCTTAGAAATGGCGGCAACAAGAAACTAGTACAAATCGATTACTTGAGTATCAATGTCTTCATATCTACAGAGCATTTCTATAATATTCAGAATAGTGCATTCTATTCTACATAACTACATAATACCATCATACTCAACGTTATTTAGTGATTATCATCCGCAATAAATCAGCAGTCATCGCCATCAAATCATTTAAAATGCATCCATTCCATATACAAATATACATGCATATATAGAACAATCATTTTAACCCTTTCAGTGCATCTACACCGCAGTGCGGCGTATGGACAGTGATGGACTTTGCTAGTACATCGCACTGCGGTGTTCTGATGTAATTTGTAAACGTTTTTATCTCTAAAGAAAGATGGCAGCACCAGTCAAACACAGTAAATCTATAAGTAACAGATACAGTTATAAGTAACTAACGATACACCGCACTGTGGTGTAGATGCATTGTAACTGATGCCTGCTATTCAATGCACTGGGCTGGACATTTTCAAATTATCTCCAGCACTTTAGGGTATTAATTAGTCAGCACCAAAAGGGTTAATCTTTACAGAAATTTTCTTTGAATTGCAATCATGTTTCCTGCAGATGTTTCTATCCCGAATTATCTGATATTTCCCCATCACCAAATCTCAAATTCTCTCATCTGATATTCAGAAGTTACTTTTGACAGAAAATACAATTCAGAATTGTATTTGACAAACAATATGTTTTCGGTCGAAAGCAACAAATTGTAATATCTGTTTTTTTAGCCCAAACTCCGAGGCCAGTTCCACAGCCGAGACTTTATGGATGTAAATTCTTGTTTTGTCTAACTTAAAAAAATTTGTAAGGACTGACCTTGTCTCGGTCATAAGAGCTATCTTATCAACAGAAATATAAGCCAATCTTTGGAGGATTAGGGACAGGGATTTTAGATTAAAGCTTTAATCGTGGAACTGAGCTTTAGTTCTCAAAATAAACTACCGGGGTAGGTCTACCGTACTAAAATCACAAATATTTATCCAGACGACAGTTCTAAAAAATTCCATAGCTTTTTCAATAGCTTCGGACACAAAAATCGAATAACTTTTCCAAGCCTTGAAAACATGATCACTTATTTTCATGACATTTCCCGAGATTTTCAGCACCAGTACAAACCCCGAACTACAGGAATCTTAGATTTCAACGAATTTCAAATAATACTGTATGAATTGCGACTTCAAAATAGCATTCCTCTAAATTCAATTGATGGGAATGTTAGTTATATCTAGGAATACGCAGTTTGACAGCTGCAGATAAGAATCAGTCATGAATTGAACAAGCTTACAAATGCTGGAATAAGAGTTTTAACCGCGATTTGGCAGTTATCAGACGGCGCATACAAAATTTCGCATTCAAACATCTAAGTTTTACGGCTTGACGTAAAGCCGCGCTTTATATCACACGTTTGACTAGTCATTACAACATGAATTCTCAACAGCACTTTAATGAACTTTTTAACTTAACAGAAAAATCGTAAAAATGGCATTCTTTACATAAGCGCCATTGTGCGACGCGAGTTACTATATTTTGTATCCTATGAGGAGTTGAATAGAATGTCTTAGAAAGCTGGCTTCTTAAGTTCTTTTGTAGCGATACGATTTTTGAAAATCTTTACATAATACGCGTTAGCACCAAGTGGAATAACAATGAAATAGTAATAAAACCGGATATCTAAAATACATATATCTCTCTCTAAGGCACGGTAGCTTCTTGTATGATGTGGACCCACCTGAAAGGAAATGTGACAGAAATTAAAAATTACAAAAACGAAAATACGTAAATATTGTTTTTTTTCATTGCAATGATTACAGGGTGGCCACTTTCAGGGGCATATTTAGATGGTGCCTTTTTACTTTTTCTCTCTGTATCATAATTTGCCGTTGTAACCACCCAAGATACACAGTAGATATTTTACTAAAATTAAAATCTATATTTCCTGACTAAATGCCTCTTAGAGATGCTCAGAAAGCTCTAAATTGATAGTAAAATTTCAAAAATTGTTCCTGATATGCCTTTTTCCACCGTAAATTAAGAATATATGCCCTTTTTATTGGTCGACATGGTCACAACATGCCCCTGGATCCGCCCCTGACTTTGACTCAGTCACGTAAGACATAGAGATGGAAACGGTTTGATTTTACGCATCACTCATTTTAATCTCAACACATTTCCCAAACACACTCCTGATTTTTTAGCTTCTTTTTTTCTTTTTACGAAATTCCCCGACTTTTTAAGAAAAGAAAATTGCCCCGACTTTTCCCCGATTTCCAGGTCGATGGCCACCTTGAAATATCAAAATTGAAGAAAACCTCGAAGAAATGTCTTAACAACGATTTGCCAGATATCACGCCAGACCTGATTTCGGCGAGTTAAGTAAATACGTTACTTTCTTGGCTGCGCTCAGTGAGTTAAGGTGGGAAAAATAATAAAATCATATCTGCCGGATCACATGAGCGTCTTGGCACCTGTGTCGACAGTTGGTCCGCGCCAAATTTGGAACGGGCCAAATCATCTCCGTGTGATCGCGGCTTGTATCTATACGTGTATCGATATGATCTCCAGTACGTGATGAAACATGACTTACTTCTCTTTCGCGTTTGGACTTTCAGTTCGGAACACAATCGACGGCCGGCCTTTATGGGATAATTCGAATACCAGACTGGGTTCGATGTTTTCAAACCACTGCAAGATAAAAACGTTACAACGAGATAACAATAATAGTTCGACGATCTTCTGAATACCATGAATTACTGAGATAAGGGCGCGATAGTGGAAAGAGTAAGGGGGAATTAAGTATTTACAAGTATCTGTTAATGGTTAGGAGGCTTTTCGGGTCCATAGCATGAGGAATATGTGGTCGGGTTAGTTGAGAGAGGAGAGAGGGAAAGAGGGAGAGAGGGAGGGGAGAGGGAAAAGAGGGAGAGAGGAAGGGGAGAGTGGGAGGGAGAGAGGGAAGGGGAGAGGGAGGAGAAAGAAGAGAGGAGAGGGAGAGAGGGAGGAGAGGAAGAGAAAGGAGAGGGAGAGGGGAAGATGGAGGGAGGAGAGAGAGGGGGAGAGAGGGAGGGAGGGGAGAGGGAAAAGAGGGAGAGGAAGGGGGAGAGAGGGAGGGAGAGTAGGAAGGGGAGAGGGAGGAGAAAGAAGAGAGGAGAGGGAGGGGGGAGAGGGAAGAGAGAGAGAGAGGATCATTTCATTTATCAAACCTGATGAGGCTGAAGTGAACGGGTATTTTACCAAAATTATCTAGTATAATCTAAGTAGTTTATACGTCCATGTTCGCTGAATAAATGTCCATCCTTATTGATGCACCCCTTGTTTGTGAAAAAAATTTTTCCCTTTCATTACAGAATCCCGCATATCTATACGCGAACGTAGATAGCTCGGATTCAAATCCGAATTCAACCACCATTTACCGCATACTACATTGCGGACCTACATTATTCAAAACTGTAGTAATACATGCGTTCTGTAACACATGTTTCGAGCTTTGTCATCTGTCTAACACTGAAGTATTCTCTACCCATATAATACAACGTTTCAACCCTCGTTTTCGCGACGCAGAAAAAATGTTTGCCCGACATATGTTTGCGTTGTTGTCACAGTTTTTGACGTTTGTATTTTTATCCGAATGTCAACGGCGCTCTGTGCTAAATTTAGAATATGCCTCAAACGCCTCGAGCGTGGCACAGCAGGTGCATATGCAAAATGGCTATCCACCTCGAGAAAACGGCGAAATAGCCGCAATCGCTTCTTTCGAATTCTTTCTGTTTATCTCAATCTCTAGCACCCAACTTAAAGACTGGTCTTAAGTTATTACATTGTCTGTGGATTCAAGATGGTCCTAGACTTAGTCTAGGACCATCTTGAATCCACAGACAATAATCTTTAGTCTAATCCGTGACTATGGAATGGGCTCCAGTTGCACTGTTGAATCCAGGGTGGATCCAGGGGGACTTCTAAAAGTCCATCGAATTTTTTTTAGTCCCCTTTTTTATCTTGCCAACTGAGAGATAGGTGCATTCCATTGTGGGAGTGGGCCTTATGTTGCCTTCGTAGATTCGTCTTATTGTCTGTAGACAATTCTCAAAACTGGTCTACAAGATCGTTGAAACCAAAATAGAAAATGCCATAGAACCCAAATGACTGGTGTTAGATCTGTCTAGGTACGAGTTCAGAAAGGTTCTCAATTCTATCATAGATTGGTTGCCAAATTGAGCCTTAGTCTAAGCCTCGATTGCGAAACTGCTCCCGGGATTTATTCCGAATATTTTCACGAAGTTCTTCAGATTTTCTAGATACTGACGCGCATATTGGAATTCTAGGGCATTAAGAATATGATTATGCGAACCATTTGTTCTATCGTGAATAATTCCGGCGTATATTACTATACTATCGCGCTAGGAAATTATACAAACAATGAATTATTCATGCATTAATAACGTAAAACAATGACATTCACTGAAATAAATGAGTTCAAAACTATGTAATATGTGCATGAGTGTCGGTATCATGTCCCAGGCACACTTTCCCGGCAGGCCATACACAGCAAAAACTGGAAATATGTCCTCCCTCCCAGGCTAATTAATAATAGTTGGATATTGTTGTTTAAGAAGAACAAGTAACAATTCCTTTATTGTAGCTCCCATGAAAGCTGGTGCAGTGTGAATCAGTGGCAGGTGAATAGAGACATTTTTCAGTTAAAAATGTTAGAATTTTTTCATTTTCTTTGATCAAGAAATATATGGTCAATGACATATACAGATTCCCCGAGGTTTCCAGGTTTTTCTGCAAATTTGGTTGAATTTCTGGATTTTCTTAATTACCCAGGGCAGTTTTCCGGGTTTTCTAGGTCACCGGCCTCTCATCCTGGACGTAAACCTCACAAGCTACCCCCATTAACGAACCATCTTACGGCTCATTATCCAAAAACACTGGTTGAATACCGGTATACGCAGGGTCGGATTCTCTATCTCAAATTATTCTTAGGAAGGCTCCGGTTGCCATGGCAACTCGGGACAAATTGCACCGCCAAATCCCCGGGAATGGTCGTTCGCCATAAACTAAGTCGTGTCCCGGAATAGCTGATCGTCTGGCGAGTGATTCTCATTAGACAACGCTTTCAAGCCTTGTCAAAGATTTCAACTTTTTTCGAGTACGAAATCAGTAAATTCATAATCGAATCGAAACCTGCTGTATACAAATTTGAATTTATCAATAAGTGAGATTCATTCAGAATTCAGATCGGAAAATTGAAAGATGCGACATTTCGAATCCCTCTCTAGAGACCGGCGATGGTTTCTGATATATCGCTATGTTTTCAAACTTTTAGATTCGCATGAAAAGGGTTTTAATTCTACTATCTATTCTTCACGTCTGAGTGTGGTTATTCTATAGTAGTAAACCTTGCCTAACTCGGCCATGGCGAACTCGGACTTTTGATTCGGACAAAAATGAAATCATTTCTCTGTCTTCCTTAACCCTTTCAGTGCGTCTACACCGCAGTGCGCTGTATAAATCAGTGATAGATTTTGCTAGTACACCGCACTGCGGTGTATTGATGTAATTAGTAATTTGTAATTATCTCTATTGAAAAATGGCAGCACCTGTCTAACGTAGTGAAATATTAGTAACTAACGATACACCGCGCCGCGGTGTAGACGCACTATAGTGGTATTCCCGTTATTCAACACAATAGGGTGGAATTTTCCAAAATTTTCAAATTATCTCTAGCACTATAGGGTATTAACTAATCAGCACTGAAAGGGTTAACGTATTTTCCTATTACAGCGTTAGCCCGAGTTAGTTTATTTACTGCTATTCATTCGAATAAATTAAATTTCCTCATAAATTTGCCACTGTCCGTAGAACAGCACGATATATTGAAATTGTTCCATTTCCATAAAACTCGATAATTGTTTTATCCCGGGGAATGATTTAATTGAATTCCATTTCGACGATCTCCAAATATCGCTTCTCAAAACTCCTGACGAGGCGGCGCACGAAATGGCAGCCCCTGTAGCGCGGAGCCCCTGGAGCGTGTCAGCGTAAACTATCGGATCACAAATGCATTTAACAGCAAAGCGTAGAATTTATCAGTACGCATTGCGCGGGTAATTACTGTAATAAATCTAAACGGATGAAAGGCAGAGTCGAAAAAATATCACCGAAACCCTGCACATAATTTCGCGACGGCCTTGAATCTGCCGAATAAACGAGGTCAGTAGAGTTAGAGAGAGAGAGAGTGACTGATTCTAGTATAGATATTACTGGGTTAATTACTTTTAATAGATCATTAACAATAGATCATTAACCGATCTAACAGCACGATCCGCATTCATCGTTCACCTTTTGTACGAGGCAAAATCAACACGAAAATTGATAACGAATATATCATATGATGCCTTGAGAAAAAAAGATGTAGAATGTTTTGAGGTCAGCTTATGTGGCAATGTATTGAGCAATGCGTTGACCAGAGAAATCAGAGTTGCAATGGCTTTATCAGGGTTGTACAACAGTTGGTTCTCAAAAATGACAGAAACCTTTGCGAAAACCACCATCACTACGCAATGGTAAATAACTAGAGGCCCATGGGCGTGGAATGATTTTGAAGGCGACCATTCTGAATGTTAAGGTGATCCTGATTGGTCAGAAAAATGTGAAATCTCCTCTGATTGGCTTATTTAGGTACGTATCAGGTACAGAATTTCCGCAAATCGAAAACATTTCATATGGTCAGTCGTTTTGATTGGCTGTATACGAGGTCAGCAAACTGACCAATGAGAATACTTCAAAGGGCTATTCTGATTGGCTCATATCCTAAGAATCTAAACGAACTGACCAATGAGAATTGGGAACACTTAAAAGGCCAGTCCGATTGGCTTTTATATAAAGTCATTTCAGCAAACTGACTAGTAGGAAAAGATAACACTTTAAGCAAAATGACCAATGACGAGCAAAATGACCAATGACTACTCAGCGCGCTAGACAATAATCGAGCATACTATAGTTCGGTCTTAACGCGTTTCACAGCATCGGCCATTTTGGATCTAGGTCCGAACTACATCGACCGTGTTCAGTTACATGGTTCACTATTTCAGGACTATAGTGCCGACTTACTGACATTCAGTTGCAGTAAACCGGCAAATAGTCCACTAACTCCGACAAGCGAAGTTCCCCCTGGGTATCGATGCGTTCAAAGCAAGGAAACTTCCACTTCATCACTCTTGGATGTTTTGAGAAGTCTCGCGTCGAGCGCCGGCTGTAAAGGGTTAACATCGGAAAATTAAAGGTCCATTTTTTTTCGTCGCGAGAGTTAAAAGATTTTTGTCAAACATCGCAGGTTATCGGGCGATACGTCATTTTCGAGCCAATTACCGAACAAACACGGCTACCCGCCAACAAAGACACGTATTTACTTAGCCTAATTCGTACGTAAAAAAAATGCCAGCAGCCGGTTTTATAGATTGGTTTATCTCGCGCGTCAAACAGCTAACAATTGTTCCGTATTTAACGCACGTATACACGGGAGTATAAAACCGGCCCAGGGGCGAAGTTGCGTTGAGGTTTTTTTTTTCGTTCAGAATTCGGTTAACGACACAACGAAGGGACGCGCGAAGGGACACTATTTCATTACGAAAGCGAGAGATAATAACGTTCATTTAGTCGCGGGGTTTAATAGTCAGACCAGTTCCACGGAGAAATCGCGCCGTTTATATCGGTCCGACGTCTGATGAGCCAAAAACCGTTATTCCTGAAAGTTTCATGTTTGTAGTGGAAATAATTAAGGCTGGAAGATGAAATTACAGGAATTCATGATAAAATTCTTATAGAAAGGCGGCCATATTGGATATTTTTCCAGCTCTTCCAATGTCTAAGTATGAATGATGTCAAAATCTAGAATTCCTGAAAGTTTCATGTTAGTAGCGAAAATAGTCAAGGCTCTAAGAAACAAGTTTTACAGGAATTCATAGCTAAATTCATAAAAGTCATATTTGATTTTTATTTTCAGTTAGGCCCTAAATCTGATCTTTTTCAGATAATCAATCCAGAAAAATGCATCCTGAAATTTTCATGCTGGTTGCCAGAATGGCGATATGCGCACCAAACAGCCTGACAATTTCAATACCTGAATTTATTTATGAGATGGATTTATTTATGAGATGTATATAAGGCTTTTAGTTTACCGAGCCTTCGGTCACTGGCCTCTCTTCAATCCAGGGTTTGTGTGCTATGATCTAGGCAACTTCACGACAGAGAAGAAACTATTGAGCCTCATCAAACCTACTTATGATGCCCTGAGTGGCGGTCATTGAGTTGAGGGGGGAAAGAAACCTTAAACCTGCTAATAATGTCCCGAGTGCGCTCTACGGTTTGAGGGGTAAAAGAGAACTCCTTCACATATTCAAACATAGCGCGTTACTTTTTTCTTTTTTCTTGAATAAGGTGAAATGATTTTCCTGGCACTCGTGATTATGCAGCTAATTAGTACGATTAATAGGTTAATTGCCATTCATCGACTGTTAACAAATGGATCATTGATTTTTCTTTAATGCACTCAATATCGCAGTCCTATTTCTTCATCTAACATAGAATCTCACGTAGATCATCTCCGTTATAAACATGAGGGTTTAAGACCAGTCTAAGCTCATTTTGATTCCAGTCTAAGCTCATTTTGATTCCAGTCTAAGCTCATTTTGGTTCCATAACCAACCTAACAACTTAAGACCAGTCTAAGCTCATTTTAGTTCTTTAGCCAATCTAACAACTTAAAACCAGTCTAAACTCATTTTAAGTTATATCACCAATCTGACAACTTAAGAGCATAAGACCAGTTTAATTTCATTCTGACAATTTAAGACCAGTCTAAGCTCATTTAGGATCTCTAGCCAATCTAACAACTTAAGACCAGTCTAAGCTCATTTCAGTTATATAAACAATCTGATAACATAAATAGCTAAAGTATCTACCTCAGAAAATGTCCTGATTTCGTATCCTAAAAGCGGCATGCTTTCAATTGCTGCCATATCCTAGAAAAAGAAATAGAAAATTTTGAATAAATCTCACGGAAAATTGAATGAAATCCTGAATAAATCTTGCAAGATTTTCAATTACGAAAAAAGATCGGTGCACCAACCTCGCTGGCCTTATACGTATAAAGCACTTTATCTTTGACGACGAACCACATTTTCTTCCATTTCTTGCCTTTGAATACTTTCAAATAACCACTCATATCGCTTTCACTGGCGTTAGCGTGCACCTGAAAAAACAGTCAAAAATCCAGTCTTTAATCATATTGAAATTTCTGCAGACTAGAACCTGCCAGCTTCAGACATTCACCCACGAAGTGTGTCGACCAATATCTGGCGTTTGTAGTTAATTTCAAATCAAAAATCATTCACGCGAAGTCCTGAACGCAAGTGAAGTGTGGGCGATCACTTTGTTGAAAGTGTGCCGGTAAAATGTCTAATGTCTGGTATTTGTAGTTCATTTTCGATCAAATACGACTCAGGTAATGGAGTACTGAACGTAAAGTATGAAAGTGAAGTGTGGACACAGTTTTCGAAAGTTTGCTTATAAAGTGTCTAATATTTGTTATTTGTAGCTAATTTTCAATCAATGATGGTTCCGGTGAAGTACTGAACACATGTGATGTGTGGAAAATTTATTTTTGAAAGTGCGCTTATAAAATATCTAATGTCTGGGGTTTGTAGTTCATTTTCAATTAAAAATGATTCAGGTAAAGGAGTATTGAACTCACGTGAAGTGTGGACGATCCGTTTTTGAAAATGTGTCTAATATTTCGTGTTTGTAGTTCATTTTCGATTAAGAGTGTCTCAGGTGAAGGAGTACTGAATTCATGTGAAGTGAGGACGATAAAAATCAGAACAATGCTGCGACATACAAGATGTCTGAGGGATTGCAGGGTCTAGGCTGACTGCATGGGGTCTCAGCCGATAGGGTGCACGATTCAGACTGCAGATCGATACCTCATCACGATCATTTTATAAGCAAACTTTTGAAAACTGTGTCCACACTTCACATGTGTTCAGTACTCCTTAACATGAATCATATTTGATCGAAAAATGAACTACAAATAGCAGACATTAGACATTTTATCAACACATTTTCAACAAGTGATGATCAACACTTCATCAAAGAACATATTTCACGTTCAAGTTACCTCTTTAAGAACTGCCGGTCGCGATTTTATTGTCTGTCGGAATGCTTTTAAACTCTTTCTGACTTTCGATTTCGTCGGTGAGCTTTTCTCTTCGGTTTCGGCCGAACGAGGCGATTCCACATCTGAGGAAATAAGAACGGTACATTGCATTTCAGATCCTCCTGAATGTCGTTTCACAAACCAGCTCCTCGCTGAAATTTGAACTCACAACTTTTGAGCTAACGAATGAGTTCGACCATTACTGAATACCAAACTCGAGAGCTTCGAGCTCAGGATAAAACCTGTTCTCTAGTGATGGTGAAATTTGAACCCAGAGCTCACAAGCATTCATAGCGAGTACCAAACTTGTGGTGGGTACTGATTTACTGAGCTTTAAACTCACGACATAACATGTCCCTAACTGATGGTAAAATTTAAACTCAAGTGATTTTGAGCTCACCAGAAACTTTTCCCGGCAGTGAGCCCCATTTGTGGTGGGTACTGAAATTCAAACATTTATTAACAATAATAATTATTATTTACATTGAAATTATAACATAATATAACCTGCTGCATTTTCATAGATATACAATTAAATACAATATAAACATGTTGCAGGAGTTATAATTGAAGGTGCCCAAGAAGCAAATGCATGTAATAATGGGTCACCTCAGCACACCAGATACAATCACACAATAACATACACGCCCACATTCATCCGTAAGAAAAACTCAAAGAAAAAATTCCATTCAAATCAATACCAAGTCTATATCAGGAATGGTATTCTCATGACCAGACATACGTACCTAGTTTTTCGAAGCATTCTCGGCAAACTCGAGCGAGCTTATCGCGTAGATATGCCAACTTAGCCCTGTAGTCCGAACAAGCCCCGCATACAACCTACAACCCGAACCGACGAGTGAATAAACATAGGGGGCGCCGCATAAATCGGATGAGAGGAATATTTTGAAGATGATTGCGAAATACCGACCCGTCCACAGGAACGACAATGGTGTCGTCTCCAGGTAACCGTAAATTCCGACGTGCAAGCCATACACATCGTCACTCTAGCGTCGGGAACCCAAACGGGTGCTTTAGCACCGAGAATGAAGTCCTTATCGATTGTCACGATCCCCTGCGAACAAAGTTATCAATTATCATTGTTTCAGTACCGGTTATCAACTACTTCTACTTCAAGTTTCCATTCAAATTCATTTTGGTTCTATAGCCAATCTAATAACTTAAGACCAGTCTAAGTTCATTTTGGTTTTATAGCCAAGCTAACAACTTATAACCATTAGGATCATTTATCGACCCTTTGTAGAACCAGGCCCTGTTACTATATAACCAGCCATTTTGCTTTGTCAGAAATTGCAGGTTTTGGAGGAAGAACTCAAAATTACACAAAAATTGATTTTCTTTAAAATTAACGAACAAACGTAATGGAAAGTAACTATTTTCCCTAGATTACTGAGTCATCTATTGGATGAATGCGGTACTCACCTGCGGGTTGGTTTTCGCGATTTCATACGTGCTTCTCTTCACCGCGTTGTCGTCGATAGCTTTGGTCAGTACGGTCAGCCATTGTTCCCTCTCTTCAGACGTACTGTTAATTAGAAAATAAAATACGTAAGGCCTTCTCTAATCACTTGGGAGTACAGATTCACTGCCTGAAATTCCACAACAAAAACATCATATAAAAAAAAACTATTTTTGTTTCTATCAAAATTAAAAATCCAAATTTTTCTTGCTATTTTTGATCTAATGATTTGTTAGTTTTCTTCTATCATTTGAATTAAATTCAACACAATAATTACACCTTTAAAATCTTTTTTTCCGGAGTCCCTCCAAAGATTTTATGTTTTTATGTGAAAATACTCAAATAATAAGAATAAATGTTTTGATTTTTTTCCACGTTCTCTTCCGTCCTAATATGCCTGTAATGGAGAATTTCTATATTTTCTATGACATTTTTTTCTTGAAAAAATCCGAACTCCAGGTAAATATGTAAGAAAAGACAAACATTGCCGATGGAAATAGATGAAAAGTTGGATGAGAGATTTTACTCATTTTTTGAGAAACCGGTAACACATGTAGACAAGGAGGCATATTCAATAACCAATTACAAACAACAGGCTCAGGGAATGTGAATGCAACAAAAACAACATGCAGTGAAAATTATCAGAAATAAAACAAGATATCACAGTTAACCGAACTGAATACACACGCTGCAGCAGGGAAAGATATCATTCCAATGGACCGCTCTGAAAGGCAAGTATACTACACACAACCACCAGTGTTTAATTTCGGTATACAGTAGACTTCGCTTACCCTAGGACCAATAAAATCTCTTTTACGTGAAATCTGGGGCAGTCGAAGCAGTGATAGGCTATAATCTAGTTGAATGAAGTTAGAAGTTGAAACATTGCTCCAAACATATTCATTTATTCACTACTAGATTTTAATCTTTTGCTGAAATATTGTCGGATTTCTTAAGAATTCAAGCTTATTTGTAATATAGTCAGGCGTGGGCACTCAGTAACCCGAAGCATCTAGGGGGTAAACATAGTCTACTGTAATGCCAGAAACTTGCAAATACATTGTACCTTATACATAGTCGCAGAAATGGTCGCAAGACTTGAAAAGAAACGCAAGAAATGAAATGCAGAACCGCGTAATGGATTGAAGATATGTGAACCTACCGTACACTTGACGGGGTCACGTTAAATGTTCATTTAGTTTTTCTTCATTATTGTGGGGTTTCTGTTTACAACAATACATGTAGTAATAGACAGTCACTTGTCTATGGAAACAAACTAAACATCGGTCGATAACAAGTTGGTTTTTGTATCCAGTACTATTGTTATTGTAAGAGCCTAACCCTAGATCCGCCCACCGGGTCATACCAGAAACGTTATATTCAGTACCAGTCAAACAGTCGCTTTAAATTACAATCATTATGACTGTAAAAGTCGTCTCAATTATTGTATCCTAAGTTGTATATCCAATTCAATTTACTAAGTGTAAGTTGTCATTTGAGTAAGCCATCAATCAACACAGTGATAGTCCAAAATATGATGACTTAACAAGCGAATTTGAACGTATGACTAGTAGTGAAAAATGCAATCATATGATAGAGTATTAGTTTTAGAACATTCTCACGCATGCATATATCAACATACATCGTTTATTCATTAATGTGCTCTTATACATTACTGTACCTGCATTGTAGGATTAGGGGTTCGTTAATATCTGGCCTGAAGGTAAAAGGTTGAAAAAAGTCCTCAAGTTAGTTTAAGGATTGAACTATATGCATGCGTTAGTGAAATGCACAACTCTCAGATACTGACTGATTTGATTGGTAAAATTTCATGATGGAAAATGTGTCAGATAATGGGGAATTAGAATAGCTAGGGCAGTTTGGTAAATCTAACTGCAAATACGTATGTCCAACTGATATCTATACCCTCTGACAAGCCAGTTATGTTCAATTTGTGCATAAACAAAGGGTGCCAGACCTGATTACTTTGGTGTCTACTTTTCTAGTAGTTTTCACCACAATTTGACATTGAAAATAGAGTTTAATTGGAAATTAACAAGAAATCATTCTGGGGCAAGGCGCTCAAAATTTGGTTAAAGGTACACAGCCATATAAACAATAAACTTTTAATTGTCAGTATGTCAAACATCCACTGGTTAACTCTAACCACCTTCTGAGCTACTGGCCCCTGATTTTTAAGGATATTTTGATATTTCGTTTAGTGAAAGTGAGTCCAGTAGGCTATACCTTGGAGTGATAAGACTATACGATCGGTAATGTTGGGTGCCTGGATTGGCTGAAAATGTTGGTGAGAGGGCCACTGGCTGGATTAGTATTATCTAAGTTAAACGTTCGCTTACTTGGCTGATAACGTAAACGACCGTTGTATGCTGATAATACTGAATTCATTTTCGAAGTCGTCTTGAGTCGGTTTTTTGACTTTCATTCCGGCGAGTGACAGGACGTTTTTCAACTTGTAGCCGTTCGGCACCGGCTTCGTGTACAGTAACACATCATTGAACTGAAACATAAAAGGCAGAAAGAGACTCAGTTTGATATCTCATCCTCTCAGACTACGTACAGTCAATACACCACAGAATTGTATCATTCTTGTTTTTTATGTTTTTTGATGCCGCAAAAACCATTACAATAATGTTTATACACATTGATAACTTTCTGAGCGTTATTTAAGGGGTTCTGTGTGAGTCGATGTGCGCTACGTCATCACTAGTGGCATTAGCAATAGCAAATATGAATTTTGACGTTTATTTCGTAATTAAATATATTTTCTAATATATTTGATTAATTTCATAAATGATTTTTGAGAGGATGTGGACTACATCATCAATTTATCCGAATGTATATATAGGGAAAATTTGTGGAATGAAATTTTTGAAATGATACAATGTATTCATTTTTCATGAATCAAGTATTGCTAATGAAATGCGTGGTCAATAACATCCAAATTCCAAATTTAAGATAAGTAAAACATTTTCCCTAACGTACCAAAAAGAACATTCGTTCTTGAAGTTCTTTCCTCGACAATTTAAGAAGCATGTCTTTTTTTATCAATGTCTGAAACCAAAAAAAAAGAATAAATTCTAAACAGAAGAATCTAAAAGAAGTTAGATCAGTTTGTTGATTTAACTGAACTACAGGCCACTTTTCAGCCCTCGATGATATGCGGAATAGTTGCTGCTTACCCTGCCTGGTTTCACCACTTCAAACTGCCCGATCAGGGAATTCTGAATTTCTAACAGTTTCTGGAAGTTATCGCCGACCTTCATGCTTTCGTTCGCATGGCTAGCGATTTTAGTGACCACCTCTAATGCACCTGAATAAAACACATGACTGAATAAAACTCATTTTTCATTGCAAACCAAGGTTTAAATTCAATCAGGCCAGGGATCAGTTTCTATCAAAAAGTTTAACCTAGAAATGGTTAAAAGTCCTCATGGAAGCAACCGATAGCAAAAGCTAAAAACTTTCAGGTTAATTTTTTGTGAAATTAATTACTGGCTAGTTGCATAAACAAAAGACCAGATTTAAGTTCAAGCCCACTTTTACATATGCCTGGTTCTATAAGATTTAACATAAAACAGAAAAGAAAATACATCGACTTACTTTTGGTGTCTTCAGTGTCTAACGAGTTAACTGGAAGATGTTTTTGATAATCTGCAAATCAAATATCTTATGTTTTAAAAAACTGCTTTAGACGGGAACTTCACATTTCGCCAACATTTTCTCATTGCGATTATCAATTCATAGCTCAATTATGTTTCTATCCTGTGTAAATGTATTGGAAACACGTACCTTGTAGGAGAAGTTTGTACTGAGGTAGTCTTTGTATCGGTTTCAGCATGTAGTGCTTCAAGGCGAGACCGGAACACTTTTCGCTCGTCTACGAATTCGAAATTAAAGACTTTTCAATGTACAATTAGCCAAGATTTCAGCTAGACCCAATTGAACAGTTGTGTCAGTTAAATCCGATTCTGGTTCCACAGTTGAGTAGGTTCAATTTTACTCTGTTCCCAGTTCTACAGTTGTGTGGGTTTAATTTTACTCAGGATCCAGTTCCACACTGTTGTGGACTCTAAGGGTAAATTCTATCTCTATCTGCGGACTGCAGAAGAGGGTCCAAAATTCACGATATCCATCGTATCGTATGAAAAATGAAAGAAATTATCTTACGTACCTCAAAATCCCTGACAACTTCTTGAAATATTGGGTATTTCTTACAGGCCTCGTCGAGTCGACCAGTCATCTGGCTGAAATCCTGAATATAGGTCGTATACAGGTTCAAGAACGGCCCCTTCTTGACGAAAATGTCGGCCACTTTCGGCGTCTCATCCCTATAAAACAACGAAAGAAAATTCATAAAATTTGAAGCGGATATTCATGCCAAATTAGGATTTAGGAACTCGAATTGCACATAGAGAATCCCACAATAATAGGGAAAAAGTAATTTATAGTCAGAAAATGTTTTGTTGAGGTTGTAGTTTATCATATATTTTCATTATCTATTCTATTCCTGAAGATTAGTAACTTCATATCATTTTTTCATTATTATTACGGAATTTTCTACATATTTATCGTCACATCGCAGATATAACGTTTTATCAATGGTTATAAATCAAATTACCAATTATTGATGCGTTCGGTCAAATCTTTCAGTAATTCAGAGTTGAAGTTCTCAAGTTCGGGCAGATATTTCAGTATGTTATCGAGCACGACGCGAGGAACGATCGCGCGACCGACTTCATCCGATATCGATTTGACGGCGTCGCGAAAATCCTGAAATCCACGAAAATATCATCCCATAGTAGCATTTACCGGCTATGCAGGTTTCAAAGTGGAAACTCAGATTTCTGGCATACGGTAGGTTCTATTGATTACTTCATGTTTTAGATCTAAATGGACACTGTAGATCAAATCGTATTCGAAAAGATATTGGGGGAATAGCAAATAGATTCATGATAAGGTATCAATCTACAGCCAGTAATCATCCCCTTCAGACATTTAATATTTTAGTGTGAAGTGTGGAAGATCAGTTTTTGAAAGTGTGCTGATGTCTAATGTCTGGTGTTTGTAGTTCATTTTCAATAAAATATGTCTCAGGTGAAGTGATCAGTTTTTTAAAGTGTGCTGATAAAATGTCTAATGTCTGGTGTTTGTAGTTCATTTTCAATTAGAAATGTCTTAGAAAGGTGAGATTGAAAGAATAGTGGTTTACAGTCAAATGTCTGAGGGGATGAGTCAGGGCCACTTAATGCACATAATTTCAGCGTTACCCTATTCAGTAGTTTTAATACGCCAACAAAAACTTGTTCGGAAGTCATGATCTCTTTAGCGATGTGATAGATTTTCGGTCTCTTCGCGGCAGCCGGCTGAAATGCAATGGCGACAAAGATATAAAAAGTTAATCCAAGAGTCCGATATATCATTGCAAGTTCCAAGCAATCAATATCTTTTTATCCCTCGAGCGCCACTCAGGTTTCTTATTATCACCTTAATTTGCCGAACGCGGCATTATGGGCAGATTCAAAGTTCCTTTTTCCTCTCAACCCGCTGAGGGCACTATCAGCAGTTAAGATTTAATTTTCAACTGGAGAATTTTATTTTAATTTAGAATTTAATTTTTGACTGCCACTGACTGAGGGTATCATTAGCAGGCTATATACAGTTAAACCTTGTTAATGCAATTCTATTTAAGACGAAACCCATTTATTACGATTATTTCCAGCATCAAACAGCTAACATATTTATATCAATCCAGATTTGGATAACACGAAAATTTGCCCACAAGATTCATATTAAATGAGGTTCCGCTGTATTATCGGCGTAAGTAAATTTTCCAAATTTCCAATATCAACCCCAGCCGAGTGTCCCGAGCAAAATCCCAGTAAAACACTACCCCTAATACCTGATCGTAAGTGTCCTCTTCCGATGCACTGCTCTGAATCGAGTCATCGTCCTCGGACGTGCGATCTGTCTGCCAGACGCCGTCGTCTGATTGGCTGTCGGTGGACATCGCGCCGGTGCTCGTCGTACTCTCGCCCATACTGTTCAACATCGCCAGATGAAACTGGGAGCCGGACATGTCGAAATAATTCGAATCGCGAATATCTGCTTTTTCCGAGATAATGTTGCTCAGAGACGGCTGTGGCGCTGGTGGTCGCGGAGGCCGCGGCGGTACCTTCGTATCCAGCGCCGCGTGACTCTGACGGACGTCTCCGGGTGCGATGTATTCATCTTCTTCTTCATCGCAGCGCTGAACAAAATCGTCGTGATCCATTTTAACTCCGTACGTATCTTCGGCTATGATATTTTCGCTCGCGATTTCCGGTACCGGCGTCCGACGCATTTTCGGGCTAGCCGGCGGTGGTGGAGGCGGCGGACGAAACTTCGGTTTTTCCGGTTCCTTGGCGTCGGCCTCGAGCTTACTGGCGCGTCGATTACGCGGCGGAGGGCACGGCGGCCGTTCCTCGGCGACGAGCGCGTTCAGATTCGTGACGCTGTCGCTCTCCGATATGAACGACCGATCCGAACTACCGATCGCCTCGTACGACGTGTCATTGCCGCGCCGGTCGAGGCTCCGCGTTTTCATGAACACGTCCTCGAACGGTTCGTATTCGTTATCGCCGCCGCGACTGACCGCGGCGTCGATATCCGAAAAACGCTTGTCGACCGCGTACGAGTAATCACGCGGTGGCGCCGGCGCCGACTCGGCGTCAGGGTCGAGCGGAGCCAGGTATCCGGTGCTGTCATATTTCTCAGCGCGACCGACGTTCGATTCAGCAGCCGAACCACGCGAATCAGCGTCGAAGTATTCGACACCCCCGACATTAAAGACAGCGCTTTCATCCTTTACATCACCTTTGTCATCATCGACATCTTCCGTCTTCTCCTCATCCTCCCTTTTGGGCTCGTCGATAATTTCATCAGCAGCGACATTTGTTTCCGATTCCAACTCAGGGCTTTCTCCGGCCAAACGGCCCTCGTCGCTATTTTCGACGACAACACTTTCAGACCCGACCTCCTCAGTTTTGGAATCATCCTTCGTAGATTCCTCTTCATGCTTCTCCAGTGATTCAGACTCTGCCATTAAGTCCTCGCCTTTCTTTACGACTTCATTGTCCCCGCTTTGCTCCGATTCGAGGATGTCGCTCGATTCTTCCGCGTTTAAGTCCTCGTCTTTTTCGATGACTCGATGTTCTTCGCTTTCCTCCGATTCGAGGATATCGTTCAGTTCTTCGAGCGGCGGAGGGGGCGGAGCTACGAACACCGGCGGCGAATCGCGCTTATTGATTTCCTTCGATTGACTACTTTTGACGATGCTTCCGTCTTTTCGCTTTAAAACCACGTCGGCGTAGACAACTTTATCATCCCGCTGCGTCGGTTTTACGACAATGACGTCCTCGTTTTTCCCATTGGCCGTCTGCTTGTTGACTGTCTGCTTGTCATTCGTCTGCTTGTTGTCAGTCTGCTTGTCATCCATCTGCTTGTTGTCAGTCAGCTTGTTGTCGGTCTGCTTGTCAACCATCTGCTTATTGTCCAACTGTTTGTTGACCAACTGCTTATTGTCCACCTGCTTGTTGCCCACCTGCTTTTCATCAGTCTGCTTGTCATCCGTCTGCTGGTTATCTATCTGCTCGTCGACGCTCGACGTTCTAAGACTACGCTTCCGCGGAACGGGCGTCGGTTGTTTCTCGTTGCTCGTTTCGAGATTTATGTCGAAGACATCGACATTGGCGCTATTCACGCGGACCGGTTCATCTAGAAACGCGGATGCTCGACTGTTGCGACTGGAACCGCCGGACGGCGTTCTGCGAGTTCGAGGAACCGGTCTCGGGCGTGGCATTTCAGGTGTCTCCTCATTCGTCGCAACTGCAAATAAAACCGAACATGTAGTAGTTTAGGATGAGAAGTTGTGTTATATCTGTAAAATTCTTAAGGAAGTTCTATCTACTAAACTTTGGAAAAGATGAGATCTGTTGTAGATTGTTGTTGGACGTTGAAATTTCATGGGGTAAGTTCACTGCTCCAGTGCTAATACAGCGCTGCCCACATCAGCTACTACAAGTTAGTTGTCTCATAGCTGGCACTGTGTCATTACCATGTGCCAAAGTGTAAATATCAAAAGGGCATAAGAAGAATAAACTACAAGATAACTCGTAGTGGCAATGATGGCAGAACTGAACTATGAGATATCTCGTATTCGGCAGCAATCCTATCAACTAGTTTTATTTCAAAGAGTTCGAGGATCTGCCTAAAGACGACAGTCAGATATTGCAGTTTCGCTAAAGTAATTGGGATTTATTCGAGGTTGGTGACAAGGGTAGGAGTGATGAGGATGATGATGTAGAGGGAAGGAGAGATAGTAATGATGACGATGATGAGGATGTAGTGGGAAGGAGAGATAGTAATGAAGATTGATGATGATGAAGCGTGCGATCATACCTGAGGATGTTTGATTCGATTCAGTGGGTGCCGTTCTCGGAGGAGGCGGCCGCCGTGGCGTGGATGCTGATTCACCGTGCTTCGGATGATTGTGCGACTGGTCGGGTGGTGGTGCGTGTTTTATAATAATTTGGGGAGAAGGATCATCAGTATTTCCCGCGACTACGTTCTTCGCCGGTTGAGGCGGGGGCGGTAAAGCCGGTCGCCGTTTAAGCGATGATTTCGGCGTCAGACTTCCGCCGTCGGACGTCGCAGCGCGCTGTTGACTCGGCGATCCGGATGGCGTTGTTTTCGGCGACGGAGGTCGCGGAGGCGTCGATCCGCCTTTCGTACGCGCCTCCATCTTCAATGTGCCGACAGGCGATTTATCGGGTCTTTTCGGCGGTACGTTACGCGGCGGTAGTTTCGGTGAAGCTTCGTCCTCGGAATTCGAAACCACGGCGTCCTGACGCGAAACGGGTTTATTTTTCGGCGGAGTAAGAAGCGCAGGAGGACCGCGCGTGGGTAGAACCGGAACAGGAGGACGATCCACGCTTGATTCTACGACCGCGTCGACACTTTCCGAGCTACGACTAACGAGGGCTAGATCGACCCCGGTTGGTTTTCCATCGTATTCAGTTAAAACATCTCCTTTACCTTTACGTTCGACGTTCAAACGTTCGTTGCTACGAACTTTAGTCAAAGGCGATGGCGGCTTTCCAAGCCTCGACGGTACGGGTGACCGAGGACGTTCCGAACGAATATTCGTCGACGAGTCCGCCGCATTCCCTGGCTTTGAACGTTCAATTTCTTTCTTATTCGTAACAAGAGCTAGAAGATTCGCTCCGGCGACGATATTTGGCGCTTTCTTCTTGATCTTTTCGTCATCCTCGTCGTTCTCTTCGGCAGACGTCGTAGTTGCAGACGGCAGTCGCGTTGGGCGGCGACGCGTGGGAGACGCCGGTTCTTCCGGCTGAAATGATACCGGTCTCGGCGGTCGAACCGGCCCAGGCGAGCCACCCCGCTTTAAAGAGTTAGCAACTCCCTCTTTCTTATTCTCATCGAAGTCATCTTCCTTCTTATCTCCACCAGCCATAACCGCTAACAGATTAGCGCCGACAATATTACGAGACCCGGCGACTTTTTTCTCTTTCTTGACTACGTCATCTTTACGCGCGACCGGCGGACTAGGCCTCACGGGTACCGGAGAGTTGGGCCTCGCAGGCAC
The DNA here is from genome assembly GCF_964204645.1 of Tubulanus polymorphus. Classification (NCBI taxonomy): domain Eukaryota; kingdom Metazoa; phylum Nemertea; class Palaeonemertea; order Tubulaniformes; family Tubulanidae; genus Tubulanus; species Tubulanus polymorphus. The sequence continues at coordinate 24,543,626 of NC_134027.1, forward strand.
CGGAGAACTAGCACCGTCTTTATGAGTACTAACGGGCGGGCGTTTAGGACGCGGTGGAGGGATATCTTTGAGTATCTTCTCCCCTGACTTCGCAACTGACTTCGGATTAGGCGGGATTACGATCTTTTTCAGAGAGTTCGATTCATTCGTCGATTCCGTAGATTCTTCTACTACTTGGGTCATATCTCTATTGCACGAATCGTCTGCGTCATCCTCCGTTTTGGTTTCACGAACGTTTTTTTCCGATTCTGAATTTTGCGATGATTTCGAATCCGATTGCGGACGAATAGCCTCGGTTTTATCGGCAATTGCTGGCGACACTTTTACGCGAGCTCCTCCTACAATAATACGAAGGCGGGAAAATTTTGTCCACTATTTCGATTTTCTAGTACGCCTAAGTGGGTAGCATTCACTTGATGAATTCTGTACAGTGATTATGGGTCTATAATCAGGGTGGCCACTTCAACCCATTTGAAAATTTTTCGAATTTTCCCGGATGTCTTCATGTTATAATACACAATTCCCGAGTGAATCTGTGCCCGGTGAATGGAGAAATTACTTGGTTTAAACTTTTACAATTAATAAATTTTCCATTTTTTCATGAATCGCGTATTTGATAAAGAAATGCATGGTCCCAATTCCCTTAGATTCCCACGATTCTTTCTAGATTCTTCTGTTTCCTTGAGTTTGCTCGTTTTCCAGGTCTGTGGCCACCCTGATTTCCTACGGTGGACTCTGCTTGCCTCAGATTTCGCGGGACAATTTTCTTCGAGGTACATACACAAATTCCGGGGCAGTCGGGGAAGAAATGATTTGTTATCACGATAGATTGTAACAAGAAAACTTAACGTAATAATTTGTTAGGAGCATACGATAATCTGAGGCAATCAGTATAAATGGTGTCTATTGCAGTAGCAAACGCTCGATGATTAACATACATCTATGCTGAGTCTAGTAAGACTTTAGAATTAATACATGCTCACACCTAATGGATGCTTCTTCAAGCATGCTTTGTCTTTTTAAAGATATATATCTCAAAGTGAAATATTGTGCATGCAATGCGACAAGATACAGACTACATTCAGGTTTGCAATGCAGATCAATTTTCCACCCAAAGCGGCATATTCGTGAGTGAAGATTACAAATTGCCATTCAATTAAGGGGAAGGGATCTGACGATCGACAAATGAGGAAGGGAAGGGAGGGTTTTGATCTGTCAATCAACAAAGAATGGGATGGAGAGGAGGGATTTGATCTGTCAATCACCAACTGAGAAGGGAGATCAAAAGGACCTAATCTGTCAATCAACAGAGTGCGAGGGGAGGGATTCGTTCTAATTCAACAAAGGGAAGGAGGGAAGAGGAGGGGAGCGGAGGGATTTGATCTGCCAATCAACGAAAAGTGGGAGGGAGATTTACGGTAGATAATCTATCAATCAACAAAAGAGGAGGGGAGAAGAAAATGGACTGATGAGAAGAAAATGGATTGACGGTCAGGACCGGGTGCAACACATCTGAAAGTTTGACTCCTGTTGATTTAAAATCAGTTCATTTGTAAAAATTGAACTCTACTATTAAATCATTAGAAAAGAACTAATTAGCAGAGTCAGGGCCCAGTTGCACAGTTAATGATTTAAGTCGAAAATTGGTCTGAAATTTAAGACCGGTCTTCACTTAAGTTGTTGTTAGGTTGACTATCATAGATCTTAGACCAGTGATAAATCTAAGCCACCACTGAGCGACTGGCCCCAGAAGATTTAATCCAAACGTACAGAACTGGATCCTCGAATTATGGGGTGCAGTTTAGGATAGGAATAAGGCTATACAAGGATAGGTAAGGATTCGGCGTCGACCACTACGGATCCAGTAGACTGCGCACTACATACCATGCTGCATCGGTTTTACATTCGCGACAGGAATAGTTTTTAGATCGCACTTGCCTCCTTTGCGACTCGTTGAAAATGCGGCCGGCCTGAAATGAAAAAAATACAATCGATTATCAGCACATTTAGTTATTCCGCGAAACGGAATTTCGGAAAGAACTGATGAAGAAAATATTGGCTTCGATTCAACGTAAATGTAAAATGTTTTCAATTTATAGTGAAATAGATACTTTTCAGTTATCGAACAGTTGCCACACAAGTGAGCTAGAGTTAACAAAACCCAGTTCCACATTTTACTCGGAGATTTTTAATCTAATTTTCTCGGCATTACCACCAACACGCAACCTGTCGAACCGGGTCCAGGTGGATAAATTCCACGTGTCATTATCCGCCTTTAATGCACTTTGACTTCACTTTAACTAACTAAGGAGCAACTGGTTCCAGGCCCGGTTCAACGGTGGAACGGAATCAGGCCTCTGATTGGCTGAGCTATCGTAAGGTTTCTGAATATAAATACTAACTAAACCAAATTAAGTTCTTCTAGGCCAATCATCATATACCTTAAGAAATCTTGAGGGAAGGCTGAAATCGGTTTGTTGGATACACAATCATGAAAATTAGATAAGCAATTGACTCTGATTATTGTATGTAGCCTACTTGTGGCCTACTGGATTTGACTTGACTTTGCTTACGATTTTTAGGCCTACTTCACTAGGCTAGATAGATACAAAAAGATTTTTTGCTTACTTCGGTGCTAAAACTGGTTTAGGTTTCAGCACTGGTGGTTTCTTGATTTCATCTGAAATGTTGAAGAGTGAAATGTGATATGTCGGTGAACAGTAGCCGAGATCATCGTTTGAGTAGTGAAATGATTGCTCAAATAAAGGCCTAGGCCGCAGAAACAAATTGCTGTCAATACGTCCTCAAGTCAAGGTTTACTAATAAAAATCTATGAATAAATCTAAATAAACTTTAAGAAGCAGTAGGCTAAATTACGGAAGCCCCTAGGCCTAATGTCTATTTCAACCTGACTTGAGAGCATTCCGGGTGGCCTAGCTCAGTCAGTTTTGGTAGTACATACCTGATAAAGGTCTTAGTAGGACCAGAAAGGACTGGCGGTCGACCTAAATCATCATTTTTTAATCCATTTGAAACTGTATTGAAGGATATCCAAAAAGTCTTCTGTATGTCACCTAGGGGCTTCCGTAATTACGAGATAATAAGTCGAAATTCGACTTAATAAGTCGAAAGTGTGAAAAAATTATCCCGTATGTCACCTACGGGCTTCCGTATTAACTAACCAGCTAACCAAAACGATGATCGACGGAAAATAAACATTTCCTCACAGAGCAGTTTACACTTTTCTTATGGGAGAACTTTACGCACTACATAATGCCACACCAGCAGATATATAATCTAACATTTTAGAAAGGCTGACACGCCTACCTGACACTGTAGAATCCATCGTTTCGAATGACAACCCGTAATACTATTTCAGAGATTTTAATCCCATTTTTACTCGACCACAACTGAACTTTTACTTCCTGAAACTTTATTTAGGGTATAGGTACACCCCTAGTGTGACGTCATTATCGGGATTTCTTTGTAGTGACATCATTATCGGGATTTCTAAGCAAGTTTTTATTGCCAATATATTAGTGCAAAAACATGAATCGCAAATCTAATTATCACATATACGTGAAAACTTACAACGCTAGGGCAAAGAAAGTCTTTAAAATATAGGGATTCATATCTTGGGGCAAAAGTGCGCCCTATCACGACGTCATTAGTATTCGGAATTTCTTTACTGATCTTAAAATAGGGATTGACCCAGTTATACATTTGGTTGGTAAATTTCGTTTGATTTATTTTTGTGATTGAGTGTCCCTTACAAACCCACCGGGAGCGAAACAAGGGGTTTGATTTTGAAATCGGATATCGAATAACTGATATGATGGGATAGTTGTGTGATCGGCGGAATTTCTTTTCTAACGGGCGAACACCTATCATGACGTCATTATTTGGATTGCGTAATGTTGGGTTGTAGTTAATCGCCATCCGCCATAGGCGGTATCACTAACAAGCGACAAAAACCGACTCAAGTATGAAATTGGCGAGTCGTTCACCATCAGATCTGCCCTGGATTAAGTATTATTTTTTTTTCATTTAAAAAGAAGCGGCAATGTGCGGAATTTTCTTGGAAATTATTCGTTTACAATCCATGGAATGATGTGGTGAATTTGGCCCCTATTGAAAAACCCCGCGGGGTGCGCCACGCCAGTGATTGTCCAAGGAGCGCCCAGTGTTTAGTTTCCCGAATTTTCAGTCAAATGAAAGTCGACCTTGACTTTAAAGATCCGCTTGTAGACTGAATTATTTTCAACATGACACTCGTCACGAAAAGTTGTGTCGAAAATACTAAACTAACTTGGAAATTCCTGTCTGTACACATACGCAGCGGCTTTCGACGACGATAGCTGAAAAAATGACTGATCATTAACGGGAAATTTTATATGCCAATAAACTGATAAAAATCGTATATTCTCAATTACACCGTGCACGTCACTGTATAGTGCCGTCATCGCCATCGCACTCCACTCTTATCATCATAGCTTATTCGGGAATCTTTGAAAGGTGTAGTGAATACGGCGCGGTTCGAGTGGAATTTGGTCGCTTACATAGCTCGTGGGATGCTCTATGAAAACGTTACAAGTGCAAGTTCTGCATTGACTACTGTTCATCTAAACTATTCATCATGTCAGATGATTAAAACGCTTCCTGTTAAATGGATCAACAAATTGTTTGCTTTAACGTATATAGCTTGGTTTCTACCGGCGTCAGTATTGGGTTTGATATTCAACGCATTCACGTTGTTAGTTCTGAAACGATTTGAATCTGATAATTATTTTCTCATCAAAATTCTCGCTTTAAACGATCTTTTGTTTATGATCGCTACGTTCATTCTTTATCCACTGAGAACTGCGTACGTTTACGGCGTTTTGGGGGATATTGTATTTCGCATAAGTGACTGGAATTTCGGTTGGATTTTCATCTCAGTCGCCTTGCCGTTTTTCTACATGTTTCAGATGACACGTAACTGGTGCACTGTACTGCTCAGTCTAGAGCGGTTAATCGTCGTATTGTTTCCGATCAAATCTCGTAATTTTCCTAAAAAGTCACTATCAACGTGCGCGATGACATTTATTTCACTGTTAAGTTTTTGTGGTCATTTCGCTCAAGCAATACCAAAATATAATCTTGTGTTTTTGGGATGTCCCGCCCACTGGCCGTATATCATAACCCTGGGTAAGCAATCTGAATATTGGAACAATCATCTAGACTTCTGGCGCTCACGAATTTCTCAGAGATATATATTCATATGTCTTACTGCCATGATCCCAATTTGCTTGTTAGTTGTAATTAATGTGATTCTTATTTCTGTGATATTTTACCGTCGGGTTACTCGACGTTCAGAGCTCGGTATAACTGATGAATCGTCTAAAAAAGAAATGAGGGTTTTAAGGATGGTTTTATCTGTAGTTTTGTTGTTTATCATTTGCGAAATGTTTGGTTTTATTTTCCGATTTAGTCGTATGGAATACATACCTTATATACCAAGTCTAAGCCTTGTAGCGTTGGGATTTTCGATCATCGATTCGTCAGTAAACTTTATCGTGTATTGCGCGACAAACGAAAAATTCAGAAAAATCGCTATCGAAATTTTAATAAACCTTTGCTCAGAAAAAAAGTCACCATTTCAATCATGAAAAAGCAACAAAAAACGTGTTTCCTTTTGCAAACTTTAAACACAATTTGAACATTTCAGATTTCATTTTAATATTCTTTTTATGAAGTGGTATACCGTCAACAACCAAAAAACGAACTTAACCCAAAATCAGCTCGTGAAAGGAAAATACTCAGAAGAGAACTGTGTTTGAATATAAAACATGAGAAAAAAGTTTAATTTATTCTAATGTTGGCCTCGATGATTCTCCGAAGATTGCACGATGATTTTCTGCGAACACGCCGGAAAGCGATTACTCGCGCGTTATTTTTACAAGCTACGTCTGTTGTTCTCAGGGCGAGTTTGTGTCCATTCCATCATCAAGCAATGCTCGTTACGACACTCCGGCCAGCAGAAATAGGCTCTACAATTAAACTAACTACTACATTCCGAAAAGACAATGTAATATGAAAATACACTATTTTTAAAACAATTCGGCAGTTTTGTCTTTTTTAGCTTCTAAACGCGGCTTCGCGCGAATATAGAATTCGATCGGGAATTTCTTTTGTAACAGCGATGGTGCAATTCAATATATTGGTTTCAGTTTCTTGGGGGAATCGGATATTTTGTAATCGGTTTCTTTGTGACACCTTTCATCGCTTTGACTGTTTATAATCTTGCGAGACAATCAGTACTGATACAGAAGATGGAACTAATTAATTATTTCTCTCTCTCTCTCTCTCTCTCTCTCTCTCTCTCTCTCTCTCTCTCTCTCTCTCTCCCTCCCTCCCTCCCTCCCTCCCTCCCTCCCTCCCTCCCTCCCTCCCTCCCTCCCTCCCTCCCTCCCTCCCTCTCTCTTGTAACAGTGAACTAACTAGACTGTGTGTAGAAGGATATAGCGTGGATAGAAGGCTTGTGAGCCTTCTAGTGTCTGATGTGAAACAAATGAACGTGTCTTATGTGAAAAGGAATCTACGTAATTCTTCTTCGTCAATATCATTTAAAGTGCCATGGCATCGAAATCGTCACAAAGGTGGGCAAAGGGTTTCGCTGACACCTGCCTGCAGCTTGAACCAAGGTCGTCTCCATCAGGGCTATACAGACCTGAGATGATCTCTGCCACTATCTCGAATAACTAGATCCGCAGCTGTAATTCATTTCTCTAAAACTACATATATACGTTTGTGAAATGTCAAATTGTCGGGGTTTAAATTTTCAATACCGAAATACATATAGTTTCATCTCATATATGCATGCTAGTTTTACGTTATATTGCAGCAAAATATACAATTTACAATATTTTCGCATCCACTTAAAACGAATCAACTATTTACATTCAAAGTCGTTCATTACATATTCATGCAGTTGTGTGGTAAAATGTGAATGGTTGACATGTCATTTTGATCAAATCTACGCGGAAAAGATACAAAACCTAATTGAATTAGGTACTGATTTGGACTGAACATTTTAGCGAATGTGTTCACAATAGAATGTATAAAACTGTCTCTACAGAGATTGCAATCTCTGTAGAGACAGTTTATATATTCTATATAGAATATAGCAAAACATGGTTTATTTTCTTAAGGGAGTGGTTTGCAGCTCATGGGATGTTCAGTAATACCATAGAACCAGCACCGCATCGACAACACCGCAACTCAGTCGTTTTGACGTTACGTGTCCTTATCGGTGGATTAACGCGTGTTCAGTGTTTCGAAGTATTCGGACTGTCTAATATTCAACGAACACACACGATATTGATGATCGCGCAATAGAACAAATCAAACTGTCTGTCCGGAGACTAAAATCGGGCGCGCGGAGACGTGCAAAAACACGAAACAAAAATAATTTGAGGTATCGCAACAATTTGACGCGATTAGTGGAGCGATTTTGTGTCATTTTCAAGTATCGTCGAGTTTTCTGTTTGAAACGTGTTTTTCTACTGTTCTGTGCGTCCGGTTTTACAGTTTATGAGATGTTTGATAACAACATTACTAGTACTAGTGCTGCATTGACAACAACTGAATTAAACTGGTGTTCGAACGTTAAAAGAAATGTACCAATTCAATGGATTAACAAATACAGTGTATTGATGTATTTAGGCTGGTACCTACCGGCGTCAGTGTTTGGTTTGACATCCAACACTTTCACGTTGTTAGTGCTAAAACGATTTAAATCTGATAATTATTTTCTTGTCAAAATTCTCGCCATAAACGATATTTTATTCATGATCGCTACATTCATTATGTATCCGCTGAGAACTGCGTACGTTTACGCCGTTTTAGGGGATATTGTGTTTCGGGTGAATGATTGGGTGTTTGGTAAGATGTTTATCGCAGTCGCTATGCCATTTTTCTACATATTTCAGATGACACGTAACTGGTGCACTGTACTGCTCAGTCTAGAGCGGTTAATCGTCGTATTGTTTCCAATAAGATCTCGAAAAATTCCGAAGAAATTAATATCACAATGTGCGATGATATTTATATCACTTTTGGGTTGTTGTGGCCATTTTATTCGCTTCATGCCTGACTATGTAATTGGACACATGGGTTGTCCTGTTGAGTGGCCATATGTTACGACATACGTTGCCTATTACCACTACACCACATGGTTTGATCGAAACAGGTGGCGTTACGTAATTTCTGAGCAATCTCTATTCATGTATCTTACTGTTCTGATCCCAATTTGTGTTTTAGTCTTAATCAATGTGATTCTTATTTCTGCAATATTTGTGCGTCGGGTTACTCGACGTACAGCGCTCGGTATAACTGATGAATCGTCTAGAACGGAAATGAGAGTTTTAATAATGGTTTTATCAGTAGTTTTCGTATTTATTTTTTGCGAAGGTTTTGGTTTTATCGACCGTCTAATGAGATTAGATTATATCCCATATTTGAACACAATGAGCCTGATAGCGTTGGGATTTTCTATCGTCGATTCGTCAGTAAATTTTATCGTGTATTGCGTGACAAATGATCAATTCAGAAAAATAGCTGTTGATATCTTAGGCAATGTCTGCCACAAACAACGCACTTCGATGAAATAGAAGCAATACAATGTAGGCAATGGATGTCTTCTCTTTTACACTTTAAAATATTGATTTTGATAATTCCTACAGTCTACACACGAAAGATCGGTTAACAAACAACGGTGTCAGGAATTCTAGCATTCTGGAATTCCGGGAGCCGCCCCTAAAATGGGCCCTTTTCCTCTGCCCTCTGAAGCTGGAACCCCGATAGAGCACATTGACATTCCCGATAAAAACATTCTCTAAAAAGGAAACATTAAGATGAGATTTGCATGATCTACCGTATGTAGGCTACGATCGCCTAAAATCAAAATACAATGCTGACTAAATATGAATTAAATCACCATGCAGTGAATCAACCAAATGCGATCGAAACATGATGGTAACAAAAAAAATTCCACAAGAAACAACAGCCAAGAAATTGAATCATGTTTATTTCGATGATATAAGAAAATGACTGCAAGGATATGAGGTCCACTCAAGTATAACTGAAATCTGTTTATTTGGGCAATTTTCTTACTCTTTCGCGATTCATTACGCGATTTAACCTCGTCGTTGCCATGCTACGAACGTATGACGTAGATTTTAATTGTTCCTCTTTTTCCTTTGCCGCAAAACATTGGCAACAAATATTCGCCATGCTAACTCTTTAGCACGATAGCCAAAATCAACGAGTCCAAAACTGTTTCAATACGTTCTGGTTCAACACAAATTAATTTCAGTTTACCGAAGTTATCACCATCGTTGTACAGCTACATTTTGTTGTTTTAATTCGAATTGATTCGAAAATATTTGCGTCGAAAATATTTTGCTCGTTTTATTTCTTGTGGCCAAGCAGCAAAATCTCGCTCAGATATACTAAGCTAAGAACGCGTGGTATAATGGGTTTTTTGTTTGTTCCTGTGTGACTTGACGAGTAGTCCAAGTAAAAACGTTTGTCAGATAATTTTGCAGAATAAATATATTTTAGTGAATTGTCTTTTATATAAACCAATACATCCATGTGTTTAATCTCTTCTGAATGTCATCGATCAACCTGTGTGCTTTTATTAATCTTGATTTGCCAATTTTTGGAAACTTTTAAGTTCTCCTAACGTGCCAACCCAGATACCACATAATATATCGTCCAAAGTTCTTTCTCCAATTAACTGAAATATCTACATGCATAATTCACCTCAGTTGCAATTCTTTCCTGTAAACCAATGTTTTTTTTCTTCTTCAAATATTCTTGTTTGAATATAAAACATGAGAAAAAAGTTTAATTTATTCTAATGTTGGCCTTGATGATTCTCTGAAGATTGCACGATGATTTTCTGCGAACACGCCGGAAAGCGGTTACTCACGCGTTATTTTTACAAGCTACGTCTGTTGTTCTCAGGGCGAGTTTGCATTCCATCATCAATGCTCGTTACGACACTCCGGCCAGCAGAAATAGGCTCTACAATTAAACTAACTACTACATTCCGAAAAGACAATGTAATATGAAAATACACTATTTTTAAAACAATTCGGCAGTTTTGTCTTTTTTAGCTTCTAAACGCGGCTTCGCGCGAATATAGAATTCGATCGGGAATTTCTTTTGTAACAGCGATGGTGCAATTCAATATATTGGTTTCAGTTTCTTGGGGGAATCGGATATTTTGTAATCGGTTTCTTTGTGACACCTTTCATCGCTTTGACTGTTTATAATCTTGCGAGACAATCAGTACTGATACAGAAGATGGAACTAATTAATTATTTCTCTCTCTCTCTCTCTCTCTCTCTCTCTCTCTCTCTCTCTCTCTCTCTCTCTCTCTCTCTCTCTCTCTCTCTCTCTCTCTCTCTCTCTCTCCCTCCCTCCCTCCCTCCCTCCCTCCCTCCCTCCCTCCCTCCCTCCCTCCCTCCCTCCCTCCCTCCCTCCCTCCCTCTCTCTTGTAACAGTGAACTAACTAGACTGTGTGTAGAAGGATATAGCGTGGATAGAAGGCTTGTGAGCCTTCTAGTGTCTGATGTGAAACAAATGAACGTGTCTTATGTGAAAAGGAATCTACGTAATTCTTCTTCGTCAATATCATTTAAAGTGCCATGGCATCGAAATCGTCACAAAGGTGGGCAAAGGGTTTCGCTGACACCTACCTGCAGCTTGAACCAAGGTCGTCTCCATCAGGGCTATACAGACCTGAGATGATCTCTGCCACTATCGCGAATAACTAGATCCGCAGCTGTAATTCATTTCTCTAAAACTACATATGTATGTTTGTGAAATGTCAAATTGTCGGGGTTTAAATTTTCAATACCGAAATACATATAGTTTCATCTCATATATGCATGCTAGTTTTACGTTATACTGCAGCAAAATATACAATTTACAATATTTTCGCATCCACTTAAAAACGAATCAACTATTTACATTCAAAGTCGTTCATTACATATTCATGCAGTTGTGTGGTAAAATGTGAATGGTTGACACGTCATTTTGATCAAATCTACGCGGAAAAGATACAAAACCTAATTGAATTTGGTACTGATTTGGACTGAACATTTTAGCGAATGTGTTCACAATAGAATGTATAAAACTGTCTCTACAGAGATTGCAATCTCTGTAGAGACAGTTTATATATTCTATTTAGAATATAGCAAAACATGTTTTATTTTCTTAAGGGAGTGGTTTGCAGCTCATGGGATGTTCAATAATACCATAGAACCAGCACCGCATCGACAACACCACAACTCAGTCGTTTTGACGTTACGTGTCCTTATCGGTGGATTAACGCGTGTTCAGTGTTTCGTCGCATTCAGACTGGTCTAATATTGATGAGCTCGAGAGAGAACAAATCAAACTGTTTGTACGGAGATTAAAGCCGGGCGCGCGGAGACGTGCAAAAAAACGAAACAAAAATAATTTAGAGAATCGCATCAATTTGACGCGATTAGTGGAGCGATTTTGTGTCATTTTCAAGTATCGTCGAGTTTTCTGTTTGAAACGTGTTTTCCGTCTGCTCTGTGCGTCCGGTTTTACAGTTTATGAGATGTTTGATAACAACATCACTAGTACAAGTGCTGCATTGACAACAACTGAATTCAACTGGTGTTCGGACGTTAAAAGAAATGTACCAATTCAATGGATTAACAAATACAGTGTATTGATGTATTTAGGCTGGTACCTACCGGCGTCAGTGTTTGGTTTGACATCCAACACTTTCACGTTGTTAGTGCTAAAACGATTTAAATCTGATAATTATTTTCTTGTCAAAATTCTCGCTATAAACGATATTTTATTTATGATCGCTACATTCATTATGTATCCGCTGAGAACTGCGTACGTTTACGTCATTTTAGGGGATATTGTGTTTCGATTGAATGATTGGGGGTTTGGTAAGATGTTTATCGCAGTCTCCTTGCCATTTTTCTACATATTTCAGATGACACGTAACTGGTGCACTGTACTGCTCAGTCTAGAGCGGTTAATCGTCGTATTGTTTCCAATAAGATCTCGAAAAATTCCGAAGAAATTAATATCACAATGCGCGATGATGTTTATATCACTTCTTGGTTTTTGTGGCCATTTTATTCGCTTCATACCCGACTATATAATTGGACACATGGGCTGTCCTGTTGAGTGGCCATATGTTACGACATACGTTGCCTATTACCACTACCCCACATGGTTTGATCGATTCAGGTGGCGTTACGTGATTTCTGAGCAATCTCTATTCATGTATCTTACTGTTCTGATCCCAATTTGTGTTTTAGTCTTAATCAATGTGATTCTTATTTCTGCAATATTTTACCGTCGGGTTACTCGACGTACAGAGCTCGGTATAACTGATGAATCGTCTAGAACGGAAATGAGAGTTTTAATGATGGTTTTATCAGTAGTTTTTGTGTTTATTGTTTGCGAAGGTTTTGGTTTTATCGACCGTCTAATGAAATTAGGTTATATCCCATATTTGAACACAATGAGCCTGATAGCGTTAGGATTTTCTATCGTGGATTCGTCAGTAAATTTTATCGTGTATTGCGTGACAAATGATCAATTCAGAAAAGTAGCTGTTGATATCTTAGGCAATGTCTGCCACAAACAACGCACTTCGAAAAAATAGAAGCAATAAAATGCAGGCAATGGATGTCTTCTCTTTTACACTTTAAAATATTGATTTCGATAATTCCTACAGTCTACACAGGAAAGATCGGTTAACAAACAACGGTGTCAGGAATTCTAGCACTCTGAAATTCCGGGAGCCGCCCCTAAAATGGGCCCTTTTCCTCTGCCCTCTGAAGCTGGAACCACCCCTGATAGAGCACATTGACATTCCCGATAAAAACATTCTCTAAAAAGGAAACATCAAGATGAGATTTGCATGATCGACCGTATGTAGGCTAATTAAAGCTGATTCGCCTAAAATCAAAATACAATGCTGACTAAATATGAATTAAATCACCATGCAGTGAATCAACCAAATGCGATCGAAACATGATAAAGTAACAAAAAAAATTCCACAAGAAACAACAGCCAAGAAATTGAATCATGTTTATTTCGATAATATTAGAAAATGACTGCAAGGATATGAGGTCCACTCACGTATATCTGAAATCTGTTTATTTGGGCAATTTTCTTATTCTTTCGCGAATCATCGCGAAATCTAACCTCGTTGCCATGCTATGAACGTATGACGTAGATTTCAATTGCAAATGTTCCTCTTTTTCCTTTGCCACAAAATATTTGCAACAAATATTCGCCATGCTAACTCTTAAGCACGATAGCCAAAATCAACGAGTCTAAAACTGTTTCAATACGTTCTGGTTCAACACAAATTAATTTCAGTTTACCGAAGTTATCACCATCGTTGTACAACTACATTTTGTTGTTTGAATTCGAATTGATTCGAAAATATTTGCGTCGAAAATATTTTGCTCGTTTTATTTCTTGTGGCCAAGCAGCAAAATCTCGCTCAGATATACTAAGCTAAGAACGCGTGGTATAATGGGTTTTTTGTTTGTTCCTGTGTGACGTGACGAGTAGTCCAAGTAAAAACGTTTGTCAGATAATTTTGCAGAATAAATATATTTTAGTGTATTGTCTTTTATATAAACCAATACATCTACGTGTTTAATCTCTTCTGAATGTCATCGATCAACCTGTGTTCTTTTATTAATCTTGATTTGCCAATTTTTGGAAACTTTTAAGTCCTCCTAACGTGCCAACCCAGATACCACATAATATATCGTCCAAAGTTCTTTCTCCAATTAACTGAAATATCTACATGCATAATTCACCTCAGTTGCAATTCTTTCCTGTAAACCAATGTTTTTTTTCTTCTTCAAATATTCTTGTTTGAATATAAAACATGAGAAAAAAGTTTAATTTATTCTAATGTTGGCCTTGATGATTCTCTGAAGATTGCACGATGATTTTCTGCGAACACGCCGGAAAGCGGTTACTCACGCGTTATTTTTACAAGCTACGTCTGTTGTTCTCAGGGCGAGTTTGTGTCCATTCCATCATCAATGCTCGTTACGACACTCCGGCCAGCAGAAATAGGCTCTACAATTAAACTAACTACTACATTCCGAAAAGAAAATGTAATATGAAAATACACTATTTTTCAAACAATTCGGCAGTTTTGTCTTTTTTAGCTTCTAAACGCGGCTTCGCGCGAATATAGAATTCGATCGGGAATTTCTTTTGTAACAGCGATGGTGCAATTCAATATATCGGTTTCAGTTTCTTGGGGGAATCGGATTTTTTGTAATCGGTTTCTTTGTGACACCTTTCATCGCTTTGACTGTTTGTAATCTTACGAGACAATCAGTACTGATACAGAAGATGGAACTAATTAATTATTTCTCTCTCTCTCTCTCTCTCTCTCTCTCTCTCTCTCTCTCTCTCTCTCTCTCTCTCTCTCTCTCTCTCTCTCTCTCTCTCTCTCCCTCCCTCCCTCCCTCCCTCCCTCCCTCCCTCCCTCCCTCCCTCCCTCCCTCCCTCTCTCTTGTAACAGTGAACTAACTAGACTGTGTGTAGAAGGATATAGCGTGGATAGAAGGCTTGTGAGCCTTCTAGTGTCTGATGTGAAACAAATAAACGTGTCTTATGTGAAAAGGAATCTACGTAATTCTTCTTCGTCAATATCATTTAAAGTGCCATGGCATCGAAATCGTCACAAAGGTGGGCAAAGGGTTTCGCTGACACCTACCTGCAGCTTGAACCAAGGTCGTCTCCATCAGGGCTATACAGACCTAAGATGATCTCTGCCACTATCTCGAATAACTAGATCCGCAGCTGTAATTCATTTCTCTAAAACTACATATATATGTTTGTGAAATGTCAAATTGTCGGGGTTTAAATTTTCAATACCGAAATACATATAGTTTCATCTCATATATGCATGCTAGTTTTACGTTATATTGCAGCAAAATATACAATTTACAATATTTTCGCATCCACTTAAAACGAATCAACTATTTACATTCAAAGTCGTTCATTACATATTCATGCAGTTGTGTGGTAAAATGTGAATGGTTGACACGTCATTTTGATCAAATCTACGCGGAAAAGATACAAAACCTAATTGCATTAGGTACTGATTTGGACTGAACATTTTAGCGAATGTGTTCACAATAGAATGTATAAAACTGTCTCTACAGAGATTGCAATCTCTGTAGAGACAGTTTATATATTCTATATAGAATATAGCAAAACATGTTTTATTTTCTTAAGGGAGTGGTTTGCAGCTCATGGGATGTTCAATAATACCATAGAACCAGTACCGCATCGACAACACCGCAACTCAGTCGTTTTGACGTTACGTGTCCTTATCGGTGGATTAACGCGTGTTTAGTGTTTCGAAGTATTCGGACTGCATAATATTCAACGAATACACACGATATTGATGATCGCGCAATAGAACAAATCAAACTGCCTGTTCGGAGACTAAAATCGGGCGCGCGGAGACGTGCAAAAAAACGAAACAAAAATAATTTGAAGTATCGCAACAATTTGACGCGATTAGTGGAGCGATTTTGTGTCATTTTCAAGTATCGTCGAGTTTTCTGTTTGAAACGTGTTTTTCTACTGTTCTGTGCGTCCGGTTTTACAGTTTATGAGATGTTTGATAACAACATTACTAGTACAAGTGCTGCATTGACAACAATTGAATTCAACTGGTGTTCGGAAGTGAAAAGAAATGTACCAATTCAATGGATTAACAAATTCATAGTATTGATATATTTAGGCTGGTATCTACCGGCGTCAGTGTTGGGTTTGGCATCCAACACTTTCACGTTGTTAGTGCTAAAACGATTTAAATCTGATAATTATTTTCTTGTCAAAATTCTCGCTATAAACGATATTTTATTTATGATCGCTACATTCATTATGTATCCGCTGAGAACTGCGTACGTTTACGCCATTTTAGGGGATATTGTGTTTCGATTGAATGATTGGGGGTTTGGTAAGATGTTTATCGCAGTCGCCATGCCGTTTTTCTACATATTTCAGATGACTCGTAACTGGTGCACTGTACTGCTCAGTCTAGAGCGGTTAATCGTCGTATTGTTTCCAATAAGATCTCGAAAAATTCCGAAGAAATTAATATCACAATGCGCGATGATGTTTATATCACTTCTTGGTTTTAGTGGCCATTTTATTCGCTTCATACCCGACTATGTAATTGGATATTTGTATTGTGGAATGGAGCTGTCATATGTCACGTTAGACGTTGACTATTACCACTACCCGGAGTGGTTTAGTCGGCACATGGGAAGATGGCGTTTCCAAATTTCTGAGCAATCTCTATTCATGTATCTTACTGTTCTGATCCCAATTTGTTTTTTAGTCTTTATCAATGTGATTCTTATTTCTGCAATATTTGTGCGTCGGGTTACTCGACGTACAGAGCTCGGTGTAACTGATGAATCGTCTAGAACGGAAATGAGGGTTTTAATGATGGTTTTATCAGTAGTTTTCGTATTTATTGTTTGCGAAGGTTTTGGTTTTATCGACCGTCTAATGAGATTAGGTTATATCCCACTTTTGAACACAATGAGCCTGATAGCGTTGGGATTTTCTATCGTCGATTCGTCAGTAAATTTTATCGTGTATTGCGTGACAAATGATAAATTCAGAAAAGTAGCTGTTGATATCTTAGGCAATGTCTGCCACAAACAACGCACTTCGATAAAATAGAAGCAATAAAATGCAGGCAATGGATGCCTTCTCTTTTACACTTTAAAATATTGATTTTGATAATTCCTACAGTCTACACACGAAAGATCGGTTAACAAACAACGGTGTCAGGAATTCTAGCATTCTGAAATTCCGGGAGCCGCCTCTAAAATGGGCCCTTTTCCTCTGCCCTCTGAAGCTGGAACCACCCCTGATAGAGCACATTTACATTCCCGATAAAAATCTTCTCCAAAAAGAACAGTTTTAAGATGTTATTTGCATGATCTACTGTATACTATGGCCGCCTAAAATCAAAATAAAATGCTGACTAATAAATTAAATGAACTGTTATCACAAGTGAATCAACCAAACGCGATTGAAACATGATAAAGTAACAAAATAAATTCAACAAGAAACAATAACCAAGAAATTGAACCATGTTTATTTCGAAATATAAGAAAATGACTGCAAGGACATGAAGTCCACTCAAATATATCTGAAATCTGTTTATTTGGACAATTCTCTTCTCTTTTGCGATTCATCGCGAAATCTAACCTCGTTGCCATGCTACGAACGTATGACGTAGATTTCAATTGCAAATGTTCCTCTTTTTCCTTTGCCACAAAATATTTGCAACAAATATTCGCCATGCTTACTGTTTAGCACTATAGCCAAAATCAACGAGTCCATCTGTTTCAATACGTTCTGGTTCAACACAAATTAGTTTCAGTTTACCGAAGTTATCACCATCGTTGTACAACTACATTTTGTTGTTTGAATTCGAATTGATTCGAAAATATTTGCGTCGAAAATATTTTGCTCGTTTTATTTCTTATGGCCAAGCAGCAAAATCTCGCTCAGATATACTAAGCTAAGAACGCGTGGTATAATGGGTTTTTTGGTTGTTTCTGGGTGACGTGACGAGTAGTCCAAGTAAAAACGTTTGTCAGATAATTTTGCAGAATATATCTATTTTAGTGAATTGTCTTTAATATAAACCAATACATCTACGTGTTTAATCTCTACTGAATGTCATCGATCAACCTGTGTGCTTTTATTAATCTTGATTTGCCAATTTTTGGAAACTTTTAAGTCCTCCTAACGTGCCAACCCAGATACCACATATATCGTCCAAAGTTCTTTCTCCAATTAACTGAAATATCTACATGCATAATTCACCTCAGTTGCAATTCTTTCCTGTAAACCAATGTTTTTTTTTCTTCAAAATGCACCTTTTTAATCTTTCATCGATTTTATAAGGTAATTCTTCGATTTGAAATATCATTTGTAGTAACTTTGAGGACGTTTTTTATTCGCTGCAAATTTTTACCAGATGCCAACGAGCTTATATCTACATCAAATTTCCGTCGCAATGACGTCATCGGAAATTACCGAATATCGAGGACTGAACCAACAGCGACCTCTATCGAACATTCCATCTCCCGCGTGCTTGAATTTAACCCCTTGATTTTCATCTCATTGTCTTGGGCTTACGTTATATTGCTAAGATGAACGGGATTTCGATGAAGTAGACTATTGGGCATTTCTTTTTTTTTATAAATCTAGTAGATGGATTTCAAAATCTATTCCTGTTTACCCGGTTTAATTCTTGTTGCGCTAAAAGATTTCTAAATTGAAATGTAGAAGTTACAGCAGTCCGGTACATGTTTAACGATGCCATACTCGCTGGATCGGTATTCGGTGGCGAGGGGAAGGGGGGGGGTTTAAGGGTTTCGCTGACACCTGCCTACAGCGTGAACCAAGGTCTCCATCAGGGCTATACAGACCTGAGATGATCTCTGCCACTAACCCGAACTACTAGATCCGCGGCTGTAATCTATGTTTCTAAAACTAACACATATATGTTCGTGAAATGTCGAATTATCAAACAAATTCTCGGAGTTAAAACTGCTAATAACGAAATACGTGTATTTACATCTCTAATATAGATGTTGGTTTTACGTTATATTGCAAAATATACAATTTGCAATATTTTCGCATCCATTTACAACGAATCAAAGTGAAATATTTAAATTCAAAGTCTTTCATTATATATTCATGCAGTTTAATACTGACACAGTAAACATAGTGTGGTAAAATGGTTGACACGTCATTTGATCAACTCTTCGCCGAAAAGATACAAAACCTGATTGAATTTGATAATTACGTTCACTGGATATTTTGGCAAATATGTTCACAATAGAATATACAAACTGTATGTACAGAGATTGCTGTTCGCAGCTCATGGGATGTTCAATAATACCATAGAACCAGTACCGCATCGACAACACCACAACTCGATGATCGCGCAATAGAACAAATCAAACTGTCTGTTCGGAGACTAAAATCGGGCGCGCGGAAACGTGCACAAACACGAAACAAATATAATTTGAAGTATCGCAACGATTCGATACGATTAGTGGAGCGATTTTGTGTAATTTTCAAGTATCTTCGAGTTTTCTGTTTGAAACGTGTTTTCCGTCTGCTCTGTGCGTCCGGTTTTACAGTTTATGAGATGTTTGATAACAACATTACTAGTACAAGTGCTGCATTGACAACAACTGAATTCAACTGGTGTTCGCACGTTAAAAGACATCTACCAATTCAATGGATTAACAAATTCGCTGTATTTACATATATATGCTTGTTCCTACCGGCGTCAGTGTTGGGTTTGATATTCAACACTTTCACGCTGTTAGTGCTACAACGATTTAAATCTGATAATTATTTTATGATCAAAATTCTCGCTGTTAACGATATTTTATTTATGATCGCTACATTCATTATGTATCCGCTGAGAACTGCGTACGTTTACGCCGTTTTAGGGGATATGGTGTTTCGGGTGAATGATTGGGTGTTTGGTAAGATGTTTATCGCAGTCGCCATGCCGTTTTTCTACATATTTCAAATGACTCGTAACTGGTGCACTGTACTGCTCAGTCTAGAGCGGTTAATCGTCGTTATGTTTCCAATAAGATCTCGAAAAATTCCGAAGAAATTAATATCACAATGTGCGATGATGTTTATATCACTTTTGGGTTTTAGCGGCCATTTTATTCGCTTCATACCCGACTATGTAATTGGACACATGGGTTGTCCTGTTGAGTGGCCATATGTTACGACAGACGTTGCCTATTATCACTACCCCACATGGTTTGATCGATTCAGGTGGCGTTACGTGATTTCCGATCGCTATCTGTTCATGTATCTTACTGTCATGATCCCAATTTGCTTTTTAGTTGTTATCAATGTTATACTTATTCTGTTGCTATTTTACCGTCGGGTTACTCGACGTACAGAGCTCGGTGTAACTGATGAGTCGTCTAGAAGGGAAGTGAAGGTTTTACGGATGGTTTCATCAGTAGTTTTCGTTTTTATTGTTTGTGAAGGTTTTGGTTTTATCGACCGTCTAATGAGATTAGATTATATCCCATATTTGAACACTATGAGCCTGATAGCGTTAGGATTTTCTATCCTCGATTCGTCAGTTAATTTCATTGTGTATTGCGTAACAAATGATCAATTCAAAAAAGTAGCCATTGATATTCTAAACAATGTTTGCCGAAAACAACGGACTTCGAGAAAACAAAAACGATAAAATGCATTTGAATACACGTATAACTTGTACTTATATAGAATATGTGGCAATCATACGATTGCTTGCCTTCATAGATTTATTAAAAAAATCTCCTCAATTCAGCATTCAGAATACCAGGGGCGGATCCAGGGGCATGTTGTGACCATGTCGACCAATAAAAAGGGCTTATATTCTTAATTTAGGGTGGAAAGGCATATCAGCAAAATTTTTGAAATTTTACTATCATTTTAGAGCTTTCTGAGCATCTCTGAGAGACATTTAGTCAAGAAACATAGGTTATATATTTAGGAAAAATATCTATTGTGTATCTCGGGTGGTTACAACGGCAAATTTTGATACAGAGTAAAAATAAAAATGCACGGTCGACACGGTCTAAATCCGCCCCTGATAACAGGAATTTAATTATTTTCAAATGATTCATTTATCATAGGTAAAAACTGCATTCTACTCACTGTCGACACAGAACAGCTTAACCACGTACTGATAACGTGACGTTTCTATGTGTAGATGCTAAACCGGGTTGTACAAGAATAATCCACTGGTCACGAATTAGTGGTCACTGGAACGACGTGTGAACTATCGGGGACTGATCACCTCAAATTATGGAACTACCGTCACCAATTCCACCTTACTTACATATACTATTTCATCTAACATTAAATTTGTGGCCCTTGTTATATATAAACCTGTTGTTGAAGGAATATTCAGTTTACTAAATCAAAACCATCAAATATAGATGTTTACTAGTTGTGTTATCAGTGATAAAGGTTGCTGAGGTGCCGAATGTTTTACCGTCCAGGACGGTTTCCTTTTAAACGCAAATGGAAAATACCAATCACGATATAGTATCATCTCATATCATACGTAACAAATTATCTTTTTATTATACGATTAAACAGTCCTACCAACTAGAAAACTACTTATTGGTTGTAAAGAATTTTAATATTAGGAGTGCAATTGCCAAACTACGTAGCTCATCCCATCGACTGATGATAGAAAAAGGCAGACACCTGGGATTGAGTAGAGAAAACAGACTTTGTGATATATGTAACTGTGTGGAAGACGAGCAGCACTTCGTCTTATCGTGTAGCAAATTCGACAGGACTCAGGACGAAATTTGATTTGGAAATTGGATATGCAAATGATATAAATAGAATTTTTAATGATATAGGTAGTCAATCAGAATTGGTAAATTGGGGGAAGTATATCCAATCGGGATTTGAATATTATATTTAATTTTAGGCTTGACTTATATTGTACAGTACGCTATGTCCTATGCACTCTTTCTTGTAAATATTTTTGTAATCCTAGTATTGTATATATGTATTATATTGTTTTCTTCTAATCCGCTGTTCATTGACGATCATGTCATGTGATTATAATGAATAAACAAACTTGAAACTTGAAACTACGTTACATCTAATGTTACATTATCATAATCTCAAATCTATGTTACATCATACGTTACATATGTTCTATCTAAATTAAACGTTTAACGATTCTGGATTTATTTGCCACGTGGATTTCAATTGCACCCGTTCATTGAATTCATCGAACAGCTCTAATTTTCATGTTAGAATATAATTGTATTTTGGTCAAATTCTTTTGATTTTTTGATTTTACGACCCGTCAAATGCGCAAAAATATCATTGACTGACCCAAATAAATTATGTTCTTTTTTGAATGGAACATTCATTTTTGCCAGTCTTTGGGCTGCGGCTTTTGAAAATAACGGTATTGCTCTTAACACTGATAGCGTTCTACTTTTTCTTTTTTGAGTTAAATTGAGTTGAGTTGAGTTGACCGATTTTGTGTCATTAATTTCAAACAGGATTTTTGCAATGAAAGGTCTAAGAAATTATCACAATTTATTCATACTACGTCGATGAAATCAGAGAACTGCTTTTTGTGGAATTGGGTAAAAGTTCGGAAAATAACGCGTTTGTTTAGGGAAAATATGCATTGAAAGAATTGGGGAAAATGTTTGAATAGAGTTAAGAAAATATAGGAAATTGAACGGGTCTTAACATTTCAGACGAATCAAAGATTTGACGACAATTTGTTTAGCGGCGAGTCTGAATTTATTATTAGTAAAACAATAAACTACGAAGTTTAAACACGAATCGACGACCGTCAAAGCAATGGCTATTTTTCGGTATGCCTGTGATGATTCGGTCTTACTCAAACCCGGAATAGGAAGCAGGATGGATCCAAACCTGAGGTGAAGTTGTTCCATTGTAATTAAAGATTCGCAAATAATGTAAATAGCGATTACAGCAAACGTCATTCGTAAAACTCTCATTTCTACATTTCTACTGCTGGTGGCGGTGGCGGCGCTCTTATTCAATTCCTTACCGCGCAGTAGTTTAGTGATTATTAAACTGACAATCAAAATGAGATTTATAAACACCAGTGAACATATGGGCACAACTACTCTGGATATTGTACCTTGCCAACCAGTCGAATAATAATCCCACCTATTCATTAGCCCTCTTACGGTTTGTATGGAGTAGCGATAGGACAAGCGTGGACCCCGCACTAGTGTCACTCCTGGATCCCCATCAATGCAAGCGATTGATCGAAGCTCACGTTTGGGTAAAAACAACGGGAAAAAGCAAAGAAAACCGTAGATTGTGATGAAAAAAATGAGAACATTCACCACTTTTCGAGTCCAGAACATTCGTGATTTTAACGGGAAAAGTGTAATGACTAGTCTTTCTAAACCAATAAGAATAACGCACCAGTTTCGAATTTGCTGAAACATGTAATATGGTCCTATAATCACTTGTATAAATCCCCAACCGTAATTCCAGTCATCCGCATAAAATAGAACTTTACCTAAATGTATATAGAGGTGAATAGCTCGTAGAGGGTACATGATGAATACACTTGTACAGTAAGATACGTCAAAGATAGCTAAAACCTTTATCAAATAATAAACTTCATTTTTCATCCTCTTCAATACGATAATTGTGAAAACGTTTAAAGCGATGCCGAGTATCGTGACGGGTCCATAACAGAAAATATACATGTAAACGCTAAATTTAAGTTCCCAGCGATATGGTCTAGTATTCACTAGTCGTTCACACCATCCAGACCAGGTTTTTACTGTCGGTTTTAAAGTCGTCGAAATATTGTTTGCATCCATATTTTATCGTCTGATGATCGGAATATTTCTCGAGTCAGTGACGTTTGTATCAGACACGCATGTGTTCCGTATAGTTCCCACTCAGCTGCATCATAGTAAATTCCTCCTAGCTCTGGTGATCCTCTGCGTGATGATATAGTCTTCAACATTCCAAAACTATCATTGAAATTTAGAAATATCCATATTTCTAAATTATAGCCTTACAGTTGAAGCACCAGAATGATTACTACTCTGCTACTCCAGTATCGGGCGCGTCACCAGTGAAGCTAAAATATGGTGGAGCCAACCCCGAGGCGATAATGTATGATCGTATATGTATAAACTATATCTTTGGAATAAGACGTTTCGCCTAACATTGATGACGCAATTCACCTCATCAGCAGCTATCGCCAGACGTATTTTGTTACTATAGTTTACAGTTACCTGAAGTTTCTAATGTTCAAATCCGGTCAATCGTCCTCGACCGACCGGATGACCGTATTTGCCGTTTCAATTTTGTGTATAGAAACTTCTGCGAGCTCTGCCAGTTCGTTAGAACCCGGTTCTATTTCATGTAGAAATTGAGCGTATGAACGACCCCTTCTGTGAAAAAAGCCTAACTCTAGCAATGAACCAACCATTCTAGTTAAACCGAAAAAGATGTTATTTGAAGGAGGGCATTTGACTAGTCGGCTCCTACTACTCCTTGGAATGAAGCAACACGAAAGAGTCTCCATATGTCTTGCACCTTTCGGGGCTATAGCGCACTATACGGCATTGTAGTGCGTGTGTAGAGTTACACTGCGTTCTTCGGTCAGTGTAAGAAGGCATTCATGACCGTTGACAGTTGAAGGGAAGATTTTCTTTACGTTGTAAAAACCGTTAATAATGTTTATATACATTGATACCTATAGCATGCGTTTGGTCCTGTTTGGATGTGCACTTCGTCATCAATTTGCGTTTTCAAAATAACAATTACAATCATGAATTGTGTCCTTTATTTTGTAATCAAATATATTTCGCAACCCTTATTTTAAGTTTTGATGTTTCTTTTGAGAGGATGTGCACTACGTCATCAATATATCAGGGCTAGACTGGTTGGCGGTCGACTCAATCAAATTATCGATATATTGAAATCAACATTTTATTGATCCTTAATATTATAAAATTTGAATTATGATAATTTATTCATTGGCGACAATATTAAGCGAACGATATACATGTTGTTTTTCAAGGCGTCAATAAACTTTCTAGTTAGTTTTCTTGTTACTTACATTCGTAAACCTCATCTTTGTAGAGACAGCGAAAATAATTATCAAATTCAATCAGATATTGTATCTTTCGCGTAGATTTGATCAAATAGAATTTTAAATTACCATTCACATTCGCCACACAATGTTTTCCGTTTCATTATTCGGATGTCGGTAAAAATGCCCCATTGGTAAAAATCTCTCGTGGTAATGATAGTAAAAGGTGTGGAGTTCATTTGAAGTTGTTCATTCGGCTAATACTACTCTTTGGAATGAATTACCTCCTAATACAAGACAGGCTCCATCGGTCGCAGCTTTCAAAACTACATGCCTAGCCGATCAAGTTTAGGTCTAACTATCTATCCAATCGTTCGGATTATTTAGCTCAAATCTTGCATCGTATCAGGAATACGCGCAAATGGCTCAAAACGTCCGTGGTCAAGTTGTACGTATTGAAATAGAAAATGAACAGTCGGAGTTCCGCATGATTTGGAGGGGTTTGAATATCTAGAAAATCCTTCAAAAAACCGATCATTTTCTGTGCGTTTACGGATTCTAAAACATAATGACCAGCAATAATTGTGAAAATGTGACCCTGGCAGAAATACTCCGCATGTGATGAGTTTATGATTTAATATGTTGTTTTGACTTCGGAGAACTTATCAGTACTACACGAAGTAAAGTATGGGAACCAATGCGAAAGGAACGGACAAGCCATTTCCGCACAGTAGCGAGTGGACGATTTATTTTATTTTCATTCTAAATCGAGAGATAACTGGTATCTTTTGCGAGACGGTGGTTTCTCTCCTGATAGATAGACGTGCGTTCTACGCGTTTGCTGCTGAAGTCTGTTATTTTCGCTCTAAAAGTACGCGCAAGAGGTTCGCGTGGATATCATGTAAACATTGTACGGTTTTGATAAAGACTATTCAAGTGACGCTCGTTGCTGAGCCGTTCTTATGATTTATCGTCCAATCACGAGAGCGTCCTTGTATTTATTTGACGCATTTATATCAGAAGTATTACGAGCGGATAGACGGTTGTACATTATTGCATTCAGCTTCTTTCGTGGAACTATCGAACAAGACGAGATCGTCTGCAATAGAGGACGGCTCCGATCATACATATCTTAGTATACGAAATGGAATTTTCGGTGTGGTATTATCATTACCTGGCTTAGAACTTGCTTTGGAGAAATCATTTGACAAATTTAACTAACTGGAATGCTGTATCCTGCTGCACCGGAGCCGCCGCCATCTTATGATAATTTCTCCAGAAACTGGTGCAAATCATATTCAATCGGACGAGTTTTACTTTTCAATGGATTGATATTCTTAGAACTTTATATGTTGAAGATATCGACGGAGTGAAATGCTGTATTACTGTGCGCTGGAATCGTCGTGACCTTAATCAAAGTTCTCTAGAAACTGGTTCAAATGTTAGGTACATGACATTTAAATCACACATCAAGTATCGACCCTTTTAATGAATTATCGCTCTTCAATGAAAATCTGATTGTCGTGATATAAGATGGCGTGTATTTTTTTGTGACAGAACCGCGGATGAACAGGCGGTGTTGTTGTGATTTCAACGGAACGGATTCGCACTAAAAAAAAAATTACCGAGTGTTTTGTGCGGATGATGATATTTCCTTGTTTTCCGACGAAAGAATGTTGTTTTATGGTTGATGCCATAGGATTCACAAGTTATCTGTGTTGTGCAATCGACCACTCTGGATACTGGAGTTTTTCTTATCTACGGGGTTACTAAATTACGTATAGCAGACTTCTGAAAGTCTGTGGTTACATAGAAAACTACTGCTTTCAACTGCGTGCAAAGAGTGAAAAGGATTTTCATTGTAAGATATCGTTACTTAGTTCTTTTAGCTCATTTGTGAGTTGTGATTTGCGACCCATTAGCTCTGGGTTGCATTTGAACTGGAGTAAAGGTGACGCAGTAGATCACTTACATGCAGTTTATTTAATTCGTCTCGGAATTTAATTGAAATATGGACAGAAATTCGGATGAAATTCGTGAATTTACTCGCGCACTGATGTTGATTCAGTTATACGCCACTCTAAACGAGGCGGAAGTCGACGAGCGCATGCGCAGGAAGCATCTTCAAACGTTGTTGACTCTCATGACTTTGATGCAAGTTCAAAGTGAAAAACTGCCTCGTGGTAAAACGGAATAACAAACAAAATGTTGATCTGGTTAAATTGTGGCAATCTATAATCTGCTAGTGGCGTTAGTGGGAAGTCAGTCTTCCGCGCATAATGGAGATACTACTGTGGCAGGCGAGGATCCGCTGGAGGCGTAAGTGTGGCGCCAGTTCTTCGTGCATTATGAATGCCTACTCTGGCTAGCGGGGATCCGCTAGGTGCGCCACTGCAAAGTCAGTTTTTGCACGTGTTAATGGAGATACAGGCAATGCTACTGCGGCAATGGGAAATCCGCTAGAAGTGCTAGTGTTAACTCAGTCTTAGATGCGTAATGGGATCGGCTTAGCTGATTTTACAATGTCCTTGTTGGCCAAAAATAAAAACTGAATGAAAAAATACAATTTGGATGTGACTAGCCTACCGATGGAAAAAGGGTGCTTGGATCTCTATGGGACATAGCCTCTATTTGGCTTTCCAAGCATCCAGCCATGTATGCATATAGCTATATGTATATTTTGCCTTGTTTGTAATACGTATTATTTACACTGCATATATTTATATATGGCGAATAAACATTATTACATCATTATCAAAAATGTCGGTTACATCGACATTAATTGTCGTTCTGCGAGTCCATCGCAGCCGATCTTTATCATTTTTTGCCTTCTCTACATTTTCCTTCAAAAATATCATATTTGTAATTTAAGAATACATGACTAAAATTCAACTCGTACAACGCGTTATGTTGCCTCGCTGGAGCATTCCCTATCGAATATTAGGACTTCTGCGGCGAGCTCGTATGCAAAACTTTCTTTTCCTTGCAATGTTTTCTGCGGTCACCGAGCTGCGAGTGGAGCGTACGGTACTCATAAGAGCTCTGTCTCAGTCGACCACTGCTGTTTATTCGCGATCACGAAATGAAAAGATTTGATTAATTTTTCTTGTCAAAAACCGACGTCTAACGCGTCACTTTTCATATCACCGGCGATATTTGACATGGATTTCCATTTGCGACTAGTCTTATGAAGAAAGCGTCACACTATCAAATATCAGAATTGGTCAATATCCGAATATTATTTTTCCAAAGGTGCGGTGCCAGCCGGTTCGTTCAATGACATGCATTTGCAAATTCAGGTTTGGTCACAAATTGATCGATTCAGATTCACGTCTCAACGTCCCTTCTTTCAACACCTTGTAAATAGACATAAACACGAAGACTAACTTAAGTGTTTATCGACGCCTTGAAAAATAAAATATACATATTGAATGAATGATTTATTTACTTATAGTATGAACAAGATTATAAACATAATTTTTGCTGAATATTTATTTATTTATTTATATATTTCGTCAAAGTAATTATAATACATGTATGACAATCTTTCATTGATTTTACAGCTGGCGTTCTATCTCAAAATATACATACATACCTTTTACATTAAAGTAGCCATAAGAAGCAATTTACGTCCCTTAAACATCTGTCGGGGAAATTTTCCAATACGCTTTAAGAGATTGTTGGATGTTGTGTTCATGAAATCTATGAATTTATAAATGCTCGGATTATTCCAATAGTAATATTGTAATATTGTTGACATAATATCAAGGTTCAATACAGTGAATCGAATTGATCGGCGACCAGTCTAGCCCCAATATTGATGTGTATGTTGTGCACGTAGTGCATGCACATAGATTTACACAATAATCTTATTCTAAAAATTTTAAAAATGCATCAATATTTATTGAATAGAAGATAAGGGTTTTGAAATTAGATAAATCACGAAATAAACACCAATTTTCACAATCGTCACTGTTACATATTTGGAAACGCCAATATTGATGACGTAGTGCACATCGAATCAAACGCTACCCCTTAAGTAACACATTGTAGTTATCAATATATAAAACATCATTCCTGCCTCAAATTAACACCTTATTAAGAATTTCGTTTATCTAGTAAGGTCGTATTTCATACAGGTGTGAACGTTGTTTTTTGTCAGCTATTTCCATGCGAGATGTGAAGATGGATGTCTCTAAAATCTTGAAGATTCAAGTCATTTTTCCACTCACCATAACGGCTAATGAATTTTGGAGTTAGGTAATACTAACGACAAACCGTGATATTTTCCGTCGACGACATACCATTGCTACATCTATCTCGAAGTATCCCGTTTACCGTGTGCATCGAACACGACGATGTCATGTTGAACGCTTCAATTGCAGGTTGCTTGCGTCGATAGATGGCATATAATCCAACCATGTCTTTATCGCACAGATTCCAACCCGTAGTAGTTGGTAGTCGGAGTAACGGTTGGAGAACTGATTCAGATATAGCAATGGGATGAAGATTCCTTCCGCTTCAGGGAAAATTAAAACTGAAATTTTCTGAAAAAATCTCTACACTTTATTGCGGAATTGGAAATCGACGCAACTCTTGATGACTTCGATATTTGCAAACATCGATCGAATAACCAAACGCGTGTTTTTTCTGGCACTTATACGTTGTATTTTACCGGGTAATTTTTTGCATGAGCGCCTTTCAAAACAAAAGAGAGAATCCGTACAAGATATCAGTTCGGAAACTTTGAACGAACGCAGCGACACGGAAACATTCAGACCTGAACTGGAAAAACGAGGAAGAAAATGATGAGTTAAGATGTGAGGAGAATATGGTACAGATAGAAAACAGGGTGTTGCGTTCTCGCAGGAAGAAGGTGAGATGATGGGGGGTCATAGGTGGATGTTGCAGGGATGTACTTAGATAAATCGAAAATGGGGTCCAAAAGATAAGGAAGGTCATTTATGGGATGAAACAGACGCGGCCAAGGCCAAATCTTCTGAAAGAAATTACATTCGAAAAAGAGTGCCAAATCGGCAGGTTTATACAAAAAGGGCAAAATCAGTGGGGTGGCAGGGCATGGACCCCGAAATTCCCTTAGATCAACCTCTCAGCGCGAAGCACGAAGGAAGGCGTTGATAGAAGGTCAGGAACGAACTATGTTAGGTCGAGAAGACACATAATTTGCGTGCGATCTTTATAGTTACAATATCCATCAATAAATCCAGAAATTAGAGAATGAATTATCATTGAACAACATTTGGGATATGGCTGATGACGTTGCTCGATACGATATATTCATTTAGTTCAGGATTCGTCTTTTTCCGGACTTATCGTGGAATTTGCTACATAAGAGCGATTTCGTGCTACTGCAAATGCGCTAGGTAAGCGGAGCGAGGAACCGGCGATGCATAGGCGGCAGCTGGGTAACCATTTAACGACAGGAATGATATAGGCTATAGGAGAAAAGGCACGACACCGACAGACAACTCGGGGAATAAAATTAGCAACAGAATGCATGTATACATTGCGTTTATTGCCGCTGAAAAAGGAACACAGCTCGTTCGTCCGTTGACAACGATGTGAGGTTTTTTCCAACAGAATTTGCACCAGCTGCAATCAATGCGTTTACACGTACGTGCCTATAACACATATCTATATATATATATATATATATATAGCGTGAAGTCGCCAGGCGTCCGGTAAACATTTAACTTCCTTCGCTAACGAACACCATTTCTTCGGTGATTTCGATCAATAGGTCGTTAAACTCTTCGCAACAACTGGTGGATCGGCAATTTTATTAGCCCAGTCGATAAGGAACGTTTGGCGTATGCACTAAAGTGCGGGTGGAATGCGAGAAGGCAATGAACTCCGCACTCGTCTCTGACATCGAGCGAATTATATTCTTATATCAACGTCGGCTTTAATTCGAAATCAAAAGCTAAATCGATATCGTAAACATTTTTGAGGAAGGTCGGTTTGTCTGGTTACCGTTCTGTTACAAGCGCCTAATAAGGCGACGCGTACCGAGTGTCCGGTGTATATGACGCAGTAATGGAATTTACCCGGGGACTACAGGATGATAGCGAGTAAAACGAAATTGCCTATTTGGGACTCAACTCGGCGGTGATAAGAATCACGTGACGAGCGTACGATGCACGCGAGATAGATCGGGAAAGATCGGTTTGAAAACAAATTAGTAAGAATCAGCTGTACTCGGCGGAGACGGAGAGGGAAAGAGAGAGAGAGAGAGTAGGGGAGAGAGAGAGTGAGGAGAGCAGAACGTGTGGCGGTATCCGGCACCGCTAAAAGGTGACATCCTCACGCAACACCACGCAATCAGTAGATGCATAGACGATGAGATAGCGCGCAACAGAAACAACCCGGGCAAAAATAAATAGCATCGCTGTTTAATAGCTAAACGAGCAGGCAAAGCCATATCTGAGTGAATTCGTACATTTTAAAGAACCGGCTGCGCTATTTCTCGACTTGACTTGAAGAAACGCGAGTTCATTTTGATATCGCGCGTACTGGATACTCGGTCGTCTGCGTGGCTGTTATTATGGATTCGGATTTGACGTCGAGTGTTTTTGATTGTAAACAATTCTAATCGTTAAAAGCGATCAAGCGGTAATCGATGTATTTGTAAAGTGCGCGTATACCGCTAATACAGTGAGTTATAATACTCTCGCCGCAAAATATCAACACTTCGTGAAATATCATCGGTGAATATATACGCTAGCGGCAGCAGCGGCCAGGCAGACGTTCGGGTTCAACGGTTTTCATCATTCAAATATTCTAGAATCCAAACACATGCCTAACTAATATACGTACTTAAAAAGTGGTATAAGTACGCGGATTATAGGATTAGGATTAGCGATGACGTAACGCGGCGTTCTGTATCGTCGGTTTGAATTCGCTCGCGACGCGCGGTTCAGTATTCGGAAAGTTTGTGCATGTATGCGCGAACGAACTTAGTTATCAAATGGCTACAAAATGTAAGTATTTTACCCCCTCCTAACGTACTCTCATTTTTGTAAACGCTGTAAATCCGCGCTAGAATTAAATATTTAGAAGGTCAAGGTCACCCGTGTGAAAAATCGTGTCGTCGTTACGAAATCGCTTCCGGTTTTTGTAATCCCGAGGCCGGTTAAAGCTTTTTCAGCATTTAGATATGGCGTTGTATCAGTTGTGGGCGGATTGCCGGAAGTTTTGTTCAAGCGATATCGTGGCAAGTTGCGCATACACGTAAGACTAGTCCATCTCGTCCATCTTACACTAAGTCAAGTTTGGTTCGGTATAGCCGATCGAAAAATTAAGAGCAGTCAAATGATTAAAGGCCACCATTGAAACCTGCACTCAATCGGGCCGTGTTTGAAAACCACGCGTATATACCAGTAGTTTGGAAGCATAGAAATTACATCTTCAATTCTTTTTAAACTGTGTTTATTCAAATGTACACTGCAGTGATAGATCCATACGGCTTCGAAGCTAGCATTAATCAGCTATTCTAAATATGAATAGTTCCGAGGATTAACTGTGCGCGCTTAAATGTTAGCTAATAAATTTTAGATTGCAGCCATCTGGGCGATGATGAATGCTCGAATTGAATCTAATCGTCATTATTTGTTGGTTGTAAACTAAAACTAGTCGTTGTTGAAATTGAACACATTGATACGGTTGCCCTATTTTTTCCGAATTTTCTTTATTTCCTCCGTTCGACGCAATATTTTCAATATCACGGCTCGATTCGTTATTGCGAGGTTTTGGTAAACGGGCAGAGGGAACATCAGTTTAGATTTAAGAGGAATGCGATCGGATAGGATTCTGTTTCCGTATACATTTTCACAAAATTGATGAATAAACAAGATTATATCATAAACAATCCTGAGAGTGATGTAAAAATGTTAGATGAAGGACTGCTTGACGCAATGATTTGCTTATACAAGATCTCAGGAATAGAAAGAAAATGTTTAGAACGAGAAAAACTGAATGGAAAAAAGGTAAAACGACATAATAACAAGCATTGATTGACATATCGTAAATATAGCGTTTGGAATTCCGAAAAAAAATGAATCAGCGAGCAAAAAGGAAAGACAGGGGAATGAGAGACGGGGAAAGAGGAGATAGGACAAAACGGGTTCGCAAGGAATACGGAGCGTATAGGGTCGAAAAGGAGAGTGGGACAGGATAATCTTCTGACAGGATAATCTTCAGGGGTCAAAAAGTGGTCTTAAATCTTAAGACCAGTCTTAAGTTGTTAGATTGGCTATAGAACTAAGTTGGTCTTAGACTGGTCTTAAGTCTAAGCCATGACTACGCAACCGGCCCCAGAACCGCAGCGTTCATAATAGTATATAAAGAAATAATCAGTATTGTATAGGCGACAGTATCAAACACTGTCTCTCGATTAACCAGGTGAAATGAGATTGCGCTCGCGTGTGCTGGATCACGGAATCAGTCACATGTAACTCACTGATTCTATTAGCAATAGCAGTAATGAACAATCGTGTGTATATGTTGCATCTTCTTCAAATTATGCGAATAGACCTCCATGTACGTCGCAGTCACATCGGTCGTCGTAGTTGAAATTCTTTGTCGCTCGCCGATAATGAATTTAGCATCCGGCAGCTCGCTCGCCGATCGCGCAGAAACACACCCGGATTGCTGATAAATGAAATCTAGCAATAATTGAGTATTCAATCTAAAAAGAATTATCGGGGCGGCCATTTGAAATTATCACCGCCATTCTTAGCCGACGATCGAACTCCTCGTAC
This sequence comes from Tubulanus polymorphus, assembly GCF_964204645.1. Classification (NCBI taxonomy): domain Eukaryota; kingdom Metazoa; phylum Nemertea; class Palaeonemertea; order Tubulaniformes; family Tubulanidae; genus Tubulanus; species Tubulanus polymorphus. Next base: position 24,577,154 of record NC_134027.1, read on the forward strand.
TCGAAACTCATTAGTTGCGTTCGACTACTAGGGCTTATTTATAATTGAAGAAGCTTAATTTTCCTATTCACGAAACGGAAAACCGAACCTCGGTTGAGGTCGCAAATAGGTATCGAATAGTTGATTAGAATTGTGGCGATTCATATACTCCTAATCATCCCGCATAATACTTAGCTCGAGGATATCAAATTATTTCATCACTGATTTTGCAAGATACCAACTCCACGAGCCAAAATTAATCGTGGCCTTTTAAGTCACAACTTACCATAAGGTAAAGTAGTCATTACTTTAACTAGCCCCAATTTCAGACGTTCTTAACCAAGAGTTCTAATTTTGTTTAATACGCAGTTGTTCTATTGTGAATGAATGTAATTGGCTCATAATGAAAGAGCTTTGGCATCTCTTCAGGTAAAAGTCTTTACGACTGAATCATTGTTGTAAGATGATAGGAAAATCCTTATTTTACGCGTAGCTAAAACCCAATACTTTCTCTATTTATATATATATACGTGAGCGAAAGTGTACGATTAAGTAGATATAAGAAGTTTATTTAATTAGCGAACATCTGTAGAATGATGAGTCCATCGGGAATGATGTTCGCCTGGGGGCGAGTGAGATCCGGATTCAGAAATATACCATTCCGCACGTGCTGATTCAACTGAGAAAAGATAAAATACCTACGTTAGAGGCCTACGTTATGTACGTTACAACCCCCTCTGCGTATCGGCATACGCAAGCGTAGGACGAGTTCGAAACATTATATCTTCTCCGTAATAAATGTCCATTATACCACCATCAGAATGATCAATTTCTAATGTGACTCTTAACAAACTGTAAACAAGTACACGACCTTGAATAAACGACTGGGGGCTTTTAAACACATTTGAATGGCCCAAAGTAATGGCTCAGCATGTCAGGTGTACCGGTATATGTATTTTCAAAACTGTTACGCCACTGATTTAATGTACGGTTGGCAATTGGTGTCTGAATAGATATTTCAGCGAAAATTGAATGAAAAAAATAGATATCTTTTAGAAAATCCTCTGTGCTGGGCCTATTTTCGACAGGAAGTAAGGACAGAGGGCTACTCTAAATGTAACGGAACCTCTGATTGGTCCGTGTACGAGCTATTCAACGAAGCTAGCCAATAAGATTTGCCGACTCGTAAATCGATTGAACAATATCGAACTTCCTGTTCGAAATTAAATGCTTTAACGATTTTGCAGTTGCTAGCCACCATTCTCAACTTCTATCCTGCATCGTTGGGTCATTTTTTTTCTCTTGTCTTAAAACTATTTGTGATGCGTGTTTAATTCTGTCCTTTGATGGATTGAAGACTTTGGCATCGTCCTAACTTTGTCAGTCCCTATCGTTTCGAGCGGTGTGAAAATTCATAGTCACAAATTCTCAACAACGCGACATTCGAGAGCGATATAAAAACATGCAGCTTTCGCTACAAATGTTACTTCAACATCGGGAGATCTGAAACCTTTGATATTGATATCATAATCCACAGAGAGCGCGTCAGCAGACTGCTTGGGCTAAAAATTCAACACCGCTTGAAAATGTAGCCGACAATATGGCTCAGCGCGACAGGCGGTGACTGTATAGTAACTTCGATATTGGATCAGGTTCTTTTTGTTTCGTCCACAGCAGGCGACAATACAGCAAGAGATAATCAATACGCACCACGACTAATAATAATCTTACGAGTAACTGGTGATCAACCATGTCTGTTTGATATGAAATTGATTTTCTCAGCACAAATTTGTCGCGTTCCTCGCTGTGTGTTATCTTTTTATAGTTGTCCCAGCTGTCGACGGGCGAAGCGAGCGTTCCAAGCCACAACAAAACCTCGTACAGTTTTCTGTGCGCTGCGTATATACGTGTTCAATGTAGAAATTTAGGTATACTCATTGAATGCACTGAAATACCTTCAATGCGGATGCATGGCTTGAACAGCTTTAGAGAAGCGATGGTAAATCTGGTGGATCTAGGGATGGCTTCGGGGGGCAGGACCCCCTATACCTTCCTACTCACGTCACAATTTTTCGAGACTAAGATCTTCAAAAGACACTTAGGCCTATCCACTCGGGAATTAGATTTTTTGGATGCCTCTCTTTAAGATTCCTAACCTCGCCTCGCTTGCAGCATTCTGCGTGGCTGCTTTATCCGACAAATGTATTTTTTCGTTCGGACTCCACCTTTTTCCTAAAGTCCCATTTGGGAAGTCGAGAAATAAGTTCGTAGGAGGGAAGGAGTGGGTGCGAGATTTGTGGCTTGAGAAAACGTACGATGACTGGACGACCCTGAAGTAGAAGTGCCCCCAAAACTGTACGACCACCGAAGTCCGTAAACCGATAGTTTCTTAATTAGATAGTTTCTTTGATTTTATATACCAACAACTCCTCAGAATCTTCGTGATTTGGATAAAAGTTTACAGTATAGTCTTTTAATTTGTTTACCACTGGCAAAGACACCTGATTGTGTCGATTTATGTATCCAATTATCATTGGTCAGTCATCTGAAATACCACATATACCACATGTATATTATTGGCCAATCAGAGTATAGCCTTTACAGTTAAAACACTAACCGATTACCACTTCCGGTACAAAATAGTTCAATTCAAAGATGATCGAACCACGTTGTAGAACCGGATCTAAGAAATAAGAATTTTTACCAGAATTTCTGGGCCTCAACACGGGAAATGTACTGTTGAATACTTATTCAGCGATTACGACAGATCTCATTTCTGGCCAAGGTAACTCAACTAGATACGAGGCATTTTGATTGCATCTTAGCTCTTCACTTTCTGACCAAGTGTTCCTACGTTGACAACCGGCATCGCGAATGTCATAAATGTAACTAGCTCGTAGCTCGAGTAGGAGATTATTGCTGCAGGAATTTTTTCTATATCCAACATCATCGGTAATGATTCGGAGATGTATCGACCTTTCAGATGGCGGGCTCATACTGATAAAGGTGCCTTTTCAAATGATTGTAGGTATTTATCGCCCCCTCGCAAAAAATCCCACTGGGTAAAAATGTCCCAGCAATTGTAACCCCCTAGGTAAAAAATCCCTCCAGGTAAAAATCCCCCCAAATTCAGTTTCCATCAAACTAGAGTATAAAACTTAGATTTAAGTTAGATAAAACTTTTTTCAACAATATTTGGGTTTACTTTATTTACACAAATATATTTCTTCGTGGAAACTTTCAAAACTACGATAATGTATGTAGCTTGCTAATGCTGTTATTCAAGGTAAATATTGTCGAGAATTTGACAACACCAGGAAACTTTTGAAATACCTAAGAATATTGAAATATTTTGTGACCACGAGATTTTTGCCAGTCGAATAGATTAAAATGCAGAGTTGTTAAGAGTTCAGTGAACGGAAAATACGTTTGGAGGTGAAAGAATGATTTTCGTTTTTTGTCCGAGATTGGTCAAAAGTCGGAGTTGGCCAGGTCCGAGTAATTCGAGGTTTACAGTTAACGTAAATAACGTATGAACGTATATGTTTCGTTGAAGGAATGGAGGATATCTGATTTTTTTTTCTTTGCTGGAAAAGTGTTCTTTGTAGTTACGTCGAGATATCATCGGGCGCGTTTTTGAAATTGATCATGGCGCCATTCGTCGGAATAGATCGCAATATAACAGCAGCTCGCAGAAATTGGTGTTGAAGAAGTGCCCTTTTTCTGTTCGCGCTGTCGGATGTCACCCCTGTGTCCAGCCCTGATCAGGTTGCGTAATGAGCGGAGATAAAATGAAATAGCAAAGTTTCCAAACAACCTCGAGCGCACGATCATTCTTCTGAGAGATCTCGGAATGGTGTTTATGGTCACACGAAGAAAAGGTGTAGACATAAGTGTAGAGAACTGTACAATCTACAGCCGAACGAACGGTCGGTCGAGAGGTTAACGGCAGGAAGTTATTAAAGAACCTGTCACTTCACTATACCGACGCGAATCGTCGTGGTAAATCTCGTTACGCGTCGAATAGTATTTTTATCCGGATTTTCCACAGCTATCGGTGCCGCCTTTTTTTTCTCTCCATTTCGACGACGAACGCGATTTGAATAATGCATAGGAATTCGTGTATAGCCAACAGCGATGAGAAGTATCTATCGTCGGAACAAAGAAAATCCACTTTTTCATTACTTTGATTTATTTTCATTTATTATGCAAATTTCGGTTTCAGCACTATCTGCGCATAGCAAATTCTCGAATTATTAAGTAATGAAAGCCGGTGTCCGATTTCGTCGAATCCTAAACCCTGAGATGTATTAGTTATCCAAATGAAACAAGGAATGAAATCCCTTTTGGCTTCCATTAACCACTCGTTTTAATGGCCTATGACATGCACAGCACGGCGGTTGAACGTACAGAAACATGATTATGCATGGCCGGTTTTGTTATACCTTCGGGAACTAAAAGCTTACTGGAAAGGGAAAAGATGCCATTTCGAATAATAAATCGTAACTCCTTAATTCATTGCTTTGCGAAAATTCAACTGCATCAACAATGGTATTGAGTAGACATCCTCTTGCGCAGAACCGTGCATATTCGTCCAGGAAAATCTTAAGTATATTCAAGTAACGTTCCGTAATTTGTAGGTATGAACAGGGCGTGAATGCGAGGCTTCTGGGGTCGGTTTCATAGTCATGACTTAAGACCAGTCTTATCTTAGTTACGTTATGCCAATCTAAAAGCTTAAGACCGGCGGCCTAAGCTCAGTTTTGTTCTATGGTCAATCCAACAACTTAAGATTTTAGACCCTATTGGACTTAAGTCTCTACTTTACGGAACCGTATCTTCTAACTTCATTTAACAATTTCTGAGATTTTGGAGTACAGTTCAGAGCGAAGAAAAGTCTAAACGGTAGATCGAAATATGAATATCGCTCTTGCACGCGACATTCGTTCGGATATTTCGTTAGATCGATTCACCTGAATAATTACGCGCACGCAATATCCTCACTGCGCGATCAAGTGCCCAGATGTTGACCGAATAAATTAATTTTATTTTTTCTCCATTCTCTTCTGAATGTTGTTCTAACACAATTAACGAAAGGATTACGCAGTGCTCGAGTGTCCCAGAGGAGTGCACCACCAAGAGTGAGGGTTAAGGCAGGTCGCGGCGACGTTAGGGAGTTTTATACGCGCCCCCGGAATAATTCTTCCAAGACTCATTAGAAATCTTGACACTACAACACGAACTGGCTTTGAACTGTTTGATTAAAATTGGATATTTCTCTAGGGAATTAATTATACTCAACATCTATTTGAGGAAATAGGGTTTGGCACAATATGGAATATGACTTATACCTAATTTAGATAATACTGCGTTACCATCTTGGCCCTCTAATTTACTTGTAACCTTAGATATTTCATAAAAGTAATCGGCTAGGGTGCAGGCCTAACCATGGACTCCGCCCGTGTTGTAAAGACGATATAGAATCCCACTAAAAACAAAAACAAAATATTTCCTTGAGCGGATATTTACGTAGTCGATGTTTCGTCTATATATCCTAGAAGTCATCTTCATTGATATTTCGTCGAATAGATATTACATATTAAAGAAACATTTCGAACTCTTTTTTGTTATTAGTGTGGGATTTTATATCTGATGCAGGCCTCTCGTCAATATTTCGCAGCCTCAAACTGTCAAATTCTAATTACAGTCAATGTCCGAGATTACGCAATCCTTTTTGGAGCCACTTCTCACTTAAACAAAGACATTTTGCAAAGAACAATTTTTACCAATCTTATACTCGAATTCTTTGGGACTACAATTCTTTATAACGCCAAATTCGTTATATCGCCACGTTTTTCACTAGTCATAAACGACTTTTACTGTATTCAAAATATTAAAGAATGTGAAATTGCCAGTATGAGTAATTGTTAGTAAGAACTTGGCTTTTTGTTGGATAGCATGCGCTACCACTACAGCGTCGAGAATACAAAAGCATTTAGCCTAGGCTGAATAATTGATGATAGGTAATTAGTAAGCAATGGACCTTTAAGATTATCGATTATTTTCTAACAATCTTTACCAGTTGTACCACATTAAATGTGGTACATCATCAAATGTGTATCATTAAATTTTAATGATATACATTAAGTAAAAATATCCGCACGCAAAGCGTCGAGGGTAGAGCGTATGATAAAAACCCACAATTTGAATGTACAAATTCAAAACAAAATTATCATTTAAAGATTTTTACAAATAAATTTGAGGACACGAACCCTCACTGCAGATCATCGCCAGACGTGAAACACGGGGCTCCTAAAAAAATATATAGAATCATAACAACTGGAACAGTTTCCTACGAAACGATAGGTTGTCCGGTTGCAATATTTTCTAATCTCTTTTGAGGCGTCATCCTTGATCCCGAACCCGCCGAGCCCGTCTTACGCTCGCTCTGACCTTGACCTGAAGTCCCTGCGGTGCCGACCATACCAGGCGAATTTCTTTTCGCAGAAGATGTTTATATGATAATATGTACGCATAAATCGAAGGCTAAATATTACCAACAATTGTCGATAATTGGTCTCTGAAAGGAATGAATTATACAATAGTCGAATGAATAAATGCCCAAAGCATCTCCGTCGCTACTCCGCGCGTGATGTGAAGTCGAGCCTGAGAAGGAGAGGGGAGGGGAGAAGAGAGAGGGGAGAGGAGGGAGAGGCCTAATGAAAAGACATCTATTTCCACCGCAGTCCGATCGATACGCATTTCTACATCATAATCTATATAATAGTAATTGATATTTGCGGCAAATTGGACGCATCATATAGAAAACTACGTCGTCGCGGGTTTCTATAGAGAACGCGGAAATCATCGGACCGGCGCTCTCGCAAACACACACTAGACCGCGCAGTAAATAGCCGTGTTGACGTAGTCAGTGCGACATCTCGAGACGAGCCACTTAGCAAAATGGAAAAATTACGAAGCGCTCGCACGTCGCAGAACGCTGTAGCGTGTGTCCGTTCGTATTGGATAGATCTGTAAAGGATTATTTCGTACGCCGCGCGTATTAATACCCGCGGTATATTGGCACGATGTTTTTTTTTCCGTATCATCCGTCGTCTTACGTCTCGTCGATTCTTGATTCAATGAAGAATCCGTCTGACGACTAATCCTTCGATCGCGTCGCCGGGTTTCGTCGTTCGTTGTGTACACACCCGATGTTTTGTATTTTTCGACGTATGGAAATTCTAACGGGTATTTGGGATATCCATTTGTGAACCTCTCAATAAAAATGCCTAATTCTCAAGTCACGTGTATACTATAGTAACGGGGTGGTTCAAGGGGTAGTCTCTAGTTGCCAGTGGACCCCGCCCCCTCCCCTACCATAAAAAATAAGAAATAAATAATCCTCCAATCCCCCAAAAGTTCTATACCTTAACAGAACTAGATGGTGAAAAATGAGAATTATTATAGATAGCCCAGAGAGCTAATGTCTATTGGATTTTTGCTAAGTGTCAACCGCCCCTGGTAGAAATAAGAAATTTAAGAGTTAAGTTCATGCGTTCTTCCTGTGCAGGGATTATCGTGATTGAGGTTGTTAGGCCAGCATTAGCTTAACTTTGAAGTCGTTTTTGCTCCACATGTCCAACTAAACCTTTGTTTTGAAAAGCCAATATCAATATCAATATTAACAAAAACCAATGAGAAAAGAGGGGTATCCCAGTATATCAGTGGCGAATATCTTAATGAATTGCCCCTATTTGGGACTCCAGGCACAATAGACCAAAGGAATCCTCTTTTCATTATCAGGTCAAAATTCTCTCTCAGGCTCCACGGATTTCATACAAATATATAACCGTTTGTCTTCGCCAACTTTCCTATTTGTAGAACTATATGCAACCGTAATTATTGCAACCCCCTCGTTCATGCGAGATACTTTTTTGTGTTCTGCCCTTTACGCATCTTAGTGCCCACCTATTACAATTGTCTTAAAAATCCCATTACGACAACACCGTATTGTCAACATGTCGTAATAGTTCTCTTGGAGAATCCATACAATCATCAGCTGGCAATTTTATGATGTTACCGCGAGACAGCTAGGAGACAGCCGTGTTTTACGGGAGGATCTTGGAGATCTTTCAAGCCATTCGAAGCCGCAATAGCACATCTAATACGGATTTTTTCGCGAGGGTTTATTTCGATGTTCAAGGTAGTTTTCCGTTTCAAAACTGATTTAATGATTTAAAGCACGTACAAAGATATTTTGTAGCATCTTACAACAACAACGAGCAGTAAACCTTTATCCCATAGACGAGCCACCTCCGATAGAAAAACACTTTTCAAATAAAGAACTCGGTTTCTTATTCACCTTGACAAGCGAACCTGCGGATAATCTTAAGACGTTTTATTTTAGCGCTGTTTCGTCGGCCGCCGCCGCAGACGCTATCATCATCCATCGTCTTATGTTTCGACCTTTAAATCCGGTATTTTTAGTCGGCGAGAGATCTAGATTTAGAACACTTGTACGAGTGTTGCGAACGGCTGGATTCGCCGACAGCAGGAAGTAGAGAAATAACCTGTTAATAGACAATATTTGCTTCATGAGAATTGCAGCAGGTACATACACACATGATATATATGCATTGAACGTATCCCCCGCGAGAGAGAGAGAGAGTAAGAGTACTTCTAGCCCCGCTGTACAAATAAAACAGTCGATTACTTAGTCGTGAAATGTATCAAAATATCACCAAAAGCTGACCAAACTCACGCATTTAAGAGTGACTCGCCGCATGATACACTGGGGCCCTGGTTTATGGATATGTAGATTAGATCAGCGTTGCAAAAGGACGGGTCTTAAATATCGCAGTTCATTAGGTACGGTAAAGACAGGTCACTTCAGTAAGTTCAGTAAGTTCTTGCCCGGACCTATCCGGCTCCATCATGATTCCATTTGATGTGCGTCGGCTTATTCTGGTTAAGCACGCACGCGTAAGTGTAAGTATTTCTGGGATTAAGACCTCGGGATCATTCGCCGAGAATGCAGGACTGGACCACCGGGTCATTCGGTGCCACGGTTGTTTCGAGTCATTAAAACAATCGAGGACTGTGGAACTGGGTCTGACAGGGTCCAGCTCTGCACAGTCTTGATACAAGTCAAAAAGTGGTTTTAAACCAGTCGTTAGATTGCCTACAGGACTAGCCGGTCTTAGATTTTAGTCTTGGCGGTGCAACTGGCCCCATTTCATAAGTCCGAAATTCACGAGGAGTCAAATTCTTAATTTTCAATAATCGTGAACCCGCTGCACCGGATCCGTTGTACATTCAATCATGCGAATATTTGTAGGGATTTCGTTTGACTTGTGCATATTCAACGGATACTTTTTTCTGGGATCGTCTGGAAGAGACGCGGCTTCTATACGCGCGTGTCAACAATGTCGCGTAACAATCCATCACCATTTTTTCTCGACAACAAACAACAAAATGAATGATTCAAATATACTGCCACGAGACAGACGTTTAGCGCAGATACTGCGCGATATCGCGACCAGTTTACAAGCACTCGGGGATTATCATCATCTTCGTTATCTATTGCGTCTTGAATACCGCCGGCGGGTGGCAAAGGGTATACGGTTATATAGACGCTTCGAAATCGACTGGGAAAAGTTAGCACCAAATAACGATGTAAAAACGTTGATTTATAAGCGTTGAAATGAGACGATATTGTAATTTTATTGAAATTGAGGAAAACCGCGATAATCGTGAAGTATATTCAATAACAGAGCGAACGCCAAAATTCGCTATTGTGTATGATTGTTATTTTGGAATGGCAAAATTGATGTCGTAGTGCACATCGACTCACACGGAACCCCTTCTATGAACCAGTTATCAATCCATAAAAGCATTAGTTGTTAGTCTTTAAGCAGGGTCAGAAAATACAATAAGCCGAAACGGAAAAAACTCGCCCGTTTCCTTAGATCAATATATATAGTTTTCTCAAATATTCGTGCGCTATGTATAAGTTACAGTAACGCGTGACAATAAGGTAAAAGAAGAAGTATATTTAGATACAAAATGAATTGCAATAAGGCGGAATGGAGTGTATCGAAATTCGCTCAATGATAGATTAAGCAAATTAACGCGTAGTTGATGATTTGGTTCGATGAAGTATACGATGTGATACCTTTTCGATGAATATCGCCAGATTGCGCAAGGTTTTACCTTTCGAACGGAAAAGATTTTGTAGACCATTAAAATCGGGATGTAGACCATTAAATCCAGTCTAGTAATAAATTTGCCTCTCATTTTTTTAAATCCAGTCTAGAAATAAATTTGCCTCTCAAGCTTTGAAAAAAGGACACACTAAAAGAAAATGAAATTCGTCTCCATATTACATTTCTGAGGGATTTTATAGTTTCGCTCAATCCGGCGAGAAATGACGGTAGAACTATGTGGATCCAGTTATTACCGGGGGTAATTCAGCGTTGTACGCCAGTGTTAGCTGTACGATGCTCGGTTATCGTGTCACTGGAATGTTTGTTTCAGTCATCATAATTTACACGAAGATGTTTTACTATTTATCACGTTACCGGGTAATCAAACACCTGATGTCTCTTTCACTGTCGTGAGAGTGACGTGTCTTGAGAGTTAACGTCACACAATCGCGGCGAAAGCTGGAAACGTCCGCTTCAGACGAAGGGATGAATGTGACCTTCATCTGAAAAGCCTACGTGACTTAAACTCATAAGACGGCGTAATAAGATTGAAATCCACATCGAAATGATTTAAAAACGAGATTTATACATCGCCGTCTCGTACGTCTTGAAAATGATCTTTACAGAATTACAGTCCGAAATTCCGTGTTTTGATTTACAATTATTGAAAAACAGATTTCATCTTTTAAAGTTTAAATCATGTTACTTATTCCTCATTCATTCCTGAGTGTCGCTACTCTATATACCATCAAACGATAATTTTTCATAATTTTGTGACTATGAGGTGTTAAGGTATCGGTGTGGCTATCGGTGTCTTTTTCATTCTCTTGTTCTCATGAAAAAATCAAACGAAATTTACCAACCAAATAAATGACAGGGACAATCCCTATTTTAAGATCAAAAACCGACTTTCTTTAAGTGGCGAAAGAGACGAAAACCAGCCGTATGGAAAACATCTGGTAAAACCTGAATCTGAATAAAAGAAGCCCAGGGACCAGTTCTATATAGACTAGCAGCATAATTAAACTACATTTTTAATTCGTCAATTGAAATAACCCTTGTTTAAAACTGGTCTCTGAATGTAGCTATGGATTAAATGAAATTGAACACATCAATTGGGAAGATATATTTTACATGAAAAGTATCTGAAATCAGAGGAATATCTGAATGGAGATTTTCGCTATCATGCACATCGTTTTAGCCGTAGTTTCTATACTCTGTCCTCGAATACGTTTCAGCTAATATTCTTTTTTGCCGTTGCAGTCGAGCCCCGGTAAGCGAGGTTACGCGTTTTTTTTGTAAACTAGCTCGTTTTGTAATTCACGAAACGTCGACGCGACGCATCTTAATTAACTGACTGATACCGATACACGCTAGATTCCTCTCTCGAAACACTAACGAGATACTCGTGCTGCACCCGATAAAAACTAAATCAAAGTCAGTCAATTCGATGCCGATTGAACGCAGCGAGTTCGACGTATTCACTTCACTAAAGCTTTTGACTCTGTTTGCTTTTGAAAGACAATTATTTGCCACCAGTGAAATATTTCGTTTCGTATATCATATTTTCAGTTTGCTCGAAGCTACCCAGCTAACAAAAAACCGTTCAAAGAACGTTTTTTAAAAGTTTTTCACTAACGTTTTAACGTTAATGTTGAACGTTCGTGCAACGTTTGTAGGACGGTTTTTTGTAAATGTATTTTAATGTTCACAGAACGTTTTTGATAACGTTGACTGAACGTTACTTCACAAACCTCTCTGCAACCATTGAGCTTGATAAAAACGTTCCAATAACGTCTGTATGACGTTACATTATAACCATGATGTTCTCTTTCATGAGCTAGAATAAATCTCTTTCAACTAACTAATATTTGAATTATTTTACCTAACTTTTATTTTGTAACTACGTATATATACATGTATAATATCGAAATTATTCACTCGTAAGTTAGTTCTCCAGTGCACCAGTCGTCGTCGTTACAGCGTAGCTGGCAGCCTTTGTGATTCCTAAAATAAAAAGGAAATAATATAGAAACTTTTATTTTCATAGTTGTGTTAAGCCTTGAAGTTCATTTCATCCATACATACAGGGATTGTTATGCTTGTTATTGGAGAACAACAGTTAGGTCATTTCATTGATATAAAACCCGACGAAAAGGTCTCTAACGTGGGTTTCTACATAAAAGATTGTTTCAAAAACATTCTATCGGTATTTTTCCATATATTGAAAGTATCAAAATTTGTGGATTGAATAACGTACCTTAGTAAATAAACGATTTTTAAATCACTTAAACACGCCGCTTAAAGCTGATTGCTGAACAATGGCGAACACTTCCTGTTTTGATATGTCACGAGATCCATCGGTTTCGAATCCCATATTTTTCTTTACTCCCGAAAGTTTGAATCTTGCTTTCCAATGGTATTAAAAACGTAGGAATCCACGTCGGGATTTGCTTAAAACGGGCTATATTGATGATATCTGACTAAACTAATAATTTGCTGCAGGCTCTTGAATGACAACGTTTAGAAAACCTTCAGAAAACGTTATCGCCTGAATGTTACATTATAAACTATCACACAACTTTCACGAACGTTTCCGAATGTGTTGTATGAACGTTGTGTGCTAGCTGGGTATGTCCGTTAAAGGGGTCTTACAACCATGTGGTTTTTCCACTTGAATATATACGCCATTTTGTTGGTCAAACGCGCCGAGCGTTTAGAATGACAGGCCGTCGAAATTTGTAAAAAATGATTATCTTATATCGTTTATGTATGATGGAAAGTCCAGCGCAAGACAAGGATGAAGCCATTCTTACCAGATATTAAACTTATTTTTAATTTGAAGATTAAATGATCGCTCAATTGTTCAAATTGGAATGACACGATCAGGGGCGGATCCAGGGGGATGGGTAGACAGTATTGGAAGGAAATTTAAGGGCACCTTTCTGATCTTAGGGCACACCCAGTATCCAGGTCAATGCGAGCGCCGAAGGCGCGAAGTCCTTTGAGGGGGGTCTGGGGGCCCACCCCATAAAATTTTGAAAATATGGTACCATTTAAAGGCTTTTAGAGGGCTTCTAGAGGCTAGCAGAGCAATCCAGAATAAACGAATTCGAGACAAGATTTCAACACATGCGGATAAAAAATGAAGCTGGCGAACCCATGAAAGAATGGTTGTTGCCAACTTCGCCTAGTGCCCCTATAATCTTTAAAAGTGCCCCTTAACAATTATACAGAATACGGCTAAGTGCCCCTTCATTGTTAACAATCTGCAAAAATTGCCTCGTCTTCACATTTATCCTTATGTCGTGTGCCATCTTCCAAACCAAAAGTGCCCCTAAAATTTTAAAAATTAGGCAAAAAGTGCCCTTTTCTTCAACATTTTCCGCGTATAGTGCCCTCTTCTCAAGTACGAGTGCCCCTTTAGCCCTCCCTGAAAAGGCAAGGAAGGACAAGGTGCCCTCATCTAAAGCATGAGTGCCCCTTGCAAAACGAAAGTGCCCTTTTTAATTTATCATGATTAAAGGCTTTACAAATATGATTATCTCTCCTCACTTTCTTGGCAGCAGTATATACCGATTGATTTTATAATTATGCCCGGATTACGGACACGGAATTAGCGGTTGTTGAAATAATGCCGTCAAAAATATTGCCGGTGAGATTTCGAAGGGCACTTAAAAATTCTAGACCGTATTGGGCAATACGGCTAATACGGTCTGGATCCGCCCCTGACGATATTGTATTAGCGTTGTACACGTCGAGACAATGCCTAAATCTATGGAGGAAGTGCACGGACGTCGCACTGACGTCATTGCCGGGAACGGTGACTCTTCAATTTCAATTTCAATTTATTTCATAAGAAAGCATGTTATAAGAATATTTACAAAATTATATTATACTTAGAAAATTATATTTAGAATTATATTTACTCTTAACTTCACTTAGCTGTTAATGTTTGGCGTCCACCATGACGCGCTGTGGGGTCAGGTGCGTTACCTTAGAGGCAAATCAATTCCTTTTTTAATCAAAAAAGGTAGACATTTTTCTAAAGTGTTACTTGCAATGATACGTAGTTGGTATGATATTTGACTCGTTTTAATTGGTATATATGATGGTTTACGTACGTGACAAAAATTTCGACATCCATCTCAGGTTTCTCTTAATCCGGCTGTCGTGTTCGTATCGAAATGCAAGGACGGATGTCTACCGTATTGTCGCCTGCAAATGTGTATCGACAAATCAATTCTATCTTAATAAATTGAATATTTCAACCGTCAAACTAATAAAAACCGCGCGCGTTTCAGACTCCACGCGGTTAAACCGCGAGTCAGCGGCAGAGGCAATAGAATTTCATACGAGGTGGGTTTACACAGACCAGACACGAGTCACTGGCTGTGTGCGGCTGTTATTCAATTACTGTCCTCAAATTCACAGGACACATCCGGAAATACCGGTGACTGAGTAGAAGGCGTATAAGGCCCTGTAGAAAGAAAATAACCAGATAATTGAGATAAAAACGAGATAATTTCTTAGATTCAGATATACATGTATTCTATTCCAAATAGATATATTATATACATCATATGCATCACGATTGATAAAACACTATATCCGCGTTGAAGCGATGTAGAGAGAATCCCACAATAATAACGGAAAAACAAAGTCCGAAAACGTAACTGAAGCTAGTAGTTTATCCAACGTTTCGACTACATCCTAATAGTCATCTTCGGGAATAATGAATTACAACAGAAATTATGAGATATAATATATATACAATCCAGAGACTAAGTCAAGTAATCAGAGATGATATAAACTAAAGGAAAATGATAATATCGTACCGGTATGCATAGACAAACGTTGACAAATTGACAAATCTTGATTTTTACGTATATCAATTGAATACTGTGGACTAATCCACGAGACGTACTCTCGACGAGGAATTGACAGGAATTATTATTAATCTTTCTGTCTCGATCTTCGACATAAAGGTCATTCGCGCGCTAATACATCTTCGGAAGTCTTCTCGTTATGAGATTTAGGATCTGCACTCCTCCGCTCGTCCAGAATTCCGTTTTATCTATCCCGTAAATTCTCGACCCGGGCAAGGTTTTATAGACTCCGTGTCAAAAGACATCCATAGGGATAAATTCCTTACGTGGGCCTTTAGTTCTGTAGACTGCATCTCAAAGTTACTACCATGGACGTGTAAACTAGATTAATCTAGTTTATACGTCCATGTTACTACCAGGGGATTATGCTTATCCTGGACTCAATTAGACGGCGTATCAAAATATCCAGAGATAAATCCTAAACCAAGGCAAATTTCTCAATCCTGAACCTCGGCCTGCTATAGACTGGGCATCAATGTTATCAATACGGATAAATCTTTACTTGTCGCAGTTAGAATGGGCATGTATCCGCGATGGTTGGAGAGTGATGTTAATATACCTGAGTTGTCCGGATATATCTGGTATCACGTCACGATGCAATAATATCTATTCAGATCTAAATATAGAATTCTGTGAATATTCTAGTGGGTGGGGGTGAACGGCGTGTGTAAAACCACCTGCGTACCATACCGCCACACTTCCGTGTTATCCTCCCACTTGCTTTCCCGGATAGGTCAAGGTAGTTGTTAATGCCTCCTTATTAATCGTTCACACCTCATCTGCGGGCAATCGTTTGTAGCGGACTTTGCCGGGAGCCGAACATTCCGGCCTGGTACGAGCTGGATGGAAGGTTGTTTGCGTATTGAATTTAGCCTACTTCTATCTAAACATCTAAAAAGACATTCTGTATATTCGACCGACATCGGCTTGTATGTGTACATGGATTTCTGATTTCAAAATCAAACCCCTTGTTTAGTTCCAGTGGATTATGAATAAAATATGGATTACGATCAAATGAAATAGAATCAATCAATTGAATGAAATAAGAGGGACAATTATACTTTTCCAGATAGCAAAATAGCTATCCAAAAATTAACCAAGAACCTTATAATGTCTACTCTGATGTTTTTTTTAAATCTTAAAATAGGGATTGAACCTGTTATTCATATGATTAATAGAATTCGTTAGATGTTTTCTTTATCTAGTATCCCTTACAAACCCACCACACCTGCCGGGATCGAAACAGGGGGTTAGAATTTGGACTCGGAAATCGAAGCACAGACATAGTTGTGTGAATTTTTTGTTTAAATCGAAGAAAATAATTGGGAAATTCGGTTCCTGTTCATTCAAACAATCGTCCAACCAGTCTGACCCGGTAAGCGACCGATTGGGGTTAATTTTGCTGGCTGCCTGACACTAAGGTTTACTAAGACATGTTGGTAATACTAAAGATCGTAGAGTATTGTAAATCGCTGTAGATAGAACCCCTTCCAGGACTCGGGGTGAATCCCAAAATAGACAGTATTGTCTGCTGAAATAAAAGATATGAAGTAAAGAACACGATGAAGTCAAAAGAGAGTATGTATGTTTCACCATGAATTCGAATCCAAGATTCAATCCAATGCCCGATAGACTGGTCGTGTATTGCGTCATATTTGCATCAACTGTAAGCGTTGAGCCATTTCGCCGGAAAGAATTGTGATGTCTAATCTACAATACAAAAGTGAAACAAAATTTAGATAAGCGTCGGACGAGCGAACCGTTCTTAATCTTTTTCCAGCGCGTAATATTCCATACGTACCATACTGTAAATCTGAAAAAGCGGACATTATCATAACACGACTTTCGGTCAATATTCGACGGTTTAGAATGTTCCAGACCACGTGTGACACCATCGCTTTTACGATTCTAAGTACAGCTGGACATTACAACCACGTTAGCGCGCGCCATATTTTCCGAATGTAACTCTGAATATATTGTATCGCGAAACGTATACCCGTTATATTCATATGCGCGCGACGTGTAACGATTCAAATACTTCTAACAACTCGAGCTGAAGACTTCTCCATTTCAAAACGCCATTCATCTTGTCCGCATCGATTGATCAGTTCATATCGCGGTGTATAGACGAGACGCCTGACGCGTTGAAAAGACTCGAAACATATAAAGAAGTTATTATGAATGGCGACTGCGTTTTCATTTTTTCGTTTTGCCATTGATTTTTACCTCTGCGCTTCGGATGTTTTTTCTTGCAGTATATTTGTGGCTGGCGATGGTTACTGGATTAATACATCAAATAGCTTTGGGTAAGTGCATCTTAATGTATTCAGCTCCATGCTTCGGTCGGGTGGGGTATTATCTGAAGCGTTGGTTCTTTTTTTCCATTTTGATATGAAAAACTTCGGCCATTAGTGGACTAGTGGGTTCGACCACGTCGATTTCTATTTCGCGACAGAGCTTCGGCGCTGGAGCATGTCAAGATGGGAAAGGGAGTCTTGACTAACACCACCACCTGGTGGGTAAACTGACTGAAAAAGAATCAATTGCTGAAATTTTGAATGCTATAATTTAGATAAGCTCTCGATTACAAAACAACTTAAGAATGTGGAATTATATGAATCTTTTAAGCTTGTATTTTGACAGAGTTTTGATAGCAAATCGACTCAATGCCGGAAATTTTACTCTAAATGTAATGGCCACTTTGATTGGTCCAAATCCAGAGCAAATCGACCAATGAGAATTAAGAACGAGCTCTTATGTCCCGTTGTTCAGTCATTCAGGACAGCTTCAGTAAAATCGATAAATCCTCTTAAAACATGGCCGACGTTTTTTAGACACTAGTCGTACATTTCTAACGGTCAATTTTCAAATAGACTCATTCATCATTTATATCCAAACTACCGAGCAAATCTTTTTCAATCTATGTGTCGTAGGTCAGCTAGTGTACGTTCATTTCAATTCGTATTGAGTTGCCTTTATGTTTTTAGCGTTCAGCTTCAATAATTGTCAATTCATGATAGTTTATCGTATATACATATATGATTGTTTCAGCTAAAAGTGCCAGGTCGGTTGAGAAAGGTAAATTTGATTATATTCTAAACAAAGCCTGGCTCCTGTACACCCTTGCAACCTCTCTCTCTCTCTATTAACCTATATCTCTATTTTCTTTCTCTCTCCCTTTCTAAACCAACTATCATCTCTCCCACTGCAAACTATCTTATCCCTTATGTTAATGGCGTGTAGTATTACTGACTATATTTTTCGCATCTGGCAAGTGAAAACGCTTAACAAATTCTTAACTTTATTATACAAATGTACGTTGCGATAAGTTTATGTTTCCTCATGTTTTATTGTCTTCAAGTTGGTAGAGAGAATGCGCTAAAATACCACAGAGTCCCACATATTAGAGTTTAATTTTGACGCTGAACCGAGTTTCACAGTTGTCTTGGTTCAAATTGATTATTGACCCTGTTCCACAGTTGCTGTTTAATCAAATGGTTGGTTTGATTTAACTGGATCCAGTTGCACTGCAGTTGCATGGGTTTAATTTGAAACTGGATCCAACTGTACAATGTATAGTTTTGCAGGTTTAATCAGCCGACTCTGGATTCAGTTCCACGGTGTGGGTTTGATCTCCGCGGATAAAGCCTTTTCTTCTACTCAAAAATATTGAAAGTGACCCCAACTATCTTTCATGCGACCCGTATGTCAAATCTGTTTACACGACTGTGCTATATATTGCGCGGTCGATATTGAACCAAACCCTCGATACGCGATATAGTTCGTTAAGAAATACACGCCATGGCGAATCCTCGGAGCCGCCCGTCCTTCGTGCCTGGGTAAGGAATTTGATAGATTATCGACGAGACGAAGTGGTAAAATTCTTCAGGCTCGACGAACACGCGATAAACGCGATTAAACTAAGAATCCTATACGTGTAACACGCGAGTAGTTTACGCTATTTCGAACTGCAGGCAACAAGCTGAATTTACAAATTATAGCTTGTAAAATAAGATAAGAACTATTATCATAAGCCGAAACAAGTCAAACGAACTGGATCGCTTCTTATCTGAAACATATATGCGCTTGTTATGATTCGCATATGGCTTCAGTATAGGTGTTTTTCCTCTGGCGTTAACGGCTATCTCCAGTCAGTCGAGAAAGACGACGATATGAATTTTCTTCCTAATTGACGGCGCGAATATTGATGATTCTGTGCCCGAAAGGTATTACATCGCGTTCACGACGACTACACGATCGCTTCAAACGTATTCCGTCGTTTATCGATAGATCTTACGCCGTTCGGACACGAACTGCGGACTGATTATAGCTTTAGTGTTCGGGGGACTCCGTCGTCCAGGACGGCCGGATGGGAATTCCCCAACACCGAGGGCGTACTCTTTTATGACCTCCGAAGTAGTCTCCGTCCGAAATCTCCGGTTGGCTCCACACAAAATCCGAATCACAACACCTCGACAGAAAGGAGGTTCTGGAGACTCCCAAAAGTCACGTTACCTATAATAGATTGATTGGAGGCAAACGGATTCTCCGATCTGATAAAAGAGTTCGCCCCGAGAGAGGCGCAGTGGCCACTGGTCCCTGGTCTCGTCAAACCAGGGTTTATGGGTTCGAACCCCGGTGGCGACAGAGTTTCTTGGTCTTCCCAATTTCGAAAAAGAAACATCGAAGCCGCTAATATAATGCACTTCGTGGCGCTCAGTGGGTTGAAGGAATTTGAAAAAAAAGAGTGAAGATCTTTCCCCGGGAACCCTGAATTCTGTCAACCTTCTCCTAGACACCCGCTGATCAGGTGAACAACTTCCCAGGAAATCCTCAATTCGGTCGGCTGATGATCTGCCTAAAAAACCCACACTCAATCGGACGGAGATCTTCTCCGACAACCCGCTGTTCTTGTCCTGTCAAGTAAAGGTTCCTCCTCCAAATAGTTTCTTTCCTCTGAGAACGAGTGTTAGAAATGCGCCGTGAAGTTATAAAATGTACGGAACGGTACATCATCAAAACATCACAACACAAAACAACCTGTTGCACGTTATTACACAATTTTCGATAATCAGCCAGTGGTGACATGTTTGGAGTATTGCGCCATAAAACGTGAGGAATTATATACAAACATATGCACCGGGTTTGACTGGAAACTGCATTCATGACGATGTAAAAGTGACATTTTTACATCCTATGGATTTGCCTTCATGCATTTGAAAAAGCTGTAAAAGAAAAGCAAGTCGAAATGTAAATAAGCAGCACATTCCACGACAAAGTGGATCCAGATTCCAGAGAGGTGCAGTGGCCGAGTGGATTAAGCCGCCGGTCACTGGTCTCGTCAATCCAGGGTTTATGGGTTCAAACCCTGGTGGCGACAGAGTTTCCTGGTCGAAGGTTCTTCTCTGGTCTCTCCTAATTGGTAAAAAGAAACATCGAACCTGCTTATAATGCCCTGTGTGGCGCTTAGCGGGTTATGGGTGTTAAAAAAAATCCAGATTCCACGTTTAAACATTGCAGAACTGATACGACCGTTTCTGGTTGGTATCCCGTTGACATTTTCTTCGTGAAAACCTTTTTTTATCGAAGACTTTAAACTTTGATATTCATCGATTATTCATTCTCTAGATCCGCTTAACGTACTCTATATCGGAGGTCATATCCCCGACCGTGGAAGTGGAACCTGAATACTGATTGAAAACTGTGTCATCGGATTGTGTCATCTCTCGTTCGAAAAAAAATCGGTTGGCAATTTCCTTTCTCGTTCTTGTTCTTTTGCCGCCGACAGGCAACGAAGCTGAAGTCTTTTGATATAACGACGAAACGCCGTCATTGTACTGATTCGACCTTTAACTCATCCGTAACAACCAGTCGATTTTTCGCATCTTCTTACGTAACCACGTCGACAAATCGTCAAAGAACCTATTATCGAGACATAAAGAAAACTTGCTCGCTGAATCCGTGCGACCGGTGTCTTTCATAAATCTCTTTAATCACGCTAAAGTGCCCCGGGGCTGTTGCTTGAGCCTGAGATAGCGCCGAATAATAAATAACGGCAATGATTCAAAAATTTAGACCTACAGCGCAACAGAATTCATTTATATTTATAGGCGTGCCTTTATACTTGCATTGCTTTAATCAGCGAATCAAAAGCCTTACTGAAGTTACCTACCCCTATGAATCGATGCAATATTCGTTCATAATGGGTACATGAAGAAACTCAATCGATTTCAGGGTAAAACCTTGTCGTGAAAGCTCAGTCCAACGCACACGACGCACACGACTAAACAGTGTTTCCCTGCGTCGTGTGCGTTGGGCTTCAGCCTGATGGTAATAGACTATCTTGCGAAACATTGGAAACTGCGTTTGCCAAACGACAAAAGAAAGGTATTTCTAAGAACCTGAAGTCTTTCAGCTCAAACCCACTTTAAAGATACTAAATTGGATGAACAAGTTTATCAAAACATTGATTTGAAATAGACATGAATTTTATACTCTGGGGCTTGTATCAATAAACTCATTTATCCAAATTGTAACTTTTGGTGTGCAACTTTTCACTGTCTTGTGGGGAAGACGATCTTCAAAATGTTTTAAAAGAATCTACTAGTCTTAAAAATGGATTGTTAAACGTTAATATATATCATCAAGCATGCGGAGGCTTCGCTTCTTTAGAACTCGGAGATAAGCTTTCACTACGAAACAGACCGCCTCCCGTCGAGGGGGGTCAACAAAGAAAGACGCACGTCTGAGAGCGCGAGAAATGTTGCCTTATTTTCGTAAAGAAACTAATTATCGCACGGACCTCTGCAGGGAATTGCAGAAAATAACCACGCGTATCGGATCAGTGTAATGTCTGGAAAAGGCGAGACACTTTAAGCATAAGTATCATTGACTTGCTTTGTGGTTGGGAGAGGGGATTGGAACATGGCATTTCAAGTTACCTCAGATCAGGTTTTCTCGTTCGCAAAGCAGCGGCCCTTAAGAGAGTTACAGTAGCTGGTTATTGTCGAATACATATCTCGCAGAAAACCTCGTGTGCGCGGTGACAACGCGGTTGATATGGTGAACTGCGTGCGTTTGATTTCACTCTTCGCCCAGTTCCACATTTGTGGGGTGTGAAATTTGACTCTCCATCCAGTTCGACAGTTGTGTAGGATTAATTAAATTCAAGTTCAAAGTTGTATGGGTTTAATTTGACTCTGGGTGCAATTCCTTAGTTTTGTGGGTTTTATTCAGTTCCGGGTCCAGGTGGGTTTTCTAAACCCTAAAAAAACCAGTTTTACTCTGGGATCAGTTCCACATTTATGTTGGTTAAGCAGGAGGCAAAGCGGCATTGTTTTTTTTCTTCAGAAAATTTTCTTTGTTTCATATGAATATTCTTTTTTGATCAATTCGTGTTGTTGAATATAGACTGACGGTAACGAAACAATCTACTTGCGATTAATAATTCAGAATATTGCGTCCACGTAACGTAGACAGCCTTGAGCTGACTAACCCACGCTGAGCTCCGTGCAGCGCATAAGCACCACCGGTGCAAAACTCGAACGGATAGAGAAACGAGATTGTTTTGTTTTCTTGTCAAGTCAACGACACGGCGTGTTGTATACGGGTCGGATGATCGTCGATAATGAACGTTCGGCCTTGAAAATGACGGCCAACTCAACCGGAAAATAACCGATCGAAAAGAATCTGTCAACAGAACTCTACTGCGGTAATCGAGGGTCCGCCTGGTTCGCTATAGTGTACATCTATGATGCCGGATCTTTTTTTCGAAGGCAATTTTATTACATTCCCAGAATAATCTACATCAACAGATTTGAAAAAGGTTCATATCATTAATTGATACAATTAATTTATTTTACACAGTAATGATGTAAGATAACATCGGGGTAACCTGAGGAAAGCATAGATTTTAAAATCAGGCTGGCACCCTAAATGGACACCAGAGTGTAATGAATAGGAATCTAGCCACGAAATAGAATCGATAGTTTTTTCAACACGGACCCAGCAATGTTGTACCAATGAATTATTCCATTGAAATTATTGCACTGGATTTCCACGGTTGACTTGCGAGGATCCGCTAGGGGCGCCAGTGTGCAGTAGGACATCAATACTGTATTCCAGTTCCACATCTCATCGGTAAAGTTAGACAGAATTAGAACAAGCTCATTTCGATGTGTCTTGAAATAGGGATTGACCCTATTATTTATTTGATAGGTAGATTGCGTTTGATTTGTTTTGATTTGTCCCTTAAACCCACAACACCTGCCGGGATCGATCGAAACAGGAGGTTTGATT
The DNA here is from genome assembly GCF_964204645.1 of Tubulanus polymorphus. Taxonomy (NCBI): domain Eukaryota; kingdom Metazoa; phylum Nemertea; class Palaeonemertea; order Tubulaniformes; family Tubulanidae; genus Tubulanus; species Tubulanus polymorphus. The sequence goes on from NC_134027.1 coordinate 24,600,528, forward strand.
TTGAAATCGGAAATCGAAGTACAGATGTAGTTGTGTTATAGGCTGTCGAATTTACAGAATTTTCTGTTTAAATCGAAGTACGTAATCGGAAATTTCGGTTCCGGTTCATTCAAACAATCTTCCAAATGTTTTAGCTTTAGGTTCAAATGCGAAAGAACTTCGGGTACTAATTCCCATCTATGATAGATATACCTAATATTCCTCGTATTGAATGACGCACAAAATTCGAATATCGAATCTAGCAAAGTCGATCCGGTGTGAAATGGTTAAATCTGCTTGAAAATTATATCTACGAGTTTTGATTGATTAAATCCCATTTCCTCTTAATGTGACAAGCTCTGCGCGTTGATGACGCGGCATCTCATCAAGCTCTCAAAATAAAAATCACGTATTTGTCTAGTTTTCAGATCCTCGCAATATCATCTGAAGAGTATTAGATGGATTATAAAATGAACATTGCCGCTTCGAACGAATTATAATCTAGAAAGGTCCGGAAATTAATACCGGTATTGTTCTCATTCGAAGCACTGAACTGGTAGAGGACTCAGTTCCCGTCTTTTGAGTAGAGTGAAAATGATGCAATTTTTAAAAACGTCAAGTTGCTAAAGTTATTCAAACTATAGGATTGTCCTGACTGATATTTTCGGACTCGAGTTCTTCGAAAGTTCTTCAAAATTCTGCAAAATTACCCAGTAATTTAAGAGCCACTTCGAAGCTACAGATTTTCGCTCAAAAATGTGCAACCAAAGAAAGAGGCACTATTGATATTTTCGAAAAAGTCTTCCGAAGCTAACGGATTTTATAGATAATATATAATATTCATTCTGGCATCAACATTATCGAGGTTGAAAATGATGTGAATATGGAATCGATGATAGAAGCCTGAACAGAGCCATAAGGCTGTATGAATCATATTGACGTCGCTGTTCAGGTAACTGCGGAAAATAGCAAAAAGAAACATGAAAAAAGAAAAATGATACAATGATTGATAAATGAAGAATTGACAATATATCATTTCAATAATCCTAGATCTGAATTCATTGGATTCATTATCATCGACGTAAGTTTAAACGTTATCGCTATAACATGCTTTTTGATAAAAAACATTATTGGAATACGAATGACGTATGTTTAAGTATAGTTCTATAGTAACAACCAACGAGATGATGGCTTCATCAGCCCGACGAGAGAGAGAGGCAATCATCCAAAAATAGAAATTTATTGTGATTAGCGAATCAATTAAATAACCGATTATAGAAAGAATTACGTAGAATCATCGCTTGTTTTGATTGGATTTCGAAGCAATTTCGCCGATCTGTGTTTTACTGATTGACGCGCGCGGGCGTAACGATGCACTAATCTAAATTAATATAAGACGAACGTGAAAAGGGCTTCGCGTTGTCCCGAATTAATCATCAAGTTCAAGGCAACGAGCAGTATTTTAGAAAATGCGTGTCAGGGGCTCTTGGGTGGAGGGAGGCAATGAGGATAAGTATCTTACCCCGGGCACCACGGTAATGTATACGGGGTTCGAACCCACGACCTGGCTTCCAGTCCTCGAACGCTATAACCACTCGCCCACACTAACAGATATCTAAAATATTCAAACCTTTCCTGCGAGTTCCATCTCTGTGGAGTTAGTTTTAAAAACTGATGTACAGTGTCAGACGCTAGGCCGAATTCAAATATTTCTTTCGTTACAAAGCGAAGTACGCCATTGAAAATTTCGATCCCAGTTCGTATGAACATTTCTCCGCCGCTGGAACCGGTAAACGACTGAGTGAAGCCGCGGAAGTCTTTATATTCCGCACTGTTTTAATGGACGTATATAAACGGTAGTCATGTCCTCGGGTGTTTGCGGTGAAGAGAGATCCCATTGATTTCTATCCATCTTCCAATTTCACGCATCGTTAAACCGCAGTTTCCGTCAAGGCGGATGTCACTAAGTACCGATATCCCGATTACAACTTCCGCTGTTCATCAGACTCGGCGGCGCTTAATATCCGAGTCCGTTCGGAATTCACTAAACATGAAAAAATGATTAGTCGTAGAGACAAAACTTCTAGTTTTCAGCGCTGTGTCCCCAAACCCGCAACGCAGTCCGACAATTATCTATTTTACGACGGCCGACCCACTTTTGACCATGTCCCCATAACAAGACAAGAAACGAAATTGATTTCAGAGCTGGTGTTCAATGTCTCTGTAATTTCATAAATATTCGGGTGAACATCGGGTGGATAGAACGATGACCACACTCAAACGTGGTGAACGGATAATAAGATAAAAACCCACTATCTACAGATTAAAAGAATTTAAAAACAAGAATTTATTTATTCAATATAAAATATATAGAATACACGACGTTTCGATCTCACTACCTGACGATGATCTCTAGGGTGAGATCGAAACTTCGTGTCTTATATATATTTTAGATTGAATAAATAAATTCTTGTTTTCAAATTCTTTTAATCTGTAGATAGTGGGTTTTTATCTTGTTATCGGGTGGATATTTACGAGTTGCCTGACAAAATACAAATAACTTGAATTTTATTCGATTTATTTATGGTAGAACTCTGTAATAGTGCATGTTTTTCCTTTGTTTCCTCTGTACTTATATCTGCTTTGTGGTTAGAATACGTAAACAGGCTTGACTGATGCACACGTGCTCGCTGAGTTTTACTGAGGATGCCAATTTTCACCGATTCAGCTTTCTGTATTTCGCTTCGTTAAACCGGGTTGAAGCCTTATAAGAAGTCGCATATCGTCGCAGAGTTTTTTCGGACGACGAAGTCACATTTTGGAAGACGTTTTGCAGATACTTCCAATGGATGCGTACACGCGTCACTTCACTTAACTCGAGTTAGATAGAGCTAGAATTCATCGGATAGGGAGAGGGAGCGGAAGAGGGAGAGGGAACGGGAGAGGGAGAGGGAGAGGGAGAGGGAGAGGGAGAGTGAGAGTGAGAGTGAGAGGGAGAGGGAGAGGGAGAGGGAGAGGGAGAGGGAGAGGGAGAGGGAGAGGGAGAGGGAGAGGGAGAGGGAGAGGGAGAGGGAGAGGGAGAGGGAGAGGGAGAGGGAGAGGGAGAGGGAGAGGGAGAGGGAGACCGAGACGGAGACGGAGAGGGAGACCGAGACGGAGACGGAGACGGAGACGGAGACGGAGACGGAGACGGAATGACCACAAGGGGGTAGAGACTGAGAGGGAGAGAGCCGGAGATGGAGAGGTAATTCCTGCTACATGCAACCCGTTGTAAACTCGTAAAGCACGCATCCTGACTGGAGCCGTAGATCTTACCGAGAATTACACAACAAAACGATTGGCAGCTTAAGCACTGAGTTTCGCGGATCATGTGGAATTACCGAGGAAATACGAAGCGTTTAACTATCGCAAAAAAAACTCGTAAACTACTGAAAAAAAGGGAAATTCACTAACCGCGTATTGTGAGAGGAATCGTGTAACATCTCATGTTTGGATTAGAGGTTTATTTGAAGACCAAATCCAGAGAGCGAGATGTTGTCTATTGTTTTATTTTTATGAATTTAGTCTCTCACTCTAAAGTATAATCGTAATCTGGCTCCAGTTCCAGAGTCGTGAGTCTGGGTTCATTCTCACATGAAACGTGGTTCCTTTTAGGGAAAAATACTTGCATTTTTACAGAAATTGTCAAATCTTTTTTTCAAATGTTCAATGACTGTTTTTGTCGTAACGAATATGCTAATGGTATGCTACTTTTTCAGGTGACGACACGAACGCCTCCGAATTCCCGCCTCCACTCGTTAAAGATTACCGACCGGGTGACACGTGTTACGATTTCACGCACGGTGATTGGAGGAAACGAACGTTCACCAGTCCGAATTATCCGCTCAATTATTCGAACAAAACCGAATGCATTAGTCTATTAGTGGGTACGTATACTGCTTACTATGGCGGCCGTTTCGGCCCACATTTAAAAAATGTGACATTCAAACTCACCATTCTAAACATTTCTCACTTTTCGTTTTAACGTAGCGTTACTGGTGGATATCGAGTGTCCATATTCTTTTCTAAATCTTTTTTTATGGCACGAATCAGCCGCCATGCTTACTGGAATAGGAGCAGTGGTTAATCAGAAAACAAGCTGAAACTGCCTCGTGATGGTTGATACTGGATATCAATGTTCTCATCGATTCTGATCCGTTGGGTTTTAAGGGGAAAATTAAAAAACCGCAGTCCGGACCCCGGTGGGCCACGGCCCACATACTCCTGAAGAGCAAAAATGTACCATATTCCTTCTGAGCCCCTGCCCTAATCCTAGATCCGCCCTTGTGAAATCAAATTTTCTAAATGCCTAATGACAAACAGAAAGGACGAACACTTTTTAGCTCAGAAAGTTTTTGGCGACAAAAAGTTGTTCTCTGTTGAACTAACAAATACAACGTGTACACACAATATGCGCTAACAGCTCGAATCATCATCCGTGGCCTCGTTCCCTGTTGGCTGGACAAACACGTGTAGATTCGTGCATGTCTCACTTCATTACTACCTCTTAGTCTAGACTTCGCTGTGGCTGAGACCAGTCGTCGAGCCGTTGTTCCCGTCAATCTAACCACGCCGTAACACGCAATGAAACCGTTGCATCTCGATATTAAGTTCGGCTCGGCGGTATTCCGACCCCCTGTTCCCGATGGAATTGTCGACCGCACTGTCTGGGCTCGTGTCTCGTTTAAAGAAATCTTCGCGGCATTGAGACATCGTAATCAATCAACAAGTTACCTGGTTGCGATGGTAAACACGTCTGTGGCAAGCGAGGATCCACCAGGTTCGCAAGTGTGCGGTAGGATATCATCGCTCATATTCTGGGGAGAACGGTCTTTTCTAACTTAAAATATCCAGGCATGAAAAAAAACAAAATGGCGGTTTTTACTCTGAAGAGAAGGGTTTATGGTCTGGAGGTCTTAGAACAAAAAGTAAGAAGCTGGTAACTTTGGTGGTAATAGCGCTACAATGCTTTTGAGGTCGAAAACCATCGAAAAGCATCGTTTCTTGGTTTAGGCGAGCTTTTAGTTGAAGCGATCAGATCCCGCTCATGATTGCAAGAGGGACAATCCTCTATTTCGAAGAAAATTGCCTGATAAACCTAAAGCGGGGGCGGCAGAACTTCCGAAGACGTTTTCAAGATGCAGACCACATTTCATCGCGAATTTTCTTTTTTTCTAATTTCTTAGTTTTCGATGCGATATTATGTTTTTCTTTGTTGATTCATCTGGTTATTTGCACCGCCGAACATATCCCGGTATTCGGAAGACGATTTAAAAATACATCGCTTCTTGAGAACTGTTTAAAAAGGTCTGTAATGCAGGCGTTATAAACCTTCGAAGCTAACTATGAAACTGTATTTCGTTAGGTAAACATAAGGCTGCAGCTGGTTCGAGGCCTGACTGCAAAATCTTCGAATTGAACCCATATAATTGTGGAACTGGGTCCAGAGTCCAATAGAACCCAGGCAACTGCGAAACTGGACCCAGAGTCAAATTGAACCCACAGGACTGTGGAACTGGATCCAGAATCAAATTAAGCCCACGCAACTGCGAAACTGTATCCAGAGACAAATTAAGCCCACACAACTGTGGAACTGGATCCAGAGTCAAATTAAGCCCACAGGACTATGGAGCTGGATAGAGAGTTCAATTAATCAGATATTAATCTTTTCCTTAACATTCATCCCTTAACTACGAAGTGAGTGACGTCTCTTTCTGTGAAATACCACATGAGAACCATGTAAGTGAGTGACAGGGAGACTAGACGCCTGAGCATCAATCACTAAACACTGACAGATCAGAAAAATTTGAAATGGTTTCAGTGCACTTTTAAGACACTTCTACAGACAGCAAAACGCTACGATTCTTATTTTCGTCTTGAATCGACGGCAGTGGTATAATAGACCGGTCTCTGCTGTCGAGCTCGCGGGATTCCCGATAAATTTCATTACGCGACGCACAAATTGCTTGGGAATAAATTAAATTTCGATTTTTGCGGCAGACTACTCTCCGCAGTTGGAAGCGATCAGCTAGCCAGAAAAATGTAAACGCTGCGTCGTTTTGTAATACGAACAGTGTCAGGACGACTAGATCAAAACGTAGTTCAGTTTCGATAAGCTTACTGCAACCAAGATCTGGGGCAAATCAGATCTCTTTGTCAAACACGGTTGATTGTCTCGGGCCATGGTTCGAATCTTATTCACCATTCATACAAATAGAGAAAGTATGGATGTATTCTATTAAATCTGAACTGAAATCTGGCGCCATTGTCCTCTGATACACCCACTTATGCCACCTGGTGGATCCTCAATTGCCACAGTCGCTTGCGGAGTCATCCTTCTGGGTCCAGTCCAGTTTTACGAAGACGTTAGACTAAGATTTCCGGTTTAATTGCTATTGGTTACTGCGTTCAGATAACTGGTTAAATTTCATGGTTGTACACTAATGGTATTAACTTAACCGTTTAAAGCTGGAATTTTTTTTCACGAAACTGAACTCTATATTCCGTGCAAAAACCACTAAATCCTCGGTGTGTCATACATCATTTCTCAAAAATATTCTCTTTACAGCTCCGAAAGGCCACACGCTGCTACTCGACTGGAGAGACCACTTCGAGTTGGAGGCGTCGGAAGATTGCAAATTCGATTTCCTCGAGATCCGAAACGGTCCGTACGGGTACTCGCCGTTGATTGGACGGTACTGCGGCACCAATTTTCCCGGACCAATCAACTCGAAGACTCGTTACTTATGGCTACGTTTCGTGTCGGATGATTCAGTCGAATGGAAAGGTTTCAAGGCCGTTTATAGTTTTTTGTTAGACCCCAGTAAGTAATGATCATGTTGGTAAATTTCGAGAGGTTGCGACGATGACGATCATCGAGACTTTTTCACGAGCGTTTTTAGACGTTTGAAAAGCCGAGAAATATTGATAGATTTGAAATTCTGCTCGAATGAAGAGGGTTCTACAATAAAATGGCTAATTCAGGCCATACGTGAAATGATATCCCAAACAATCAAATTAAGGAAAATAACGTGACAAAACGAGTTATTTTGTAAGAATATCGCCCTCATTTGCATGTGTCAATTTTTCCCAACAAAATTACCATAAAAAATTTGTATATATGCAGATGAGGACCGGTACCACGAGGAACGACGAAATCGAAAATTAGGCGCCAAAACGAGAAATGTTGGTTTTTTCTTCTCGCCCTGTCGCCCTCATTTGCATATTTCTGTGATTACTTTCAGCCACCACACCCTACATTCTAAACTCGAACCGACTTCGCATTCTGTTAGAATATATTGAAATGCATCATATTTCATTTGTTTCTACATAATTTCAGATCCCGAGCTTCAGTATTCCCGTAACTTTTCAGGTCAGTAAAATTAGGCAGTACATTAGATTAGATTAGAACATTAGAAACGGCTGTTCAACAAGTTACCACAACCGTCCTCCTTGTCTTGGTTAAAGAAACGCCTGGGTCAGTTCCATAGTTGTTCGGTCAAAAATTCAGAATTAAGAGACGAATTTCAGTACGTACTGTGAGACTCGATCACAGTGTGATCAACGTATACCCTAGTTACAATGCAGGATCCAGTTCCACATTTCTCAGTGACTTTGAACTCATTGAAAATGAACTGATTCTAACTCAGAGTTAACATTTAACTCATAACCGTGGAATCGGGGTCAATTGCTCAACTCATGGTTAGAGTTAACCATTGGTTAATTGAACAGGTGACAATCAAAATTGTATTATCACCATTGTATTTATTTGGTGGTTAACTCTTACTTTGCCACTGAGCAACTGAAACCCCTGCGCAAGAGATCCCGCAATTAAGTCCTGAAAAAGATGATAAGTTCTTGTAGTAAATGCAAATATTGTTGAGCAACATTTCGGTTATATTCTAATAGCCATCAACGTACAAAGTAATAAAGACTAAGATTATACTCCACAGTAATGAGCCAAAATTGATTTATTTCACGAAAATCTTAAGAGTCGAATCCGACCAACAACTTTGGAACTAACCTGGGCCCAGTTTCACGAAAAAGATTAGCTCTTTTTTGATGTGATAAAGGTGTTTCTCATTTTTTGTTAAACCGGACTCTTAAACTGTACCGCATTCATACATCCTCCATTCGTCAATATTTCCGAAAGACTCGTAGCGTATATACTAAATCATATAATCTATTATTCTTATACTTACGCAGTCCCTCAGTTATACCAAACCAACGATTCTGTCCAGCTCAGTGAAGGTATTCGAATTCTAGTATGTTGTCCACTTCACCGTCATGTTCATTCACTTCTTCTGTCTTACACTGTAATAATTCTTCTTTTCCGATATGTTTGAAATCCACGCGCTTTTTCAAACGATTTTCAAACGAAGTAACTCATTGCTGAGTGTTTTGTTTTTTCGACGAATCTTGTAACCCCGAACCAGTTCCGCAGTTGTGCCTGAGACCACGAGACCCTATTCGATCGATTGTTAAGTCACAATTTGCAGAAAATTTTCAATATAAAAACGTCGAATTTCAAGCAAAAAATGTTACTGTTATAAAGTACCAAAGATTTGGGTTGAAATATGAATTGAGTCAATACATATGGGTTGAAGCAAGTCCGACTTGCTTCAACCCTGACTGAGGAACTGGTTCTCGAGTACAGAGTTCTTTGCACTAACGAACATTGTATTTTCAACAAATTCTTCATGGTATTTTGCTTGTTTTTCACCTCTCCTTCGAAGTTTTGATTTTCTGATATGTCGAACTGTATGTAATTGTGTATGGATGTTTTCTCTATTGTAACTTATCACCTTAATTCATATAATTGTCGTTTTAATGAGCAATGAATCCAGATTTTAATCGAAAAAAGATATGTATCTCGGAAAATAGACCTAATAGTCTTTGATTTGAGTTCAAGGCTTACACGATGAAGTTATACATTAATATATAGAATAATAAGTTAAAGTTAATCTAAATCTATTAATTTGTTCCTTTTGTCAATTCAGTTACTTCTTCAAGGCGGATCTTAAAAAATGTGTGTTCTCCTTTTTCAAGCACTGATTTCTTGATTGAGTTGTGATATGTTGTAAATACAGCACACGAAATGCACCGACCTTTTTTCCGAAGTGTCAAAGTCAATCGTTCTATCTATGCTGTGACGTGTTGTGTTGTGATGCTATGTTTGTCAAATCGTAAATACTTTGTGAATCGATTGATTATTGGTTTAATTTGGGTCATATGACGAAAACGTCGACCAATACGAATGAGGATACTCGTCAAATATGGCGTCGCTGTTCACTCATTGGTCCGAGGCCGAGTCGCTGCAAACCAATAGAAAAAACAGTAGCAATTTTTCAATTGTGTTAAAAATGTTAATTAATTGTGTCAAAAATGTTAATTAATTGCTATTTTTTGTATTGGCCTCTAGAAGATTCCACCAGGGGTCAGTAATGCAGTCAATGCTTACACTATAGACCAGTCTAAGACCATTATGGTTCCATAGTAAATCTAACAAATTAAGATCTGACAGTCTAACACCATTTTGGTTCTATAGCCAATCTAAAAGCTTAAGACCAGTCTCGTGATTCAATACCACTTTTGGGCTTAAGTCAAGACTAGGCAACTGGCCCTGTACCTCATAAATAGCCTCGATAACGTATGTTTGGCCGTGGTCCCACAGTTCTGGATCAATTTAAACCAATTAATACTGAAAGTGATAGTTTTCGGTTTTGATCATCTATCTGAAAGAAAAGAATAATTCGAATTTGGAGTCAGATTGAAATACAGTTTTTGCTTTGATTCTAAAGAATAAACGAGGAATAACTAGGTCATTTTCGGTGGAAACGTTGTGATGAAATAACGCGTTTAACTCCGTTGTCGATTTCGATTATTATTTCAGTTTGTCTTATCAATGTAATCAACGCTCATAAAGTCAGTGACCTGCGAATCCTCGAACAGCAGTTTTCTACGAGTTCCATTCCACATATAATCAGACAAAAAATAGACGATCATTTGTTACCGTTAGACTGTACGTGGGTGATACACATCCCGCGAGGACTCAGGGTGAGTACATTGAGCCAGCGTCTGGAGTTGCGCCGTGTGGCCGACCAGTGGTTTAAGCCGCGTCAGTTATGTCCTAGTTTCTCGTGGTTCATTCGAAGGTTCGAAACCCGCTTATTAAGGGTCGGTCCTTCTCGGCCCATCTCCTATCAATTTGACTGGTATAAACGAACATTGTATCCGGCTAAAACCATTTTTCTGCTGCCCCTGGAAACCGTTTTTAAAACCAGCCCCTGTATTCCATGTAGGTACTGATCTTTGAGGACTGATGATTCTTTTTTCAGATGTTCCTGAAATTCACCGAATTTTCTATCGCCTCCAAACACTGCGACGACAGTTCGCTGGAGATCTACGACAGCACTACCTCGCAGGCGAACCGCGTGAAGCTACTGTGTAACTCAGAAGCCGGCTCCACCGAATATATGTCGGTTTCTAATCGTCTGCTCCTGCGAGCGAGAGCGGAAGAATTGGAAAATGCTGTCAAATTCAGTGCCTTCTTCTCAGTATTATATTCAGGTAAAAAGAAAAAACGAACTGACATGAAAAAACTCTCGACGGATACGACGTTGAGTTCGATTTTCTCATGCTCGCTTGCCAGGGTTTGGTTGCCACCAGCCGGAGCTCACACCAACGCAAAACCTGGCCGCTCACCCACATTTTTTGGGGCGGACAGGTTAACGCTCAGCGCCCGCCAGTCTACTAGCCAACAGATGCATTGCTTTTGCCGGCAAGTTTGCTTTATAAATACCACGCATCTGATTGGATAGATGTATAGACTGGGGACACTGAGCGGGAACCTGTCCGCCCAAGAAATCTTGGGTGACGTAATAGACCAATAAAGGGTTTGCGGCCAGGGTTTGTGTTGGCGTAAGCTTCAGCGGGTGGCAAACAAACACTGGCAAGCGAGGATGGAGTTTCTCCGTAGTGACTTTAGTTTGGTCCCATTTTAGTTCTACGTCTCACATTCTCTTTGCCACGATGAAGCACATTATTTTCTTCGGCATCCAGTTCCGCAGTTGCGTGGGTTCTAATTTGACTCTGAACCCCGTTTCACAGATGTTGGGGATCTGATTTGACTATGGGTCCAATGCCACAGCTGTGTGGGTTTGATTTGAATCTGAATCCAGTTTCAAATTGACTCTGTACCCATGTTTCACTGTACCGTACGTTCAATTGGACTATGGAACTAAAGCCCTAAAGTTCAGTGGGTTTGATTTGATTCTGGATCCAGTTCCACAGTTGTGTCGATTTAATTTGATTCTGGATCCAGTTCCACAGCTGTGTGGGTTTAATTTAACTCTGGATCCAGCTCCACAGATCTGCGGGTGTTATTTTACTCTGGGTCCAGTTCCACAGTTGTGTGGGTTTGATTTGATTCTGGATCCAGTTCCGCAGTTGTGTGGGTTTAATCTAACTCTGGATCCAGCTCCACAGATCTGCGGGTGTTATTTGACTCTGGGTCCAGTTCCACAGTTGTGTGGGTTTGATTTGATTCTGGATCCAGTTCCGCAGTTGAGTCGATTTAATTTGACTCTGGATCCAGTTCCACAGCTGTGTGGGTTTAATCTAACTCTGGATCAAGCTCCACAGTTCTGCGGGTGTTATTTGACTATGGGAGGGGGGCACTCCCTCAGTGGTATGGGGTTTTAATTTGACTGTGGACCCAGCTATGTTGGGATTTGACTAATATCGGCTTCATTGAAAGTCACTGGCATCAATGAGTAGTTGGAGACGCCGACCCTTCTACATATGAGGACGTATATATCTCAACAGTGGTTTAAGCAGCCTCTTACAAAGTCCTATACGTAGCCGCCAGCTCATTTAGATTCGGATTCTTCGCGCATTTATCTCGCTCGACAGAGGGAACATAAAATGACGTATAATGTGTGTTAATCTAGCTAACTGCTGCCATATTCTCAGGCAACATTTACCCGGTTAATTTCGCTAATTAGTACGTCCCACCCGCTGAAAGCATCGCGCCGCGACGCAGCGTAGATTTATACATGTCGGAGCGATCGAATTGCCGGCTATCAACCGTATAAAGCATTCGACGTCGTTTAGGAAAGTTTAACGACATAAATATTGAATTAACTTTTGAGTGAAAAAACGATTATCACAATATTGCGATTGCTAATTCAGATCTCATTGAATCCGTGTCGAACGCCCATATCGGCAGCGAACAGCATAAATATTATGTTTTATCGGTATCGAAATATTGTTGATATGTATAATTGATAAGTGTATTAATTTCGTTGGTATTTTTTTTTCGTTATTCAGGTCCGTGCAAACACGATAGTTTATTTCGTTGCGGTGACAACACGTGTGTGAATAAATCGTTGTTGTGTAATGGTAGAGTGAATTGTGCCACTGAGTGGGATGAACTGGAATGTGATGGAGTTGAAAAACCAGGTAAGTATTTCACTACCTCATATCTTGCCATTTTTTTCATTAATTTGACTCTGGAACCACTTCCACATTTGAGCGGGTTTTATTGGCTATGGATCCAGTTCCACAGTGGTGTGGGTTAAATTTGACTATAAACCCAGTTCCACAGTTATGTGGGTTTAATTTGACTCTGGATCCAGTTCCACTGTTATGTGGGTTTGATTTTTATCTGGATCCAGTTCCGCAGTTGTGTGGCTTCAATTTGACTCTGTATCCAGTTTCGCAGTTGTGTGGGTTTAATTTCACTTTGGATACTCTTCCACAGTTTTGTGGGTTTAGTTTGACTCTGAACCCAGTTCCACAGTTGTGCGGGTCTTATCTGACCCTGGATCCAGTTCCACTGTTGTGTAGGTTTAATTTGATCCTGGATCCAGCTCCACAGTTGTGTGGGTTTGATTTTTATATGGATCCAGTTCCACAGTTAGATGGCTTTAATTTGACTCTGGATCCAGTTTCACAGTTGTGTGGGTTAAATTTGATTCTGGATCCAGTTTCACAGTTGTGTGGGTTTAATTCAACTTTGGATTCTTTTCCACAGCTGTGTGGGTTTAGTTTGATTCTGGATCCAATTCCACAGTTGTGTGGGTTTAATTTGACTCTGGATTCACAGTTGTGTGGGTTTAATTTGGCTCTGAAGTTCCACACTTGTGCGGGTCTTATCTGACCCTGGATCCAGTTCCACAGTTCTGGTTCTATAAGCGTAACTGTGTACGCCTGTCTCCCTTGCATCTCTCTTGCTTGTAATATTCCAACGAATAATTCATCGCCACGAAAGGCAACGACAAGAGAAAACTTTTAGTAAGGATCGCAGAAAATGGCTTTTATTCGCATCATCGACAACAGTAATCAAGGAATGTATGCGGGACGCGTTAGAAAAAAGCTCTCGGTTCATTCGTATCTCGATAACGATCTTAACGAACAAACGGCATCGATAGAAAACAACGGCCCTGTGTGGCATTCTTTTGAATTTATTCCACGTATCGTTATTGCGTCGAGCCCGGGGGTAAGAATTCTATCGCTCACCGACGTTACGACAAGATCTGAATACCAATAGCCGGTATCGATCATTTATCGATGATTCAAATCCAACCGTCATTCGTCTGTCTGGGCCAATGACCGCACGCAGTTCACCGCCAAGATAAGTAAAACTTCCGATCGCTTTGGATTGTCCGGGCTTTTATCGCCAAACTTAGTTTGTCGTTAGTTGAACCGTTTTTAAGGGATATCGCCCTTTACGAACGGAATAGAAATCGTTTAATTAGCCTTCGGTAGAAAATTGTAAAATGTCTTTCCGCAATCGTAAAAATCTTTGCGCGAATGATCTATGTATCCTTTTTAAATCGACTGTTTCTCAAATGGAAGGATACGTTTGCATCTAACCTCGCCATTTACTAGATTTACTTATTTTTTTGTTTGTTTGAAAACTACCAGTTAGAAGAAAGATATGACTGTGGTTATAGCTTACACTGAAGTTAGAACGTGGTCAGTGAAGTTGTTCATCGCCAGAACCGGTGAACTACCTACATGGCAATAAGCACGAGAATGGGGATATTGAAACTAGTGAAGTCTGGGGGTCTTGAAACTTCTGAGATCTATCATGCAAATCGTACAAAATGGCGCCGCCACGTGACAGAAGCGTGTGCTTGCAAGAGCTCCATTGTAACTGATGAAAAATCCCATACGGCGGCAGTCTGATCTTATTTTTCAATATCTCTGAAGCTCACGGAGATAGATAGACATCGCTAAGATGGCCTATATTCAATATAAAAAGTCGATTTTATGTAATATTTCAGTATAATTTGACAAAATCTCAGATATTCAAATTTTCCGACTTAAATTCGTAGACGCGCACTATCTATACTTACATCTCAGCTCATCGATTATTCATTGGTCGAAAAAACCGATCGAGACAAACATTGCATAACTGGAGAGTCGAGGGTTTGTGTGTGTGTGTGTGTATCAAATTCGAGCACTTTTGAATAATTAACAGATGCGACTGAAGATGTTACGTGTATAATGAAATCAAAACGACATCCCGAAAGCTGTTCTGAACTCGAATACATAGCCATTGCATAATCGATCAAAATCCCTAGTTTTAGTAAGTTAAACGAATAGTGCAAGCTATCGCAGGTTATTTTGTTTTAAAGTCTTTCCCGATGCTCAGAAAATGATCCATTTCATCGGAAATCTATGGCATTTGCTGTTTTTTTTCGTTAATGTACGTGCTTATTATTACAATGCCAATGAATTTTTGTCTTTTTCTGTCCAGTTATGAATTTAGTAAAAGATTGGTAAATTCGTGATAAAAAGTTAACCATTCAATGTGGACCTAGTTTTTCGGCCAAGACTATGGAAGGTTTAGAGATCCCTGTTGCCATTAGTCGGTTTTATGAATTGACCCACATATCGACCAATCACGGTGGCCTTTGCATTCTTTGGCGATAACTATTTCGCTCCAAATCAGACATTCTGATTTCATCCCGTATATACATTCTTGGATTATAAAAAATGTATGATCTTGTCCGAAACGGGGGAGCGGTCGAGTCGGGATGCGCATGAAGTATTGGTGTCGTCTGCCAACGACGCACCGATCGTCTGCAGCAGTTCTTTCCATCGATGTTCAATAACTGTGTGCGAGTCGGCGCAGTTACCCGCTCAGGATTGGGTGCCGCTGCGACGCGTCTGCGTAAACAACGAGTCAGCAAATCAGTTGTTGACTTCTAATAGAACATAACTATAGTGTGTAAGCAAGATTATTCGAGTCTTGCGAAGTCTTGGTGGAGCATGTGTGTTTCAGATACTTTCTTATCTTGCTTTCGAGAGTTCGAGAGGATCGTTCAATACCAGGTAGAATAGCGGTAAGTTCGTTTGTTCAAACAGAAATTCTAGAGAGAATAATTTTTTCTACTACAAAGATGATTCCTGTTCATCAGCTAGAGCCGATTCGGCAGAGTCGACAATTTGATTTATACTGTAGAAAAGATCTTATTATTGACATAAACTCATAATTGTGGATCCATCTCCACCTTTATATTTCGGTTGAGCCTTGAGTGTTCTGTATCTCCTACCGGGATGGTTGGTTTAGACTGTTTTTTAGCGAGATCGGTTTATAACAATACATGTTCATTCGTAAATACATGTTCACGGAATCCAGTCCCAGCCTCGATTGTGCAACTACCATAGGGCTCGCAGTTAATTACTTTAAGTACGGCCTTAAGTCGTTGAATTAGTATTTCTTCTTAAGGGCTTTCAGCTAGATCTTGATAATGGCATACAATGTGTATCCTGACAAGGCGAGTACCGGTTTCTTGATCCAGATGATCTAGGAAATCTAAGTCATATTTGGTGCATTGCGAGATCATTGTAATGTCTATTTGGAGTTAATAGCTCTGGAGTTAGTTAATAGCTATCTTTCAAAGGGGAAACGCCGAATTGAGGCCCAATACGGCTCTAGCTCCGCCACTGGGACTTAGACCTATCCTAGATCTAAGCTAGATCGAGCGGGAGCTGCGACACCAGTTATGCGGCTAGATGGCCTGAAGAACTGTCATAATTCTTGTATCTATTTCAAGGTCAGAATAAACTTAACTGACTTGCTTGATAATTTGTTCACTATTCAATCAACTTTGAACTGAATTCTTAGACTCCCGAATCCATACCCGCCGAATATACATCAAATTAATTTTTCTACCCAGTGATCGGAATAGTTTTCATTAACAATTGATTCATTTAAGAGAAAAGTTCATTCGAATTTGTGTTGAAGAAACTGTGTACGCGGACGACCAAGTAACTGCTAGCGAACCTGGTGGATCCTCGCTTGCCATAAGTGGAATCCTTGATTGCCGCTGTAGGGTTGGTAGCCCCCATTATCTCAGCGCTCGTAAACAGAAGCAATGACTGTACAACTGCGCTCATGGAGATTTGTATCGTGGTTTAATGAGGTGTTTCGCTGTGTGAATGAATAGCGTTTTGTGATGTTAGATATCTGTAGGGGCTGTCGTCTGCTGCACGGAACATCCTGTTGTTGTCGCGCAGACGACACGAGAGATGAATCTCTTTAAACATATCGTATTCATACTTCACGATAATGAAACGACAGCACTCGAAGTTTTGTACCTCGCAACTCGCGTCAGTTAAGATCGGCAAATTGAACGGGATTAATTTACATTGTCAAAGAACTTCTTATCACTTGAAGCTTAGGTTTCGGTATCAATTTACGACGTTCATTGATAAATGACTCTGCAAAGATCTAAAGGCGTATCATTTCAGATGACTGCTTTGTATGGTTTTTATTGTTGTTTTTTGTTTGAGGTTTTATTATCATACTACAATTGACGGTGGTGCCCTGACGGTGGACCTACGGTCATCAAATTTGGCAGACATGGCCGGGAATATGCTCAGATATCCTAAGGTGTTAATATAATCTAACTTTCCAATAAAAACCCCCAGAAATAGCATTTTGTACTTCAGCGGCGTCACCGCATTTCAGCGATTTTTACCTGTTATGCTATAGGCGGTTATGAAAAATGTCGAAGGATAAAATGTTACCGAAGGCCTTGTTATATTGACTGTCAGCCAGACTACATCGGAATTAATCATATAATAATGTCTTTTTCGCTGTGATGCATCAACGAGGTCACTAAATCATCTCTCTTCTATTGTCTTTCGATATTTTTCATCTACCACAGCACCATTACATATTGTCTTTCTAGCGGTTCGATTCACCATAATTTCGCAGCCCCCAAAATTTACCGTAACACCCGCTGAAACCACGGGTGTTTTCGGGGAAGAACTTAAAATTGTACGATATATTGCCCGTAAATTTAGTAGAAACATTTTGAAATGTACAAAGTAATGTATTATGTGATCTTCCGCGTGCCGTGGACACCATTTTGGATCTCTGGAAATTGGATGTAAACATGATACATTACTTTGTACATTTCAAAATGCTCCGACTAAATTTCTTGTATGTTCTTGCTTTCTTTGGGAACTGGCATTTACTGCAAAACTGGCTCTTGAATCAGGGAACTGAATTAACTTCACTCTAAAACAATGCTTCCATATTTGATCAACACCTTATTTAGCAACAGCTACACAAAAAATCATCTAAAAATTTGATATGAATCAGATGTAACAAATTCAGTATATCATCACAGGTTCATATCTCCAGGGTAGAATCCCAAAACATGAAGACAAAATGAGTCTGAACGGATTCCTTGGGCTAATAGTTTACTTGAACGCTTTGACTTCGTCTTAATAGGCTAACTTAGGATTAGGATAACCCTGGTCGGTGGAGACAAGAGAATTGATTATCTTCGCGATCCCCCGTGCTCGTGAACACCACGCACTTTAAGAAAAGAACAGGAAATAAACGTGTTGTTTTAGGACAGAAAAACATCAACCGCTACAAAAAAATTGCTAGTATTATAGTATATAGTTTGTTTGTGTATAGCATATATCTATTTTCTCTACAAACTGGATCTGATGGGAAACTTAATCTTAGAAAGATTCTCACCTGATTGCTGTCTATATATAGACTGAAGACTGCGCGCAATAAGAGAACGGAAATAAATACAAGTTATACAAAGAATGTTCACTTTCTGATAGTTTCGGTTCGGTGTCCCTGAGCGGGAAGATTCTGCGTTTGAGTATTTCAATAAAAAGGCATCCTATTCATTTACATCGATCTAATGGAGCTGTTGAACTCTTTTTACGTATTTTCTACGTAATAATCGAAAGATTCCTTAAGTTCATTAACATCGTTACTCATTTTATAGCTATTTTTCATTGCTAGTGATTAAACAAATCGGGCTTTCTCTTTGTGATAAGACTACGGTTGTATTCCACGAGAACACGTCGTGGGACAATAACATTCCACACACGGCGTTGCTCGCGACGTTACGACATAATATCTAAAAGTCAAATTACACCCGAGAATGCGGGAGTGAAAGCGTGGCGCTTGATTGATCGTCGTCGCCGCTACTGCTGCTTACAGTCCGCGTATAAAGCGTTTACCGAACGGAGAAAAAGTCGATTGTTTTACGGCTTGCAGTGAAACACTCTGGAGCTGTCGTCTGGTTTATAGCCACCGCAAATAATGATATATCTATGAAGCTTTAGCATCTACACACGCGCGCTAAGATGACATATTCGTTTTGTTTACACCGTTGATGATGTATAAGTTGACTTACGACGTCCCAGTCTCGCGATAAACCATTTTAAGTTGCTACGGCCGCCATTTTGTTCGGATACTTAACTCCTGACTGTATCAATGGGTCGTTTTATGCTTTTTTGAAAAAAAAAAGATATTTTCGAAGACGACTGTATTTCAGCGGTCCTCGCGATTAATTCTTACATCTTCGAACCCGTCTTTCTTGATCTTGAAATAGGGATTGACCCTTTTATTTAATACTTCGGTTTTCTTGTGACTAGGTTTATTAGGATCGAAGAGAACTGTACGCAGAGTACGCAGCGGCAGCGATCCTTTTAGGGTGTCTGAAGTTTTTGTATGGCCAATGAATTGTGTCGTGATGTTATCTTTTCAGTGAAGAGATGCTTAATTTCGCAAAAATGAAATTCGAATTTCAAAGAGCATTTTATTGCGTTCGTCTCCGTGTTTTCAACGCGGTTTGGTTTCATTTAGTGCGTATTCGCGGCTAGTCGAGCGTTAAGCTTTTCCGTTGCTTGGTTGTCCGTTGGAAATTTGAATTTTCAAAACGAAGCGCTTCAATCAATATCTTTCGCACGAGATTGTCTCTATGGATTAGTGAATTCGAGCGTCGGTTATTTAGTCAAAGTCCTTGTTGATGTTTTCGTAGAAATCGCCATTGTGAAACCGCGGTAATGAAGCCAAACGCACGCGACGCAGGGAAACATGTTTCCGTCTGTTTCCCCTCTGTGGCAGTGCGTTATATTATGAAACGAGAAACATGAAAACAATGTTTCCGAGATCAAACATGTTTGATTCCGTGTTTCTGTGTTTCAATGTTTCCCCGTTTGCCTCTGTCGTTGGGCTTAATGAGTTAGAAGAAACAATATACGATTTTTCAAGCCACTGTTTTATCGTAATAATATTAAAACTCGCTGAAACGATAATCAATCGACTCAATGAATATTTCATATCGGAAAATCCTAATTACGTGGAATTTACTGTTTTTCGTTCCGACAGAAAACGATATGCTTGAAAAAAGACCATTGGGTCTCAATATCATGGAAATAAACTGGCGCTTTGAATCGGAACAGCCTATGCACTAAATCAGGCGCCGTAAACTATAGCGCGAAAATAGTGCTTAAATGTATTTCGATACCAGACGAATAAAGAAAGTCTTTCGCGTCAAGTGTTAGATGTTCGATGTATACTCCGTTGTCTTCTAAATAATGCACACAGGCGGCGATTGTCGGCAGACTGCGTTTTAGATACCCGATACATTCTCTGCAAATATAACGAGCGCAGTTTATGTGATAAAATTCGATGCGTGGGCGCGTTGCCTGGAATAATAAAGACGCTGTCTTTATTGAGCGGACCACGTAACACGGAAAATACGTGGCTCAATGTATCAGTCTCGATTGCGTCGAAGACCATATGGGACCACAGGACCTTCATGGTTAGCGATCTTTTGAATCAATGACAACCATATCTAGCGACCGAGGATTTATAGCCTTGTACACCTAATACACACTTAAGTTTTTGTTTTTGTTTGGCTTTACGTCGCTTGGATCTTGTTTTCCTGAGACTAACCTTATTGGATTATTCATTTAACCTCACGACAGGACCGCGGCCTTTGAAGTGTTCTGTGCCCGCACACTGACTGTAAGCAGCCAGCAGGACTCGAACCCACTTGTCACTCAGCACTGATAGTGGATGCAACAGCATCACGCCTCATCTCATTGGGCTACTGTTCTCCGCACATGTAAATATTCTTAAATTTGGTATCTTTCATTAGTGTTAGTTTTTCCCTTTTATTGTAATCCTATGTACAAATCTTAATACACCGTCTTTTCCTCGGTAAGATGTTTTTCTTTTTATCATCCACAATCGTGTAAGATATTGTGATGAATAGATATTGAATTGAATTTGGATTCTACCCGATTGCGCGTGCTCTCCTTAACCCTGGGTAAAATGCGCGGTGTGAAAAACGGCGTCGGAATTCAGTGGGTCGATAGCGTCGGACCCTCCCTGATCGCTTCACTCACATCAATATCAGCGACGCGACAATTAAATCTAAATCGTTGATTCAATTTTCCGAACGTTAAAAGCATTTTTCGATTGCGCGGCGGCGGCGGCGGCAGGTGTCCTGCTTATTACATCAAAACCACTTGTTCGTATAAAACAGAAAATTCAATACCATAAAAAATTGAACTATTTCACTCAGCGACACTTCAATAACGCGCTATTCAGGTTGCATCCATAGTTCTGGGGTTATCGACGTCTGGTGTTAGCTCAACGCGGACGACGCGCGGAAACACGGAATCGAACGTGTTTGCCGAAATCATGTTTCTCTCATTTCTCGTAAACGTACACGACGCAGGGAAACAGGGAAACACTATGGGATCAAACATGTTGGAAGCATTGTTTCACAAATCTATGTTTCTCGTAAACGCAAACGACACAGAGATATGCTCGGGCGAAACGTTTTGTCTCATGTTTCCGTGTTTCCGGTTTCCCTGCTTCGTGCGCGTCGGGCTTGATTACCGCAATTCTCTGTACGTTGAGTTCCTGAGTTTTTGTTTTGGTTTCGAGAGAATGGACCCAGTTCGTCTCGGCGCAGCTGAATCGATAAGACCTCGTTACAGACAGCCTCGAAGCCGATGACAGGCAATTTCCTGTGATTTCAGCGCGACATTAAGTGTAAGTGTCAAGTTTGGCTCTATAAGTGGAGTCCTCGCTTCCGGAATAGATAGCTGTCCTGCGCGGTCATTCGTGATCTGAAAAAGTAAACATCGGGGGCGGTTTAGATTTTCAAATCGGAGTACGAAAAGAGGGTTGAAATTGCATTTTGGTTTTGCCCTGGTTTGGGTAAACAATCTTCCATCCAGCCAGATCTGCTGCCAAGTGACATATGAGGTTCATTTTGCCGGAAATCTTTTATAATACAAGATTGGAACGCGCTGTAAGAGTCTAGGGTCCAATATTTACCGGTCTGCCACAGCCATTAAATAGTCTTTTTGAAATTCGAAGCTTGAAAGGGGCGTTTTCTAAATATTTAAAGGCAAAATATTTTATGAAATTTTCGGAATGTGAAAAAACCAAATTTGGAACTTAAATAATTGCGGAACTTGGATTTAAAAGGACGGTCGTCCCAACTCCTAACCCCTTCTGATTACGCCCATGCGTCCTTGTCAAAAATCCGGTCCCTGTTCACTTCCTTGTAGCCATCTAAGCGTTAACTCGCATTCGAAAAGTCGTAATTATACGTAAAATCGAGTCGTCAAATCGAAGATAAGTAGCTCTGGTTGCATACTCGAGAAGTACACTGTGTCTATATACGAAAGAAGTGTACTTCGTAAACGCAGTCAATAGAACGCAATTAGCGAGCTTTTAATGCACAATTTGTAGTTATCGAACATATCATCGCTCGAGGCATTCACGGCGTATTGATTGATATCGCTTCTGACACTAATTACACTCATCTCGCTAATTAAACTTCGAATATTTCACGTTCACCGTCTAATACGATTACGCATAGCGGAACCTATTCATCTCGCGTATACCCACGGGTATAAAATTCTTCAGGATTTCACGGGCCGAATCATCGCAGAAATTCGTGTTGTTACGAAGCCTCCGAGATGTGGATGGACACCACATTCAAAGAACTTTAAATGAAGATATAGAATATGAACATGGGTGGCTCCGGGGTATAATTTTGACTAGCTCACCAAAGAAGATATAGCACATTATATGGATTACGTGGACCCCAATTCACAATATATTTTAAGCCAATGATATTTTTTGAGGAATCGGGCTACAGCATGGTCACACCCTCGACATCCACCAAAAAACTCATCTGATTTTTTTTTATAGTCAGGAAATTTATTCTCATAGAATGTTTTTCAACTTTTTTTGCCTTTCCTCGTGAAAGCCAACATGGAAGCGGTCCCTGGTAAGCGAAGACCCTGCAGCGTGGCTGGGCGTGGCTGTTGGTTAAATTTTCATCTGAATCTAATCATCTGTATTTAAATCGCGTTTCCTCGACTCTATAAACCACGGTACGGCGGTTATAGAACTGGTGGACCAGTGGGACCAGTTCAAAACTGGGCTCCTATTTTCGGTTGAACTCACTTACTTCAGCTTACGTTAAGTTTTATATTAATCATGATTTATGGTCTACTATGTAAAGAGGGAAAACATTTATGGGAAAAATTGCGCCGAAATTGTACCTCAGACATAAGTAATCGGTCCTTAGGATTCTGGGGTACGCATAGAGTACACCAGGACGCAGTTTCACTTTTGACTTTTGATCATAAATCTCGAATCTCGACCGAACGTCACAACGTACAGAGAACTAGGCCGAATGAATCAGCTAAACGACCTCAATTTCGGGCCTCGATCGGAACTTCACGCTCGCGACGAAGTAGATTTATTTGTCTCGACTTATGGCAGAAATTGACAAGTACGTTACAGCGAAGAGGACGGACGATGGTTTATTGATACGGCGGACCCCTCGCTCGTCAAACAACACGCTTGATTGAATAATTCCCGCTGAACCGAACGGCTAACTCTTCATCTTCCTCGAGTCGACGACATCTCACTAGTATTAACATACATATGAACAATTCTTCGGTATATACGTAAATCTTAACGGAGACGCAACTGCTTGTCAAAGTCTAGCAAACTATTCTTGGTGGTAATATTTTCTATTCCCATAGATGAGATGCTCAATGCGTTCTAGATTTTTTCTAACCGATCGTTAGCATTGGCTCTTCTAAAGCCCAACGCATAGTACGCGGGGAACACGGAAATAGGGGGCCTTTCTTCGAGTCATGTGCGTTCGGGGTCGGTTTCTATCGGGCCTGGACCGGTGCCAGGAAGAATCAGGGATAAATAGGGACTCCAGCATTAAAAGAACTAGGTCCTAATCCAGATTGTATAGAATCTCCAATCGCCAAGACAATATTTCGCTTCTCGATTACCACACTTGATCGTAGATTTTATCTAAAAATAGAATTTAAAAAATCTAGAAGAAATTTAGAGAACTTAAAATCTAAAGAACTTAACGTATATACATTTTACAGATAAGATAGATGATTTTATTACTCTCCTACCATTTCCATGGTATGTGGAGGTTAGAAAATAATTTTGTTTGCAAATATTTTCATGGGAAAAATAAAGCCATTTCAAAACTTTCACAAGGCTATTTTCTATCTAAAATCATCTTTAATAATAAATTTTGCTTGTTGGAATTTTGGAGTTTTTGATATGTCAAAGTTTCTGATTTACAAAATTTCCATGACAGCGCCCTCTATTGCTAAAGCTCTCGCCAGGTATCTCACGTCTGAATTAACGTTTCTCCTTATCGTTTATTTTTTGCAGACGACAAACTGAAAACGATCGACTCGTCGTCACACGTTGAAATGACCGATTACCACACGATCATCCTGGGCGTAATCGGAGGACTCCTCTTCGTTTTCATCGTTATCTGCATTTGCATCACGTGCGTACAGAGGAATAACGAGGTCAGTAGGTCAAAACCGGACCGCAATAGACTAGGCGTCGGCGCCGGCGTGCCGCCTAACTGCACAAACCGTCCTCCTAAACAATCCACGATGCAAACGGAATTAAAAACGTTACTGTCTCGGTCTCGGACGCCACCTTTTGATACGATCGATTCCCGACATATGATCGGGAATAACGTAAACCAGTGCATGCAATTTAGCGACATTTACACGGATCCGTCTGGTTTGAGTCAATGTAGCGACCGCATCTACGCCGACCGGCTCACCGCTGCCGGACGCCCGTACACGCCGTCTTTAGATCGATATAGCGCCACGGTCAGCGTAGGAATACAAACGAACGGACGGACGCAGCCGGCGGAGGACTTTTTCCCGCCGTTAGATCGAACGGCGGAATCGATTCCGGGAGAGCTCGATCGGTTCTATTCGACTCCGCTGTGCGGCGAATTCGCCAAACGACTTACGAACACGCCGTCGTCGACGAAAAAATTCCCGACGCAGGCGACCATTGAGCGCCCGATGACGCCGCAAGTGAGCGGCGCCACCAATCGGGAGCAAAACGAACTGAAAGTTAGGCGCAGTAACAGCATGAGAGAACGCGTCAATCGAACGCCCAGCCCCAGACCCGATATTGTGCAGTTGGCGCCATCTATCGTGGTGTCCAATCATAAGGGTCAAACTTTGCCGCCGGTGTTGTATTCCTCCCCATCCGAACGATCTCGGTCTAAATCTCGTTTAGACCCCAGTATATTTAATGAACATAGCAGCGCCGTCTAGCGATTCATGAATATAGCATAATCAATAATACATTTCATTTAGAATGGGGCCCCAACAACGCTTACTGTGGCAATCGGGGATTGCACTTGTGGCAAGTGATGATCCGCGAGGATTGCTAGTAGTTATCAAACCGGCTCTGCTTATTTGGAGGTTTTCCTGGAAAGGTCCGTGGATTGAAATTGGCTGCGTAATTGTCGCTTTCTTGTCGGAATCGCATTCTGTTGAATGGGGAATCGCAACACGAGTTACTCCACCAGATGGCGTGATGAGCATTCAGTTTATTCACCAGCAATCAATTTTGAACTGAATTGTTAGGTTCGCACGAGTCCATACATTATCAAATGACCAACAAAATATGCTTACATTAACTTCATTTTCTACTCAATGTTTGGTATTACCAGTTATCATTAATTATTGATTAATTCAACGTTCATTCCAATTTGAATGAAATAGACGGAACTGGACGCGGAAAACGGAGTAACTACTAGCGAACCTGGTGGATCCTCGCTTGCCATTAGTGGAATCCTCGATTGCCGCAGTAGCGTTGAAGGCTACTCATTAAACACGTGTTTCTGTTTTATATGAAATAAAAATGAATGAATTTGAATGAGTAATTAACGACTCGCGTTTCTTTTCAGTTGAACGTATTTCTCGGCTGTCGTAATCGGTGACGGGTATACCACGTGATTTTGATCGCGCACCACGTGCCAAATCACGTGACGGACGCACATCTGCATGATTACGCATGCGCCCCATTCCCAATTGACGCTTTTTGAAACCCTCCCCGCGCAGTGTGTCTAACAGTCGTGTTTTGTCTCGCCAGTTAAGCTTAAAGCACCCGATCCCCTAGGCCTCGCCTAAACTGTTTAATTGTCCAAGCCTTTATTCTGTTGTGGAGATCATTTGTTTTAAAATCTTAACATTTGATGAAACGTAATTTCTAGTTTTTTCATTTCATGTCGTACACCATCTTCGGTTTGAACCCTGGTGTCATCGATATTAAAGAATACATTAGATACATAGGACGGGGTGCCCAGAGAGCAATTACCAATTGCCGAAGTTCCTCGCTTGCACTGTAACATAAGGCTTAGCGCAATGCCACTGTGGTAAGCGAGGATTCGCTAGGCAGCCCTTGTTTTCCATGTGTAGTGTTTGGATTACCACAATGTAATCGGGGGTGTTCTAGGTGGCACTGGGGTGATGTCGTCAGTATTCCTTTCAAGTGTTGCGAAGATACTGGTGACGTTACCGTGGCAGAGGATCCACCAGGGGCGCTAATGTCGTGAAGTCGGATCTTCCAGGACTAACAAGGTGCCGGGCAATCGAGGATCCGCCAGGGGCGCTTATGTCGTGAAGTCCGAACCCACAGGGCTAACAAGGTCCCGTGGCAATCGAGGATCCGCCAGGGGCGCTAATGTCGTGAAGTCGGATCTTCCAGTACTAACGAGGTGCCGTGGCAATCGAGGATCCGCCAGGGGCGCTAAATGGTTTACCTAGCATTTGGATTTGGGAGGGGGTAGAGAAACCCAAAAAGGGGAAGTTCTATATGATATAACAATAACATTTGCAAAAAGAACACTTTCCAAGATTTCTTGAGGCAACTGCCCCTCCCCTACCCCGCTCTCTACGGCCCTGTAATGTGAAGTTGAGATCCGCAAACATGTCATTATCTAGTTTTTAGTTAGCATAATATCCCGATAACTGACAATCAGTTTTACTACTCATTTTGCCGAGCCATACGTGGATGTTTCTATCATTTATCAATATTGTTCATTTATTCTTGTTTTTACTAATACATCGATTTACAGAAATTATCGTTATATTAGAACGACTAATCGATTTTCCAAATAACACAAGGCTAGTTCATCCAGGGTCCTTTTAAAACCCGAGATAACCCGATAACCCTATATCGCTTTAATTCGTTGCAGATATTCATTACGCTGATTTTTTGTAAGCATGTATTTGTTTTACCGCTAGTCTAGACTACTGACGGTCGGAGTTGAAAAGAAAACTTTAAATGAACATGATATTAGTATTAAATTTCACCAAATCTTTGTATCTTAATGACATATATCGGGTGGCCCGGAAAGTGAAGATAACATACAGTGAAACCTAGTGAATACGAATCTTGTGGGCAAAAATCAAATTGTCGTATTAAACGGTTTGTCGTATGACAAAAATCTTGATTGATATAAATATTCTAGCTGGAACATGCTAGAAACTAGTGTAATAAACGGATTTCGTATTAAACAGAATCATATTAACGAAGTTCAACTGTACAAGCTTTTTAACAAGCATTTCCCAGCAATAGAATGATTAAATTCATTCATATTTGCAACGAATGAAATTAGAATATCATCTTCCGACAGGTCCGCGGAAAGAGATCGCAAGCAAATTGGAGCATTCTTCTCAAATTGATAAAAAAAATGTAATATATCATTTTGAATCATGAAGCTCAAATTGTACAGCTTCTTTTGCATTTTTGACACGCTATTTTGAATTATGAGAACACGGTAAATAATTTGCAACCGATCTCGTAGATATTTTTGCGGGCTTTTTGACGATACCCTAAGGTTATGCTGTGAAAATCTTCGATGAATTTGGCTATTCTATTGCCGATTGAATATATTGTAAAAAAACGCTTCTTTTTTTCTGGGGCACATAACAAAGAATATAAAACGTACAGAAATAAAAACCAGAATTGTATACATTCATTGTACATAAAAAATCGCTTTGAAATAAACCCGTTTGCTGGTTCTTATGTATTTCTGTTAAAAGCATGACTTGTATTTTTAATCGAAAAACCATTGTTTCGTTACTAGAAGAGATGAATACGCATTTATACGATTATCACAAATAACTCGGTCCCATTAGGCCGGATTTACAAGGGAAAAACGCCGGACGCCTTGACATGTTTGTAATTCGATATATATATATATATATATATATATATATATATATATATATATATATATATATATATATATATATATATATATATATATATATATATATATATATATATATTTATATATATATATAGATGCATCGACTCGCTACAAGCCATTTAATCAGTTTGATAAATGAGTTTGCGGTTTTTTCTTCAATTGCATTAGAGACAGTGATGGAAAACAGCAAAGACCAATTTTTTCAATTTGGAAGAACGCCACATCTTGAGATAATTGGTCGCAGATTCTGCGATAATAAATATCCAAGGGCAATAGTTGCTAAAAAAAAAGTTAGAAGTTTTGATTGTCACTGGGTTTATCGACTGATCCATTCCATAGATCTGAATTAAGTTTGAATATAGAGAGTTAATGTTAGTTCATTTTCAAATACTTTACTCTAAAAACAAGCCACTATGTACATTTTGAAATGTACATGACGTAATTTGGTACTATTTCAGGAAGGCTTCCCTGACATCGATTTCTGTACATAATTTTGGAGTTAAGATTTTGAATCCAACCAATTGAAAATGAGCTGATCTAAGCTGCTAACTATTTACAGCTGTTGTCGAACCAATAGCTGTTGTCGAACCGGTCAGGTAACGACAAACGATTTCAAAATGCCTCCCCCGCCCCGAATGGGTCATGTTTTACGAAGCTTAAGTTAATATAGTCAGTTACCACCAGTGGCAAGTACCTCTTATTTCTAATGACACGATAAAAACCAACCAAACCCTGAGAAGATTATTTTGGAATAGATTTTGTTAGCCAGCATTTTATAACTGGTCCCTGGTGGTGGTCAACCTATTGTGAACGCAGACTATATGCTAATAGTCAGATTTTACTCGTAAAAGTAGTTTGAAATAATTTATCTAAAGTCAGAACTGACTGAGCTGTTTCCATTGATACATAATAAAAACATTTTTAAACAAAACCTTGAACCGATTACACAGTTCCACGGAATAGTACTGTATTTACAACAGCAACAACAACAACAAAACCTGTTTTATTTCCTAAAACTGGCAAGAGGTTGTAAGTCACGTGACTAACGAAGGGCCCCTGACAACGTGTCAAACATGATTTACAAACCAGTCCATTCGCAAACAAGTCAGCCGTAAAACGGGACGCTTCGTCGCATCCAACTCATTATCTTATTACATCTATCTCGCAGAAAAAAGGTATGTATTGTCGTTTTTTTTTCGTGTTTTTTTAAGCGAATTTTTTCGCTTCTCATCGTATGGAAATTTCCTGCAAAGAATGAAATCCAGTAGTTTATTTGTCAACATCAATATGTACAAAATTAATGATGGTGATTGGAATAGAATACAAACAGCGAGGTGACAGAAGCCTGAGCTGAGCCATAGAAGCTGTATATTCAAAAGAATGTTCAGACACCTTGATACAAACATGAAAAAATTAAGGAAAAAATGAAAAAGGATGAAATAATGAAAAATTAAGATAGATTTATATCATGCAGAACTATATCTAACCGAATTAAAATTGTTTGATAATGTACATTAATCAAGTATTTACATCTCGAATTAATAGTTTTATTTTGTTCATATCAAAAACGTGGCGTCGAAAATCTCCTCTCAAGGTTTCGTCAGTTAAGCATTGATTTGATAATTGAAATTTTAAATCGTGCACTAAATCTCGCCTAACGCAGACGCGGCTAACTCTTTCGACTAAATCGGGTCTAATAAATGAAATCATTGTTTTGACTTCCTAACGTATTTTCATATCCTCAACGCGGACTTCGATTAGCTCGGACCAATTTTGCCGGTCCAAATCAAGTCCGATGTTGATCTTAAAATAGGGATTGTCCCCATTATTTATTCATTTGGCTGGCAAATTTTGTTTGATTTTTCGATTGAGTGTCCCTTACAGACCCACCACACCTGCCGGGATCGAAACAGGGGGTTTTTAACTGTACGGTGAATTTGGTTGGACGTATGAAATAAAAGTTTTTCGAGCAAGGGACTGCGGAGCTAATTGGAATTCAATTAAACACAAGTGAAAATTATCCCAGCAATGGGGACCTCGAGGGACCGCCGGAAATTAGCGCCTAGAAACTGGAAACTTCTTTATCATGTGGCATTTTTGCATTTAAATCGAAGATATTCATCGAAAAAGCTCTAACGTTTCAGTTGAATCATGTCTGACGGACCGAAAGACCATCTGATCTGGGCGATATTTATGCTGATACTATGTTGTTGGCCGTTCGGAATACCGGCGGTTGTATTCGCTGTCAAGACAAGAGAGGAGATCAGAGATGGAAACATGGAAAAAGCCGAAAAATGCTCGAAAAAGGCTAAAAAATGGTGCATCGTGGCTTTGGTGTTAGGAATTATATTTCACCTTGGCTGGATTATCGCTGTAGCCGTGATAATGTCTGGACTTACTGCTTTCGGAGTAGCCGTCGGAAATGCAGCAAATGCAGCAGCAGCAGCAGCATCAGGGTAAACTTGCGCTCTTTTTGATTAGGAGATTTGAAATCAATGCAATATATATGCGAACATCGTTGCAGTATCCGCATACAATTATAAAACTTTAAGATAGGGACGAAGTAACAACGAAATTAATCTAAACTTTAAGTAAGAAAATGATGTTAACCGCTCCAACCCCCACAATATTGTCGACTATCAACAAAATCTACTTTACCGCCTTCAGCGATTTCTTGGAAACGAACTTCACCGTTGCAGAATAGCTATTCGTTATAACAAATAGCTCGTAGTTCGATATATCCACGCGCTATAGGGGATTATTGGAATCGACCTTGGTTGATCATTATAATCAATTATCAAGTTATAGTAATTAACAGGGGCGGATTCGAATGCATTTTTCATCGAATATGAAAAGAAAATCATATCTACGATAAAATGCGCTCGGCCCCCCTCTGTTCAGATTTCTGGATCCGCACCTGATAAACGTATAAATGGAAAAAAAAATATTAAGTTACTTTTTTGTTTTGGATGTTATTTGAAGTTTGTAATAACCGACACATCGATATTTCCGAGGTTGTTGAGTGTTCTGCAATGCCTATTTTGTATATAACCTTTGTTGAATAAACTCCCATCATTGCTTACTCGCTGCTGCAATCTACAGTAGAAGTTTATTTTTGATAGTTTTTTAAGACGTTTTATTAAATGAAATAAATATTCCATCAGTTTAATCAAGTCTATAAAACTTGTATTTTTAACCGGTCACGGTGTGGATTTCTTTTTTAAACCAAAAGCATACGACGCAGGGAAACACGGGAACATGTGACAGAAACATGCTTTCGAGCGTTTACGAGAAACATGAATCATGGATTCGGGAATGTTTCCAAGATCGTACATTGTAGCATTTTGTGTTTCTATGTTTCCTTGCGTTGTGCTTTTACGGCCTTCTAGATCGACGAATTTCAGACCGGCTTCAAACGCGATTTCTTAGTTCGACTATAGTTGTTGATTGGAATTTAGTTACAAATCCATCATGATTGTTTCTTTTCCGACTTGAGGCCTTAAAATGAGCACTATAGGACTCGACGTTACGAATCTTAAGTCTCTCCCAGACGTCAGATCCATGCCTTATCCAAACAGACGTGTACATAAATGCAGGGTGATAGGAAATAAGCCGATTTATAAGGAGCCCGCAGCCGGTTTTGCGTCGTTTGGTACCAGGGATACCAAGGGATACCGGTAACCATTGGTATCTTAGTCAATAGATGAATAAACAACAAGCGATAATCATTGAGCATACGCGAGAATAAAAAACACTATACGCCTGTATGCTGTAGCCGTTCGACAAGGTAAGTCTAATTCATCTTTCTATGTAAAACTGATAAGCGGGATGAAGCGGGACTCGTTAACTCGTCGACCAGGGTCCCAGTTTCATTAAGAAATGCCCGCAGCTCGTGACTGACCGCTGTTTTTCTGTAGATCCCAGCAAAACACACTCTCCAAGCTTAACCACACTAATCGCATAGTTCAACGTAATTCAATATAAGATTCGGTCTTACAATTTAAGATATAGGAATTTAAATTTACATCATATCATTTTCTCGAATGGCTGGGGTTTGATCTGTCAATTTTCGGGAATTCGAAGGCAGTTCCACCCATCAAAATCGTTTGAATATAGTAGGTCTAGAAATTGAACTCGACAACAGCCGCCGTGTTCTGTATTAATATGATATCTATGTCTCTCTCTTGAATCTGACGACGCAACAGTGCTGGACAAAGAAAACTGCGTTAGCATGTTTTTGCACTGTGTCACTTCAGTACGTTCTATTTATATACGTTGCTATGTTGGCAACGGTAACAAACATGGTAACGATTGAAATACACAAGGCCAAACCCCAAACAAGATTGAATGAATACATAGGCCGTTCATATCTAAAATGTGAATAACCTAATCGCGCTATTTTATGAAATTGTCATATTATATTATGTATTGGAACGTTCGTTCACGTTGCCTGATTGAAACGAAAGACCTCAAAAAAACATTGTAGATCAATAAAGTCATCTACTGAAATATCTTCAACGGTACAGATTTAAGATTTATTAATTTATTGCTCCAGAAATCATACGATTTACAGTTATACAAATACAGTTACTCCAGTAAAATTTACAATATACAGTAACAATATAGAGTTCGCACAATTAATACAGAGGCCGATAGTATCAATTAAATATCCACGTCCTCATTAGGTTTTCATTACAAACATATTATGTACTATAAAACCGTACTGTAATTATGTTAAAATCAATATTGTCTTTATCTCTTTAATCCTAACCGTTCACTTCACTCAGCACTGGTCATTTGGGCTTTCTTCTACTGACGTCTGGCCATTGTCGATATAAATTCACGCCCCTCTATCCCTCACTCTCTTTCTCTTTGGCTCTCGTTTCGATAATGATCGAATCAAGCCCTCAATTATTACAATATCGTTTGAGTTTGGTGTCTTTCTGAGCTGGTATCAATATCATTATACACGCAATTAACACGTGTGTGCACAGATATGGCTAGATGAGGCCATGTGCCTTTTTCATAAATACTGTAGCTTCCTTAAGATGTTTGGGTCCTGTGATGTAAAAAGATTCATGAAGTTACCTACAATGCCACAAAAGCAAACGGAAGAAATCATAACCATAATCACATAATTCATAACGCGTAATACAGAATAGCTAATACATAATACATAATGCATAATACACAATACTGTATTTTGGATGTACGAAACCCGGAGATAATTAAAAAAATCACACATAGGTATTTGAAAGCATTCTTTTTGCTACGCGTAATTCTCGTTCTGTGTCTTACTTACTTCATGCCTCGAAAACCGCTAACTACGTCCATTAATACTGATACAGAAATCTGCTCAATTTACTACTTCTCTCACGAATAAAAACCCCGTTTTTTGTCATACCTTCACAGCTGATGACGATCTCTATAAGGAGAGATTTTGAAGCGTCGCATCATTTTTATTTTGCTTTTTGGCAAATAACATCTGTTTTCAATCTTTAAATATCATTCGAATATCTGACGCCTCTGATTTCATATTATTTATTTGTTTTTTTTTTCAATTATCTTTTAAACATACAGCTTCGAGAAAATGGGTAAGTTTACAATCTAGTCGTTTTAATTTCCATTGGCATATCACCAGAACTTGTCTAAGGGGTCACGAATTTGTGAGGAGTGGGAGTCCGAGCGCCGAAGCTTCGATTCGATCCAGTAGTGGGATCACCCAAACGAAATTTTGGAAATAATAAGCCAATCAATAATAATCAAGCCAAGAGAATGTAGACATAAGTCAGACAAAAACTTCAATTTCAAAAAGGGGGCGTGTGCATCCACTGTCCGCAACTGCCGGTGACCCCCGTGACTCCCGGAAAAAAACACTTTTAAGTAGTATTGTATAGTCCTCATGTTTCTTGTCTATCTATGTATTGTCGTAATTCTAAAAGCGATCGATGTGTCGATTTTTATTTTTTGCGCTTTCGATATTAAATCGAATCTTGTTTGCAGTTTACTGAAGACAATTTCCGAGTTTTGGCGAACGAACTAAAAGAGGTATACATGGCGTTACTAGCTTTTACTTTATGCGATGATTTTAACTGATTTCAGATGAAAAACCTCCCGGATACGCGGGTAGTCCTACTCCGCACGGAGAGCCAGCACCGCCCGGACAACCGTACGGACAACCGCCACCACCCGGACAACCGTACGGACAGCCACCACCGCCCGGACAACCGTACGGACAGCAACCACCACCTACGGGAGGTTACGGGGCGTTCGCGGCACAGCCAGCTACTACCGTCGTTGTCCAACCGGCCATAATTAACGACCCTCCAAACGACTACCTTATCTGTTCGATACTCGCGTTGATCTTTTGCTGTTGGTGTTTCGCTATCCCGGCTGTAATACACGCCTGTAGCAGCCGAGATGCGGCCAGAGCGGGCGATCTGAACGGCGCTTTACACAACTCGTCAAAGGCCAAAACCTGGATGATCGTGTCGCTGGTGACGGGCATTCTGTTGCATCTCATCTGGTTCATCGTCGTCATACTAGTCTTTGTAGTGGGAGTCGGTATCGCATCTGCGGCCAACGACTTAAGTAAAAGCATTAATGGTTAAACGACGAAGAGGAATATCAATCGAGTCCTGCCTTTTTGAGAAATTCGTGTACATCAATGGAACACGTACTTTATCCGGCCACTTCTAATTAACTACCTCTTTCTACAACGATTTATGCATGAAAAGGAATTTGGATTAATTCTGATTTGGAATTTATGTGGTTGTTTTGAATTCGCCGAAATGTCATACAGTCGTTTCTTCTTCGTCCGTTGTGACTACCGTCCAAGTGCACGTTAGTTCCGATTTACATATTTTCTGTTCACAACTTCGAGACTGCTTTTATAAACCAGTTTAACCGTTAACTATAGATCCAAAACCGAAGCGAAGATAAAGATAGCACCGTCCGGGAGTGATTCGATAATAAACGATTATAGATTACTTGACTGTATATCACATTACGTACTTTATTTGACAACAATTAAGAAATTGATGGAAAAAATAAATCAGAACCCTGTAATAATCGTAAACCGCAGATACAGCGCACATTGATTTAAATGTCCAGAACACATTGGATATATCATACTTTGCTTAAGTATCTCAATAATACTGTTTGTCACCTGAGTTTGTGAGAGGCCCCAAAATCGAGCCTTGCGGTACTCCACATTCAACAGCATTATCGTTTGAGAAAGATTATTATACTTCACATACATTTCACATTGTGTTAGAACTGGCAATATCCCGAACACCGTCCAGGATACCTTTCGTACCAGAATTACTTTTGAAACATATTGAATCGAGGAAAAATAAATATATATACATATCATATCACATCATCGTATCAGGACTAAATCTAATAGAACAATACGAACTATTTTTAACATCACAGTAGAAAATGTTGAAAATGTAGTTAGAGACAAGACAATGTATGAGTATTATTTAAGTAAAGTCATAAGTTCGTTAACGCCGTTTTTAATACCGTTGCTCGCTTGACGAGCACAAATTTGCCAAATCTAACTCAATTTCAATGAAAATATGCCATTCATTGTGACGCTGCCATTTTCAGTTATAACGCCATGTTTTCCACTCATTCCAACATTGAGTTATCACAAATAACGCTGCCTGTAGTTATTGGCGATGTAAGATTTGAGGTCTTCAGAGACCGCGTATGGTCGATTTGAATTATGCAAACCAAATTCTATTGAGAAAAATATGGTGCAATCATTTGGGATAAAAAGACTTCTGTGTTTGATTATTTTGAAGAAAAAAATGTCCTTTTACAGGAAGTTACTCATTTACCCGATGTAGTTGATGTGCACTCTAGTTGTGAAAGATCCAAATCTAGTTAACTTTCAAAGTACTAACTATCTGTCCGTTTAACTGATTTGAAAAAAAACCGTGCATGATTTTTTGGTTATGCTAATTTTCATACCTATTGATTCGTAAGGTGTTTTAGAATATCGAACAATATCTCCTTCTAGAAATACACTAAAACATTAGCGATTTAACCCTATTGAAAATATACACAATAATCGATGACGTATATCAGATATCTATTTACGTGTACACAATTCGCGGACGCATTTTCGGAACTCGGCGCCGATCAGATACAAGTAGAAATTGACGGCATAGTTGATCATCATGATGCACACTGCAGCGTGGTGAAACTTGCTCAATTGAGGAATCTCGTCGATCGACGCCAGTCCTAGCATGATAGTTACGATCGCAATCGGTATATTCACCAATATAAAGGTCGTCGTGACCGTCAAAAGCATATTCGTCACTTTAGTACTCGACGCGTTCTTAGCCGACATTTTCGAGCGTTTTAACACGACTACGATGATCAAGTTGAACAAGATGACGCCGCTTATCGGAATGTAACAGGCCATGACCGTAGCCGTGTTGTAGTGATCCGGCAACGGTACGGCCGTCGCCAGATAGCAGCCGTCCCCGGACCAAAATTCGATGTACAACATCAAGTAGATCGTAGAACCCCAGACGATAACGAACGTGGCTAGAGAAATGATCGTGGCGGTTTTACGACTCGCGATGAAGCGGGCGGCGAACGGCAACGAGACCACGATGGCTCGTTCGAGCGATAAAGCGCATACCAACCACGCGCTGTAGGTCAGACAACTATGCAGGAAGTACTCGCTCACTTTGCAGCCCCATCTTTCGGTGAAAATGATCGGTAACGGTTTGCCGGCCACTAGGGCGACCCGGTTGACCCAGATCATGACGCTGCCGCTCAGACAGCCCATGTCGGACACGGCCAGGAACAGTAAATACACGCTGTAGGAATGCTTCTTCATCGACGTACAAGTCATCGTTAGGAATGACAGCGTATTACCGACGGCGCCGAATACGAATATGATTCCGAACAAAATCACTAACACCCATTGTAGCCACATCGGGATGTGGTCCTTAGCCCGCATTTCTATCATATAAGTCCAAAATTCCAAATGTTGAAAGTCGGCCGGCGGGATAGGGCCGAAACCTCCAGAAGCGTTGGTGCTATGGTTGCTATTCATCTTGGTTTGCTTTTAGATTCAGTCTCACCTTAGTTGATAGTCAAAGATATACTAAAAACCGCAAAGCCGTGATAGTATTATTCCCTGAATTAATTAGGTTCGTAAGTTCGTTAATTCGGGAATTTGTAAACCAACGGACTCGATTTACGCCGCGAAAGAGATGTGTATCCCTTGAATGATGCAATAGTTTATGTTCGGAGGTATATATACCAACAACCAACAAAGCGGCGATAATAACCGCGACTTCTACATCAGTCCGGAAAGTGAAATTATGAATTCACCACAGTTGCCGAGGTATTTATATTGCGAACACTTACGCATCGGGTAACGATTCTGTAAAGTTCAAGTGGAGTGAAATTTCACAGAGTCAATTTAGCAGTTGTAATATATGGTTAATTTATTTGTTTACTGCCCGTTGAGGTCTTTCGATGGATATCGACCGGTTCGATTAACCGACGGGGTTTGACCGTAATATCAATTACAATACGGTTAATTTCCTAACTCTATGACTGTAAACTGAGACTGTTCTGTGTTCTGGCTGTAAGGGGCGGCGGTGTTCCTTTCACCAAACCTCAAACCACGAAATTACGAATCGACTTAACGGGGGCACGTGATCTGGCAGGGCGGATTCAAGGGGATGTGCAGGGATGCGCCCCTTAAAAATGTCCGAGTTGCCCTGAAACCTCACCAGCATTCACGGTTTTGTAGTTTTTTAGTGCAGTTCGTGACTGCGGATTGTAATTGAACGGACTTCTGTGCCCGAGGTGACCAGAGAGAAGCTTAATGAGAAGGAAAGCATGCCGATTCGAATTATGTAACGATTTTTAAAGAAGCGATGTTTGAGAATACTGCGAGTGCAGTATCGCGAAATGCCATCATGTTCGAATCCAAGTCTTGCGCGCAATATCGTAGTCCAAATTCTCAGTCGCTTTCGATCCTTGACTGTGCAAAATATTTTCAAACACCCCGCCCGTAAATCCAGAAAAATAACAAACAAATACAACACGAGGAAATACTTTTCTAGTAGTTTTATTTCAAATTTTAAAATGGAATGGATGATAAAAGGTGTGGTCCAAAACCATATTTTACAGAGAAAGTCAGTTGTGCTTAGAATTGACGGTTGACGAAAGTCACCCCTTTAAAGTAACCCTAACCCTTTATATGAGACATTCTGTATATACATCAAAGCCAAGTCTGACTGCGGCAGGAAATGCCCACTATCTGCCCCAAATAATATTTTTATCTAATCCAACCCGGGCTACTGCGAGCTCTATGACACATTTCACTGCGAGCTCACATCATTTTGATTCGTGTAGTTATGGATTCCAGCGGACACAACAAGTGTCACAAAATATTTTACCTAATTCAGAATAGTTGGATTTTCTTTATTAATATCGCAGATAGTGATTTCAGTTATTCCCGTTACCAGGACGGAGACTAAATGACTTGCCATAACCATTCGCTACGCAACCTTTTCAAGGAAAAATGTATCTATTCCTCTAGCACCAAAAAATGCAGAAGCTACTGATTAACCCGCGTTGTTACAAGAAACTAACAGCGAATGGAGAGTTTAAGTAGCTGTATAATTATGCTTTTATGTTATCGCTCTTGTTCATACCTTTGGCTACACTTATTTTCCTCACAGATTCAACGACTCATTACTACTAGACTTAGCCGCGATCGCACGAGCGTGTTTGGCTAACCGTTCACGCGGGAGCCAAGTGGGCCCGGGCCTGTTTGACCAGGTACAAATTGGCCACGACCAAAAACCGTCAGACCATACTCGAGCCAAACTTAAGCAGGGGTCAAATTAAGGCGCACGAATGCCAACTGGTTCCGGAAGTAGCTCACTTTGTCACGGCATCGTGTAGTAACGAGTTAGCGTGTGGTTTGCGTGTGAGAGCGCTAGTTTTTTGGCACTATACCAAATTTGACTCGGGTCTGCTTGTGGACATTTTGTCCCGGGCCAAATCATCCTCGTGTGATCGCGGTTACAGAGTTTCTGGAAACGACTTAAACAGTCACCCATGGCACAGTTTCACAAAATTTTTGGTGTAATCGCCATTGGTTACTTCATGTTTTCAATGGGGACAACAACAATTCAAATCTCACCGTTTTAGGTTTAAACTTTTTCGTGAAACTGGGCCCCAAGAATTTGGCACCTAAGTGAGGAAAGTGCCCTCTGAGTCAGTAGTTAACAGTACCGGACAATTTTACGAAATCTAAGTTATTTGATATGTCGTTAAAAATGTCGTTAAAAATGGAAGAAAACATTCATTTGTTCATCTAATTCATTTCTTGTCGAAGTTTTCAGCTGCTCTGACGGCTTCGGCTATCTCGTGTTTAGTCAGTATACCGAGCGATTCGACCGACGTTAACAGTTGACCTCTGGCGTTTCCGGCGAATTGATTCAGCAGGAACATCGGCAAACCTCGTAGATTATCGCCCATCGTGTACAGCGGCACTCGAACCGGTCCTAACACCTGAAACAAGAAAAAAACAGAACAAGAAAAGTGAAAATGTATTGACGCCTTGGTAAATAACACATATACTGATTAATATTGTCGACAATACATAATACATGTACATGTATGTTTAATCTTATTTTTATTTCAATATACAATATGGATAATTGAATTGAATTGACCGGCAACCAGTCAAGCCCCGATATATTGATGACGTAGTTCACATCTTCTCACAAACAATTATTAAAATCTATCTAAAATAAAATAATAAGTCACGAGATGTATTCAATCATGAAATAAACGCCAAATTTCGCAATTCTGTCATTTTGAAACACCAATATTGATGACGTAGCGCTCACATAGAACCCTTTATATATAACGCATATAATACTAGGTATCAATGTACATACAAAATTTTGTAACGGTTTCTAAAAAAACTAGAAACTCTAAACTACATGTAATAGAGTATCGAATTTACATAAGATAACGACCCAAGTTTTCCGCCAAATGGTGCCAAACGACCATGTTAAAATTCGATTTTTTCTAAACTTTTCTTAGCATGTCATTGTTCGAAAGGCTCGTAATCTCAACAAAATCATAGTTGATTTTTTATTCTCGTTGGATGGAGCAATTAAGTAAGTTGCCCAAATTGAAAATTACGGCAGCGCGGGTACCTCTGCGCCGTATTCCTCGGCGGATAAAACGTCCTTTTCGATTTCGCGAAATTCTTCGAGCGTCACTTTCTTCGTGAAGAAATGCAGGACGAGATTTTTGCCGTCGTCTCGGTGCGAGGCGACGTGGTCGGCGTGGGTCAGGTCGAATTTCGGGTCTAGTCGAATTTCTTCTCGCAATTCGCGGTTAACGCCCGTGATCACGTCCTCCCCGGGGTCGATAAGACCGCCCGGGAACCCGAGTAAACCGTCGAACCGCATTTGCATCTGGGAATTGAAAAAAAAACGAAATCAAAGTCTTTATTCGATTTACGGAAAATTCAACAAAAATAAACAAAATCTAAATCTTTACACAGTTTATCAGACACGTAACTGTCCAAAAATTAATTGGTATACTAAAAGTTAAAATTAAGCCCTTTTTACAGACTACAAACTTCAACAAATTTAAGCACTTCTGAGACTTGCTATGAATCTTCTTCACGCGACCATCGACAGTTACCGAAATAAGTACCTGATAAACGATGTAACGAACCGCTAATTACCGACTATGTAAACTACCGATTAGTTGGTTTCGTGCAGTGTGAAAAGCTAGTTTCGAAATCTAGAAACGCCCGAAAACGGACGTCATTAGAACAGTACATATACAGAGATTTTGTAGTTTTCACACCCCAACCCCGTGCACGCATTTTTTCAAGCATAGCAATAGCTGGTTAACGATTCTGAATCTCCTGAGGATCGCTGCCAGGCATGCACTCTGAAAAAGTACATAGGCATTGTGTGTGTGTGTGCACACACTGTGGAACTCGAACTGTGGAACTGGTTTCTGGACATAATAACGGAAATTTGAAATGAACATTTTAAAACAGCGAGAGTAAAAAACAAACAAATGAAACCATTCTTTTTTAAAAAGCCATAATGTCATTCCCATGGTAGGTTTATAAACTGGGCACAAAACCAAATCAAAAGCGATCATTGAAATTGATATGAGGGACAATAACCTCTTCAAGATAGAAAAAGAAAAGAAGCCCACTAATCGTTACGAACTCGTCAGTAACACGGTTTTGTTGTAGTCACAAGGGGCTCGTATTTGAAGTTTGGTGGTGAATAAAAATAGTTCGGCTGCAACCTGGTAGTCTGGTAGTAGAAAGAATATATTTTATTCAACATCGATCCTAGATTCGTAAAATGCATCTTACCAGTATTTGAGCTCGGCTACTGTACAAATCAAATACTTTATGATCGGGATCCGGGGCCCAGATCATCGCATGTCCACCGTGTTTATAACCGGTCAATTTCTGAGCTTCGCTGAACGCTATTTCAACGTGATCGACCTTTTTTGAAGGCCTCCCGTAGCCTTCTGAATCGGCTAAATGCGCCCAGACATTTTCGTCGATCATTTTGTACCAGATTCTGACAGTTTTAGCCGGTTACGTTACACGTAAACACAACTTGTCAAACCCATCGTCTACGACCTTGAGAATTAGAGCGTTTGAGTCGCCTCCACCGAATTTATAAATCAAATTAATATTTAGACTGGTTACCGGACTCTATCTTCGGGACAGGCAACCAGTCTAATTAATCTTTATTGAACCGATAAATATCATTGAACTCTCTTCAAACCCCATTATAAGGAATCAAACACATGAAGAAAATTGCAACAAATCTTCCTAACATTTGTTGTCTCTTTTCGCTTGTCCCTTTTATCTTTTTTCTCCTCTTACATTGTCTTGTTGTTTCATTGGCCTTTGCTTGGCCCACAAAATAACTATTAAATTTAGAA
Source organism: Tubulanus polymorphus (assembly GCF_964204645.1). Taxonomy (NCBI): domain Eukaryota; kingdom Metazoa; phylum Nemertea; class Palaeonemertea; order Tubulaniformes; family Tubulanidae; genus Tubulanus; species Tubulanus polymorphus. Next base: position 24,642,434 of record NC_134027.1, read on the forward strand.
ATGAGCAATCAAAACAAATGACTAATTTCATTGACCATAAAACTATATTTATTTTGAACTATTTAATCAGATATTCATCAACTATCTTCCGCGTCGTTGTCTGATAGTAAAAATTCATCTATTTCTGCGCGCATTTGCTGCCTGCAAGAAAAATAATCGAGCTACATCACATTTAGAATTTTAGATGATTAACCTGGAAAGTTTACTCTGGATATTTGTACGTACCGACGCTTTTTCTGGTATATTTCATCAGTTATGGTTCTAGGCAATTGCTTGAAGTCGTTCTGTAATTAAACGAAATTCTCTACAATTCAAATCTATGAAATAGAGTATAATCGATTAAATCAATCCTTGATAATAACAAATTGGGCCCTTCGAAATTATTGAGTAAGGTACTCTGGCGGTTTCTTAAAAATATATAGAATGTAATTATTAGGCTAATTATTATTACGTACCATATCTCTGACTAGTAGACGACAGCCATAACACAAAGCATCATTCAACATATCAAGAGTTAATCTGAAACAGTAAATAGGCTTCACATTACAGTATGCCATATTTCGATGCCTATTATTATGCCTTATAAGTGTCCAGGCTGAGGAATGCATGGGCCCAGGCTGAGGCGATGTTGTAGGGCGGAAGCTGAGGTGTAATTTCCAGCCTGAATGGATGCAGGCTTCGGGTCGTACATCGGTATAAATTTAAACATCTTACTCTTCAGTGTTCGTATTTGATCTGCAACTTCCATCCCCCTCTCCACAGCACGCCTGCTCCGTTTTGGTGTTCAGGTTTGAATTACAACCCGCCACCTCGCCGCAACAGACACCCGCGTCAGGGTTAGTCGCCGATCGCGCGTCTACTCCCAGCTGCCGTCGAGATAACTTCATCGATAGTTGAGTAGCGTTGAGGGCGGAAGCATCGCCTACACTGGTATCCAGTGGTCCCTGAAATCAAAATAAACATGTACAGGCAAATTTCAAAATAAATGCCACTCCCTCATTTTAAATGCTCTCATTCTTCGGAGAAAAAGATTGCTTAATTTACTTCAAAATTCAATGAAAGTGCATTCTTTATAATATTTTTAAAATTATATTTTTCACCCACCCCAACCTTGGCATTACAAAGAACTTTTACCATACACTACATTTACATTAAGCAAAACGGAATGCTAAATATTTACTTCAAAACAATACGAAATTTGCATCAATTCGATCGGATTATTTCCTGTATTCCTGCTAGTTGGTTATACAGATTATTGACGATATCTACCTTACAAAGTGAACAGGTATCCGCGTTCGTTTTCCTTTGATTCGTCGTAAGTTGCATTTTACTTCCAGTTCTAAAAGACATAAGGATCCGCTCATAGAAGAATGTTCAAGTTCCAACAAAAACTGAAAATATGACTCAAAGCTGCGCTTCTTAAAAACTTCTTTCTTACCGGAATATCGTTGAAACTGTCGATGGAAATTCCGCTTGCAGTCCGGTCACAAACGATTCGGTTAATTGGTGAATACTGGAATTTCTAGTCGCCTAGACAGGGAAACAAAAAACATTTGCGAATTATACGACAAGAGTAACTTCTGGTTTGCTAGGTGTCAAGTCACCATCAGGTTATATTAAGTCATCACATCACTTCAAGTCATCTCAATATCTGATTTTGAGTCCCAATTTGTGTTTCTAATTCAATTCACATGTGCTAAATGTACCGAGATATATTACCTTTGTTGATAGGTTTGGAACGGTGACCGGTTCCATGCCGTAAAAGTGATTGTACATCGCGACCTCCTTACTGCTGAACTCCCTGAAACGATTCGAAACCAATTAGAAAACTAAAGCAGTAATCAAAGAATCGAAACATGCAGTTTTTGATCCCATAACCTGCTAGCAAGTTCAAGTTTTCTTTTTTTCCCTGGTTGAAGATTTGTTTTCCCTTGTTGTTATCTTGGTTAGAGGTTCTTCTGGACTGTTTCTTTAACTAAAAGAAAGAGCCCAGAAGAACCTCTGACCAACAAAGAAAGAAACTCAGGATTCGAGACCTGGATTGACGACAGATCAGTGACCAATGGCTTTAACCACTTGCAGACATTGTGTCTTCCAGTTTTTCTATATTTCTAGTTAGCCGTCATTACTCTCACCTCATCGGACGTAGAATCATTATTTTGCTATCACGTTCATCCGTAAACCCGGTGTCTATCGATATATGAGCTCCTTTTCCTTGCGCGATATTCGACAATATTTGTATCGACAGATTCATCGCCGTTTCGCCAGTCATCACTTTATTATAACCGTTCCGTCGAGCTATGTCTAATATCAGCTTGTGTCTGAAAACAAATTTGAATTCTGAATAGAACTTTGGTTTGTAGCCTTAAGGCTTGATTGAGCAAAGGTAAACATTTTAGCACTTTTGGTGCGGAAAAAGTAGCGCTAATCCGGACAAATTTTTCCAGAAGGTATCACTAAGTACCGAGCACTTAGTAGACAAGCTTCAAACAATGCTTATTTTACAAACCACTAGGACCACACCACGAGATGCACAGCTGGATGTTAACAAACAGGATTCAGTTCCACATTAGTGCAGAAGGTAAAGCTTAGAAAGTTAAAATAATTTCATTTTCAATGAATTAACTCCGGATCTTAACTCCCTCAGAACATGGCACTGGGGCTTGGTCGATAAAACCATAGGCTGGGGTCCGGATTTAAGTCAGGATTTTAATTGGCCTGTGTTACAGTCACTCTCGTAGCAGCACACAGACCAGAGTGGTTATCCCATAGTCTCTCTAGATTGAAAGAAACCAATGCGGGTTTAGATTAAGACCATGTTTTATTCCAATTATCAAGATATATTACCGGAGTATTTTGATGAATTCCATTTTCGCGGTGAGAGTTTTGAAAGCGGCGAGACGTTGTCGAAGGGACTGTTCAGCATTCAAATCCATCCGAGAATAATCCCGACTCAAACCATCATCATCAACTTCACCATCAGGCATCAAATTCAATGCCTAAAAACAGATAATTCAACCCGATCAAATCAGGGTTCTTATGGGTCCGATTTTCCAAGCCTTTTTCAGAGCCAAAGAAAAAACTACAAAATTTCCATAGCATTTCAAGGGGAAAAATTTTTTCCATCTTTACTAAAACTTTTCAAAACCTGTCCAAATACTAGGTCAGGAGACTTTTGACTAAATTAGAGAAAAAAATAGTTCAACTCATCAGCCGCGTTGAAATATTTCTCTGTCCCTTTTTTTAAAATAAAATACAGCATCGAAGTCTATTTATTCATTGTTTCTAGAATTTGAGATAACGTAGATAGACCTTAATCGTCCGAATGCACACTAGCAACACCTGGGAGGCGTTGATTGTTGCAAGTGCGATCCTTGATTGCCACAGTCGACTACGGAGTCCACATTGATTAAGTTTTTTTCTTTTCATTATAAACTTTGCTTATTATTATATTCACTTACATTTTCTAAAGACGAAACAAAATACGGTAATCCAGATTTTTCCATCACAGACACGATTTCATCACACTTCGCTTTATTTTCCTCCGCAGTCAGGTTCAAAGTAGCGCCTTCTGTAAACGACACACAGCGACCAACAAGACAATATTTAGAAGGAGCGAAAAACCTGATTTTTTTTTTTTAATACAAATAGCAGTTACTCACCGTTTATGTAGACAATACCAGGAATGAAACCTATTTTCTTGTGACATCTTTCACTCAAACCCTGAAATGAAAGCCAGAAAAATATCACCTACACGTTTGGAACTGGATTCGGGGTCAACACAACTCTGCGGAACTGGATTCAGCACCCACGCAACTGTGGAACTGGATCACAAATTATACTCACACAACCGTGAAACTGGGTTCCGAGTCAAATTAAACCCACACAACTGTGGAACTGGATCCACTTGTCAAATTAAACCCACACAACTGTGAAACTGGGTTCCGACTCATATCAAACGCACACAGCAGTGGAACTGGATCCAGTCAAATTAAAACTACACAACTGTTGAACTGGATCCAGAGTCAAATTAAACCTACACAACTATGGAACTGGATCCAGAGTCAAATTAAATGCACACAGCTGTGGAACTGGATCCAGAGTCAAATTAAACCTACACAACTGTGGAACTGGATCCAGAGTCAAATTAAACCTACACAACTGTGGAACTGGATCCAGAGTCAAATTAAACGCACACAGCTATGGAACTGGATCCAGAGTCAAATTAAACCTACACAACTGTGGAACTGAATCCAGAGTTGAATCATACTCTCAATACTTTGCATTTGGAGTCAAATCAAATTCACACAACTGTGGAACTGGATAAACGTAAATCGAATACTTACATCAATAACCATATGCAGGAGAGCTGTTGATCCGTGTCCACCGGAATACGCGAGTAAAACCTTCTCTTTGTGTTTAACAATGTGCGTTCTACCAAACGTCGAACGGAACTTGTGAATACAATAATTCCAGAAACAGTCCCTGTAAAATATGACGACCAAATTTCAAAACGACGTAAAAAAATATATACAATCTTCCAGTGGCTCCATCTATACTCACCGACAGAAAGCATCGTCGATTCGTATGATCACAATCGGTTTGTTGTCACATTTCATACAAATTCTGACAATTCTGAAAAAATACAAGGCAACAATAGATCTACAGGAACGCTAGTTAGTTACCTAATCGTTGGTTGTAAGCTTTTTATAATCAGATGGGCTTACACCAAATTGTGGTTTGTGAAAATATCCGATTGTGAAACTAAACCACAGACGAGACAGGTTACTAACTACAGGAACGCGGAGGTGGGTTGGGTGTAGTGAGCCTAAGCTGGCTGGAATCAGTGGCAGGTCTTGACAGTTTTAAAACAGGGTATTAATTCTATTCTGACAGAATTAATTATCTGTGTAAAATTAAACGGTCATCCTTATTACCGAGATGATGAGTAGATTCTTGCATTCTAACCTATTTGTTGAAAGCTATTCTGCTGATTTCAATCACTTACTACAAATTAAAGCCTTAAAAAAAACAGTCAGGGAGAGCACTGTGCTAGCGCTCTTGTTCTTGCTTGTTCGAATCCCAATTATGATAGGGACCTTGTTCAAATCTACTTGCTGATCACAATCGCTGCTACTTACTTCTTTGATTTGACCACAGGAGTCAAATTATCACCTTCTAAAATAGAACACATTGCATTTGATTTCTACGGCTTTAATCGACCGAAGCTCCACCTAGTGGTTCCGGTATTGCCTAATTACCGGTTGGGGTCCTTTTGAATGCTAAAACAAGGACTCAGATTTCCTGACGCGCGGGGCTTCGACGGACTCAGGATTCAAATTCAGTCATTATCGTGAATTTTCACAGCGCAATAAATTCCTGAGCTCCAACAAACTCGGAATGAACCTCGAAAATCGAATTTAACTGAGAAAACTAGTTTATTCCGAGTTGCAAACTCGTAATTAATCTCGAAAATAATTGTTTAATACGCATATGTCACAAGACGCTTGCGTAGAACAGTTTAGACAATGTCACTTTTCTGAATTATTCAACTGCAGGAGTATTTGGTCTTGACCCTGTTCACGTGTCTAATGATGAACAACGAAATAAACGGTAATTTGAATTTTTAAATAAGAGATTAAAAAAAATAACGAATTGAATGAAGACCATCATGAAACGACGAAGAATCGAAAATGATTATATCCTCTTTTATCAAAATAAAACACACACGAATAACGGGGGATATCTATAATGTTGACCAAGTAGATCTGGGAAAATGAACTATTTTTTCTCTGCAAAAGGTTTAACTCAATCAACAACTACGGAACCCGAATATTCCGCAGGGAGGTCGAAATCGGGAATAACTGGAGCAAGTCAATGGGCAGAGGGGGTCCTCCAAGAAAATGTTGAATTTCTAAATATATATTTCGAGCTTTGTTTATCTTTCTTGTTAAGGACGGCAGCAAAACTGTATAGACCTAGCGGATACGACCATCACGACGGTTGTAACACCAGCAGTTGTAAAACTATGGCACAACTGACGTACAATGTCTCGTATCACCACCCGGTAAGAGCTTCTGCGGTCTCAGAATGATGATGCATGGCCCTCGAGTACTGTTTCCGTTTGATAAGACAAGCTGTCCTTGTGGAACCCTTGCGAGCTGTTCTGTACACGAGAACTTCCCAATCACAAATCGAAGATACACTGGACAATGTGACGTCAAAGCGTTATGGTATACGTATCACAAATGTACAGATAGATGATGTTGAAATGTGGTCATGTAATTACTTGAACATGCTCCTAGATAGTAAAGCAATAATAACTGTCGTAGGTGACTGAGAACGAAACAGGATTGAAACTTATCTTCCATTTCTAATCCTATCTATAAATATCCAATGACCAGTGAAATAGATTTAACAGCTGATATACTCTCTTTGATCTGCTTACAAATTCAATTTCAAAAGACTCAATATTTTAAAGATCTAAGATATCAATAGATTCCTAATTGGCTGTCCATAATATAAATGTCGCGATATGTAAGAATATCGGTTTTGAATTTTGCTGAAAAGAAATTGAGTTTCGTGTTGCCAATAACTTTACAGTGAAGGCAGATACGGGTTGATCATCAATGCCAAGTCTCCTTCCTCACGATATTCGGAATTTGGCTGTTGCCGATTTCAATGAGTGGTCTTCTAAAAACAATCAATATGGCTCGCTTGAATTTAGAATTAACAGTTATAGCGGCTGCGAATTGGATCACTTATCTCTGACTTCCAGAATACCTATAAGAAAACCCTTCTGGATTGTGCCCAAGATTTCCATACATGGTTAAGATTACAGTCAATGAGTAGTATGATTGGATGATGGTGAACATACGTATTCACTTAAAACCATGGGCTTTACAACGAGTCCATGCTAACTTATCGTTGTAAGGTGTAGTCGTTTTGTTTCCTCGATTGTTGGCAACAGGATGCCTTCTACGAATATCACTGATGATCTGAGCACAATTTGTCCAATCAGAACCGTCTATGTCCACGTACACTACATATACCTACTCGGTATTGGTCCGCTATGCGTAATTGGACTGATTTTCAATTGTATCATTTTCCTGACGATCCGACGCCGACAGGTGCGTGACACCGGTAACCAGACGAATTCCTTCCTATTGCAACTATTGGCGATTAGCGACGGTTGTTTTTTGATGATTTCATTCGTATTTTTTGTCGTGCGACATTTGTACGAGCGACTGCGCTACTCGGATCAATTAACTGTCTACAAATTGGACGATACAGCAATCGGTTATATTTTCTTCTTCGTGACGATTTTTCCATATTTCTTCGCGCAACAGATCCGCAGTTGGGTCGTCGTCACAATGTCCGTCGATCGATTTCTGCACATTCGCTTCCCGTTTTGGGCTCGAAAATATGCCACGGTACAATTTTACAAAACTGTCTTCGTAGCCAACATCGTAACATCGGCTTTTGTGCATTTATTCACGGGGTACCTTACACACGGCACCGTTCTAAAACCACACCCATGTCTACCAGGGCGGGCCAGGTACCTTGAAAAAATCTATAGATTTGTCAGTCGAGATTTTTTGAGATGGTATAATAGCATTTCCTATTTTGTGTTTCTGATCGGTGTTCCACTGTTTGTTTTATGTTGCGTAAACATTTTGCTGATCTCAGCAGTCCGGCGTGCCACCAAATTATCCAAGTCGCTTGCCGCAGACGGCGATTCCTCTTCCGGCGATACACGGGCGCAGAATCAAGCAACTTTGATGGTGATCGCTGCCGTGGCTGTGTTCATATTATGTGAAAGCCCGGCTTGTGTTGACCGTGTTGCCAGTGTATTTCTGATATACGGTGATTCGTCGAATTTCGTCAATTACGCCCGTAAGGTCAGCCTATTACTTGTAATTCTAGATTCGGTTCTGAATTTCCCGGCTTACTGTTTTTTCAGTAAAAGATTTCGTAATGACGTCCAACAGTTAACCGTTCGACATAAGCATTTCAGCCACGCCGGAATGGCCGATCACGCTGGCCGAATGTAGACCCAGTTCCTCGGTTATGAGTTAAGAGTTAACTCTGAGCTAAAATAAGTTCGTTTTCAATGAATTTCAATGAATTAACTCTCTGTAAAATCTTAAACTGAGAACTGTTCGGGTCCTAGTTACCATAAGAAGAAGGTTTTTTATTTACCTTTAGAATTCTTTGGGGTAAATATCATATTCAACCAAAGCGTAAATACCTTAGTTTCGGGATTTTTCTAGAACCGAGGCTTTGCGGATGTTCATGTATTAATAAACAACGTCTGTATTCAGCGCTCAGTTTTAACTTAAATTACACTGCACCAAATTTCCGCTCCAAAGCGCAAAGCGCACGAAATTATTTCTAATGTTTCTCATGTGCACTTAGCTGAATGTGATGTAGTATAATGTATAAATCCGTCACGTGTTTAACATCTTTACCTGAAACATCTACGGTTTGAGCATGTAGATCATTCTTCGTATATGATTCGCCTGCGATTGAATTCGGGAGACCAAGGTTGACACCTTTACGCGAATTCGAATTTTCATTTTCCACTTATTTCTTTAGGAATCCGAAGAGGAACTCAGTGTCTTCCGAGGCAAGCAATATTCTGCCTGAAACTAGTAATGCTTAGTTATTCCTTAATGAAACGTGCCATTTGAATAACTAACCGAATAAGGAACGAAGAACAAGTAAATAACTTCACTGGGCTGTTGTTTTGGTGATAAATCACAGATTTATAAGAGCAATTTACGTACGAAGCTGAAATATGAACAAATATATAGATGTGATATTTACTGATTTTCTAGCTGTCATCATAAATATTCAATACACTTAAGACCAATCTACGTAAGCTCATTTTGGTTCTATAACCAATTTTATGCAACTTAAGACTATTTTCGACTATTTTCTATTTTCGAAGCTCATTTTGGTTCTATAACTAATGTAACAACTTAAGACCAATGTGTTACGTTAGTAATAGAACCAAAATGAGCTTGTTTTTGTCTTGTTAGATTAGTTATAGAACCAAAATGAGCTAAGATTCAAGACCAGTCTAAGCTCATTTTGGTTCAATAAAACAATCGACAAAACAAAGCTCACTTGGTTCCAGAACCAATGTAACATCTTAAGATCAGTCTTAAGACGGTTTTATGCATAACTAATTCAGTCTTGAAAATCTTAGGTCATAAACAGCATATTCGAATGTTACTAAACTCCTAATGAAGTGGAAAATGGCATATTCTGTTTTACGAACACGTTGCCTAGCCAGGATGGGATACTAATGTTGTCCTATAATTCTTAAAGGAATGGATATTTAACAGAAGAAAACAAAAAAAAATTGACCCGAACTTGCGAAACCTCAAAAATCTATTTTTCGGCTTTTTATAACGGCTTAACACGTGACTCTAAACCATTATTCTACTACGAGTACACATAACGTGAGCGTATTGCGTGACTATGATTGGACGATGGTGAACATATTCACATAAACTTATCATTCTAAGGTTTAGTCGTTTTGTTTGCGTCATCTTGAACAACAATATGCCTTCTAATACAAATATCACTGATGATCTGAGCGCAATTTGTCCAATCAGAACCGTCTATGTCCACGTACACCACATATACCTACTCGGTATTGGTCCGCTATGCGTAATTGGACTGATTTTCAATTGTATCATTTTCCTGACAATCAGACGCCGACAGGTGCGTGACACCGGTAACCAGACGAATTCCTTCCTATTGCAACTATTAGCGATTAGCGACGGTTGTTTTTTGATGATTTCATTCGTATTTTTTGTCGTGCGACATTTGTATGATCGACTTCGCTACGCAAATGAAATAATGGTCTACAAATTGGACGATACATCAATCGGTTATATTTTCTTCTTCGCTACGATTTTTCCATATTTCTTCGCCCAACAGATCCGCAGTTGGGTCGTCGTCACAATGTCCGTCGATCGATTTCTGCACATTCGCTTCCCGTTTTGGGCTCGAAAATATGCCACGGTACAATTTTACAAAACTGTCTTCGTAGCCAACATCGTAACATCGGCTTTTGTGCATTTATTCACGGGGTACCTTACACACGGCACCGTTCTAAAACCACACCCATGTCTACAAGGACGGTCCAAGTATTTTCGAAAAATTTATAGATTTGTCAGTCAAGATTTTTTGAGATGGTATAATAGCATTTCCTATTTTGTGTTTCTGATCGGTGTTCCACTGTTAGTTTTATGCTGCGTAAACATTTTGCTGATCTCAGCAGTCCGTCGTGCCACCAAATCATCCAAGTCGCTTGCCGCAGACGGCGATTCCTCCACCGGCGAGTCCCGGGCGCAGAATCACGCAACTTTGATGGTGATCGCTGCCGTGGCTGTGTTTATATTATGTGAAAGCCCGGCTTGTGTTGACCGCGTTGCCAGTCTATTTCTTATATACGGTGATTCGTCGAATTTCGTCAATTACGCCCGTAAGGTCAGTCTATTACTTGTAATTCTAGATTCGGTTCTGAATTTTCCGGCTTACTGTCTCATCAGCAAAAGATTTCGTAGTCACGTACGACAGTTTATAAATCTTCGACATTAGCCCTTTAACCACGCCGGAATGTTCGAACACGCGGTCCGAATGAGATCTAGTTTCACAGTTATGAGTTTGAGGTAACTCTGAGCTAAAATAAGTTCGTTTTCAATAAATTTACTCCCAGAAAACTCAGAAATGCGCAGTTTTTCTTGCCTTTAGAATTCTTTGGGACGAATATCAAATTCAAACAAAGCGCGAGTTTTAGGTTTTTTCTAGACCTGGGGCTTTTCGATGGGCTTTCTATACGTTCAGCGCTCAGTTTTGTTAGTTAATACCTAATCGTTGGAGGTAAGCTTCCTTGGTCGTATGGGCTCATCCCGAAATGTGGCGGTTTGGAAAATATCCGTGTATGATTTGCGTGCGAATGAATTCGCGAGATCGAGGTTGGTATATTCAGGCGAATTCGGCGCGCCAATTGAGAAATTTGAGGAGGAATTCAAGGTTGTCTATGAGGCAAGCAATAATCTGGTTTTAAAGATGACTATGAAGTCTGATGTATCGCGTTGTCGCATTAGATATTTCAAACAATGAATTCGACATTGGAGGAGACGGTTTCAGGGGAATTCGAGAGTTTCGCTTGGGACCCATGAAAATCCATTAAAGATTCAAGGATACTACAGTTCACGCCGCTTACCTCGTATTATTTATATATAAACGGTGCTAATCATACCTGAGCAATTGTGCACTAACTTCAATTTAACAACTGTGTATCGTTAAACAGTGTTAAAGATCGTTAAGGCGGTCCATCACTTAATTCTAAAGTAAAACGAGTATGGTTTAAATCGGGAACCGGGAAAATTTCCGCTGTGATTCGACGTAAAAACTTTCTAGAAATAAGAGTGAAATGTCAAATCTTTGCATGAGAATATATTTTATTATGCACCATTACGATTTTGATATGTATAAAATAAACGTCATTATAAATGCTACATATAACTATACGTGTATATATATTTAACAGACGACAGTGTCATCGAAACCCCATATGACGTCATCAAATGATGTGCAGTGACAGAAACTTGCGTAAGATTAGCGCAGAAAACACGTTCTCCAGGTGTGGGTTATAAATGTTTCGATCAAATCTAGAGTTTGAATTCGTTAATTTCAAATATTTCCAAGTCTATCTTCTCCATCACTGTGGAGCTGCTTCTCTGGTGACGTCATAGGAGGAATAAATGGAGGCAACAATTATATGATGATTGTCTTATTATGAGATTACGTAATAAAGAGATTCTTATACAGGTTTTATCTTAATTTTCATCGATAAATGTAGAAAATTAACAGATATTTTTACTAATCAAATAAAACATAGTTTTTTAATTGATTAACATTATCAAAGCCATACATTCAATTCTTAAAGCAGAAACAGGGATCAGTGACTCTAGGGCAGGTCGAATTTGGCCCAGGTCAAAAACGCTGTGTGATTCCAGCTTTTATCTTATTAGGTGAAGTCAAGGCTGATACTTACTAACGAGATATTGAGTCAAGTAAAAACATATCATTGAGATTCAAATTTTTGCAATTCAAGATTCTTTGCATAACCATCATCTTCAAGCGGTTATATGTAGCTATCGTCGTAGTCTTCGAGTCCCGTTCCGATTTCAGTAACCGACAAATCCGCACCACCGTACACCGGGTTAACCCTAATATCCGGATCGACGAATGACGGATCGTGGAAAAAATCCTACAATATTGAAAGCAACCGGTTTAGAAATAACTCTCAAACTCCTTTCAGTGCAAGTACCCTACAATGCAGTGTATAATCCACCCACCCTATATTATGCCTTCCCAGTGGTGCAGTGTATCCATGCTATTATTGATTAGTTTAAATTGACATTGAAAAGGTGGCTGCATCTGTCAAACATTCTAAATATTATCAACTAATGATACACTGCACCTCAGTGTAGATACACAGCACCTCAGTGTAGATACAATATCAGTTTTCCTGCGATATTAACACACTGGGGTGGTATTTCCAACATTTTCAGACGATCTTTGGCATTTTAGGGTATGGAAAGCGTTGCTTCAACATCAGTCTTACCTTCATCGGGTTGTCATACATAGGATTATCAAAACCTCGACTGATATCGGCGGGCGGCGTATCCAAGGTTACGTCGACGTAGCTGACAGAGGGCGCCACGTCGTCGTCATCCTTACCGGTGAATTTACTGAACGTGATCAAATCAAAATCAATCAAAGGCTCGCCTCGCCTGAAAATAGATCAATAAATCATCAGAGTCAAATTAAACCCACACGACTGTGGTACTGTATCCAAGTTACACAATTTTTGTAAATCTACCTTCTCTTCATCAAAATAAAGATGATAAGACAAACGATAAGCAGGATGAATATAATCGCCAGTATGATTCCGGCAATTGCTCCTTTACTCAGAGTCGGCGTTGAATTGACTGTTTTTGAAGCCGATGGGGTTGAATCCGGTTTATGTAACGGTTTCCCAGACGTATCCATCACTATAGATTTGATATTGAACTTGTGTTGTCCGTCAAGATCTGAAACGAACGTTAATGTTCATGACTAGATATAATGAGTTTTCAAGGAGCTTTAAAGGAGAAAATTTCAAATTTCAGTAGATTTCTACTATGTCTACGACATATATTACGTCTGATACGCAGTGGAAAACTGTATATGAACTAATGTTGTTTTTATATCAGGGGCTCATTTGGACTAGTTTCAAGACAAAATACATGTATTATCCATTTTCAGAAGAAACCCTGATGTGATGGCCGTTTATCAGGGGTGGTATATCGGTAATTAACTGCACTTGACTCACTTAATACACGCATAGTTATCATACACACAGATGCGGTATTAACCTTTTCAGTGCCTTGTCACTGCAGTGCGGTGTATAACACAGCAACGACTGAGCTAGTATAACACACCACAGTGCTATGATATAATATGTTATTAGTTTTTATCTCTTAAAATGATGTTAGCACCTAGTGAAATATACAGTCAAATAAAGTTAAATATAAGTAACTAACGATACACCGCACCTTGGTGTAGATGCACTAAAGCAGTGCCTGTTGTTAAACACACAGGGGCGGAATTATCTCTCAGCACTGGAAGGGTTAAACTTTTTTATCTTACCATTGATCAGATAATCGTATAATTGCTTTGCGACGGTTTTCGATATTTCTCCTCCCTGATAATCGACTAGCACAACCACTAATCTGCCGTCCTTCAGTTTCGTCATACCGGACATTATCGATTTCGCATTTTCGCCCTAAGAGAGACAAAGAAATCTTATTGCCAGCTTCATATCAATTTTCTTCAAGGATTACCCCGGTAAGCTTTGAAGTTAGCTTTTATGCGGGCATGGTATCGAAACAATCTACAGCCTGCAGCCTTGAGGCACTCAATACATTTTTTCACCATTCCAATTTTTGATTGTCTACACTTCACATGTGCTTGGTTTTTAACTTTGACATTTTTTGCATATGTAATGAGCTGCTAACAACAGACATTTTATCAGCACACTTTCAAAAACTGATCGCCCACACTTCACATGTGTTCAGTGTTTCACCCAAGACATTTTTGATCGAAAATGAACTACAAACACCAGACATTAGAAATATCATCAGCACATTTCCAAAAACTGATCGTCCACACTTCTGCTGATCAATCAATACCCGCATAAGTAAATGGGAATGTACGAACCTTATTCAAATAATTTTCGTGAAGCATCGCGTGAAATTTACGCAAATTGAATCCGAGACCGAATTTCAGCTTCATTTGAACTCCTACAAAGACAGAACAAATAAACTTGAAATCCCCTGACAACCACGTTTGCAATCCAATTACATCATAGGCCAGATGAACTCGGAATTTTTCACATTTTCCGAACAACTTTTCCAAATCTTTCCGTATAATTTGCAATAACAAAATTTACGGTTATTGATCACTATCTGGACGGATTAAAATCAAATTAAAATAAAAACTTTTCATATCATTTCTCTGCATGAGTTCCAAGCTTCAGTATATGGCAAAAAATTGGATCCAAACATTTTTACAGTTATTTTTCTTCATTTATCTCCGCACATTGTCATGATTTCAAAAACTTCACAAATCTTTCACAATTTTTTCAGCAGAATCCATTTTGCGCGAATTATTCCACAATTTCGCACATCAATCTGCAGACCGTTGTTACCGAGTTCTACATACCGCATTGTCTGCAACAAGCTCCCACCGATTCTATCGGGCTGCTGCATTTCAACGCCGGGCACCGTTCGGCGTTGTGTATTTCGTCACAAATATCCGTCTGCACTTGCTGAAATTTGTGAAAACAAAAGATTCCCCGTGAATTATAGAATGAAAACCCTCTATACAGAGTCTGAAGCAGTCAGACTGCATCCACCCAGGCAGGGATTCCGACCTTTTTCGTGATTTCGCGCACCAAGACACAAAAAGCTGCAATAAAATGTAAAAAAATATCCTGCAACAAAAAGTTAGTAATTTCAGGCCATTCTACTAATCCTGAATACAGGGTTCTTACAGGTTTCCCAGTTTCATTTTCCATAACTTTTCCATACATTTTCAATACCCAGGTAATAAATTTTCTGCACCCCTAATTTACACATCGCCAACCTAGTACAGGCAATGTAGGCCCATTGTAAGTAGAGTCGAACCTCGTTAGTACAATGTCTGTGGGAAAATGAAAAATCATCTTACTGAATTTCGTATGATTAACCATTTGATAAAAACAAATCCATAACTACAGTAAACGTCTTACTTGGACACGGCCAACTCGGAATTTTGACGAACACGGACAAAAATTGAATCGTTTTTTCCGACATGCTAACGTGATTTCCTATTCCTAAATTCGGACTTCGCTTACCTCGGACCAATTTTGCCGGTCCCAGTTTGTCAGAGTTTTGGTGTACTTCAATTCCATAGGTATCCGAAATTACCATGTTCTACGAAAATATGCATTACCGAGGTTTTCTGGTTGTAAGCCGAACCGTACTGACGAGGCTCGACTGTAAATAAGTACTAATTATCGATACCAGAACCATTGACACATCCTCCCCCGGCAGGGATTCGAACCTGATGGCATCGAGATTGCCACGGCACGAAACCCTGCCATAATCGACCGAGTGCGCAGATACATGCGCAGTTCAGATGATGTGATTTTTAGCCAATCAGAAATCCTGTTTTATTTTAGCCCGGGTTTTCCCATTTATAGTTCTTCCTTGAAATTTGCCTCAACGATTATACAACGAGCAATCTGATTGGTGCCGCCAGTTTTCGTTCGGAAAGCTGCGCATGTACCTGCACACCCGGTCTACTGATGCAGGGGTTCGTGCCGTGGCTGAGTGTAGCGATGCCATCAGGTTCGAGTCCCTGCAGAGGGAGGATGCCATTGACAAAGTACATTCATAAAGTTTCTTTTGGAATAGGTTAGTAAGAGATTTAGCCATACAGCCTAAAATTCAAAATAGAAGGAAGATATCATTTTCAAACAATCTTCTGATTTCCCATACCATTTCTATAGCCATAGTCACGAGAAAAAAAAAAAAATTCCATAGCATTTCCAGGGCCTGGGAAAAGAATTCCCATTTTCGAAAAAACCCGTTAGAACCACTTCAAACTCGGACAGTCGCGAACGAATGAAACCTACCGCCGTTTGATTCTTACAGAAGCACGCCATGTTAAACATGTCGTCGCAACTCCTGTACGACGACCTCACGTAAACGCGACCGCGCGTCAAACGGAATTCTCCTTTGCCGTCGCCGACGAAATCATGGAACATCCGCGAATTATATTTCTGAAATTATACAAACGATTACTAGAACAATATAAACACGTATACATGTATGCGTATCATGGATTGTTTGGAAAAAAAGGGTATAGAATGCTGGCTGAACTTTTAATAAAATTATAATTACACTAATTAATTTTTTAACTGTTCAATATTTCTGTATTGTCTTAATTTCATTGTGAGCATCGTAAAGCTCTGTGTTTATTTTATAGTAAAGCGCTATTAAAGGAAATAAATTATCATTAACCCTTTCAGTGCTAACTTATTAATACCCTATAGTGCTGGAGATAATTTGAAAATTTTTTTAAATTCCACCCTAGTGTGTTGAATAACGGGAATACCACTATAGTGCGTCTACACCCCGGCGGGGTATATCGTTAGTTACTAATATTTCACTATGTTTGACAGGTGCTGCCTTTTTTCAAGAGAGATAATTACTAATTACTAAATATATCAATACATCGCAGTGCGGTGTACTAGCAAAATCTATCACTGATTTATACACCGCACTGCGGTGTAGACGCACTGAAAGGGTTAAAGAGATTATTATCATTAATCGGTGTGAATACCATTTTTTCAGTAGCCTGATTACTCCAAGCTCTAAGACACTGATCTATCTACCCAACAAAGAATGCACTGTATATATCAAAACCTGTACATCTGAAGATACTAAGTATCGAATATCGTAAACCAGCTTACCTTACCGCGGATATAAACCGTTCCTAAATACCGACTGCCCGATGTCTTCGAATGAATGTCGATGAAGAACGAACTGTTTTTCGGGAATACGATATTATCGTACACGCAAGGCACGGCTTCGTACGGTAGAACGCTCTTCTCGACGCAGGCGCCACCTAGCGATTGCGTCAGACACCAATTATCCGGATTGAACAGATTTTTCGGTTCCGTCCGATTGAAGCGTATTTCTGAAGATAGAAAAATAGATTCGTTCGATGAGATATATCAGAATCACCAGGAATTCTCAACTTAGTCAAAAACCTGCTTAATCCTGGTCAGTTCAATCATGTGTAGTAGCCTAAATTAGTATATCTACAACAGCAAACTTCTGTGCCTTATAACCTGTGCCCGGTTGAACAGTCATTGCTTAGACTTAAGACCAGTCTAAGACCAACTTAGTTCTATAGCCATCTAACAATTTAAGACCAGTCTTAAGATTTAAGACCACTTTTTGACTTAAGTCATAACCGTGCAACTGGCCCCTGGGCCCAGTTGCACGGTTGTGACTTAAGTCCAAAAAATGGTCTTAACTTGTTAGATTAACTATAGAACTAAGTTGGTCTTGGACTGGTCTTAAGTTGTTAGATTGACTACAGAACTATATTAATCTTAGACTGGTCTTAAGTTGTTAGATTGACTGTAGAACTAAGTTGGTCTTGGACTGGTCTGTATATTCTAATTTTTCATTGCGTGCAAACCTTTTCCGGGACACTCCGTTTTGCTGACAACCGTCCCCGGTTCTGCGAAACTCAGCGACGAGTCATTTTGTAAAACGAGTGCTCCGTCCATGGGCAGCACCTAAAAAACAAATAAATAACACTGAATAGGCAGGACCGATCAACTAATTGAATCTCAGTTATTTCTAAGTTGATACGATAATTTTCGTTTTCTGATGATGAGGTTTAGTAGAAATTGTCGCAGCCAGCTTATTAATTCATCAATTCATACTTACTAATTCAACAACTGTCGAATAGTTCTGTATATACACAACAGGTGGCGCATCAATGAAATTGAGTTTGTCGTTGGCGCAAGGTAATCTTCCGGCGTCCCAGTTCAACGGATTATCAGCGTTCGTATTGTGAATCCATCGTTTCCAGGCAGCATCGCTGTATCCTGAAATAAGTTCAACTCAAAATTTAAAAGTGACAAATGAAACCTGGATTCTTGGGATGTTCTTTCTGGTCATGCTCCTTCAGTTCAGTCACCATTTTTGGCGGAATTTTCCGTCACAAATATAAGTGATTACTACAATTGTGCCCGGCCGGTGCCACCACGCCGCAGTCACAGTTTGTATCTTTAAACTTATACCACAAGAAAATGGTACAACCAATTTTTAAAATTCTTTCAGAATTCAACGGAACTTTCGATAAGCTTTCATATTATAAGCCAAGGCAAAAGGGGCAACTTGTCTGGCAGGGGTTAAAAACACAGAAAAAAAAACCTGTGTCAGCAGGTGAAGTCGTGGAAGTTAGACCGGCAAAGAAAATGGATGACAAGCAATTTTCAGCAATGCTCAACTTCAAGTCAAAATACTCACCACACTGATTGATCAGCACGAATAAAACCACATGAGAAACGTCAAACTTCATTTTGAAACCCGGAAATACACACGCCCCAAACACCGCCGGTAGCGCTATTACTCGGTTGTGGACTTTGAATCCTCGGGGGCTCGGACTTACTTGTAGATGTTATTCAAAATAAAGTAAATGCTTACTTAGGCAAAATGGATCCCCAAAATCGACTAAAAACCATCGAAGCAAAGCAAAAAGTACTGTGATTGTGGAAAAATAACTTAATGCGGGAATCAATGAACTGTATTTGGGGCAAATATTATTATATTGAATTTGTTCGACAAACCAGGAAGTAAATAAAAGCACGTGGTCACATGGGGGCGTTTTGTTTACAGTAATCCGCGGTACAAACTATTGCGGGCAAATTCCGATTCTTTTAAAATATCCAAAATAGATTCTCACGGGTAGCGAAGACACAATAAGGAGCTATTACTCATTCGAATACAAGAAGATGCGAGTAAATTTGTTCGTCGAAATTTGTGAGTTTGGAGAAAACATTGCGCTATAAATTGTTCCGAAACTGCGCGTGCTGGTGCGAGAACAAAACAAAATGGCCGTCTTCGAATCGAAAAGATCGTCGAAGACGTTAATAGACGACACGATTGCGCTGTCATGTACTATCGAAACGGCGCAGTATGTTAAAGACCACACGGTAATGTGGATAATTACTGTTGTATCCGATCGGATTTGAATCGATGTGGATTCATTTCTGGATAAAGCGTCAATTCATTCCGTTCAGCTACTTTCGTTTTCGCGTCGTCGCAAATTCAATACACAAATTTCAATCAATATTTATTGCATGGGAATCAGACCAAGAGTGAGAGGGGTTGTGAGTAACCTGCTTTTATAATGGGGTGGTTGGTTTTACCAACATCTGAGTTAACAATTGTCAGAACAAGGGAAATGTTGAAAAAAGTAATGCTGGCAGGCGCTCGCCACTGGCTTCAAATTATTTTTCTTTCAGCATGTGTTCAGTTTCAGACTTGACTAATTAGGCCTAATACCCAAAAATGGAATAATTTGAAAAGATTCCACCCCAGTATGTTAAATAATTGGCATATAGCTTTAGTGCTATCGTTAATTACCGGTGTATCATTAGTTGCTAGTATTTCTCTATATTTGGTGCTCAGATTTCTACTAATAAATAATAATACTTAGGCCATCCGATATAGGCTTGAATTTGGAGACCCATAAACATTCGCAGTCTCTTAGTCTCACTGACAGCTGGTAGATTATGCTGTGGGTATTTTTGAATTTGGATTTTGATTTTCAATGAATTCTTCCTAGGAATATATGATAAAAGTACATCGCGGCCCGGTGACGGAGAACTCATGGACGGTTACGAAACGATACAGCGATTTCACCGCGTTAGACTCGGTGCTACGTATCGCCGGGTACGACCTCGATCTACCCCCGAAAAAGATGTTCGGTAACATGGACCGCGAATTCATCGCCGAACGACAAATCGGTCTGCAGGTACGTGGTGGTCGGCGGAGGACTGGAAAATTCGGTCAAATGTGGCGGTCATTTGCAATTCCAGATTTCAAACATTTACTTATTTCCATCGGCAAATGACTGGCTGATGTTATTTGTAGTAATAACCCACAATGTAAAGAAAGAAAGAACTAAATGAGCATTTAGTTTTTTCTTTAGGCTGCAGTGGGTTTTTTCTTCGAACTTAAAATCGAAGATTTAACTATACCCATCAAATTCAAAAGGGTACCGATATATGTTGCGATGACCAGTTATAGATTAACAGGGTTCTTAAAGATCAGGGAGATCCGGTGGTTCGAGACTTATTCATCGGGGAATTCTGACTCTTGAAAAAATTGTGAATTTGAATTTGTGGTGTCTTGTTTGTCTCGATGATGAGTGGCACAAGGAACTTCTTGTGAAGAATCAGCCCCTACTGAGGTTGTCTTAGGGCCCAATCGGGAAATTTTTGGTCAAGGGTTTTGGGAAATATGAGGGAATAGTGATCTCTGATCTGTTTATCTAGTCGGTTGTCTATAGTCTAGTTGATTCTAGTTGAAATTTCATTGAAAATGAACTTATTTTGACCATGTAGGCCTAATTAATACTGTTGAACCTGAGTTGTGATGCTGCGTTCGCAGATCTGTCAGAATTTCACTTGTTTCTATGTTATATTTTCAGGCGTATCTGAATGTTGTTTTATCGTACCCGCTGCTGGCGTCGTGTCACGCCGTGAAACGTTTCTTCGATCCACAAAACTATACGACTAATTTCCAGGGTATGAATAGTAATTAGTCGATTGAAATGTCACTTATCGTACTCGGGATTCAGTTCCACGGTTCTCTGTTAACCTCTTAGCCCACAAGCCGCCAAAATCCCCCCTGCCCATTATTCCTCAAGTCATAATCATCCAAACTTCGCCCTGACTCATTTTTCATCTGCTAGATAAACTGGACATCCAAAATTTTGATGGCCGACCTCATCAAAGTGTTTTTACAACAAAATAACGCTAAATAATGATGAAATTTCTGAGTGCTGTAGGGTTAAGTTCATTTTCAATGTTTTGACTCTAGCATCAAATGTTATCCAAGAACTGAGGAACTGGGTCATAAGCGATAGTATTTTTAGCTTCGTTTCATCAAATCTCCTAGTTCACTGTTGAATTTCTTGTTTTGTAGAAACGGCCTTACAGCACGTAGCGATGATATTCCGTTCAGAACCGACGTGGGAAGTCGTCGAACCGTTGACTGATATAGGTATTGTTTAACTCTCATTCCCCAGCGCACAAAAGGATACAATTTTAGCCGAAAATCAGAAACCTGCAGTTATAACAGGGTGGCCACATACCTGGAAATCAGGGAAAAAGTCAAGGAATTTTCTTTTCTTTTACGAAGTCTGGGAATTTTGTAAAAGAGCTTAGAATCAGGGATAAGTCAGGGGATTATGTCGAGATTGCTAGATTGCGCATATGATCAAACATTTTCTATGTTTACATATTTGACTGTGAGTGTTAATTGATTGGATTTGTAGCGGATCAAGTCAAGGAGAGAAGAAACAAGTCAAATAAAATTGGCCACCCTGTATAAGTTGATTGAAATTTAAAGACACTAGATCCCCTGTTTCACTCCCGGCAGTTTGGTGGGTTTGTGATGTACAACAAATCAAATCAAATCTACCCAATCAAAATTGGACAATCCCTAATTTAAGATAACAAAAAGTAACATTGGAAACAGACTGATTTTAAGTAATGACTTAACCCAAACACAACTGTCAAACTAGATCCAGCTAAGTAATTTTTGCTTCAACTGAACTGTTTATTTAAAGCTGTTGATATTTACAACTCTGTAATTCCAGGTTGGAGATTACGAAAAACGTACTTTCTCGTCAAACAAATCGACTGCCCGAAAGCCCAACACGTTTTATCGTGGGTAAGTCAAATATTTTCCAAAACAACAACTGATCGAATTTTAGTTTGGCGCTGATGCCAGTAGTTTTTTGAAACAATATCTTTGTAGTGCGATTACGGTCCAGACGCGTTTATTCCCGAAAAAGAAATGTCTCAAATAATGAAAATACTGCCAACCATTCAGGTATCTATATGTGCATGAATTTCGAAGAAGTTGCTTCCGTTTGAAATGAAAGAGTAAACTAAGCGCCATTGCTTGCTCGGATCTCGAAGTGGAGATGGAAAAAGTTGAAAGTTTTTTTTTCGGTTCTAATTTTAGCATCCATACATTCATCCTGTGGTGTTAGCTGCCTCTACGGAATCCGGTGCATTTACTATTAGGAAATTCCACGAGAACGGAACTTTACGAGATTTGATTTGTAAAGTACGTATTTTCAAGAGTTGAATTTCTTTTTTTTTTAATATATAGCTTTATTTCAGGGAAAATTTTACAATAAGTTATTTTGCTAAAGTCAAAATTGACATTAATAGCAAAGTTATAAATATTTAACATTGAAAAACCGCTATGTAGAAAAAAAAAGAATATTACAATTATTAAGGACAAAATAATAATACCCGGTAATAATAATGATAATAATAATAATAATAATAATAATAATAATAATAATAAAAATAATAATAATAGTAATAACAAGAGTCGAATCTTATTCATTTAAAAACTATGGAACTGCGTACGTAACGATAATGCTAATATCGCGCTCTTATTTTCCAGGCTAAACCGAAGTTGCCGTGCTTGAAAAAATACGGCCAGTTGAAACATTACGGTTTTCTGTCTTTGAACAATATCCGGTGTTTCGGTAAGCAGATTTTAGAAGCCTTGAAATTCCTACATCAAAAAGGTTTACCTTATGGTAAGTGAAATATTTGACGGCTCTGCGATGATGTCAGGACAACTGCCCCCCCCCCCCCCCGTTTTCTAGCTTAATTCAAACTTCACCGTTTTAAGCTTAACTTGAACTCAGATCTGCTGAAGTAACAGATCACTTACTATTGCACGTAAACTTATTCTTCGGTTTCCTTTGATTAGGTAAATGAACTTTTTTGACGAGCCATTGTAAAAAATGGGGGGCAATTATTGTCCTGGAAATTAACTGCTGGTATCGGTCACCAGAACCCAGGTCTACTCTAGAAAAAAAAAACAACAGTTTGAAAACGAATTTATTTGAAATGAGTTTGTTTTCAATTCACAAGTGTGATACTGGACCCAGTTCCACAGTTGTGAATACAGTTAACTGTGAGTTAAGTTAGTTCATTTTCAATGAATTAACTCGGAGTGTTATATCTTAACTCAGAACCGTGGAACTGGACCCTGAAGTAATAAAAACTTTGAAAGTCGGATATTTACGGAAGATCTTTTTTTCTTTCGTTTAAGGTCATCTGCACAGTGCTAATATAATCGTAGAGCAGAATCAATGTAAATTACTGGATATTGAGAACTGGTGTTTAGGTGTGCCTCCTTATTACAGACAGTTTATTACACAATTCAAAAAAATACAAGTAAGTTTTTACCTTAATACTACTGAAATATCCTTGACACTTGTTATTCCCTGGTCACATTATTTAAACATTGCTTTTGGCTTGGCATTAAAAAGCCTTTCAGCAGCATGTGTGTTAATTTTCATTCTTAAGAAGAGTGAAAATTAGTTAATTTGAAAATTTTCATGATGGTCTCTTTTCAATGAGCAGTGCGGTGTATAGAAAAATCAGCAATGGACTTAAACTAATACACCGCACGGTGGTGTATTGATTTAGTTATCAATTGCGTAGTTATAATGATCAAACATTTTGAAAATCTTTTACGTCAATTACTAACAATACATCGCACTGTGGGGTAGATGCAGAGTATAGCAGTATGCCCGTTATACAACGCACTAGAATTGATTATACTCAATTTCAAATCATCTCCAGCAGATTAGGGGCGTACTCTTTTATGACCTCCGAAGTCTCCATCCGAAATCTCCGGTTGGCTCCACACAAAATCCGAATCACACCACCTCGACAGAAAGGAGGTTTCGGACTCTCTAAAAAGTCATGTGACCAATAAAAGAGTGCAATTGGAGGCAAACGAATTCTCCCGATCTGATAAAAGAGTTCACCCTAGGGATAGGTCATCACTGAAAGTGTTAACAGTAGACAGCGTTTCAACTACTAATTCCTTCTTGCATTTTTATCTGCCTCTAAACCTCTAATTATTGTGCATTGTGTTATAGAGTATGGAGAGTATGGATGTGTATAATTTCGGTCGTGTTTTGTATGAAATGGCGTGCGGAGAACCGTTCTATACGGCGTCGTGCGAGACGTTCCCGCCGATGTGTCCGCCTGGCTTACGTGAGTCGAAATCCGAAGTTCAAATATTCGATGCATAAAATTTCAACCGCTGAATGAATTCCCTCTCAATTACGCAGACGTTTGGGTTCTTTAAAAAATTTCTCTCGATTTGGTTTCATTTCGCTAAATTATAACTCATTCCATGAGAACTATTTCTACCGATATTCTGTCATTACAGGAACAGTTCTGGAATCCATCCTTTCAACGGAGGCTTGTAAAAATGGTTTACCTACCGTAGCTGAACTGTTAGAATTACCGTACGTTGATATTGTTCATAACTAAGGTTTAACCCTTTCAGTGCATCTACACCGCAGTGCGGTGTATGAATCGGTGATGGATTTTGCTAGTACACCACACTGCGGTTTATTGATGAAATTAGGAATTACTAATTATCTCTCCTGAAAGATGGCAGCATAGATGTCAAACATGGTGAAATATTAGTAACTAACGATACACCGCACCACGGTGTAGACGCAGTATAGTGCTATTCCCGTTATTCAACACACTAGGGTGGAATTTTTCAGAATTTTCAAATTATCTTCAGCACTATAGGGTATTGATTAGCCAGCACTGAAAGGGTTAATGCCGGTATCTATCCGTAGTGTGGACTCTGCACCCAAACATTTCTGGTACTTTTTCGGTACTCTTCCGATTATTGTTTGTCCAGACTTTAACATGATGGATTTGTTTGTAGGTTTTTCGGCGACGTTGTTTTACCCGCCACCGATAAACCGGTGATGAAAATACCGACCAAATTGAAAGAAGTGATCAAAACGGCGAAGGACTCGCTGGAAAAACGTCTGAAAGATGACCAGAAGTTGGTAAGAATTTTTAGATAGAGGAAGACTTGAAATAGAGAACAACGTGGCTTGATCCTCGCTTGCCGCAGTAGCATCGAACATTGCCTTTCGCCCGACGATTAATTGTAGAATGTATGTTCGTATTTTTTCGAATCCAGGTGAGTCAAGTGAGGAGACGCTCGAAAGCCGAAGCCTTTCACAAACAGGAAGAAAAGAAGAAGAAAAGAAAGAGTAAACGGGTGAGAAGAATTTCGTTATCGGTTTCATGTTGAAACTTCAAGTCTAATTTATTCCTATCTGCAACAATAATCCGTTGCCTAATCACCAAATTATCATAGACATTGAGTTCGTAGAATACATGGACTAAGTTTCATACGCAGGACCCAGTTCCACAGTTGTGAGTTAAGAGTTAACTCTTGAGTTAAAGTTAGTTCATATTCAATGAGTTAACTCGAAGTCAAATCTTTACTGTGGAACTGGACCCTTGATACCAAAGTTACCCCTAATGGTAAATCCTCAACCTGAGTGACGACCAACCACCAAATAGTAAAAATGTCATTTCTGTAAAACTGGCAGCAGATAGTGTTCACAAAATCATTCACTTCATTTAACTGTCTTGTAAAAAGCTGGGCCCGGATTGCTAGACCACGTATCGAAGTTACCAGCAGGGGTAAATCCTTGACTTGAGCCACAACCACCATAATAGAAAAACCATGGTTATAATGAAAATTTGAGAAGGTTCCTAGGGATTATTTTGTCCCCGCATCTATGAAACGCGGCTCCGATATTTACTGCTGTAAATCTATTTGAATTTTGATATTTTCTCGAAAATTCCTCAAATTTGTGAATGACGAAATAGAATACAGTGTGAACCAAGTAGATATTGTAGGATAGAATGAGTATCGATGAATGAAATTCATAGTTTTTCTTGTTTCTGTCAATTTTCAGTCGTCGATGAACAATATCCCCGAGAATAATAACGGTACGACGTCGTCTACTAGTCCCCCTTCGACACCCGTTTCACCGACACAAAGTAAGTATCGAAATATTTACTCGAATCTTTACTCAAAATTTTCGCCGATCTATTTCACTATATAACTGATCACTTTTAGCGTAGCGTAGATATTGTGACTTTCTGAGGCTTCCGGGTTGGTAAGAACCAGGGTCTGCCTGGTTCCATTGCAGTAAGATTAAGAATCGGCTTACGAATACATCTTGAGACTGGTTTCAAGTTGTAGGCTAAAGCACTAAAAATAAGCTTAGACTGGTCTTAAGTTGTTGGATTGATTATAGAACCTAGATGAGCTTAGACTAGTCTAGGATCTAGTTTCATTTAAGCTAGAAGATGGTCTTTTGTGGTCGTAGATGCTTATGACCTGAATTAGGTTACGGCTCGGGTTCAGTCATTGGCACCGGCGCCCCTGGAGCACGTTTTTTCATCCATCTGCTTCACTTTTCTTGCAGCCAATAAATCTTGACCTCCTGTCGACCTCTCCTGCCACTTTATGTAAGATCTTCGTGTTCGTATTTCGTGTATTTGTCGTAACATTTTAATATTATGATATATCTATGTACACGATGTATATATGTATTACGCACTATTATCAGTAATCGGGTCAAAGCTTTTAAGCCGGTTTGGTCAAACTGGACCAGAGCAGACCAGACCCAGGCAGGGGCGGATCAAGGGGCACGTACGAGACTTGTACAAGTCTGTAAAACTTTTTTCGTTTTGTCAACAAAGATAATTGGTTAATTTCAGTGCTGGTGTACGCCTGATATTGCGTTTTCAGACATGAAAGTCTCCTTTTGGGATATGATAAGTCCTTCGAAATTGGCCTCTGTACCCGCCCCTGTCGGGTCAAATTTGGCTCGGTCACAGGACGAGCCTGACTGGATTAAGGATTAGACTACATGGTTCTAAGGATCGCGCCGTATTTTTTAAACGAAGATTTCAGCTGCTGATTTATTATCTGGATTTAATTTTGTTTGTTTATTTCTCTCAGGATAAAAATCTGCTCAGTACCGTATTTGAATATATAACTGTACGTATGGATTTTTCGATCGCTATTGAAACAGATTTCCGCTATAAGCGAACCGCTCGCCTCAGTACGGTTTACTCCGGGTTTACTCGCCCGACTCCGGGGTAAAATTCTATCTGAGAAAGAGGCAGAGTTTGCTGTATTTCACAAACTCTGACACCAACTCAGAGTAGAATTTTGCCTAGAGTCTGCCCAGAGTAGAAATCTCAATTTTAACCGCAGTAAGAGATAGGGTCGACTGTATTTCTCAAACTCTTACTCAATATTTGACACCAACTCTGGATAGAATTTTACCAGAACAAATTCAGTAGGAGACAGGTTCTACTGTCAGAGTCTTCTGAATTACGCAAACCTGTACTTTATATTATTTCATACCAACTCAGGGTATAGGATGTGCTCTATAAGTTTTGTTTTGCGTTTTTCCACATTCGAGGTCGTATGAAAAATAATGCTTGTGGCCCTTATCAGCCCCCACGCATATTTGATCTGAATTGTCAAACTTTACTGAGTGGGGTGGAGTCTAGTCTATTTGTAGTAGCGGTTTGAAATATGGAAAGAAATTTTATTTTTCATTCAGAATTCGGCGCTCGGCTTCTC
Organism: Tubulanus polymorphus; assembly: GCF_964204645.1. Classification (NCBI taxonomy): domain Eukaryota; kingdom Metazoa; phylum Nemertea; class Palaeonemertea; order Tubulaniformes; family Tubulanidae; genus Tubulanus; species Tubulanus polymorphus. The sequence continues at coordinate 24,670,336 of NC_134027.1, forward strand.
TGCTTACCTGTCTCGGTGTAACACGGGTATCAAACTGCAGCCATCCGTCCTGAAACCAACCCTCAACAAACGGCCACTACAACCAGTTGGGTCTTGTCCCTAATTCATTTTCACTGGGGTACCCGCAGGGCTACTGTAGCAATCAAGGATTCCTAAAAGATCCAGTTCAAAATTCATCGAAAATGAACTAATTTTGATAACGGATGGCCTACTGCTCGGCATCTGGTGGGATAGCTGGCATTGCAGGTTCCCATTTATACAACATGGATACAAGTCTGATCATAGATTTGGAACAATGGTGATAAAGTATTGAATGTCTCAGGTACAGGTTCCTGGCTGAGGGCATGCAGGTTCCTCGCTGAGGGGGTACAGGTTCCTGGCTGAGGGGGTGCAGTTCCTCGCTGAGGGGGTACAGGTTTCTGGCTGAGGGAGTACAGGTTCCTGGCTGAGGGTGTGCAGGTCCCTGGCTGAGGGGCTGTAGGTTCCTTGCTGAGGGGCTGCAGGATCCTCGCTGAGTGGGAACAGGTATCAGGCTGCTGATTGATGCCTGCATGTAGACAGAGATAGATACAGATTTAGGCTCGGACAAAATTTCGCTTAAATGGCCGTAAAGTAGTTCGTTATATCATTAATAACCCACGTAACTACCCTCACATGCCATAGGCAGCATACTCTACCTGTGAGAGCGTTAATAAATCTTTGTCTGAGCTTAATTTCTATGAAGGTTGGGTGGATATGTACAGCGATTCAGATTCATTATTTCAATACGCCTAATATCTGTATGATTTTGTGTTGTATTTCAGTTTGAGTTTCTGTGTGAATGAATGTAGTACGTGCATCGTCCGTTCTTTTCTGTTTCTTGTTTTTCTCAACTCTCAAATTTCTCGGATAAGACGATTAGAAAATTGGCAAAATGGTTCTCTCTGTTTAGAAATGAACGATTATAAATGGCCAGCCTCTTAAAATCGATGTTTCTTTTTTCCTGGAATTGACTGCTGGTTCAACATCTGGTGGTTTAGCTGCATGTATTTGGTTCCCTGGTGACTGTTCAAATGAGAACTGATTTATGAATTTAGATTGAACTGATTTATAATACCAGGCCCGGGAGAAAAACCATTTTCCTCAATGTTTGATTGTATAATTGCGCCCTCAGTGTTCCTGGGGAGTCAATGTTCAAAGCAAATTTTATCTATTTTCAGATTCTGCGCCATCGCCGACCTCCAGCGGCGGAATACCGACTCCACCTCCTCCACCACCCGCTACACCTGCGGCACCGGTACCGCCTCCACCCGCGCCAACTACACCGACCAGTCCACCACCCGTCAGCGGGGGTGGTAGGCATCAACTTCTGTCGTCGATCAGCGGCTTCAGCAAATCCGGTTTGAAAAAAGCGGTGACCGTCGATAAGAGCGCTCCGAGAATATGATTCCAACTAACGTTCGAATTTAGACCTATATTTCCAAACGACATTCGAAAAATATTTCTAGATTCTAAACGTGCCGTCAAAACGAGTGAAATAATACATCGCGCGATCGTTGCTCGTATTCAATTTCGAACGCAAAAATCGATTGAGAAAGTACAATAGAACTCGATTAATTCTGATTTACCGATTCTGATTTTCCTTTAATTTCTGATGAAATATTTTGTCCATTCAATCATGTTAACTCATAATTTGGATTTTGCTCAATTCAAAGAAACACAGGCAGTCTATAGTCATCGGAATGAAGTGAGTTGTAGCTGTAGATAATTCTTTCCCAAAAAGGGCCTTACTTACCGAAGGATCCAACGCACCGTATAGTAGGGTTAATGCTATAATGGTTAAGTATATGTCGAACAAATGATATTTACCAAATTGTATTTACGACCAACACAGAATGTTTCAAAACAGTGTAAAACTGCTTGTCATCTTCCGAAATCAATTAGGAAGCAGTGATTTGTGTTTTATTTCAGCCATTGTTCAAGTCAGACAATGGTAATTGATTGATTAATTGAAGCGGTTCTAAGACATTGCATTCAATGGTATTTGGACTTCGAGTATATATTTTATAAAATATGGTACACACTTAAAGTCGGTTAAGTCGTCATAGTTGGTACGATGTTGATGACTTATCCAAATGATGACTTGTGCTTAGATAACTCATTGCGAAAATACGAAATTGGGATTCAAAATTTGAGACATTTAAGCAACATGACGTCTTAACCGAGTTTAACGGTATATATCATTGTATTGACTGATATTAATTGATGATCATAACATAATACATCGAGTAATTTTGATTTCTTATAACGACCAAAATGTCTCTTGCTGTTTTCATTAAGAATACATACAACTATCTTTAACCTTATTGTGCTATAAAGAATGTATATGGCTCTAAGCTAATTTTTTAATTGGTCTGGTTTTGTAAGACGGATTTTCCATTTTGTTTGCACAGCCATACTTAATTGTTTACGAGGCCTAGATTACAGGTTTTGAAAAAACAACCTGCTTGTTACGATGTATTGCGTTATATGATATCATTGTTTAAGTATTATTAGATGATCCTGGCTGGTATTGAGATAGTACGTACCATATACTAAACGGGCCAGGGCAAGTTTTGATTTGAGCTCTGTTACCCCTTTCAGTGCAGTGCCGTGTATAAATCAGTGATGGACTAAACTAATACACCGCACCACGGTGTATCGATTTGATTATTGATTAGTTAAACTTTTAAGTGAAATATGGCAGCATCTGTCAAGCATAATGAAATATATATCACCGCGCCGCAGAGTAGATACATTTTAGCAGTATGCCTGTTATTCAACACTCTGGGGGTGGAACTTTAATTATCTCCAGCGCTAGAACATAAGATTCGAAAGCTAAACTCAATTCTGAGTTAAAACTGGTCTAGAAAACAAACCCCTGTGCTATGTGCAAATTATATGTAGTGCCAGTAGACTTTGGTTGCTCGAGATTATTGCTCAGATGACCCATAATCGCTTCGACGAGCCTCGTGAGGTTCAAGGCAACCAGTAGAGTATATTGCAAGTGGTTCATGATTAGATCTGGGCGTGGTGTTTTCACATTTGAGTCCAATTTTGAATTAGTTGGTTTATTGTATTTGACTACCTCACCCCATATGGTATATAAGCAGCTTAGCCGTATGGGAGAAGAACACCAGGCCTCTAACCGATCTGGGAACCGAATATTCAATTCGTGAGACTGGTTCAATGGGAGGTATCCTGTGAAACTGACCCTGGGCCCATTTGTGTAGTGTGGGTATCATTTTAAATCTAAGAGTTGTGGTTTTTTTCTAGCTGGCAGTTTATATTAGTCAGACACGCTTTATTCGGATATTAAGTATACTTTCTACAAACTATGTTGTGTCCATTACTGTCCAATGTTTTATCCCTGAAGCGTTGAAATTGATACCTGCGAAACTGGTAACTTTTATGTGGAATTAACAGAGCTTTTCCAGTGTTTCTTCCTGAAATACCCCATAGAAATGGGTGCAGTTTCATGAAAAAGTTTTAATCTTAAAACGGTCAAGTTTGAAGAATTGTTTTCCTCAAATATGAAATAGGTAAAACCTAAAACTTTTTTCGTGAAACTGAGCGTAGGACCTAGTTTCAGTGTAGCTTAAGTTTGGGGATGGTTAAAATATTGAAAAATGAACTAATTTTAACTCTTAGAAGTCAAACATAACTATGACTGTGTAGGACTGGGTCGAGCGAGGCCTGTGGTGTTCGAAACACTGTATTCTTTCATTCCATATTACAATGTATTTAATCGAATTACGTATTAGTACTTTAATCAGTACTTCATATTCTATGTTTGTTACGACTGACGAAAATTTCCGGTCAGAAATATATTTACGATTAATTTACCATTAAACATTCTTTACTATCCAGGAATATCCAAATTAGGAACAGTTTAACACTCATACACTGGATAAACTTTGATACTCACAAGAGCAAGCTTTCACCTACATTCTGTAGGCATCGTCAGGCTTAATGTGACGTCATCAGATGTTGATGTGACGTCACAGCCGGATCTCGTCAGCTGGTCTGTGAAGGCTCCCGCGCGCCATCTGCTGCCTTAAGGATGTTATTCCATCCAGGGGGTAGAGCAAATCTGATGACGTCACATTAAGCCTGACGATGCCTACAGAATGTAGGTGAAAGCTTGCTCTTGTGAGTATCAAAGTTTATCCAGTGTATGAGTGTTAAACTGTTCCTAATTACGATTAATTTGTACACGTTTTTTCATCATCTTCTCGTCGATACAGATCGACTGGGTCCCGTTTCTGGGTCCGATGAAAGCGGGCCCTAGGCTCCGATTTGACAGTTGTATATGAATTTTAACCCTGTGTGAGTCGAAATTAATTTAAACTCTCTTTTCTGGACCCAGGTTCCACACAACTTCTCTTTATTCTAAATGCGTTCACTTTCACTGTAATACAAACCTGTTTAAGATGTCACGTCACTTAAAGCCCCGAACACACTATGCGATTTATCGCACAAATAGATCGCTATTTGTGATCAAACAGATGGCTGCGTCCAGCAAACTTAAAATTGTGGATGTTGTTGCTGGTCATTGATTGGTTCGATTTCGAGTGGTTCGCGGCGAAATTCGTATCTCACGGACACACTGTGCGAAAATATCAAACATGTTTGATCGGTGCGATTTTCGCATGCGACGGATCGCACGCGAAAATCGCCTGCAGCCGACCGAACACACTACGCGAATTTCGCTGCGAAATCTGTAATCGCAGACGCTGTGCGAATAAAATCGCATAGCGTGTTCGGGCCTTAAGCCGTTGGATTAATCGGCATATTCATCACCCCAACTTGACCGCATTTCAGGTCTCGAGTAAAGTTAACCCCTTCATTGTCTACACCGCAGTGCGATGTATAAATCGGCGATAGGCTTTATTAGTGAACCGCATAATCATGGTTTATTGATGTTATTTAGTAATTAGTTTGTATCTCTATTGAAAGATAGCTGCACCTGTCAAATATTGTTCAATATTAGTTACGAATAATACACCGCACCGCGGTGTAGACGCACTATGCCCATTATTCAACACACAGGGCTTAGCTCAAGAGTTCCGAAATTAAGTGATCCATTAATCGAACCCGCAATTGTGGAATACGAGCGAAGTAAATTGACGCGCCAATTCAAGTCATCTCATTTCTAAACCCTACTGGTGAATCCGGTTTTTAGAGAATGTGCTAATCCACATCTGTACAATCGGGCGTTGATGATTTTACTAATCAAGATTATAAAGTAAAGATATTTCATGTCGATAATGTTTCTCTATATTCAGTCTATATTTTATTGTAACGTTACGAAATAAAGAATATATTTGAAATAAACTCGGCTATTTAATCTCCCCTTGGATTTATACACCAGATTCCTCTATTGCGCTCCTCACGCCAACCCACCAAAAACTGTCAGGGTGAAATCCTCTTGAAAGAAAATCATATCTACTATATTTAATCTTTGACTACCGAAGTCGACGATTCAATTTTATTTACAAAATTCTTTAGTTATACATTAATTCACAGCATATATACATATATAAACGTTACGTTGAGTTTTAATTTGAATTTCTATTGTTCATAATGAACTTAAATTCAGAGATAGGTTTCCATAGAGGAGTAATTGTCGAATTCTCGAAGAATAAGCCTACATCATGCAGAAAAACTAGAGTTTCGACTCAATTCTATGAGCCGATTTCTTGTCAGTTTTGAAGATGGCTGATAGAATCGAATAGAAATGCCGCTCATTTTGAAAATTTTTACGCATTATTGTCGATGTTTCTTCAATTGTAGTATTCAGAAAGTTAACAGCCATCAGTTTCAAATCTTGACAGCAACTTAAACTTTTTAAAACCATTTTTAACACGCACGGCGCAACATTTTCTCGGATTCTCGCGGTCAAAGTTTCATATTTCCTCTCTTAATAGATCATAGCACCATTTTAAATATCATCCGAAGTTTGATGAGATTTTGAAACTGTTATCGACATAAATGCTACTACGATGACTAGGAAAGCGTCTCGCCTTTTGTCACCTAGAATAGATAAACAGCAAATTGATTACAAGAGGAAAGCATCGACTGTAAGTTCAGTGGAACCTAGTTACAGCGAACTTCAATGGACCACAAAATCTGTTCGTTATAACCGATTCACTGTTGGTAATCTAAGTACTGAAAGTTATCAAATCTTTTTCACTTGGGACGAAATTTCACTGTACTATTAGAAGACGTACAAAATATGTTTTTTTTTTCAACTCCATTTTACATTTGGGCGTAGAAAATTCCCTTCAAATCAGCCAAATTTCCACTTTTCAATCTTATCTTTTTAAGTATTTTGCAAGTAGGGAAACCCCCTCCCCTTAGTTTCGAGTTCAACTCCGAATTACACTATTCAGTTGAAACTAAACATACCCGAGCTTCAATGTACTCAATTCTTCTTTCTAACGACGTCAGTTTTTCGTTTAACATCGCTAATCTCGATCTGCACGACATATCTACAAAATAACAACTTAATGTTACAGCTATCCATCAACAGATAACCTGCGGGTAACAACGATACAGTTGTCAGTGCCAATCTGCAGCCTGGGCACAGCACACCCTGGGCCCTGCACCTTTAAACCCTTACATGTTACGTGCTAAATGACAATTCTTGATATTTTTGATAGTCCACATTTCACATGTAGGCCTATATTTGTTTAAGGAAATCTGCCCGATCTGCTGTGACAAACAGAAACTAGTAGGCCTATAGGGTAGGTATAGTCAGTTACCTGACTGTGGTTTAGTTTCACGATCGGATATTTTCACAAACCACAAGTGGTATAAGCCCATCCGATTACTAAAAGCTTACCACCAACGATTAGGTAACTAACTATGGTAGGTGGTTAGTAGTAAGCACAGGGACTTGTCACGACTGATAATGGATGAGACCAATGATGGGGGTACCAGTATCCCTGCAACTGTATAATAAAATAACAAGGGTGGCAACAAATTTTCAATCTGACAATGACTTCTCCACTTCAATCGACTGTAATTCCAAAAATTCTCAACCGATTCACATGAAATAAGCTTTAATACAACCTAGAAGACTTTCTGTTTCGAACGAGCCTACAACCACCACTCTCCGACAATTATCTCACAACGAAATCACCTTTTTTTGACGAGAGATAGCTCAAAATGGAGGTGTACCGATTCTATGGTGGACAGCAAAATGGTCGTTTTTTTCAATTCAAACGATGATTTCTATGTGAGATCTTAGAGATAACCCCAACAAACCATACATTTTTTTAAACTACGCGGTCATACCTGTACGCTAATCTCATTTATTTGTATAATCCACGCGATGGGTGAGCTCACAAGCTCAAAATCGAAAATGAGGACGAACACGGCGTTCAACTTGTCATCAACTGGGCGGCCATTAATCACGTGATATCGTAGTAACAAGCTAAATATTTCACGCGCATTGATTGGCTTAGAGATTTCGAAAAACATTACAAAATTTATTAAAAGTTCTGTTAATTAATAAAATATCCGTATTATGAAAATATAGTGCAACATTCGTCTGAGGGGTGGTATTATTAGCAAATATTTCCTTTTTTCAAGTCTACAGACGTAGACTTGTCGCGGTTCTATTAACATAGCCCGAACCTGCACGTCACGTGATTAATGGCCGCCAGCGCGATAGTGCGAGGTGACTTTTTCATATATTTGTTCGATTTTGAGCTTGTGAGCTCACCCATCGCGTGGATTATACAAATAAATGAGATAAGCGTACAGGTATGACCGCGTAGTTTAAAAAAATGTATGGTTTGTTGGGGTTATCTCTAAGATTTCACATAGAAATCATCGTTTGAAGTGAAAAATACGACCATTTTGCTGTCCACCATAGAATCGGTACACCTCCAATTTGAGCTATCTCTCGTCAAAAAACGGTGATTTCGTTGTGAGATAATTGTCCTAGAATGGTGGTGAAAGGCTCGTTGGAAGCAGAAAGTCTTCTAGGTTGTATTAAAGCTTATTTCATGTGAATCGGTTGAGAATTTTTGGAATTACAGTCGATTGAAGTGGAGAAGTCATTGTCAGATTGAAAATTTGTTGCCACCCTTGTTTTTTATATTATACAGGGATAGTGGTCCTGGTTATTGATATTGGTTTTATTCATTCACTATCAATTGTGACAAGTCCCTGTGGTAGTAAGTAAGTGATTGAGATCAGCAGAATAGCTTTTAACAAATAGGTTAGAATGCAAGAATCTACTCTAGTCACACTCGGCTCGTATTTGAAGTTTAGGGGTGAACTGGAGCTTAGAATAGATCATCCAGTATCCCAGCCCCAGTGATATTGGTGTGAGGTGTAAGCGATTTAAACCCAGACTACTACACTTGTCACAACAACGTCAACGAAGGAAATGTCACCTCGAAAATAACGATTATCCGTTTAGTTCGAATATTCAAAACTTACCAAACGAGTTCAAAAAGTCAGCAATCCGTTTGATGTTACAAGTGATCATCTCTATTTGTTCTCTGTTGTCCCAATCTTGACGTATTTGTCGTTGAATATGACTACTCCCTCCAGTACTCATAGGCGCCGCCATTTTGTTTAGTGCTGGCTCATCGTGCGGATGACTCCGAAGGCTATTCATACGGAACCGGGAATTCCTCCGAAGGCGGTCGGTCGGGCACTCAAACTCAATACGGTGGGAAATAGATATATTCTTTTTTCGTTCGAGCGAAATAATCTTTTCGTTCGAACGAAATGATTTTGTTCGAACGCGGAAAAAGATTTCGTTCGAGCGAAAATTTTCTCACCGGCCCCTCCGGGGCTCCGTATATTCTAGTTGGGTTTTACCAACATAAAAAAATATTGTGATTGTTTATTATAGTCTTTGATTTAAAAAAAAAGTAAAATACTACCTCGTTGCGAATTTGATTCCGAATCATCAGGTGCGAGGGAAAATTATCACTAAGTCTTCTGTTTCATATATTTGTTATTCTTTACATGAAAAAATTATTACCGGTATTTGTGATTGCATAATTGGAAAGTAATACAATTTTCTAAGGTGTGCTCTGTAAACTGTAGCTGAGGAATCATTTCAGCACCGGCCCTGGGCGTGGAAGGCGATTCCTTTATCATTTCTTTTTTCTTTGATGGACACTAACTAGATGGTGCAATTATCTAGACACCGTACTGTATTTCATTTGTTATAAAAGCATGTGAACCCTAAAATGGTATTCTAATCTTATTGTTATTGTAGGAACCACGTCCGCCAAGTGTTATCCGTACGGACATTCGGTTTGCGAGGTCCATCACTATAGAATTTTATTTTCGTAAGAAATGAAACATATAAAACTTACATGTCAATAATCATACAACACATATATAATTTATCTATACACGCGCGCTGTAAGATTCCACTTAAATCATTCGAACTGAAAACTGAGACCAGTTCCAGCCAAACGATCCTCGTGAATTTTGTCGATGATTCCACATTGCTCGTCTGTAAAATAGTTTTTCCAGTCTCCGATTTTGCCTTTTCGAATAAAAGGGAAGATACTATTGTCCTGATACGGTGAGTGGCTGTGATTAGTCATCGGATTGTCTCTCATACTTTCGAAACTCGTCTGTTCAATGATATTATCGATTTTATCGACAGACAGAGTTTTACCGAGGAAGGCGCAGATTTTCAGGATGTTTGATTTCTGGTCGGTGACCATATCCTCGTATTTCAGGAATAGAATGTTATCGCGATGTCGCTGGTTCCACCAACCCAGAACGTGGTCGTAGAAATCTCCGCAGAATATTTTCTTATGCAAGAAAAGTTGGAAGAAATCATCCCACGAACCTGAAAATGAATAGAATTTAGTTTTATACAGCGTTTAGGCCATAATTCTGGGACCAGCTGCTCAAAACTGGTTACGTAACTCTAACCAGTGGATGACATGGCAGCATTTATCCGCCAGTTATCTTTAACCAACTTTTAAGCACTGACCCCAGCTGTTTATCAGCAAAATGGCTGCGTCTAGGCCCCCTACCTGGAAAATTACCAAAGCCTTTACACGACTTGTAAAAGTGATAATACGAAACTAAAGTATCTTTCGGATTTCTCATGACGTAGATAATCTTAGCCTTTCTCTCGATCGCCTCTTTCGGGAACATGTCAAACGGCATATGGCTGTGCATAATGCGGGGTCTAGGTATTTCCTCGGCTAATTGAAACCAATCGGGGCAGTCGATGAAAGGGCATCTTTCGAAGAGTGGTTTTTGTCTGGCGACTTCATCGTTTCCATAAATCAAAGACACTGTTTCTTTCGTTAAATTGGTCCCTGTAAAACATAACCGGATTTGCTAGCCAGATTCGGAAGTTCTTCACTTGACTTTATCATGATACATGTATGTAACAATAAAGAAAACCTTACAATCTATTTCAGGTTTGAAACACGAAATTTTGTAACTTCTGCCTATCCTAAGAGTTTGCTTATGGTTTCACCTTCATTCTCGATTTTCAACACAGCTTCTCACGTTGAAATACTGGATGAAAAGTGAAGTTAAAACTCACCAGTTTTCGGATAGCTGGCCACAAAACAATCGTCATCGAAAACTTTGCAATTGCGAACTTTGTCGAGAATTTCAGGAGGCGCGAAATGCCCACCGATAAATCCGTGTTCGACGATCTCGAATTGGTCAGGAATCTGCCACAGAGTCGAGGACTGCTTTCCATCCGCGGTATCGATACAGTTAGTTGACATAACGATGAACCTAAAGCGAAACAGTCTAAATGTCTAAATGACTAAATGTATATGTATATATTGTGTCACGCACAGCTTGGTGTTTTCATAATAACATAGGTTATTACACACGATTTCTAAAGATCCGAACAGTCGCAATCCGTGGTCGCAATAATATATACATTATCGTGTAAGTTAGAAGAAAAGAACAGGTTCAAAGTTTTATGATCCAATTTGAATCGATTATTCCTGTGCGTGAACGCGTCATTTTACAAACGACAACCGTAAATCGATGTACAAAGTCACAGGTCTATAGCCCAACGCACACGGCACCGAAAAAACGTTTTCGTGGAAAAAAAAACGTTTTCGATGTTTTTTGCTATGCCGTGTGCGTTGGAGGCAAAACACTAAACGCCGAACTGAAAAACGTTTTCTGCTCGCGAAAAACGTTTTTCACGAGCGAAAAACGTTTTTCGCGAAACAAGCACTGCTTGATTTGCGAAAAACGTTTTGTGTAGTCGAAAACGTTTTTCGTCCCGTGTGCGTTGAACGTTTTATCGTTTGCGGGCAAAACGTTTTACGAAAAACGTTTTGTGAAAACGTGTTTTCTGTTTCGGCGAAACAAATGTTTTGCCGTGTGCGTTGGGCTTATATGTGTACACATACAAGCTATTTGGCAAAATATTATTGGCAAAGATGTAGAATGTCTTCCTGTGATTATAATTATATAATGAGCTCTATTTGAACGTCGAAATGTTATATTGTATTGAGTATCACTAGAAGACGTATTGTTATATTAATGGATGTATGATTATATCAGAAGCGGCAGGCATAAATCGAAATGAGTAAATCGCAAGTTGTGCATTACCCAAATTGCAAGTAAATCGGATTATTCGGTCATAATGGCGGATGTATGTACACACGATTTGGAAGTCTGGTGGAATGACGAAGCTATCTACGATCTGTGTAGGGCCGGCGTGAATTTCATCGGCGGCTACAAGCGGTCAATATAAAGAATAAACATATTATAATTTCAATATTCAAATGTTTTAGAAAATATGTCCGATATTAGGGGTATGCGGGTTTCATGAGATTAGCAATTTATAATAGCATAGCTGTCATATACGGCTCCGCGTCCTCGGATGGCAAGTGTATTAGGTGACAACTCAATTCTTTATTGATCCATAAAATTCCCAAATTCAATTAAGTTACAAATTTTACAATAAGAAAATACAACATACAAAACACATGCGTAATTCATACAGAATAACATAAACAAGTTATTTTAAATGACATTAAGTGGACATCGAGTGGCAGCAAAACCGACCGGGCTAGGCCACACGAAATGCTCCAGTCATGATGGGCAGACATCAGGCGAACTGCTTTCCTCAACCATGGAGCGGCAATGGAGTTGTAGACCAGCTTAGAGGCAAAAGTGAATGAAGTCGGTCGCAAGTTATCAAATATTGACAATTTTCAGTAAAATAGATTAACCCACTACTCAAGTCGAAGACCTAGGCTCGTATCACCTACCCAATCGCCAAATCTCATAATTCCTCAAATTTCTTAAAACTTCAATTTCAAATTTGCAATTCCACATTAGCTTATCCCAAAAATTCTACATTTTTTTTCGCAGGCGTCAAATAATTTATTAGAATTAATTTTCTTGTTTATAATAATACAACACAATATTAGATTTGTACTTTTGTATATACAGAAAAGAATTATCCATTTGTATCGCAATATCAAATGCGTTCGCCAGAAACAGGTGATGACTTCCAACAGAACTGTTTTGAGACGAATTCTGGGCCCCAGGGAATCAATATATCACGAGGGAGATAGGGACGGGAATTTTTCACACTAAAGGTACAAGAAAGGTGCTAAATAAATGCACGTCCACGAAACGACTATTAGATTCTCTGACTCGGATTAACACAACGCTAAAAAATTGATACCTTTCATCCTTCCTGCTGAACTGTGTACATTACTTTCTAAAATCATGATCAAGTTAATTATAACATACCCGGCAGCTAAAGAAATTAACCGATTACAAATTTCCTTGCGGTTTCTAAATTGACCTGGCCGATTAGGAGAAAATTAAGGTTCATTTTCAACCTAACGCCTAACAGGCTTCTCGCGTAAGAATCTAATATAATAGCGACAGTGAGTTTTAATAACGGGGAGACCTCGGCGTGACGGATAATCATTAATCAGTTTTGAAATCGATCCTGAATGACAATTAACGCTTGTTTCATATGCATGTGTCGTATAGCCGCGCGGGTGCGGGCGGCGGCGGCGCGCCCTGTGATTTCACACCCGTATCCACTGTCGCGCACTCTCTGCGTGTGACAGTAACCAGTAGCAACCGATTTACAGCGACTTACACCACTGCTCCATCCGCCTCTCCTCAACTGAAAGGTACTAACTCACGTCTCTATAAGTGTAAGTGTTTATACGTCTCTGATATCGAAATGGATTCGTCTTCGTACCGTTTGTTACAGGTGGGATTTCTAAATTCGTTGTTGTCGCGCACGTTAGTTCAGAGGCTGGGGGCCAACGCGAGGGTGCTAACGTATTGTGTTCGGGTTGGAAAATCGTACGTTCTTAATTAAAACCACTTCTTAAATAAACATCTCTGTGCAAAAATACGCGAGTGCCGCTAATCAACAAGACGCTTATGTAAATTATTCGCAAGATTTTCCGATTTTCAACATGTGGGAGAGTAGCCGATTTCTTAAATGAAAAGCCCCGTATTTACTGGACTGTGCATCTTTCTTCACTCTGTATCTTTTCTTTTTACATTCATTCATTTATTTTTCTATCCATGTTTCGTTTCGAAACAAAAGACGGAAATGATTAACATACGTAGAACGTATCTTAATAATCGAATGATTTTTATAGTAGAAACTACTTGTAGTGCACTTCAATAAATCCAATAGATAATCAATTACATTTATGATCAAAAGATCCACGATTTATCAATATTCATTTCATGCAACTTTCTGACTAAATGTGCACGATTTCAATGTTTACGTAAATCCGTTATGGGGCAATCCCACGTACCGGAAGTGTCTGTCAGATTATTGACTTTTCTTTTGTTTATCTAGAAATAAGGAATTTTCCCAGTTATTTATTTGATCGATTTGATTTTGTTTGATTTGATGTCCCTTACAAACCAAACACACGTCTACCGGGAACGAGACGGGGCCGGGTTTGATTTTAAAACCGAAGTGGACAGTTTGATGGGACTCGTTATAGTTACATCGCGTTTCCCCGAGAAGCTTTTTCATCAGATATACAATTTCTGCGTCTATTTCATTTAGTTTTAAATAATGTTTACAACGATTGTGACCTTGAGATAAGAAAAATAACGAACCGCGATATTTCACAATTTTTAAAAGTATAACCGTCATGAAATAACCGGTAATAATCACGTTTGTGTTCGAATCCCATATTTTATTTTACCTAATATGGAATTTCGTCGCAATTAAAAGATAGTTTGAGGGAAAGTCTTCTCTAGTAGTTTGAAATACGCTTCGATCAACGACTACGATATAATCAATTACATATGCGTATGTATAGACCCGTGCGATCGCTGCAGTAAGGCTGATCTTCGTTTCGCGAATAATGAACGGTCGTATAATTGAAAAGCAATCTATATCCATGGAAATATGTTTCCGGAAGAAGTAATCGCAGCAAAAGATATCGCTACAGAATTCTAAATCAATCTCGATAGACTACGAGAGTATAAAAACGACCTCCAGCGAATGAGTACCGGAATTCTGTATAGCAAGTGTAAGACACTGTATGGTATCAGTCCGTTTCATCAATCACCCCATATAATCGCGTACTCTTCCCTTTAGATAGAATAGCGACATTAGTAATTATAAATCCTTCAAGAAATTATTAATCTGATAACATATGTTTCATCAGTATTGTTTGATTTCTACTGTTAGATTTTCATACCCGCCCGAACAGTGAACATGAATCTCCATCGTCATCTTCATTCTTATCGTTTGCCTCCTCTAGATTTCTACTTAACGGTAGTTTACGTCGTCGCCTGCTGCCTTCTGGTGATGTACATCGTGGTGAAGCGATCTTTACTAGGACCCGGGCCTAGCAAGGTGGACTTCCACAGGACTGGATTCTGATGCAGTGCGGCTGTTCGGTGTTTGCAGACGATAATACATATCAAACAACTGTTGCAGGTATAAAGCAAATTGCAAGGGCGGATATAAAGAAATTGGGGCTGGGTTTAAATGGAAGGAGATTTCTTGCATAGATCTTGGAGTAACTTGGAGGTCTGATTACTTCAAGCATAGATGAAGCGGTCCCGCCATCGGCCGCAGGCGGGGTCTGATCATCGAAGGTAAGCCCAACGCGCACGACGTCGGGATATGCGAAAACAGGAAACGCCGACAGAAACATTGTTTCCGAGTGTTTCGCTGTGTCGCGTGCGTTTACCAGAAACGAGAAGCATGGTTTCGGAAACAACTTTTCCGAGATCAAATTGTTTGCTTCCGTCTTTCCCTGTGTCGTGCGTGTTGAGCTTGAGGAGAACGCCATGCGTTTAAAGATCCAGTATCAAAGCCTTCATCGTGATATTATGATAGAGCATTTTCGATATGAGTATCCTGTTGATTTGAATTAATACTCGCATGATATGCGCCCGATCTATTTTTGGAAATTTTGCATGCTTTTTAATGATACTCTTATACTTCGAACGGATTCAGTTTATCTACAGCCGAGGAAATACTCGTTGAGAAGCGGTCGACTTTTTGGAACGCCGCAGATACAACGCCTTTTCGATAAATCATCTTCAATTCTAATTTCGTATCTGAACTATATTTACAGGGAATGAATGAAATGATATCATATAGGAAATAGAAGTTTAGACATTGTAACTGAGGTGTTGTTTTTAGAAACGATGGATTTAAGAACATGGCCGTGTCAAAGTGGGTAAAAAGTGTGTGGAATACGTCATCATCAGAAACCGGTTACAGAACGGGAAACAAACCGGAACCGTTAATGGTCGCCGAATCACTGCTAACTGAATTAGACTTTCAAATCAGGTACGAATTGAAGGAAACGCGACTGATGGCATTTTCTGCGAACAGCTTGTATAATTACTATTCCTTCGCAGCAGCAGTGATCATTTCTGTGCAGACGGCGTGTATATCAATTACGCATGACGTCATCGTTTGACTTAAGGCTGGTTTTCACGAGCGGTTTCCGGCTATACGTGAAAACGATTTCAGCGGCACGCATTTTCACGAAGCTGCTTCCAGCCAGCTTTTTCTTGCGGCTTTTTCCAGCTACGTGAAAACCAGTATAGCTAAAAATAACTAATAGAAAGGGGTTACAAATAACCAATTTTGAGTGGGAGATATAACAATGAAAGACATATTATGATGATAACTTGGAGATTCTTGCCATGAATGTTGCATGTTGTGCATTCTGGTCTGCATACAACCCTCATTATTTCCCCTCATAGATCCGTCCCTATAAGAGCCCTATAAACAACATGAGTTGAAGGTTTCTGTAGCTTTCTTACATGAGGGGAAGGGTGCCCATTGAGTCTGATGAAATGGCCCATTTTAGGGGTGCCCCTCCTTGAATGAGTAGCTCTGTCCCTGCAAAGCTAGGTTCCAATGACAAAAGTTGTAGAAAGATATATATAATGTACATCAAACGCCCATCAAAAGTAAAACTGTGAAAGCGGTCAAGAGTTTAAACATTGATTTCTATTTTAATCTTTGAAGGGATTTGGAAAAATTATCCGCAGAACGGGAGCAAGAAACTCGGCGCAGACAAACCGGGGTCGACTACTCGTGGCTGATGACTCGGTGCCCGGCGAAATCTTACCAGGTTCCGCAACTGGAGAGGTTGGGCCTAGAGGAGCTGTGTTACAAGGTAAAACCGTGCGAATGCGGGCCGATCATCGAAGAGTTCCGTAGGTGTTTAGAATCGCCGCGCAACCCGACGGAAATGCCTCACCTGTTGCGCACCGTTATACACAAACAGTTAGACCAGCGCCCGAAACCGGAGACGCTGCTCGGAAACTGGGTGAAACGGACGACCAGTTTAACGAATTTGAGATCGAGGAAACGCACGAAGATCTCGCCGGTTTACGACGACGACGACGAAATCGACGAACTCGAAATGCAGACCAGCGAGTCGGATAGTTCTTCGTCGTTCAATAAAAGTCTTCCGATATTCACAGTGCAACACGAAATACAATCAGACGTTTAGAAATATCGGTGAAATGTAATAGGGTTTTTTCCTTTGAAATTACGAATCAACTCAGTCGGCGCCCAGTTCGGTTCTACAATATTGTGAGTTCTGAATTCGAGTCCAAAATCGAACTATGTTGTAGAGGGCCGTACCTATAGCATTCGATTATTCGAGAAACCTGAAAAAGGGCAGTTCTTTTGGATGTAGAAATGCAAAAAGGACACTTTTCCAAAACTGCCACCTACGCCCCAGCTATGTACGGCCCTGGCTACACGTTCTGACGACAAATCCTAAAATGTGCGGTCGTAGTTTTTAGCGCTCAAACTTAAGATTGGTTTTCGGATAAAATGGCTTTTTTGCCTTGTCTAAATCAAAGGATCTCGTGAGGGTTTCGCTGATCGGTGAATTATATAGAAAAACCACACGTTGCTATATTTGTACGAAGTTGTTCACTGCGACCAGCTTTTCATTTACAGACTCGCTATTAAAAGTTTCTTCAAGGGATTGTTTTAGCAATTATAAATACGCGCGCGTTACTGAGAATGAGCCTTATTTCTATTGGAAAGCGCTTAAAATGTTCCTCATTAAGCGGCTCGCATCGTAGCCGAAATCGCGCCAGAAGGGAGCGATATTCTGAGAAAAATTCAATTCAAATCAATAATCCCTTTATTGTACAAGATACACCGTTCGGGTCGAGATGTTCGGAGTGACAGAATAGTATTTACAAACCATAAACATTTTACATTAATATAATGATAAGTATAGAACAAAAGCAGTTTCTTGTCAGCTACCAGAGTTTAAAATTTCAAAACCTTAACAGATGTATTCCATGACATGCAAACAAACGGCAGTATTTTCAAGTATAAGGCGATGCTCAATTGATATTCTGTATCAATATTCTCTGTATTATTCACGTTGCTTTCCTCATCAATGTACATATCCTTTGCCCGCCATCTACAAATTGTGCGCGATTAATACATATATATATATATATATATTTGTTCACTTTAAAACGTTGTAAATTACTTTAAAAGCATTTTTAACAGCACAAGAATTTCATTTTATAAATACATTTTATGTTAAGCATAACGATGCATTATATAGATAGATTGGTGGCTTCATGAAAAGAAAAAAATGGGGTAGGGCCGGGTGATCGCTGAATGTGTAGAACTGACGCTTGCGTCATGCAAGCGCTTCCTTTTGTTGATTTCTCGCGGGGAATCGTGACGTCATAGTTTGTCTGTCAACCAGTTTCGTCCGGAAACTGAACTGAAACAACAAAAGATAATCATGGGATTTAGAACCCCGAGGGGGTCGAGGGAACTAATGATGCTAATGATGCTAATCACTTACCGGTATATATATAGATAGTGTTTGACACAGAGTCATAGTTTGACCAACAATACGGGGCGTAAAGTCACGTGGCTGCAAGACCTTTATATATCATGTTCAAATCCAAAATGATATCCAACCTTACGCCCGGCAGTTCCTGCTGGTTTGACCCATTTGGGTACAGTCAATATAGATCGCAGAGGTTGCGCCTGGTGTAGGGAGGTGGGTGCCAATAATTTCAGTCTCTTAGTAAATCAACCTTTCGATGCCCAATGTTCGATGAAGCTTGCACCCCCCTACAATATCTCTACCCATAATGCCAAAATGAGGCACGTCCCATGAAGACTATGGTCAATATTTAATTGGTCAAATTTTGGGTCGTGTCGGGTTTAAAATAATCGAAAATTCGCAGAAACAAACGAGAAAAACAATATCAGCGACGAAACTTATTTGTATTCAAAATTTTCAGTTGGAATTTTCTTCTAAATATATATTGCGTACTGTGTTTTAATGTATATCGTTGATTTTTATGTGTTAGAAATACAAATTTCAAATTCTCAGTAACCGTTATTATTAACCGTTATCGTTGTCAACTTCGCGCCGTTGCAGATTCTTACTCATCGGTGTAATGACTATCAACAAAATTCAATGTATATTTATTCATATAGAGATAGATATATTTTTGTTAGATGATTTGCCCAAGAGATTCTCAATAAATTGTATATCAATGTTTCCTCTAATGTACATTCATTTCGATTATTTCGACGAAAGGATCTACTATGTCAACGATCTCTCATCAATCTCATAGTTGATGTGTTGGAATCCTGGGGCCAGTTGCACAGTCGTGACTTAAGTCCAAAAGTGGTCTTAAATCTTAAGACTGATCTTAAGTTGTTAGATTGTCTATAGAACTAAGTTGGTCTTAGACTGGTCTTAAGTCGAAGCCATGACTATGCAACCAGCCCCTGGTGGTAGCAAGTCGGTCGGTCAGTCTTTTATTGTCTCTCCATCAATCCATGGTTAATGTGTTTGAATCCTAGTGGTAGCAGTCAGTCAGTTAGTCTTTCACTGGTATCTCATCAATCAAGGGTTCATGTTTGAATCCTGGTGGTAGCAGTCAGTCAGTCTTTCACTGGTATCTCATCAATCAAGGGTTCATGTTTGAATCCTGGTGGTATCAGTCAGTCAGTCTTTCACTGGTCTCTCATCAATCCAGGATTCATGTGTTTGAATCCTGGTGGTAGCAGTCAGTCAGTCTTTCACTGGTATCTCATCAATCAACGGTTCATGTGTTTGAATCCTGGCGGTAGCAGTCAGTCAGTCTTTCACTGGTCTCTCATCAATCCAGGATTCATGTGTTTGAATCCTGGTGGTAGCAGTCAGTCAGTCAGTCTTTCACTGGTCTCTCATCAATCCAGGGTTCATGTGTTTGAATCCTGGTGGTAGCAGTCAGTCAGTCTTTCACTGGTATCTCATCAATCCAGGATTCATGTGTTCGAATCCTGGTGGTAGCAGTCAGTCAGTCAGTCTTTCACTGGTCTCTCATCAATCACGGGTTCATGTGTTTGAATCCTGGTGGTAGCAGTCAGTCAGTCTTTCACTGGTATCTCATCAATCACGGGTTCATGTGTTTGAATCCTGGTGGTAGCAGTCAGTCAGTCTTTCACTGGTATCTCATCAATCCAGGATTCATGTGTTTGAATCCTGGTGGTAGCAGTCAGTCAGTCAGTCTTTCACTGGTCTCTCATCAATCACGGGTTCATGTGTTTGAATCCTGGCGGTAGTAGGTCAGTTCTTCACTGGTCAGTGGTTACAGTCAGTCAGTCTTTCACTGGTATCTCATCAATCCAGGATTCATGTGTTTGAATCCTGGTGGTAGCAGTCAGTCAGTCAGTCTTTCACTGGTATCTCATCAATCACGGGTTCATGTGTTTGAATCCTGGTGGTAGCAGTCAGTCAGTCTTTCACTGGTATCTCATCAATCACGGGTTCATGTGTTTGAATCCTGGTGGTAGCAGTCAGTCAGTCTTTCACTGGTATCTCATCAATCCAGGATTCATGTGTTTGAATCCTGGTGGTAGCAGTCAGTCTTTCACTGGTATCTCATCAATCAAGGGTTCATGTTTGAATCCTGATCGTAGCGATCAGTTTTTCACTGGTCTGTGTTAGCAGTGAGTCGGTCTTTTATGGCCTCTCCATCAATCCAGGGTTCATGTGTTTGAATCCTGGTGGTAGCAGTCAGTCAGTCTTTCACTGGTCTCTATCAATCCAGGATTCATGTGTTTGAATCCTGGCGGTAGCAGTCAGTCAGTCAGTCTTTAACTGGTCTCTCATCAATCAAGGGTTCGAATCCTGGTGGTAGAGTTTCGTTCAAATGTTACAAGGGCTAATCCTCAAGCGTTATAAGAAAAGAACAGATAACGTATTTGGTGAAAATATTGAAAATCCGTACGAATTTTTGTTTTATTCATATTTTGATCATTGATTGGCATTTTGACAACAAACTGAACTCACACATATACCAGAGGAATGTACGAATAACATAATAATAATAATCATAATAATAATAATAATAATGTAAATAATAAGAATTTTATGTATATATATACATATACACGGGTGGGGTCTATATTGACTGAGACTAAATCATAAAATAGAATTAACTCTTTAAAAATGTTAGAATCGCTGAGAATTCTCCACGCAAAATTTTTGATCGCAAAAGTTTTTGATCGACAATCAACTCAACTGACTGACTTTAATCAAACAGTGAAACTTCATTTCATAACAAACTCTGTTGGTAGGAAATTCTGACCCAAAATTCTGTACTACCGAGGTATGTACATACAGTGGAAACTCCGTAGAAAAAATAATTCATCAGATTAGACAAAACTAGAATTTTGAGTCCCAAGTTTGGGACAATTCGAGTGAACTATCGGTTTTAACCAACAGATTTTCTGGTCTCATGAAGTTCTCGGCTTCCACCGTTTGCAAATTCCGACGCAACTTTGATCCAGGAGTTCAACTCTTTCATGAAACTGGACCCGCAGTATTAGCCTGACCGAATGAACGAGCATCTCACAATTTATCAATTGATTCGAGCAGGACAAAAAAAAAATATGTTCGCGAAGTACAAACAAATATATCACAATTTAATAAAGCATTTACGATTATGACGAAATTACGATTTTTAAGTACACAACAAAAAACGCAAGAAGATCTCAACACTCAAAATTTCTACTTTATGTAGACTAATAATAATACAGCAACGGATATTGATATAATATAACGTAGAGGATTATTGATTTCTTCCTTAATCTATCGTTTAATAAACCGACGTAGGTCAACCTCGCGACTGCCAACGACTCTCTGCGACGAGACGACCGATCTGCCATTCTACTTTCCGCGGCCGCTAGTCGCCTAGCTACGAAATAGAAAAGTCGCCCATTCTGCACCACGCATGCGACAGACAAGAGACTGGTCGTCACTGACCATCGTATCACAGACAACCTATGCAGCCATTTGTGACAACACACAGATCGGGGTCACAAACAAGCAGTCACAATTTGACCTACTCCCGCCTTTTATTAACTAATATTGAGTATTATAGTATTTTTCATCAAACTTGTTTCTCCAATTACAGGCAGATGTAATACATGCGATACATGCACATGTGCATTATATGTCAACATATACATATACATATACATATACATATACATATACATATACATATACATATACATATACATATACATATACATATACATATATATATATATATATATATATATATATATATATATCTACATTATTATTCCATAGAGAATATATATCCATGATTAAAGCACCACCAGTGGCAATCACGGGATTATATTAAAATCACAATGATATGTCATTGCCCGATTACGATTTGATTACACAATTGATTATATTCCACTACAAAAACAAAATCAAAATATATAATTCATGAAATTAAATTTTCATTTTCATATTTGCCACATTTTCCGCAATCACAATTCATTCCTATGTTTGTTTTTTCTCTTTTCAAGTCGGTTTCATAGACAGAAAGCACTTTATACGTTCCTTAGAACTTTAATACCTGGGGCTGGTTTCATCGTCTGGTATTTCCTTTAACTCGGGGGTAACTTAATTGAAAATGAATTGAGTCAGCCCGCAGGTTAAAGGTATTACCGGTCTGTAAAACTGGCCCCTGGTCTATGAAAATGGGGCTGCAGGTTAAGGATTCATCCCTAGGTTTATCGTTAATACCTGGGGCCGGTTTTATAGACTGGTATTACCTTTAACCCGGGGGCTAACTCAATTGATTACCAATTGAATTAGCCCGCGGGTTAAAGGTAATACCAGTCTTAAAAAACCGTGCCCTTGACTATAAAACTGGGGCTGCAGGTTAATGATTCATCCACAGGTTTAATTTTAATACCAGGGTCCAGTTCCACAGTTGGGAGTTTTGACTCAGAGTTAACTCATTGAAAATGAACTAACTTTAACTCAGAGTTAACTCTAACTCACAACTGTGGAACTGGGTCCCGGACTATAAAACTGGGGCTGCAGGTGGTTAAGGATTCATCCCTAGGTTTAATCTTAATACCTGGACTATAAAACCGGGGCTATAAAACTGGCCCCTGGTCTATGAAACCGGGGCTGCAGGTTAAGGATTCATCCCTAGGTTTAACTCTTTATACCTATGAATCACCCCTAGGGCCGGGCAATCACCTATGAAACCGACGAAAATAAATGCTTCAAATACAGAAGTTGATTATGTCTATGTCGCGTTGCCGTATAATATTCACAACTGTTTGATTGCGGTGAGCGTTTTCGCCAGTAACGCATAGGTGTCTCTAGCGGTCTTGATTTTTGCGTCTGCGTATTGCACAATACCGTCCTGTAAGGCGAACAAGCGCTGTTGATGAAACGCCTTTAACTGAAAGAAAAGATAATAATCGTAAATTTTACACCTCGCGGAACGTCTCCCTAGAGACTAATAGCAAAACGCAGTCTTTGACTTTCAACACCTTTCAATATCCAAATTTTCATAGCTACACTATTAAAATGAGCTAAATGATACCAAATTCCCTACGCTACCATAAGTTGATTCTGTTCAACGCATGACAAATGCAATAACCATAGGATAGAATAAGAAACTAATTAAAGGAACCACATTTCCATAGCTTTTCGATAGCTTCAGACACAAAACCTACATAATTTCCGAGCCTTGAAAAAATAGTTCCTAATTTCAATAACTTTTCCAGGATTATCAGCACTAGGACAAACCCTGCAGAACGTAGTCACTCTTGATTTCTTATCTAAACTATCTATACACATTTTTTTTTCGATCTTTAAATTTGTATATAGTGGTTTTTAAATCTATCATCAATTCTCCAAGTTTGAGTATGGTTATCATACTACATTTGATGTCATTTTCTTCGTAATTTAGCCATTCATCATTTATTGCGGAAATGCGACAGTTTTCAATTATACCTCTGATCTTGCCCGGTCTGAACATTGTTCGTAAACCTTCTCGGCAATCTGTTTCGCTTCTTCAGCCTGAAAAATATAACAAACAAAAAACGTGAAACAAAGAAAAACTAGAAATGTGTATAAAGGACATCGCTACCTTCTGCGAAACTGATTAAATCGTCTTCACAGCAGTTCAGAGAAATAGTCTGCTGTATTTTACAAACTCTTACTCAGTATTTGACACCAACTCGAGGTCTCTGGTTCCATAGACAGTGCTTAGACTTAAGACCGGTCAAAAACAAACTTAGTTCTATAGCCGATCTAACAACTTAAGACCAGTCTTAAGATGTAAGACCACTTTTGGTCTTAGGTCTTGACTATGGAACTGGCCCCTGTATTTCTGAAACTCTTACTCAGTATTTGACACCAACTCTGAGTAGATTTTCACCAGTATCAACTTCACTGCATTTAGAGACTGTGTCTACTGTCTTTGACAAACTCTTACTCAGTATTTGACATCAACTCAGGGTAGAATTTTACCAGTCTCAACTTTAAGAGACAGTCTACTGGGTCAGGTTCCTTAGACAGTGTTTAGACTTAAGACCGGTCAAAGAAAAACTTAGTTCTATAGCCAATCTAACAACTTGAGACCAGTCTTAAGATGTAAGACCACTTTTGGTCTTAAGTCTTGACTATGGAACTGGCCCCTGTATTTCTGTTTGAAACTCTTACTCAGTATTTGACACCAACTCGGGGTAGAATTTCACCAGTCTCAACTTTACCACAGTAAGAGACTAAGAGTCAACTGTATTCCTACTGCATTTCTCAAACTTTTACTCAGTATTTGACTCAATGTAGAATTCTCAGTGTCTCCTGCATTTACGAAACCCTTATTTTGTATTCAATACTAACTCGCAGTAGAATTTACAACTCAATACTACCGCCAGTCATCTCTTATCTCTTTTACCCCGAATCAGCAGTATCTTAGCAATCAGAACTTCAGATATACCAATTCCTCAGATTCTTATTCAGTATTTCGTCTATTCGCTAAAAATGTACGCATCTTAAAACCGAAATGAAGACGGAGACAGATTGCGGAGATATCGCAACCAACACGAGCAGCGAGCGAGCGGGCGTCGTGTCTGATTAAACACTGGTTTAATAAACCGGCTGAGATCATCAGGCACCACCACGCACGCATACGACTGATTCAATAAATATTGACATTGTCTCTATCAACAATCGGGGATATGTTTTTCGACGCTGCGACAACTCCGCCGACCTTGAGAAGCTTGCTCGAGTTCGGAACGGCCAATGGTTGGTTAACCGGAAAACATACATATCATAACTAAAAGAAATGTACATCAACTATCAAACTTTGGATACCGCGATGACATTCTCATTTGGATGTTTTGTGTCTCGAAATGCAGAACCTAGTCAACGCAAACAGCGTACTGGACTAATACAACATTATCTACTCTGGAAATAATTCAGACACGCAGATAAAGACCAAGAACATACAATAAAAGGACAGTATATTGTAACCCCTTATAGCTATTTCCAAACCACGGGATGTATTGACTTAGGCAGACAACAAAAATTAACGCCAATCGCAGTTGCTTGCTGGTTCCAGGGACGGA
This sequence comes from Tubulanus polymorphus, assembly GCF_964204645.1. NCBI lineage: Eukaryota > Metazoa > Nemertea > Palaeonemertea > Tubulaniformes > Tubulanidae > Tubulanus > Tubulanus polymorphus. Next base: position 24,695,759 of record NC_134027.1, read on the forward strand.
TCCAAGGAGGGCCGAAGTGACCTGCACCCCATTTTTGTCGAGATAACATTTTCACAACCTGACTTAAGAAAGTTACGCATACAGTGGAAAATCATCGCTGGTCATTTCGTTCTAGAATCGATCTAGTCTGGATGCTCTTTCAAAATGTTCTCGGGGAAGGACCCCCTGACGCAAGAGGCTTTACACCTATGGTGTTCGCAGTCATGTACCTTGTTGTACGTGTAAAAAACTAGGCCTCGGATGATTTGCCCCATCGCCCCTCCTATTCAAAATTCCTGCATCAGCTCCTGGGTTCAGCTTGGATGGAGCTAGCTTTAGGAAAACCCTGTTCTCTCAAACCCAATACGACCATCTCAGTAAACTGTCGGAGATCACAGATATAGATCGGAACCGATAGAATCCCGCTACTGAGCGCCGAGACGAGAAGTCTCAGATTGGTCTGATTTCCGATAACGTAGTCTTATACGCTGATAATCCCTGTTCGGACGAACGAAAAATTGATCGCCTAAAAAAACTGCTATCATCCGCATATTTTTCGACGTCGACACGATACATAATAACAGGGTTAGAATAACAGCTATCATTAGAGAATTTCGAAGAGTTTTTGACTAGCGCTCAATGAGAAAATATCAGAATTCTAAGAGAGGATAACATCGAGTTAAATTTTCTCATTGTTTGGATATTCTCCGCATAGAATCTTGTAAGGAGTACAGAAGGAATTTGAAAGGAGTGAAAACTGTGATGATGGAAGAAACGAACAAAACCAACAAATCATTAGATCATAAATTAAGGCGAAAATATCAAGAATAAATTTTTTATAAAAAAAAAAAAAACATGATAAAATCACAGATTGAGGACAAAAAATTATCTAATCAAACGTTTCTGGTGTAAATCTGATGAACAATCGCGAAAAAATGTTTCCTTGTAGCTTTTTTAGTAGTTTTTTATTTGATTTTCGAATACACACAAAATCGCGAAAAAATTCTAAGGATAAATTGACAAGAAAGCAACACGCGCAAAATATGAGATATTTTTCATGTCAAGAAATTCAGTATCAAGTAACAGATGCCGTGTACACACTTTAATATTGTCGACAGTCTCTTGATATTTCTACGCGCAAAACACACATGTCACCAATGAGCAATAGTGGTTTATATTTCATTTATACACTGACAACTACAGGAAATAGAAAATCTGAGAATCAGTAAGTAAACTTTCCAAGCCAGTGCCTGGTCTTAGCTCTTTTTCTTTTGGTTCTATGAAATCATCTCATTTTGGTTTTACAGCAAATCTAACAATTTAAGACAAATCTAAGCTCATTTTGGTTCTATTGCCAATTTAACAACTTAAGACCAGCCTAAGCTCATATTGGTTCTATAGCCAATCTAACAACTTAAGACCAGTCTAAGCTCATTTTGGTTCTATAACCAATCTTACAACTTAAACCCAGTCTAAGCTCATTCTGTTCTATAGCCAATCTAACAACTCAAGACCAGCCTTAACTCATACAGGTTCTAGTCAAATGAACATTAACATTTGATGGGCCCAAAACGATCTTAACAGCGCATTTGACTCAGTAGCATTGGGACTATAAATGTCGCAGTAAATCACTGGCAAATAGACCAACAGAATCTACACCAGTAAATTTCATCGACCCAGTACCGAGTAATATGGAGTCGATATTATCGAACTCCATGCATGCGTTTATCTAGAAATGACTTTAAGATTCGCGTCGTCGTGTAGCTAGATACCCGCTGTCTATTGTCAGGGTAAGATAATGACAGAACGCCGCGATGACCTCGGGAAACGACGAGATATCTTACTAGACGAATGGCAATAAATACCGTTAAATAGAGGCGGATTTAGGAAAAGATGAAGAGGCATTACTCAGATAAAACAGCCACGCCGGAGACTGTGAGTGGGGTTTCACAGGGTGGCCACTTTCCGCCAATTTACAAATTCTCCGAGATTTCCATGATTTTTCCATGTCATAACACAAAATTGCCAGAGTAAATCTGAGGAATTTCTAGGTTTGAAATTTCACAATTCATTCATTTTTTATGAATCATGTACTGATAAAGAAACGCATGGTCAATAGCATTATCTGCATTTCCTGAGTTTTCCATGTGTTGGCAAAATGTTTCAAATTCCGTGAAGTTTCCCCCATTCCTTTTAGATTTCTCAGATTTCCTGAGTTTTCCAGGTCAGTGACCAACCTGTTCCACCATCGGCGTTAGAAGATCTTCGAAGATATCGATGGGAAAAGATATGATTTTCGACCGTCATTTCATAGGTCTGTGCAGTTGCGACCAGGAAGGGAGGGCTCCCTGAAACCGCACCCTCGATGCGTGCCTGTATGGATAGATGTATGGATGAGACGCTGCGACTAACGACAAATGACACCGAAGTAAATGAACTTCTGTTCTACGAATTATCTGTCACTCCCTCAGCCGACGCGCCGACTAATAACAACAACGCCCCGGTAATTGTCACATTTCGTTTATTCTCTTCGTAAGATCGAGACATTCCATTATCAGCCGTGTCTGTCTGGGCAGTGCCTGGGACGAAGTAGATGGATGACCAGGGCACTAAGCCCATCGTATTCGGCAAGGAAAAAACTCGCATGGAAAAAATTTTTTTTCTCGATTTTTTCCGCCATGAAAAAACATTTTCGTCAAAACGGAAAACGATGAACAGAAAAACATTGTGTTGTCGAGTACCTTTGTTTAGCTGTGTTTGTGTTCTGTTTTTCGCAAAACGTCCACAGCTGAATAACCAATCAGAATCAGGGGCATCACTGTATTGCATGATACAAAGATGATGTGAATAACTGAATGAATTGTTGCACCATAGACCATGTTTTATCGTATGCCGGTAGAATTTTTACTCAAAAACGTTTCGTGAACATTTTTTTGACAAAGGTTTTGCTTAGCGAAAACCAAAGCTACTGATGAAGCATCGGTATGTCACGTAGCGAGTTTGTTCCGGTACGTTTCTTGTTTCGCAGTGCGGTAAAGCGGACGAATCGAATCATCCGAACGCGTAAAAACATAAACCTGTTTCATCCGTCGAGACTCTACCTGATATCCCTAATTGTGGTAGTTTTCATCCAAAATGAGAGTAATTTCACATCAAAAATAGTGGTTCAATTGAGAATGAACTAGAAATTATTCTGATTTTTAGAGTACTTGGGAAAAGTTGTGCTTTTTAAGAGTAGAAACAACTCTCAATTACTAGTTATAGTCAGGTCTGTATCATATTTCGAGGTTTTTCTTGTTGTGAGTGTGCTAAGCTTCAAATAGCCAGAATTCATCACTCAACTCATTGCTAGGCGGCTTGATGTGGCTAAAATCAACATTCGCCTCGATTCGCTGAAATCGCGGTCGAGATAAATCAGTGGATACGACAGAGGACCTTAACGCGTGTATTTACACAGTCCATCTGAACGAAATGATCATTCTCTACGCTCTCGCTTCGTGGATCAGTTATCTGCGAACGACGACGTAGCGCGTCGTCGATCTAACGCACCGCACAGTCGCGAGCCCCGATAATTACGACAGATAATAAAGGACCGCGATTAAATTCAATCATCTACAGCCAGTAACTGATATTATACTGACAGACGCTGATGAAGGTAATTACCGCGTATTGAAAATGACTTCCTTATATTCGAATCCAATTAAATATGACGTTGTCCCTGCCTTGTAATACCATCCTCCCTCTGCAGGGACTCGAACCTGATGGCATCGCTAAACTCAGCCACGGCACAAACCCCTGCATCAGTAGACCGGGTGCGCAGGTACATGCGCAGCTTTCCGAATGAAAACTGGCGGCACCAATCAGATTGCTCGTTGTATAATCGTTGAGGCAAATTTCAAGGAAGAACTATAAAACCCGGGCAAAAATAAAATGGGATTTCTGATTGGCTAAAAATCGCATCATCTGAACTGTGCATGTATCTGCGCACACGGTCGATTATGGCAGGGTTTCGTGCCGTGGCAATCTCGATGCCATCAGGTTCGAATCCCTGCCGGGGGAGGATGTGTAATACCGAAGCCACTGATCCTGCCCTACACATGTTAACCCCCTAGCAACACCCATATATCGCCGGTCTTTCATTATCAATTTCAGTACGGATCAAATTATTCCCTGTGAATTTATTTTCACCATTTTCATTATAAGTTTACTTCTTTACTATAAAGTACAATGCAAAAATACAGTCAACGCTATAGCATAGAAGGACAAGTTAGAGGAAGCACTTCTACATCGTAAAACGTTGGAAAGAAAAAGGACAAAAAGGACTGATGGCCTGGATCAGGTTCGGGTTCAATACTATCAGGTTCAATAGGTGCCTCACCTCGCTTGCCACAGCATTGCTTTGGTATCATTTCAGTAACGAGTGAGTGATATACGCGTGAACACGCTCTCTCTAACGGGATACCGGCAACACCAGATGGCGCAACAAATCACTGGGTTACTCGTAGTGAAAATCAGTTTCTTTTTCAATGAAATTTGAACATTATTTTTAGGCTTCCGAAATCCGGAAATTATCAAACGAGTCATCGGATAGATTTCCTTTCTCACTCAGTGTGTGGTATTGATTTCACTGAAAATCGATTTACTGATCAGAAAATTTGACTCAAAGTTTATTGAAATGTAGAAGAAATTAAAAGCCCGGTAACCCGGTGCCACTAGCGAACCTGGCGGATTATCGCTGAATCCTCGCTTCCCTCAGTAGCCCTCGGTATCCCATCAGACACAGGCCAAATTTGACTTAGGTCTGGTTCGGACCATTGTGACCTGGGCCAAATCTTCTCTAGTGCGATCGTGACGTGAAGGGATCGAAACGCGCTCAGCCCGGTCTTATCTCGATTGTCGCGGAACACGGAGCTGTCTCAACGAGTTTGACGAATAGCGAACGCGACTAGAAGAAAAGAGAATATGGATTCCGAAGAGATACGAATGATGGCAGACGGCGTTTGTCTTCGTCGATGTCAAGATGAATGTAAAATCGAGTGGATTTTTCGTTACCGCGCATTTCACCGTTAGACAACTGCCTCGCTCGCCGCCAATTCAAATTCGACAGTAACCAAATACTTAAACGTGACAAGCAACGTAGATGTAGTTGACATCGGAATTCGCAATAAAAAATAAGTTTGACATAACTAGTTGAAAGCTCATTACAACAAACTTCAGGAGACCAGAAAATCTGTTCGTTATAACTGATAGTTCACTGTTATATCCAATATGAAATTACAAGAGAACCTCGTTACAAAGAACTTCAGGAGAACAGAAAATCTGTTCGTTATAACTGATAGTTCACTGTTATATCCAGTATGAAATTACAGTAGAACCTCGTTACAACGAACTTCAGGAGACCAGAAAATCTGTTCGTTATGACCGATAGTTGACTGTTATATCCAGAAAGAAATTACAGCGGAACCTCGTTACAACGAACTTCAGGAGACCAGAAAATCTGTTCGTTATTACTGATAGTTCACTGTTATATCCAGTATGAAATAACAGTGGAACCTCGTTACAACGAACTTCAGGAGACCAGAAAATCTGTTCGTTATAACTGATAGTTCACTGTTATATCCAATATGAAATTACAAGAGAACCTCCTTACAAAGAACTTCAGGAGAACAGAAATCTGTTCGTTATAACCGATAGTATACCGAATATAGAGGGCGAACACGTCGCGATTTGATAAAACGTGTTTACATCAAATATTAATGATACACAACGCACGGCGCGACCAATCAATACGACTCTACCTGGCATTAAATAATAGTTTACTGTCGGTAGATTGAGACCTAACGACGAAGCCCGCAGCGAGCTGGTGAAAGAGCGAGAGCGAGAGAAGACAGTTCTCGCTTAGTTTCTACGGTAACAGTGACAATAATAATTGCGGAATCGCGACTAGGGCGTAGTATTTAGCGTTGCGGCTACGGAGACGTTGGAACTCGCCGAGTGAACGCAGCTTGAAGCGTTCACACATACACACATGATTCATTCCAGCGAGCAGACGTCAGTCGCACTACTAGAGATTTCGGCCGCGCGTACGTTCGGTATCGAAGCGAATGTATCTAGATACCGATGATAGTGCGTAAACAGTCATTAGTGGCGTGTATCCGGATAAACCATTCTCACGAAGGTAATTGATATGTAATATTCCGATAATTGAATTAGTAAATAATACGTGGTAATTTCGAGGTGAATTCTTGCTGTAGATGGAAAATGATGAATTATTCAGAGGTTTTTTTTCTATACATGTATCACTAAAATTCCTTGTTTGAAATTTCCCTTGAATTCAATCACGAGACTCAGCGGTGACTGTTTCTTTTCACTCTCCGAGCCAGTCTGACGATCTTGGCCCTATTTTCTGAAAAACTTGACTTTCATTTTCAACGATTTTCGAACATCCTCCATTTTCATGCAAAAGGTTCTATCCTAAATCGGCCGAGTTTGAATTGTTGTCCTCGCAGAGTAATCAACAGCAAAATTTTTTGTTTAACCCTTTCCGTGCTGACTAATTAATACCCTATAGTGCTGGAGATAATTTGAAAATTTTTGAAAGTTCCACCCTAGTGTGTTGAATAACGGGAATACCACTAAAGTGCGTTGTGTATCGTTAGTTACTAATATTTCACTATGTTTGACATGTGCTGCCATCTTTCAATAGAAATAATTACTAATTACTAATTACACCAATACACCGCAGTACGGTGTACTAGCAAAATCTATCACTGATTAATACACCGCACTGCGGTGTAGACGCACTGAAAGGGTTAACATTATCATTGCATTAGAGCTTTTCACGATTCTGCGACTTGTCGAAAGTTCAGCAGTGGTCTTGGTCATAACCCATAATAGCACTCAGTCAGTACGTGTCCATTACTCCTCAGAAAATTCAAGGGAAAATCCACATTTCAGTTACGGAGTAGCTAATTTGAGCCACCAAAATCATGACCTGCCCCACCCCCCCGAAATTCACCGGTGAATTTACTTGGTGAGTGTTCGAATCTGTCATGTCCATATCTCCAAATAATCGAAAATTTCAAATAGGAAGATGTTGATTTCAGTACAGAATTTTGACATCTTGGGTGGTGTCTAGTTTACCCTAAGCTAATGGGTTCTAACCCCACTGTAAGTGCTAATAGGCAAGGCAGATGCAGGCAGTTTGAGGGGTAATAGGCAAGGCAGATGCGGGCAGTTTGAATGCTAAAATCGATAAATTTCGGCTTGAATTTTCAATCGAAAAATTTGCGTCGTGATAAAAAGCAGTTTTTTTTTCGATAATCCGGCCGTTGAAATAAAGATACTGATCACAGCGCTCCGAACTCTCGAAGATATCGAAAATATTCTCGCGCCGAGACACGACGACATCAATCATTCAGAAATGATGAGACCCGAGGCTCGTTCGCCGCACACAGATTAACTATGAATATTTAAAAGCGAAATGTTGTCTAACGTTTCACCGATGATGACGACGACGAGAAGGAAGAGGAGGAGATCAATGTGCGCTTAAATCCCATCTATAAATACTAGGAGAACGGATGGAATCATCTCTACTGAACGTGAGATATCGTTATCCAGGGTCTCCGCCTCCCGTCTAACGTTCTCACCCACATTGCTCCCGCGCAGAGAATAGAACCTGATGGCATCATGAGACTATGATAGAGTCTCATTAGGAGTCTCATAATGTCATCAGGTTCAAACCCCTACGAGGGAGGAACATGGCAGAGTCTCATGATGCCATCAAGTTCAAACCCCTGCAAGAGAGGAACGTGACTGAGTCTCACAATGCCATCAGATTCAAATCCCTGCAAGAGAGGAACATGGCTGAGTCTCATGATGCCATCAAGTTCAAACCCCTGCAAGAGAGGAACATGGCAGAGTCTCGTGATGCCATCAAGTTCAAACCCCTGCAAGAGAGGAACGTGACTGAGTCTCACGATGCCATTAGATTCAAATCCCTGCAAGGGAGGAACATGGCAGAGTCTCATGATGCCATCAAGTTCAACCCCCTGCAAGGGAGATCCCATGGCAGAGTCTCATGATGCCATCAGGTTCAACCCCCTGCAAGGGAGATCCCATGGCAGAGTCCCATGATGCCATCAGGTTCAAATCCCTGCAAGGGAGGAACATGGCAGAGTCTCATGATGCCATCAGATTCAAATCCCTGCAAGGGAGATCCCATGGCAGAGTCTCGTGATGCCATCAGATTTGAATCCCCGCTAGGGAGGAACGTGGAAGTCTCAAAATGGGATCAGGTTCGTGAATAACAGCCAGGAGAAGATAGGTACAGAGTGAAACACAGGGAGGGCGATGTTAAAAATTGAGGAGGTAGAGTCAGCATTTTGCACACAAGTTTCGGACAAACACTCGTCGTCTGAAAGGCCCTAATAGTATCTCGGGAGGTAATTCTTCACTTCGCGAAATCTACCCAACATGAACCGAATTAGCGAATAGATTGAATAATGTTCACGGTTTAACTCGGTTGTCGATGCTGAATCGAGCAGCCGGGTTTTACGAGACCCCCCCGCGGGAATCGACTGCCGGATTAACGGAGTTAAGAGTTTCGATGATATTGAGTTAACTTCGTCGTTCGATCGTCTGTCGTTGTTGATTGTCGACTGTCGCACGAACTCGAGATTATCTGTTAGAGAAAGTGAATTCAAATTCGATTAACCCTTTCAGTGCTGACTAATCAATACCATATAGTGATGGAGATAATTTTAAAATTTTGAAAAATTTCACCCTAGTGTGTTGAATAACGGGAATAAACTTTAGTGCGTCTACACCGCGGTGCGGTGCATCGTTAGTTACTAATATTTCACTATGTTTGACAAGTGCTGCCATCTTTCAAGAGAGATAATTACTGATTACTTATTACATCAATACACCACAGTGCGGTGTACTGGCAAAATCCATCACCGATTCATACACCGCGCCGCGGTGTAGACGCACTGAAAGGGTTAAGAGTAGTGTTCCCAGTTCCCAGATCACTTACTGCATACAGCCCAGGGCCGTACATAGTGGGGGCGGTCGCCCTGAAATTTTGGAAAAGTGCCTTTTTTGCAAATATTACTGTCATATCCAATACAAATTTAATGTAGAATCCTTCACTTCGGTATGACAAGCATTTTATTATAGGCCTAACAGAGTTTTTGTTCGGGCCACTAACAAGAATCGTTATTGGTCTTTATTACTTTAAGTAACTGCCATTTTTCGGGTTTCACTGCCCCCAGCATTTAAATGCTAGGTGCAGCCCTACAGCCACTTTTGGATCTGTATTGGGATGGATATTTCCATCAGACCATCATTTTACCGTGTCACAGTACGCGAGGCTTTGAGCAGCGAAAGTAAGCACTTTTTTAGAGTAAAAGCACTTTTTTAAGGTACGTTAAAGTGCCACTTTTCTGACCACATTCTTGGAGAACTCCTCATAACTGCAACGGGCCAACAGCGACCAGTAGAATCACTACTGTTCGCAGCGCCCCCCCCTGGGGCAAGCGCACAGCCATAATTGGTTCTCGGTGAACCCGAACCAACACTCAGGGGACCAGCCATAATAAACAGCTGATTCTTAACAAAGCTTTTAACAGTGTAATCTAAACATTGATTAGTGCTATTTTTACATTATTACATCCCCAGCTCCCCCTCAACTGCCCCCCCCCCTCCGGTCGGATCTATAAATTCAATCATATTCCTCCCAGCCGTATCATCGTAATATTCAATATCATAAGCCTCGAATATCTCCAAAATTAGAAAGACCGATATCATCACCGGCGGTTTATATCATCACTATTCTATAAATACCGTCGTTGTCGTACCGCGAGTGAGTGAGTGGCTCTCTCACTGGTTTCTATTTACGGTAACTCACAAGTGGCTATTTCTGGCTAATGACGTTAATGCAATTAATTGATTTTAATTAAAACGCCCATACGCGCACGCATACGCAGCAGTATCGAATACTGGAGCTGTCAAAAACAGCGTCGGGGCAGTCACTGATGGGGCAGCCATTCTAGGAGGGTTCATATCGTCAGTTTAAAACTAAAATACAAAATCAAAACAAAACAAATCAAAACAAATCAGATCAAACCTTCCAAGCAGATAAATAACAGGGACAATCCCCATTTTAGATTTAAGAAGAAAAAAACAAAATACAACCACAACCACAAGCGAGATTGTGCAATAGTCACGTTCATAATGTGTCAGCCTAATTAGAACATTCTAAAGCTAAGTCTGTTTCAATTTCGAAAGGACCGAGAGTTCACGCTAGCGAAGAGTCTGTTCGAAATTCAGTCAGTCCCATTTTAGAATGGACCATTTCTATATGTGCGTGAATAGAAACTATGATTCTATTTCCGATCAATCGCAGTCGTGCGTCTAGCCGGACCAGCGATAACAGCTTAATATAAAAACATGCGCGGACACGCAGCATTTACTCAGTCCATTTCGGTGCGTTCCAGGTACAAACAAGAACGGCCTAATTAACGGTGGCGTGAATGCTTACGACATCGATGATTAGTAAATGGAAAATGCTTACAAATGAAGCTTACGTAGAACTTACATTAGGCTCGAGTTATTCAGTTTTATTGATGTTTAATCGTACTGCTGAACTCAATGGAGTGGAGCTGGTTATATCGCGGGGTGATGGGGCAAAATGAGAACGTAGGTCACGTAGGTCCATTAAAAACATGTGTTTTTATATCGATCGGCAGTTCCTCGTCCCCGTTATCTCGCACGCCGATCAAACTGTATTAGTCATCATCGGTGAGTAAATATAGTGGGTACCTCACATCACCTCGTCAAAACGCTGAAACGGGAGAGGCAGTGTTCACGACAACTAAGAGGGGCGACCACCCCTTTCATTTTTACGTCCACCCCTCGGAAAGTCAGCCACCCCATATGAAATATCTGGTGCCTCCACCAGAGTGGATGTCAATATTCTATCAACTCTGATAATTGCTTTGAAATATATTGAACGAATGTTAAAAATAGAAGATGTACTGTACTTTTGGGGGGGATTGAAAGCCTTGCTACTTCAGCAGCTACGATGTCATTACTTAACAAAATTCCAACATATATGGAGAAAACTGAGGGGGAGTGAGAGGAGCTAAATTTTCCTGGTCTCGGCTGATTGGGTACCAGCCGGGCGACTCTTGATTCTCATTTCGGGATATTCTAGCATTGGGATAAATATGCAAAAATTATGGTGGAGTAAGACTTCTGTTAAATTGAATCCATTCGAGTTGAATTATCACGACACAAGGAAGGATACACAGCTTGCATGCATGAAAGATACCTTTAAGTTGATTCAGTGATAATTGAAATTCAGAAGATTATTGAACCATGCAACTACTTTTAATCAACCTGGGGAATCCTTATTGCTGCAGTAGTTGATGTCCTACTACACAGCAGCGACACCCATTGGATCCTCACTTGCCACAATCGTATATTGATACAGGAGATGATGTCCTACTGCACAGCAGCGACACCTAGTGCATCCACGCTTGCCACAATCGTATATTGCTGCAGTAGTTAATGTCCTATTGCACACTAGTGACACCTGATGGAACCTCTATTGCCACAGTAGTTAATATCCTACTGAACCCTAGCGACACCTCATGGAACCTCTATTGCCACAGTAGTTGATATCCTATTGAACACTAGCGACACCTGTTGGATCCTATATTGACTTAATGATCAACTTTCTGCTTTATTTTCAGACCGACTAAGACTGCCTGTCGGAGGATAAACAACAAAATGCCTTCACCGAATTCGAATAAAAACGCAACAACAATGACCACACTCGCCGCTGTCGTCAACGACGACGTGCAGGCACGACCGAAAATTCTACCGAATATGATGCTCGGAATACGAGTCGACCATCTATCGTACATATTGTTGGGCGTCGCCGTGGTAGCGCCGTTGATCTTCATCGCGTTGGTCGTCGTGAGCATGCGCTGCTACAAGAGGCGCAAACGTAAAAAACTCGACGACTACCGGCGAAGCTACGAGCAGACGCGGTCGGCAGACGACCCGCACGGCAGACGACAAGCGAACCCCGCGAGCAGACGCTGGAATAAACACGACACGGTCGTCTACGGAAATCCGGTTCTAGTTTCGAACGAAGAATTCGAACGAAATGACGCGGAGCTTAAAGACGGCAGCACCGTCATAGCAAACACGGCTGCAACCGAGGACGAGGAGGCCGGACGACAAAAAGATCATCAGCGTCCTCATCATCCGGAAACTAGAGGACAAATTTACAGCAAAACGAACCCGAACGTTTATTTCACGGTAACGAACATACCCGATATTCCTGTGACGTCGAATCCCGATTCGAAACGCGATTTTTCGTCCGACGCAAAATATCCGCCGTCGCCGTCGGGAAATTCGGACGTTAACGGGAACGATATCGATTCCTCGCGGACACCGGCGGTCGTCTCGTTCGGTGGCTCGCTTCCTCGTAACGTCGACGGTCGACGTCCGCGAATCGGCGACAACGTCGACGCGGAAATATTCCTATGCGTTCCGATGACGTCCGTCCCGCTGCATCGAAACGCGACGCTCGATCGCGGCGTCGTCGCCGACTTCAACAACGCGTTAAACGACGATAATTTGAGTTTTAACGACTATCTGAGCGGGAACGAGGAACGCGAACGCCTCGTCGCGACGAACAACAACGACGACGAATCGACGCCGAGAAACAATCCGTCGCCGCCGTCCGACGATAAACGAACGACCGAATCGAAAACACCGATTTCGTGGCTTTACGGTTCGTTTTTGAACAAAAGTTTTTCGTAAACGGAGCATTTAAAACGAAGTGACGATCAATGAATGACACGTTGAGAAGATCGCAGTTCGACGGACGAAGAAATCTTGCTCAAAAATACGAGACGAATGAACTTGTATAAGACTGCAGTCTTGTCAGATTAGCCATAGACCCCAGGCACGGTTCTAGGGGGTCTTTTACAGGTCTTCTGGAATACTCTCAGAATTTTTAAGTTCCCTCAAAAAATCTTGCTTGCTAGCAAAACAATTTCATGACTCAGAATACAGGAAATGGCTTCAAATTAATGCTGGAATCTCAAAATTTTTCGGGGGGGGGGGGGGGGGGGGGCCTCAGACCCCCCGAAGGGCTTTGCGCTCGGTGTGTTATCAGTATGTTGCCTTTTTCTTTTAGGTGTACCCCTAGATTTCTGAGAAGACCCTCAGATTTAACCCCTAGATCCACGCCTGGACCCGATCCTAGCATGAGGGGGGAGGGGGGAAATTGAGGGGGTGTATTTATCGAACATTCGTGACCGTATATACGTGTTATTTCTAATATCTGTTACCTTTATCCGTTTGTCAATAAAAACCAATACAGTAATAATAAACAAAAAACTAGCTTCACCGGGACTCTAGTTTTTAAGTAACGTTATTCATTAATTTATATACGACGATCGAAGGCATATTCAGCTCTAAACAACCATAGAAGCGAACGTTTTCGGGATCATATCCCCTCATCAGGTGAAATACAAGTGAAACAAATGATTAAACTACAGGTTTATATACAACATAAGTTACAAAATTACAAGTGCTAAATTCTAAGCTAATTACAAACCAAGTATTAATTACAAACTAATTATTTGAATACATTTAGGATAAAGGATGAGCCGTTTTGGAATAATTGTTGATTTAAAGAGGGTCGTTGCGCTTTAATAAACAGGGCCGAAAACGTTCGTGTTAATAAACTGTATTTACTCATTAGAAAATGAGGTTTTTAATGTTATCGCTTCTATGGTTATTCGGATATTTGAACTCTCTTCCTAAGATATATATTCAGCTCTCCCCGATGTGAATGATTTTCAGCGAACATCCCTCACAAAGCATCGCGAGAAGAAACGTTAGAGATATTTCGGATAGGCCTATATGAAACCGAACCCACGGTCAAAAGAAAAACAGAGAGTATAACATAGGGCCAGCATGTATCATTTAACTGATATTGTGGGTGAAATGCTCGCGTCAATCATGAGGGTTTGACGTATGTCCAAATGTGGTCTTAAATCTTAAGACTGGTGTGATGTTATTAGGATCGCGATAGATTGAGATCCTCGGTTCTTGACTGTTCTAAGATCTACGCGTTAACCGCAAAACTGGCCTCCCGAGTATTCATTTGAACAATGGGTTATCAAATCACAGTTAGTTATATAGCAAGTAAATATTCTAGTTTTCTGTCTTATGATTGCGGCTCCGGTTTCATAGAAGGACACAAGAGACAAAATTGAAAAAGCGTGATATATTTCTGTTGAAGGACGGGAGCGCGCCGAGTGTCCTTGATGGTTCGTTAGCTCTTCCCACACTCATCGCAGGAGACACTCGCCGACTCCTACCCGTAATTCCGGATCTGATTCTGATTACGGTTCGATGACGTCAACGTCTCCGCACGGGGGAGTGATCGCTTTAATAACAACTAGGTAATTACCGCACCGATGCTAATTAGCTAATAACGAGATAATTAACTACTGCCGATGAAAGCATCGGTCTTCTATTTCAGTCATTATTTCGTAAAATACCCAGCATCCTCCCTCGAACTGGATCACATCATTAGACTCTGCCACAGCACTAAACCAACCCCTGGCCGAATAAGCATGTACTTACGCATTACAGGGACAACACTTTCCAACCATTTAAAAATACCCTTTTTTTCATGCGATGAATCAGAGTTCCATGGGTGGATCAGAGAAATTTCCGAATACTTAGATACATCACTTTGAATAAGATAAAAAGTTTTAGAGGCTAAATCTTAAGAATTTAAGGGGGCATCTGAGCCAAAGGGTAGAATTCAGAATTCAAGGGTTTTTGTGGGACCATTCAAAGGTAATGCCACACGCTATAGAGGCGGCCATTGCTTATAAATGGGTTTTTATACAGCGCAATTATGTCATCGTAGACATTCTCAAGGGTTGAATCGAAATCCACGATTTTGAAGGCACAGTATCAAAATTACGTAAAACTAACAGACGCAAAACATACACCAATCAGCCATCTATCTGTCGAATAAGGAACTACAGAGAAATTCACTACTTACTGCGGCACGTTTTTGTGGCTTTGCCTTTTCACAAGCTTTTATCGCGTCTTCATATTCGGTCATTAAACACAAGCGTTTGAATTGCATCTCCTGAAATACGAATTCAACAACGAAATAAACGCTTGCTGTCGACAATTCATTAGAGAATGACACCCCGTTGTAATAGCAAAACAATTCATCTCTACCTTTTCCGAATCCAAATATCTCGCGTACAAGTCCAACTGAAAACCGAGCGTATTGTCCTCGTTGATATAGTCGACTTCTAAACCTTGCTGTAACGTATCGAAAATACATGTAAATGTAAATTTGTAGTCGTGGGTACTTGACTCGCAACCAACAGTCGGTGGGTTCAAACCCCAGTGTACCCGCGTGCTATATATTTCAGTGTTCTCCAACTTACTAACTTAATAATTAAACACCGCAACCCTTCAGTACGTCTACACCGCATGATGGTGTATAAATTGTTTTATGTAACTAGTAATGAGATAATGGCAGTAAAACATAAGGAAATATTAGTAACTAATGATACACCGCACCGCAGTGTAGATGCGCTATAGCGATATGACGGCGATACAAAACACGCTGGGCTGGAACTTTTTGAAATCATTATCAATGGTTAACACTGACCTTCATGTCTTCGTAGGCCTCGCCGAGTTTAGCGCAAAGCTTATTGATGAACGCAGAATTCTCGTCGGCATAAGAAGATGCTCCTAGACTCATAGCAGTCGCTAGGTGTGAATAGGCTATCGATAATCCTGCGAAAACAACAAAAATATCGAATGTCAGAAAACAATCATTTAAACATCGCGAGCCATTGAACCGGGATGTGGCCTGTCAGTGAAATATATTTTCAGCAGTCTCAACGCTACCGAGTTCCCTGATTCTCAACTCAGTGAAATATTTACGGCAGTCCCAATGCTACCGAGTTCCCTGATTCTCAACTCAGTGAAATATTTACAGCAGTCTCAACGCTACCGAGTTCCCTGATTCTCAACTCAGTGAAATATTTACGGCAGTCCCAATGCTACCAAGTTTCATGATTCTCAACTCAGTGAAATATTCACGGCAGTCCCAATGCTACCGAGTTTCATGATTCTCAACTCAGTGAAATATTTACAGCAGTCCCAATGCTACCGAGTTTCATGATTCTCAACTCAGTGAAATATTTACGGCAGTCCCAATGCTACCGAGTTCCCTGATTCTCAACTCAGTGAAATATTTACGGCAGTCCCAATGCTACCAAGTTTCATGATTCTCAACTCAGTGAAATATTCACGGCAGTCCCAATGCTACCGAGTTTCATGATTCTCAACTCAGTGAAATATTTACAGCAGTCCCAATGCTACCGAGTTTCATGATTCTCAACTCAGTGAAATATTTACGGCAGTCCCAATGCTACCGAGTTCCCTGATTCTCAACTCAGTGAAATATTTACGGCAGTCCCAATGCTA
Source organism: Tubulanus polymorphus (assembly GCF_964204645.1). NCBI lineage: Eukaryota > Metazoa > Nemertea > Palaeonemertea > Tubulaniformes > Tubulanidae > Tubulanus > Tubulanus polymorphus. Next base: position 24,712,298 of record NC_134027.1, read on the forward strand.
CCAAGTTTCATGATTCTCAACTCAGTGAAATATTTACAGCAGTCTCAACGCTACCGAGTTCCCTGATTCTCAACTCAGTGAAATATTTACGGCAGTCCCAATGCTACCAAGTTTCATGATTCTCAACTCAGTGAAATATTTACAGCAGTCCCAATGCGACTGTGTTAGTTAAGTTGGGTCAAATTTAAATTGAGCGGTACTTGTTTCTAAAATCCAGGATCGAGTTCCATAGCTGTGAGTTACCAGAAGATTTAAGGTTAGTCTATTTTTTCAATGAGTTTTCTCATTTAATAGAACCACGGAACTTGGTCCAGATATTACACTTACTTAACGTTGCATAGACATTTTTATTGAAGTTTCTTGAGGCCTCGTGTAAGTATTGCGAGTAAGTAGCTAACCAATCACGCTCTTTCTGGAAGTAATCGTCGATATCCTGAAAAAAAAAACCCGAAAAAATATTCTTTAAATTTCCAAGGGCAATGATTTAAACCTCTTAAAACCTTTTAAGTCGAATGTGAATTTCAAAACCGTAGGAACTGGCTTTCAAAGAGCATGTTTCTTCTAATTCTTACCTTACGGGAGAATTTTCGCGCTTGATCAATTGACGAAGTCAACCGACCAAATATACCCTTCTTAACTTTAGCCGTATTCAATGACTGAAAACATATCAACAGTTGGTAGCTCATTATTAAACTTTCAGCGCATCTACACCTCAAAGCGGTGTATAAATCGATGAGCAACTTTGCTTTTACACCGCACCACAGTGTATTGATATAGAATTCGTTTTTATTTCTAATGAATGCCTGCTGTTATAAAATGCACTGGGTAGGTATTTTCTGAATTGAATTGCTTATTATCATTCAAAATGGTGTATGGAAAATTAAACCATTACTGTAGATAACGATCTTTACAGGTGGAACAATTGAATACGGTACCTCTGTACAAGTGAGGAAGTCGTCTAAAGTTTTATCTTTCCCAAATGCCCAATGCGTTATGACTAACTTCAAATATCTAAAAAAGAAAAACTCAATTTTGAACATCGGACAAATATCAGGCACCGCTTTGACTTACTCTGATTTTATTTTTGCCCAAATAATTGATGAATTATTATAAATTAAGGAATTCTAATTCATGACAAAACGATGTAGACTAAAACCGGAGACTAAAACCAGACAGAGGTGAATTCGCAAGGTTGATGTCAGGACCACATTCTGCAGGGGAGGTAAAATTCTTCTAAAATATCAAATATTACAATAAGGACATCCTATGTTGGAATCTTTGATTAAAATTAATTGCGCAACTGTGGAACCGCGTGCTGAAAGCCTGACAGCGAGTTCAATTCAAAAGCCATTTTGAAAGATATGAGAAAATGTGATGAAATTCATCTATCAAAAGTACTGGTAACAGGGTGGCTTCTTTCTGCTCAAAATTCCCTGATTTTTCAATGTTATAACACAAAATTCCCCGACTGAATAAGAGAAATTTCTTGGCGCAAAATGTTATAATCTAATCACTTTTCATATCATATCTAAATTCCAGGTTTTCTGCAAAATGTATCAAACTTCCTAAATTTTCCATAGTATTTCTTAAACATTTTTCTGGTTAGCTCGGTTTTCCGGGTCAGTGGTCACCATGCGGTAAGCAATTATCATCGCTTTCAATATTTCAACTAAAAAGCAAGCACTAATCAGGGCTTATCCAAAATTCTTCGAAAAGCAAGCGCCTTTTCAGACTTTCCGTCAGACTCATTACGAACCCTTCGAAAAAGCGACCAAATCTTCGACTCCAGAAAAATGACTCTTACTTTTCTAAATTTCGACAATCTTTCATGTAGTCGTCGGCTTTAACGAGACGACTCGTCGTACCGAGTTGTTCGCGCGATTGACGCTCAGCAGTTTTAGGTTCGACGATCGGTTTCGGAGGCAAAGGCGGCGCCTACGCGGAAAAAATACAACGACAAAACATAAACAAATTTCTTTTTTTTTCGAGAGAAAATCGATATAATTGACTCAAAACGAGAATAAGTTCGAGTATTCCCAAATAGATGATCCCAGGACCGGTTTCCGCAGTCAAGATTTAAGATAAAATCCTGGGGCCGGTTTTACAGACTGGTATTACCTTTAACCAGGGGGCTAAACTTGATTCATTATTTACATAGTAAAACACCCCCACACTCTCAATATCGCCACACTCTATACTGCCACACTCTCTATACCACCACACTCTCTATACCACCACACTCTCTATACCGCCACACTCTCTATACCACCACACTCTCTATACCACCACACTCTCTATATCGCCACACTCTCTATACCACTCTATACCGCCACTCTCTATACCACCACATTCTCTATACCACCACACTCTATATACCGCCATAATCTCTATACCACTCTATACCGCCACACTCTATACCCCCATACTCTCTATACCGCCACACTCTCTATACCGCCACACTCTACCCCCATACTCCCTTTACCGCCACACTCCCTATACCGCCAAAATCGTTCTGCTCCGAAGTAGGTGGTATATCGGGGGTTGACTTTATATCAATAAAAGATTAAAAACCCTTCGAGGTTTTATACTTTTTCAGGAGACAGGGTCCATTTCGGCGACTACTCACTATTATTCCATACGTATTGTTGTGTGTTAATATACAGTGACTCAACCATTCGAAATCTTCATATTGTCGAATAACGTCGTATTTCTGACCACCTCCACTTGTCTGAAAAAAAAGAAGACATCAATCTTTAGTTACCAGCAATATCATTCGTTCATATCACGTTTGGAGCCTGTAATTCATAGGAATCGAGAGCCATTTTGTGAAACTGGATAAGGATTTGGTAGGGTTTACTGACCAAGCTCAGGATATAAGAGTATACTATAGTAGTATGAGAGACCCAGAATCTAGGATCGGGGTCAGTTTTGGGTAAATATCTGGGTATACTAAGGATTGGAACAACTAAGGATTGGAACAGTAAGATAGACCCAGAAATGGGTACCGGTAGTCTAGGATTCTAAGGGGTCAGTTTAGGGTAAATTTCAGGGTGTACTAATGATTGGAATCCCGTGCACCAAAATTCAAAACATATTTCCTAGCAAATAGAAAGAAAAGAAAGAGAGAGATTGAGAAAAGATAAGGAGAGAAATGAAAGAAAAGAGAACAAGAAGAGAAGAAAATGGGCGAGAAGGAAAGAAAACATAGAAAGCGAGAAGAATAAGAAGAAAGAAAGAAACGATTCATACCCGGTTACAGGTCACGCTGTATTTGACGACGTCGCCATCTTTTGTCGCGTCGCAGACGCAAACGTTCGTGAACGCCGGCTCGAACGGTTCAACAATCGGCGACGAGGAAAACGGCGACGGATTCGACGCGACGACATTCCCGTTATCCTTTACGTCATCCTTCTCATCCTACACGACAAAAACAAATTAAAATATAACAAGGTAGATTAAAGGTTTTTTTTTTCAGCTGCATTACAGTGAATAAACTAACGCCGATGAATTGTAAACAACAAAAAGAAAGTGAAAAATCAATGTTTATTTGTAAAGAACGTAAAAATCATACTTTACAAACTGATGCCCAATAATCTGGTAGATCTACTGAGTAATAAGGAAATAATGGAACAAAATATCTAACAGAGGGGCTCGACGTGAGTGGACATGACAGTAGATTTAAGCCTAAAGGACCATCTTTGATCTACCGCATATAAAACAAAAATTAGGACCGGTCTTGATTTATAGTCTTACAGCTTTTGTGCTTAACCCTGTCAGTTTGCCTACACCGCAGAGCGATGTATTATTTAATCAGTGATGGACTTTTCTAGTACATTGCATCACGGTATATTGATGTTATATGTATTTAGTTATCTCTATTGAAAGATGGCAGCACCTGTCAAACATTGTAAAATATTAGAAACTAATGATACACCGCACTGCAGTGTAGATGCAATACAGCGGTTTGCCTGCTATTCAACACCACCAGCAGACCGAGGCCGGGGATTGAATTTTCAAAAATTTCAGATAATCTCCAGCAGGCACGTTAGCTTTGGGGTAATCAATTATTAGAAGCTAGCACTGTAAGGGTTAATTCACGACTGCACAACTGGCGTCTGTCCCAATACCAGATGACATTTGTCGACAAAAGCGCAGGGGAGAGCAGAGGAGAGGGTTAAAAATACATATTCTGGAACTGAAAAAGAACCTTTTTGTCACCGGTTAACAGCATTAATTCAATCAATCAACGATAATCAGTTAATCAAAATGATCATCAGACCTAATTAAGAAGAGTTTAAACCAACGAACAAATGATAAAAGGGATCTAATTACCGGTTTTTTTAATTCGGAGGGGGCCGTGTTTTCTGTGTCAGACATACTTCCGCGTTCAGTGCTCCACACTGCCCTGATGTCGCGCGCTACAGAATCAGAATTCACCTGTGGCAAAGGATGATGGTATCTAGAACGGACCCGACGCAGGGTGCCTCCGAGATTATGGTTATTTTAGATGCCGACCATTGCAGGGCTCATGAGTTGCACAGTCGTAACTTAAGTCCAAAGGTATAGTGTTAAATATTTCAACTGGGTAGGTCTAGGTATTTGAATTGGTTAATTTTCCTCAGCTTGAAAGACATTAATTACTAAATAGGATTATTTGCAGCGGCGGGCCATTATAAAAAATAAACCTCAATGAAGCCGGTCACACATGAGCAAGAGGACGATGGCCTCGGGCCCTCGGGTTGGGTTTGTGAAATATGGTAGCAAAAACTTTCTTCTACTGCAAGTTAATTAGTACATTGAAAAAGAAAATGGAAAATGGAAAAGACTCATCACCCGCTGCCGGCGTCAGGTTCAACACACTGAGTCCAGTCTCGCGGGAGGACGACACACTCACTGAGCCGGGGAACGGCCCTATTAAAAAACGTCGCCGTAGTCACGCCAAACTCGACTGATCAGTAGGCCTGGTTCACGCGAGCTCTCAGTATACGGAGCGGCGCGAACCGGCCATTCTCCGGGACTGGTGAACCCATGCCCTCCGGATCCGCCCTGATTTGATACGATTTAATACGGTGCACTCACAATTTTTTTTCTCGAAAAACAGATGAAATGGTCAAAACTAAAAGAGAAACTGAACACTCATAGGAAATTTTAAAATTCGGGGGGCGCAGTATTTTCTTTCAGCCGTTTGGAACAAGTCGTCAAATTCGATCCTGTTGTGCAAATCTTATTTGATTAGAGTTACACGTGACTCAAATGAATGATCAGGAAAATCAAATCTGATGTGATACTAAGATAAATTCGCCTAAGTGTCGGGCATGCCTGTCGGCCCGGCTAAAAAATTGAAGATAGGGACCGGTAACCAGTCTCTGTCAGAAGCAGGTTTGCCAACCAATTTAGACATTTAATTAAATTGACAAAACAAAACATTGAAAAATATGGCCCTAGCAATGCCCCTAGCAACTGAACGCTACTCTATGACTGGATTCCTCAATCTTCAGATGTTTGGCGGTATCGGAGTCTGTGTTGGCGGCGTCCGGGTCTAAGTCACTGCTCCGTTTAAAAGGTTTATTTAATTCTGTGTTTATTATTTGATTGTAACCATTTAAATCGAACTCGGTTTCATGTTTTTGTCATTTCAGCAGGCTAATTAGGACCAGACGAACGATCAACTAACGCCCGAAGAGTGTAGCAGTATAAAAACCGACCGGAGCAGACCGGAACAGACTGAAAAAACCAGGCGGCGCTAAATTCGAGAAACGCGCTGTTGAGAATCAACTAATTTATTTTATATGGCCTTAAAGTTCCACGATATTGTTCAGCTGGCTACTGGCGTGTATTCAACCCGGCAGTAGAACCTTCTATAAGCTCTCAATTGAAATTGAATTCAACAATAGAGACACAATTGCGGTTTTTCAGAGTTGTTGATATTATTCTGACACGCGCTATTGAATACGTCACCGGCTGACCACGGTGTACACAAGCATAGGCCATTCACCTCGGCTAACTCACACTGTGAACATGCTACCGTGGATTCTCCTCCTGGCGATCTTCGCTGCGCTACCGCTCCCGCTCCTGCTTCCTGAGGAACGACGTCTTTATGTTTTATGTGTTACTGTTTATCTCCGTACTGTCCTGTACTGTTCCGTGTTAATTAATCCGTTCTTTTTTCTAGGTTCTTACCCGTTTTATTTTTCAGGGCCGATTTCTCTGTCGAATTTCAACGTTTGCTGGAACAAAACTAATGTCCGAAAGCATCGGCTCTCCTTCGCCGGTCACGTGTCGAGGATGTCAGACAAAGTGTCGGTCAGGAAATGGCTGCCCTCTACTCGCCCTCATTCGGAACACGAAAACCAGGATGACGAGGCCTCACTGCCCCCACCTATCTACAAAGTGTGCTGAGTGATGTCAATGACCGGCATATCTGCGGGATTGCGCGGGATACAAATGGAGCGGTTATACTGGATTGTCACGCTACTAGCATTCATTGTGTCCTTGTGACCGCCCGGATGAGGGATGATTCTACTGTCACGCTCTTTGTTTCTGGTATTCTGAGTCGGCTGAGGGATGATTCTACTGTCACGCTCTTTGATTTCTAGTTTGAGTGCTAGTTTTCATTGTGTCCTTGTGATAACCCCGGTCAGTGGATGAAGTCTCTTGTCGGCTTGTGAGTGCTAGTTTCATTGTGTCCTTGTGACAACCTCGGTCAGTGGATGAAGTCTCTTGTCACGCTTTTGAGTGCTAGTTGAGATCCTGAATCTCAACCCGGTCAAGCTGGTTGTACTGCGCTATTTGTGTTTCGTGCAATTTTACAGGTTTGTCAGTTACTGACGTCGCCCAGTACATCTTGCAGTTAGATGGGGAATGTGAGGCGTTGTCATTCTGGTTTTCGCGTTCTGTGTGAGGGCGTGTAGAGGGCAGTATATTCCTGGCTGGCTCATTGTCTGGTGTTCTCGGCATGTGACCGGCGACGGAGAGCTGAAAAGCTTTCGAACATTAGTTTTGTTCCGTACCAAGTTTTCATCGCTCTTCTCTTTTTTTTAATTTCAGGACTCCCAAGAAGTTGAAGAAGATGCTGAAGGTGACTACAACGAAGACGATGCCAAAAAAGAACACTGAACTCAGCAATATTGAAAGTTAAGTTGATACACATGTAAATTACGATGCGTGATACGGAAAGGATTGTGTAACTACAGAATATCGTTCTTTTACTCATTTCAGGTTAATCCAGAAAGGCCCATCTAAAATCTGCCCACAAAAGACTCCACCTTGAAGTACCACCAAACACCGAAAGACCCGCCGCAACCGAACCTGGCAGTCTTGACCTCATCCTGTATGGCAACAGGAATACATACATACATAAAGCTAAGTCGATTTTTCATATCTGGGGTAGAATGCATAGGCACTGGAGAGGATAGAGTCGCTGATCAAGCTCACCATCTCCGCACTACTTTATTGAAGCTCTGTGGCCGGTAGTAAATTGAAATATAGCTAGGCAATGATTGCTTGAATATTTACAATATTGGACGAAATGAGTGAGGTCCTTTAAATATTCTTTGGTCTGATAATTAAAATGTAGATTGGTCAGTTATTGATTAAAAGATTTTGTAAGTACGTACAATTAAGGTAAATTCAATATCTTATGTGACATTTGAAATTATTCGAATGTACCGTAGATATTTCAGGCCTCATATGACTATTGTTTAACTGACAATCAAGATCTAGATAGGACAATTTTTACTAAAAGATATATCAATTAAACTTTATCGTTGGTTGATAGATATTTCTTTACAAATAATATATTGATAAATTTATTAAGATTGAGGCCATACTTTACAATATATACTGTGTGCTGCCTCACACAACAGTTATGAATTTCATAAGATAGTGTCTAGGGCTCTATCGAGGTCTGGTGTTATATGGGGAAAACTATGGACTACAGGTCTTTATGAAACAGTGATTTGGTCTCAACACTGATAAATCCAGAATAAACCAAAGCTTTAATTGATTTAATTCATTCCTGAAACACTGCGTCTTGTTTTGGCTGATGTATGATAATTGTTGTTTGACTGACAATAAGCATACAGCCAGGAAAAATGGCTTAGATATTCACAATTAAGATGAATTCAATATTTGATGTTAGATCAAAAACTTTTTATATCATAAATAGCCTATTTATTGAAATATAGCTGAAATATATAATATATTTGAGCACATCTATAAGTGAATCAGTCTCATTGACTGATCAGTTCTGTAACGCCAACTGCCGCGCTTACGACGACTACCCATGCTTTTCATTATTGGCAAAATTTACTCAAACCTAACTGATTCAATTAATATCTAAAAGCCATACTGTGTGTCAAGTGACGCATATTAGATATAGTTTAACTGAAAATTAGAATCTAAGATAAATTACTCATTAACGTATTACTTAGATCGATTAAGGTTAATTCAATTGTTATGTGAAATTATTTCTAATTCCATGGACATTTAAAATGTAGCTGATACATGTGTATCTGAGCACATTTATTTATCTGTATCTAAGTGAACCTATGGTGTCTTCACACAGCTGTATTAGTTTTGATACATATTGCCAAAATCATATTGCCAAAAACGCAGATTTACTTCCGATCGAATCTGTGCACAAATACATTCCTGGATTTGGAAGGGGGAATATTTCAATTTCACTGTTTATATCAGATTGAAAGCCTTATTGTGACAGGATATCCTAAACTTAGGTCTTATTCCTCTTGCTAATAGCTCTCTTTTACTAACCCCTCTGCTTCAAACTATTTTCTAGCATCATGACTCGCACCGCACCAGGGAGGTCCGGTCATAACAAGGTCTTTTGGTCCTTATACACAGTGAACTATATAATAGCCATTCGGCTAAGGGAATTTCTAATTTACCACTAAAAATATGCTTTTTTATCTTTAATTTCTGATGAATTCAAATAGTGACGAATTCACCACAACTGAAATTCTACTCATGTAGATTTTCAGGCTCCATATAAATATTGTTCAACTGACTATTAAAATATAGCTAGTATGATTACTAATTAATGGTTCGCTTAGATACCTAGAATTTAATTAAAATTAATTCAATGTAATGAATATAAGTGAAACTTATTCAAAATTGCACAGTGGATGAGACGACTGTATCGCGCAATGTCATCTGCGTCTAACTGGGCCACATGTGTATGTGGGATCTGTTGAATCAGTTAGGTTTTGGGGGATTCTGGGTTAGTTAAGCTAGGTATCAAAAGCTCTGATGCAAAATTAGCAGTTCAAATAGTGATTAATTCAAATTCGTACCGGATCTGAAATTCTTCTCGTGTAGAAATTTCAAGCCCCATATAAAATATTGTCCGAGACAATTTCAATTATAGCTAGGGCATTATCAATTAACTTATAGATTAGGTATCTAATTCAGCATCTTCATATAAGGTAAAAGTGCTCAAATCTAAACCATAGGGGTTGATAAGTATAATTCAATATTGGTTGATATATAAAGAATACTGGGTATGTTTTAACTCTGTCTCTTGTGCGTGGGATTTATTGAATCTTTAAGGCTTTGCAGAAATCTGGATTTGTCGAGTTGTGGGAATGATTCAAGGTTTCTTAAATCTGTAGAACCATGTTACTTATAGGATCAGTGTGCTCGATGCTGGCAGCGCACTCACTCTTCAGTTAGTTATATTATCATAATTACAAAATCATTGTATATATTAGGAGCAATATTTAGAATTAATGAAATGGATTAGAATACCATTCACTGGGTACAGATGTCGCCATCTGTGGGTAGAAAACATCTCTTAAGTTTATTAACTGACGATGAAGTAAATTTGATAATACGAACATGGTTTAGCTGACAATCGAAATATATATAGGCCAATATTACTAGCAGGTTTGCACTGTATGATGGGCCTGGGTTTCAATAAAAGACACATCAAGAAGATAGAAGAGAAAACAGTTCAAAAACGATTTGATAAGATTGATTATGCGTTACTAAATTTGTTGTAACTCTGGTATTCCTAGAGATGACTATAGATGCTTTAGTTGAATTGTTGTTAAACTATAATAATCAACCATTGCTTAGATATTTAGAATATAGATGAATTACTATATGAGTTGAATTTTATAAATATCATTTAAGACTATTATTAAAATCTACGTATCGATCCACATTGCAGATCTTATATATGAATTGACATGATAATTATGATCAGTGATATTCGAAAGGATTTTCTGCTCAAAAGGTTCTGCTCTTTTCTTCAGCTTGCCGTTTCAGACTGATTGGAAGATAGTTTGAATGAACCGGAATCGAATTTCCCAATTATTTACTTCGATTTCAGACATACTCGAGAAAAACTACAATAAACTTTAAAAAATTTGACAAATTTAAACGGTGAAAATGACAAAAAGATTAACGTTAGACAAAATTCTCCCACCTTGTAAACTTTCGGACTAGTTTCATGAAAATAAGACCAAATATTGTAAAATATAGTTATTTCCAAAATCTCGATGTATCAAATTAGGCAGAAAAAAATAGATAAAATTATTCAACCTTGTAAACTTTCGGACTAGTTACATGAAAAAAAGACCAAATATTGTAAAATATAGTTATTTCCAAAATTTCCATGTATTAAATTAGGCAGAAAAAAATAGATAAAATTATTCAACCTTGTAAACTTTCGGACTAGTTACATAAAAACAAGACCAAATATTGTAAAATATAGTTATTTCCTAAATCTCGATGTATTAAATTAGGCAGAAAAAAAATAGATAAAATTATTCAACCTTGTAAACTTTCGGACTAGTTACATAAAAACAAGACCAAATATTGTAAAATATAGTTATTTCCAAAATCTCGATGTATTAAATTAGGCAGAAAAAAAATAGATAAAATTATTCAACCTTGTAAATTTTCGGACTAGTTACATGAAAAAAAGACAAAATATTGTAAAATATAGTTATTTCCAAAGTCTCCATGTATTAAATTAGGCAGAAAAAAAAATAGATAAAATTATTCAACCTTGTAAACTTTCGGACTAGTTACATAAAAACAAGACCAAATATTGTAAAATATAGTTATTTCCAAAATCTCCATGTATTAAAATAGGCAGAAAAAAATAGATAAAATTATTCAACCTTGTAAACTTTCGGACTAGTTACATGAAAAAGACCAAATATTGTAAAATATAGTTATTTCCAAAATCTCCATGTATTAAATTAGGCAGAAAAAAAAATAGATAAAATTATTCAACCTTGTAAACTTTCGGACTAGTTACATAAAAACAAGACCAAATATTGTAAAATATAGTTATTTCCAAAATCTCGATGTATTAAATATGGCAGAAAAAAAATAGATAAAATTATTCAACCTTGTAAACTTTCGGACTAGTTACATGAAAAAAAGACAAAATATTGTAAAATATAGTTATTTCCAAAGTCTCCATGTATTAAATTAGGCAGAAAAAAAAATAGATAAAATTATTCAACCTTGTAAACTTTCGGACTAGTTACATAAAAACAAGACCAAATATTGTAAAATATAGTTATTTCCAAAATCTCCATGTATTAAAATAGGCAGAAAAAAAATAGATAAAATTATTCAACCTTGTAAACTTTCGGACTAGTTACATGAAAAAAAGACCAAATATTGTAAAATATAGTTATTTCCAAAATCTCCATGTATTAAATTAGGCAGAAAAAAATAGATAAAATTATTCAACCTTGTAAACTTTCGGACTAGTTACATAAAAACAAGACCAAATATTGTAAAATATAGTTATTTCCAAAATCTCGATGTATTAAATTAGGCAGAAAAAAAAATAGATAAAATTATTCAACCTTGTAAACTTTCGGACTAGTTACATGAAAAAAGACAAAATATTGTAAAATATAGTTATTTTCAAAGTCTCCATGTATTAAATTAGGCAGAAAAAAGTTAACCCCAATCAGTCACTTAATATGTGCTTCGACTATTTAAACGGTGAAAACGACCAAAAAAATTGAAGTTAGACAAAATTATTAAACGTTGTAAACTTTCGGACTAGTTACATAAAAATAGACCAAATATTGTAAAATTATCTTCAAACTTGTAATATAGTTATTTCCAAAATCAGAATTAGGCAGAATAAAAGATTGTTTGAATGAACCGGAACCGAATTACCAATTATGTTCTTGGACTTAAAAAAAACGACCGCCGATCACGCAACTATATCTGTACTTCGATTTCCGATTTTGAAAAAAACGCCGTTTTGCTCCCGGCAGGTGTGGTAGGTTTGTAAGGGACACCTACTCAAACGAGAGCTTGAGGTCAACAAATCATCAGAAATCTGCCGATTAGAGAACAGCGCACAGAAGGGGCCGATTCGAATGAAACTCAAGAACCAACCAACTTAGGAGATCCGATAATGAACACAGCAATGATGGAAGGTACAACTTGAATTGAACTCATCAACTACCACGGAAGAGTCCAATGAATTTAACTCATGAACCAACTAAGACAATCCTTGCCGATACTCGGCAATCTTGAAAGGTAAGTTGATTCACATGGAAATTATTATGATTAATGTTATATGAAATATTGTGTGAATACAGGATATTGTCTTTAACTCTTTTCAGCTGAATCACATCTATGAGAAAAAGCCCATACTAAGATCAACTAACCATCTAGAATCTACTGATTAATACAGTCAGCAGAATGAATCCAACTTGAATTTAACTGCTGAAGTCTAGATAGGAAATTCAGCCAGCATCGGTTTATCGCTCAATGATGGATTTCTTCTACAATTGGTGGAGCAGAGACATTGCGTCTCTCATTACAATTATTCAGGAGCAGCAGAGACAATGCGTATCTTATAAACACTTATTCAGGAGCAGCAGAGACATTGCGTATCTTATAAACACTTATTCAGGAGCAGCAACGACAGTAGAATATGTGAAGTATTGATTTATTTTACGTATCACCTTTTTACAAATCAGTCTGTGAAAAACATGAGTAACATGAGTTTACAAAATTCACTGTCTATTTGAAGGGGCGGAATAAACTAAAGAATAGTTGATTAGTTGTTGAAATGTTGATTATTAAAATTAGGTAATTTGGGCCTGAGAAGGAACTTTTCATGTTTGAATATTTCAATAAAATGGCATCCTCCTCATTCTTTATACTGATTAGGCAAACTGTTTAGATTTGTTAAACAGATGGGTCATTTAAGTCCTTAAAGTTCCTTCTTGGAGTCTCATAAAATTAACGCTCCATTAATTCATGGTATTGATCGCGTTCAGCGTCTCGGTTTGACTCGTAGGTCGGTTGAAATACACGTAAATTGAGATATAATATCGACAGGATAGTTCAGATAAGCTTCATACTTTAGTTAAACATAGCTTTGCTTAATTTGTAATAATCATATAGTTCATAGAATGAATAACTCTCTTAGTCTTTATTCGATTATTAATATTAGAAATAGTGATTCATTTTATATTTTATTGAGTGAAAATGATTTGCATAGCCTAAATGTTCAAAAGGGAGAGCGTAGTCAGTTAAACAGATGCAACTTTTAAACGCAATAAAGGATGTTGGAACGTTATTAGTTTGAACTCTTGAACTTGATTTTGATCGTTTTAATTTTGTTTGTTGCTGTTTTAACTTCTTTCATTGTCATCCATATCATAAGGATGAGTGGCTTTCATACTAATCGGAGTGTTTTATAATAAACTATTATTTAGGTGCAGCAGTGAATTTGTAGCACTTTTTTTAAGTGAGCCCATAATTTCACCGATAAAAAATTCCTGATGATGTAGATTGTAATAAATAGTACAAAATACATAGAACATAATTAAGAAAAATACATAAAAAAAACAATTAATAAAAAAATACATAACAAAAAAAACAAATTGAATTATAAGTAATACAAATAAACGAAACCAACAAACAATTAGTAAATACTCTATATAGGGCCTTCATCATCGGGCATTTTTTCTAATCAACTTAATCCAATTATTAAAGGTTCTTCTTTCATAGAACAACCTTCTCTGTGTTTCCCAACCTCTTGAGATCTTTTCTGTTGTTGTTTTAAGCATTCTATCGGCTCAGTAATAAACAAAACAAATAACCATAAACCTTAACTAAATCAAACACACTAAAAAATATCTGTTTCGATAGAATGCTCCTAATAACTGATGAAAGATCATGCGTCCATTTACCTATATATCACACCCTATCACTGCTGTAACTATTAATTGTTTTAGGGATAATATCTGGGAGATACATTTTATTCTTTTTTAGAAAGAATGTTAAACAGCTATAAACGTGATTAGTTATCGATAGTAGAATTATTGTCATGTTTTCCCTGAAATATCGTATTAAATGAGCGAACTGATAATGTTTGAAAATCTCAGGCTAAGTTAGAAAAACTCTAGTTATCTTGTAAAACTCTAGTTATCTTGGAAAATAATTTTAAAGAAAGTGAAAATAAAGATTGATTAGCTAATCTCATGCTTTCCAGAGTAAATCTTTAGGTTTTATCTCTGATTTTAATGCTTTTATGTTGCACTGTTTTTTTTCAAATGCAGTTCACCCATTGGTTAACGAAGAACTGATAATTCCTCGAATACGCAGCAAAGTTTGCAAAATTTCAGTTTTCTTGTAAAAATGATTTTAATGAAATGAAATAAGAGATTGATTATTTGAATGAATTTATGAATGGTTATTGAATGGTTATTATTTGAATGGTTTTATGTCCAGCTTTAAAATGTTTATATGCTGGAGATATGTTTTGCAGTTTTTGTATAAACAGAAATCTTTCTTACATTGTCATTTGCAGTATAGTTGATATGATAGAATGCTTCATATTTCATGAAATAATCAAGTGTCACTTATGCCCGGTGACATCATGAAATGTCAAATTAATAGTCTTAGACATTCAGACTAGTCCCAATTGTCGGTGTTTTATGGATCAAAGTTTACAAATCTTTGTGTAATTTTGTTATTTTCCTATTGATGGAAGTTTGAATAAAGTGGAAATTTGAATAAAAACCTTGAAATACCTTGCATGATATGCGATATTAAAAGCTAGTAATTTTATTATTGAATAAGCTAAGTCATTATTATAAGGCTAAAAATGATACCTTGTTTTTCCTGATCGGCTGGGTCATTTCATTAATCAATGAAATTTGTAATCGGTTAATTTCTATCTGCCGGGTCTGTTATGGTTAGCTTGATCATGATTTTAAAGCAATACCTTGGTAGATAGGTGGCCGGCCGGGTCAAATTTCAAAGAGTAAAACTGTAAATCAGATAGATTCATTAAATCTTACGCTTTCCAGAGTATTTGGCCAGGTTTATCTCTATCTTTATTAGTGCGGGGAGCCAAGGACTCGAGAGTCATGGTTGTGATCCATAGACGTTTCTGTTTTAGAGTCTATGGTTGGACCACGGATGTATAAACTCTAGTTTATAGTTTATACGTCCATGGTTGGACTGTTTTTGAAATACAGTCCACGTGTTTGAGGAGCTTACGTTATAATTCCTCGAGCACAAACCTGGCATTTTGTATAATTGTTGTATGAGAATAAATATGATTGAAATTCTTTATCTGTTTAGCTACTCTGAACTTTGTTAGTTCACCAGTCAGTGGTTTTTTGTTATCTTGCAATCCAGCTCTTTTTACAACCCAATATTCCCATCAACATTCCGGACATGCTCGGAGACGAGCATGTCCGGAAAACATGATAATCGAATATTGGCAATACAGCTTACCACTTCAACCCGGACACACTAACACTTGTTGACCGGTTAGAAGCGAGTGTTGAGCTGCCGAAGAGTAATTACGAAATTAGCAATCTTTTTGATTGTCACTATTGCCATCAGGGGCGGATCCAGACCGTATTGCCCAATACATTGTTTGTACGGTCTAAAATTTAAGTGCCCTTCGGCAATATTTTGTGACGGCATATATATTTCACCACCCGCTAATTTCAAATTTCCACTGATGATCGGTTTGATTTTTATATACAGAATCAGAGTCCTGAATAGTTAACTTTGCCTTTAAAAGTGGCACCCAGTATCCTTCTTTTGGTGTTAACATTACATGATTAATTACATGAGATTTGTGTTTCTCTTGTAAAAATCATTGTTTTTATTTTCTTCATGCTTTCGGTTAATGTAGCCGATGACCTCTGATCGTCTCTAAGGTTCGAACCCAGTAATTACTGATACTGGTTCAGAGGGGTCCTGATGCTGAATAGAGGATGTACGGGTTTGTACCGGGTTCAAACCCATGAGTGGTCCAAGTTGTCCTGATGCTGAATAAAGGATGCACGGGGATGTCCTGACCGTACGGTGCTGCCGCTATGCTCATCGTTAGCGGGGTTTTCATACACTAACTTAAGTCAACTCTGGCAATCGATGTGCTGTCCAGTTATACTCCGTGACCTTAGCTTGCCAGAGTTGACAAACGTTAGTGTATAAAAATCCCGCTAACGATGAGCATAGAGGCAGCACCGTACGGTACTCAGTTGATATCTTAACAAAAGCGTAATTACTGATAACTGATTCGGAGTGGTTCTGATGCTGAATAGAGGATGTACAGGGGTATCCCGGGTTCAAACCCATCAATTGCTGTGATTCAGAGTGGTCCTGATGGATAAAGGATGAACAGGGGTGTCCATGTACAGAACAGGATGTATTCTCACAGAATTTCAGATATCAATTTTCATTCTGCCACAACACTCATACCAGCATAGTAATCCTAAGAATCAGTATTGAACGTGCACGCCAAGGGGAAAAGATTTTTCCTTGTGGAAAAAAAAACGTTTTCGGTGAGTTTTGTTATACCGTTGATCATTTCATTTTTGTGGGCAGCAAAACGTTTTGTGATAAAAACGTGCGTTCTGTTTTGATGAAACAGAACATCTGTGTGTTGGCCTGGTAAAGGTGTAAACCATATCCTAATGGTTTTAATTTCCTGTTTCATTTCGTTTTATATATCATATTTCTGATTTTGATGCGGTAGTTGTGCTAGTCATGTTGTTATCAAACATCTCAGTCTGTACGCAGCATCTCTCTGATTATTCTGCTGCTAAATTTTGAATGAATTCTTTATGTGAATCGGGCATCAATTCAATTTAGACTCATAATCTTCTTGTTCCATTTTCTGAATCGCACTAAACTATGCTATACTCATTATCCATTGTATCAACTAGAAAAACATCGTTCTTCGTGAAATCAGCAATTCTACACAATATTGCATGACGTAAATATCCGAACGTCTGCCAACACTCTCTCTTCTGTAGTAAACCTAATTCAGCATCAGGGGCCGGTTGCATAGTTATGGCTTAGACTTAAGACCAGTCTAAGACCAACTTAGTTCTATAGCTAATCTAACAGCTTAAGACCAGTCTTTAGATTTAAGGTCACTTTTGGACTTAAGTCACGTCTGTGCAACTGGGCCCAGTATTTCAGAGTTTCGGTAGAGTTTGAAGCAATATCTGTTATATATAAATGTTCTGTTTTATAGTAGGATGCGATTCGAGTTATTTCTTCTCATAGCGAATATTTCTGCCTCAGCATTACGATTCCTCGACTTTCTGTTTTGTATTGTATCATATCACAACAAGACCATCCAAAATTACTTTCGACACGAACAGTCACAATAGGAGTTAACTATAATTGACCTGTATCAGATTCGAACCAAAAACGGTGGTTTCTTGATTGTCGGAGTACACAATAATGACTCACATTGTCGGACAAGCTATTCGAAATCCGAAATAGAATCTGTGTTGCCAATTTGAATCTTTTATTTAACCTCACCGAATTTCCTGAATCCACACAAGATCGAACAAACCATACTTAAAATAAGATTAGATAAATGAATCTTTATTGTCAATCATAGGTCATCGTTAAAATCAATATTGACTGAAATTGATCCAAGAGTTAATTTTCTTGATTTAATGTCCTACAAGTCTTCAGTTATCCAAAGGGTTCAACTTCGCGAATTCGGATGAATTGCTGAATTAGACTGGCTACCGGTCTAGAATATATAAATGGGACAGGCAACCAGTCTATTGCTGAATGATAATAATGTCTTGTCAATGACTGTTTAATAAGAAATAAAACTCTGATGATAATTACAATACTGTTGTTAGATAAAATATCATTCTCGATGCCATAAAAACCGTTACAAATAATGTTTATATACATTGATACCTAGCATGCGTTTGGTCCTTTTTGGATGTGCACTATGCATCAATATTTGCGTTTCAAAATAACAATCACAATCGTGATTTGAGCCCTTAATTTTTAATCAAATATATTCTTTAACTCTTATTCTAGATAAGTTTTAATGATTATCTTGAGAGGATGTGCACTACATCATCAATCTATCGGGGCTAGACTGGTTGGCGGTCAAATCGATTCGATTACCAGGTATCGATATATTCAAATCCACAATACACTACACTACAATACACTTTATACATGCATTATAATAATTTATTCATTGACGACAACATTAAGCGCGACATTTGAGGCGTCAATCCACCTTGTGTAGTTTCCTTGCTATTTCTATCGTACAGGGATTTTATATGATCTTTACCACGCGCGAACTCAAGAGTGTTTCATTAAAGAAAGAGTCAGTCGATCAATATTATTTTCTGTGTTTAGCGATGATATCGAATATCTGTGGACAGTCGGTCAGACCGTGTATCGGAGTCATGTCATACTCGACATCTGGAACCGGTAAAATCTCAAACTTCTGAAGAATCGACGCTAAAAATACGAACAGTTCAAACTTCGCCAGATTTTCACCCGGGCATTTCCTGGGCCCGGCGCTGAACGGCAGAATCAAATTCCGCTTACTACGATCGATTTGTCCGTCTGCTGTGAGAAATCGTTCAGGGCGGAAAACGTGCGGATCTTCCCAAACATTCTCATCCTGAGCGAGTGAGTAGAGGTTCAGTAAGACGACCGTTCCTTCGGGAACGTCGAATCCACCGATTTTGGAATCTCTGACGGCTGCGTGTGGCAGAGCCAGCGTCCCCGGGGTTCGTATACGCATCACTTCAGTAATCGTAGCTTCTAAAAACGGTAATTTCGATTTATCGGAAATTCGCGGTAATCGCGAATCGCCGACAATATCGGATATTTCGTCGTAGATTTTCTGCTGCACATCCGGGTGTTTTATCATGTAGAGCATCGTCCAGAGACTTACCGTGGAAGTCGTCTCGAAACCAGCCGTCAAAAACTCATAACACGTATAACCGAGTCTGGTCTTATCTATACCGCTTAACTTATCGTAATCCAACGCTAGGTAGCTATCCAGAATATCTCGAGTATGATTGGCCGAGAATGTCTCTTCGTGATTGGCTAGGATCTCTTTGCTGATTTCGTCCGCGAACGACATCGCTTCACGGATGGCGTTGGTTTTCCAAGGCATGAAATATCGTAACCACGGCATCACGTCGACGGGATTCCCCGCGCTGGCGAACTCGAAGAATTCCCTCGCCCCGTCCATGATCCGATTGAAGACTTCGTCCCCGTTCAAATCGTGCCCGCGCCCGTAACACAGCTGATAGGTCACGCTACCCGTCGTCATGATCATCAACGTCTTCGGGCTGAACGGGCGTTCGTCGTGCCGCGAAATAGCGTTAACCAATCTCTCGGCTTCGTCCGTTAACAAATCGTCGAAATCTTCGTCGTTTTCGTTGACGAATCGATGCAGAGATTTCACCGCGACGTTCTTCATCTGACGCCACGATTCGTCATATCGACCAACTGACAATCCATCGTCGCGCAGCGTGAATAGATAAAACCTCGGTCGCCCGGCGAAATCGTCGCCACCGAGCCTGGCGTTAGTTACCTCGCGGATTGATTCATCACCGTTGACGACAATCGTCGGGAAACTGCCCAGACGGATGCGGAAGACGTCTCCGTATTTCGCGCGCATTTTCATGAACGTGAGATGTGGGTTTTCCCCGAGCGCGAGTACGTGCCCGATGATCGGTAAGCCCCACGGCCCGGGCGGGAGATACCAGCGGAAATATTCGTTATAAGTCCACCAGAGAATGTACGAACCGAAGAACAACAGGAATACATTGATAAACTGTAAATAATCCCAATCAGAGAATAACGACATAACAGCGACAGCGACAGACATTTTGTTATGTTATAAAACTCATTATCAAACTATCACTTTAAAACTTCCTGCTCATTGACTCGTGACCTAGTTGTTCGAATACGGGTTTGATTGTGAATCCAAGGTCGAGTCGATGTTTTTTATTCATAGAAATCAATAACGGCCCCGGATGTTTAAACAAAAGCTTCTCTAAACCAATATATTCTACACAAGCAACACTATAGAACCTGGGCAGGGTGTTTAGAATATTTCTAAATATTCTGTTTTGTACAGTTTAGACACGTTTATACTGTTTTAGACAAGTTTCACCTTTCCATTCGTTCCATTTGTACAGCACTGGATAATCAGTTTAGAATTCCAAAAACTGCTTTTCGAAATCTGTCATTTCGGTCAATTTTAGATTGAGCAAATTTGTTCTTTGAAAGATGTTGGCAATTAGTGAGTGCTTTATAAAGGATGGCAAATTTGTTCTTTATTAATTGCGGATATTCTACATTTCTGCAAGTTTTAGACAAGCTTTTAATATTTTTCAACTTGCCCTCCATTTAAATGGACAGCACTGAATAATGGGTTGAGAATGTCAAAAGCTGCTTTTCTGAATTTGTCATTTGCCACGCAATACACAATAAAATTAACTGACGAATCGGTGATAGAAAATCCCAACGCTATCAGGTTTATAGTGTTCACATTTGGGATATATCCCATCCTCATGAAACGGTCGATAAAACCAAAACCTTCACATATAATAAATAGCGTAACTACGGATACGACCATCCTTAAAACCCTCATTTCTCTTCTAGATGAATCGTCAGTGACACCGAGCTCTGAACGCCGAGCAACCCGACGGTAAAATGTCGCCAAAATAAGAATAACATTGATAACCACTAAAATGCAAATTGGTATCATAATAGTAAGATACACGAAAAGATAGATCCCAGAAATATCGAAACGCCATCCATATTGGTTAAACCACTTTGGGTAGTGATAAAAGCTAACACCTATCGTTACATATGGCCAATGAGCAGGACAATTCAAAAATCCAAGACGATGTTCGGGTATGAATTGAATAAAATCACCACAAAAACTTAACATCGAAATAAACACCATCGCCCATAGTGATATTATCTTCTTCGGAAATCTACGAGATTTGATTACGAACAATACGACGATTAACCGCTCTAGACTGAGCAGTACAGTGCACCAGTTACTCGTCATCTGAAACATGTAGAAAAACGGCAAAGTGAGATAAAAATCCAACCAAAATTCCATTCGTTCCAGCGAAACACAATGTCGCCCAAAACGGCGTAAACGTACGCAGTTCTCAGCGGATACAGAATGAATGTAGCGATCATAAATAAAATATCGTTTATAGCGAAAATTTTGACGAGAAAATAAATATCGGATTTAAGCTGTTTCAGAACCATTAACGTGAATGCGTTTAATATCATACCCAGCACAGACGCCGGTAGATACCAGCCTAAATACATAAATACACCGTATTTGTTGATCCATCTGATAGGTAAGGTTTGATATTTCTGACACTTGTTTAGTTTAAGCGTTGTCAATGTGGTAAGTAGTTGTGCTAGTAATGTTGTTATCAAACATCTCATAAACTGTAAGCCGCAATTTCACTGATTATTCTATGCCGCTAAATTTTGAATAAATTCTTTCAGTGAAACCTTCAGTGAATCGGGCATCAATTTAATTTAGACTCATAATCTCCTTGTCTCCATTTTCTGAATCGCACTAAACTATGCTATACTCATTAGCCATTGTATCAACTAGAAAAACGTCGTTCTTCATGAAATCAGCAATTTTACACAATATTGCATGGCGTAAATATCTGAACGTCTGCCAACACTCTCTCTTCTGTGTAGTAAACCTAATTGAATCAGTATTTCAGAGTTTCAGTTAAGTTTGAAGCAATATCTGCTATATATAAATGTACTGTATTACAGTATAGGATGTAATTCGAGTTAGTTCTTTTCGTCGCATACATTTGTACACCCCAGCATTACGATTGCACGACTTTCTGTTGTAAATCCCATCCTCGGCTAAAAATTTAGGTTCGATTCCTCGAGCTAAATTCTCTGTTCGTGAATTAGAAGCAATACAAGAATATTCTGAAATTGAAAATTAATCACTAACCAATCAGTGGCAAGTGCAAAACAGTTGGATTATTTACTTATTACGCTATATTTTATTTCTAACCGCAGAATTGTATCTGGAGCCTTGAAAAGGTCTATTCATTTGTTTCAAACACTAGACAATTAGCGTTGTTCTAATCCATTGATAAATCCTCCGATATCGAATCAACAATTTTCTTCGTCTCCGATTCAACGAACGAACCGATATCACCGATTACGGGACGATTCGGTTTGGTTCGACGATCATCGCCACCACCATCACCACCGCCGGGTTTCTTCCAGTCGTCGGCGACGAACGGGGGCTGCGGAGGAACCGGTGGTATGAATCCGGGTAGTTGATACGGAGGCATGCCTTCGACGATCTGATTTCGAATTTGTTCGATCATTGCGTTGATCGAACGCTGTTGATATTGCGCCGCGGCGTCGCGGTAGTATCTCTCCCACTCATTGCCTCTAGGTTGATTTCCCCCTAGCCCCGATCTAGTCGGCATCGCGGGTGGCTTTGGGATTTGTAAAATTTCGTGTTGATGATGAGAGTCCCTGCCCGAATTTTCCGATTCGGGATTTCTTGGACGAGGCGTCAACGGGCCTCCAAAATCGAATGAATATTGATAAGCCCACGAGTTACTCTTCCCCTCGACTCCATGGGCACCGGTAGTGACGGGTAGATTTGGAGGGATTAATGGTCCTCCGAAACTATTTTGAGTTGTCCAAGATTTTCCCTTGACCTCCCAATCTGTGGGTGGTTTTCCAAGAGGTTGTTTCTGCGGTGTCACGTCTCCCAGCTCGACCGGGGTTCCTAGATTCTCCGATGCCGTCGGTTCTCGAGTCAGAGGTTCATCCGCGACTTGAGGTTCCGGACGATCGAGCGATTTACCGATCGTATCTCGATCTGTGCTCGCTAGATTCAGCAGTTCAGCGTCATCATCCGATTGGGCGAAACCGGGCGGATTTTCGATCACGAATTGCGACGAGTATTGAAAGTTGTCGGACCACGAGGCGCTTTTATCGATTTCTCCGGATGGAATAGATTCGCTAGGCGACGAAAGCGGCTTCGGAGGCTGCGGCGGCAATTCGAACGGCTCGAGGTCCGGTCCATCGTCCGTTTCCCCGGGTACATTTTTGCATAGGTAATACGATATAATTAATAGGGCAGCGATTAGAATCAGGATCACGGCACAATAACGTTTATTCGACATCACACGAACATGAACTGGTGTCTGATGGCGAGAGTCTCTTTTTAACAGCGATTCCGCGTTCATATTTTTCCTGTGTTAACAAAATGATGCATTTATCAATTTGATTTTCGTTTTCGGACAAGGTGATAATGATTATGATAATAGTTGGGACATAATTATAATAATGATGATAATTCAGCCTAAAATTCGTATGAAATATAGGCTTTACAGCATATATAGAAAGGGAACAGAGGAAGCTGGTTTAAACCGTTGACGAAAAAATGTGTTTTGAGCTTAGACTTAAAACATCGATTGAAGTATTTGATTGGACTAGGAAACATATTCCAGAATACTGGGGCAGAATAGACTAGATAAATGCGGGGATAACTAGAGTGTTCTCTGTTTTTTATTTTGATATTTTGAATAATAAACTGTGTTTTTGAATTTGCAGGGTATAGGCTGGGCTTTAATCATATAATCTATTCTCCAAGTTTTTTTTTAAAGTATGGCTATTTCTACCAAATATAGAAATATTATCAATATTTGAGTTTTGAAAAGTCTCACCCAGAAATCGATGTATGAATAGCGATGCCCCCAGAATTTCAACTTACACTATGAGGATGATGCTTGTAGTTTAATTACCAGAGTGATTTTCTTTTCCTGCTGTATTCGTCGGACATTTGCGCAGTTCATAGACTGACTACACAAAGGTGTTGCGTATAGGTTTATCATACAAAGATCTGAACGCGCTTTGAGACAATAAAAAAACACAGGTATCAGCTGCCGACGACTTGATTGCGTGGTGTCCGGACATTAGCTACAGGTGTTGTTGAAATCTGCCCGAGGTATAGATGAGGTGCAGCCTATTGAAGTCTGGGCGAGAGAAAAAAGTCTAAATTTCATTCTATGCTATACGTGTCATGAACTCCCCAGTCTCCAGGCCTATTTTGTATTTTCAGTCAAGAGACCTTGTCTACTAATAAATATGCTCCGTTGGAATTTTTACCGTTGTTGCCGTCGTTTTTTTTTCTTTGTCGTATGATACACATCTAAACAGTCGTTTCATCACCAATGGTTCCCAGTCGAAAGGTGTAGAAGTTTCTTTGCCTAAATACCAGCGGGCCCGGCCGCCGGGTTCGCCTCGACCGGACAGAATTTTGACTGGTTGTGTATATGACAGCCCGCAGCTTAAAACTGATTTCAAAAGAGTGTTTTTTATGTTCATACTGGATACCGCCGGGGAGAGACTGAAGTGTTAGTTATTGCATAGGTTTTGAGCCAGAGCATCCTCGCTTGCCAGGGGTCCGGTATCGCTCCCGAACACGCTTCCACCAACGGGGGAACGGTTTTAGAGTTCGAATCCCTTGATTATGACGGTTGAATACGGTGCCAGGTGGTCCGCCCGATCAACGGGCGTTTCGGTAACTTTTTCATGCGATACTTAGTACGACTTATATATTTATTACAGCTTAAATAAACAAGTTTGTTGAAAAAAGTAAAATTCTACATTATTTCTTCTTCCGTTTACTGCCAGCATCAACATGTTGATGAATATTACAGTTTTCGGTTGTGCGCAGAGGAATAAATATAAGTATCAGGGAGAAATTTAAAAAGATATTTTAAAGCTTGCAAGGCTGCCGACTGACACCGAATTACGGTCAAAACTCCTCCAGTCAAAACGTCCTCCACTCCAGCGCAAGCGGTCAAAACGTCCTTGTCTGTATTAGGGGCCTATGTCCTCTCCACACTCAACAGCTCAATCAACAGTAGTGGGGAGAGGGCAGCACCTCACGATAGTCACCCTTAGGAACCTTGATGTTTTAAAAAATCTGACCGGTAAAAGTGCAGATCCGCACCTCTCCGTGTAAACGGTTCAATCAATTACATTAAATATCATTGTTTCAGATTCAAAATGTCATCAGCAATTCAGTACATTGCCATTGGTTAATTTTAGATCTTCACTAGAAAGATTTTAGCCTGGATTCTGTCATTCAGTAGATTGCGTCAATGACGAGAGGTGCAAATCTGCACTTTTACCAATCTGAACCTTTTTAGATGTATTTAGACCCCTCCTCCGAAAGTGTGTAATTAGTATGTTGTAAATAATGTTTGTCTTATGTTTTAAATACTTTTATTTTCTGTTTTCGTAAATATTGATCGACTGCCTCATGCCTCATATACGCCATCTTTACATTAAAGGTATTATTTAGCTTATAACTCGGATTTAAAAGTAATAATAACTATATGCATTGACAGAATTTATTGTGTGATAAAGTTATTCCGGCTTGAGTGAGGATGTTTTGACTGACGAAAGTGAGGACCGGTATGCGAGGATATTTTGGCATGAGGACGTTTTGACCCGACACCCTGACACCAGGTCTGCAGGGAGTTATTCCACTCTCGGATAGTGCGAGGGAACGACTGCTTCCTGGTTTCTGTGCGCTGGTATTTTCTGACGATTTTATGTGTTTTAAACTCATTACTCTAGCTAGAGCCGGGAGTCGTATGGTTTGACGAAGAATGGACGATAGTTTGTGGTGTGGTGAGATCTGTTATCGAGCCGAAGGTGGAAAAGGTCTCGTCGTGTCGGTTAAACAGGTGAAAAAAGGCTGCTAATTAATCTATTATTCTTCCAGATAGCCACACTTTAGCCTATAATGGCTATATCCATGAAAAAATTGCTCCAATCTTACTAAAAGCTTGTTGGAATTGGAAGGGTTCAAATAACAAAATGATTTTAAAATTTTTGTATTATGTTCTGTGGTTTTTGAGATAATGCAAATTAAAGTTTGAAAATTTGAGCAATGTGTCATGTTTCACACAAAAACTGGGATTTATGAAGGCAATGTTTCATATTAACAAACTTCAATATCTCCTGAACTATGAGAGATAGATTTAGATTTTAAAGAGCATTACACTTGTAGCACTTTGAGATAAAGTTGAAAGACCCACAATTTTGCTATGTTTTCCATGGAAAACAGCTGAAAAATGGTAAAATAATTAAATATCAATGTTAGGCTAGGTCAAAAGTGATGATGTTTGAAGGTGATAGAATAACTAGTTATCATATTTTTATGTTTGCCCTAAGTTTATCTAAGAAAATCTATTATCATGTAGATTGTTATTATTATTTGTCTCCATGGTAATATCCAGAAAAATTGTGAAATTTTGAGAAATAAGATATGATTTCAACAAGTTTAATTATATTTTTCATTCATAACATTAGTTATAGAATTGGATCAAGCATTTGAAATAAAGGCCTGTCTGTCAGGATTATGCATGAATGGCCTATATTGCAAATTGATTCAAATATTTAGCAATAATAAATATTATTATTTGTTATAATATTTAAAAAGAGAATAGCAGAAAATCAGGCTTGGCCTAACTCAAAATGTCTAGAATTTGAAATATATTCCTAATTATCAATCAGTTTAGAAAAAGGCAATAATAATGATAATACGAATGATAATAGCTTAATAATAATCCATTTGTTTGGTTTTAAGCTTAATAATTTCAACAATTATATATATTGAATTTAAAGTTGCTGCTCCCGGAAAATCCGACTCAATCTTCAATTTATTTTGTTTCAGGAATCGAGAAAAATAAGCGAAAAAACTCACCAGAGATTCGTTTACCGGTTCCTTAAACGAACTGTCAACACCGAAACTAACAAGGTGAAATCATAAAACTTAATTGAATGTGGCTTTAGCAATTAGGCTAATCAGTTGATATCAATTGCCGCAATCGAAAGATCAATTGATAATCAATTAACCCTTTCAGTGCCGACTAATTGATGCTCTTTTGCGCTGGAGATAATTTGATAATTTTGAAAAATTCCTCCCTAGTTTGTTGAATAACGGGAAAACCACTATAGTGTCTACACCGTGGCGCGGTGTATCATTAGTTACTGATATTTCACTATGTTTAAAAGGTGCTGCCATTCTTTCAAGAGATAAAAACTAATTACATCAAATACACCGCGGTGCAGTGTACTAGCAAAATCCATCACCGATTTATACACCGCAGTGCAGTGTAGATGCACTGAAAGGGTTAATGATATCAGAACATCGATTAACTATAATTGCCTCATTAATGAACAGTAACTATTTAAATGAATGATTGATTTTATATTCCGGATGAACACCTGAATCTTATTTGACTCTGAGTTTAAGTTTTAAATACTTTTGACTAAAATCTGTGGAAGCTGGATCCTAATTTCCTCACGACAATGATATCGTTTTCAAATGAGGAAGCATTTGAAGCATTATGTTTTCCTTTTTCGACTCAAATGCGGTCCATCATCGATTCATACACTGCAGTGCGGTGTAGACGCAAGTGAAAGTGTTGAGCATTGGTTTTTCTTTTTTCAGGATGGAATTCAAAACGGTTTCGATGAAATGGTGAAATGCGTCGATTACATTAGAAACGTAATGATGCCATTGATTGATAAACGATACATACGAATGCCGGTAAGTTCGCTCTAGTGTTGTAACAGTTGGTAGGCCCTACAATCCGTCCGGATTTTCAGACGGGGTGCTCGGCTGTGCCCAGTTTCACAAAAGGGATTAAGGCCTAAATCAATTTTAAGTAAACTGAATTAACGAAGATATTGAATCGATTTAAATCTTTTTGTGAAACTGGGCCCAGAGCATTCCACTTAATTCCTAAAGTATGTTCCATTGGTAACTCGCTAAAATCTAAGTCTAACGACGGATTAGCACGCTCCGTGAGTGAGTTTGCTACAAAGGTACAAAAATACAACATTTAGACAACAACGTTCAAAAAAAGGCCAAACTTTAGTTTGAAATTCAGCAAATCTAAATTGATATAAATACTTACAATAACTGTGCCGTACAAGGGGTATATAGAACCAGACTGACGCCTAGTCAAGAATTCACAGGTTTAAACACAGTGCTGGTCATAAACGCGAAAAATGTTTAAGTTCGCTTAACAAATAACAATTGCAGGATTTAATACGCTTCGAATACAGTACGATCTCACTACAGAGCGTTGAATACATAATACATAATACAAATAGCTTAAGATATACAATAAATCGACATTTCTATATGAAATACACTAGTTTCCAACAAGCTAAGCTTATCATTGATATAGAAAATGCCGGGGAGGCACTTACCTGGAAACACTGGAAAACTGAGGGAAATCAGGGAAAACTCAAGGGATTTGACAAGTTTTACCGAAAACTCAGGCAATTCATATAATGTTATTGACCAAGTGTTTCTTTATCAATACGTGAATTGCTAAAAAAAATGAATGAATCGTAAAATTTTAAACCTAGAAATTTCTCTGATTCACTCTGGGGAATTTTGTGCTATCACATAGAAAAACCAGGAGATTTGTAAATTGGTGGAAAGTGGCCTCCCTGTGTACTGACTTTTGACTGTAAGAAGTGTCGATTAACGGCTCTTTTACACCGAGTTCGTGTGTCTGGAATCTGCCATGAAATGCTGATTTTTACTTTCAGAAAGTAATCAGGGTAGAAGAGGATTTCATAAACTTAGTCAATAAAACGGTCCATGACGTAAGACCAGGTACGAAATGGAAGGCTTTTTCAACCAGTTTTAACTCGAGCCAGGTTGATTTGGCAAATGTCAATGAACTCATCTACAATCATGACCAGGCATTGATTGAAGATTGTTGGGCAGTTATCTGCCAGGGGCGTTATTGTCATAGGATTGAATAACTTAACAATTAAGTAAACTCCTCAGTTCTGGCTGAAACTTGTCCATACCACCAGTTATGGTGTCTCGATATTTTAGAAATGTCGAAATCTAATTCTCAAAATCAAATTATTCGAACCAGTTTTTAGCCTACTTGGGACTTTGAGCAGGCTTTGCATTCACTTTTCGCTGGTCGATCGTCCACATAGCTTCTCTTACAGGGGTTTCTGAAAAGATCGATAATTTTCTGAATATCCTGAGTGGTTCTAGAACAAAATCACCGGCATTTATTTGTCACTGTATTTGTAACTTTGTTAAGCCAGGTTGTGAAAATGTTGTCTTGACGAAAAAGGGGACCTGGATGCTTTGGCCCCCCTTGGATCTGCCCCTGGCTGTATTTGTTATTATCTATATCTTTTCGTCCCATTTCCAAGGTTCATTGATATCGCTCTTTTTAAATCGTAAGAATAGTGTATTTTTTACCTTACAAAAGTGCTTACTTTTACTATCAAAAAGTGCTCAGAAAGTGCTTACTTTTGCTTCAGCTTTACTACTATGAAACCTGCCTTTCATCCGCATTCATCGATCCCGGCTTGCTGGGTCCATTGCGTCATAATTTGAAAATGCATACATGCCATATCGTGTATCGTCCATGTTATTGATACGATGAAAAATAAAATTTGTACATTCATTTTCAGGTGATTGTCAAAATATCCTATAGAGTCTAATGCATCTATTCTAAAAGTGTGTGTTACATGAACAAGAATCTAATTTTCATGGTGTTCCTCACTCTAATGACTTGAGGGATTTTTTAATTCATTAATGTCGGCACTGAATACATTTCTACAATCCTTTTCAAAGTGAAATCAGAATAAAGATTTTCACGCGCTAGCTCTATTCAGATTTGATTATGACTTGCGTAGCCTATAGAAAATGTACCGAAATAAATTCTACAGAAATTAAACGAGACCAAATTGACGGTTTTTAGAATGCCTGACAATAATCAATCTAACACAATTCACGAGTGTTTCAGTGAACGCTACTGGCAAGCTGCTGAGCACCGATTGAATATCCGAGCGATTGCAGGTACGGTTGTTTGCGCGACTGGTTTGGTCTGCAACTGTTTGAGTTTCATTATCTTGAGACGCATGTACTCGAGTATGGTCGCTACATACTACCTGCTCAGCATACTCGCTGTCGTCGATTCCTTATTTCTCATCCTCAGCTTTTGCTTTTACAACCTCACCGATTTTATCGGACTTTGGGAATTCGGCTTCGTAGACTATCACCATTTGCGCGTACATTTTCTAGCCCCCTATCCGAGATATTACGTGACGGTTTTCAATTTGATCGTTAAGATGTATCGAAACTGGCTGATAGCTATGATCAGTATCGAGCGTTGGTTGCAACTGTCGTTCCCGCTGAAATCCCGAGTTTTCATTACTCAAAAAAGATGTACGTTCTCTGTCGTGGGTCTGTTTATATTCTGTTTTTTGACACACGTCTATCGTTGGCGGTTTAACACTTTGAAAGCTGTATTCAACGATTGTCCGTCGTTTAATCGTATGATGCTAATGCAGGACGTTCATCCCGATGGAAAGTTGGCCGGTCGTCTGTCGAACATCGTATTCGTCGTAGCGATGCCGTTCGTGTTACTCTCGATTACGAATATCGCGTTGATCAGAATCGTAATCGGAGCGACATCGCGACGTAAAAAGATTTCCCAGTCGTCGTCGGTCGGCGCTGGTGACATACAGGCTACGACGTTAGCCCTGTCCTCGGTTATCGTCTATCTTGTTTGCGAAAGTCCGATGATGGTCGACCGAATACTGAATCTGATGGGCATTCGTATGTATTTGAGCGTTTTAAAAACCTTTTTATCGCAAGTCGATTCTTGCGTAAATTTCTTCCTGTACTGTCTGTCGAGTGTCAAGTTTAGACATATCGTACGCAATACATTTTGCAACCAATGTCGCTAAACAGCTTTTGAAAAATAAAATTTAGTCTTGTAACTGTGTAGTCATTAAAATACAATAAAAACACTGTAAGCAATTGGGATATTGGTCTTTTGCATGGGCAGATCCAACCTACCACTACTACCGCTTGGAGCAGTACTCACGTTTATAGAAGTGCCCTTCTATTTTACAAGTTGTGGTAGAAGTAATTCAAAATTTCCAATTGGAATAATCAAAAATGGGTGAACTTCCAAATTTTTAATGAATGATTTTTCTTTGACATGTCAAAGTGTCATATTTTGTGGATGCAGAGAAGGACTTGATGCCCCAAATGGACTCAGATTGCATCTCGAAGCCCTAAAATTCAAAATTTTCTATGGCATAGGTGCCCTTCCACAGCTGAGCGGTACTCAAAAACCTAGGTTAGATCC
The DNA here is from genome assembly GCF_964204645.1 of Tubulanus polymorphus. Classification (NCBI taxonomy): domain Eukaryota; kingdom Metazoa; phylum Nemertea; class Palaeonemertea; order Tubulaniformes; family Tubulanidae; genus Tubulanus; species Tubulanus polymorphus. The sequence continues at coordinate 24,743,827 of NC_134027.1, forward strand.
GCCCCTGTTTTGTGTATAGTATTTACAGTTAAAACCGTAAATACTGGTATGAAATGATTTTTGCTGGAGATTTCTCATAAATTGGATTCATAAGAGTCTAGAAGTTCTAGAAGGAGAGCTAATAGAAATTTCTACTAAAGATGTGAATCTATATTTAGGACTCGAAAATGTTAACAACTCCACTCTGTTGTTAAATATGGATTGGAAGATCAGTCCACAGAGGAACGCAATTGCCTACAGTTGAACATTTAAAAGATGTATAAACTTATCGGATGAGTGGAGGAGCAACATCATCCTCCCGGCAAATATAAGAAAACGTTTGAATTACTATGGCCACATACTCCCTCGGGACACTGGCCATCTTTGTGTCATGGTAGATGTGGAAAAATCTTTTGAAAAATATGTCAAAAGGTTTTTACTCAGTCTTGATATTTGACAATTGAAAACATTGAATTGCCCGGAAGTTGAATATCGATTTATATGCAATTTTTTTATTCATATTTGTACCGTATTGCGTATTTTGTAACCGCAATCAATTGTTAGATTTGTAGCTCATGACATGTTTTTGGTATTTGTTCACCAGGGGGCGTTGAATTGTGGAATAGTAATGTATTTCCATGTGTGCATGTACTGGTTGGTACCTATGCATATCTTGTAACGAAGATCAATTTTGAAAATTTCAATCTCATGACAAGCTCTGCATATGTGATGAGTTCATTGACTACTCTATCAATTCACCAGGGGGCGTTGAATATTGAAATTGTCAGATTGTCGAGCATTTCCCCGAGTGGGCATCGCGTCCCCAGTCCCCTAGTGTCATCGGTTGGAAATTTTTTTTAGATTTTCATCCATTGTTTCTGTTATAGATTATCGAATGAACACCGAAGTCGATCCTCAGTGTAATTACGCGTTCTGTTTAGAAGACGCAACAGACGTTCCGAGCGCGATCAGATCGTGTCCTACAATCGCCATTGAAATCAAGGTATCGAACACAGGCTGAACCGCATGTTTATCGATTATGGCTAAAAAAAATTGATACCTTGTTTCTCCGCTCTGCTGAGCTTAAATGTTGACCCGGCCGGCCGCCTATCTACCCTATACATTACTTTTTTTTAAATCGTGATCAATTTTACCATAACTCACCCGGCCGCTATAGAAATGAACTGTTTACAAATTTTATCATTTTTTACAAAAATGACCCGGCCGCTGCGGAGAAACAAGGTATCATTTTTGTTTAGCCTATTTATCTACAACTCCTTCATTGCTCTAGTCTAAACGGAAACTCCTTTGATTTGAGCAAAATACCTGAAACTCATTTAGAATTCAATCGCTCTTGAGAAATAGGCGATTATGATTTTTCTGTCTAGTTTGTAGTGGTACAGAAAACTAGGATTTTTTTAAAACCTAGTAGGTGGTTTTCAAATTAGAAACCAAGTTTAAGTAGTTTCAAGGATAAATTTGCTTAATAAACCACTGAATTAACAGTTTACCTAGATTAACAGTACCGATTCATGGGAGGAGTCTACTGTGACTAGGATATAAAAGTGATGCAGAAGTTTCCTTGAAATATAAAATTTTCACCCTAAAAACTTGTTGGCCGATCTGTAGGGACCTTGATGGAAAATGGCCTTGAATTGATTATCATTAAACTCTGTAAAAAAATAACATTGACAAGAATATTTTGAATATAAGATGTGGACCTCTTTTACAAAACTCTGAAATAAACCCATTTTAGCCAGGTTTAAGTTTCTCAGAATTGTTGTCTTGAATTGATTTAATTTCTTATCAATTATTATTCATGTTTGAACATATGCAAAACTGTTGCGAAAACTGAATCAAAAACTCAAAACGCAATCATTCAAAAAATTATATGAATATTTGGTTCTAGAAAGAGCTCAGCCTATCTACAGCATATGAACTAAAACTGTTCTTACTTACTAATCTTTTATGATTCTTTTTTGGATTACGCATCTTAAATTCAATTTATTTTCAGCCAAAAACCGGATTTCTGCCTCTGAAATCAGCCCACATCCGTGACGAACATCAAATACGAAGACAGATTTGTAAATTTCAAATTGAACAGCGGGATAAGGTACTCGTCGCTACGATTATTAATTTTCATCTTTTTCTAACCGATTTTCTCTAAAATGGAGTCGTTGAAATATGCTGAAATCTTACCATTTCTTATTTCTATTTTACTCGATTCTGCGAACAAAATCTTCGTTCCGTTTTTTCAGGTGAAGAAACGTCGTTGGAAAACGATAAGTAACTATTGCCCGATTGATCTGTTCTCCGGGTAAGTTTGATATTTCAGCCGCACTTCGTACAGTACATGCACAATCCATGGTCAGACCCCGTGATCAACGTTTTGAAGAACAGAATCAACTATCGAAGAAAAACTGCGTGAGGATTTTGACGTTTCATCCCGAATGCTATGAGCTATTTTTAAGAACTGTCATTTTATTCTTTCAGGCTGGACCATGCACCCCTCAGACATTCAATACTTTATCAGTATCAAATTCTTCCGATTTGTTTATCATTTTTACATTCTTGAATATGGCTCATAGCATTTCAGTTGAAACGTCAAAATCCTCCTACAGTTTTTCTTTGATTTTGGATTTTATTCCAAACTGATGAATTAGACACGTCAACCAATTCTCGGCATAAGATCATCAAAGTGATCAGATTTTCCACTCTTATCTATCGTATGATATACCATTAACTGATCTTGCACTGTTGATCGTTTTCAGAGATGTCTCCAGGATGACGTCGGCCATGAGGGAACTCGTTAAATGCCCGCAAAATAATCTACGCTTATTTTGGGTGAGTGTTACTATGATCTGTGGCTCGTACAGATAAGTGAAATCGGGGTATTTCGGATTATGAATCAGAATTGTGGTGTCTTGTTGTTCTTGCTGACGACTAAAGTGGCACAAGGAACCTCTTGTGTAGAAAAGGCCATCAATGAGAATGTCTTAAACCTTAGTCAGGGAAATTTTGGTCAAGGATATCAGTGAATTTTGGATACCCTAATCTTTAAGAAAGCTGATAATCACTTCATGATTTAAACGTATTCATAAATAATTTTTTCATACGAAGGGTCAGGTAAGTTTTTAGTTAGTTACCTTATCGTTGGTGGTAAGCTTTTTATAATCGGATGGGCTTGTGGTTTGTGAAAATATCCAATCGTGAAACTAAACCACAGTCAGGTTACTGACTAGTAAGTTTTCAGACCTACAGCTATCAGGACCCAGTTCTGAGTTTTTTTTTTGTTTGATCTTCGATTGTGATATTTGTTAATTTGCAAGGATACAACTCAATAGATAAAAACCAGTCACAACTGTGAAACTGGCCTTAAGTTATCCGAAATCAACATCCATACAATCAATTTCTCATTTCAGTCGGAGAAAGTGATATTTTCTCAGGAAGATTTTGGTGATTTGGCCGATATATTGAAACGATATTATTGGAATGAATGCGTCTCTAGTTCGGACGACGCAAATGGCTTAATTTGGTAAGTTAAAATTGATCGAAACTGTATGACCTGTAAAAATGGTTCGGATTTGTTCCGAATGATCTAATCATGTCATGTTTCGAGGATTCAGTTGCAGTCACGACTTCAGTCCGAGTCTTATATAGCAGACTCTTTACTCAGTTCTTAAATCGGTGAATTTTACCTTATTTAGTTGGATACATTTGTGTTAGATTTTCCTCAAATGGTTTGCTTTGAATCCCTTAATTTAACATCGGTCATATTAGGAGCATTATTGCGCAATTCTCCATTCGAAATAGGACATGAAAGATGGTCCCGACGACTCCTTGATTCCTTAAAAACTCCTTCTAAACTGAAAATGCTTTTAAAGGTGTTTGAAATGCCTTCAATTTCGAGAAATAGGCAATAAGAAATGTTTGTAGTTGGACAGTAGACTACGCCTAAATCAGTTGGGACCAGGATATTTTCTTGACCAAGTAGAACCTGAGTTTAGGTAGTGTATAGGATAAAAATTTGTTTATGAAACGACTGAATTAATGGTTTACCGAGACAAACAATACTGATTTAGGAGGAGTCTACAGTAATTGGGATATGGATGCGATGCAGACGCCTCCTCAAATTTTGAAAATTCCTCAGACTCCTCAATTCAAGAATTACTGATTTAGGCACCCGGAATAAGCCGCATGTGTTTTTCTCTCGCCACAGGTCGGTGGATGATTTAATCCACGTCACAATACAAGCTTTATTAATGGACGTTTCCGTCTCGGAAGAGAGAAAAAACTCGCAAATTGTATTACCAGAACAGAAGTGCCTCGCGAGTAAATGGATTAAAACTGACCCCGCCGTCGGTGACAGCAGCTCGAGTCGTCTGCCATCCGGCTGCGTACTGTCCGATATACTACACGCTCAGATGTTCGATGATTTAGATATCGAAGGTATTTTCCCGTTATATCAAAATCTCATCGAGAAACCGCAACAAGGAGAAGAACGATCGCGCCTGTGAGTATCTCCGTTCATTGTTATACGAGTTATCTCAACGTTCCAGTGCTATGCCACTTACCGAATCGAGATATCTCGATAGTTCGCGAGATATATCTAATATCAAATCAGTCACCAGTATCGGAAATTTCTTAACAACTCATTCTAACAACAAGACTATTCTCAAGATTTAAATCCACTTCTGCTTTACGGAATTCATGACTGTCCAACTAGGCCCAGGGCTATCTTTGAGTCAGGGTCCCTATGCTTCTTCATTCCTTGAAAACTCCTTTGATTTGAACAAAATGCCCGAAACTCCTTCAATTTGGAGAAATAGGCAATTAGAAAGTTAGTAGCTTGTAGTTAGTTGTACAATAGACTACCCCTAAATCGACACAGTTGGGACCTGGATTTTCTTAACCCAATTAGGCGGTTACCGAATTCTAAACAGAGTTTAGTATTGTTATTCTAATCAGAGTTTAGTTAGTGTAAAAGATGAAGATTTGCTTACAAAACCACTGAATCAATGGTTAACTAAGATAAACAGTACCGATTCAGGAGGAGTCTACTGTAATTTGGATATGAAAGTGATGCAGTGCCCTGGAACTACGAGATATCTCATATTTACAGCGTGGTTTGAAGTTGCTCATAGTTTAACGATACGTAGCCGGTGAGAATTTGATATGATAATCTATCGATAATTCTGCATTCTAGAGAGGACTGGAAACTGGATGGACCGTATCCGGAAAACTGGTTGAATAACACGTCGGATGAGTACGCTGTGAGGAAGGTAAGAAGAATGACTCGTGAATTCTTCGAAATGAACAATGAATAGACCTTTAGATCTAACTTCAACCGACAGCATGCTAGCTTGCATGAATGCGGTTCTCTATCGAACATAAGTTTCATCGCTGAATGTTGCTATTTCTCGTTGAAGGCAAAAGAATATCTAGCTAGCGCTACCGCGAAGGACTGTTCTGTGATGATAGCTGTCAGACCGAAGTTCAACGGGTGCGTTTTTTGTTTCATATCGTCTTTAGAAAACAACGTTTAAATTGTTTTTACGGCATGGGGTCATTCATTTATTACGGACACATTAGGGTAGAGGGAGGGGTCAGTGCAATTGCGTCCTGTAATGGTTAATGTATATGAAAAAATGGCCGATTTTGCGTAAATAGGGGGGGTTGAAAAGTTCAAAATTTATGCGTACGTAATAAATGAATGATCTCCATCAGTACTCCAGTCTATCAGTCACCGAGACCGGTTCTAATTTGATCGTGTGTTTTGTTTTAGGGAAACCGCCGATGTTGAAAGCGGAGTATTTGAAGTGCGCGATACGAAAGGAACGGCGTTCCTGGCGCGAGTATCGATTATCGATCTCGACATCAAACCGACGTTGAAAATACCGGGACATTTAAAACTCGTTACGAACTCGACGAAAAACTTCAACCTCGACTCTAGTCATCGGTGATTATTTTAAGGAAGTTCGGTCAACTTTCGGTTATCCATCCAGAACTGCACCATCAAATGCGGGGCAAGAGTTCGGGAAAAGGTGTATGATTTTTCAATAGATTTTGAAAAAAAAACCCCACAGATTTTCAGGTTCCAGATGTCACCCGAGACCAAAAAGTGTTCGTAAATCATAGAACTGGCCTCAAATTTTTTTGTTTGGATTTATTTAGAACTAAACTGAGCTTAAGTCTTAAGTTGTTAGATTGTCTATAGAACCACACTGAGCTAAGACTGGTCTTAAGTTGTTAGATTGTCTATAGAACCACACTGAGTTAAGACTGGTCTTAAAATGTTAGATTGGTTATATAGAACCAAAATGAGCTGAGACCGGTCTTAAGTTGTTAGATCGGTTATGCAACCAGAATGGGCTTAGACGGTTCCGAAGTTGGATTGGCTTTAGAACTATATAAAATGAGCTTAAACTGGTCTTAACAAGTTGCTATGAACATGGGAAACAAATTCAAATGGGACCATGGAATATCGTTGCATGGATGGGTCTATCTGAAAGTTGACCGTAGTCTCTTTATATCTTTCAATTTGGACATTTCATCTCCTTGCCAACATATTTTTTCTTTTTGATATGAGCATATGACATATGAGCATTTTCAGAAGGTTTTGTGCTATACCTATCTATGACTGCAAATTTTATTTTATCTTTATCTATAGTATAGTAGATAGATGATTTCGAACAGCTAACGGTATGTTACGCGAATAACCCTTTTGGGTCTTGCACGATAGTTAAAAATTTTAAAATCAAATAGTTAAAATGATGATATATTTTATTAGCGCGACACGATTATGTTATATTGTTTAGTGTATTGTGAAACAATGTTGTTTTTAGTAAAATGCTTAGAATTTTATAAATCAAGAATGTTAACATTATTTTCAATTCAATAAAATCTTCTAAACGCAACTGAATTTGCGCTTATTTACTATGTCGTTCTGATGCCCATAAAGCCTTTCGAACATCCTGAGGTTTGCTTGTCATATGGCAGAATATCCAAGATTATGGCCTCATGAGGCAAAAATGATGAAAAACCCTCGCCTGAACATGTGCACTGAGTTACTAGTCGGGTATCAGTTTGCGGCCTGAACCTCTTCTGATATTTGAAACATGATAACTATTCTTCAAATTTTTGATCATCCATATTTAATTGAGATTGCACTCCAAACATATGTGTCGAGTTACTAGTGTAAGCAGGTATTAGTAAATAGTTGCACCTCTTCAGATACTTGATCACCATTCAAATTTTGAAGAACTACAAACATCAGGCATTAGACATTTAATCAGCGCTTCGGAAAACTAATCGTCCACACTTCACATGCGTTCAGTACTTCACCAGACATTTTTAATTGAAAATGAACTAGAAATGCCAGATATTAGACATTTTATCAGCACACTTTAAAAAAATAACCATCCACGCTTCACTTCTTTTCAGAACATTACCAGAGACATTGTTAATTAAAAATGAAGAACAGATACCAGACTTGCAACATTTTTTTTTCCCCATCTTCACAAATGTGTTCAGGATTTTGTCCGAGACATTTTAAATTGAGAATTATCTAACCAGTGGATGTATCGACGTTTGCCTTAGAATCGTAGCAAACCTCACCTCACAGAATTCCCAGTTCCTGGGGAATCTACCACCAAATAGAGCAGGTACAACAAAGCTCTTTTTAAATGACAAAATACAAACTTTATTCGACGCACATTTTGTAAACGGTTCACACAAAGGGAGAAAAAACGAACATGAATTTTCGAAGAAGAAGAAATGCAGCAAACTCTATGAAAGGGAGCACACGTGGAACATGCATCGGTATCATAATAAAAACTCCAGATATGAAAATAGAGGAACAGCTGATGGCAGAATGTTTAATCAGTTTGTTAAGTACTGCCTACAATAGCGTTTAAAACAACGACAATTGAAACCCGAAACCTTTGTTAAGTGGTCGAGTCGGATTACGACTGAAACTCGACTCCCAACTCGGGTAAATGACTCCCAACTAGGGTAAATGACTCCCAACTGGGATCATCAGCCGTGTGGCGGAGAGTTTTATATCGGTGGTTTAAACCAAGAAGTGAACGACCTGATCCAGTTCACGACTATCGGTTTAGTTTTTGATTCTAGAGTTAAAATTCATTCATCTCCCAGGCAGGCAATGCACTCTTAAAGCAGCAGTTTTTCAAAACTTTCCGGGGTTGAGCAGCGTGCCTGTTCATGGGTCTTTGTGACCCCCCTTTTTGGAGTTTCCTTGATCCACACGGGTCCGCAATGTTTTCTTCTATTTATTCAATGCGTATATATATTTTCACCGAAACCGTAGAACTGGATCCCGACGGTTTAAACCATCAGCGGTAACCTAAACGACCGGAAAAAAACTAGACTCCGGAGTGAACTATCTAACCACCGTCTGGTTACCGACTAGGCTAACATTTCCCGATGTTCAACTAACTTTACTCTTTGAGATAAAATGAACACATTTAAATCATTCCTCATCATTTTAGGAGCATTTTCATCGTTTTTTTTCGTGTGGGTGAATTTTTTTTCTCAAGTGTATCAAAATAATGGCTTTTAAAGAATACCGGTACTCAAAACCATCAAATTGAAAATATTGGAAATGAATAAGTAGCACATGATGATTTTAAGGATGAACACTTATTAGCACACTTCACATGATAACTCATTTCAAACTCAAACAACTCCGAAATCCAATTCAATAATGTTACAACTGTTTAAGATTAACATGTGCATTAATATATAATACCAATCATTGAAAGAGGTACATTTCTGAAACATGTATACATAATAAGTAAAGGGTACCAGAGCCTCGAAAAGGAAATTAACATATATACTCTATATATTCTTACAAAACATTCCTACAAAGAGTTTCTCAAATATTACGAAGACCCCTAGGCCAAGTTGTACAGTCATGAAAAGTCTAACAACGGTTTTACAACTCGTCAAAAAGAAGTTAGATCGGTTATAGAACCAAAGTGATCTTTGACTGATCTTACGGCAAGATGTTAGATTGCCCATAGAACCAAAATGAGTTTAGACTGATCTTAAGTAGTGTAATTGGTTACAGAACCAAAATGGGCTTTAGACCGGTCTGAAGTTGTTAGATCGGCTATAGAAGTAAAATCAGTTTATTGGTCTTAATTTACTCTAAAATCTCAAATTGTCAGATTGGCCTCGACTGCGCAAATGGCCCACCACCAGATATTTGGACAGTTATGAAACATTCATTGGTAAATAACAGCAGTAAAATGATTAATGCATAGATTCAAATTCAGGAAGGTTTGGGATGAAATATGATATGATTTACAGTAGATTCAGTGCCGCCCCGCGAAACAACCATTCTCAATAATTATAAGAACCGCGTCTGAACGAAATCCATCAGCATTCGACCTGAGTACAAATCAACTCGTTTCACCTAATCGCAGTAATTCCAATGGAGTCCGCAGTTTTGACTTTACAAAAGTTAAAAAATCAATTCATTACTAGTTCTTTAACTCTTCGAGTTGGAACGAACCCGCGAGTCAAACGTTTACGTAAAGTGAACCCAGCTCCACAGTTGTGAGTTAAATTTGACTCGAGTTCATTCTTAAAGTTTTATCCCAACAGCCACGAATATCAGCTTGGAACCGTACAAGTGGACTTAGTTCCGCAGTTTTAAGTTAATGCCGACTTATAAAAAAAGTTAAAATACGTTCATTCCTAATCTTCAATCCTAGTCAACTTCCAACTGTATAACTGGATCCAGTTCCGCGCTAACATTAAAGATACCTTTTTAGAGTTAAAAAAGTTCTTATCCAATGACAAAACCCTTAAATCAATCAAAGGCTGTCGCGGAACAGGACCCAGTTCATTTGCGCGATTACATTTCCAACCCTTTCTAAGTTAAGCCTTCATCATTTAAAGCTAACTCGCAGAACTAGGGTCCAGTTCCACAACATTGCGAGCTAAAGAGTTAAATTCCGTTCATTTTCAATGATTCAACTCTTTAGAGTCGATCGAAACTAACTGATAGAATTGTGTCCAGTTCTGCAATCGCGAATTAGAGTTAACTCGAAATTAAATTCGCTCCATTTTCGACGATTAAACTCCCGAGTCAAATCTAAACTCTCACAACTGTTGAATTGGGTCCCGATTGTAACTGGGTGTTACTCAGTATCAGAGAGTAAACGATTTAACCGTCGAGGCTGTGTCTACTGGTCGACGCCGGTTCCATGTTCGTGATGATCAAAAATACGATAACGGCGACGATTAATAGTAGAACGACTTGTAACCAGATCGCGATTCCTCTTCGCGCCGGAGTCGCCGCCTCAGCAGACGCGGCCGTCCTCGTCGTCGCCGATGAACTTGTTGCCGTCGCGGTCGTTTCCGATCTAAAAACCTGTTTTCGCGTAGTTTGCTCGGAATCGGCGGCGGTGCGACTGAAACGCGAAAAATAACGAGATTTTGAAAACGCCGTATTTATACATGTTTTACTGCGGTAGTTTCTTGAATAAAAAACAACTGTAAACTCTGCCTCACTCGGTTTACTTAATCGTTAACTGCTCTAGTTGATATCATTTTCAGGGTGGCCACATGTGAACAAATTAGGGATTGCCCTAGGGAAAATCTTAACCCGACCAAATTCAGGATTCCCGGGGGGAGGGGGGGAGTTGGGGTAGATGTCGCTTAATTTATTCTACATACCTCTCAGCCTGCAATGAAACCACTTTTCGTCGCGTCACCTGAGCCTGTTGCGTAATCGCGGCAATCGGCTCCCGATCAACGGTAGTCACTTGTTCACGAGTAATCGAACTGCAAGAAAAACCCGTACGAATTCACATCTTCAGAAATTAACGTTGCGCTTATGATCAGAAAGTTCGAACTGTATTCAGTACCTTTGTTGAGTTTTTATAATCGGAGGGCTTTCTTCTTCTTGAACTTCCATTTCTAAATCTACAATTAAGAAAACAGGATAAGCTCATTGGTCTACCGGTATATGAATGCCATTTTGGTCTCTAGTCAGAGTCCGAAATGTTGTGTATTTTGGTTTCAATCTTAATAGATAAAATTCGATTCTAATCTTTTAAATATCTGTATAAAGTGGGTTTTACACTTATTAACTTTAGACTAGACTAATACCATTTTGGTTCTTCAGCCCATCTAACAGTTTATGACCAGCCTTATATGAATGCCATTTTGGTCTCTAGTGAGTAGTCAGAGTCCGAAATGTTGCGTATTTTCAATTTAATTCTTGATAAATAAAATTCGATTTTAATCTTTTTAATTTATGTATTAAGTGGGTTTTAAACTTATCAACTTATGATCAGACTAATCTCATTTTGGTTCTTTAGCCCATCTAACAGATTATGACTCCGCGGCTCCTTACAAGAAATAAGCCCAGTTCGAAGAGTTAAACCATGTTTTTCTAACCTTCATCGTCCTCGTCGCTGAACTCTTCTGATCCGTTCAAATCGTGATTCTCTGAAGAACCGTTCATTTCAGTCGGTTCTTCTGTATTCATCTCCGCGGCTAACATCTGTTGGAGTTTTTTCTGATAAACCCTCCGCGTCGAGTCTGATATGAATAATCACAACAGGTCAGAATTTTTTTTTACATATTTTACACATATTTTACTTCTAATACTCAATTCATCAATTAATCGTTCTCAAATCAAACTTAACCATTTAACTTATTTCAAACTTGTGTGTTCATGAAACCGTCCACGGTTTGGGCTTATCCCCAAGCAAACCGCAAACCTGCCCCTTGAATAGCTCCATGAACGTGTCTATTTGGATTAATCGGAGCCACCCCATCGATCAAATACAAAAAACCAAAACATTGCTTCGTGCTATGATTGATTATAAAGATAATTGAACTACAAATGATTTTAATCTTCTACGATGAACTCGGTCTGAAGAATATTCACATCGATACAAACTGTGACCGAGTGAAGACTTTCAAACCCGCTTACCGATTTCCGTCCATTTTCAAATATCCTGGGTTTCCCCCCGATTATTCCATGTGATTACTTATGGACTTAATTCCCTAAGTGAATCAGAGAAATGTCTAGGTTCTAAAATGTTAGGAATCAATCATTTTTCATTAAATCACAAACTGATAAAGAAATACGTGGTCAATAGCATTATCCGAATTCCCAGGAGTTTCCGGGGGTTTTTGTCGGCAACAGCCGCAGTATTCTTTGAAGTAGTCTTTGAACCGCAGCTGTCAAGATGATGGATCTATGTAATTACCTGACCACATGTACTCTTTTTAGTGTAGTTTATATTATGGGAAAATAAAGTTAGTTGTCTTCATCCTCCCTCTGCAGGGACTCGAACCTGATGGCATCGCTACACTCAGCCACGGCACGAACCCCTGCATCAGTAGACCGGGTGCGCAGGTACATGCGCAGCTTTCCGAACGAAAACTGGCGGCACCAATCAGATTGCTCGTTGTATAATCGTTGAGGCAAATTTCAAGGAAGAACTATAAATGGGAAAACCCGGGCTAAAATAAAACGGGATTTCTGATTGGCTAAAAATCACATCATCTGAACTGCGCATGTATCTGCACACACGGTCGATTATGGCAGGGTTTCGTGCCGTGGCAATCTCGATGCCATCAGGTTCGAATCCCTGCCGGGGGAGGATGGTTGTCTTATGATGCTGATACAGTAAAGATGTGTTCTCCCGGATAACACTCTTCTTCTCTTACGGACCCGGTTCTCATAATTGGCAGTGCAGCCCACAGTTTTTGGTTAAATTTGTCAAAACCCCCAATTCTTTTCCGCTAGATTTTTTTGATTAACCGAGTTTTCCAGGTCAGTGACCACCTTATCTTAGTTTCGCTTAAAACATGGCTTACGGATGCTTCTTCCGAGTGACTCAACTCAAATAGCACCGGCGCAATACTCACCGAGAATTGGTCCGACTTCCATCCCTAAAGACTGCAACGCTTCGAATAGTTCCTCATCCGTCAAATCGGTCACATCTTTCACCGGTGCGTGCTGCATTGTCGTCGATTGTGTTACTGGTTTCTTCTGCGAGATGAACAACAAGTTATCAAGTCCTACAGCTAGATAATGCACTCGGCCTTACTCTGACTAAACAAGTAAAGCAAGGTCAGGTATTATTGTCACGGTTTATCAACCGAAAAGACACCCATGACTTGAGTGTCGATAGCTGCGCCTAATACTTCTTTGAAGCGGTCGGTTTCACAATAAAGTACACAATGGGACTGTGGTAGAGTCAGAAGTCTCACATATAGTTAGTAACTGGACTGTGATATAGTTAGTAACTGGACTGTGGTCTAGTCAGTAACTGGACTGTGGTCTAGTCAGTAACTGGACACGATATAGTTAGTAACTGGACTGTGGTCTAGTCAGTAACTGGACTGTGGTCTAGTCAGTAACTGGACTGTGGTCTAGTCAGTAACTGGACTGTGCGATATGGCCATTAATTGAACTGCTGTTTAGTCAGCTGTGCTAGTGTCAGAAACCTCACTGCAGTTTGGTTAGTAACCCCAGACTGGAATTGCAGGGTTGCAGTTTAGTCAGTAACTGGATTGCGGTTTAGTCAGTCCCTGCATTGCTGTTTAGTCAGTCACTGCATTGCGGTTTAGACAGTAACTGGATTGCGGTTTAGTCAGTAACTGGATTGCAGTTTAGTCAGTAACTGGATTGCGGTTTGGTCAGTGACTGGAATGGTTATGTCAGTAACTGGATTGCTGTTTAGTCATTGACTGGAATGGTTATGTCAGTAACTGGATTGTGGTTTAGTCACTAACTCAACTGGATTGCAGGTTCGGTAATTAGACTGCTGTCTATTTAGTAACTGGACTGCAATTTTGGCAGTGACTGGATTGCGGTCCGGTAACTGGACTACCGTAGTGTTTATTCAGAAGTTACCAGACTACGGTTTAGTCAATAGCCGGGCAGGATTGCAGTTTCAGATTACTGGACTGTGCGCTTTAGAAAATAACAACTGAAACATGTGGAATGAGCTTTTTGAGTTGATTGAAATCATTGACAACCAACCTTGCCAAAGTCAAATCCCATCCCTCAACCCAAATTTAACTGCAACGCATTACCTTGCGTTTCTGATGAGACACATCAGTTAGGCCCAACTCCTCTTCGTCGCTGGAAAAGCTCTCGAATCTACTGATGAATTTCAGCTGCTTTTCTGGCTCAGTTGGTTTTTTCTCGTCAAGCGCGAAATCATCGAGCAGAAATTGGTTTTTATACATTTGCACGTAGACATCCTTTTTTGCATCGGACGGTGGGGGTTCGAACCCGCGGTCGACGAATTCGGCTTTGATCTGGGCTTTAGTCAGATTGTTCGGGTCGCTAACTAAAGTTGACATCTTGATTTTCGATTTAATTTCGTGTCGAGAATGTGTTTTTGTTTCAATTTTTTTCTAGTCAGCGTGGGGAATCCCAGGTTAGTTCATCAGCGCGGGGAAAACCAGGTCAATTCAATTCAATTCAATACAAACACCGTGGCCCAGATTAAACTCGAGGGATTCAGACGCCGTATCGAGTCCAAAATTGAAAATACAAAATTCGAAATGGATTTGAACCGTGATGTCACCATTTAAAATAAGTGATTCACCAGTACACCCGCTGTATCCGTCAAATAGCTATCTAAAGAAATGATCTGCAGTTTACACCAGCAATGACGCCGGACGGAATCACTCCAGTTTCATAAATAAAGAATTGAATTGAATTGACGAGTACAGCCATCTCGAGAATAATCTAGATTCTCGATGATGGATTTTTGATGGATTAATGATGGATTGACTGATTGACTGGCGCTGATAGAATTCAATCAGAATGCGGATTGTAACGTGGAATATAAACGGTATTCGGGCGACCCGTGAACCGATTGAAAACATTCTTAACTCGTTTAAAGCTGACATCATCTGCATTCAAGAAACTAAAGTTACCAGTAAGTTGTCATTCTCTTCTCTTCACGCACGCTCACCACACTACACACACACACTGTGACACAGCTCGCTTCAGCTGAAGTTTTTTTTTGTGGGGGATTTTTGAAATTTGATTAATTGGTAGGATTCAAGAATAGGGGACTAGTGGTTAGGTTTAGGGTTAGGTTTAGGGTTAGAGTTGGGTTTAGTTCCCTAATCTTCATTAATTACTATTTATATAACTATCATTATATATCATCATTATCAATTACTATTATTATTACTTATTTAATTACTATCACTACATATATATTGCTATAGTCCCCTATTCTTAAATCGCACCGATTAATTGTAATTCGTGATAAGAGAGTGTGTCCAGTGTTAGCTTTAAGCCGGGCGTATGTTGGCCCTGCCACTTGTAGCAATGTATCTATCTGCAACTACAACCAACCAGAAGATGTCCTGAACTGTGAACACACTGTAGTGTAGTAGTAGTGTTGGGCGCCCAACAGTGTTTCAGGACATTTAATAAACCCCGGCCATCATTAAATGCCATTCTTCAATGTATTGTTCTGTCAATTTATTGCATGTCTTATCCTATGTATGAATGTTAGATACGGCGCAAAAATATATAAGTTCAATTTCAAGTTCCCATTACCAGCATCTGATCTGGTCGCAACCGCCGGCTTGTCCAGCAGCGCCAGTTTCGGTGAGTCGCACATGTTTGACTTTCTAGGATACAACGCGACTAAGTCTCCCAGTCGCAATGGACCTACCAAATGTGACTGACGAAGACTAGCCGATCACCGACACTGACAATCGGCATCCTAACTGACCTCTGCCTGAGGTGACGATTGCATGTGACCACAGGACGACCTTCCACCTGCTTTAGTTGCTTTATTAACCCTTGATTAATGATTTACGATGGAACTAGTGCAAGGGTCTCAGCTGTTCTTTAATTCTTGATAAGCCCCTTGCCTCTTTAGAAAGGCCCTCTAGCAGCCTGGGCACAGGTTGTTCACCCACTTAGTCACGAGTCTTGGCCCATCAAATCCTAGAACTGAAATGGGCCCAATCTTACAGGTAGGCCTACAACCAGTGGTATTGTGCAGTCTGACAGTTTGGCCAATGGCCTAGAAAACCTGGAAAACTCAGGGAATTTGTTTTGGAATGATTTTGTAATTTTCGGTTTCATTGTTATCACCGGTAGGCCTACGTATTGTCAATTCAAACCCGACCGATTAAAGATTAAACTCTTTTATGAAACTGTATCCAGTTAACTGTCACGCTCCCAATGCCTCCTTGATTCATTAAAACCTCCTTCAAAACGACTTTTAATTGTTCTTGAAACTCCTTTTATTTGAGCGAAATGCCCAAAACACCTTCAAGAATCCTTTGATTTTGAGAAATAGGTTTTTCAGGATTTTTTGTGTAGTTTGTAGTTGTGCAGTATCAGTAAACTACAACTAAATCAGTACCTGGGACCTGTAATTTCGTTGCCCAATTCGGCGGTTACTAAGTTTGAATCTGGGTTACGGAAAGTGAAGTAAAGTAATGTAAATTAGTAAAGGATAAGAATTAGTTAATAAAACCACTCAATTAATGGTTTACTGAGAGATAAACAGTACCGATTTAGGAGGAATCGATATAAATTGTGATTTGAAAGTGATGCAGACATTTCCTCGAAATTTGATATTTTCTGCTTTAAAGCTCATTATATATCCACGAATAACCGATCCATAGGCAGCCTGCTAGTTAGGCCTATCAGTGTAAAAAGTTCGTCTCAATTACACGATGAATAATGTATATGCGCTACAGTCATTGTGACGAACGAGTCTGTGCTGTTTCAATAGTTTAATCGATATTGTATTCCAATGATAGCTATGCACTTGTGTTAATGAAATTCACCTGCCCGCTCCAGACCGGCGGCAGGGGTCTGTGCAGTGCGCAATCACAATATCTTTCTCAACCTCGAAAATTGAATAGCGATAACTTTCACGTCTTCCGGAAAACCGAACGCTCAAATCTGGAGATTTGCGATGACTTAAGGAGGGGGGGGGGTGCGCATGCTCCCAGTGAATTCACGGGATCCTCCCCTAGATGATCTGATGCCTGGTACTGAAAACATTTTGAAGATTTAGAACGATAACCACACTCAAACGTGGTGAACGGATAATAAGATAAAAACCCACTATTTACAGATTAAAAGAATTTAAAAACCAGAATTTATTTATTCAGTCTAAAATATATAGAATACACGACGTTTCGATCTCACCCTAGAGATCATCGTCAGGTGTGAGATATAGACTAAAAACAGGGGTATATATACAGAGGAGAACAGGTTAATTGAGTAAATTGGTGAGTGAGTAAATAATTAGTGTTTGGCAATTTAAATCACCAGGGGCTGGTTTAAAGTTTGTTGTTAACTTAACCCTCAGGGGTTAGCTCAATTGAAAAAGAATTGAGTTAACCTTTTCAGCGCTGACTTAATAATACCCTATAGTGCTGAAGATAATTTGAAAATTTTGAATGATTCCACCCTAGTGTGTTGAATAACGGGAATACCACTATAGTGGAGCGGTGTATTGTTAGTTACTAGTATTTCACTTTGTTTGACAGGTGCTGCCATCTTTCAATAGAGATAAAAACTAATAACTAATTTCATCAATACACCGCAGTGCGGTGTACTAACAAAATCCATCACCGATTTATACACCGCACTGCGGTGTAGACGCACTGAAAGGGTTTTAAAGTGAATACTAGTCTATAAAACCGGGCCCAGGATATTTCGCCCGCGCTCTAGGTGTTTTTGATACTGGCGTACTTGTTGTGGCGGCCCACTTTCAGTACATCTACACCGCAGTATAGATAAGATATAAGATTTTAACGTGACAATCGACACGTCGATTCCGTCACTTTGTTGCACGGTCGCTATAGCGATTGATGATGATAGTTTTCCCGCCGCAGGAGGTTGGTCTTGTTATTATATTTCTGTTAGACTACTGCATTTAATTTTACCGTATAATCTTCTTTTTTAACACGGTCCCTACAACTCATTGATTCGTTAAAAACTCTTTCAAAACTGAAAATACTTTTAAAGGGTGCTTGAAACCCATTTGATTGGATCGATAAAATGCCCAAAACTCTTCAGTCTTCAGTCTTGAGAATTAGATAGGCAATTAGAGATGTTTGTAGTGCAGTAGATTACCCCTACATCGATGTAGTTTGGATCGGGATAATTTTTTTTTACCCAATGGGATACTGGCAACACCAGATGGCGCAACAAGTGAAGATCAGTAGTGAAAACCAGTTCATTTTCAATCATTTTCAATGAAATTTGAACATTATTTTCAGGCTTCTGAATCTGGAAATTATCAAACGAATCATCGAATCGAAATAGCATTTCCTTTTTCACTCAGCGTGTGGTATTGATTTCACTGAAAATTGATTTACTCGTCAGGAAAGTTGACTCGGAAGTTTATTGAAATGTAGAAGAAATTAAAAGCGCGGTAACCCAGTGCCACTAGCGAACCTGGCGGATTATCGCTGAATCCTCCCTTCCCTCAATAGCCTTGCCTTGCCTTGACAATAAAGTTGAATTGAATTTTTCTTGAAGTTTAATAAAGTTGAATTGAATTTTTCTTGAAGTTTAATAAAGTTGAATTGAATTGAATTTTTCTTGAAGTTTAAAAAAGTTGAATTGAATTGAATTTTTCTTGAAGTTTAATAAAGTTGAATTGAATTTTTCTTGAAGTTTAATAAAAATGAATTGAATTGAATTTTTCTTGAAGTTTAATAAAATTGAATTGAATTGTTGTCTGATTTCAGGGGATCAGCTCGACGAAGCGATCGCGATCGTCGACGGTTACAACAGTTACTTCAGTTTCTCGCGCGTTCGAAGCGGCTACTCGGGCGTCGCCACCTATTGTCGTAACGTGACGGCGTCGCCGACTCACGCCGAGGAGGGTCTCACCGGTCGCCTCGCGAGGCGCGCCGACGAGCGACTCGTCGGCGCGTACGGAAATCTCGACGCTTTCTCCGACGACGAATTGGATAGTTTGGACGCGGAGGGTCGCGCCGTTTTAACGCAGCACAAAATCAAGTAGGTTTCGTTCGTTTCTATCCGACTTCAGATATCTCTGTATTTGCTGAATTTTTAAAAGGGCTGCATTCATTGTTTAGTTTATGACATGATGGCTGCTGAAGTAGCAAGGTTTTTTAATCCCCCCGGGGCCCGGTTTTATAGACTGGTATTACCTTTAACCAGAGGGTTAACTCGATTGAAAATGAATTGAGTGAACCCCCGGGTTAAAGGTAATACCAGTCTATAAAACCGAGCCCTGGAAAATACAGAAAATTAAGCTAGTTTTGGTGTAATTTCTATTTTTCACATTAGCTCAATATATTTCATAGCATTTCGGCATTGATTGACTATTGGCATTGATTCTGGTAAGGGCAGAAGATGTTTTATAAGGGGCGGTTGATATTCAGGTGTTTGTTTTTTTCAAGAAAGGAATGTAAGGAAAAAGGGAAAAAAAGTGAAAAGTTGAAAATGAAACTTGAAAAGAAACTTGATTGCATCTACAGACCACACTCCCCCAAGTCGGTGAAAAAAGTGAACGGCTAAAAACTTGAAAACAAGCCATTAACATTGAAGAACAGTTAACAAGCTGTTAACATCGAAAAACAGTTAACAAGCTGTTAACATCGAAAAACAGTTAACAAGCTGTTAACATCGAAAAACAGTTAACAAGCTGTTAACATCGAAAAACAGTTAACAAGTCATTAACATCGTAAAGCAGTTAACAAACCGTTAACATCAAAAATTGGACCTCATTCAAC
The DNA here is from genome assembly GCF_964204645.1 of Tubulanus polymorphus. Classification (NCBI taxonomy): domain Eukaryota; kingdom Metazoa; phylum Nemertea; class Palaeonemertea; order Tubulaniformes; family Tubulanidae; genus Tubulanus; species Tubulanus polymorphus. The sequence goes on from NC_134027.1 coordinate 24,763,573, forward strand.
GATTGGACTGAGCTTGATAGCCGGTGCAATGATGTACCGGTTCGCGTTTTAATCACGTTTAGATTCTTTCCGAAACGATGCTGTTCTTTAAGGTAAAAGAAACGTATTTAACCGGGGCCCGCGCACTAGCTTCACAGCCACAACTAAGCCACGGCAATTTATCAGCGGATTTCGACGCCGAAAACTTTCCCGCGCCATTTTGCTTTTTGGCGACTAGAATATCAAATGTGTAAGATATCAGCGTCTAAAACACTAGGGCCAGTTTTATAGACTGGTATTACCTTTTACCCGGGGCCAACTCGATTTATTATCAATTGAATTAGCCCGCGGGTTAAAGGTAATACCAGTCTATAAAACCAAGCTGAGGGCCCAGTTTCATGAGAAAGAAAATTTTTGGTGTAATTGCCATTGGTAACTACACGTTTTCAATGAGGACAACAATTCAAATTTAACCGTCTTAAGCTTAAACTATTACCGGCCCCTGGGCTGGGTTTCATAGATGTGGAAGAAAAATAGTCCCTGGGAATATTTTGAAGTTCGTCAGTTACAACCATGGTTTCTCATTGCGACTATGGTGGTTGTCACCCAGATTGAGGATTTACCCCGCAGGGATAACTTCGATACTCAGTCCATGAAACCGGGCCCTGGAAGTTTCACCCGTACGCCGGCGATTGTGACGCGCGCTCGGTTGTGGCGGCATTTACGCTAATGTGCGATTCTCGTACCAACTATGTCAAATTAATTCTGAGCTATAGGTCTAGACCGATATTCAATCCTCGACATTTAGTATAAAATATCAATTATTTAGGATATCAATATTTTACAAGTTGAAAGTATTAATATAATGATAGTAATTATAACAATAACTTTTTTTTATACCGCTGTCGACTGCGTTTTAGAGCGGTTTACATGAAATATATCATATACAAATCTTATATAATAATACCGAACATTCGCACCGACTGCTGCGTCGTTACTGCACGTATCGCCCTGGAAATTTTCCTGATTTGACGTGGGCACGGGTGATCACACTACATAAAAGGCCACTTTAAAATGCTTTAAAGTACTGAGTACGCCTGATGATGGCTAACAGTTGTTAGCCATCATCAGGCGTGTATTCATCATCCTGAAAAAAGATTGCGTAAATACCAGACTTGAAACTCCAAATTGTACCCTAGTTTTGTCATTATTCCAGCTGTTGGTCCTTAATGGCCCATAAATTAAAATCATATTTATTTCGGAATATCTTAAGTAATATTGTGAACTTGATGAATGTTCGGTATTAAAATGGCTCGCGTTAATTCTTTAAACTTGTAAAATATTGATATTTGAGGATTGAAACTTAAGTTGATTTATACTCGATTTCCAAAGCTGTCAACCTGATATTAAACAACAGACAGTATATAACTGATAGATTTCTAGGGGTAGATCATTGTTCTGAAGCTGATAACAAACTCATCAGGTAAGTGCGTAAACTACGGGTGACGAGGTAAGAAAACTTTTCGATCAAATCAAAGTTCTACGATAAGAGGAAAAGAATAGAAGCGGACGATTTTACGATTTCAAATTTGCGTCATTTCGATAGCCATTTTCGACATAAATGATGTAAAAACTGATCATTGTACGTAAAACTGACTAGACAACCGATGAAATGTGATGATAACTTGTTGGTCGATTTAAAACCTCCATTGTTATTCATGCATTGTTATCGCATTGTTTTTCGAACTAGATTTTACCATTTATTGCGGGACTTCGACGTACGAAACAAAATGCGCATCTATTTTGAATAACTGAAAGATTAAATCAACAATATTATTGTAGGCCTAACTGTTACAGTGATTCGGTAGTTGTTTAACTGAATCTAATAAACATTTCGAATTCGCTTTCAGAATGTTTACTAAAACCCTGTTCATCACGTTGGCCTTGTTAATGGTCGTTGGAGCTGTCGCGGCTACTGAAGGTACGTTATGAGGTTTTTGCTACAGCGAGTTTTTTATTTCAAGTATTCATTTTAGTATATACAGCCTAAACCGATAAACCGCCATGCCATAATAATAATAATAATAATAATAATAATAACACTTATTTCTTTACCGCTCTCCACTACGTCTTATAGCGGTTTACATAAAGTATACACATCATATTACATTTCAATAAAAGGTTGTTTGAAAAGGTAGGTTTTCACACCAGATTTAAATTCATCGATATCTGTGCAACTGCGTTAATAAGAGAGCAGATTGTTCCGTAAAATCGGAGCAGCCGAAGCAAAAGCTCTTTCACCGTAAAGAATTGTATTAAAAGGTACATGAGACAGAATAACTTGATTTGTAGATCTAAGACATCGACTAAGTCTATGAAGAGACAGCATTTCTTGAATATACCGCCACCCCCGCCTACTTAGTACCCTCAGTAGCTCAGTGAGATGAGGCGTGATGCTGTTGCAGCCACTATCATTGCTGAGTGACAATGGGTTCGGGTCCCGCTGGCTGCTTACCGTGTGCGGGGCAACGCTTCAAAGGCCGCGGTCCTGTTGTGAGGTTAAATGAATAATCCAATAGGGTTAGTCTCAGGAAAACAAGATCCCAGTAAAGTAAAACCTAAACAAACAAAAACAAACAAAGGTCAAACATACTCTATATACCACCGAAATCGTTCTGCACCAGGGAGGGGGGGGGGGTTGACTGTAATTATATCTACTAAAACTCATTGTGCTGCCATCTTTTTAAAACATATCAAGTCATATCTTTTTTAACTCGTAATGTAATCTTTTCTCGATATTTGTGTATATTTTGTCTATTTTTGTCTCGTACTATACCTACCACTTCGTTGACGCATTGCCATAATGTTTTATCGTAAAATTTTGATAGCGTCAATTTAAGATTGAATGGAATTATCTATTTACAGAAATTCGGGTCGCAAAGAGATACACGAGGTGTGTTTGTCGTGGCAAACCTGGCAAGTATCACTGGGCGAGTTCGTCTAATGGCCATTGTTGTAGAGGTCCCTACGGAACCAGATGTTGTCCTAATTAAGATTTTCGTTCTTTCGCTGATTCCTAAAGGAATTGATATCTAAAGGGATTGATATTCCAGTCGAATAAAACCAACAGATACAAAATAGTCTACGACCGGTTTTCTGTTCACTTTTTTGTCGACTCTGGGCGTATGACGGCCTGTAGATGCAATCAAGTTTTTTTCAGATAATAATGATAATGATAATAATATTATAATGATAGATTTGTATAGCGTCTGTTTCATTGAAACAATTTTCACCAGCGCTTTTATGATAGTGATACTAAATTAGAGTTCATCGGATGGCTGGCTATTAAATCTACGTCAAGATCGAGGGTCTCGCAAAGGATGAATTATGATTAATTGTTGATTCAAGTAACTCTATATATATATAATCATGCAGTAAGTGATTGTCATGTAATAAATCGGCGATATTCTGTTGCGAAACCGATATTCACGCTGCTATCATCGTCAGTTTTTAAATAATAGCGCATGCGCATTGATGGCGAATACAGCGCAAAGTACGCTCTAAGTTCCCCCCCCCCCCCGCACACCGACGAGCGTACTTTGCAATGTGGCGAAATATATCAAAACACGTTAGATATTTGGCGAACAGCTTAAACAGCTAAATACACCGGAAAAATCACTTGCACACGAGAGCGACTGCATTGTTCGGGCCTCGATGTTCGCGATGACTTTTTATCGTTGACAATTTGAGCAGCCGAGTGACATTTCTACACAAAAATAAAAATGAAATACGTCGGGCATTATTACATGAATAAGTCTTTGTTAATGTTGAGGCTAGACTCGTTGGCCGCGGCATTTTCAGAAAAAAAAACGAGTATGCGAAAGAATGGTATTTTACTTTGCATGACTTCGCGTTAGACGCACCGACCACACAACTATGGAACTGGATCCAGAGTCAATTCAAACCCACACAACTGTGGAACTGGATGCAGAGTCAATTCAAACCCACGCAACCGTGGAACTGGATCCAGAGTCAATTCAAACCCACGCAACCGCGGAACTGGATCCAGAGTCAATTCAAACCCGCACAACTGCGGAACTGGATCCAGAGTCAAATTAAACTCATACAACTGTGGAATTTGATCCAGAGTCAAATTAAACTCACACAACTGTGGAATTGGATCGAAAGTTAAATTAAACAAAAGTGCAAAAGTTTTTTTAACTGAAGTCCCAGCGGGCTATTGCGTTCCTGTTACCGTTGAATTGTCGTCCCTCGTCCGCGCTTCATCAGAATAAAGAAGACGTTTTGGGCAAGAAAATGAACCGAGTTCACGCGGAAATCAGTCGGGAGATGCGCTTCTTCGAGTTTCCACATTATTTGCCAATATCGTTCGGGATGGGTATTTTTTTCTTCGCGTCCTTGAAGGGACCGATCTTATTTGATCCGTACCGGGTTCTATTGCTGATACGGTGAGATCTGTGTGGGTGAAATAAAAAGGTGATATCGGGTGATTTTGTCGCTGTTACGTGGCACCTCAGCAGGTGTGGCTTACATCAAACTGATAAAACCAACCATTTTAAGAAGTAACGAGAAGCACTCTTAGTGTATGTTTCGCAGATGGAATTTTTAGTCATCGTTAGATTGGCTATCCGGATAAAAAGGTCTTGAGTTGTGATTTAAGTAAGCTGGAACTGGTTTTGAATTGTTAGATAGTTCATAGAACTCAAAATAAGCTCAGACTGGTTTTCAAGTTGTTAGAACCTAAGTGAGCTTATGTATTAAGTTGTTAGATAGGCTTTAGAACCAGAATGAGCTTAGACTGGTATTCAGTTGTTTGATAACCGAATTGGGCTTTGACTGGTTTTTAGTTGTTAGATTGGCTATAGAACCAAAATGAGCTAAGACTAGTATTAAGTTGATAGATTAATTATAAAACCAAAATGAACATAGACTTTATCTTTATTTAGTAGATAGATTGGATATGGAATGAAAGTGAGCTTAGACTGGTCTTAAGTTGTTATATTGGCTATAGAACCGAACTGAGCTAAGACTCGTCTTAAATTGAGACCTTATTAGAAACGTTTTTCTTTCATAGTTGAGTTTTCTACTTAAATATCACACATAAGCTTGGATTTTACATTTTGGATTGAACAGTCTTTTGATCGATTTTATTCAGAGTTGGTGACAATGTTGAAGACGTCGTCGTCATTAACGTATACTGTCCTCGCGCCGACCCGGAACGTGAAAATCGTCTACACTTCAAACTACAATTCTACAAACTTCTAGAAATCCGCGTCGCTGCTCTACAATCCGCGGGAAGGTGAGTTAAACCTTTCAGTGCTCATCTTAATTAATAGATACCTGAACATCCTTCTTTAGCACTACTGACTGTCCTATCCAAACATATCTGTCAGATATTCAAATTTATCATATCCGGGAGGTGGTGCACTAGCAAAATCTTAAACTGTGAAACTGGGTTCAGTGTTTTTCAAAAGGCCTTAAAATTTATTCAGTGCAGTGCCTAAATCTTAGTCGCTTCAGCACTATGGCTGACCAATTTGGAATGGACCAAGTCAATACTGTGTTTTGACACATGTTTTTACTTCAGCAGTTGCTTTTATTCACAAACAGGGAAATCGGCCATTCTTAAGTATCGAACGGACATTTTGGCTGGTCTAAATTGTTCATTTTGGTTGGAGCGGACTAATTTAGAACAAATTTTTTCTCTAGTCTTGAATTGGACCAGACTGAATTTACAAGGTTCTCAATAGCATAGCGTGAACGCGGCTATGCGTGTCCTTCATTCAGGGCTGATTTGTTTTTTTTGCTCTTTAGTATTTTCTGACATTAAGTACGTTCAATGATACAGGTATATATCAACTACCTATTGTATTCGCCGATGAGTATCGTGATACTTACACATCAATACAATGGGTTCAGTCGTAAGCGTATGTATTCTCCGTTTACAACAGGGTTGAGGGTTTTGTTTTTTCACCATAGTGAATTTGCGTTTACCATTGAAACCCAAGAGTCATCGCATATTACAAACTATCGGTTAAAACAAACAGATTTTCTGGTCTACTGAAATTTTATGCGCTCGCAACCTTTCCCCCTTACACCAACCCCCTTTCCAATTATAGCCTCCCGCTGAGTCTCGGGGCAACCTTTTCCCCTTACACCATGCCCCTTTCCAATTACAGCCTCCCCCTGAGTCTAAGGGCAACCTTTTCCCCTGACACCATCCCCCTTTCCAATTACAGCCTCCTGCTGAGTCTCGGGGCAACCTTTTCCCCTTACACCATTCCCCTTTCCAATTACTGCCTATGGCTGAGTCTCGGGGCAACCTTTTCCCCTTACACCTCCCCCTTTCCAATAACAGCCTTTTGCTGAGTCTCCGGGCAACCTTTTCCCCTTACAACATCCCCCTTTCCAATTACAGCCTCCCGCTTTATCTAAACCACCAACCATTGATAGATATATAACATATTATTGATATAAATGGTTGATAGTCTGTATGATATTATCAAGATTAAAAAAGAAGTAAATGTACTTCATCTGTTTTCAATGTCATGTTGTGATAAGATAAGTCCGGGTGAACGAACCGTCGAGTATGTCGAATGTTTTCTCCTTATCTGCGCGACACACATCTTCAAACAACGAATCGAAACTCGTTAGTGAGTTTCTAGACTGTAGACTGTAGCGAATTCGCTATTTCTGAAAGGTCTTGAATAGAAATTGGTGTTTTTCTTAATCTTGAATTACAATGGGAATTGTCCCCTAGATCGATTGATTGATTATTCATTTGTTTATTGATTTGATTTGATTTTATTTGATATGATCAAAATCAGGGGGTTTTGATTTTGAGATCAGATAACTGACGAATCTTCCAACCAGCCTGAACCTGCAAGCAACTAAACTGATTGGGGTTGATTTCTGTGGCAACGTTTGTGGAAATTACTGCAATAAAAGATCATATTTATTTACTGGGTTGGACCTAGGCTTTTTTCAAAGGGGACACAGAGTCATAGCCAGTGCTGTGCGAGCTCGTAGATGGGTGGGACATTATTCTAGTGACTTTTCAGGACATTTGATCCCATTGTCTGCATCATGGCAACTTTTAAAACTATAGATGTATTCATAAAACGTATCTTAATAGAATTAAGCCAGAAAAAAAGGGCACCCGGAAAATTTCAGGTGGGGGTGTGCAGCTACGTCATCCTCTCCGGATCCGCCCCTGTTTCGATCGTGGAGATTAACATAATTTTTTTAACGGGAATTTTCGAAAATTCGGCGTCTGGTTTTTTAAATCCGTCTGACTCCGTACGCGGTGAAGTATGTAAATACGCGCGAAAGCGCGCCTGCGCAACATGGCACTGTTTACTTTAGGGAATGAATTTTGCGCCGACAGACAGCAGCGTCGATGCGATATTATTGAGCCGTTAAATAGCTGACGGCTTTTTAAAAATCTTGGCTCATTTTCGCAATTCAACGCGATATGTCATATATCGATTAGCGATAACGATAGCGTTATCGCGATATTTGCAATTAGAAAAAAAAACAAGGAACATATGATATGATTTTTTTTGCATAAAAGATTGCTACAGAGTTTAATAAAATAAATACACTATTCAAGCAAGATACTGTAGGCCTATATACCAATAAATTATGCGAAGAATGAATTACTTTACATTAGTTATTGTCAGTCACCTGCGAGGTGGATTCAGGGACCATTGTTGCGGGTAGCACTACTTATAAAAAGGGCATAATCCACGACAAGTGTGTCACTTCCGGAACCAGTTGCAATTCATGCGCAATAAGTTGGCTCGGGCCTGGTCCGAGATTTTTGGTTAGGCCAAACAGACGAGGGCCTATTTGACACAGGTGCAAACAGTCTTCCAGGTCGAAAATGCGATCATGTGATCGCGGCTTATTTAGTTAGGGTATAGTTAGTGTAAATGTTTATGAACCTACATGATTCCTTCGCTCTAGTCAATCAGAGCCAGCATCAAACCGCAATTTTGGCGAACGGGCCTTTAAGGTTGCTGCTACTAGTCTTCGGTACGCAATTCCTGATCAAGTTAAATCTAGTCTTACGCTCGAATCTTTTTGAATCAGATCTTAAACATATCTTCTTAACTCTTTCAGTGCGGTGTACAAATCAGTGATAGATTTTGCTAGTACACCGCACTGTGGTGTATTGATGTAATTAGTAATTAGTAATTATCTCTCTTGAAAGATGGCAGCACCTGTCAAACATAGTGAAATATTAGTAACCAACGATACACCGCACCGCAGTGTAGACGCACTATAGCGGTATTCCCGTTATTCAACACACTAGGGCGGAATTATTAAAAATTTTCAAATTATCTCCAGCACTATAGGGTATTAATTAGTCAGCACTGAAAGGGTTAAACGCGTCTATTTCCCGCGATCTCATTATGAATTGTGTCTTTTTTAAAACCGTTCCAATATTCGTGTATCGTCTCGATTGCGTTGTGAAAATTGAAAATAAAGCGCAGCGGATTATTACGTAGTAGGCACACGCGCTATAAAAGACAATAGATTAATATTATCATTATAATTTTTATTATTATTATTATTATTATTGCGGGCCTTTCGTCGCATTTGAAATGAAACCTCGAAATGCTCTCTTACAATTCTTCGTTGAGTGTGTGGGGTTATTTTTCAATTGCGCGTTGATTATAATTGATATATGGTGTCTGTATGCTTCCATCGATATTCGAGTACCACGCAGTACATAAGTTTTTTTTTTTTATAGTTTAAATGTTGACAGCCCCGCTGTCATATACGCGTTACATTATTTTTTTTCATAGCCGCTATGATATGATATGACATGATTATTATTTACATAAAAGATAGCTACACAGTTTACTTAAGGGTGCATGATGAAGTCTCCTGTGGACGTAATATTGTTTAATGATAATTCACGATTTAACGATTATTTATTTTACACGGGCATTTTTTGCCGGGAACAACCGTCCCGAGGGTGCCAAATGGGCCGAATTTGGCCCGACCAAAAACGTGGGACCAAGTTTTTAGCACGGGTCAAATAATTGCGTGTGAATTGCAACCGGTTCCTGAAGCGACTCACTTCACTTTGTTTAGTATCGAGTGAGTGGTTTACGTGTGAACGCGCGCTATCTAATTAGCCACGGGCCAAATTTGTCTCAGGGCCTGGTCCGGGCCAAATCGTCTCTGCGCGATCGCGGCTTATGTTTAATTTAATACTGCCCTAAGATTAATCAGCTTGATATCGATATGTACAGTACATTATCCTGTACATTGCTTATTTAGGATCATTCATTTATTATGTACGCATAAAATTTGAAATTTTCAACCCCCCCTCCCCCTCTGTACGCATAATCGGCCATTTTATCATATACATTAAGCATTACAGTACGCAATTGCACTGACCCCTCCCCCTCCCTTAATGCGTACATAATAAATGAACGACCCCTTTTTCAAAATTACGATCAGGCTAACCATAACAAGACCCGGCAGCTATATTTTTAAATTTCGTAAATAGAATCTACAATTGATTGAGTCAAAGGATCAGATTACATATTGTGTATTATATTATATATTTCATATACGTAGATTAAACTTGATTCAATCACAAGCAAAGTTGCGCAGTATTTCCTGTAATTCTACGTGCGTAATATCTGTCCGGGGGTTGTTCGGATAATGGCAGAGAATCTAAATCTCTTAAAGCGTCTACTTCATCGAAATGAACTGATTACGAATTTTATCGCATTTCAACAAAAGCGGCCCGGCCGATCGGGAGAAATGCGGTATCGTTTTTTTTTAGGCCGATGAATTTTTCCGAATTCGAGATCGTGGCGTCGGGTATAGCTGGATAGCGTCTAGTCGTAATGAGTTATCGCGAGAGCCCTTTTAGTTACTGTAGGATATCTGTTCAGCTGATTGGAATTCACACTGTTTGTGACGTTCGATAGTAGTTCACTGCAGTTCACTGTGTTTGGTCATTCACCTTAGCTGAACGATGTCAAGGTCGTATTCGCGCAATAACAACATGGCTCTCTCTCTCTCTCTCTCACTCTGTCGAGGCAGAGCGTACCGTGCGAGTGTTCTACTTCGAATTTAAACTTTTTCGGTATCAGTTTGAAAACAGCGGCTGATCTAGGGTCTGATTCAGCGAGGGGCGCACCCACAATATTGGGCGGGTGCATCAAAGTATTAATAGGTCACCCCCGAGAAAGCTCATCGGAAAACATTTTCGAATGTAAAAAAAATGAACGAGCTCGTGGATTTAAGGTTTTTTTTACCCGTATCAGTTTGATATTTTTCATTTTCCCATAATATTCCAGGGCCAGTTTACATCTTGGGGGGGGGGGGGTTGTGGTGTGTGCCCTCGGCAACCTCTACTCTGATCCGCCCTGCGAAAATCAACTTAACTGAATTGGGATACGAAGTGATGTGTATATATATATATTATTTATATATATATATATATATATATATATATATATATATATATATATACACGACTGATCTGTAGCGATCCTGTCTGTAGTATGACGAATTTTTTAAATCGCACGCACCTGGACCCGTGTGGAACCTCATTACGGTCGTACTATTGACGAATGAATATTTTTTTTAATTTTTTTTATATTTAATTTTATTTGCCGTAAAAGCTGAACGGCCGGTTGTAGAAAGCGCGGTAACAAACTAGATCACATCCCTGGAGTCGAGTGGAGGACTGATCGGTTCAGAAAATAGAATATTTGAAATAACAGGATATAGAAACATAATATTGAAATCTCCAAGCTCCGCTTTAATAGATGTTAAGACATCTCCTGGCCGAGGAGTATTCAAAACATTAAATTTTCCTTTTACAACATTTGCTTTAAGCATTGTGCCATGACGTGTAAATCCTTGTCCTTTTCTCATCATTGAAATAACGCGGCCATGATCTCGAATTTAGATGATTTGTTTTCAACTTCTATCTTACAACTCCGACTAGAAAACTGTGCGCTTAACAATATTTTCGTTTATATTCAATGGAATGAGTACTGCTGTATGAATACTGCTGACATGTTTGTGACACTAACACGTTTCTAATTACCTAATCCAATTAGTACAAGCAACTCATCGATGTTGATGCGCTTTTTAACATATCGATATCAGCCGATTAATCTAGGAGAGAGAATTAGATTTATTATTATTAAACAATATTACCTCGATAAGATCGTTATTATTGTACGCTCTGATAAAAATCTAAATTAAAACTAAGAATCGAACTGCATGATAACTGCCTTTATCGTTAGTTGTTTGAGGTATCTAAGTTTTGGATACGTACATGTACATAAGATATCGAAAAAAAAATATTAATAATTTGCACTTTTTGAACTTTTCGTACGTCGATAAATGAAACCTTTTTCCTAAAAAGAGAAACTGGCAGCCGTTTCTGACGCAGCCGTTGACTTGAGAAATTGAGGTTGGAAAAAAATTCGATGCCGTTCCCAGGGTGCCGTTTCAGACAAAGATTGATTACCTCGGTACGTAGGTACGCTTGACGGTAACTCATGGCAACGGTCTCAATTTGAACGAATCATATTTGATCTCTCCTCAATTATCATCGCAAGTCGCTGCCTTCTGGGAACGAATGATTTCGTATGGATAGAGACTTTTTTTTAAATGTTAGATTAACCCCGGTACGTAAAACCGATTCGAACGACATTGTTATGATTTTGACTTTTCTGTTCGGGGAACCAAAAAGGTGCTTAGACTGGTCTTAAGTTGTTAGATTGGCTATAGAGCCAAAAAGGAGCGCAGACTGGTCTTAAGTTGTTAGATTTGCTATAGAACCAAAATGAGCTTAGACTGGTCTTAAGTTGTTAGATTTGCTATAGAATCAAAAATGAACTTAGACTGGTCTTAAGTTGTTAGATTTGCTATAGAACCAAAATGAGCTTAGACTGGTCTTAAGTTGTTAGATTTGCTATAGAACCAAAAAGGTGCTCAGACTGGTCTTAAGTTGTTAGATTGGCTATAGAACCAAAAAGGAGCTCAGACTGGTCTTAAGTTGTTAGATCGGCTATAGAACCAAAATGAGCTTAGACTGGTCTTAAGTTGTTAGATTTGCTATAGAACCAAAATGAGCTTAGACTGGTCTTAAGTTGTTAGATTTGCTATAGAACCAAAATGAGCTTAGACTGGTCTTAAGTTGTTAGATTTGCTATAGAACCGAAATGAGCTTAGACTGATCTTAAGTTGTTAGATTTGCTATAGAACCAAAAAGGTGCTCAGACTGGTCTTAAGTTGTTAGATTGGCTATAGAACCAAAAAGGAGCTCAGACTGGTCTTAAGTTGTTAGATCGGCTATAGAACCAAAATGAGCTTAGACTGGTCTTAAGTTGTTAGATTTGCTATAGAGCCAAAAAGGAGCTCAGACTGGTCTTAAGTTGTTAGATTGGCTATAGATCCAAAATGAGCTTAGACTGGTTAGAATGAGTTTAGACTGGTTTTAAGTTGTTGGATCGACTATAGAATCAAAATGAGTTTAGACTGGTCTTAAGTTCAAAAATGAGTTTAGACTGGTCTTAAATTGTAAGATCGGCTATAGGTAGAACTAAAATGAACCACCATAAACCTAGACCCACCCTGAGTTGAGAGATGAGGCTATCCATAAGCTGATTCCAAATTTGATTCAGCTATGATCTGGGACAATTTGCCCCTGTCCTACATCGCGTCCACGTGATCGCGATCATAAAACCAAAAAACGGCCTCGATTCGTCCTGTTTACAGTACAAGTTCAAGCACCTTTATCATATCGCTTACGGCGCTAGTGTCATGAGTAGGGCCCTGGTTTTCTAACAGAAGTCAACGATATGTAAATATTGAATCATTCCCTTTGAACAATTAAAATGTCTCATGATCGGTCGTTCGATAGACGATGTATCGTCATCGACACGGCCGCCTTACCCGCAGAAATCGGCGCAACGTCCGTGTAATTTCTTTTCTTTAAAAAAAACGTCAGGGAATTTTGTAAAAAGAAAATAATAGCTGAGAATCCGAGAAAAGTCGGGATAATTTGTTGAAATTGTTCGATCGCACGTAAAATCAAACAGTTTCCGTCTGTGTCTTACGTATTTGACTGCGTTAATTCATCGGTTTCTTAGCAGATCAAGTCAGGAAAAACAACGCGCATGTCAGGGAATTGTCGGGGGGGGGGGGAAAGAAAGTCGAATTAAAGTGGCCACCATGATCGCGTAAGATGAATATGTAGAAAATACCGCAATAAGTCCAAGAAATGGACGAAATGTTCAGCAGAAAGTGAATAATATATCTACAGCAATGTGTTTCACCTATCATCGGGAGTACTGGTATATACGGACACCTGTCACTGACATGCGAGATAACTTTTCATGATTTCAACTCGTGATCATCGTATCGAATTTTGCGTTGATCACGTCGAATTTTGACTTCGCTCGAATTTCGACATGAAATCTGTCGAAATCTGTCGAAATCGTGAAAAAATTATCTTACTATGTCATCGACGGGCTTCCGTAGATAAAAGTAACTGACGTATATACAAGAATCAAACAAAGGAACTTAAAAAAACCAGATGTGACGACTACTACTATTACACTCCCAGGAGCTCAAATACTACGTACAAAAATCAAATCAAAATGTCAGATTTCTAGTTCATTTTCGATTAAACTGCATTTAGACCGACACGACACGGTCAGAATTCTTTGGTGCCTTTTTATTTTTTTTCTCTGTATCATAATTTGTCGTTGTAACCACCTGCGATACACAATAGATATTTTTCCTAAATATGTAATCTATGTTTCTTGACTAAATGCCTCTCAGAGATGCTCAGAAAGCTCTAAAATCATAGTAAAATTTCAAAAATTTTGCTGATACGTCTTTCCGCCAAATTAAGAATATATGCCCTTTTTATTGGTCGACATGGTCACAACATGCCCCTGGATCCGCCCTTGAACTGCTAGTTTTGATGTCAAATTGTAGCGCTGCAAAGGTTGACACCACAACGGTGTTCGGGTCTTTAAAGTCACACTTGACGCAGGGAAACACAGAAACCGGGAATCGTGCGTGTTCAATCGTGGAAACATTGTTTCCCGTTTCTCGTAAACGCACGCGATACATGGAAGCGCATCGGTCAAGTTTCTGTGTCTCCCGGAGTCCCGGGTATCGTGTGATAAACGAGTGATTAAAACGTTGAAAGGAGAATGACTTATAGTACATAGATAAAAACCGACGCCTGAAAACTAGAACCAATCGAAAAAATCAAGTTGAAATTCAGCTGACGCGTGATTTTAAAATACGACCCAAAATCTGCCCTGCAGTCGTACGTTAGCACGGTTAGCGTTTATATCACGCGGCGGTGAATTTTGCGCCGGAAAAAAAATTCGGTCCCTCGAGCAATTAGAATATCGTTCAAAAAAAAACCCATTCTTTTTTAAATATGACGACGCGCCATAGATTTGCTCCGGCGTCATATGGAGCGTTTAATACGGCGTGTGCACTGGTTGTTTGTCTCACCGTTAGCTCCGGGGGCAGTGAACTCCGCCGCGCAAAATCAATACGCGCGGTTTCGAGTTCAACAGGCGCTGTGTGTGTGTGTGCGCGCGCGGCTGCGTAATAAATGTTATCGGAACACTCGCACTTTTATGGAAAAACGTTATTCTCACTCGGCGCTCGAGGTGGGCAGCAGTGCGGTACGCAGTACGGTGTACAGCAACCTCCGCGGCCGTCGTACCTTACATACTGAACTAAAACTATTCAAATACTATATATAGTCTTGACGTAAACGTTTAAGAGGATTTAATTAGATAGAAGTCGGGCGGTCGGTATATTATGATCAGTGCTCGGTAGGATCATCGCATTAGAAGCAGCAGGTACGTACGAATGATGAAACCGATATTGCGTACGTGTGTCTGTGGCGTTACTCAATTCGCTCTCGATAATTCGTATCTTAGTTATTGTAGGGTAGATTATAACGGTTGGAATAATGATATCGCCTCGAAGAACGTTGCGGAAGGCATCGATGTATATTTAAACTAGTTCATATGTCCTATAAACTAGTTTATACGTCCATGCAGAAGGTCGCTGACCGAGCGTCTGGTCATGTGAAAGACAGACTGAATTTAGTGTTTATACTACAGCGCTTTCTGTAGAGAGTACTGTACTATGACTTTGTATATAAATATGTATATTACATACCCGGGTAGATGAATAGTTCCTCAATTCCGTTCAGAAATTCATTTGACGAATATCACTCATATCCATATTAAATTTTCAGGGGGTCGGATACCCGCTGAAAATCGGAGTAATCCTTTTTTTGTTAACTCATTGTTTCTGTGAGGATGACCGAAATGGTAGGCACCGAAATGGTAGGCACTGAAACATAGGCCCTATGATTATAATCAAAAATACATAAATCCTCTTTATGTATTTTTGTTATAATTGATGCCTAGTTCATAGGACGGAGTCTCTTTTCTCTGATTCAAATATAAGTTAAAGAAGACTTTTTGACAATGATTCTATCCACAGCGTGAAATGGATATAAAAACGATGGTTTATTATTCGGCATGCACAGTTTCGTATTAAGCCCGATTTGAGGTACATTTTCAAAAAGATTAAGCGCAAAATCCCCCAAAAAATCGATCGCACAAAAAATGAACAGACATATTTAGGTTATAGTCGAAATGTGGAATCGATAATTTATTAGCTTCAGGGCTTCTCGTTATATACTAGTGTTGGATTGTCTGTATATATATATATATCGCTGGGTTTCAGGCGAACCGTCGAATATACACTTTTGTCGAAACTGGGAAAAATCGATTTTAAATTTTGAACTTTGTCGCTCTCGTTTTTCGATATCAGATTCATTCATCTCTGCTGCTAAAATACAGTAAGCTGATTTAGGTCCCTTAATAATTTGTTAAACAAGCGAATACTGTGTAAGAGGTATTGTAATGTATGATAGTATGAACGATCGCCTGATGCATTGTTCGCTATGTATTCATAGGGTCGATTACACCGATCGAACTTCTATCATTTTTCCCGATCGATTTTTGGTGTTGAATTCGTCGGCGATGAGAACGTTTCTATTATTAGTTACGGATTGTCGTTAGTTTTACTGAATATTCGAACTCGTCATAATTTTACTGAATTTTATTAAACAAATCATAATCGGGGTTGGCACTTAACAGGAAATCGGGAAAAAGTTCGCGAAATTTTTTTTCTTTAAAAACTTCTAGGAGTAGTCAGGGAATATTGCATACAACAAAAAAAAAAAATTATTTTGACACGGGCCAGATTTGGCTCGAGCCTGATCCACGCCAATTAGGCCGGGGGCAAATCGTCTCTGTGTGACTTATTGGACCTCACAGATTATCGTGCCTTGAGGAATCGATTTTTTTTCAATTCAAAATAACTTTATTTCACGTTAAGTGTAAAACGTAAAGCGTATCATTGGTTTATACAGTTATAATGATAATTAATAATAAAGATTTATTTAGCCTGAATACCATGTAAAGTAATATGCTCAACGGGCTTCACATAATGAAAATTAGACAGACATCAGCATTCGGTTAAAAGCAGTAAGAAATCAATATGTTTTAAGACAATTTCTTAAAAAAAAAAACACTAAGAGAATAACACCTCACGTAAGTAATAAAGTACAGGACAGAACAAAAATCATATTCTCGGATTTTTTTTTTCAAAGGAAATTATTTTTAACGAAATTGATAATCGAGAAAAATATATAGTAGACATTTGTATCGGTTTTTTTTTATTATCTTAAAGTAAGGATTGACCCTGTTATTTATTTCATTCATATAATATAAGAATATTAACGAAAAAAAATTGAGCCGCAATATCTAGACGCAGTGAATTCGTCATGACGACTGATGGTTTTTTTGCGAGTACTTATAGAATAGAATGAGGTTAAAATGATTATCAGAAGCTCTTGAAACGTCGGAAGTGTTTTCACCAAGAGAGAGAACATGTTCGGATATTCTCGTTGAATTGCATTGGGAGTTCCGTATAATGTATGTTCTTGACGAAACGCTGTTCCATTTAAAAGAACGCAATAATCGAATAGATTGGAAAATATCGAAACGAAACCTGTGCTTCTGGATCTAGAGTTGAATTGATTCCACACAACTGTGAATTCAGATCTGGAGTTAAATTTGACCAACGCACGCAACTGTGAAACTGGATCCAGAGTCAAATTAAACCCAAGCAACTGTGGAACTGGATCCAGAGTCAAATTAAACCCACTCAACTGCGGAACTGGATTCACAGTCAAATTTAACCCACACAACTGTGGAACTGGATTCACAGTCAAATTTAACCCACTCAACTGCGGAACTGGATTCACAGTCAAATTTAACCCACACAACTGTGGAACTGGATCCAGTCGAATCAAACCCAAACAACTGTGAATCTGGATCTAGAGTCAATTATAACCTACATACCGACCTGTGGAATTGGATCCAGAGACGAATTAAATTCACACAACTGTTGGACTGGATTAACAGTGAAATTAAACCCACACAACTGGATCCAGAGACAAACCCACACGACACAGTTGTAGAACTGGATCGAGAGTAAAATCAAACCCTCACGACTGTGGAACTGGATTCATTGAGTGATTCATTGAGTATTTTGACTGTTCTCTATTTTCAGACACGTGATTATATTGGGTGATTTGAACACATCGTTGCAGCCGATTGATCATTGTGATCCCGGAGAAGAGAAGGTGAGTTTATTACCTGATCTACTCGACCACTCATCAACATTGTCGTCTGACATCTCTTTAGGGCCTGCTAGAGTGAAACCTGTAGAAACCAGGCATGTTTTTTTTTCCCCGAATTTCATCAAACCTATCAAATTATCAGCCATGATATTTAGTCTGAACATTTAAAAATGACGCGGTATATGCCCACGCCCGTGGAGACCGTATGAACTTTGATAACGTGTACCCGCGGAACCCGCAGAGACCGGGGGCGATAGGAAACCAAATACAGGACTCGAAATTCCAATCTAGTCTTCAAGTCTAGTGCTCTACAGAACTGAGCCATTGCCATGACCCTACTGTCAAATTGTTATGATAGTCCATTATCAAAATAACTGTTTACTGATTGACTGAAATTTTGTTTGCCTCTATTTGCCCCCCCCCCTTAAATATTTTCACACCCTTTAAAGGCCTTGCAATAGTTTATACGATGACACTACACCAAATATCCACAGCGACAATAGCTGCTACAAGTTTTCTATTATCAAATAGAATGTCGAGTCTGCAGCACTCTGATACATGTTAATTTGCCACGATTCGCGCGATTCAAGGCTTTGAGATGGTGTTTCAGTCGTGACTGTGCGAGATTCAGGGCTATGAGGGGGTGGCTACAGTGCACGCGAGGGGCGGGAGGCGGTTGTGAGGGGTGCAATCAAAGCCAGGGGATGAAATGTTTAAACTTCAAACAATATCTTGCCTAAGAAATCTATCTGTAGGTAATTTCTTACCCTGAAGCCACAAAATACCGTTGACCTGCCATCCACAAAATACTGTACGTCTGGCAATAGTGAGGGGTCAATCAGGGTGGTAGATTAATACCTATCATATGAATATGTCATTTAGAGAAACCCATTTAAGCAACTGTTATTGATTTTTTCTTACGCTTCACGTTGAATCCTTTCCAGGGGCGGATCTAGCTTTTCGGAAAAAGGGCTGTGCACTACTTACTTAGGTCAGTCAGTGCTTGCACAACAGGGGTCTGGGGACGCTTCTGCGGAAGATGATTTTGAAAAATTAGATGCATTGATTAGGTGCATTCTGAGCACTTCGTGGTTGAAATTAGGAATGAAATATGTTCATAATTTCACTTTTTCTAAAAAAGAAAACTTAGGTAGAAAATTTCAAAGTCACTCGGCTGAAAATCCTGCTTGCGTCCATCTTTAGAGTTCAATTTTCTTAATGATATTCATCAAGTCTGAAATATTTTGAATTATTATGACAATATTTTCTAATTTCAAAAAACATTTCATCTTTTGTAGGATTTCCTGAGCAGCCCATCGCGGATCTGGTTAAACGACTTCCTGCGTCAACGTCCGCGCGTCGACGACAACACGTCGATCGTCGACACGTTCCGTTATTTCCATCCCGACCGGAAGAACGCGTTCACCTGCTGGTGTTCGATGACAAACGCTCGACTGACGAACTACGGAACGCGAATCGACTACGTGCTCGCCGACCGCGAATTGACGACGCGACACTTCGTCGACACGCGTCACCTCGTCGACGTTGCCGGTTCCGACCACTGCCCCGTGCAGTCGGACGTCGACGTCGTGTTACTACCGGCGACGAAGCTGCCGTCGCTGTGCGCGAAATTCTTGCCCGAATTCGCCGGCAAACAGAGGAAATTATCGGACTTTTTCGCGCCGAAATCGTCGGGCGGACGAAATCTGGCGTCGATGGGTAATCAGCAGACGACGCTCGATAATCAGAACAAGGGCGTCACGATGTCGGCGCCCCTGACGCTTAAACGCGCGGCCTCGGTACCCGTCGGCGCGCCGATACAACCGCCGGCTAAACGCTCGAAACTGGTCGATAAGGCTAAGTTGGCGGAAAGCTCGTCGTCGACCGGCGGTCAACAGGTCAATTTGTTCGCGTTGTTCAAAAAGAAAGGGATATCGCGCAATTTCGATTGTAGCAGAACTACTCAGGATGCGGCGACACCGGCCGACAAGTCGACGAGTCAATATCAGTCGACGTCGGCTCCATCGACTCCGGTCTCGTCGCACCGGGAGTCGACTCCGCCCGGTTCAGTCGAGAATAAACGATGCATCGGTCGAGACGACTGCTCGATTCCCGAGTCGTCACCGCTTCGCGAGAACAACGACAACATTCAGGTAACGTGCGTGATGGAGGCGATAATCGCGTCGGCGCTGGACGGCCGCGACGCGAAAACCGGCGTCCGTGCCGCCAACAGCATTCGACAATATCTACCCGAATCCGACCCGCTTTATCTCGCCGACCTGTCGTCGCTCGACGCCGGCAACGATCGTAAACAACCGTTGGATTTAACTACGGAATCGGCTTCGGACCGCGGCGCGGCCGCTGTCGCGTCCTCGTCGTCGACGCGGTCGCAAAACGCGTGGAAAGACGTTCTGAAAGGACCGCCGGCGCCGCCTATGTGTCGCGGGCACCGAGAACCGTGCGTGCTACGTACGGTGAAGAAGGATAATCTGAATAAAGGTCGTCAGTTTTGGGTGTGCCCGCGTCCGGAGGGACACGCCTCGAATAAAGAAGCGCGGTGCAATCACTTCGAGTGGATCGCGAAAAAAACGGCGAAAAAATCGTGAATCGTGAACTTTTTCCATATTTGCGTTTACTGTTTTTAATCTTTGTAATATCAGTATTGTGTCAGTCAGTGATCTCCATGAGAGAGGTTTTAGAGGGGCAACCACTCCTTTCACTTATACATCCACTCATCGAAAATCAACTCCCGTAGAAATATCTGCTGCCCCTCAAGCTTATACCATTATAAGCTAGTGGGCCATGAAAAATAGTGGATTGTGCCAAAATTACGCTTAATTTTCCGCATTTTTGTGCAGACAGAAAGCTTTGCTGCTTCAGCGTCCACAAGGTTATACACGTAAGAAAGAACGCAGCCCCTCTAAAATCCTGGCGTATGGAGAACACTATGTGTAAAAAGAGGAAATATGTAGAAAATGGCTTCAAAGTCCCCCTTGTGACAAAGACATTCCCCGGTATACATACTATACCCATTGATCGCTTGAAAACTTCTTTATATTAGAGAATCATTTTCAAGCACCTCGAATAGATTTGAGAAATTACTCCTTAGATTTTTGGAAAGTTTTGAAAATGTAAGTCAACTTATTTCTGTTTGAGTCAATTCCTGTTCAGCCATCATTGCTGAACAGAGTTATCTCATAGTTCCGGTTCAGCCATCATTGCTATACTACCAGTTATCTTGTAGTTCCAATTCAGCCATCATTGTCACTATGAGTTATCTCATAGTTCTGGTTCAGCCATCATTGTCACTACGAGTTATCTCATAGTTCCAGTTCAGCCATCATTGTCACTACGAGTTATCTCATAGTTCTGGTTCAGCCATCATTGTCACTATGAGTTATCTCATAGTTCTGGTTCAGCGTTCATTGCTACTATGAGTTATCTTATAGTTCCAGTTCAGCCATCATTGTCACTATGAGTTATCTCATAGTTCCAGTTCAGCCATCATTGTCACTATGAGTTATCTCATAGTTCCAGTTCAGCCATCATTGTCACTATGAGTTATCTCATAGTTCTGGTTCAGCCATCATTGTCACTATGAGTTATCTCATAGTTCTGGTTCAGCGTTCATTGCTACTATGAGTTATCTTATAGTTCCAGTTCAGCCATCATTGTCACTATGAGTTATCTCATAGTTCCAGTTCAGCCATCATTGTCACTATGAGTTATCTCGTAGTTCCAGTTCAGCCATCATTGTCACTACGAGTTATCTCATAGTTCCAGTTCAGCCATCATTGCCACTACGAGTTATCTCATAGTTCCAGTTCTGCCATCATTGTCACTATGAGTTATCTCGTAGTTCCAGTTCTGCCATCATTGTCACTATGAGTTATCTCGTAGTTCCAGTTCAGCCATCATTGCCAGTACAAGTTATCTCATAGTTTATTCTTCTCATTCGCTGTTTAATAGTTGCGCTCTAGCACACAGGAATAACACAGTTCCTGAGATTGGCTGGCAATGGGAACAAACTCCTACATCATTGTCAATGCTCATCGGTCAATAATTTTAAACAGGTCGACGACTACATTAACAGTTCTACTGGATGCACAGCTTTTGAACGGTTAAGTTTAAATCACCTTCAAGTTTTTCATGAACGTCTTGTTGATTGTTGTGCGTTATCTCGTAGTATCTTGTCCGAATACTCGATAGCATTAACCCCCCCCCCCCTCGTCAACCTGTTTGAATGTCGATATTTTCTGCTTTGACTCTTCAAGTTCTATAAACTCACAACCGAATAGTATGAAGTCTGATGTATTTTTGTTTCATTTAGAGGGTAAGGGAGCATTATTCAATGCATGCTCGTCCATTGGGAGGGTGGGCGGCCAACGATCGACCCCCTTTTCTATACGGATGCGTTGCATACAGGGTAGGGCAGTGAACCTACACTTGATTCGAATCGATTGGGACCATTGAAATTAATTTGCATTAGAAATTCATATTCTGCAATACATGCATTCAGAGGCAGACCATTTATATTTTCCAGGTTAAGCGAAATGCGGCAGAAATGCGAATCCCGCTGTGGCAAGCGAGGAAGTTGCTGGTAGATCCTCACTTGCCACCGGTGGAATCCTTAATGCATTGAAGTTTTTTTTAGGTTATCGTAGAATTCAAGCATTGAAAATTTGTTGGATAGATTAAAAGTTTCCACTCGTGGAGAATGAGAAAGTTAGTGAATAATCATGAATTCGCTGAATCGTTGAAGTCATCATTAGCATTCTCGATGTCTTAAATATAATAAAAACCACGATCACACAAGCGGTTTTGGCCCTTGTCAAATTTGGCTCGGAATAACTTTTCACACGTTTGCCCATGCCTGTTTGGCCCTGGCCAAATTTGGCTCGACCAAAAACGTCGGACCAAATTATTTTTGTGTGAATAGCATCTGGTTCCCGAAGTGACTGACTTCACTTTGTTGAGCATTGTTTTGTATCGAGTGAGTGGTTTAACTCTGCGCCTGTCAACTTAATAGCTTCGAAACGAGCCACTTCAAAACTATTTCGGGAAATTTGTGCTTCTCGGTCATTGACTTGCCAAACTTTTAGTTTACTTCTTTTTAACGTGTCTCTAGGTCGATGTGAAGGAACCATTTATACAGTTCCACTGTAATGTGGGTTTATTTTGACTCAGGATCCAGTTTCACAGATGTGTTTGTTTAATTTGATCAGATCATCAACTCTAGATTCTTTTAGAGTCCATGGTTTGATTTTACTTGTTCCACAGTTGTGTGGGTCTAATTTTCCTCTGGATCCAGTTCCACAGCTGTGTGCGTTTAATTTACCTCTGGATGCAGTTCCACGGTTGTGTGGGTTTAATTAAACTTTGGATTCAGTTCCACAGTTGTATGAGTTGAATTTGTTTGAGGTTGGTTTAACAAGGTTCAGTACAATCTGGATGTTCTACTCTTGCACCCATTGCGGCAATTCACGCTTTATTTCTGATTCGAGGACACGATTAAAACGCTCGAGTCAAACTGAACGAACAACTCTGGAACTGGGGACAAGACATTTTTACATTCTGGTCGTAGGCTCACTGATAAACGCACTCTTATTAAGCGTAAGCACAAATTTGACTCGCGGCTGGTCCGAACTAGTTTGACCGGGGTTTAATCATCTCTGTACGATAGCGGCGTTTGATGAGCTGCAGTGGGGGAGCATTGCCGGAATTTTTAAGGCTGTTTATTGCGCGCTTGTGGCATTTCTTGCGGTATGTCCTCCAATTTTGTACATGAACCGGCATTTACGGGGTAAGCATTTACGCTTGAGTTCAGACACACTTAGCTCAGGTCACAAAACCAATCAAAGACCAAGAGGTCAGACATTGAGCCTGGCGCCTTTGTATTTTGAAAAAAAGTTAGTTTATTTAGGCTTAAGAAAATATATACCTTGTTTCTCGTTCCGGCTGGGCTTAAAAGTTGACGGGGCTGGCCACCAATCTGCCCTGTAGACTACTTTTTAGAAATCACAATTATGCTAACCGTAACAGACCAGGCAGCTATCGAAATGAACTGATTACAAATTCTGTCGCGGTTCACAAAATGCCCCAGCCGATTAGGAGAAACAAGGTATCGTATTCTTACAGCCTTACGTGAAAAATAATTTCGATGTAAATAGAACAATTTAGTTTTCGTGATCCAGGGACGGTGATACTTCATCAGAGTTCTATCGTTGACTTACTTTGAAGTAGGTTTGAATTTGTGAATGAATCTGGAACGGAAAACAGCGGCCGCTGAGGATATCTTACGATTTCGATCAGGGAAATATATCAGGAATTTTTGGATTCCCGGATCTCTAAGAACCCAGTAAAATATGAT
This sequence comes from Tubulanus polymorphus, assembly GCF_964204645.1. Lineage (NCBI taxonomy): Eukaryota > Metazoa > Nemertea > Palaeonemertea > Tubulaniformes > Tubulanidae > Tubulanus > Tubulanus polymorphus. The sequence continues at coordinate 24,787,695 of NC_134027.1, forward strand.
TTGAAGATCATCTCAAACCCGAATCTATGGAGTCGAATTCCTTGTAAGGGGCTGTCCATAAAAGATGCCCACAGAAAATTGCAAAATGTTGACCCCTCCCTCATATCCACAGAAAGTCCACTGGTCCACTAATGTGGTATTGTTACCACCAGCCTATGACTGAGCCCCCCTCCCTTGCCCATCGGACAAAAAAGACATCAAAAACATCGGATAACCAGTCATGCAAAATAATGGACAACTTTTATGGACAGCTCCTAATAAAAAATGAACTTATTTTTACTGCAGAGTAGCTTTTTTGAACGTTTTTCGCAAATCTATTGTTCTTGTTAATAATAGTAATATTTATAGTATTTATGAATTAATCTCGTGCGAAAAGACGAAAAACGAAATTTGTTTCCAGCCCGCCTGGAATAAACGATCAGGATGAATGCGTAGACAACTCGGGTACAGAGGTACGTCGATAATGTTGGTGAATATGATAATGAATTGAAATACTACGAATCTAATGATATTTATATGAAAATTGTGCTCTTATACTTATACTATATCTGTGGATGTATTCTCCGTATAAATAGATTCTATTATCGAAACTGTTGTCATTGTTTCATTGAAAAGTTTCATCTGGATTGCATAGGAGGAGGGTTCACTGAACCAGTATAACCCGTAGTGAGGAGGGTTCACACACGAACCAGTATAACCCGTAGCCTGTAGGGTTCACACGAACCTGTATAACCCGTAGCCTGGAGGGTTCACACGTGAATCAGTATAACCCGTAGTGAGGAGGGTTCACACGTGAACCAGTATAACCCGTAGCCCGGAGGGTTCACACGAACCTGTATAACCCGTAGCCTGGGAGGGTTCACACGAACCTGTATAACCCGTAGTGAGGAGGGTTCACACGTGAATCAGTATAACCCGTAGCCCGGAGGGTTCACACGAACCAGTATAACTCGTAGCCTGGAGGGTTCACACGAACCAGTATAACTCGTAGCCTGGAGGGTTCACACGTGAATCAGTATAACCCGTAGCCTGGAGGGTTCACACGAACCAGCATAACCCGTAGCCTGGAGGGTTCACACGAACCAGTATAACTCGTAGCCTGGAGGGTTCACACGTGAATCAGTATAACCCGTAGCCTGGAGGGTTCACACGAACCAGCATAACCCGTAGCCTGGAGGGTTCACACGTGAATCAGTAAAACCCGTAGTGAGGAGGGTTCACACACGAACCTGTATAACTCGTAGCCTGGAGGGTTCACACACGAACCAGTATAACCCGTAGCCTGGAGAGTTCACACGAACCAGTATAACCCGTAGTGAGGAGGGTTCACACGTGAATCAGTAAAACCCGTAGTGAGGAGGGTTCACACGAACCTGTATAACCCGTAGCCTGTAGGGTTCACACGAACCTGTATAACCCATAGTGAGGAGGGTTCACACGTGAACCAGTATAACCCGTAGCCCGGAGGGTTCACACGAACCAGTATAACCCGTAGCCTGGAGAGTTCACACGAACCTGTATAACCCGTAGCCTGGAGGGTTCACACGTGAATCAGTATAACCCGTAGTGAGAAGGAACCTTAAAAGCTTTGCAAGGCCTTCTTTGTTGAATACGTGTAAGAAATGACCATCACTACAGAAAGGTGCAGATAAAAAGGGCACGACACTGAAATATGTGTCATCAATCCTGCGTGATATTGCCCTTTTGGATTTACCCTTAAAAGCATCTGGCTACGTGCCAAATGTTTGAGGCTAAAAATCATTGATACCTTTTTTCTCATCTCTGCATAGATGACCCGGTAAGTATCTAGCATTACTTTTCAAAAATTCACGATCGAGCTAAATAACATACCCAGCACTTATAGAAGTTAACTGATTGCAAATGTGATTGCACATTATCTCGTCCGAGGAGGAAGGTTGATGTGGAATGATCTGCTGGAACCTTGGACCCTTAGACAAATATTTAAGGGCGAAGATTTTGAGTCCATATCTGAACACAACAGTGGAAAACAACTCGGATACACTAGATTATCGTTTACTGCAAACATAGAATTTCATCTTGAATACGTAAATTCTAATTTCATACTGAATACTGAGGACTATCAGTTATAACGAACAGATTTTCTGGTCTCCAGGGGCCAGTTGCACAGTCGTGACTTAAGTCCACAAGTGGTCTTAAAACTTAAGACTGGTCTTAAGTTGTTAGATTGTCTATAGAACTAAGTTGGTCTTAGACTGGTCTTATGTCTAAGCTATGACTATGCAACCGGCCCCTGAAGTTCGTTTTAATGAGGTTCCACTGTAGTTTCATACTGGATATAACAGTGAACTATCAACAGATTTTCTGGTGTGTGACGTCAATAGTTTTAGTCGTGCCCAATCAATCCTTCATTGAAATATAGTAATCCATATACACGTTTAGTAATCTACCGGGTGCTATAGAAATTAAATCAGTGTTACATGCACTATTACTACTTCAATACAAAAAGTTCGTCGCCCCCTTTACATTCGATTGATCATAAATAACGTCGGGTCTTAGATTTGAACAAAAACAAAAGCTCTAATCCGTCATACGAAAAGCTGTATCAATACAATAAGATCTCAAGGGTTTATTATCAAACAAAACATTATATAGGTCAATATCCGCGCGTATAAACGCGTCTGTTCTAGACTGCCATGGAAAAAATGAAAAAATCTATCACCGGAAAAAAAAAACAACTACGTAACAACTATATGAACTGGCTTATACAGAACAATCATATATTTATTCATCGCACGTGCCACATACAACGCGCCTGAATACTCCAGACGTTCGTCTGAATAGAGATTTATTTATATTTTGTATAATATGTTACATTATTATTAAAGATTATCTCGATTACTCGGGACCCGTCAAACTCGGGAAAAACCGGGGCCGACAAAATCCGAGCGAGGCATTTTATTGTTTCGTCTACGCGAAACGATAAAAACGAAAACGATAACAATCGTCGACCATTTTCTTTCGGTGCGAATATCTTCTAGTTTGCAGAGAAGTTTGTATGGGAATCAATCCCGACTAATAAAAGAATCTTACTTGAAAGTTTACTGAAAATTACCGACAATATATATTGTATGGTGGCTGATAAGGGCCATAGCGTAAAATTCCTGGTATGTAAATGAGGGCGCCAGAACGCCAGAACGCCAAAACGAAAAAAAACGTCCAATTTTCTCTAAAAGTTCGTTTTGGCGCGCCAAAACAAAGAAAATTCCGTTTTGGCGCCCCCGCCAAAACGAACTTTCATTTTGGCGCCCCCGCCAAAACGAACTTTCGTTTTGGCGCCCCCGCCAAAACAACGAAAAACGTCCAATTTTCTCTAAAAGTTCGTTTTGGCGCGCCAAAACAAAGAAAATTCCGTTTTGGCGCCCCCGCCAAAACGAACTTTCATTTTGGCGCCCCCGCCAAAACGAACTTTCGTTTTGGCGCCCCCGCCAAAACAACGAAAAACGTCCAATTTTCTCTAAAAGTTCGTTTTGGCGCGCCAAAACAAAGAAAATTCCGTTTTGGCGCCCCCGCCAAAACGAACTTTCATTTTGGCGCCCCCGCCAAAACGAACTTTCGTTTTGGCGCCCCCGCCAAAACAACGAAAAACGTCGAAATTTCTCTAAAAGTTCGTTTTGGCGCGCCAAAACGGAGAATATTCCGTTTTGGCGCCCCCGCCAAAACGAACTTTCATTTTGGCGCCCCCGCCAAAACGAACTTTCGTTTTGGCGCCCCCGCCAAAACAACGAAAAACGTCGAAATTTCTCTGAAAGTTCGTTTTGGCGCGCCAAAACAAAGAAAAGTTCGTTTTGGCGCGGTTATTTCCGTTTTGGCGCCCCCGCCAAAACAAGCATTCAACCACTGTAAAATTATTTTTCAAATTGGCGCGTTGATCTTGTGTGTAATTTGCATAAATTTGCATAAATGAAAATATTTTACGTATATATAGAATTATTTTACGTGGTTTAAAGTTCGTATTGGCGGGGGCGCCAAAACGAAAGTTCGTTTTGGCGGGGGCGCCAAAACGGAATATTCGTTGTTTTGGCGCGCCAAAACGAACTTTCGTTTTGGCGCCCCCGCCAAAACAACGAAAAACGTCCAATTTTCTCTAAAAGTTCGTTTTGGCGCGCCAAAACAAAGAAAATTCCGTTTTGGCGCCCCCGCCAAAACGAACTTTCATTTTGGCGCCCCCGCCAAAACGAACTTTCGTTTTGGCGCCCCCGCCAAAACAACGAAAAACGTCCAATTTTCTCTAAAAGTTCGTTTTGGCGCGCCAAAACAAAGAAAATTCCGTTTTGGCGCCCCCGCCAAAACGAACTTTCATTTTGGCGCCCCCGCCAAAACGAACTTTCGTTTTGGCGCCCCCGCCAAAACAACGAAAAACGTCGAAATTTCTCTAAAAGTTCGTTTTGGCGCGCCAAAACGGAGAATATTCCGTTTTGGCGCCCCCGCCAAAACGAACTTTCATTTTGGCGCCCCCGCCAAAACGAACTTTCGTTTTGGCGCCCCCGCCAAAACAACGAAAAACGTCGAAATTTCTCTGAAAGTTCGTTTTGGCGCGCCAAAACAAAGAAAAGTTCGTTTTGGCGCGGTTATTTCCGTTTTGGCGCCCCCGCCAAAACAAGCATTCAACCACTGTAAAATTATTTTTCAAATTGGCGCGTTGATCTTGTGTGTAATTTGCATAAATTTGCATAAATGAAAATATTTTACGTATATATAGAATTATTTTACGTGGTTTAAAGTTCGTATTGGCGGGGGCGCCAAAACGAAAGTTCGTTTTGGCGGGGGCGCCAAAACGGAATATTCGTTGTTTTGGCGCGCCAAAACGAACTTTCAGAGAAAATTGGACGTTTTTCGTTGTTTTGGCGGGGGCGCCAAAACCAAAGTTCGTTTTGGCGGGGGCGCCAAAATGAAAGTTCGTTTTGGCGGGGGCGCCAAAACGGAATTTTCTTTGTTTTGGCGCGCCAAAACGAACTTTTAGAGAAAATTGGACGTTTTTCGTTGTTTTGGCGGGGGCGCCAAAACCAAAGTTCGTTTTGGCGGGGGCGCCAAAATGAAAGTTCGTTTTGGCGGGGGCGCCAAAACGGAATTTTCTTTGTTTTGGCGCGCCAAAACGAACTTTTAGAGAAAATTGGACGTTTTTCGTTGTTTTGGCGGGGGCGCCAAAACCAAAGTTCGTTTTGGCGGGGGCGCCAAAATGAAAGTTCGTTTTGGCGGGGGCGCCATAACGGAATTTTCTTTGTTTTGGCGCGCCAAAACGAACTTTTAGAGAAAATTGGACGTTTTTCGTTGTTTTGGCGGGGGCGCCAAAACCAAAGTTCGTTTTGGCGGGGGCGCCAAAATGAAAGTTCGTTTTGGCGGGGGCGCCAAAACGGAATTTTCTTTGTTTTGGCGCGCCAAAACGAACTTTTAGAGAAAATTGGACGTTTTTCGTTGTTTTGGCGGGGGCGCCAAAACGAAAGTTCGTTTTGGCGGGGGCGCCAAAATGAAAGTTCGTTTTGGCGGGGGCGCCAAAACGGAATATTCTCCGTTTTGGCGCGCCAAAACGAACTTTTAGAGAAAATTGGACGTTTTTCGTTGTTTTGGCGGGGGCGCCAAAACGAAAGTTCGTTTTGGCGGGGGCGCCAAAATGAAAGTTCGTTTTGGCGGGGGCGCCAAAACGGAATATTCTCCGTTTTGGCGCGCCAAAACGAACTTTTAGAGAAAATTGGACGTTTTTCGTTGTTTTGGCGGGGGCGCCAAAACCAAAGTTCGTTTTGGCGGGGGCGCCAAAATGAAAGTTCGTTTTGGCGGGGGCGCCAAAACGGAATTTTCTTTGTTTTGGCGCGCCAAAACGAACTTTTAGAGAAAATTGGACGTTTTTCGTTGTTTTGGCGGGGGCGCCAAAACCAAAGTTCGTTTTGGCGGGGGCGCCAAAATGAAAGTTCGTTTTGGCGGGGGCGCCAAAACGGAATTTTCTTTGTTTTGGCGCGCCAAAACGAACTTTTAGAGAAAATTGGACGTTTTTCGTTGTTTTGGCGGGGGCGCCAAAACCAAAGTTCGTTTTGGCGGGGGCGCCAAAATGAAAGTTCGTTTTGGCGGGGGCGCCAAAACGGAATTTTCTTTGTTTTGGCGCGCCAAAAAGAACTTTTAGAGAAAATTGGACGTTTTTCGTTGTTTTGGCGGGGGCGCCAAAACGAAAGTTCGTTTTGGCGGGGGCGCCAAAATGAAAGTTCGTTTTGGCGGGGGCGCCAAAACGGAATATTCTCCGTTTTGGCGCGCCAAAACGAACTTTTAGAGAAAATTGGACGTTTTTCGTTGTTTTGGCGGGGGCGCCAAAACGAAAGTTCGTTTTGGCGGGGGCGCCAAAATGAAAGTTCGTTTTGGCGGGGGCGCCAAAACGGAATATTCTCCGTTTTGGCGCGCCAAAACGAACTTTTAGAGAAAATTGGACGTTTTTCGTTGTTTTGGCGGGGGCGCCAAAACGAAAGTTCGTTTTGGCGGGGGCGCCAAAATGAAAGTTCGTTTTGGCGGGGGCGCCAAAACGGAATATTCTCCGTTTTGGCGCGCCAAAACGAACTTTTAGAGAAAATTGGACGTTTTTTTTCGTTATGGCGTTCTGGCGTTCTGGCGCCCTCATTTACATACCAGGAATTTTACGCTATGGCCCTTATCAGCCACCATAATATTGCTTTAAAAATTGGCAATAACTCGATATGAGAATAACATGGAAATTCAAACGGATCGCGGGACTGCCGGTGGTGCATGGCGTACCACTGTAAGCACCGCGATGACACTCAAATCTCGCTGGTAATCCGAAGATTGATGAATCAAATACTAGCAATTGTGTAGAGCACATCCACCACACACTATCCCACACATTGCCTTCAAAAAGAAAACTATATCTTGAAAGTTTATTGACGCCTTGAAAAATAACACATTCTTGCTTGATATCATCGAAGATAAAAACGATGGTATAATATGGAAGATATATAAACTTATTTAGACTTTGAATATTCGATAATTGACCGGCAACCAGTCTAGCGCCGATATATTGCTGACGTAGTGCACATCTTCTCAAAAATTATTATCAAAATTCATCAAATGTAAAATAAGAGTTGGGAACTATAGCTAGTCGGTTCGAAATCATAGTTCTTATATAAATGTTTGCTCGTCTATACTTAAGGAGTCTTCAAACCCGGCCACACGGAGACGAAATCGTACTTAACAACATAAGTTCCGTCACGAAACGAAGTTCTGTTCTCGAAGCGAAACGTACTTTGATGGCGCGTTGCTGTCCCGTTGTACTTTTCGTCATGCGTGTCAGTGACCGCGTAAACTTTGAATGATGTAGAGAAATAGAAAAACAAATCTCCCAGAAAAATATGCGGTGAAAAATTGAAATAAATAAATAAATAAATAAATAAATAAATAAATATATATATATATATATATATATATATATATATATATATATATATATATATATATATATATATATATATATATATATATATATATATATATATATATATATATATATATATATAAAATGCTTGTGCCCTTGGTAGCATGAAATCATATCATGTCAAGACATATTTTTATTGTCTGCTTGACATTTAAAAAGAACTGTAATATCTGCAATCTGATTCGTCTCCGTTTCATTTCTCACAAGTTTATGTAAATTGTTTTCATTCGCGTCTGTCCGGAGTGTGGCTCGTGTTACCTGTAGTATCAAAAATACGTATTTTTAGTAGTATCGATATACAAAACCTCCAACCTTGAGCTGTTTCTTTTTAAAGCCGTTTAAAAGCCAGATAGTCTCAAGTGATTCTGACTTTTAACCAATTGCTCGGAGGGATGAAGTTCTCTTGTGCGAAAGAGCTTTGCAAAACTCTTTTCCTCGATTAGTTGCTGTTAATAATTCAATTCAATTTAAAATACTTTATCGCTCTTTAATGTAGCGATACATTATTAGATTATGTACAATAAGAAAAGGATAAATTGAATTTTCTTTTAAAGAAAATAATCATACTGAATAGAACTATATCGTTGTATTATTCCACGTGGAACCTCGTTATAACGAACTTCAGAAGACCAAAATTTCGATTTGTTATAATACATAGCGTGGTCGAACTTTAGCATCCTCGCTTGCCAGGGGTCCGGTATCACTCCCGAACTCGCTTCCACCAGCCCCCTGGCCTCACGAAGCGTGATTTCATTACTGGCGCTGTTGCGCGTGACGTCATATATAGATTTGCGAAATACTTCCTTGTTCGGTAAAACGTTCGCTGATTGGTCAATTTAACGGGAAAACCAACAGAAGTCTACTGACGGTTTGTTACAAGCGCTGTGATTGGTACGACCGGATTCTGGTCGGCTAGTAACGACTCCAACGACTCGTGAGGTCAAGGGGTTTGGCGAACAGCTTTAGCGTAGTGGGTTCGAATCCCTTGACGGGTGAAGATGAACTTTAGGCGCATTTGTTTGAAATCGGTTTCTATAAAACTATTTATATCGGTTAATTGCGTCATAAACCGGTTTGCCGTAGAGTGAACAAATGCGACAGAACGAAGAAAAGTCGGAAATTTCCTTATTAGGCCATGTTGAAAAGTCGGTTTGATGTTGCAAACAGCTCGCAAAGCAGTTTAGTCGGTTTACGAGAACCGTTTAGGTTTACGCTGAACAAAGATGCCGGTTTTTCCAAACCGGTTTGTAAACCGGTTTGGAAACCGGTATGAGCAAAGACGATTTTCCTTCAAACCAAACAAATGCAGACCAATGCTCGGTCAGATAGAACGGCAACCAGTCTACCTGACTAACCTGGTTCTAACCGACTGTAGGCTTTCCGCTATAAAATTGATTAGATTTTTCTTTTCTTTTGAGATGAAATCCTATCTACTATCTAATAAACCCCATATGGTAGCTCAAAAGTTGGTAGAATGATAGGCGGATAAATACCATAGTAACAATGAGCTTTTACCCTGATGCCGAAACATACTTCTCGGCAGTAGGGCATACCCCATATTTATTTTTTCCAGTTCATTTGGATCCCCTATGACAAATCAATATCAGTTTTGGATATATTTTCACATTAACATGTTTTTTGGAAGGAGTCACATGACCCCCAAGCTGCTTCATTATTAGTTTAGAGTACCTAAATATTTTTAGAGAAACTTCATAATATACAAAAAGGGCATCCTTTAATGCCCAATATTCCATATATGACCCCAATTTGTTGATTAAAAACGTACAAGCTACGTTCTGGCTATGGGTCATTACGGCCCCTTGGGTTAAAGTGGTAAATTTGATTTTATGGAGCGCCACCTGGTGAGTTTTCTACTAACCGATAAGGCTCATATGTAAAATTGGGCTTTTTAGGTAGCACAAGTGCTCTTAAACACATCGAAGAACTCCGGAAACACACCATCAGCAGTTCTGAAATTGATGACCGGCTAAATAGGTGGGGTCATATATGACCCGCAGGGCGTCCCAGGGTTAATTGACACTACGTCAACTATCCACTGGTTAACTGTAACCAACTCAGTGTTGAGCACCTGCAGCCCTAGTTCTTCATTGCGAACCTGCGACAACCCTTTATATCATACGTATACCAATTGGGTTCCAACCTGTTACAACCCGGTTCATACTGGGATTAGTTTTATAGACTGGTATTAACTTTAATCCGGGGTGGGGGGCTAACTCTGAGTTAAAATTAATACCAGCATAAAGGCAGACCCAGATTTCTCAGGTTTATAAAGTTCTAAGGAATTACACTAGATGGCGTGCTAGTTTTAGAAACTCTGTCAACTAAACCATTTTGTCCAATTTACTTTGAGAATCGAGAAAAACGGTCGTTTCAATTTAAGTTCAGTAAATAACTACATTGCCTAATTAACTAATTTACGAGGCTGAAAAAATGATACCTTGTTTCTCCCGTTTGCTTAGATTTAAAGCAACCCGGCCGGCTGGCCGCCAATCTAACCGGTACATAGCATTTTTTCAAAAAAATCATGATAAATTTTACCATAACAAGACCCGGCAGCGTTAGAAATGAAATGGATTACAAATTCTATTCCGGATACGGACATCTCCAAATAGGCTGTATTCACGTACCTATGAGACCTGAACAATACCTTGTTTTTCGAAGATAGGTTTTTGATCGATTGTACATACAAAAATAATATACTACAGACTTCTCATCGAAATCCAGAAGAACAATATGAGCTTCTGAGCTTCATACGAGAATTCTTACCTCGATATATTCTGAGAATGCGCTCTGGGTAATTAGAACGTTATTCAAAACTGTATGGATTGGAATATTCACGCGATGAAATCATCACAATGATGATATCAGATTTCAGCTGGTGGGAGAGCGGAGCTGTGTTTGGGCGTGGACCCACGGGTCTTGTTACATCACCATCAGATGTTCAGCGTTACCCCTGAATGAACTCTTTTAAATTTCTGCTTTTTACCGGCATTTTTTGCAATCCTTTTAAACTTGGACACTTAGATATGCTGTTTAAGGCATCTCACCCATCCACGGTGTACAAAAATGCCATTGAATGCGTCACAGGACCTCCAAACCTTGGATCTGCACGTAAATGCGCTCCTCCCGTCTTCGACGCGGGATATAATGACAAAAACACGAAAATAAAAACTCAAATATCTAAAATAGCAGTGACGAGTAATTAAGAAACAGTTTTAGGTGCCGTGTCGGAGGCACTATAGCTATTGTCATTTTGTGTTTTTAGTAATCAGTTTGGCTTTATAGAGGTCCATATCGGACTGATCCTACAGTTGTATCGTTCATATTGAATTCCTGACTGTCGTAAACATTTTAGTCCATTCTCAAGTCTAATCTTTCTATCAACATGCTTTTGAAGAATCAATAGACTGGTTACCGGTCTCTATCTTCGATTAGAATGGGACAGGCAACCAGTCAGAAAGAATCATCACAACTTGTAGACTGGTTGCCGGTCTCTACCTTCAGATTCTGACTGCGAATGAAGGCATCTTCACCCGTCAAGGGATTCGAACCCACTACGCTAAAGCTGTTCTCCGAACTGGTGGAAGCGAGTTCGGGAGTGATACTCGTCTCCTGGCAAGCGAGGATGGAATGAAGGTGGCGAAGAATTGGACAGGCGACCAGTCTAGGTTGTTTGCGCAAATTATTCAAAACTTAGTTGGGACATAAGTCACGAGATGGCGGGCGTCTCATCGTGGTGTGGGCAGTTCGATGTTAATAAAACTCTCGTACACTACTGCAAATCTCTTGTACCCAATAAGGTCCGGAATAGGGTTCGAGTTGAAGATCCACTAAAATTCTGTCTCCGAAAAGAAAATAGTTCACATTCCGGCACTGAATCAAACAAATTTAAGACAAAGACAACTGAATCAAACAGATTTAAGACAAAGACAAGGATCTTAAACTAATAATCGTTTATTATAAAATTCCGTATGAAAAAAACCTTGACAATGAATGAAGTATGACGACTTAATACTGAAAAGGCCAAATCTTGCACAAATAAATGAATCGGACCGGGTATGATTTATACATTTCCAGTTAACTTTTCCACATAATTCTTCTCCACATTGGACAGAAAGACATTTGATTCAGTGAATTTATATTCGGAAATTTGTAAAACTTCAAATGCAATAATAAAGCAAATTTTTAAGTCTTATAAAGCCTGGGTTGGTTCAACAGGTGTGGGTTTAATTTGAAATGGATCCAGAGTAAAATTAAACCCACACAACTGTGGATCTGGAGACAGAGACAAACTAAACCCACACACGACTGTGGAACTGGATCCAGAGACCAACTAAACTCATACAACTGTAAAACTGGATCCAGAGACATCATACCAACAATTACTGTAATACTGAATCCAATCACATTAAACCCACAACTGTCTGTGGAACTGGATCCAGAATCAAATAAAACCCCCAAATTGAAAAACATATTTGTTTACAACATAATATACAGTCATCTATAATATCCATAAAAATTCAGATACGTATGGCGCTGAAACTTTCGCCCCCCCAAAAAAAACAGTTGTCAACGGTTTGCTAACCAGTACAAAGGTAAAAATTACAACTTATCAATCAATATATACACAATCTTTAAAGAGTTTGGGAAATGCAGATTTTTTGGGGGATGAATAAACCTGAGACAAATAGTTAAATGAACACGCGTTAAGTCATCCGTAAACCGAGCGAGTCTTAAGGCAGTTTTTTTAACCCGGTCTAAACACTATTTCCATTTTCTGATCGTTCAGTTTTTTCGACTGCGCCGCCGCCGCCGCCGACGGATTATTCTTCGTGATCATCGACAATTCTTGATCGATCGGAATTTTGCTGCATTTCGCGAAACCTAACTCGACGAGAATCTCGTTGATGAAAATATCGTTGTTGTCGCCGGCGCTGTTCTCCGTGTCGTAAACATCGACCATCAAAACACCTTTATTCATCCTGCGATCAAAAAAGAAGAAATTGTACAAAGTTTAAAATCATTCTACCTGTTTTAACCGTTTCAGTGCGATGTGCAGTGTATAAATCGATAAGGACTTTGCTAGTATATCGCACTGCGGCGTATTGAAGTTATTAGTGAAATATCAGAAACTAACGATACACCGAAAGCACTGAAAGCGTTTTTCTCATTAGATTGGTTATAGAAGCAACATGAGCTTCGACTGGTCTTAAGTGTTGTGAGATAGGCTATAAAAACGAAATGAGCTTGGACCGGTCTGTTATTAGATTGGTTAGACAAGCAAAATGAGCTTAGACTTAATCTTAAGTTGTTAGATTGGCTATAGAAACAAAATGAGCTTAGACTGGTTTTATGTGTTGTTAGATTGGCTATAGACCCAAAACGAGCTTAGACTGGTCTTAAGTTGTTAGATTGGTTGGAGAAGCAAAATGAGCTTACACTAATCTTAAGTGTTGTTAGATTGGCTATAGAACCAAGACGAGCTTAGACTGGTCTTACGTTGTTAGATTGGTTATAGAACCAAAATAAGCTTAGACTGGTCTTAAGTTGTTAGAACTGAAATCAGCATTAATTTGGTCGAAATTCTTACTTGTCTCTGACTTGTAAGAACATATTCTTGCCGTCCGTCGCCTTCTGGAACCATTTCCTTTCGACGATAAAACGAAACATTGATAAATTACAACTAAAAACAAATACAGTAGAACTCGCTTGATTGGGATTCTTCAATCCGGATTTTCATTTAATTCGGATGAAATATTAGGTCCATTTTACCAGGTACCATGTAAACTATAATTCATAACTCGGACCTTAGTTAATTAGAAGAAATCTGGGCACAGTGGGAATTAAGCGAGTTCTACCGCACATTCCAAAAATAAATGACAACATTCACGAATCGAAACGATCTTTCAGCCAACGATCCTGTGCTGCAGGTCGTAACCGCAGGTTATTTTCTACTAATTTTACTAATCTAACGACGTACTTTGATTCGTGCGACCATTGATTGTTTTTCACCGGTTCGACAGCGTACAGGAAACATTCGACGGCCTGAAACGGCAAATGCAAAAACTCGGGCTGTATACGTCGAATCGACGATTCGTCCAACGTCTCTTGATTCCCGTAATCGACGTAAAATACCTGCAATCATAAAAACAACGCGCGGCGATAAAAAGAAAGGCGCACAGAAAGGGCAAGGTCATTATCGCGACGCATAGTTAGTGCAGAAAGGGCAAGGTTATCATTGATCAAGATTATAATGATGACCAATTTTATCACTGGTGATTGATGCGTAGCGGATTCTGACATTTTTTACTTAATTCACATTTTTTCATCGTAAAAAGAGCATTTGGATTTTTTTTCAAACGATCTTTTCACATTGAAATTTTCAATATATAGATTTTCTCTACACGAAGTAATTGCAATAAAAAAACAAACGGAAAACTGTAGCTTAGGCTCATATGATGACAAGAAGCTAAGGCATCGCCGTCTAAAACTGACGGATCTAAGTTCCGAAATCATGAAAAATGAAAAGGAGCACAAAAGATGCATGTGTGCTTCTGAAAGGTAAAACAGTAAGAAAATTCATCATTGCAGGAAAGAAAATTAAATTTTGCACGTTTTAACAAATTTTCATTTTTCTTCACTTTCTTCGATACGGATTCCAATTTTTTCGCATTTCAACACAGCGTAGCGCGAATAGTCAGTATAATTGCGGTAAACAATTCATCTATTCTCGAGGCGCGAATGATTCTTTACCGTCACTAGTTCGGAGTCGAGGTCGCTGTCGATGACTTTCGCTCGATACCAGCAGCCGTTCTGCGAATACTGCGCAGCGACGATTTCACCGTCGGCGAAACCGGTCAGATCTCGATCGCGGTGAACGATCTTCGAGTAGTGATTACTGAAAAACAGATAGATTGACATTTAACATGAGAAATGAATTTCAGCAGTAAAAAGTCAGCACTTTTTTAAAAACAGAAGTCAACGCTTTTTCTGTCAAGAGTCGGCAATTTAGCACTTCACAAGTCGAAGTCAGCACTTCTAAAGTTGCAAGTCAGCACTTTTTATGAGTCAAAAGTCAGAATTTTTTCATTAGTCAAAAGTCAGCACTTTTTATAGGTCAAAAGTCAGCATATTTTATGGATCAAAAGTCGGCATTTTTTAAAGCCAAGAGTCAGTAATTCTTAAAATAGAAAGGCAGCAATGTTAAAGTAAAAAGTCAGCACTTTTCAGCCCTTCATAAAAGTAAAGCCAGCACTTTTTCCTTAAAACAAAGACGACGTTCCCGACATTTTCCTGTATCAATGATTAAGCCACGAAACCGGAAAATTCATTTACGATCAAATCTAAATTCTATTTCAATCATAAGTTACTGAACAGATTTAATTCAATTCAAATTTACTAAGCAGTTTTTGACTTAAACAGTTTTTTGATTGAAAATCTACTTTTCTCACTGTATCGTATAATCATTCAATTCTCACGATAGATGGCTCATCGGATAATGACATTTCGCAGTCGAGCAAATATCGTACAAAATTGCGCAATAGCCGTTCTTCGAGATCGAGTGTAGATAAGGCGGGAGCACGCGTAGGGCGGAGGTAGAGAGGGGGAGAGACGTCTTATCTGGAGAGCGGATCGAAAATAAATAAACTGACAAACTGTTGACGCAGTGCGCACGGACCCCGGTTGTGTCTGATGAATTAACAATGTCTTTTATAGGAAATGAAACACCGGCGCAAACATTTGACGACAAACACTCAGAAAATACGGCCGAAAATAATGGCAAGCATTAACCGAGCGTAAAACGTTTTTATATATCGGCTAGGGCTTACGCACAGTTATATCTTTCCGTATAATCTAGCAACGAACTAATTCAAAATCTACAGTCCAACTGAATTCTGATATGAGAAATCGGCTGACTAATGTTGTGTGAAATGTGGCTGGTCATTTTTTGAAAGTATGCTGATTACTCTGGTGTCTGTGGGTAGTTCATCTTCAATCTCGGCTGAAGTACTGAACACAATTTAAGTGTTGATGATCACTTTTTGAAAGTGTGCTGATAAAATGTCTGATGTTTTTTAATCCATTTTCAACTAAAACCTGAAACGACAGGGACATTGGACATCGTTGTCTTACACGATCGATTTATGAAAGTGTGTTGATGAAATGTCTAATGTCTGGTGTTTGTAGTTTATTTTCAATTAAAAATGTCTCTAGTGAAGTTCTGAACGCATGTGAAGTGTGGCCGATTAGTTTATGAAAGTGTACTGATAAAATGTCCAATGTCTGGTGTTCGTACATTTCCAATTAAAAATGTCTCAGGTGAAGCACTGAACACATGTGAAGTGTGGACGATCAGTTTATGAAAGTGTCCTGATAAAATGTCTAATGTCTGGTGTTTGTAGTTCATTTTCAATCAAAAATGTCTCAGGTGAAGCACTGAAGACATGTGAAGTGTGGACGATTAGTTTTCGGAAGTGTGCTGATAAAATGTCTAATAGCTGGTGTTTGTAGTTCATTTCTAATTAACAACATCTCAGGTAAAGTTCTGAATATGCCCAAAGCCTGGACGATTAGAAGAATGGCGATTGAGTGCGTGGGAGCGCAGGCTACAGATTGATACCAGCACTAAACCACACATTCTGTAATCACTGATATCAATACATTTATAACATAGACAACAGTGAATCTATTTACATAATTGATATTCCAACCACAATTCACCAGATGTAATCTTCAATATTTAACGAACTGATCATAAAATCAGGGGTAGTTATTATTATAGGTGTACATACTGAAAACACATTGGAATATATAGGAGAATAATATTATTCATTATTCACGAAACCCGACCGCGGCCGGGGGCAAAATCTGAGCAGCTCACCATATTTCCAGGGCATAACAGTAAAGGGCTGGTATTCTGGTATTACGGTTTTTAAAAATGTCCAGATCATATTTTCATATCGAGGATCGAGAATAAACGTTGAACAGAAATAAATTGCCCATGGTGGTTTACCTTGAAAACGGAGCTTGTTTTTGCAAAGGGCGTTGCCTCTTTTAAAACCAGAAAAAAGTGAACTTTACAGTTACAGTTCAGAAAAGGACAACTTGCAATATGTCGAAATTCGATATTCGATATAAAGGGCATTCGTCATTTTTAGCAATTAAGTGCGGCGTGAAGTGCGCACTTTTCGAACAAACCGATTGATAAGTACATCGTCATCGCCGGATATTCGTTTACCTAAGCTGCTCGTTCAAAAGCGGCAGAGTCTCGTATTCTGTATAACTGCCGGCGTATCCCTCTGAAAAAAAAAAACAAGAAAAATGAGGCGATTTATAAAACACGAGACGCTATCGGAAATCGTACGTGTTGTGTTGGGGCGTTTAATTTCACTCGCTTGAAAAATGAGCATTATCGATTACCGCCGGTTTCACGGCGCGTATGTTCATTTAACTTTGACTGAGTGGATCGAGTCAAAAATAAGTACAATGAATTGACTGTAAACTGGCTCGCCAGAACCAGTGCCACAGTTTTGTGGGTTTAATTTGACTACATGGATCCCACTCCAAAATGTTGTATGTTTTATTTTACTTTGATCCAGTTTCACAGTTGTATAGGTTCAAATTGACACTGGCTCAAGTTCCACAGTTGAGTGGATTTGAATTAAGTCAAGATCCAGTTCCACAGTTGGGTGGCTTTGATTTGACTCTGGATCCAGTTCCACAGTTGTATGGGGGTTTAATTTGACTCTGGATCCAGTTCCCCAGTTGTGAAGGTTTGATTTGACACTGGATCCAGTTCCACAGTTGTGTGTGTTTAATCTGACTCTAGGCCCAGTTCCACAGTTGTATGGGTGCAATTTGACTCTGGATCCAGTTCCACAGTTGTATGGGTCTAATTTGACTCTGGTTCCACTTCTGCAGTCAATTTGATTCTGGAGTCAATCACAAGCCATTGCCAACGGTGTAAGTCAATATGCTCATGGATGAAAATGAATTTATTCTAACTACATAACTGTGGAACTGGATCCTGTTGATTAGACAGAGTAGGGGTAGCGTTAACAGTCTGTGAATGGGGTTATGTAGCTTCAATAGATGTTCTGCGTCAAGGTAACTGGTATTTCTATCTAGACACATGATACTATGAGAAATCCCGACATTGACGGCAAGCACGCGCGTGACATTTAAAAACCGACGTAAAATCTCGAACTGAAGCGAAAGAATAACAAGTCGTTACAGAGAAATATGACATGTTCATTCAGAACTGACTATAATCCATCTTCATTTCCCGCGCACGGAAATAAAGATTTCGTGATGAAGTAACGTCCAATAACATCCAATTAACCGGTTTACTGACAAGTCATGAGCGGTGGATAAACAGCGTTTCATTCGATTCATATCAGAAAATATCAATCAACAAAAAAAAATAGGATACAATCGCTAACCAGTGAACCAAATAACAGTTGCACAGTTGTGTGGGTTTGATTAGACACTGGATCCAGTTCTACAGTTGAGTGGGTTTTATTTGACTCTGGATCCAGTTCTACTGTTGTGTGGGTTTGATTCGACTCTGGATCCAGTTCCACAGTTGAGTGGGTTTTATTTGACACTGGATCCAGTTCCACAGTTGTTTGGGTTTTATTTGACACTGGATCCAGTTCCACAGTTGTGTAGGTTTAATTTGACTCTAGATCCAGTTCCACAGTTGTGTAGGTTTAATTTGACACTGGATCCAGTTCCACAGTTGTGTGGGTTTTATTCGACTCTGGATCCAGTTCCACAGTTGTGTGAGATCAATTTGACTCTAAACCCAGTACCACAGTTGTGTAGGTATAATTTGTCTCTGAACCCAGTACCACACTTGTGGATTCAGTTCTATTGTTGAGTGGGTTTATTTCACTGTGGAGCCAGTTCCCGAGTTGCGAGGGTTTATTTCACTGTGGAGCCAGTTCCCGAGTTGCGAGGGTTTATTTCACTGTGGAGCCAGTTCCCGAGTTGCGAGGGTTTATTTCACTGTGGAGCCAGTTCCCGAGTTGCGAGGGTTTATTTCACTGTGGAGCCAGTTCCCGAGTTGCGAGAGTTTATTTCACTGTGGAGCCAGTTCCCGAGTTGCGAGGATTTATTTCACTGTGGACCCAGTTGCCGAGTTGCGAGGATTTATTTCACTGTGGACCCAGTTGCCGTGTTGCGAGGATTTATTTCACTGTGGACCCAGTTCCCGAGTTGCGAGGATTTATTTCACTCACCGTCTCGTTGCTGTTCGTCGTTGGCAGGTTGTAGAGCGCTGACTCCGAACGGGAAGATCACGTAGAATCTACCGGGATGGTAGATCGCCGTTAATTGCGCGACGATCCACGATCCAGATTTCGGAGACTGCACCATATCGACGTCGTCAAAACAGAACACAGCTTCTTTATCAGTGGTGATATCTAAAAATAGACGAAACAATTACCATTATTGAATAGCAAGCAATAACCGGAAACAAAGTTCCCATGAAACCAAGTCCACCCAGCTTTGAAAGTCGTGACTTGGATATAATTGGAGTCACCCCTCTGTGATATACAAATACGCATGGAAACCATGCTATGATCCATTTGAAAGACACTGCACCGATCCATTTGAAAGACACTGCACCGATCCATTTAAAAGACACTGCACCGATGATACTGTGTAACTATCATGCTTCAATGCAATATGATCACATCGTACTGTGAAGTCTGAAGACGATATGTGTATAGAGAAAGTGCTAAGCTATTGAGACCTAAGGGAACCAGCTATCACTGTCAGGTTGGGACCTAGGGCAACCTAATATCCTGTCAGGTGCTAAGCTATTGAGAACTTCGGCAGCCAGCTATCCCTGTCAAGTTGGGACCTAGGGCAACCTACTATCCCGTCAGGTGCTAAGCTATAGGAACCCAGGGCAGTCAGCTATCAGTGCTAAGCTGTTGGAACCTAGGGCAGCCAGTTATCCTCAGAACTCTGGAGTAATCAAGCAGACCAGGCTCTGGGCCAGGGCGGTAAATTTCTAGTCTATATCTAAAACTGCGCATCAGTCATCTCTCAATGGAGAAATGACACGAAGACCTTCAGTCCTCGGCACATCAGGAGTCATCTTATATCAGGATCCACAGTTGTGAGTTTTGACTAATTGAAAATGAACTAATTGAATCTGAAGAGTTAACTCCAACTCATAACTGAGGAACTGGATATATCTGTCCTGCAGGGTTCGAACCAACGACTTCATATTCCAAATGCTCCAACCACTCACCCACTCAAAAAAGGAACTTATATGTACAAACTATTGTATTTTATTTCTTTTTTCATCGTCATAAAAGAATATCAGCATTTTAGTACAAAATGACTAAGTAGATATGTATGAAAAATAATGAAGAAGGCATAAATTCATGATTTTTGTATAAATGCACCCAACCGTGGGCAAAAATCAAAATCATGATCACAATATTCCAATTTGTTATTGATTTCATCTCACGGGGTTTTTTCAAATCAAATCATCTATACACAACTTAACCAAGTCCTTAAACCTAACCACAACTTCGTCCAAATTAATACTGTTGACATTTTAGCTAAGCATCGACCATAAATTCATCGAAATCTTTTCTGTTCGTAAAATTCGTCATTACTTTAATGAAACAAAAGCCTTCAGAAAATTAACAAGTTTTTGCTTAAAAGCAAAAAGTAAACTTCATAAAGAAAATTCTGTTAAATGCACTAATCTGGTGTAGTAAAAACTAGAACTGAAAACTAAATATATTGTATATCTAATACTTTCAAAAAATAGATTCATTTTCTATAAACAAAATACTAGAAATTTGCAATCAGGCAATTAAATACTTATAGAAATACTTATACAAAGGACAATGGGCCCAGTAGGATCAACTGAGTACAGTTTACCTTTGAGCATAGTTCAACCTTGATGATGTACGTGATAATGGGTTTTCTCACTACTATTACCCAGCATCTTACTACTACTATTATCAATACTATTACAAACTACCATTACCCAGCAGTACTTTTAATACTTTGTTCTATATGTATTTCTTGATAATGATGTCACTGGAAAAGCCCTTCGGCATCCAAGTTCAATATTGGGTGCTGAAGGGCTTTCCCGGTGATGTCATTATCAGGAAACAAGGTCACGCATCGATAAGAAGAATGGGAAAAAATTCATTGAAATTTTGCACGTTTTCTCCCAGTAAAACAGCTTACAGCTGATGGACGAAACTTTCCATATTAATTCCAACACCTTTTCCACTCCTAATGACAAAATATCAGCTGTTTATATCCAGCGGTTACAATTTGTGCCACCAAGAGCAAAACAGAAAGTTATCCTCAGGACCATTCTATAAGGAACAACACAGTTGATCCTAAAAAGCCTAGTACGTCCAGCAAGACAAACCAAAATTATGAAAACGAATGGTTTTCCAGTTTGTTTCCTGACTACGTGCATTGCTGCTAAACATAAAGCCGTTTTTGCAGCAAAGCCCTGTTCCGTGAAACACTGGTTTTGACTGCTATGTGCTATGTCGAAGAAACTTAACAAGACACACCAACACGCTGTGATGTGATCATCACTAGATGGTGCTGTAGGTATGTTTCTTGTTACGCCATATGCGCGACAGTGTGCTGACCGAATCTCTGAAACGCGGCAATGCAAAATCAGTTTTGTATTTCGGGTTTGTTTCTTGCTGTAAGCGTGCTAGGATTAAACCTTTTAGTGTGTTGTCTACACCGCAGTGCTGCGTATAAATCGGTGATGGATTTTGCTAGTACACTGCATTGCGGTTTATTGATGTTACTCGTAATTAGTTTTTATCTCTATTGAAAGATGGCAGCACCTGTCAAACATAGTGAAATATATTAGTAATGAACGACACACCGTACCACAGTGTAGACGCACTATAGCCGTATGTGCGTTATTCAACAATGGGGTGGAATCTTTTTAAAATTTTCAAACATCTCCAGCACTTTCGGGTATCAATTAGTCAGCACTGAAAGGGTTTTATATCGTAAATACATGGTGAAATCTTGATCCGCGCTTTTATAGATATTCATTGCGGCTAAACCAAAGTAAACATTCGGCCATGTCTGAGAGCTGGATCAGCTGCGCTGAGTAGAGGATATAGCTGCGTAGGAAGCCATGTTGGATGTAGAGCTGGGAAGAGTCTCATTTTAGCCACGTAATGTGATATCGTTAGATCCCAATCTGAAAAATTTCAAGATATTAGTATCTCAAATGAATTAGTATCTCAAACTGGTGTGATTAGTTACGAAATATTACGAGAGTAAATTTGAGGTGCTTTTCACATTAATTCCAACCTGCTGACTGCCCTAGGATAGCTGACTGCCCTAGTTCCTAATAGTTTACCACCTGACAGGGATAGCCGACTGCCCTAGTTCCTAATAGCTTACCACCTGACAGGGATAGCAGACTGCCTTAGTTCCCGATAGCTTACCACGTGACAGGGATAGCTGACTGCCCTAGTTCCTAATAGTTTACCACCTGGTAGGGTTAGCTCACTGCCCTAGTTCCCGATAGCTTACCACGTGACAGGGATAGCTGACTGCCCTAGTTCCCGATAGCTTACCACGTGACAGGGATAGCTGACTGCCCTAGTTCCTAATAGCTCACCACCTGACAGGGATAGCAGACTGCCTTAGTTCCCGATAGCTTACCACTTACCACATGACAAGGATAGCTAGCAGACTGCCTTAGTTCCCAATAGTTTACCACCTGATAGTGTGGGCGAGTGGTTCAAACTTTATATTTTTTCAATATGATTAATCCAAGGTCAGCCTGCCCCTGTATATGATTTTTACTACTTTACGAATGTCACTTAATCATTATCAATACAACTGAGCGCATATGTCACTACTTCATGTACTTAATCGATATTCTAATTTTTATTTATGCACCTGATTCCGGTGATAGAGAATACCGAATATATCTATAAACACAATTAATTCAATAAAGCACAATTATGTATATTTGGTTTCAACAAATTTTCTCCTCGAATCCACGATGAGAAATGCTTACATTATTTGCTCGCGTACGATAAACGCACGCGATTGTATTTTATTTACTTTCCGTTCGTATTTGTTCAGCTTTCAGGCACCAGAGATAGAGACGCAGTTTTAAGCGGCGTTCACGCGAGGATTTCTGTAACGGGACGCAGGCAAACACGGAAACAGGGGACAGAAACATGTTTCTATGCGTTTCCCTGTATCGTTTACGCGTATGAGAAACAAGAAACATGGTTTTGGGAAGCAACGTCTCCGAGATCGAACGTGTTTGTTTCCGTGTTTCCGTGCGTCGTGTGCGTAAAGCCCGACGCATACGGCGCAGGGAAACGGCTGAAACAGAGACATGTTTCCGAGCGTTTACTCGTGTTGCGCGCGAGAAACATGGTTTCGGGAAAGACGTTTCCAAGATTTTTTATTCTGTGTTTCCACGTTTCCCGTCGGGTGGCGATCTTCGTCAATCAATATCAACCAAGAACTAACAGTCAGCTTCAATTTTCAAGGCCCTTCATAAAAACATACCGGTACGCGAGATCTTAAAAAACATTTCTCTCTATTCCCTATTTCTATAGCGGAACCTCGGATAACGCCCAGTAACGACAGCTTTAATCAATAGTAATATCTACATCTGATGACAACTGATTGCCGCGCTTGTGTCGAGAGCATGTTATCGTTCGCCTGATAAAATCCGAAGCGATTGTTAGAAGTGTTGTAGGGATTTAGAAAACCACTAGACAATCGTACACACTTTTCGCGTTGGTTAGTAAATTACGCGGTATATGTACGTACAGCAGACGCAGCTTGGAATTAATCTTCGAGCCCTTAACGACGAGAATATGTGTGTACATGTCGACCCCAAAAAAAACTTTGAGGCCAATTTATTGAAACATGCTCGATTCTGATTACTCCACTCGTTCATCCGAGGGTATACTCAACTTCGAGTAGGCCTACCGTACTTAAACCACGCTCGAGAGCGCGGTAACCCCGAGTGTACCCGAGAAAAAAAATGGCTTCCACTCGTACACACTTCGGGCATATTTGTTGCGACGAAAGCAAACATAAATCATTTATCGAAGGATACTCGAGATTGAGTACCCGATACTCCTCGTCGAGTACTGTTCCCCGGAATTCCGCTAAACTCGTCTTTAAAAATACGGCGGATTCATTACTTCTGGATCTTCTGCATCCTCGCTTGCCAGGGTTTGGTTGGCAAACCCTGGCCGCAAACCTTTCACTGGTCTATTACACCGCACAAGATTTCTTCGGTGGACGGGTTACCACTCAGCGGCCACCAGTCTATATATCTAGCCAATCAATGCGTGGTACTTCGAATGTGAGTGGTGTTGAAGCTCAGAAAACCCGTTATCGCTGCTTTGCAGCTATATTTCATAATCATTTTCCCAGGATTTCCTTCCCGGAAATCTGCCAGTCCCCCGAGATCCGAGGCTAGCGCGAGTCTCACGATCAAATAAAAAAACGAATCAAAAATTTTCACCAACCCAGAAACAGGTGTGACGATTAAACAGGCTTTCCATTTATTATAAATCTCAAAATTTATTCAAAAATCCATTTTTTTTAGCCGCTGACATAAACAACCTGCGTGCAGTCGATCCCCAGACAGAATAATTCATAAGCTCTGCTATGATAACTATAACACTACTAGCGATTGTTTGAAACAATACAATTCTATAGCTTTATTGAGTGAATTGCATTAGATTCATAAATAGAGAATCCCGCACTGGAGAAAGATGAAGTCCGTAAAGTTTCCTTAACCCTTTCAGTGCTGACTAGTTAATACCCTATAGTGCTGGAGATAATTTGAAAATTTCTATTATTTCCACCCTAGTGTGTTTAACAACTGGAATACCACTATAGTGTGTCTACACCGCGGCGCGGTGTATTGTTAGTTACTAATATTTCACTATGTTTGACAGGTGCCGTCATTTTTCAAGAGAGATAATTACTAATTACATCAATACACTGCAGTGCAGTGTACTAGCAAAATCTATCACTAAATTTATACACCGCACTACGGTGTAGACGCACTGAAAGGGTTAAAGCTAATAGTTCATTGATTAGTCATTTCGACTATTACCGCGTAGTCATCTTCAGGAATACTGAATCCGGCATTAGATTTATTTTTTTTGGTGATGGGCAGGAGAGGAAAATGGTGTCTAGAAACACGATACACCGCTGACACATAGGATCAATAGGGCTGGAGTTACAAGCCGCGATCTCGGGAGCATTTCTGGCGCGGGCGAACAATTCACGCGAGTTACAATCGGACAAGGCCCGTGCACGGTGTCGAATGATTGCGCGTGAATTGCAACTGGTTCCGGAGTTGACTCACTTTCCTTTGTTTAAGCATTGTTTAGAGCCTAGTGAGTGGTTTACGTGTGAACGCATTCTCAAATTGGGCATGGGCCAAATTTTTCCCGGGTCAAACAGACTGTTTGATGGTGCCGACTATCGTGGTGATGCGCCTGATGCGATATCGAACGCTAAAGTGCGAGCACTTAACCGAGATCTCGGTTCTCCGTCTCTTTCATCTCTCACCCCTCTCGCCTATCAGTCCTAACTCTCACTCAATCTCTACTGCACTAACGACTGAGGACTAATGATGAGGAAATCAGTTCGCCCTGTGTCTATAAAAACAACGATGAAAAACATATTTTCCACCGCACCGCGACGTGGTAACGGTAATGCATATTTTCTCAGTTGTTTGTGATGAACGGCGAGCGACACTGTCGTCAGCGTCGACCGTCTATTTGACTGTCGACAGTTTTTCCTGTCATTCGATCGTTTAATGAACCGTTTTATATATAACGACATCGTCGTGCGAAATAAAAACCGAACCGTCATCCTATCTGTCGGCATAACGAAATTATACACGCAGATTGAATTCGATTCTGCAGCTGTGAGTTTATAAATCACGCCAGCGCCGGGTTTTCTATTAGTTTAACCTGTTATACGGTGGCCACTTTTATAGGACTTGCTTTTCCCCAACTATTCCCTGACATGCGCCTTGTTTTCCCTTGATCTTGATCTGCTAAGAATTCGATCAATTATCACAGTCAAATACATAAGACATTGACGGAAACTGTTTTTATACGAGATCAATCTCAACAAACTTCCCAGATTTTTATCTTTTTTACTAAATTTCATGACTATTCCTTAACTTTTTTAAGAATATCAAAAAATTCCACGACGTTTGCCTGATTTCCAGATAAGTGTCCGTCCTGATTGCAAGTGAGGCGAATCACTTCCACAACCGGTTAACCCTTTCTGTGCGTCTACACCGCAGTGCGGTGTATAAATCAGTGATAACCTTTGCTAGTACACCGCACGGCAGAGTATGAATGTCATTAGTAATTATCTTTTTTCTCTAACGAAAGGTGGCAGCACCTGTCAAACACAGGTGAAATATTAGTATACTAAGGATACACCGCACCACGGTGTAGACGCACTACAGCGGTAAACCTGTTATTCAACATATTAGGATGGAATTTTCAAAAACTTTCAAATTATCTCCAGCACTTTCGGGTATTCAGTCAGCACAAAAAGGGTTAACATTCACACACAATAATTAGGAAATGACCCATTGGGCGAAGGACCCGTTTAGCACATGATTAGCCGGGTTCATATGATCGCGGCTTTCCTGTAGACTAATGTCTATTTATTAATTGATGAGACCTGTTTTTCTGGGATATTTTGCTTACTTTTTGGGGTACATACCTCATTTATGTCTTAACAGAATGCCAAAAATCGTGGACAACAACTGAATATCCGATATATTTCCAGTTTTGTACCAATTAGATGGATTGGCAAAAAGACTCCTTAAGTCCAGTTGAATGAGAGAGAAAATCCTCCATTTTGTCAAATTTCTTGGATTTGAACATTGTTACCATGCCTACGCCACCCTGATTTAGTTGTTGAGACCCCACAAGAAAAATAACTTCATTTCGTAGGCATGGTGACAATGTTAAAATTCAAGAAATTTAAGGCAAAGACCCATTGGGCGAAGGACCCGTTTAACACCAGTTAGAATGATTAGCCGGGTTCATATTATCGCCGATAAGATTATGATGTTAAAACATTTTTTTACCCGATTTATTGATGACGTGTTCGTAGATGCAGCGTTCTCCTTTCCAACAACCTGATCGCGTATTGTAAAACTTGCAGACGCGCTTCTCATCTTGCGGATCTAAAAATATAATCAAAACGAATAATTAAACAATTGAAGGAACGACGACTATTGAAATGTTATCTCCGTTGAGAGAGAGAGAGAGAGAGAGTCATTTTCGAACAACGAATAGAAACTACCGATTTAGACAGCATATGAAAATATGAGATGTTAGGCATTTGAAAAAATAGAAATTCCAGTGAAATTGCAGACTGAACTCAAATGAGTTTAGACTGGTCTGAAATTGTCAAGTTGGCTATAGAATCAAAATGAGCTTAGACTGGTTTTAAGTTGTTAGAAAATAAGCTCACACTGGTCTTAAGTTGTTAGATTGGCTATAGAACCAAAATGAGCTCACACTGGTCTTAAGTTGTTAGATTGGCTATAGAACCATAATGAGCTCACACTGGTCTTAAGTTGTCAGATTGGCTATAGAATCAAAATGAGCTTAGACTGGTTTTAAGTTGTTAGAAAATAAGCTCACACTGGTCTTAAGTTGTTAGATTGGCTATAGAACCAAAATGAGCTCACACTGGTCTTAAGTTGTTAGATTGGTTATAGAACCAAAATGATCTTAGCCTGGTCTTAAGTAGTTAGATTGGTTATAATACCAAATGAGCTTTTGGTAGCAACTGGCACCCTGATCGAATTTCAAGGTTCTAAAATGTTTCTTTAAAAAGATTTCACGGTAATGCTCGTTTGAGGCTTAATTGATAATGATGTCATTGGGGGAACTTCATCGAGTGCATCCATGTGTTTTTAAGCCTATCGCCGAAACCTTTTTGCGAACGGCAAACATTCTTGTCGCGGTAAAAGCTATTTCTATTCATAACAACGTGTCAGTTACAGGAAATCCCGATTCACGACGCTAGATCCTAATCAACATTCCCGGAAGCTTAGCGAGATTGAGTTTTAATTTCGACGTTCATAAAATTCAGGCTGTAGGGCGGCGATACGTTTTTCGCTACACGCGTTAAGTAATAATACACTATTTACACGTGTATCTACGTGTGATACTTAACTCCACAAATAGTAACAATAAAATACAGTATTTTGCAGTCGTAATCGGCGTCAAGTGTCAACTTTTACATTATTTTATGGCGAAATTGCCACCGAATTTACTGGGTAGCGATTATCAATGAAACGACCGCACCCTTTTCCCTGTGTGTGTGTGTGACATCACTAATTTCCTTGGCGATATCCGACCACTAGCATTTTGATTTTTAAATTAAGACAATTTAGATCAAAAAATGGTCTGAAATCTCAACACTAGTCTAAAGTTGTTAGATTAGCTATAGAATCAAAATGAGCTTAGAGTGATCTTAAGTTGTTAAATTGAATATAGGAACTAAATGAGCTTAGACTGATCTGCGTCAGTAAGTTCATCAGTCTACCTGAGTCAGTAAGTCCATCAGTCTACCTGGGTCAGTAAGTCCATCAGTCTACCTGGGTCAGTAAGTCTGTCAGTCTACCTGCGTCAGTAAGTCCATCAGTCTACCTGCGTCAGTATGTCCATCAGTCTACCTGGGTCAGTAAGTCCATCAGTCTACCTGCATCAGTAAGTCCATCAGTCTACCTGGGTCAGTAAGTCCATCAGTCTACCTGGGTCAGTAAGTCCATCAGTCTACCTGCGTCAGTAAGTCCATCAGTCTACCTGGGTCAGTAAGTCCATCAGTCTACCTGGGTCAGTAAGTCCATCAGTCTACCTGGGTCAGTAAGTCTGTCAGTCCATCGGTCTGTATACATAAGTCTGATGATCAATATCCGTATATCCGACAGACTATATACACAAGTCCTTCAGTGTATATCCATAAGTCAGTGGGTCTATATCCAAAAGGCTGACAGGCGACTATATCCAGAAATCAGAGCGTTGTTGAGTGAGAGTTATTTTCTTCAGAAACTACCCTCGCGTACGAACAGGAAATCGACCGGGAATTCGAGAAGTTTGAATGATTATTGGGCGTCAATCTCCCTGCAGTGTTTATTTGAAGGGGACTCTTCGAGCGGTTCATCGCGCCGTGAAATCCAATATTAGCTTCAATTCGTATCGGATAATTCCCTCAGCAGCCGTTCGCTCGGTGCCGCTATTGGTGTCTCTGTTTACTGTCGGTTTCGTTTGTTTTCTTTTTGCTCCATCGATTTCGTCCCCAATTACGGCGACAACCGTCGTCAAACCTCCGGCCGTAAATCAATTCAAAAAGCCGCCGATAATTATCAACAAGTGGGTAGAGGTAGAATCTGCATCGTCAAAGACATTCAAAGGGCTGCCGACCCCAGAAGAATCGAAGTGCTATCCGGTTACGAGTCAACAATTATCAGTTTCATAACGTATATGAATTGAATACTCATTGAAAGGCGAAAAACATTAAGTAATACGTTTCACATTTCACTTAATACCGAGAACATGTTACAGAACCTGCCTGGTAATGGTTTACATGGATGGAAGAAGTTTAACAGCCAGTTAAGGGGATTGAAAGGGTTAACCCACCAGGTAACAGGGTATGTGGGATAGAACGGGTTAAACAGCCAGGCAGGGGGTGTGCAGGATGGAAAGGATAAGAGAACGCATGTAGGATGGGAACCATTAAAGGAGTGTGTAAGATGGAAAGGGTTAAAGGAGCATGTGGATGAAAATGGTTAAAGGAGTGTGTGGATGGAAAGGGTTAAAGGAGCGTGTAGGATGGAAAGGGTTAAAGGAGCATGTCGATGAAAATGGTTAAAGGAGTGTGTGGATGGAAAGGGTTAAAGGAGCGTGTAGGATGGAAAGGGTTAAAGGAGCGTGTAGGATGGAAAGGGTTAAAGGAGCGTGTAGGATGGAAAGGGTTAAAGGAGCGTGTGGATGGAAAGGGTTAAAGGAGCATGAAGGATGATAAGGGTTAAACAAACCGGGTAAGGAGTGTATGGATGGAAAGGGTTAAAGGAGCGTGTAGGACTAAATGGGTTAACCAGACAAGTGAGGAGCCGGTGGGTTGGAAAGAGCCGAGTAAGGAGCAGGTAGGAGTGAAAGGGTTAAATAGCCAGGTGAGGCGCGTGAATGATGTTAAGGGTTAAACTGTGAACTATCTTTTTTTAGAGAATCTGCACCAGTAAAAGGACCGTGTGGATTTTAGCACCTGCGCGCGCGCTGTAAAAGCCCAACTAAAAATCATCTCGCGTGAAGTGTTTATATGCGGCAGGAAACTCGATGAATCTTAAATATGACAAGCAAAAAACCCGAGCCGCGATGAAAATTGGCAATTCACGAACACGGTTTTACTGATGACGAATATTTCCAGCGCGAATCGAAACTGATAAAGACACGTCGTCCCGAAATTGAAAACCTAGTCGTGGGCTCGATTCTAAATTAATTTAACCTTATACCGTCAATGGTTCAACCATCTATACCGGTGCAGCCTAGCCTGTTTACCCAGCAGGCATAAACCTCGAAACAAGAACCGATTTTTGCGATGAATTGGCCCCGATCAGACCCGAATTAAATTAGGCCCGCGCCTAATTAGAGAGCGCGTTCACACATAAACCACTCACTGAGTGAGACACATCCCGAACCAGTTGCAATTCACATGCAACAACTTGTGCTCAAATTTGGCTCGGGTCTGGAACAACGTTTTTGGTAGGGTCCAATAGGCACGGGCCTATTTGGCACCTGTGCGAACAGTTGTTCCGGGCATAATTTGGCACGGGCCATAAACGCTCGCGTGATCGCGGCTACGATCTCATTTTACTAAAGTACATAAAACTGGCCACGTCACGAGATCAATTAAGAATGTGATGATAACCAATTCACGCTGTGATAATTTAGAGCAGTAATAATATCACCACCACCACCACCACCGCCACGGGTCTGTGGGTGTTATTATGAAATGGCTATAATTAGTAACTCTGACATCATCGCGCATACCCATTATAACCACCGTTTGATAGAAGTGAATCAACAATTGATCATATATTAGCTGTGATATCACACATGCTTTTTGGCTCTCGCCTGTTTGGCTCCGGCCAAAAATGTTGGACCGGGCCCCAAGCCAAATTTTAGCACGGGTCAAATTATCGCGTTTGAATTACAACTAGTTCCGGAAGCGACCCACTTGTTTTAAACATTGTTTAGTATCGAGTGAGTCGTTTATGCGTGAACGCGCGCTCTCTAATTAGACTAGGGCCAAATTTGACTCGGGGCCTGATCCGTGCCAATTTGGCCCTTTGGAAATCATCCCCGTGTGATCACGTTACAGGGTTTTAACTAAGCCTCATCATCAGAGAAATGACAAAAAAATCTATTCAAACATCGTCAATTGTGGATTCGTCTATCGACGTTGAAATAACTGAGATGATACTAGTCTACCGGTTACGAACCAGCGTTTCTTGTTTCGGAGCAACACGTGAAACAATCCGCCGGAACATCGTTTCTGTTTCATACCGATTTCATACCCCAAACGTGCTAGCTAGGTTTCAGTAAGAGGGCCCGCTCCGTAGGCGTAATCATTTGAACGCGGTTTGACGTTGCTCTAGCGCAACAACAACAGGTCAAACACGATGAGTTATAGTGAACAGTGAATGCAGGTGTGAGTAACGTCCATTTGTAATGACGTTTTATTAATTAATGCGAACGACACCCATTAACGCATGTTATAAATGGTAAATCGCGCGTATTAATATCCGGTCCAGATTTGATTTAACGCCCGACGATAACAATATCGAACACGATATCGAAGTTGATACGCTATTATCATACACGGTAAACCTCGTCAAACTCGGGCGGGCAAAATTGGGAGTTAAGGGTAGAACAATGAGTCGGGGAAAACGTTACGATGATTTTGCAGTTGGTCACGAATTAGTCGAGCTTCACTCTTCAAAAACTGTCCTGTCTCCATGGCTTCTGTGGATGAGGTGTTTGACTCACGACCGCGAGGTTGTGGGTTGGAATCCCGGTTAAACCGTGCTATCCGGGCAGGACATATTTGCCGACTGACTCTGACCTAACGACGAAGGTCGTTCAGTTCCGAGAATCTTCAATACGATGAAGGAATAGAACTTAATCAAAGGAAGATGACAAACTTGCTGAAGTCATCTCTATCATCGGCTACTGGTTTGTATTTTCAATTCTATTTACTAGATATTAGTCATCATTTGGGACGTCATGAGGGTCCTCACTACGGCCAGTCTCCGCCAATTCACAAATTCCCTCCACACGTAGACGATATGGCCGGTCTTAACTATGGAAGAAGCGCCAGAAACGTACGTGCAGGTCGTGAAGTTTTATATTGTACGAGTTCAAATACCCATTCCAATCAATGAACTACCAACTCACTCGATCGATGACAACCAAAGCACAATTATTTCTTCATTCTTTTCATTAGCGTTTCTCTCTCTCTCTCTCTCTCGTGCTCTCCAGGGCGCGTAGCCGCGATCCATTCTCGATTTTCCGATATTTTCTATTTTTTGTCCGTCGAGGTGAAAAAACACGACGACGACGTCTACGCTCGTGAATAAAATAATCGTAATTGATTCGCGTCGGTTTGGACAAATATTACAACATCGAAACCATTTAGGAATAATACCCGAACTGTCACGCGTTGTCACGGAGGACTTCGAAAGATTTAAGGTATTAGCACTTGGAAATAATTCAAACTGCGTGGCACGTAAAACGGTAAGTGGCGTTGGAAGAGCAGTGGTAAAGCCGCAGCCATAATTGACTGAATGACGTCTTTTTTCCCCGCTACGCTACGTTTTTGACGAAATCGAAGTAAATTCGCAATATTAGAACTTGCAAAAATCTTCTATGAATACAATACAATATACAATACAATACAATAAACTTTATTGCTCCTTAATGAACATAACATTATCGGATTGTTTACAATAAAGATACAAACAGAAAGAAAATGTGATATGAAGGTACAAAAATAGTTACTAAACAATCAAAAATACAGAGAAATTATGGTATCATTTCGGTAGACCAAACAATTTCAAATTCCTTATACAAAAACAGTCAGAAATAAACTGCTGAATATATGAATAATTGCTTCCGAACGCGCGCTCGACGATGAGGTTGACGTTAGAAACGAGAACCTCAGTGTCCGACGTTACCACAGGCGCCAACACACGAACGACTTTACTTTTAAATTACCGTGACTTTAGACCAACAGAAATCCAGTTTCACCAAACCGATTGTGAAACATAAACTATCATTTCAAAACCTCACATATTCTTTTTTTGATCCTCATTATTTCCAATCAAAGGAACTTTGATCATGGTCAGCGCATAGTGATTTGAGTGTACGCCTCTGGGTGTGGGTGGTTTAGGTATATGAGTATTGCGTAGTTAACGCATACCCAACTCACTGCGGGTAAAGGTAAACGCAATAACCATAGAAGATGACCTTTACGATTGTGATTCTTAGTAGCGCCACAGAATAAGACAGAATTTCGCGGGCCTTCTTCGGGAAATCAATCTACGGAAATGTAGGGATGGTTAACTGAAGAGCAAAGCATAACTCCCGAATTGGACTAAGACGGCGATATAAACAGTGAAATAGAAGTGGGAGGCATGTAAAAAATGAACCCCGGAGAGATATGAGGAAGCTAACA
Organism: Tubulanus polymorphus; assembly: GCF_964204645.1. Taxonomy (NCBI): domain Eukaryota; kingdom Metazoa; phylum Nemertea; class Palaeonemertea; order Tubulaniformes; family Tubulanidae; genus Tubulanus; species Tubulanus polymorphus. Next base: position 24,820,987 of record NC_134027.1, read on the forward strand.
TCGACGCCATCGGAGACTGGGAATAGGCGCTGAAAAGCCTGACGTTAAGAATATGTATCAACCAAACGACGTCAACGCCAAGTGAAACATCGAGTGACTGTCTGATTTTAGAGTTCTAATGCTGCCATCGACACCCCGGTGAAATCCGGGAAACTTACAAGTGCGCAAAAGTGCATATAGAAAGGGCAGCGATATTCTTTCAACAAGAGAAAAATATTTCACAGATACTTTTAGACACAACCATACATAAACAAGAGACGAAATACGACTTTTATGGCAGCACCAATAAAAACGACAATATCAGACAGCAAACAAGTTTCATCTTTGGTGAATTTAATGTCAAACGTTTTCTGGGTAAACACATACCCCCTCTTCATGACGAGTTACAAATGATGACCCAGTTCCACAGTTGCGAGTTAGAGTTAACTCAGAGTTAAAGTTAGTTCATTTTCCACAGTTGTGAGTTAGAGTTAACTCAGAGTTAAAGTTAGTTCATTTTTGATGAGTTAATTCAGAGTCAAATCTTAACACCTAACCGTGGAACTGGAACATGGACACAGCAGGGTTGACCACACGAAAGACATTTCAAATGAATGAGGATCCATTCTGAAACAGTCATAAGTATAAAGTCCCTTATAATGCCACGGTTGGGACGATTGGTAACATAGCGTTATAATGAAATTGGCAGTGTCGTAAAGAACGGCATTTTCGAATTTCCAAATATGTACTTCGATCTAATTTTTAAAAGAATTCTGTTAACTTGACCGCCGATCACACAACTATATTTGTACTTCGATTGCCGATTTCAAAATCAAACCCCCTGTTTCGCTCCCGGCAGGTGTGGTGGGTCTGTACGGGACACTCAATCAAAAAATCAAACGAAATTTACCAGCCAAATAAATAACAGGGAAATTCCCTATTTTAAGATCAAAAGAATGGCATTTTCATTGAATTTGAGTTAGATTGGGCGAATTTTCTCTCAGAAAATGTTGGCGTTAAGCGAGCAGTGGAATTAAAAATAACGGCGCTACGACGGACTTTGACTGCAATCCAGATTCTCGGAGCGTAATTCGAAAATGCTTTGCCGCCGAAGGTATCCAAGACGTAGCCCAGTTCATTTAGGCCGATGATACGATTCCCGTACCCCAATCGTCGATAAGGCTTAACAAAAATGATACCTTGTTTCTCCGCAGCAGCAAGGACAATTTTTGTAAAATATAACAAAATTTATAATCAGTTCATTTCTATAACTGCTGGGTCTGTTACGGTAAAATTGATGACGATTTTGATAAAAGGAATGTACAGGGTAGATAGGAGATTGGCGGCTGGCCGGGTCAACTTTAAAGCTAAGCAGAGCTGAGAAACAAGGTATCGATTTTTTCAGCCTAAGTCTTTCTTTTTCCCCGATCTCGTCAACGTCGTCGGATTATGGTAGTTTCTAATCGCTTTCATCGGCAACAACGAGACCCGAACGAACGAACGACCGACCGAATATTGAAACAGATTCCGTTTCGCTAATTGAAGCGTTGATTAGAGACTGTAAGAGGATTAGTCGCCCGACTTTACGAATACAATACGTATTTAGCGAGGGTTTTTTTCTCGTAGGCATCAGCAGGGAAACGTAGATTCATCGGCGCCGGCGCAAGAATTAAAACTGTCGCTTAATTCTAATAAAGAAACCGACCGACCGTGTTGTTTTTGCGTAACTCTTGTTTCTTGTTTTTCTTGTTTCATGTTTTTGATAGTATAATTTACAGCTTCATGTAAAACTTGCGGAATCAATCCAGTCCAACAGGGTGGCCACATTTATTTGACTTGCTTTATATTTTCTCTGACTGATCATTCCGAGACATGTACAATGTTTTTCTCTTATCTACGTATGTCGATTTAGAATTGTCTCAAGCCGAAAAATTCTGATCGACAACGATGAACTATCGGGGTGGCCACTTTTATTCGACTTGCTTTGCCCCAGAAATTGCTCCGACTATTTCCTGACACGCGCGTTGTTTTCACTGACTAGATCGTCTGCTAAGAATCAAATCAATTAACACAATCAAATACGTAAGACACAAACAGAGTGTTTGATTTTACGCGCGATCTAGCAAAAAATTTCCACGACTTTCCCCAGATTTTTGGCTCTTTTAAAAAAGTTGACTTTCCCTGATTTCCGATAAGTGGCCACCCAGTCCAAGTTAAAGCTTGTCCGCTTATCCTAATTACCTGTTCTGCAATTTATGGATGCGGTCCTCTGCTGCGTTGTGCGCGCAGTCATGAAACAAGGAAAAAGCCGTGTTCGCACTACATTATCTAGAATGCGAATTGGTCCCGATTTTTTTTTTGAATGGAAAAGAAAATCTAAATTAACCAAAAAAAATCAATCTGGGTGTATATTTCAAAACTGCATTGTTCGGTTTGTAAATAGAAACTTTAATTGCCTGTCAATCACAGTGTCGCTCGCATGTAGCTGAACTAGCAGAACCGCTGATCTAAAAAAACGTATGGGAATATGCAGCACTCGTTTGGTCAGTTATGAATTGGTCCGCTCCAGGTACGGGTCAAATTAGAACAAACTCACTCAGCGAACATGGATCCGAAGGCTAGAACGCTGCTTTGAGTACAACAAGCGAGGATGGACGAATGGACTATGAGTTAATTTCGTGCGATTAACACACGATATGTTTGCGCAGTTTTAAGCCATTAACGGACACGACGTACTGTCATCAGCCGTGAGACCAATGAGAGCAGTGAGACCAGTGAGAGTACTAAACGACAGATTCTACTGAACAATTCGATCGCCCTTAACACTCAACCAACAATAACTGATTGCCAGCGTCTGTATGGAAGCACATGTAGCATTAATGTTTATATAAAAATGGCAGCAGAGACTGTTTACTGACTGGGTTCTCTTACACGGTGGCTGTTTACTGACTGGGCTCTCTTACAGTCTGGGGCCGTTTATTGACAGGGTTCTCTATTGCAGGGCCGTTTATTGACAGGGTTCTCTATTGCAGGGCCGTTTATTGACAGGGTTCTCTATTGCAGGGCCGTTTATTGACAGGGTTCTCTATTGCAGGGCTGTTTATTGCCAGGGTTCTCTGCTGCAGTGCTGTTTATTGACAGGGTTCTCTACTGCAGGGCTGTTTATTGCCAGGGTTCTCTGCTCCAGGGCTGTTCATTGACAGGGTTCTCTGCTGCAGGGCTGTTTATCGACAGGGTTCTCTACCGGTTCTCTATACCCATGAGTAATGGTATTATACACGCACAATAGTAATAGTTAATTTGCGCCGATATTTGTGCGCTATTGATGCCATTAGCGAAATTTCAATAGCATTGAAATAAGATTGTTACGGAGGAAGTGCAATAAGTGATTCATTAATAGTTAACGCGAATTATCGGTGTTTTGAAAATAAATATTCTACAAGCTCCGGTGCTAGGTATGAAATTATAAAACCTCTTATACACAGTATACATATCGATAGATCGTAAGGACCAGGCAAAGGCGGAAAAGTTGAAAATATTGTTCCGTTTGAAAAGAAATCCCGAGTTGATATTCGAGCTTAGAGCTTACATCCGAGAGGTTTCAAATTATGCCCCTTTTCTTGGAGGGTATATTATTGATGTTTTAATGGGTATAGTAAAACCAATAGAACGATCAATAAGTTCTCTATGCTAGCACTACAGCGTTAGCCCGCTCGAATACCAATATTTGTGGCACTAATTTCGTCCAGGGATTGAAAAGAAATTTGCATATTAATTCGCATATCAATTTGCATATTGATGACAACAATTCGACCGTCCATTCACGGAGTAGGTCGGATGCGTGACGTGAATGCTGGAAGAACTTGTGAAAATTTGATGATTTGAATATCGAGTTAAATTCTAAATTGCTTTGGGTGATTGCAGCTAATAATGGTCAGAGTGTGGGGGGGGGGAGAAGTGGCTCAAAAATTGGATAAAAACTATAGTTAACAACAAATTTTCAACTGACACTATGTCATCCACAGGTTAACTGCAACTTTTGAGCAGCCCCAGGATGTCAATGTCAGCTAGGTTGATTAGTTCACTCAAGACGGCTTAGTAAGGTAACAATTAACCCAACAGCACTAAAGTCGCCCGTATCCGCCCTGACTATTACTCCTCAAGCCGCCTGTATCCACCCTGACTATTACTCCTCAAGCCGCCCGTATCCACCCTGACTATGACTCCTCAAGCCGCCCGAATCCGCCCTGACTATTACTCCTCAAGCCGCCCGTATCCACCCTGACTATTACTCCTCAATCCGCCCGAATCCGCCCTGACTATTACTCCTCAAGCCGCCCGAATCCGCCCCGGCACTTCTTCCATATGCTGCACAAAAACGGTTATAGTGGGATTCGAACCCAACAGCTTATGATAAACTAGACATCTAAGTCCTCGAAAATACCGAACAGAAATCAACATCCTCCTATTTCAATTTCTCGAGTATTTCGAGTTCGAACATGACACATCTGAGCGCTCATTTCAAATCAAAGTAAATTTGGATGAATTTTGGGGGGGCCAAAAGGGCACGATTTTTGATGGCCCACCTCATCAACTTGGATGAACTTGGATTTTACCTTGAATGCTTAAACAAAGCGAAGTGAGTCGCTTCCGGAACCGGTTGCAATTCAGACGAAATGATTTGACCGGTGCTGAAATTTGTGCTGAACTCTTTCTTTAAAAATTCACTTAAAAACAGACCGATGTCAACATTATTTCCATCCTCTGGATCAGACTTCCATGGATCACAAAAAAAAAAACAATCGAATTCTCAAACGACTGCGTTTTAAAAAATTCGTATTTTATTACATATATTTCGGACGTATGAGAAAAAAAAAAACGTTTCGAAAAAATGTTTCGATGCACATCAATTCAACCGATCAAATACATACGGTCGCGCGATAAAATTAAAACCCGCTACGTGTAGAAAATTTAAAAGATTAAGAATTCAAAACGAAATCTGGAAAAAATATTCTAAATCTAAAAAAGCAATGCTTCTGATTCAATCTAGAGAACATCATTAGGCGTAAGAGGGGGGGGGGGGGGTTATATATGCGCAGTCCGACCCACGGAAAAGAACAGGAACTGAATTTCCCTTCGATATAAACGAAAAATTCTGTAAATTCGACCGCCGATCACTTTATCTGTACTATATCTATAAAATAAATAACAGGGTCAATCCTCATTTTAGGAGCAAAAAAAACCTCGTATCATGATTTCTATGTAGGCTTTACATTATTTGTTTGTTTGTTTGGCTTTACGTCGTTTGGATCTTGGTTTCCCAAGACTAACCCTATTGGATTATTACCAAAAAATGTGCAGCAAAATTTTTTCCCTACCTATTTACACTAATTAATTGTGGAAAAAATTTGACTGGAAGCAAACACACTGGCCAAGGTAATAATTAATTAGTTGTTGGTTATTTCTTCGTAGCTGATGACGGTCCCTTCAGAAGGAATGTCGTTTAACTTACGATCTTCGTTCTAAATATGGATCTAATTTTCATCTTTTGAATTTCTATTCATGCTGTCACCATCAATTCAATGGGGGAAATTCTACGCATACGCGCGCGCTTTATTTGATCATTTCAACTGAAGCGACTTATGAGTCTAACTTACGGCCAGATACGACTAGTTTCTTTAATTTCTATTCATAATTCATTATGTAATGGGTATGTCAATACATGCAAAATGATAAATAAATTGGTAAACGCCATCATTTTCATATCCCAATTACAGTATACTCAACTCCGTTTCTGAATTCGGTAAACGCCTAATTGGGTAAAAAAAAAATCTTGGTCCCAACTGTACTGATTTAGGCGTAGTCTGATGTACAACTAACAAGGTGTTTCTCAAAAAAAGAGCGACTTTTAAAAGAGTTTCTGACATTTCGCTCAAATTAAAGGAGTTTCAAGCATTTTCTGTTTTGACGGAGTTTTTAAGGAATCAAAGAGACGTATGGACCCTGTAAAATGAATAAAAAGAGAGGCATATAGTGGGTTTTAAATCTTAATAGCTTCTACGGGCTGTTCAAGTATTTAAGGAGAATTTCAATATATACAATGACCCACAAGTCGATGATTTGATGAAAACTTCAAGTACCGACGAAAAAATAAACCAATTTCGTGTATGGACTCGGTAAAATGAATAAAAAGAGAGGTATACAGTGGGTTTTAATCTTATCAGCTTCTACGGGCTATTCAAGTATTTACGGAGAATTTCAATATATACAATGACCCACAAGATTTGATGATTTGATGAAAGCATCAAGTACCGACTAAAAAATAAAACATTTTGAGTATGGACTCGGTAAAATGAATAAAAAGAGAGGTATACAGTAGGTTTTAATCTTATTAGCTTCTACGGGCTATTCATTTACAGAAAATTTCAATATATACAATGACCCATAAGTCGATGAAAGCATCAAGTACCGACGAAAAATTTCATATGAACCCTGTGTCCTCGCTAAAATGCTCGGCGCGTTTCACCGAAATTCTCCGAGTCTCAGCAGCTGCGCGATTTTCCACGGACGGACTGACATCCAGACGGACGGTCGACCCGAGGGGGGGAGAGAACGTAATCTAGTATTTATGACGGAAGCGAGCAAACGTTTATATCGCCGTGTTTACAGTAATAACCAGCCGGCAAATGCCATGACTACACCGGCGAAATCACTCCAAATTGTCAACGATTAATCGTTATTCAAACAATTCGAATTCATATAAACGCACACACGCACTCGCACGCAAACACACGTCAACGCGAATGGACGGTTAGCAAACGAAGCATCGCCGTTATTATATAAATTACCTCTTCTATAGTGTTGATGATAATTCATCATCGGCGTGGAGCTATTTTCCACTCACCCCACCCCCATCAAGAAGGAGTTACCCCCTTTTCTATCCCGCCAGAATCAAAGCTAACCACCTTTCTATCCCACAATGGAGCTATCCACCCCTTTCGATCACACCATGGAGCTATCCTTCCTTTCCCTTTTCTAACCCATCTTTCATGCCATATAGCTATCCCCTCTCTTTATTATCATGTAGCTATCCTATCCTATCTCTCCCACGCTATGGAACTATCCCCCTTATTTTCTTATCATTCATTCATCATGGAACTAACCCATCTCACCCATACTACGGAGCTATCCCCTTTTTTCCATTTCACTGAGCTATCATCTATCTACCCTGCCACGGAGCTATTCCCTTTCTCCCTTATCACGGAGCTATCCTCTCTCCCCTGCCATGAAGCTATCCCCTTCCCTCCCTTATGATGGAGCCGTACATCCTTTCATTTAACATTTCCTTCAGTCAATGGCTGATTCATCTAGTTCGACGACAAGTGAACTTATTTTGTATGAATTCAGTGGTGAAGATCAACTATCGATACAAAAAAAATTACACAGCCACTTATCACCTGATGATTGATCGACGTTCGAAATTACCGAGAAAATGAGTCGAATTTGTCTCGATCACGTTCAAAGACACGTTATTTCGTCGTCGATCGCAACAATGGATGGGTTTCTGTATGCATAGGTATGAGGTATCCGCGACGAGGTGTCGGTCAAGGTCGGGTGGTCCGCAATAACATCCGACTCCGAGGTAAAATCGTTTTCGAATTTCAAGCGTTTTTGCGCGACGGATCCGGCCGACGACGACGACGCTTTCAAAATCGACTGCGGCCGGAGAATTCTCGACCGATCGACGGAATCCGTTTGCGCGGTCGACGGCGATTCCTCGACGACCGTTTGAGCGCCGTCTAGCGACAGCGTCGAGTTGACGGTGCTGACGGACGGAAGACGCGAACACGATTGACGCGCGTGTCGGTCGCTCGCCGCGGTGGCGCGATCTTTCAACGATCCCGAAATCGAAGCCAGTCGTCCGCGATGCGTCCGCGCGCGACTCGTTTCGGCAGACGTCGACGCGTCGTCGTCGTCGCGATGTATACAACGCCCGAGGCACGTGACGTAAAAAAAGTCGCTGAACACGCGTCGGAATTGACCGGTGCGAAAACCGTGCATCGCCGCGTTCAACAACGACTTCGACAGAATCCACGCGAAGAAGAACAGGTAGTAGGTGTTCGCGGACGTCCGCTCGTCGGCGTAGACGCAGACGCCGCAGTGCAGGAACAAATACACGAAAAACGGCAGGTAGAACACGACGACGGCGACCATATCGGCTTGAGTCAGACGGACGACCGTCACGATGGCGCCGAAGTCGTGTCGCGTCATGTTTCGCACGATCGACGTCGTGCGCAGCTTCGCGCGAATACGCGCCGAAACGCGGTGTATCTTGACGTGCAGTAAACACGCGCCGACGAACGCCGCGCCGCAAATCGCGAAAACGACGACGAAATACGCCGTCGGGTAATAATCGAAAAATCGACACGTCAACGAAAACATGTCCGACCAGCGGTGGCCGTAACGAACGAAGTCGTAGTTCGGCGGGTATTTCACGTCGTTGTTGAAGCCCATGATCGGCACGAAGCCGACGACAAACGCCAGATTCCACGCGAGCACCAACGCCATCGCGACCAGTTTCTTGTCGATGTACGCGCGGTACGCGGTCGGAAAGACGAGCCGCGCGAAACAATCCGCGCTGAGCGCGAGCAGCGTCAACGACGACACGATCATCGACGTGAAGAAAAGGCTCTCGCCGAGGAAACAGTTGACGCCGTTCGCGCCGTACGCGCGCAACGACGCGTAGATCGGTAGCCGCGCGACGCCGTAGAAACCGGCGACCGTGTCGGCGACGCACAAGCTGCGCACGTAGATCAGCGTCGGGTCTTTGTCGCCGGCGCGCGCGAATTTCGACGCCAGCAAGATCACGGCGTTCGCCGCGATCACCATCACGCCGATTATCACGGCGAGGATCAACGCCAGAAAGTCCAAATTGTTCACGCGAAACGGCGACGGCGAATCGGCAGTCGCGGCGATTAACGGGAGACTCGTCGCCGCGAGTGACGTCGAGTTTCGCGCGCTTTTATCGACGTCGTCGAAATTCGATAGCGACAAATTTTCCGCGGCGAGCGTCGAATTTAAGAAGATCGTCGACACAATTTCAGAAGGTATGGATGTGGATTGTTGAAGCGTCGAACTCGTCAAGTTCGGAAAGTATCCTGTAAGCGTGGAAGGTGTTGAACTAGTCGAATTCTGAAAGTATCCGACAAGTGTCGAAGGTGTTGAATTGGTCGAATTCTGGGGATGCGTCCGCGTCCAAGTTTGCGAACTTCTATCGTCGTTCTCATCAGCGGAGAAATACTCAGTAATATTTAACGAGGACGGTGTTGCTAGCTCGAGGCGATCGCGCGGTGACCGAGTGGAATTACGGCCGGTCGTGTGATTCGACATCGAGGAACGCTAAACGTAGTATCATCGCGCAGTCCGACGACATTGTGGGTCCGTGCGCGATCTAAAACCGGAATCGCCAGTGGTATGAAAGTGTAATCCAGTTACTATTAGCCAGTGGTATGAAAGTGTAATCCTGTTACTGTTAGCCAGTGGTGTGGAAGTGTAATCCTGTTACAAGGAGCCACTGCTATTGAAGTGTAATCCTATTACTAGTAGCCAGTGGTATGAAAGTGTAATCCTGTTACTGTTAGCCAGTGGTATGGAAGTGTAATCCTGTTACAAGGAGCCACTGCTATTGAAGTGTAATCCTATTACTAGTAGCCAGTGGTATGAAAGTGTAATCCTGTTACTGTTAGCCAGTGGTATGGAAGTGTAATCCTGTTACTGTTAGCCAGTGGTATGAAAGTGTAATCCTGTTACTGTTAGCCAGTGGTATGAAAGTGTAATCCTGTTACTGTTAGCCAGTGGTATGAAAGTGTTATCCTGTTACTGTTAGCCAGTGGCATGGAAGTGTAATCCTGTTACTGTTAGCCAGTGGTATCGAAGTGTAATCCTGTTACTGTTAGCCAGTGGTATCGAAGTGTAATCCTGTTACTGTTAGCCAGTGGTATGGAAGTGTAATCCTGTTACTATTAGCCAGTGGTGTGGAAGTGTAATCCTGTTACTGTTAGCCAGTGGTATGGAAGTGTAATCCTGTTACTGTTAGCCGGCGATATGAAATACAACGTGAACAATGTGTAATCCCATTATGACAACTGTTGTTCATTTGGTTGATGGAAATAAAAACACCACAGCTGAAACTCACTACAGAAAACTCAAACAGCAGCAGTAGCAGCATCAGCAGCAGCAGTAGCAGCAGCAGCAGGTGACAACAGACTGAAATTATTTAGTCCATCACGAATGTTTCCACATTCTTACACCAATTATCAGAAGAGAATTTCTGACATTTCAATCAGTCACACGTCTGTGTTTTTCACTTATTTCGCAAAATGTTTTTTGTTGAAACTATCATCGCAGCTGGTTCCCGATGCTGCTATATCCGTTTTTGAACCGGTTCGAAACACGTCAAATTTCAAAAGTAAATTCGTACGAAATTAGTTTTTACTTCCTTTCATATTTATCCTCGTTGAGTCACAAACATAGAATTTATAACGCTGAATTCCCAAAACCGGGTAATTACGGTAAATAGTAAAACCATTGAACTATTGTAACAGTTACGTTAGAAACACTGAACTGACTGTCGGCGTAATTACTGTAAAAACTACCTAATCACTGTAAATAGTTAGAACTGCTGAGTTAACCACCAGAAATTACTGTAAACAGTAACAACCACTGAATTCAACGCTCGAAATTACTGTAAATAGTTACAATCACTGAATTCACCACCAGAAACTACTGCAAATAGTCACAACCACTGAATTCACTGCCAAAAAAATTACCGTAAACAATTACAACTACTGAATTCATTGTATTTAGTTCGCGTAAATATTTACAACACGACAGAACTTAAATTGCCGCAAATTCATCCGTTCACGAAAACGAACTTCCATCACAAAATTTACAAAATAACTTTAATTTTGAACCTTGGAACGTAAACACTGGCGGCGGCGACGGTTATTGTAAACGTAAATCCGATAGATCCGACTGCTATCGACGATCGAGCACCGTAACTGCGAATGCTCGTGTGCGTTATCTCGACATGCATGAAATAATAATCAGCAGATATCGCCGGCGCTACGCGGTATGTCGCGTCGTCATCGCCGTACCGCTACCAGGTGTTGATGCATCGAACCCGCCGATATCCGCTAAAAACTAAACGGCTCTCATTAAATATTCCATTTGTCGGCGCGAACGCTTTTTTCTCTACTTTTTTTTTTTAAAGAAAAATAAATTTTTCGGCGAATTTCCGAACAGCCGGTGCGGACGGCGCGAACGAGTTCTCTAGATACGGAGTTAATTTCGTAGCAGGTGTATTTAATGTCGCCGGTCGGGTATTATTAGCCGAGTGCGCGCGTGCGTGCGCGGCACGAGTGCGACGACAATGAATTAGTAATGAGAATAACGGCGAGTTCAGATGAAATTGGCAAAACGACTCAATTAACAATTAATTAAACCGCTCGATTCGCAATACAAACACACCAGTTAACGCTTCATTTACCGCGGAGATCGGCGCAAACTTCGTAAATCCCCCCAATGACATCATCCAGGGTCTCTACAAAATCAGTCGTTCTCGGATATAAGGAGTTCGGAAGGAGATGATTTCGAAATGACACCGACAGAAACGTTTTTGAGGAATCGTTTACAATGTTGTTATAGAATATGATAGGGTAATTCAGGGGAGGGGGAGGCGCACTTTTATGTAAATGGGGACACCTCCATAAAATAATCATCATCTAAAGACCCTCCTACATAAGATGGCAGCTTACATTAATCTCCCAATGACATCATCAAATTGCGTAATAATTTCTTGCTCTGTAGGCCTCCTACCTAAGATGGCAACTTTATAATTATCCCAATGACATCATTTATTAATTTGGATCCTACTAAAATAATGATGGTTGCTTCAATTATTATTCCCCCAATGACATCATCAAATTGTGTAGTAATTGTTTGATCTATAGACCGTCTGATGCAAGATTCCTCACAAGACATAATTCCCCCAATGACATCATCAAATTGTGTAGTAATTGTTTGATCTATAGACCGTCTGATGCAAGATTCCTCACAAGACATAATTCCCCCCAATGACATCATCAAATTGTGTAGTAATTGTTTGATCTATAGACCGTCTGATGCAAGATTCCTCACAAGACATAATTCCCCCAATGACATCATCAAATTGTGTAGTAATTGTTTGATCTATAGACCGTCTGATGCAAGATTCCTCACAAGACATAATTCCCCCAATGACATCATCAAATTGTGTAGTAATTGTTTGATCTATAGACCGTCTGATGCAAGATTCCTCACAAGACATAATTCCCCCAATGACATCATCGAATTGCTGAGTAATTTGTTCGGTAGACTTTTACTCACTCGCTGATTTATTCATTGATCGAGTAACTCTGCGTCTGCCTGCGTTCAGTTAACACAGATACAGAAATAACTCAGGCACGAGAATGACGGAGATGATGTAATGCGCGGATGCAGAGAGACAGACAGACGCAGAGAGACAGCCGACGCTGACAGACAGCGAACGTCAACGCGATAACGAATCTACGACGCATTATATTTCCGGTTTAATAGAGAATTACGGAGCACGCGAACGAAAAAAAAAGAAGAAACGTCACCGTTATCACGCGTGCGCTGACTAACAGCCGAGCAGACGGGTCTAATGGGTTTTTAAATCGTCGTGTTTCGAATACGACAGACATGTCTTGACTGTAGTCACGCCCAATCACTACAGACTTTCTCATTCACCTCGACGAACGGGTAAAGTCGCGTAAAAGTCGCACCGAGGCGAAAGTCGGCACTAATCAGAACATTCAGCGAGTCAAAAGCCTTTTTCGTAAATCCAGAATTCCAGGGGCGTGGTTTCATAAACCGGTATCGAAGTTATCCGTAGGGATAACTCTTAAATCTGGGTAACAACCACCGTAGTAACGACGAGAAACCACGGTTATAGCTGATGAATTTCGAAATGTTCCCCGGGACTATTTTTTGCTTCCACATCTACGAAACCCGGTCATGGTATTTTCCTAATAAACGAAAAGCCATGAAAATACACGATCCCAACTTGAATTTGCGCGTAAAGACACCAGATCGCGATAAAATTTGTCAATGCTGCCACTTTCCCGAAAAACCTACTGTCGAGGAGGATACAGGAATGAATAACGCCTCAATTAAAATACGTAAAAGTTGACACTTTTTAAATGTCATTCAATACACAACTAATTTAGGAACTAAACCGAAAATCTGACTTTTCCGAAAAACTCAGTCGAGAACGCAAGAATAACGATATAATTGAAATACGCTGCTTTTTACGCCACTGTGTCACCGGACGACAAAATGCTAATCATTTTCCCAGTCTAATCAAGACGATGATCACCTCGCGTCGCTTTGACTGCCCTGGAATCGACTTGCCTCGGAGCGGAATATTAATTGCTTCCGCGAAAGCCGAGGCCAGCGCAGTGTTTTTAAGGTTTTTGATTTTCGATGAAATCGGGCCTCGGGCTTTGCGTTCATTATAGACGAAATAATAGATACTGTCGCTGTATGTGTATCATTGAAATCATTCTAACTATATTTAAAACTATAGAAAAAGAAGAGAAAATTCTTTTGTTTCAGAACTTGAAGATCTAAAATTCTTAGAAAACACCTTAAGCCATTCGAAATCTACAAAAATCTCAGCGGTATATTTCAGACAAGCTGCTTTGTTTTTTTTCAAATACGACGTCCCCAGTGACTGGACTTGTCGCAGAAAGAGAACAAGGTATCAAGGCAAATCACAATGCGCCATCTATACCGCTTACAAGTTACAACGCAGACTGGCTGAAATTTTATTACTGAATAGGACCATTTTCTTCTCCTCAGAAATAAGAACACTTTCTCCTATCAAATAGTATCATGTTCTACTGAGAAATAGGGACATTTTCTACGACAAAATAGGGCAATCTTCTTTTCAGAACTAGGAACACTTTCCACTACAAAATAGGACCATTCTCTACTCAGGAATCTGAACACTTTCCACTACAAAATAGGATCAATTTCTACTCAGGAACAATTCTCCTCAGAAATAAGAACACTTTCTCCTATCAAATAGTATCATGTTCTACTGAGAAATAGGGACATTTTCTACGACAAAATAGGGCAATTTTCTTTTCAGAACTAGGAATAATTTCCACTACAAAATAGGACCATTCTCTACTCAGGAATAGGAACACTTCCACTACAAATCCTTCAAAATAAGAACAGATCCTATGAAATCGGCACACACGCTTTAAAATTGGAACGGATCCTTCATAACAGGAACAGACCAGTCAAAAGAGGAACACTGGTCTAAAGATAGGAACACATCCTTTGAAATGGGAACCCGCCCTAAAAATAATCGAATGTATAAGTGAACAACTTACTGTATCCAGTAATGGCGACAACGGCGTTATCAGTATCGACGTGATAACTATTCCTCTGAGATAGATACTCCTCTTCCATCGGGTTCCACGATTCTAAAGCAGCTGAAATCACGAAATTCAATCGATTAAAACTACAGGACAGCTTTCACAAATTTAAACAGGGGCCGACGAAGAACGAAAACGATTCTATGACACTTGGTAACATCGAACGTGGATTAACCCTTTCAGTGCAGACTAATTAATACATGAAAGCGCTGGAGATGATTTGAAAATTTAAAATAAGTCCACTCCAGAGTGTAGAATAATGAAAGTACCGCTTCATTGCGTCTACACCGTGGTGCGGTGTATTTACTAATATTTCACTATGTTTGACAGATGCTGCCATCTTTCAATAGAGATAATAACATCAATACACCGGGATGCAGTGTACTAGCTAAGACTGTCACCGATTTATACACTGCACCGCAGTGTAGACGCACTAAAAGGGTTAAAGAGTTCAAATCGCAACCATCATAATCTCCCAAAAAGTATAGAAAACCAAACGTATAATTACCGAGTTCAGGGTCGTGTGGAGAATTGTTGTTATCCCCTCGATCGGCGTCGGTGGTCGTCGCGATCGTCAATTTCGCCAGTCCGAGTTTAACAAGTTCCGCGTTGATGAAAACATTTCGATTCGGTTCGAACAACGCGACACTCAACGGCTCGTGAACGATCGCGTCCTCGCCGGCGCCATCTTCCATCAACTGCATTAACAAACAATCGTTATAACCGGTCAACGCTTCGAATTTCGCGACAGCGTCCGACGACCACTGCCCGGGCGCGGCGGTCGACGGCCGCACGTCCGACAGTCGACAGCGCACGGCCTGCGGCGACAAACGTAAAAACGCCGGACTCAACGGGAAAACGCGTTTCAGCGGCAGAGTCTCGCGATTGCCGTAATCGACGTAAAAAACATCGACGCGCGACCGATCTACGTCGATCGCCTCGACGACCGCGCGGTAGAACCCCTCGTCCAATGCGTACCACGCGCAGCAGACATCGCCGACGCCCGGCGCGTAGTCGGCCATGAATCGACCCATCATGTTCTCAACGTAGCGTTTGTAATATTTGTTGAGTTCTCGCTCGAGACGCGTCAGAACATGCGACGTATCCTTCTCGACGAGGTGTACGTAGAACTCCGACGGGTCGTAGATAAACGCCATCATTACCTGCGTCGCCGAATCACGCGCCAACGCCAGGTCTCGTTTTTCCAGATTCGCGAATCGCGCGCCGATTCGTACGATCTGGGTATCCTCGGCTGCGATGACGGGATTCGGGGCATCTTCGCTCGGAGTTTCGTCCGTTTCTCGCGTGTCGTTCATCGACGATTCTTTCGTCGTCAACATCATGTCGATCGTTCCGCCGAAGCTGCTTAAACTCATCGCGTCGTCTGCGCCGGACAGGTGATCGTTCTCGTCGACAGCAGCAGACGGACAAGATTTATTGACAGCGGATGAACTGGCAGACGGACCAGATTTGTTGAAAGCAGACAGATTAGTTTCATTGAAAGCAGACGGACTGGTTTCGTTGACAGCAGACGGACTGGTTTCGTCGACAGCAGACGTCTGTCCGTTCACGTCAACTGCAGACGGCTCCATCATGTCCGTGATTGTATCGACGCTCGTGTCGAAATCCCCGTTAAAGTAGGCCCGAATTTCCGTATTCGAAGCTCGACGTGCCAAACCGTGCTGCACCAACACGTCGGCGATGCGTACGCGCGTGCCACTTCGATCGGTCGAGAACAGATCCAAGAAGATCGCGTGGCAGTTTTCGATCGTCGACAGCGTCGCTTGCAGAAATCGATCGGGGTCGTTGACGATCGTGTGAACTAGGAATAAACTCGCAGGTGTCCAGTCTCCTTCATCGGCGGGTAGGGCCTGAAAATTTAAGAGGTAAACGAACATGTTCGAAATTATCATTTTTTGAGGTGACTAAGACAAAACAAAAATTTGCTTACTTAAAGACCATCATTTCAAGTCATTTTTCATCATTATTCAAAATTATTGCATTCCATACAATATTTTGACTTTCCAGCTGGAACCTCGTATGGGGGGGGGGGGTAATTAGCAAAGTACTTGCACTAATAGCGATTGTAGGATCATGAGCCATGAAAAATGAAGTTTTTACAGGGCAGGCACTTTTATTTGACTTTTCCCCGACTATTCCCTGACATGTTGTTTTGAGTTAACTCTGAGTTAAAATTAGTTCATTTCCAATGAGTTAACTCCGAGTCAAATCTTAATTCACAACTGTTGAACTGGAGCCAGGAGATACTTTTTTTAACACTTACACCGTCAAGAACGCAGAAGAACGCCTGACATGGCAACGATGCGAACTGAGATTCTAACGGACGCAGACGACTGCTGGGAATACGTTCGCTATTACCGAAATCGACGTACAATACGTCTGCTTCCAACTGACCTTTCTCTGTAAAACAAGGTGATAACAAAATATTATCACAAACACATAATCATACAGCTAAGGAACTATGATTCAGAATCAAATTTAACCCACAAAACTGTGGATCTGGATCCAGAGTCAAATTAAACCCACACAACTGCGGAACAGGATCCAGAGTAAAATAAAAACCCACAGAACTGTGGAACTGGATCCAGAGTCAACTGAACCCATACAACTGCGGAACTATGATTCAGAATCAAATTAAACTCACAAAACTGATGAACTGGATCCAGTCAAATTCAACCCACAAAACTGCGGAACAGGATCCAGAGTCA
The DNA here is from genome assembly GCF_964204645.1 of Tubulanus polymorphus. Lineage (NCBI taxonomy): Eukaryota > Metazoa > Nemertea > Palaeonemertea > Tubulaniformes > Tubulanidae > Tubulanus > Tubulanus polymorphus. The sequence goes on from NC_134027.1 coordinate 24,838,202, forward strand.
AATAAAAACCCACACAACTGTGGAACTGGACCCATAGTCAAATAAAACTTACACAACTGTGGAACTAGATCCAGAGTCAAATAAAAACCCACACAACTGTGGAACTGGACCCATAGTCAAATAAAACCCACACAACTGTGGAACTAGATCCAGAGTCAAATTTAACCAGCACAACTGTGGAACTGGATCCAGAGTCAAATGAAACACTCATAACTGTAGAACTGGATACAAAGTCAAAATCTAACTGATAAAATTGTGGAACTGGCTGCAGAATAAAATCATTCCCACAAATGAAAATTTACCTTCCACAACGTTTTCAACTCGTGCCCGATACCAAGCGTTGTCGGCAGTGAAACATCCACTCACAACCATACCAACCTTCGGTGGAAATGGTAAACCTCCTTTGGCACCTATTTTCCCGTAGTGGTAACTGAAAATAAAATCATTTTATTAAATTTCTAAACATTTTTTAGGAATATTTTTCCATATCATGGATTTCAGGAATGTGACCGAACTTGCTAACTATGAAAGGTTTTACTATTTAGGAGTTTTTAACGAATCGAGGAGTCACAGGGACTACGTGACTACGTACCACATAGCCTCCTGTAACTTAGTCACTTTCAATTCGTCGGCTTGAATCCAGAACGACGACAACGTGTGCAGTATCGTAATCTTCACGTTAATCAGAGTGCCGTGAGTAAAACTGAGATTCTGAATCACCGGTCCGAGTCCGTAACTTTCCGCCGACAACGGAACCGACGACGCCTGGCTCGACGCTCCGCCGCTGCTGCACCGACTCGTGCCCGGTTTTTTTCGACGGCTTTTCGGCGCGGGCGGGTACCGCGGTCTCGTCGGCACGGCGGAGATTTTGTTTTCATCCTGGGTCGGCGGTTGGGTATCGGCTGCTGATGTCGAGACCTGCTGCGATGCGACCTGTTTTGACGCAACTTGTGGAGCTGCCACCTGTTTTGGAGCAGCCGGTGGTGTTGCTACCTTTTTTGACGCAATTGGTGGTGTTGCGACCTGTTTCGGTGGTGCAACTGGTGGCCTCCAATTGTCATCGACTAATTCGTGATTCGAATCGTCGATGACCAGCATTTCGCAATCGTTAAACTCTGTTTCGAGCTCGACGGAGCGACGCGATGCCGCGTTCGTCGCTCCCGGGTCGCAGGTTTTTTTCGTAAATGAATCGATCGAATCTCCCGCGCTCTCGACGACCACCGACGAATCGTCCAATAATGTCGACGACGCAATCGGGGTCGCCGACATCGGAGACATGACGGGATTCGTTTTTTCCACGCTGCGGATTCCTAAACTGGAACGGATGATACGATCGGCGGCGCTCACGTCGGTCAACGGTCGATGATGCTGAACACCATCCGACGAATTCCACGCATCCCAAACTTCAGGCGCTGGTCGTAAGTTATTGCGTGTGCATGATTTTCGCTCAGTCGATTTCTTATAGTTTTCAGCGCTCATCACCGATTCGGCGATATCCATTTTTTCATTTCGATTCTCCACCGATTCATTCACGGATTCAACCATCTTGAAATCTTTGCCAATTCTGTCCACTCTCCTTGGTTTGTCGACTGATCTTGATTCATCGACTGATCTTGATTCAATGGCTGATCTCGATTCATTGACTGATCTTGACTCATTGACTGATTTTGATTCATCGACTGATCTCGATTCATCGACTGGTCTTGATTCATTCATTGAGCTTGATTCATTAACTGGTCTTGTTTCGTTCATTGATCTTGATTCATTGACTTGTCCCAAACCATCGACTGATCTCGAATAATTGACCTGTCCTGATTCATTGAATGATCTTGATTTATCGACTGATCTCAATTCATTGACTGATCTTGATTCATCAACTGGTCTCGATTCATTGACTGATCTTGATTCATCAACTGGTTTTGATTCATGGACTCGATTTGATTCATCGACTGGTCTCGATTCATCTACGGCTTCATTTTCCTGTTGTTTGCTGAAATCATCTGCAGTTTTCGAATTTGATTCACCGACGAATTTCATCGGCTGAATCTGCGAACCGGCCGTTACGTTTGAATCATTGCTTACAACCGACGATATCGACTGACTCTCTGTAGTGTAGTTCGTTTCCTTCGAATAATTCGAATCCGTTCGTTGTATTTTCGGCGTAGATTTCTGATCGTTCCTATCGTCGTCATCATCGTCTTCTCCATCTTCGTTTTCATCCTCGCTTGAATCATCGCTCGAATCTAAAATTGGGACGAACAAAAACCAGATTTGAAACGGAGAATTTCAACGAATAAAATCTACACGAGCCGCGACAACATGCACAGCCACGCATTGCTTATAGACCACGCAAATCCAGAATTATGAAGACGTCCTTTGCTCTATATCAGGGTTCATCGTTCCCATGACCAATTTCATTTAAAGACTTGCAAGGATGTACAGTAAGTCGTGAGCTAGCGTACATCGACACATTCGAGCAACTTCATTGATGTACACTAGGCTTTAAAAGGTGAACAGAAAGTTGACGCCTCACTCAGTGGGGTCGGTTCCATATTCAGGGCTTAGACTTAAGACCGTTCAAAGAACAACTTAATTCTATAGCCAATCTTAAAACTTAAGACCAGTCTTTAGATTTACGACCAAATTTGGTCTTAAGTCTCGACTATGGAACCGGCCCCAGAATATGAAGTGGAAGGCCGATGCGCAACAATAACATTTTGCTGACCAGTGATTACATGGTGTTACACATTCTTTCTAATGTCAACCCCTAGAACTCCAACTCCCAATGTTAGCTTATTGATATTTTAGCAGATTTCTTCGTTTTTCAAAATTACTCGCCATAGAATCATATAATCCTACGCGTCGAATGATTTTATTCGCAATAGATTCTCGTGTTCATACCTCCATATCCCGGCAACTCGGCTTTAAACAGTATCAACATGTTCAAACATTTTTCTAACGTCTGCATGACGTCGCCGTACTTGTGAAGGAATTTCGAGCGATCTTGTACGGACAGGAGTCCGTCAGCCGCTTCTTCAGCCTGAAATAAACAAAATATAAAGCGTTCCTCTATAGAGGGAGAGTCATCTCATATCTGAGACTTACACTAACTTGCGCGCTTCACAGGGATTCAAAGCTGATGACATCGCGTGACTATGCCACATTCCCCCTAACTGGGATCTGAACATTCATTTTGAATCCCCGAGAAAAATATCAAAATAACTGACATGATTTCTAGTAATCTCAGGCATTCTCAGAGCATGAATTTTGTGGAATTAAAGCCTGTTCGGATATGGGTATATTTTTGAGACCCCCCCAAAGAAATCATGGAAAATAAGCAATCATTTTTATTACTGTAACCGCTAACACTAGGCAACAGTGAAATGCCACCAATCATCAACAATAATGGTAACATGAATGAAGGTTTTACGAATATTCCGCGATCTTAGAAATTCATGGAAAAGAAGCAACTGTAAAGAGTAAAATCATCTGCTTGTTGGGATTTTCTATAGGTTCAGAATAGTTTTGCCCGTGTCCTGTGGCATGGTTGACGTGTTCTGTATCCACCCCTGTCCACTTAAGCTAAGAAGTGTCGCATTAAGCCAGCGATTACTTACATCGGACGTGATGTTATCCATAACATTCTGAATGGCATTTTTCTCTTCTCGGATGTTTTTGATTTTGTCCTGAACTCGTTGCCGGCAATCCAAAACTAATTTCTTCTTCGACGACCTGCGAATAAACATGACGGGATAAGGGTTACAACGATGATGAAGTAAATTTTCGTCCGGTGGAGGGCGACGCTTGTCTCCTAGTAATGATGGCTTTTCATTTTAGCACAGGCATAAGAATTAACCCTTTAAGTGCTGACTAATTAATACCCTATAGTGCTGGAGATAATTTGAAATTTAAAAAAAAATTCCACCCTAGTGTGTTGAATATCGGGAATACCACTGTAGAGCATCTACACCGCAGTGCGGTGTATCGTTAGTTACTAGTATTTCACTATGTTTGACAGGTGGTGCCATTTTTCAAGAGAGATAATTACTAATTACTAATTACATCAATGCAGTGCGGTGTACTAGCAAAATCTATCACTAATTTATACACCGCACTGCGATGTAGATGCACTGAAAGGGTTAACAGGGTTCATATTCATAGAAACTACGGTTAAAGCTGGAATTGAACATACTGAGAAAACCCACTTTCAGCTGGTCCTTCTATGAAATAATCACTTGATTCCTACAAAACACTTAACGCCTTGATACTTAATACCAGCTATCCCACCAGATGGCGTGACGAGCACTGAGTTTCCACAGTAGCTCAGTGAAATACTGTTGCATTCGCTTTCAGTACTGGATGACTAGTGGTTCAAGTCCTGCTGGCTGCTTACAGTCAGTGTGCGGGCCGAGAACACTTCAAGGGTCTTTGATCCTGTCTTGAGGTTAAATGAATAATCCAATAGGGGTAGTCTCAGGAAAACAAGATCCAAACGACGTAAAACAAAAACAGGCAAAAAAACAAACTTGCCACAGTAGCATTTGAGGTTCCCAATTCAATATAGGTCATTTTTCGTGCAGCAGTGGTTTGCCGGTACAGGTGAACGATTTTTTCAACCGCCCACAGTAACCCGCAAGTAGTACCAGAATATAATCAAAATGGCGGCTTTTTGAATTGCAGGATTACGGTATAGGGTTTACGGTCTACTGGGCCCAAAGGGTTAGGGTGAGGTTATGCATTATAATATGGTAGAGTTATGATAAGGGAATAAGTATTGAAAATGACCGTGTTCTGCCAGTTGGCCTGTTAGCTCAGTCAGTACAGTAGGGTGTTGTTACGCTATAGGCCTAATAGTGCTCCGGTGCTAGCGTGTTCGAGTCTCAATTTTCGCAATACGATCGAAGTCCAGCGATTTTGCGTATGCGCATTGGGGAACCTAACCCTGAGCGGTAGAAAAAATCGCTTACCCAGAGGAGGTACTGCGATGGAAGAGGAGGAGGGAAAACTGATCTGAAATTTTCACGGTCAGCTTAAACCGTTTTAGTTCACTTGTCATCTAATGACAAGCACCGCATTTACTACAAACTATTCCCTCAAAATCATCTAACGCTGAATGAAATTACGTACATTTAGATTTTATGCGTTTTTCGATTTTAGAAAGAATTTCAAGCTAACTTCATTTGACATCATTCAGCCGGAAACACGATTTAGCTCCACTTATAACGCGTGTATCGCGTATTCAGGTTGCGCGCTAATCGCCGGTCGTTGGACTCACTAATCGACGGTTATTGCCTCGGACTCGGCGATCGTCTGTGGATAGTAAATCGTGCCCCCGTTAATGGCTCAGTCATCGCCGGACATAACGAACACAGGCGGCGTTGTTCGTTGAATGAAATTTAGGGCGAAATTTCAGAACTTGTTCCTGAATCTGCTGACTGGGAGTAAACAACCCTTTCTTGAATTTTACCAACCCAAGATCACTGGTATGCCTCAGTGGGCGCCGCGCCTCCCGGGGTTTCCGGTACTTAGATATATGGATGTTAATGATGAAAAAATGGATCTCCAGGGACGAAAGGAAGATCAGATTTGATGAGGATAACTTTTTCAGATATTTTCGGTTTCTGCTAGGAATCAATTGTCGCGTACAAGAGCGGCGTACCGGCAAACTCGGCATCCCGTACTGAACCAGACGATAGTACGGTTTCAACTACGAGCATCAACGCGGTGTCTAGACTAACAACGAGGGTGTTGGAAATCTAGCGAGAGTTGTAAGTGGTCCTGAATCAGAGGAATTTCGACTGAATAATTAACAAATTCAGTTTGAATTGGACCACTATCGTTGCGACTCAAAGAGGATTCAGATACCGCTTTCGAGATGCAAATTTATACATCTTTCCGATTGCAAAACATTTCATTTGAATGACACCTTTTACCAGATCAGAAAATGGCAAGGACGGATTTAGGAGGTGATCTCGGGGTCCAGACCCCTCCTCTCCACAGAGGTTGCCTTTCCATCACGATAAAGATGGATTAAACCCACAAATCTGAGATTCAACCTCTCGGAATTCTTACGTATCTTGTATGTATTTGTTTATACCGAGCTTGGGACCCGGGAAAGTCCTTATTTCACATGACTGCTTTTTTTTCTCAAAAAATACGTTTTACTCACTTCTATAGACACCAGCGCCTACCATCCTAGGTCCGCCAACCTCGGCTGGGTCGGAAAAGTTTTGCCGTTGGTGATTCTACACGAACAACTCGAGTAGTATCTAGGCTAGAGAAATCCATCTCCGTCGTCAGGGATTTTGTCGGTTAGACTCAGACCCTATTTCGCTGTGTCAACTGGTCCCACGGTGTTAACCATTTTAACTGTTGTGATCAGATTAGAAGTGATGACCATTCACTGATTACGGCCTGTCATTCTCTATTTCTTTTAAGGCCATCACAAACAAAATAAAAACAGATCCGAGAATTGAAAACCATATAAAGCATTGAAGAAGAATGCAGGGTAATTAATATGTGAAATTTTGAATAACCATATTTCCGATATCCCCTATGTGTCCTTGTAATTGAAAACGTTATTGGTTTTTTCGTGGGTTTGGAGATGTCAATGAAAGTGCTTTTATTGACGAGACCAACTTAAACACAATCGTTAACATATGAATTATTAAATAGAAAATGATGCCATTGGATAATCTTGCTGCGCAAAAGTTTCAAAAGTTTAAGTTCAGCAAGGTCTATGATGTAGAGGTTTCAACTTGACTTCAGAGCACATCAGGTGGCCTAGCTCAGTCAGTCAAATCATGGAGTCTCTTTTCTCTCATGAACCCCTTTCAATGAAGACTTTTTGCCATCCCTCAATACAGCGAATAATGAATCAGAAAACGATGCTTCAGGTCAACTGCCAGTCCCTTCTGGTCCTGATGAGACTTTCATCAGGTAATGCACTACCAAAAATGTGCGAGCTATGCTAGTTGAAATAGACATTAGGTCTGCCAGCAACTCACTGTGACGTCATGCTCCGATCCGCGAGACGAGTGACGCTAGCTGTCTAAACAATCGCTGGCAGTTGCTGATCCTACTTTCCGTGATGTGACCGTCTCTCGCAGTCGCAACCGACCTACGCGCTCAGAACGCTACTATTTTCGGGGTCCCGGGCCTTCACATAATGAAGCTCATGCTAGCTACCGGTAAGTGTCGATCGCGTCACGGTCGACCTATGCGACCAGTTGCGGCCGATCGCGTCGCGTTGCAAGCAGTTGCGAGTCGACCTACATCCACCGGACTAGATTTAGCTTAATTTGATAAAGTTAATATTAACACCTTATGGTCGAATAAACCCACTACTCCATCAGGAACCATGGATGGCCCGGTGTAACTCCCGGAAACCGGCCCGGTGTAACTCCCGGAATCCACGCACGGGTGTAAACATTGAACACATATGTGTCGAATTAAATATTAAAACCATACAGTTTGTTTTTGTATTTGAACGCGCGACGAAATACGAATATTTAAACAGCCACAGAAAATTGACATTATGCGGAAAATTTTAGACTGGATTCAGCGGTATTGATTCCAGTTGTGAGTTTTATTCAAACCACTACACACGATGAACTTCATAATCACTAGAATCTCAATTATTGCATTTTACAGTTTCATATTCAATATTTCAGGTATTTATGCATTTGTATTTTTGTTTTGTTACCGTATTTTTGGACGCCATAAAAATATTTCATATGAATTCCTACTCAGCATTATCTAAGGGGTACTGCGCGAGTCGATGTGCACTACATCATCGAAATTGACGTTTAAGAATAATGATTACAAGTCTTGGCACTAAATTGGCTCTAATTTAGTGATAAGATATATATTCCACGATTCTCTTTTTTCTATGTAATTGATGAATGATATTATAAATTGTGGTAAAATTTCGTCTGATAAAGGGTGGCGACGGTTTTGTACGAAAACGTATCGAGCCGATACAATATTTAAATCATATGTTTTATATTAAGAAATTTATTCTTTGAATAATCAAGACTAAAAGACAGCCGAATAAACGTTATTGAATATTTCAATCAAGGATAATAAAATAATTCGACTTGGGATTGCCATAGCTTAACTTATATAACGGAAATTCTCCGAGACTTGGCCCTTACAAAATGACAAGTCGTCTTTTACAAGATGGGATTAAGGTAAATTGGTTCGTCGGGGCAAACCGAACTGCTTTGCATTATACGGTACAATATAATTTAAAATAATTTAACGAAATGGAAACCTCGACATCTCCAGCTAAGCGGTTTTCGTAGTGATAATAATGATAATGATTATGATAATGTTTATTTTTGTATAAGTGTCAAGGTTCTTTTCGCCGACTCGCAATGCATAATACAGAGTAACAATAAGATTACAAGCATACGAAAATATACTGAACCATTACAACATTTTAATGATAAGTTTAATTTAAAAAAGAATATTCCCGAGCGCCTCTAGTAGTTGCTCGGATGTTACTTTTCAGGGAGAGATGACTGATACACGAAATAGAGTTATAGGCTGGGGTATTAATAAAACCAGATTTGGAGCGCATTTGAACTGGACTGCATTTACGATACCTGCACTACATAAATGACTTTTATTATCACTGTTACTAAACTTTAAGCCTTTTCTTAAAAAGCTTGTAGAAAACTTTACTATATTTCCAGCAACTAGCGCACGACAGAATTTAGCTTTAGGCAGACCTACTGAGCAATGCAGCACGAATAATGACGCATCTTCATCGCGAGCTGTCGATGGAAAAACAGGGTCAGTTTGCGCGACGACAAGTCATTTCTGGGAAGGACCGGATCCTCACTGGTGGAAAGTGAGCCTAGATCGCGTGTATACTGTCACTAGTGTTATACTAATTAATGGCGCGGCGACTATGCGGGGTAATTAATTATTCATGTACCGTAAATGAATACCCCTGGGTCCAGTTTTATAGACTGGTATGAACTTTAACCCCGGGGATAACTCAACGGAAAATGAATTAAGTTAGCCCCCGGGTAAATACCAGTCTATGAAACCGGCCCCAGGTTGTTACCGCTGTATCTAAGCTCTAAGTGCTTCAGTGAGTATGTATTGTGATTTCTATATTGTAGCGAGTAAACATTTGAAAGAATTCAAGATTCTGGTCACCACGGACGAGTCTCCACCAGCTATGAGCTTAACGAATATACCGCAGAATCTAATTTGTGCGGAACAGCAAACCCTTATGGGCCAATCGGAGGCGAAAGAATTCTTCTGTCCCAGTCACATGACCGGAAATACTGTTATTGTCACTAGACTGTTAGCACCATTTAGCGCTTTAGGCTTGTGTGAAGTGGAGGTTTACGGTAAGGAAAACTATATTCTGTATAAGCATGGACGTATAATCTAGTTTATACGTCCATGGTATAAGCACGGCGTTTTTGCACAGTCGGGTGGTCTTAAAGTCTTAATCCTTTCTCGGGTCACCCCTACGACGAGTCGGAACATTCGTCAGCGACCGATTAGTCATGATATGGATGACCTTCATTTGGTCAAGCGGGGTATTAGTCTGCTCGAGTCCCGCCTTAAGACTGATTTTGAGTTGTTACATCGACTGTAGAATTGAGACGACGATTTTGGACTATATCTTACGCACATCGACACTGCGATTGGAGACAACTAGTTGCAAGGCAGTTTTCGGCGCATGAGAGGAACTGGCTGGATACGATCAGTTGCTTGAACGTGTCGATGTGAGCGAGCTTACGATTGGTAAGCGTCGATCTATCTCCAGTTCCAGCCAGTTGCCCATGTTCTACTTTTGAGCAACTGGTTATCGCAGTCATATCCGTCGATGTGCGCGCTCTGGATCTCGACGATCGACACGCGCCATGCAGTTGCTGCAACTGACCGGTTGTAATTAGATTTCGATGTGCGCGGGGTAATCGTTCGGTAGCAACTAGTTGTCTCCAATCGCAGTGTCGATGTGCGCTAGGCTTAAGCCATGGCTATGCATCTGACACGAGGACTTCTTTAAACAGAACCTTTTATAGAAAACTGAATTGATTTTCAGGATATACATTGACAACTACCACACTTCAACCAACCACTGTATCAAGTACCGCAGTACCCTCTACCACAGAGACTAGCACCAGTACCTCCGCACCTACGACCATACCCTCTACCACAGAGACTAGCACCAGTACCTCCGCACCTACGACCATACCCTCTACCACAGAGACTAGCACCAGTACCACCGCACCTACGACCGTACCCGCCACTACCACACAGACTAGCACCAGTACCACCGCACCTACGACCGTACCCGCCACAACCACACAGACTAGCACCAGTACCACCGCACCTACGACCGTACCCTCTACCACACAGACTAGCACCAGTACCACTGTAAGTACCACAGTACCTTCTACTACAGAGACCAGCACCAGTACCACTGCAGGTACCACAGTGCCAAGAAACACTGCTGCCAAGACACCTACCACCGTAACCTTTACCAGGACCGCTGCAGGAACCACATTGCCAAGAAACACTGCTGCCAAGACACCTATCACCGTACCCTTTACCAGTACCACTGCAGGTACCACAGTACCAAGAAACACGGCTACTAAGACACCTACCACCGTACCCTTAACCAGTACCGCTGCAGGTACCACCATACCCTCTACCACAGAGGCCAGCACCAGTACATCTTCTAAACCTACTACAGCGACACCTACACCAACTAGCTGCGTTGCACCTGGAGCGGGAAGTAACGTCACCAGCCGATATGGACGTCATTCAGACTGGAGTAACAAACACTTACTGGAATCATTGAATACAGTGAGATCTTGTGTGGAATGCGGCGTTAAATGTAATCTGAAAACTGACTGTATCGGGGTCACGTGTAACCGTGCCACTACCGGTCAATTACTGTGCCAACTATTTACATCAGTTACAACAGCACCAGCAGCAGCACCAGCACCAGCACCAGCAAGAAGTAATGATCAAACTGATCTTAGATCTTACAAGAAAATACAACTGTGTTAATCAGTGTTAACCCCTAATAATCTCTGTTAATCCCTGTTTAACCGATGTAAGCTTCTTGAATGGAGGGTTTGGGGGAGGTATGTCTCTGAATGGTGGGTTTGGGGAGGTGTGTCTCTGAATGGAAGGTTTGGGGAGGTGTGTCTCTGAAAGGAGGGTTTGGGGAGGTGTGCCTCTGAAAGGAGGGTTTGGGGAGGTATGTTTCTGAATGGAAGGTTTGGGGAGGTGTGTCTCTGAAAGGAGGGTTTGGGGAGGTGTGTCTCTGAATGGAGGGTTTGGGGAGCTGTTTCTCTGAAGCTAGAATTTACGTGTATTTTTCAATTCATTCCTAGTCTTATTTTTCTCAAAGAGTATTTGTTGATTTTTGCGTGGATACCGTATAACGTCGTACTTAATAAATTCCTATCGATCGTAGATTAAGAGTCTTATGAGTTTGGAAGGAATCTGGTTGCTGAAACATAGATTGTAATAAGTCGTAATGGAACAAGTAAAATTAGTAATATGTTGGTAGAAGTAACGACAAGATTTGAAGAAAGCATCAAGATTATTCGGTGCAGCTTTTGGAATGTTATAAAAACAAGCATGTGACAAATCAACGAAAGGTATAACCAATATATTATATTTCCTTTTCCAGAATCTATGTATTGAATAATCTATTAATTGATGATATCGAATTACTCGATATTTGATATTTGAAGACTCGATCGTTACATGTGTGTTAAGTTACAAATTAGCGATTGAATTACATTCGATGAGTTAACTCCAGGAGTCAATTTGTCGACATTAGGCTGATGTAGACAATCAATACTTCAAACGCGTTTCAAGATGAACGATTCAGCTATCGGTAGCTATGGGGCGACTTTCTACGCGTCGATCGTGGTCAACGCGCCTCGCGTGACCAGTCCGGCCATTCGTCGATTCCAGACGATCTTTATACCGGTGATCATTGTACCGGGCGTATTCGGTAACATCGCCAGTTTTCTTGTGATGACAAGTCGAAAGTTTCGCGTTTCCTCTTGCTCGCAGTACCTGGCCGCGCTGGCCGTATTCGATACTTTCACGTTGGTCGTATATTCGCTCCCGTTTATAAACCAGGCCTTCTACCCGTACAGTTTAGTGACTTTTGAAAACAGTTTGTCCTGTAAGATCTATGAATATTTATCTTCCATAAACGACGCCGCCAGTTCGTGGATGGTAGTGATTCTTACCATGGAACGTTTGGTGATAGTGGTTTGGCCGTTTGCAGCTAGAACGGTGGCCACTCCGGCGTTTTCCAGAAAAGTCATTCTAATCATGTCAATATTTTGGAGCGTGTCGTGCATATACATATTCATAGCTACCAAATTCGATATTAATCTGCAAAGTTGCGTGATGACTTCATTTTGGTATAACATATACTTCAGCGTTAGTCCCGTAACCATAGTCTATATTCCAACCGTTTCAGTTCTTATATGCAACGCATTGTTGATCATCTTACTTCGTCGAAGTAACGGATTCGGTCAGTCGTCGGGTAAATCAGCTTCGGCCACGAAAGCGACGGTCATGGTGCTGATGGTATCGCTTCTGTTTACTGTGTGCACCTTGCCGAACACCGTGTTCGCGTTCATACTGCCGTACGTAAGTTTGAGCCCGCAAACGGTGATCGATATTTCGTCGATCACCAGCGCCATCTACGGCATGAACAGCGCGATCAATTTTTACGTATATCTGCTCTCCGGGGACGAAGTTCGTAACTTCGTCGTTCTTCGTCTGAAATGTGGCCGAATTCCCAAGTCTACTACATAAAATTCATTGATGAGAATATTAGAAGAGTGCTGGAGTTTGCTATATATATGTCGAACATAATAACCCCCAAAAGGAAATGAAATATATATCTGCTATAAACACCTTTTCAAAATGGTGACCTTTAGGTCATATAAGTGAATGTTCTATAGCAGAAAAACGGATAAATCGATGTACTAAACCGCGTTCTTCCCAATTTTATCTTATAACGTGGCTTAACTTTTTACAGAACATTCTTTTAAGAAACAACAAAAAAGTAACTAACTTTCATATATCTTGTTCTAGTTGATATCACGGTTTTACCTGATAATGTATGGATGTACATGTAGAGGTATGAAATGTGCTAGTCAGGTAGATGGGCGTTGTGTTGTCATTCCGACTTCACTCATCCTCGCTTGCCAGGGGTCCAGTATCACTCCCGAACTCCCTTCCACCAGCCCCCTGGCCTCACGAAGCGTGATTTCATTACTGGCGCTGTTGCACATGACGTCATATATCGATTTGCGAAATACTTCCTTGTTCGGTAAAACGTTCGCTGATTGGTCCATTTAACGGGAAAACCAACAGAAGTCTACTGTCGGTTTGTTACAAGCGCTGTGATTGGTACGACCGGATTCTGGTCGGCTAGTAACGACTCCAACGACTCGTGAGGTCAAGGGGTTCGGGGAACAGCTTTAGCGTAGTGGGTTCGAATCTCTTGACGGGTGAAGATGGACTTCACTCAGTTTTGAAAATTATTTTCCTCTAAGAAATCAAATTCACAGCCGCTTAACCAGAAATCGTAACGACATATTTCAAGGGACAATTAAAGAAACACTCATTAAAAGTTATAGGCCCCCAATTTTGGAACAAATTAAATACGGATATAAAAAAATCAAAAAGTTTATTCGTTTTTAAAAAAAGGCTCAAACATTCCCTTGTTGAGCGATATTCGTAATTTATTATGTCAATCAGTGTATGTATGTCATTGTTCAGTCAGTATATGTATATATATGTCAATACGTTGTATTATGATCGGTATTATGTCGTTTTTCTACTCAATTTCATTTCATTTTATATATTTTCTTTTCTAGGGCTGTTTTCTTGTATAAGCTAACTGTTGCTTCAAAGCAGTCCCTCATCTAATATTATTACAATTTTAATGTATTTGTTTATCCATTAATTCTGTAAAAATTTTTACATGAAAATAAATCATATCATATCATATCATACTTACCAATTCGTGTTTGCAACTGCAAAAAGTTATTTGGGAGGTCCATACAGTAGTAACGTACATCTTGATGATGGGCTCTATCAGTTCTAACACATGCCTCGTTAGAAGGTCTGTTGAAGCAATTAGGTAATGGTTAGTTGAATGCTGAAGGGCACCATCTGAAAATAAAACCCTCATCTAATATTATTACAATTTTAATGTATTTGTTTATCCATTAATTCTGTAAAATTTTTACATGAAAATAAATCATATCATATCATATCATATCATATCATATCATATATCACTCCAGAACGAATTAAAGAATATATACATCTACATCTGATTTAGTTACATATATATCTTACACAATAATCATCTTTCATAAAATCTGAGTAGATTGTATTAAATTTCTAAGAATTAATTTTTCATTTGATCCTAACAATAAATTGTGAGCTTCAATATTTTTTCAACCAAAATGAGATCATATCACAAAAAAAACTAAGAAAATTAACAGAATAAACAAACCACACAAAGCGTCATAATGACATTACATGCGTGGTAAATTGTGAGCTTCTAATAGATAAGACGTAACGCTGATTCAGACGATCCGTAGCCAGGAACCACACGTTCAGGCCATCAGCAGTCTGGAACCAGTCCTTCTGACTGGAACCGCACATTCAGACCATCTACAGCCTGGTAGCACTCCATTGAACTTTCTGAATAATCTCACTGGCGGGATCCCGCAAATCGGCTTCAAATAATTCGAAAGGCCACCGAGACTTTTCCTTACAGATATGAAACTCATAATCAACATAAAATAGAATGTATGACCTTTATTTTTCAGTCGACCTAAAAATACAGATATCTTAATCCTGTCCTAATGAATCCGGTCTATTCTGCGCTGTTTTGTGCAATCTTTGTGCGCCGTTTTTAACTATGGGAAAATTTCGTCGATATCCTTTAGAAACGAGGTAATAAATCTGTTTCGGTGTTTGAATTGTTTCAATGCTCATTAAATTATGCCCCGATCCGTAAACGACGGCGAAATTCCCAGATGTTTGACACATTTATTACGATTCCGTTCTAATTTACGGAGACACGACAACCATTTATCTATCTGTAAGAAGACTCGGGCGATCGGTGAGAGTTGATATACGAGACCTGTCTGTTTTACAGGATGATGGCAGCAGCAGCAGCAGCGAGGTAGATAGATCACTTATATTCGATTTGATTTATTTTGCATGAATAATTGGTACATAGATCATGACGGAAGCGTCCTGGGGACATATCTATAAGAAAAATTTTCGAGATTTATTCCGAGTTTGTAACTCGGAATAAACTAGTTTTCTCAGTTAAATGTGATTTTTGGAGGTGTAGTAATGATTATCATGATCGCAAATAGAAATGAGGCCTATGCGTTTTGTAAAAGTAAGATCCAGTAAGGACCCAGTTTAGTGGGGAGTTGAGGCCTCAGAGTCAAGATGACTCCATTTTCAATATCGTTTCCTCTAGAGTCAATTCTAGCAAACACCTTGAAAACTGGATCCTGAATACTTAAATTCAAGGCTCTTTTCAAATTTAATTTACAGCATAATGTACTCGGATACAAAATACAAAATACATTAAATTAGACTTGGATGGGTCAGTGGAAACTAAGAAAGAAGTTTAGATAAAACAGGTCCCTCAAAGAGAAAAAGCGAAGAAGAAAAAAAGAGAATGTTAAAACTCGAACACGTACTCGTCAACCGTCAAACACTGGTCATCGACGTCATTACAAAAAATTACTAAAGTAATTCTAATAGCAGTTTGATTAAGGGATACTAGTTGTTTTGTTAGATTTTTTAACTGGGGAATTTGCTAAAGAAACGAAATCACGCTTCATAAAATTCTAGGTGTTTTTTTGGTTACTTTGAAATACTAAACATGATGGTTGAATATTTGAGTTTTTAGCGCTGACTTCGGAAAATTCGCACTTCCATACATTGAGTAAATATTTGTCTTCGCTCCCAGATAGGTTTAGCGCCCTTAAACGAATTCGAGTTTTCAGCAACCCAGGAAAACGGAGATGGGCAACCACTAAGCCCTCTCCCGTCATACCTCCGTAACAGGTAAAACCCTTCCACAGCTCGCATTGGGGATGTCAGATTTGAATTGCAGTTTTTAGAATTGAAAATACATGGATTGAATTTGATAGCAAGCTCGAGAGACAAAGTTCGCGTTTGGACTGATTCTCATTGATTTCTATTCAAAATATTTACGTAATTCAAGACAAAAATGGATAGTTAGTAAATGGAGCACAATCGGCGTCATTGGAAAATTGCATATGCCGCGTATTTTCTTTCGATTTTTGTTGTTGAAAAATGATCTACCTCTTAGTTTACAGGTTCCAAAACCTGGTGAAATAAGCGAGGTAGCTAAAATACAGGTAGGTTATGTAACTGGCGTGCGACTGAAGCATTCATAAATCCTTAATAATCTCGGTGTCGAATGTTCTGCTTATTGAGTGGTTCTGATGTCGGGCTTTTTGAAAACACATAATTTCTCACCGAAATCTGAATAATTTACGCGCGCTTATTTTCAACGGGCAGAAAGTGGAACGATGTTTGTTGACGCTGCCATTCGTCGACGCGCTCAGCGACGAAACCATCGACTCGGTGGCGAAAAAAGCAACGGTGAAAGATTTCGCCAGGACTACGACGTTCATCACAGCCGGTTAGCTTATGTAAATTTATTCAAATTAGTCTCGAGTTCACCGTCGGGTTCGAATCCCAAATATTCGAAATCATGTATCGAACTTATACAGGGTATTTCCGAGGATCTGGAGCCCTATCCTTCCATCGAGAGACCGTTAAAACCTACACATGTAATACTCATGCACTCGAAAGTTGGCTATAAATTGTGTTGGATATAAGTGTGTTGGATTGAAATCGGGTGCCAAATTAAAAATAAATATGCCTTTGGTGTTAACTGACATTATATGGAAATTGTCCCATTAGTTAGCCATTGAAGTACTCTTACTTCCCGCACATAGTGCTTCGATTTGCTTTTGAGCTCGGAGTACATAAATCATTGATTTAGACGAGGGGTAACTCGGAATTTCTGAAAAATCGTCTTCCAAAACATCGGCCACAGTAGCGCAATAAGTGAAATGGTTTTGGATTCAACTTCTTTTCGGACTGCAACAGATGCTTTCCTACTTTAAGATTCATCTAAAACCTCATTCGTCAAAAGATAACCACTCATTTGTAAACATTCAAACTAAAGCGTGGACAAACCAAGCGCATGATTCGATCTGGAATAAGGTGCCTTTATAAATGTCATATTATCATCTTATATTTAGTTAGATTTTATGGCAAAACTCTCCCGCTTCGTTCGTGCTTTTCAGGCTCCGAAGCGCAGGGGATCTACATATTAGTCGAAGGCCGGGTAGAAATTCTAGCCAACGATGAGACGGTAATGGCAGAAATCGATGTGAATGATTTTGTCGGCGAGGTGTCAGTGTTGTACGGCACTCCGGCTACTGCTTCTGTCCGAGCTGAAAGTCAGTAAGTCTATATGCAGTTTAGACGAGAAGATACACAATATCCGTGTATGATGATGACATGATGATGGCGAGAAAAATCCCACAATAACAAAGCCAAAATTGAAAAATTCTATATCAGAATGATTGTATTTGAGGAGCGACGTTTCGGCTAACAACTGTTAGCCATCATCAGGCGTTAGCCATCATCAGTACGCCTGACGATGGCTAACAGTTGTTAGCCGAAACGTCGCTCCTCAAATGCAATCATTCTGATACAGAATTTTTCAATTTTGGCTTTGTTATTGTGGGATTTCTCTCGTCTATATGCAGTTATTTCATATCCATTTATTTGGTATCTCACAGTGTTGTAGCTGCTGGCGCCAACCTACACGATTTTCCCTTTCAGAACGGTTATGTTGTTTATCGATAAAAACACGGTTAAAAGTATCGGTAAATTGAAAAGAGAAATGCACATTAATCAATGGTTCATAACCAGGAAATATTTACCGACCTCGAAACTCGTCGACAAACAGTTGATCACCGAAGGCGTTTTGTCGGACGCTCTTAAAAATGTAAGAAAAATGTCTGATCGGGCGGGAGCATGAATAGAAAATCTGACACACTCACAAAAAGGAAAGGGGCCGTAACGATTTCACGTGTTTCGTTTCTTTTCTAAATGTGGGATTCTATATCGTGTGTGTTTCTTTGAAATCCCAATCGATACCGTTTTTTTTGGTCGATCTTAAAACCGGTTCGTTCAATGAAAATACCATTGTTTTATAACGCAGCCAAATCCGTCATAAAGCCATCTTTTTCGTCGGTCCGACTGTGCTGCGAACGCGGTTTCAGTCGGTGTTTATCGTTCGTTACTTTTTCAGGTTCCTTTGTTTCGCGATTGGTGTCAGGCGTCAATGATTGAACTGATTAAATGTACCGACGGCATCGTCGTGTATCCGCCGCATTCGTTTATCACGTACACAGGAGATCCGGGACACGAGGTCATCTTACTGATCAAAGGGAAGTACGTTTGAAACCCTGATTTAGATCCGAAATTTCTGACAGTGTATTCCGTAACCCCCGATTGCACCAAAATTCGAAACCATGAACTGATTTCAAATGTTGAAACCGGTTGATGGTTATTCGGCCTAAAAGGTTAAGAGTGATTCTAAGTTGTTAGATTGATCATAAAAGTGTTTTCAGTCTAATAAATCTGGGGACGGCGCAAGAAAACCTTGTTAGTGCTAACCGCGGTAGTAAACTGTGGTTAGGCATAAGTGGGCGCAGGAAAACGCCGTTAGCTAATTATTGTCTTCACGTGGCCTCTTATCTTAAGCTTATTAGCTTAACCACGGATTAGCCACCAATCAAGGTTAGGTTAACAAGATTTTCCTGCGCCTGCCCCTGTATTTTATCATTTTTCGTCAGGATGGAGGCCGATGAAATATGGTTCATCCCTGCGAAGAAATACCCCTTTGTTCTGTCAGAAGAAGGTACGCTATACATTCTAAAAATACCCATTAATGGATGAGAATGAAGATGGGAGGCTAGTAGCACAATTTTGACTGAAGTCGAAAAATTGTCTTAATTCTTAAGACTATATAGTCTACTTGTCTTACACATTGTTAGATTTGCTATAGAGCTTAGTTGGTCGTGGACTAATCTTAAACCTAAGCCAAGACGGGTGCAACTGATAGAACAAATTTGAGAATAATAATTAAATGATGATAATAAAATATGCATTTATACAGCGCTATTTTTCTTAGCGCTTTAGATAAAACACTAATTCCAACCGCAACATAAAAAACACTGTAGTATTCTAAGAATTAAAAGCATTAGGAAACATGAAAGTTTTTCACCTATTTTCAAAAGTAGGTACTGTACTTAGTACTTTGTGATTCAACTGATTACACATGAAGTTACGAATTAGTTAGTATACACTAGAAACGAAAGCTGGTTATTTCCAATAAAATCATTCGACTGGATCAGTTTTATCGAATGGATAAATAAACAACTACTCATTTAGGGTAGATATCTTTCAGGTTTGTTCACGCAAAGAGACCACCCTTTGACGGTCCGCGCCAAGACCTGCTGTCAAATTCTCCGTTTGAAAAAAGACGACATCGTATTCATAAAAAGTCGCGTGAGTCAATATCAACATTTCGATACTTCTCCACAGGGAAAAATCCGCGATGAAAACAGAGACATTTAAATGAAATTGCGTTTAAATTGATAATCATATTTAATAATAATAATGATAATTTATTGAGCCTAAAATGCATATAAAATATGCTCATTGGCTTTACGATATAAAAACACAATTTAAACATGAAGATAGAAAAAACATTTTCAAAATATTTTCAATTACAAAATATTTTCAATCATTTAACTCGAAAACCTTTGTCAGCGATTGTGTAAGATAACATTTAAGAATTTAATTTTTCAAATATTCAACAAGATTCAAATTTAACGGTTGAGGCCCAACGCATACGACGCAGGGAAACATAGAAACAGGTGACAGAAACGTTCCCTCTGTCGTGTGCGTTTACGAGAAACACAATTTTCCGAGATCAAGCATGTCTGATTCCGTGTTTCCGCGTTCCCCAAGTCGTGCGCGTCGGGCTTTAAAATCCACCATTACAACTGATGTTTCGGAATGTAGTAGGCCTACGTACGCCCTCTGTGTGATGAAATTATCGACGAGACGATAAACAAAAGTGTTGACATTCTAATTTCATCATTTCGATTTAGTTTAGCTCGTCAGCGAGGACGGCCTGGGATTCGGCCAGTGCTAATTGGAAGAAATACATGGCGAGCAGAAATCACGACATTTTCAAGAAACACAATAAATACCTGCAACAGGAAGTAAGCTACGACCAAAGATTAGTCTTAAGTCGTCGGATTGGCTCCATAGATAGTGGGCTTAGACTGGTCTTAGATTGGCTATAAAATAGAGGGTTTTGACAGGTCTAAAACTGCCAGATGAAATTTCAGTTAAGCCCTTTTTGAAACACAATTTTGCTTCAAAAAGATTCATAAATACTAGAATAACATAATTGCCAATACACCTATGACAAACATTACATAAAATGATTTTTTAATCTATTCTGTTTCACATTTTCGGCTCGATTCTTCTTTCAGCTGGTTTTTAAGATGTTACGCGAAAGTTCGGTGTTTCACAATTGCCCAGTTGGTTTCGCCTACTTTCTCAGCATGAACTGCACGTTCCACGATTACGAAGCTAAAGCCGTTTGTCTCACGGAAAAGGAATACGGTATATTCTAATTTGTAGGAAGCTTTTTGTTCGTGGTAGCTGCCAGTATTGAACTAATTTTTGCCCTCAGAAAACCAGCAACTGCGAATCAGAACCCAGTTCCGCAAGTCAGAGTTAACTCCGGGTTAACTTAAACGCCATTTTGCATGTCTAACTCTAACCCATAATTCTGGAAATGGCCAAAAGGTAACTTACAAAATGCTCTACCAGAAACTGGTTAGACTGGTATTATATCCAAGTCACTGACAATATAAAACTATATGAGCCCCAGGTTTAATAAGTCCCTAAGGAGAACGAAATGATACTAATTCTAGATAAAATGTTACGGTCGTTACTTTTTCAGTGGCGAACGTCAGTTTTCTTATAGTCGAAGGTAAAGTAGCCTTGATGGAACAGCAGCGAACTATGGACGTGGAAAATGCCGGTGTCAATCTGCAGTTGAAAGCTAATGCCAGAAACGTTTTTGAAATGGAGGATCGAGACTTTTTCTGTAAGTCCTCGCCCTCACTGTTAGAAATAATTGCAGTTTTACAAGTACATTTCTTTTCCAAATTCAGGGCATTTGAGAATATGTCTGTTTTGCGGAATTTCCTTGTAGAAAACCAATTCTATTCTTGCCAATTTTGCTGATTTACCGTGTAAACCTACAAAAACTACAAACTTCCTCGTAATGCCGGTTTATTATTATTATTATTATTATTATTATTATTATTATTATTATTATTATTATTATTATTATTACTATTATTATTATTAATCCATGAACAAAATTTACACTGATTATTGTAAATCTATCACGATGCGATATTTTAGAAAGCTAGATCATTAAACTTACAAAAACCTTATTTCGAAAGACGCATATTATGTAGAGGCACGTTTATAGCATTCTAGGCTAAATGTGATCGCGGATTTAGAGCCTGGAGCCAGTTGCATAGTCGTGGCTTAAGTCCAAAAGTGGTCTTAAATCTTAAGACTGGTCTTAAGTTGTTATAGATTGGTTATACAATCAAAATGTGCTTAGACTGGTCTTAAGTTGTTAGATTGGCTATAGAACTAAGTTGGTCTTAAGCCCAACGCACACGGCACCGAAAAAACGTTTTTTACTCGTGAAAAAAAAACGTTTTCGATGTTTTTTGTTACGCCGTATGCGGGGGAGGCAAAACACAAAACGCCGAACTGAAAAACGTTTTTCGCGAGCAAAAAACGTTTTTCACGAGGAAAAAACGTTTTTCATGCGCAAAAAAACGTTTTTCGCGAAACAAGCACTGCTTGATTTGCGAAAAACGTTTTGTGTAGTCGAAAACGTTTTTCGTCCCGTGTGCGTTGAACGTTTTATCGTTTGCGGGCAAAACGTTTTACGAAAAACGTTTTGTGAAAACGTGTTTTCTGTTTCGGCGAAACAAATGTTTTGCCGTGTGCGTTGGGCTAGGCTTAAGAGACACGAAACTTATGACTTTCAGTTGAGACCACCGAATAGGCTTAAATCTGATTATCTATTCTCCACGTCTGAGTGGTCTTAAATCTAAGCTGCGACTGTGCAACCAGCCCCTGAAATCAGGAGCTCTATATAGGTGGAGTTTCTTCTTGCAGATCGAAGTAACTGGATGCCGCAGACGGCGCACTGCGTAGCGACCGTGGACGATACTGTATTGGTGAAGGTGACCAGAGAAATGATCGACGAGGGAGTGAAGAGATTCCCCGCGACTAACGTCATCGAAATACAACTTCAGTACATGTCCGACCTGGCGAAGGAGCTGAGAAAGAATTTGAAATTCAAACCGAAAGGAAAAGCCAGTTTGCTCAAACCAAAAACACCGGTCGCTTAAGTTCAGAATTCGCACAAATAGTGTTGACTCCCAATCGCACGGACGTCGTTCCATCCGACCAAGAGCGGATCGCTGTTTCTGTTTTGAACGAGTATGTAGCGTTCATACGTACCCGGTTCCCCGGAAAACCATGCATCATTGTACGTGATCGCAGCACCGTCCGATTGCCAAATGAACTGTTGACCGCTATGCCGTATACCCCCCAAAATAAATCTACATGCTACAAAAAAATAACCAAGAAAATATTGTTATAGTTTAGAATTTAAGTTTTGTCGTGGTTTTAAACTATGGCAGGCGCGGAACCAGCGTCATTCGGTGACTACAGCACAGTGAAAGAAGGGCACCAACTTTGAAAAGGGCCAGTATTAATGCCCAGCAAGTGAGTTTGAGTGCCATTTATTGGTATCATGTCACTAAATTTGCCTTCACAATCAATTTGCTTGTGCCTTTTTTTTAGATTTTTGGCGAAATTTGTCCTTTTTCGATTATATTTATAGAGCAACAATAATGTTTCTTTTAGAATAGTGCTCTTTTGAGTAAAAGAAAATGCCTTAGATTGATTTTGGGCAATTTATTTTCATTCACATTTTGTCCTAGTACAGAAGGGCAATTATTTTTTATGGCGCATTGATATATTGTGTGCCCTTTTATTTACTTTTTCCCGAAACAAACATTTTTCAAGGGCATTTGAAAACTGCGACTACCGCACGTGCTGCATGTGCGATAGTCTGGATCCGCGCCTGCATGGACCGTCGATTTGATTTTACTTATTGCGATCTCAAAGATCAAAATACTAATCATTGATTATTATGTATGTATAAAGTTAGAAATCACGACGGACCCTTCGTATTAGAGCCTAAATCCGGGATTACACGAGCGTTTTGTCCCGTGACTAAAAGGCCCGGAACAACCGTTCACACGGGTTGCAAATAAAGGCCCGACCGAGGCCAAATCGTCCGAAGGTGATGACTTAAATCTACCACGTGTGCCATATATGTACAAATCTATTGGAGCGGGGATATTGCTTTCAGAAATGGTAAGTTCTCGCTTTGAACACAATGCTCACAATTGCGTACATGGAGGTTGGATATCAGCAAGATTTTAAGTATACATGTAATCTATAAACATTCTCTTATTGGAAATTTCATCAACTTTGAAATAATTCTAAGGAAGAAATTTGAACTTTAATCAACGTTTAGTTGACTATCATTTTTCGAACACAGTTCACAGTGAAACGATCTCGACGCTTATTAATCGAAAAGGGGCAGGAGCTCTTCACGTGCCAAGTTTCACTCGGAGTACACCGCATGTTTGCAGCGCTATCTGTGGCATTCAATGAATCCACACAACCTAACGCGCTACATGTCTATTCTCATAAGACGTATCGATTAGTCAATACGAATCGGCTAAATGATTTGTGACAACGATAGAAGGTGTGTTTTCCGATACTTAAATATTGAGGTTATGCTAAGCCGTCTCGCGTATATTGTTCACGTGCGTCGCTGTCCGTCAAATGGAGCTTTTTCTAGAAACCGAAATCCTACAAATATGGATCGTGGTTTATTTTTCCCATCACGCATTTCAATCGGGGACCTCCAACGCTCCTGTGGCAGTTGAGGATCCGCAAGGTTCGCTAGTAGTTGCTCGGTTTTCTGCGTTCAATTTCTTCTACATTTCAATGAAAACCAAATAATAATTGATAATATTGTACCCATATCTGAGTAGAAAATAAATCTAAAGTGGTTGGCGGGTCATGTGATAATGGATTCTTGGATAATCTTGAATTTGGGATTCCGATTATACTAATGCCAGCAGGTAGTTTCCAATCATCCTGCAGACTAGCGCTCCAAGCGGATCCTCGACTGCCACAGTAGCGACTTATATAAATCAAAGCAAACACAAATGAAAGGAAATTCGTAATGCGATTTTAGAAAATATTACCATTGTTTCTCCATTTGTAGATTTGTTTCATTAAGGCGTAAGTTCTCGGTTCGGCGGCTCTAGCGCCCAGGCCTAGGCAGTAGTTCGAACCGGCAGAAAACCCCGTTTTTTTCGGACTCAGTTTATAATAGAGGACCTTGATCTTTGTAAATCCGGTTGGGCACTTTCTGTCTATAAAACGAATCGAAGCGTCAGAATGCGATCTGAACCGTTAGTAAGAATAACAAAATGTCAGGCCTAAATCAAGCCCGCAGACAGGTTTATTCGAAGGTCTTCTCAATGAAATAAATAGCCTTCGGTTTAATATCACTGTGGATCCAGTTCCACAGTAAAGCTGTATGGGTTTAATTTTACTGTGAATCCAGTTCCACAGTTGTGTGAGTTTAATTTGACCCAGGATCCAGTTCCACAGTTGTGTGAGTTTAATTTGACCCTGGATCCAGTTCCACAGTTGTGTGAGTTTAATTTGACCCTGGATCCAGTTCCACAGTTCTGTGGGTTTAATTTGACTCTGGGTCCAGTTCCACAGTTGTGTGAGTTTAATTTGACCCTGGATCCAGTTCCACAGTTGTGTGAGTTTAATTTGACCCTGGATCCAGTTCCACAGTTGTGTGAGTTTAATTTGACTCTGGATCCAGTTCCACAGTTCTGTGGGTTTAATTTGACTCTGGGTCCAGTTCCACAGTTGTGTGGGTTTAATTTGACTCTGGATCCAGTTCCACAGTTGTATGGGTTTAATTGGACTGTGGATCCAGTTCCACAGTTGTGTGGGTTTATTTCGACTCTGGATCCAGTTTCACAATGCGTGTGCACGCCGTTTTCCAACTCACCTTTGAAGAAGACAGTTTTTACGCTATTACCGCCGTCAGGATCCTCGTAAGCCATCGCCGCGTAGTTGTAGAGATTCACTCGCCACGAATATTCAGCGATCATCTCCGTATCAAAGCCCAGGCACTCGTCCTGTGTCGCGCATTCCACCGCGCAAGCGAAGAAACTTCGACAACTTCGTATTTCGTACGGCGCGCTGTCGGCTGGAATCGTTATTTGTCGATACTTATTTCCGCTGCGGGTATTCGACGAAGAAAACGAAGGTGGCATGAAGTCAGCGATAATCAAGTTTAGGCCGATTACCAGTGAAGCTAATGTACCCTTCATCACGGCGGGAACGATGTTTTTACTTGAAGTTTATACCGCTATTAATAAGGCTAGAAACACGCGCTTTGTCGACAGCAGGAATCAACGCGTTTACAATATTGATGAAGTTTCAATAATTGCGCATTGACGAGTTCAGTCACAGTTTGTACTCCGTCTTTCAACAATAGACCGTGGACTATAAACCGAACTCGTCCGGATTCGATTGACTAGTCTCAACGACCGGTTTTGCCCATCCCATTTCAAGGACTAACTGCCAAACTTACGAAAACTCATCCTCCCCCGGCAGGCATTCGAACCCGATGGTATCGAGATTGCCACGGCACGAAACCCTGCCATAATCGACCGTGTGCGCAGATACATGCGCAGTTCAGATAATGTGATTTTTGCCAATCAGAAATCCCGTTTTATTAAAATAAAACGGGATTTTCGGTTTTCCCATTCATAGTTCTTCCTTGAAATTTGCCTCAACGATTATACAACGAGCAATCTGATTGGTGCCGCCAGTTTTCGTTCGGAAAGCTGCGCATGTACCAGCGCACCCGGTCTACTGATGCAGGGGTTCGTGCCGTGACTGAGTGTAGCGATGCCTTCAGGTGCGAGTCCCTGCAGAGGGAGGATGACGAAAACTGGACTAAAACATTTTGCTTTAATAGTTTCACACAGCGTTCCAGCCGTGTATGGAGCCGGGGCCTGATATCATCTTTACTCATGACTTATTTCAGAAGGGGTTATGTACCTGAGATTCGATACTTACATGACCGATAGAACATGGTGAATTCATGGATGTAGTATGAAATATGTACTGTTTTGTTTCATGCCAGACCCGTCTGGTAGACCTAGAAGTAGAACCTACATTTGACGGGATCCAAAAAATGAAGTTAAGGATTCGAACCCGGGCCCGCAGGCCCGATGACGAATAGATGCGTTGACGAAATCTAAATATACTAACGGAAATTCACTAATCAAATTGGTGTCGAATACTTCGGAATGAATCTTCCAATTCCAATCCGCGTCATTTAATAGAAAGGTCACCAACCTTTGCGGTTTGAACGAACAACAACTATACGAAGATATTTACACGGTTTTAGTCGAGACACGCGGGTATAAAACAGGTTTTTTTACCCGAAGCCGACACTGTGTTGTTATCGTTTACCTGATAGATGGCGCTTTAGTGCAGCCAGTCGCGCAGCCGAATGCCTCGTAAATCGTGTATTATTATTAGGACGGTAAGCAGCCTTTCCATGCTAAGAACAAACACATAACGCATTGTGCCCGCGGTTTGAGTTCATCAACAGAGTATTCTGAAACTAAAATGTCTGCCCCGACGTCGCTCGGAATAATCTGAGGGGAAGGAAGGAGTCCTTTCTTGGTATTTTGCGTGGAGTGTTAGGCAGGTTTCGATTGAACTTATTACGGTTCAAAGATATGAATTATGGATGATGAACTCTCTACCGGTCGCTTCTATACTGAATGATATTCCAGAATTGGTACAGTGTTTTCTAGTAGAAACGGCGCGGCGCGCCTGAAGAGAATTCCGGAATCGTTACCAATCGAAACCAGCTGTATAGTTTCGTCACATTCGAAAGAGGCCGAAGGAAATTCAATAATCGATGCAGAGACATTGTATATCTTGTCTAATGAATTATTAAGCGGCGTTTTCACGATAATCACATCTGAACTCAAACCGTCGAAACGCGTGTGCCGGATTCGATTATGGATCCCGAAACCGGTTCTGACAAACTGGTCCGGCTGCCTGCTGCCTTTACCGAGATTATTTGATGTATCAACGGTGTTGAAATTCAAAACTCGTAGCAAAAGTCTAATTTTCATCGTAGGCAGGGGTGGATACAGGAGTTTAGGATAGGGAGCCCAAAACTTTAAGCCAAGTAGTATATGCATGTACATGGCATAAAGTGAGTACGGTATGCTGTTCATGCATTCTATCCTCCCCCAAGCAAAGAAGATCATTTTTAGCATCTAGAGTGGTCTTAAAACAATATAACCATGCAATCATGTTATTTAGAAAAAAGTAGGAGTGGACCCCTTGGACATCCCCTTAATATACCACTGGCAGTACCTTTATATAACGGAAACAAACTACCGCAAAATATCACTATCAGTGGATATACTAACAACCATTCAACAAATTGTGAATACTTAAGATATACCAGAAAGGTACTTTTGAAGCGGAATTCCGTCAGGTTTCTCCGGAATCTATGTTTTGCGGAATTCCAAGAAAGAAACGTAATTTCAAAAACACAAACGGGGTTCAATATAAAAAAGAATTTATTGCTCTAATGAAAACAAACGTGAAATCTACTGTGTATGTTACAGAATGTCGATAATCGAACAAAAACTGGGGCGGATCCAGGGGCCAATCACATCATCCCAAAAGCGATGATTTCTAAAAAAGGCTATATTAGGTGTACTCCCGTACTGAAATGCACAATTGTCTTTATTAACATACAGAGCGCTCAATAAATTTGATGGATATCTACTAGTCTCACTTGTCTTCCTGGATCCACCCCGCTACGGACACGACCGCTTCAGTTTTCATTCCGCGCCTGAATCATGACCTTGACCCCGTGAGCAGGCGTGATGGTTCCGCCTTCTGACGTCATGAGCGGTACTTCCATCTCGTCTGTTTTGACGATCGTGTATTTCTTCATGACGTTGGCCAGCGCTAGTTTCGCCTCGAGCAAGGCGAAACGCATCCCGATACAGTTTCGTGGCCCCGCCCCGAACGACAGGAACGCCATCGGATGTCGATTTTCTTGCGCTTCCGGTGAAAATCTGTAACGGAATTTATGATTTGAAATTCAAATTAAACACGCGTTATATTGAACAAACCGTATGAGTTTAAAAACGACTTAGGCGGGCTTCGATTGAACGTATTCCATTTTTAGAATATCAATTCCGAATCACTAACTCTCTACCGCTGTCGCTTCTATCAGGTTTACAGACTATCATATTCCGGAATAGGTAGAGCGTATTCTGACTGTAACGAACGCTACAGAAGGGAATTCCGGAATCGTTAGACAACATCCTTTATTTCTTTTCTTTTACTTTTCGTTTTCACTTCATTATCATCCATTTAATTATTAATTTTTGTACAGTTTTCGTTGTTTTATATTGTTTGTTGTTGTGGACGGAGCCTAGAAGTCTATATCTCACAGATTACAGCCTTAAAGCTTATCTGTGGTCCCCTACGAGATTCCGACCATTGTCATAACAATATTAGAATTATCGTTGTAATGAATACAATCAGGGAAGTCTCATCACACTTCCCTGATACAATCAAGGAGAACATTTTACATTATATCAGCTTCTTGAATAGACTAATTGAAACCCATTATAATCTGTTATTGATGAAAGCTACAAACCGTTCTGGGTCGAATAGAGATGGGTCAGTCGGACCCCAAACTTCGGGGTCGTTGTGTATGGTCAGTACGTCTGGTAAAATGGAGACTCCTTCCTTCACTAGAATACCGTTAATCATAACGTCTTTCAAACATCGTCTGGACGTGACCCTTTTAGATGAAAAATGAAGAGAAAATATTGTTTGTATCCCGATTTCACCCAATAATCGAAATTCTATGACTGCGCATGATTTGAATGACTGGCGGACATTGGTGGTTAATCGGAATCAGTAGAAAGTTTACTGAAACGGTTCTCTAAATGTTGAGCAATTGTTAAGTTGAACCTTGACCGTGACAGACTAGACGAATTTTCAAGACGGCGAATCAATTCACGCGAATATACGTAACATAAGCCAAAATTCGCCCAGTGTGTGCCGCCAAAACTCAGCGAAAAATTCGCATACTGAATCATGTGAGCAATTTGATGGGATATTTCAATTCGCGTCTCTCTTATATGACGATTTATTCACCGAAGAAATTCTTTCACAGGCTTTAAGGTACAAGCCTGCAAAGAATCTGAGACATCGGTTGCAAATTCTGGAAATATTTTTAAAAAAGTCAAACAGCGTGTCAAAAATGTAATATCATTATGATGAACGTCACATTGCGAGCTTTGATAACGCATTTTTGACACGCTGTTTTTTAATTTGAGAATACTCGCAGATTTGCGACCGATCTTTTAGATATTTTGCTAAATTGTCGACGATGCTCTTAGGATATTTTATGACTATTTCCAATGAAGTCGGTTTTTCGAACGCTTAGAATATGGTTTTGATACGTACGATGGCGCAATCGGGTGAAGGCGCAAAACCTCGTTCAATACCATATCCAAATATTGCATTTTCTGGATGTTCGTGTAATTCGGTGCCTCCTGAAATGATAAATAGCATTAAATTCGAATGAGATGTAATGAATTTATTGGTCATCGGTTAAATGGAAATTTAATGAAATCATAAGCGAAGAGTTGATTGAATATTGTTTTGAGGAATTGTCAAGATTTTGGTCAAAGCTGCAACAATTTGTACTGCTGCCAATGTGCATAGTTTTCAATCCCGTGTCCTGTCAACACTTTGGGGTTAAGAAAACTAGCTAAAATCTTAAAACCGGTTTCTATTATAGTTGACTATC
The DNA here is from genome assembly GCF_964204645.1 of Tubulanus polymorphus. NCBI lineage: Eukaryota > Metazoa > Nemertea > Palaeonemertea > Tubulaniformes > Tubulanidae > Tubulanus > Tubulanus polymorphus. The sequence goes on from NC_134027.1 coordinate 24,868,485, forward strand.
CGAGATCTAAAGTTGTATATTGTACAATTTCAACTAGATGGGAAACTAGTCACCAAACCTGTAATATGGCAACATGGCGTCATCACGGTATAAGGGCACGACCTCAATATGACGGATGCGAACAAAAGCGGTGACGTCAGTGGTGCAGATTTGCCGAAGAGCCTGACACGGGTCATTGGGCGCAACAAGCTCCTCTACTAGTCAGATGATGTTGTTATGATCGAAACATGTTCAACATTCGGCAAAACATCAAACACACCGCTTACATCCCAGTTAACTTCTGTGCAAAATACTAAGGTCGTGAACTAATGGCAGACGACAGCAAGTCTATATTTTGATCAGGATGAATTCGACGGTAATAAATCTGCGAATTCAATATCCATTGTATCCATATTTGTACAGTTTTCGCAACATTTGAAAAAAATCTACGGATACAATTTACGGTGAATTCAACATTTCTCTTATTCTGAGGTTAATTTCGGTTACCCCGTCCGGCGTAAATTCATCGATGTTTTCTTGCAGTTTTTCTTGTTTATCTGGATTCAGCGCCAGTTCGTATGCCGCGTATCCCAAAGCGTTGCTGGTCGTCTCGTAGCCGGCAATCAAAAACAACTCGCTGTTCGATTTAATCTCCTAGAAATCAGACAGAGACATTGAATGTATTTATATATAGCAAAATAACAAAGGCCAAAGCAGACAACCTCTTCGAACTGTGGAACTGGCATCAGAGACCAATTGAACCCACACAACTGTGGAACTGGAGTCAGATTAAAACCACGCAACTGTGGAACTGGATCGAGAACCGAATTAAGCCCACAAAATTGTGAAATTGGAACCAGAGTCAAATCGAACCCACTCAACTGTGGAACTGGATCAAGAAACGAATCAAACCCACAAAACTGTGGAACTTGACCCATAGCCAGATTAAACCTACAGAACTGTGGATCTTGAACCAGAGTTAGATTAAACCCAAAAATCTCGGAAGAGGATCCGTTCAAAGTTAAACCAAACATGAAAACTGTTTCATAGGTTTGGGTAAAATTGCAACCAAACCGCGATGGAGTTTGGCCGCAAACTTTGCGCGAAATATCTTACGTTTATCGTGAGTCGTTTTGCGAACATCTTTCCTCCGCTCAACACCGATGTATTCGTCGTTTTTTCCTCGGTGATCGCTTCATTTCTATAAACAGATCTTTCGTTTTCGAAGTCGATGTTTTCGGTTTCTGCGGCGAGCATTATAGTGAGGAAGTCTGGTCTACCGGTCTGCGTGGTAGTCGAATAAAAAAAAAAAACAAGGACAAAGTTGAATTCAGATTTTTTGCAGCTTTTTCAAAAACCTCCGTAAAATGATTGATTGAATTCTTTACCGGATTCTGTTTTCTATCTTTGATGATTTCCATGCACTTTTTCTTCAGGAAACCCGTCATCCACGCATTTTTAACTGGTGCAAATAGTACGCGTAGGAAACTTTTGAACTCGGGTAGAGCCACTGAAAAAAAGATGATGAAAGTTAGGTTGAACTTTCAAACAAGAGCCCGGAATTGATGCAACTGCAAGTACATGGTCCTTAGATTGTGTATAGAACAAAAATGAGTTTTGACTGGTCTTAAGTTGTTAGATCGGTTATAGATCCAAAATGAGTTCAGACTGGTCTTAAGTTGTTAGATTGGCTATTGAACCAAAATAAGCTTAGACTCGTCTTAAATTGTTAGATTGGTTATAGATCCAAAATTAGCTTAGACTGGTCCTAAGTTGTTAGATTGGTTATAGACCCATGAAATTATCTTACATTAATGTACTCGCAATGCGAATGGCCTCAGGGTCCAATCTTTAGATAGACTTAAACGATGAAATTTAAACTAGACACTAGAAATGGCCCGCAAGAATTTCAGTCTATACCTGCTGATGTTAACATGGCTTTAACGGCGAAAGGCATTTTGTCGGGCTGTAGACGCGAGAATACGTGACGACACGCGACCAAGAACGGATCAGACGGATTACTCTGCGACTGTACCTGTATACCAAAAGCCACCGACGCTATCACGTCTAACGTTAACCCTTGGAAAATTCTATATAAAACAAGGAAATAAAACTTCAATTGAATGATTTTTAAACGATACAATCAACAAGGACTCGATTAGGTCTTGCGGTATCTAAAAACTGAGAGGACAACACCGTCAGCCTATACCAATGGTTTAGACTAGGTACTAACTGTAATATGTCGAAAGTTTTTCCCTGTTTGTTTTTAGCGTCTAACGATTCCATCATAGTCCCGATACAATCTTGCACAAGGGGCGTCATCTGGAAAGGGCAAACAAAGTCCGAACTTTATATTAAGAAACCTAGGAAAAATTTCGTTTTTTTCAATCGAAGATTTGACCGTGTCGCAATAGGCCTCGGCAAATGAGTCGTATTTTTTCTTTTTTTTGTATTTTTTTTTTACAATATTCACCTTTTTCATTTTATTTGTCGAAAATGCGGGACTGACAATGCTGCGCAGGCGTTTCCAGCGGAAGCCCTCGGCGAGAAACATGCTGATATTTTCTGGTTTCGACGGATCATCTCCGATTGCGAAAAGCTAAACAAGATTAGAAAAACACAAAGAAACATTATAAATGTTTGAAATAGGGAAAGATTAGAATGTGTCTGATGTCTAGAGAATTGATCTGGTAGTCTTACCTTTCTTGCCGAAAATTTACTAAATTCTTTCACGAATACTTGCTGAATGACGTCGAGGTCTGACGTCACCAGAACCGGCGTGTTGGCGCTCTCGTAATACCTGTGTCAAAAAACAAGTGTCATCGCTGATAACCCTGAGTCACGTGGAAAGTCTGATAAACCTATTAACCTTGACCCCGGTGTTAGTGAAGATATATGAAACCCTAGTAGAATAGGGGACTGGGTCCAAATCTCCCTATGACATCATCAAATCGATTACTAGTTATTGGACCGTTCAGCCACACACACGATAGGTGCATCTAGGCCGATACTTAGTTCGCAAAGGTTACCGCACTCCGGGTACAAATTTCATGTGATCATAATTACCCGTATGTTGAACCGTATTTCTGCGTCCATTTTCGGACTGTTTGACTGGGGCCCTGAAATACAAAACTTGTAATTGAACTCCCTGGAAACTGTAAGTTGCACAGTCGGACGATAAAAGTAGAACATAGTCTTAAAACTAGGACCGCGGTCTCAAGTTTTAGACTGGCGCAACGTCCCTGATATTCACCAGAAACCTATTTTAGTCAAATGAATAATGATCCTGGTCGAGGCTTTTTCTACTTACTAATTCCTGGAGTTGAACTGCATTTGCGAATAGGATATTCGGTTGCGGTCCTGGAATACCACGATCTTTGAAAAACGAATATTTTTGTTTTCGCTGCCTATAAATGGAATGTTTGACACAAGAAAAAACGATTATTCAGATGACGTTCGGGCGGAAATAACGTTCACTTAAAATGCTTTCTGAGGACTTCAACGATTCAATAGCATTATTGCTGATTTACTTAGGGTAGGTTTCGTTTGAATATATTCCGGTTTAGGAAAAGAAAAGAAATTCCGGATTACAAACTCGCTACCGGTCGCATCTATCAGGTGTACGGAATATGCTATTCCGAGGAAGAGCGTATATTTCCGTCGAAACGAACGCCTCAGAAAAAAATAGAGACCAAAAGAGAACAATCGAAACTTGCCTTATTCTATGAAAATATGCTTGTTATTTGCTAATAACAGCCTTATGGTTCTTGACTCAAACGATCCATGAATTAGTGTTAGGCCATCTTTCAGAAATGTGCGTCATTATGTTGGTTCAATTGAAATATTTTTTGTTACAGTTTGAGTAAATACGAGCAAATCACTTTCACTATTATATAATAACTAAGTGGATCCAGTTCCACAGTTGTGAGTTAGATTTGAATCGCGAGTTGAAATCTTAAGTTCGTTTCCGATGTTTAAACTCTAAGAGCCAAATCTAAAACTGCAACTGCGAAGCTGGATCTTGCTGGTGCTTGCGGCTTACCTGTAGAAAATCCACACCAGAACACCGACGATAACAGCTAATACGGCGCTAACATACATGTCGATCGATTCAGGCTATAGCTACAAGTTTTTACATAAGGCCTCAATCAGCTCCGTTTTATATAACGAGAACGTAGGCTAAAGGTCACGAAATAAGTACGTCGTCGTCGGTGTCGGTGATTAATAAAAGACGTGCAGCGCACGAGACACACTTTTCTACAGAGATTTCAAAGCGTCATACGTATTTTCTTTAAGAAACCTCTATTTCAGTTATCAGGGGTCACAGATAAATGTTATTTATTCAAACATATAAAATCAATGTAACTTAAACGTTGTGGTCGTTATGCGTTATGGAATCTTAACCGATTTGGCGCGAAGCCCGAACGAACGCTTTCACCTTCTCCTAAGTCGGTTGATAAAAATATTCGTGTGACAATCTTATCATAATTCCATGCTGTTGGTCGCATTTATATACGTTATTGTATCGTCTGTCTGTCCGTCCGAGATTCAGGATAGGTTTTATCGATTAGAAAAACCGATTCTACTGATTTGCCCTACATGAAACGTCGATTCACATGACACGAACAACCGCCAGGACCCGGTTTGGGAATGTTAATAAACGACAACCTTCTCATTCTCAATGATTCCAACGATTCAGTGAAATTACGATTAGTTACTATTGACGATTTTCTCATTATCAGTGACTTTGACGATTCAGTAAAAACAAGATACTTGTTACTTTGATAAACACCAATCAACATTTATTCTCGCAACCATCATTAATTTAAATGGCAAATTACAATTTGCAATATGAGAAAATATATGTAACTTTGAATATTTCAACATTTGGAGTTCACTGAATTATATTGGATATGTTCTCTTTCAACCCATCATTGCATGGGTGCAACATTCTGAAAATCTAGGTCAAGGCCAAATGCCAAATTTGACTATGTATATTGTTTACTGGTATCTTTGTGGTTTAACAATCTATGAGTGAAACAATTTTCATTCAAATAAAAGGGGGCTCGGGATCTACAGGGTTATTCTACAATATTGTACATAGTAATTATGTAGCAGAACACATTCAAAAGGAAAGATGAAAGATAAGGCCAAAAAACTGTTCGGGATTATTGGCCATTTACCAGGAATTGAACCGTTATTTCACTGTAAAAGCTCCTGTAGCGACATTGTTGATCTAATGATGCGCGGGATACGAATGAATAGAATCACAGCCTGTATGAAAAGGCGTCGTTTTTTCATCCGTGTTGCGAAATAAATGCAAACAATGTGATATAATGACTGGTTCTGTGATATTTGCGCTGGTGCTGGTTAGCAGCTGTATGAATCAAACAACTTATTGAAATTGTTCGCACGACTAGTGTCAGGACTAGAGTCAGGAAAACGATCGAACACATTTCAAACAATAACATTGCGTCAATTTTGTACAATAACAATAAAGAGCGTGGATGTATTGAAATCAAATCATATATATTATATCATGTCATATATAATGTTATTGGTCATCGTAACACATTTTGTACATAATCTTAATTATTATCATAATCAGGACCATCACAAATACGTTAATTAGGATCATTATTTAAGCCCGATCTCGTAATTAAATGGTTTGACTATACGCACTAGAAGAGAATCAAACACCGTGATTAACTTGACAATGAATTGAAGTAACTTAATCGAGTGTTAGCAGGCTTTGCGAAACCGGCCCTCGGTCGGAACGATTAATAATTATCGTAATGTTATTGTTAATTTTGAGATCAGTTGTAAATTCGTTGAATCGAAAATCCATTTGCCTATTCGTGCACCTAATGCACTAATGTAACACGTATATAACTCATTAAAGGGAATGGTTATCTGCACATACGTCACAGGGAAACAACACCGCGGTACGTATGTACCGAGCGTTTCGTCGTGTGTACCTGATCTTTAACTCAGAACGATCACACGGGCACGATTTGGTCTGGCGTCAAATTCGAACTGTGCTAATTAGAAAGCGCGTTCACGCGTAAATCACTGACTCGCAACTAAAATGCTGTGGTAAGTGAGGTTAGTCATGTCAGAACCGGTTAGCATTCACATCCAATAATTTGACCCGTCCTGATCCGACGTTTTTCGTCGGGCCAAAATAGGCGCGTGTGTCGTATACAGGTGATGGTCCTAGGTACCGGTGCGAATGGTTTGCCCGGGCCTAGTCCGGCACGGGCCAAATTTGGCATTGGGTAGATAATGATCGAGTGACAGCACAGTAAAAGTCGTCATTGAAACACTCGGAACCATTTCTATTTCAAATCACACTTGGAATTCTAGTTCATTTGATTCTTAGGTGAAATATCAACTAATAACTCTGAAATCTCTAAACAAGTTTTCTAAACAAGGCAATGATTGCTCCATTCAATCGACGGACAGAACCTTGTTGGTGGAGATTGTACTGTGATCCATACTGGACCCACGAGTCAAATAAAACCCGGCGTAACTGAATTTGGAACTGGGTTAGATTAAAGCCCTTCAACCGTAGACCAAGAGCCAGTTGTCGTGACTTACTTACAAAAGTGGTATGAAGTCTTAAAACTGGTTCTTAAATTGGTTATAGAACTAAGTTTTAAACTGGTCTTAAACCTAAAGCCATAGCCGTGCAACTGACCCATGGGCCTAGAGTCAAACAAAAACTATTAATGTCTAGCTAAGTGGGCAGGCAGTCCATTCTGAAGTGAAGAGTTTTAGAGGCGCCGTGTTAACCAGGTGTCAGGTCAGTAAACGCGAAGAAACATTGTCCTTAGTAGGAAAACTTGATGTAATTAGAAATACAATACCAGCTTCTGCTATCGAAGCTTCATCCAGTACGGTAAATAAGTTCAGCTTCACCAAGTAAATAACTTCACTTGATAATGCTACAAAGTGCTCTCTGTCTAAGTACTACGTAACTGTTTTTAAATTTCCCACTCTGTCCACTGAAACAGTTAAACGAGTCATGAATGAAATGCACACTTTTCATCGGCGCAAATGAAGAGATTGTCTTTGCGGGGATGAAGGAGGCAATGCCATGGATCCGTATTCCCTTGCAGGGCTCTGTCCGATGCGACCGTCATTTCTAGAAATAGACGATACGGACAACGACAGGTTAGTCTCTTCGCTTTGACTCTTATTAGACGCGTTTTGCTCTTCGTCGCTTTCGCTTTCCTCTTTATGGTGACTGACGCAGACGACAGTCAGTCTGTAAAACTGCAAAATCAACACCAAAATATTCTTACACGTGAAGAAATAAATCGTGTACGTGCTCACTTTAAAATACGCCACCGCCACCAGCCTCAGGGCCAAGAAAGGAAGATCCAACATGAATATCATGATCAAAATGCTCCAAACTTCGCTTTCGCAACAGAAACAACCTTTGTAAGCGGAGTTTTCCATAGTTTCCGGGTTGACCTTGAAGGCGCGGTCCCTCGTGGCGGTCAGCACGAGCGTGAACTGCATCAGGCTCCACGACCAGGCGGCCAGAATGCAGAAGATGAACGGCAAACTGTCGAGAATTCCCGGCTCGTCGAATATAGCGAATAGCTCGACGACATCGGCTGCCAGACCCAGATAGACCAGCAGGAGCTGAGATAGTTGATCGTGCGACATTTCACCTTTCGGCATCAGCCATCTTGTTATGATGAGGATCAGTAACATCGCCTGTTCGATGAATAAAATCCACTCTTCGTCTTCTAGGTTCAGCGGAATCTGAAATGGACAATTATTAAGTTTGAATTTAGTGAGGTGGGCAACATGGTTTAAGAAGCGTTCGGGATGCTGCCAGGTCGATGGGTACGATTCCCGATTGCCACAATAGTCGACGGCTGCGCATTAGTGCATCCTCACTTGCCATAAGTGAAATCTTCTAGTTGTTGATGTACTACTGCACACTAGTGACGCCTGGGGATCCTCGCTTGCCACAAATGGAATCATTTATCACCGCAGTAGCTGATATACTACTGTATGCTAGCGGCACCTGGTCGATCCTCAATTGCCACAAGTAGAATTCTCTATTACGGCAGTAGCTGATGTCCTACAGCACACTAGCACGCCTGGCGGATCCCCACTTCCCATAATGTGGCATCCACGATTGCCACAAGATCGCCGAGTCGTCAATCCCATTTTCCCTCAACCCGTACACACAAAAACAGACCGCGGCGTGCACATAAATCACACTGGCGAATTAATAAAATCGAATAGATATCATGTATTTGATTACAACAGCAAGTGTTGCCGAAAATGAATATATTTGAACATATGTTTCTCGTATATACAGTGATATTGTGTACGCGGGGTTCACGGTACTCTCGCCATACGACATGCGAACCTTCGAAATCGATACGCAACAAACGTATTTATATACACACATACTCGTCTGTTTCATAATCTCATTTTTCTGAAAGTTTCGCTAGATTTTTCGATATTTTAAATCGTTCGGTTTTTTTCCATCGTCGGTTTGTCGCTGTACCCAGTATTTGCAAACGGGCACGAGATGAACTGTTTAGTGGAAAAACACCACTATTGACATTTCACAACCGCGCTCAAAACACAAACGCGCAGTGTCAATACAAAACTGACGGAGATTATTTCAGTCATCGGATCATAGAAATAGCGGGATAAAACTATATGTATATAAAAGTCTAGTAAATGGGTGCAGCGGGACCCGCCTGAGTTTTAATGGGACGATATTGATAACTAGGCGTCGGCGATATATTCGACGTATGGTGTAGGCGATTCAACGTACTTCAACTTGCATTAAACCATTAAGCGACTACTTAGGTGACAGAATTTGTATTGACGAACCGATGTAGCAGTTGCCATAGACGCCGATCCTGTCCGACATGACACCGGAAGTCGCAATACCGGAAGTAATGTCGGTTCTGTATTCGTTGTAAGCTTACGCGCTGATTGGTCGATGTAGGACGGATACAGGATTTTGAAGGGGGGTAAAGTGCGATCAGAGGACGCTTTTGGAAAACTATAACCCTTGAAATGATTTTCCTGCCCTCGACACGATCAAAATCTGCAAATCTGATTCCAATCCAAATTTTTTTAAAAACTTTTTTAAGCCCCCGCCTAAATCTCATACTAGAGGCATTTTGTATATCGGCTATTCGTTTAGCCATTGGTAAGCGGTCCGACTGGACACCGTAAGGATATGGATGTCCATGGCTGACGGATAGAAATAATACCTCAATATCTATAACACGATTTTTTACGAAATAACGTTTTCAATGCCATTTGGTGCACACGAAATAGCTTAGAATGGCGGCAATATAAAACAGTTAATTCTTCTTTATGTTCCTTTACACACCGCATTATGGACGCCGTCTGTTGAAAAGGATATTGACAACAATGAAATATCAGTATTAGTTTTGTTCTCGACGGATCGACTAATATATCACTCGACTTATAATTTTTGCGCACACGGTTTTTCGAACAATATTCAATTAGCGCTCCAGCTCAAGCCTCCGATATAATTAGCTTATCGAGACGGGTTTTCCAACGTTTAATTCTGAAAGAAAGCGTCCATTTTGACGAAGTTGTACACGCGCTCGGCTAAGACTCTTAATAACATCTGTGTTGACTTTCAGTACGCCCATTAAAAACATGGATATAATTTGACTTCATGCGCTAATAACTTCAGGCCTCATAAACTCTAGTTTTAACGTCCATGCTTCAGGCATTGTAACAGTAAATACGAAACTATGCAAGCCATATTCACGAAAAAAAAACAAACTCTCAAGACAGGTTTCGATTGGTCCGATTCCGGAAATCTCTTCTGTTGGCGCGTTCATTTTCGACCAGAATATGCTCTACCTATTCCGGAATAGCATAATCTGTAGAACTGATAGAAGCGGCCGGTAGAGAGAATGGCGGTTCTACCGATTCCAGAATTATCTTCCGTTTTGACCAGAATATGCTATACCTTCTGGAAAATCTGTTAACCTGTTAGAAACAGCCGATAGAGAGTTTGTAATTCGGAATTGCCAGTTATAAACAGTAATACGTTCAATCGAAACCTGTCTTAAGCTTAAGAGTGTCAATCTTCGAGCGTGCACCTGCACATTGCACCCGGTTTCAAAGAATTGAATTAACAGTGACCTAAGCATTCACATATCGCAGTAGTTCTGATTTTCTCAGCTTACTGAGGTGTTGTCGTCTGGGATCCAAAATCAAAGCCCCACCTTAGTACCCTAGCATACATCCATCTTTCGACGCTCAGAACTGCGGAGATGACGGGAACGGATCCACACGCGTCGGTTTTCACTTTTTCAGACCACTGTCCTTCCAGGTTGCCTTTTGTCAAGACAAGATCAGACAAGACATAAAAAATCACACATTTGACACTATTCTCTCGGATTTCTTCAAAAATATTTCTATCACCGAGGCGGCCCGCTTGCGGCATTCGGCGCGGCCACTTCATACAAAGAATAGCCTTATTCTTTTTCTTTGAAACCAAATCTCAAAACCCATTAAAGCTTTTGATCAAATTAGTTTACGGTTTTTTGTGTCCTCGCTGTATATCGATCATGGAAAGTAAAAAATCATATTCAAATGAGTAACAGGGATATTATGTTTTCAAGCCAAGGAAGAGCTAAATTGAATTAACAAATTAACGAACCAATTAAGATTATAGCCATTGTTCTGTAGCTTTAGACCTGCGAATTCTCGCTGCCTTAAGCTACACAACATTGGATATTTTCATAGCGAAACCAAAACATGTATTGTTAATTTCATTTTACACTTCCTCTCTTCCTTCGACTTAAAAAAACATGATATCCCTATTACTCATTTGGATTTTAGACTTTTAAATGAACATCATCAACGTAGATCGGTCGGTTGGGATTGATATTTACCGTAGCTTGTACGAAATGATTGATGGCTCCGGTAGACTGAGTCGGTCGAGGGGTTCGTTGTTCGCGGCCTTGTCTCTTTTCGTCCAGGCGATGAAGCTCGAGAAACCAAATGGACGGACACGCCGTACACAGGTAGAAAAACACAGTCGGGCTGAACCTGTTGACACCGACATGGAAAGAGTAAAAGAGAAAAAATAAACGTTTTTACCAAAAATGAAATGAGATGATTCGCTTTGGGTCCGTTATTATTTTGCCAAGTTCAACTAAGTTGATTCCGAACCGACAAAAATCGGCGGAACATATTTCTAAAAATTTTGTATGAGCCGCAGTCTTCGTTTCTCAGGTTTAAAGCCAATCTAAGCTCATTTTGATTCTATGGCCAATTTTTGACTTACGTGAAACCGATATAAGCTCAGTTTGGTTCGAACGCCAACAACTTTCGTCCGGTCTAAGCTCATTTCGGTTTTGCGTGTATAGTCAATCTAAACTCATTTTGGTTGTATCGTGTTGTATGTCCAATTTAACAGTTTTAAGACCAGGCTTTACGCCCATTTCCGACTCCAGTCAGGTTTGGAACACTATAAGGCCTAGACCACATCAAGCGTCAATATCAATGGCGCCCGTAAAACCTTATTCCAGAATGATACCAAACCTTTATCAACTTTTTAACTCCGCGGTAGGAACTGGCAGCAATTTGGGACTAAACATCAGAAAATGTTTGAAGTATTTTCAGATCTATAACTTTGTAAAATCAAGTTTTTTTGTTCACTTTCAGGCAATAGAATATGAATATGTGAATTACGAATGATATGATGAATAAAGTGAAACGAACCATTTCCATTCGGCGCCGTGACGTTTTACCAAAACGATCGCCGTATCGACCAGGATACCGACAAATCCGAGCAGCAGCAACCAGTAAAAACCGTCGTTTACGACGGCCACCCTCCAGACGGCCAGTAACGCGTGAATAATCAAAATCAACCGGGCTATTACTGCCTTTATCACAGATATCAGCACGAATGCCATTATTATTTATATATCACATTAAAGAAATCTCTCTGAATTACAAAGTCGCTCCTTCGTTCGTCGAGGATTCAGTCGTTATACATGATCTCCGGTAGGGAGAAAATCGTCGGCGACAATTTCGGTGTCTTTTTAAAAAGTTTTCAGAATTCGATCGTTAGTCCTTGTTTTCATCAGTTCAACGCGCGCACGTTGACGATGCGTTTCGATCGGGGAACTCCTCAGCTTTGATGACGTACGTAATTAGGGAGTTTTCCGAGTATATTGCATGTTTGCTGTTTTCGTTTTCGTAATCCGCACGTGTGACGAGTCGCACGGACCGACTAGTGCGCGCTCGGCTGAAATTCGAGTAGTCCGGCGAATATCATAGATAGAATATACGCGTAAACGTTAATATCATTACGTCATTCTTTATGAATACGATTAACTCGACCGATCCCACCAACCAGAACGCGTCGAGAGGTTCCTAATGAACACCTAGCCATCCCGCGAGCAGTATATATACTATATCAAATGTACTGTGTCGCAGCAGTGTTTTCTGGTGAGTCGAGATGCGATCTCCCGTTTCATTTAGGCTTAGTCCAATTAACCAGATGTTGACACAAAACCGCACAGGTCAATAATACAGCCATTAGCATATTTAATACAGTCGCTCCCTATCTAGATTCTAGGTGCGGTGTACATTTCTCTAAAAACCGTCATTAAAATACAACTATTTTCGGGTCGATATTTCGATACCGATCACACGGTGTTATACATCACACGGATAGGCTTCGGACGTTCACACCGGTTATAACTTAAAAAGGGTGGAATTTGAAAATATGCGAAGACAATCTGTGTAATATTTGAATCAAGTTATCGTGGCGTTGACTGTACGTATGGCAATTACTATTTTGATAACCAGATGGCCGGTTTTAAAGACCAGCCAGTTTTAAGTTTAACCGCCTACTGTCAATGGGTCCATGTGTTATAACCTGTCGACAAAACCAGACGCTGATTTAGGATTTTTCCGATTATTTTTTTCAAAATGTGAAATATCTTCATCAGGCTAAACTTCAGTTTTCCTAGCTAGTCGACTACAGTTGGTCGGAACTAATAACCAAACGCACTATAGTTCGGTCTAGTGTCCGCCATTTTGGAACAGGTCCGGACTACAACGACACTGCTCAATCCCGTGGTCGACTATTTGTATTGCTAATTACGTACTTTATGTATCTAAGCAAACCATTTATATTTAATGTGTACAGTATCAAATAATAAAGGAACAATTGAATCTAAAAAAAAAAACTATATCCGGACTATAGTTTCGAATAACTGACTTTCGGTTTCGCAAATAGTCGATAACCGAAATTCTCGAAGGTCTGTCCGCCACAATTCATTCGATCGGCGGATTATGAAATGGGTGATGTTTTTAACCTTTGACAAAATGCTGTGACGATAATATAAAACCCCACGCTAAAATTGATAATTAAAAAAGTCCAAAAGAGATAGAAAAGAGATTGTCTGAGCTAGTTTCATTCCATGTTTCAATCTTCGGATATTCTTTCAGAAATATTTCATTATTCCCCAGGAGATGACTATCAGGATTTAGTCGAAACATTTGAAGTTATTTCGGACTGTGTTTTTCCTTACTGCACCATTTCATATAATGTATGGACGATGTTTTCATTCATCGAAATCTCGGCAAACCTCGCGACTCCCAGCCGCAGACGACAAATGAAGAGTGACGTCATTTGTTATCTTGAATCATAATTCACTCGATGAAATTTTCCATTTTTGGATAATTTTTTTACTGGCGTTTTCGAGCCGTGCCTTGATTATACGGGAAACAATAAGGCTATACGCGACCTATGCCTGTAGCTGTTTACCAGGCGAGTATTTGCGCGGATATTCGAAAAATGTTTAGTTTTAATCATAAAATCCACCCAGGATCCGCGGGGTCTGAAAAACTAAAGCGATAATGTTGTGATCGTTGCCAAGGTAGCGCGTCACAACCGATCGGACGTTCTATGAACAACCTAGCCTCAAGTATAGACTTGGTATGAAAAATCTACTTGAAATATAAACAGGAAAATTTAGCCAACAGATCGTACGAAAAATCGAACAGCTTTCAGTTATAACTAGTTCAAATTTATTCCACTTGATAAAAAATATATCTATTTTCACAATTCATCTAAAACAACTTAACGATATCATAACCCAGATACTGGTAACATGGAATCTCGGAATGGTCATTATTCCTGCTCATTTTGACTGGTTTTACTTTACTTCTTGTTTGGACTTGTCACTTCATTCTCTCGTTTGGACTGGTTATATTTCTTCCTGTGCCTGCGGCTGTTCTTCCTGTGCCAGCGGCTGTTCTTCTCCGTTTTCTTGCAAGTCTTCTACGATGACGGGCGTGTCCGGTTTTAGAATGAGCCAAACTTCGCTGCGTTTGTTCATCGGTTTGAATGGAGGATCGTAGTGGACGAAGACCGGTGGATGTTCAGCGAGTACGTAGCCCTTGTCCAAACTCGACACCAACAGCTTCTTCGATTCGGCTATCCATGTCGCTTCCTTACCGGTAAAACCGGTAAACTTCCTGCGAACGCAAAATATGAACAACATTTACCTAATCGGAATATAATCGTTGAAATTGTTTTTATCACACGCTCGGAGATTTGACAAACACTCGGAGAAGTTAGTACCAGTAACCGCAGTAAGAGGCAGAGTCTGCTGTATTCTCAAACCCTTACTCAGTATTTGACACCAACTTCGGGTAGAATTTCACCATCTCAGATTTACCACAGTAAGAGATAGAGTCTAATGTCTTTCTCAAACTCTTACTCAGTATTTGACAACAACTCGGGGTAGAATTTTACCAGAAAGATTAACTGAGTAAGAGACATAGTCTAATGTCAGAGTCTTCCGAATTACGCAAACTCTTACTCAGTACAGTATTTGACACCAATTTGGGATAGAATTTTACCGAACCAGGGTCAAGTTGCACAGTCAGTAAGTCCGAAAGTAGTATTAAATCTTAAGACTGGTCTTAAGGTGTTAGATTGGCTATAGAACTAAATTAATCTTAGAATGGTCTTAAGTCTAAGCTATGACTATGCAACCAGCCCCAGATTAAGAGTTAACTGTCTTTTGCAAATTCGTATTCGGCATTTGGTACCAACTATAGGGTAGAATTTTACCAGTACCAAAGAGACAGAGTCGACTGTATTTTCTTTGGTCAGTTTTATATAATGTCCAAATACGCACTCTACCGTAACTATAATTGTTCAGGTTACCTCACAAGCAGTTTCATCGATGGTTTCTCTTCGATGTACACACCCTCCTCGGTCGGTCTGGGGATGCCTTTGCCCTCTTCAATCGCCGACTCGTCGAGATAGAAGGACGTCGTAAACGTGTCGTCCACTTCTGTCTCAGTTTCTTGTCGGTCGACCACCGATATCACCGGTAAGGTCACTTCGAATGATTTTTCTGCAAAACGATTACATAGAACAGCTTGAATTCTAAATTTCATGATGATGTCACCTTGGTGTGTTATAAGTCCTTAGATACAGCAACGAACGTGCAATTTTTTAAGATTACAATTTTGTTTCTTTAATTACGATGCATGAACGAGCGTGTAATTTTAGAATCTTAAAACGTTTAACGTTTGCTTTTTCATCTGTTATGTTAACGTGCTCTTATAACGATTCTAGAATGCCTCCATAGAATAAATAGCCCGATAACGTCCTCAAAGTCGGCCATCGCTATGGTCATACCTTGATCGTTTTTGCCCTGGATATATCTGTAACATTTCCAGAATCCATCGCTCAAAGCGTCACTGTATTTCTTCGATGTTACCGTGCAGCTGATCCAGCGAGTCGTCGGATACTCGCGTTCCTCGTAGTCATTCTGCGCAAAGAAGACAAATTAATAAATCATTTATGAATCTACTACTTTGAGTATTATATTATATTATATCATGTTAAGCTGTTGTTCCTTAATTTTGTAAAAATTCTTTAGAAAATAAAATCATATCATATCAACGCACTGGGCACTTATACTTGTATAAACTCATTATATGTATTGCATGAATGGAACGCGTAAAACAAATATTCTATATTATGAACTGGAACGGAAAAAGGGGGAAAAGGTGAAAAAGGTCAAGTACGAGAGTGACATTCCGAGTCTTGCGGAGTTATTTTTAATGCAATGTATATCTATAGATTGTGTCAATCACGAGAGGTGTGGATCTGCACTTACGAATTGAAGTTATGGTTAAGTAAAGAGAAATACCCGTATAAGGGACAATAAGGAAACGGGAGCCGCTGTCAAATTTTCTCTTCCGTTTAGTAGCGCAGTGCAATGAGGGTGCGATGATTTTGCATTCGCTGCGTGACAAGCGGGTTCGAGTCCTGCTGGTTGCTTACAGTGTGCGGCCAACACTTCACGTGGTCCCGTCGCGAGGCTTAGTGAACGGTCCAGGTGGGAAAACCAAGATCCAAACAATTAGTAAGGTTTAACAAAAGTAAAAAAAATGTATGAATATGCATTGCGTCCCTTCCAGTAAAGATGGCTGTACCCTTAATCCCCACACGACATCATCAGCCTACTAATTGTGATTCGATCTAAACAGACTCCACCAGAAAACATGGCTGAAAATATCCAATCACCAGGAGGAAGCTGTGTGACGTCATATCAAATATAGAAGTCGGCCATTTTCTACGGAATGGTAAGCTGGTTTTTTAGTCTCATACTTACAAAGCTTTCGATGACGTCGAATTTCGGGGAAGCCGTTTTCTTAAGGCCAGTCGCCACCAACAGACCGCTACCCGTAGCTTTCAAATAGTTCATTGTCGAAATAAGCTGTGAAAACAATTTTGAAAACTTTTGAAAAATATTGATGAAATACACTGCATTATAGATGCCCCGCCCCTTCCTTCGCGCCACACCCCCTCCAGCGGTTCAAACCAAAACTGGGTAGAATCGATCATGTTTTTATGAAGATTTTTTCCAAAAATTCCAAAATGAAATGAAAAGTGTTAGATATCTTCTGTACCTTTGAAAGTCTGTGCTTCGTGCATCTTAATTTCATGTTTGCTTCTAGAAATTTCTAACGGGATTTCTAACTAATTTTCCGAACGGGACAAAAATAACTTTTCAGTCGAAACGATTAATTTCTCGCCAAATTGTTAAACTGCTATAATTTCAAAACGAATATCTATTGAATCCCTTATAGTTATATCCCGTTGCCATGGTGAAATTCGCGACAGTAGGCCTAGGTCAAACAGGCATATAATAAAGTATATACGAACTATAACATATAAAACTAAAAGGCTACAATCAGAAGCGAAGACCAATTGAGAACTGTGCTAAAATTCAACTGCTAAATAAGCAAACTTTGAAAAAAATATGTTACTTACGTATTCTGCTTTCTTTAAGTTAAGGACGGCAGTACTGCTTATGATCTAGGTTCGGCCTACTCGCAGCGGACTGTACGTTAATGAATAAGTTTACAATATATATATATATATCAAAGTCACAGGGAGTTAGGTTTTCTGGTCGGGTGACTTAATACAAACATTCTGGCGAAATTAGCGCCCGTGAATCTTCGTAACGACGGATTAAAAGGCCTTCGAAGAAAACATTAGAATCTCGTTTGTGCGTGTACTCGGGTTGTGTAGAGGCGCGTACTATTATATAGACGGTCGCTAGACGATTTGAGGGATTAGCGTGGATTAAAGGGTTGTTTTTGCTTCGTGAATTGAGACTTTTTAGTTACCGGCACCCCACGTATAACTATCTGCATTCACGAATTAGAAAATTTTAGAATGTTTACGTAATCGTAGATCCGCTGTCGGAATTTTGTGTTGCCATAAAGTTTGATTTAATAGTTACATTTGAAATGAACTTCTAATTCTCTTGTGGAACTGGGCCCAGGTGCTGCTGCCATAGTCGAGACTTAAGTCCAAAAGCTGAAGTCTGGTTGTTAGATTGGCTTAAGAACTAAGATGATCTCGAACTGGTCTCATGGCATAACTAACAGGTTCGAGGTTCATTTTTCCCTCCCGCAACCCGCTGAGCGTTACTCAGTCTATATCACGTCCATTCGGCCCATAGGATACATATTTTTCTGAAATTCCTCAGCTATATTTAAACTAAGCTCTGCTCATAGTTCAGCTCCTGATCATCAAAATTCCCATCTTAAAAGGGGAAGCGGACAGAAAAGAATAGTCGCCCAAGAAAGCCTACCTAATACTCGATTGATCAAACCGAGCCAGGGATTTGTACCGCCAACGTCAACATTGAGGAAAACCTCACTAGCAGGCACGATAACAACTATTTTCGCTTTTTTCTTACGTTTCGAATGGAGTAATTCCATGCAGCTTCCGATGTAAGAAAACAAAGAATAGCACTCTGAACTGGTTAGGATTGCTGTTGTTTCTACGGTACCCCTTGATGTTTTTATTGCTCGGTCTGTTTATCTTTAGTTTTGACACACTGCTTCTATTTTAGATCCTGTGAGTTTATATGCTTTGTTACTTGTTTTTCTGGTCATTCAACCTGATGATGGCTGTTAGTCAACAGTCGAAATGTTGTGGTTTCAAAATGATAAATTCTATCCTATAATCTAATTCGAAGTGTGGGATTTCTTCATTTATCAAAGAATAGCAGTTGTTTGAATTGACATCATTGGTGTCTCTTAATGATATTCACCAAAGCTGGAAAAAGTCATAACTATCAACTATTTACTTCAAAGCGCGTTCTGTCGACCAAACTCTATAAATCTATACATCGATGTTGAAACCAATTATCATTCAATCTACATGAAGAATCTATACCCGACTGTAAACGTCTCTCATTGAGAGAGAATTCACGATAACAATTCAAACAAATCTTCTTTTTTTATCCTAAGTTTCGGATGGCGCTTCCAATGAAATAAACAAACAAGAAACACGAACAGTTGTTTTGAATTGATATTGTGAACTTCTCGTAATGATGTTCATCAATACTGGTAATCTCAGCCGAAAAAATTGACGACCAACATTCTACCCCGCATTGATGAAACCGATTATTGTTACACAGGAAATGACACGAGGCTAATCACGATGCAAGCATTATACGATAGAATTATAAATTTACCAGGAAGTAAAATAGTCAAATTATTGCTATGAATCGAATTGAAATTCCCTGAATAGTTGATGTTTTGCGGTCGTTGTTTTCGTCGGGGAGGTCGGGATGACAAGTCACTCCTCAACAAAACTCCGCTGACGCAACGAGTTTCAAGAAGTGCGTGTATTTATATATTGTATGCCTGGTTAATATGTAAATCTACCGAAGAAATGGCGATGAATAAAAGGAGTCGGGTAAGCCCATTGTTAATTATCATTCGTAAGCTGTTGACCCGGTCAAGCTAATACAGACCTACCCGCGGCCGGTCCATGTCAGGGATAATACTTAAGACCAGTCTCACTTGGGGCCAGTTCCATAATTGAGACCTAAGTCTAAAAGTGGTCTTAAAAACCTTAAGGTTGGCCTTAAGCTGTTAGATTAGCTATATATGAAACTAAGATGATCTTAAGTCTAAGAGCCACGACTGTGGAACCGGCTGTTTTATGAAAACACTAAAAACTCTACATAACGGTTTCAGCAGTTCTGAGCTATATCATTATGAATGTTAGTTCAGGGGCTGGTGCGACTTGGAAAAACCAAGATCCAAACGACGAACAAGCGAAAAAAATACGAACAAAAACAAGAGAAAAACCAAAACTTCGAAATCGATTAAGGTCAAACGCTTTCAGTGACTGAACCCAGGGCGTCGTTTATCTAAACCAACCGTAATTCCGAACGAAATTTTGATACATTACACAATACCGTACTTTCAAGCAGTTCAATGTCTGTCGGTATAGTCTAATTCACCCGCCGAGATAACCTAAGGAAAAACAATTTTGACATTTTGAATAATTGGCCTCATTTACTTTCTGATAAAGAAACTGTTGGTCAAATTAGAGCCAATGGACATCTGTGTCGAGCTATATAAACCAGTTTAAGAAGTTCTGCAAAATTAAGTTGTTTTCACGATTTTGCTGGTTTTGTTGTTCATCCAGGTTATTGGTATTTCGGTAGTGTTGATATCGGTCTTATTCTATCTAGCTGATCACACTGTTATCGGTGCGTATTAAACCATGTAAACTGGAATTAACTATATATATATACTAGATTTGACATTTGTCTTCATAGTTCGATATTTTTCGACCTTGTAAGTAAGGCCCTCGAGTTAACTGTACCCATTCTACCGTGCGCGCGATCCAGATTCATGGATTCAGAAATGTCTTCATTTTTCTTGAAAAAAAAATGGTTTTCACGTGTTCGTTCATTTGCTCTGATCATCGCACCGAAACAGCGCATAGAGTCACGAAACAAACATAGGACCTTTTTAAAACCCCTATAGCGGGTGCACCCAGCATTAACATTGCAACAATGGTACAATTTAATTCCTTTCTGAGTACATTATTGTGCGGCTTTATTCATTCATTGTTTTTTGTTCTTGTTTTGTGTGCGTGTGTTTAGGGCAGATATGTATCACAGAGAATACGACATTGACAATGGTAGTAAGACCGGAAGTTCTAAAACTAGGAGGTACCGCAGTTATACAATGCCAGGTTTTACCGCCACCTAAAACAGGTCGCTGCATATTTAACATGCACTTGTTAAGCCCTTCGGTACTAAGATTTTTTCCTAGAAGTATATGTCATTCATTTGGTGACGAAGAACCTCGGTACGTTGAACGATGTGACGTCACAGCCGGCCGTTATGGTATACGTATCACTAACGTAGAAATGGCTGATGCTGGAAGATGGGGTTGTCATTTCAGGTACTACATGTCCTACCACAATAGTGTACATGTAGATGTAGTGGGTAAGAATACTTAAAACGAATTTCACAATATCCAAAATATATGGAATAATCAAAATCATAAGAAACAATCATAAGAAATACTAGAAATCTAATATGATATCAATTAAATATTTCGGGCACTATCGCCGTACTTTTGGATTTAAATAGGAGCAATTTAACATTTTCACCTCTCATGATTGCGTCTTTTTGATTACATTGATATTCGATATTTAGAGGTGTCATTAGTTTACATATTAAGATTCTCGCCGATTGTTTGAAGACGCAAATGTTATTTTAAGCGCCCCCGAGTGGACCAGTGCTAACGTCTGAACCAACCACCGCCATCGGTAACATCGTCACATTGCAGGAGAATTCATCATTAACGATCACATGTAACGGTTCACAGTATGAAGCTACAGGACTGATGTATAAATGGAATGGTGTCAATCTATCAGGAGAGTCTAATAATACACTCAACTTCACAAGAATTAGTAAAACTGATTCAGGTGTTTATACATGTAACGTATCGAATATAGTAGATACAGTTACTGGTAGTGTTACTGTCAATGTTCTATGTAAGTATAAGTTCCATAGAAAATACATCTCCCTTATCCATATTTGTTGCATACATAATTAAAATGAACAATATTGATCATTGCTTACGTTAGGTTATCGCTTATTCATCATTCATTTTTAAACTTTTAAAGTTGATTGCGTTATAATTTAAAGTCGAAAGGAGTAAGATGGAATCTTTTCGCTACACGTGTATACATTCAATGTTTTTGCAATAGATGCGCCGGTGTTGTCCGAACGAGTCGAACCCGTTGTTGCGCAGATCGGGGAAACTGCCGAATTCACGGTGAAGTTCGACGTGAATCCGCCGATTGGAACGACTCTCTGCTGCGTTAAGAACGCGACGACGAACGAATCGGTGATAACCTCGAACGAATTGAAAACGATCCCGGTTAGCAAAACTCAATGGGATGTTGTCGTACAGTCGGTGCAAGCGTCTGATTTCGGAACGTATTTGTGTGAACTCAAGAATGCAATCGGTAGTGTCGAGGTTACTCTGCATCTTACAAAGTCTGGTGGTAAGTATAGGGCACAAAATTTATTCTCCGAGAAAGCGATTACATTGAGCTCCACATCGACGTACAACTTTCCACAGCATCCCGTCGAGCGCCATACCTCTTTAAGATCCAACTTGAGTATTTCGTTCTGAACGGTTTTCTTTTTTAAATTTCACGAAAATTTGAATTGTTCGTATACCAGGAAGTGGACGGTGTATATACTATCCACAGTACCGTCCACTTCTGGCTCCAGTATCCACGAAAAAAGTAGAAAAGACCGGGAGAAAAAAAAACGACTAAACCTTTTAGTTAAACTTGTTCACGTTTCATTAAAAGAAAATGAACTCTTAACACTGATCTAACACTGGGGACGGTTTCACAAAATAATGTTTAACTCTAAATCGATTTAAAACTTTCTTAATCAGTTCGGTTTATATCAATCAGTACACTTTGTTACGACTATATTAGGATATAATCGAAACGTTGAATAAGCTACTAGCTTCAGTTACATTTTCGGACTGTTTTTTCGTTATTATTGTGGGATTCTCTCTACATCGCTTCAACGCGGATATAGTGTTTTATCAATCGTGAAATAAGAGAATAGCTTTATCTTTTTAGAAAATGTATACATTATATTAAGTTAGAGCGTTACTCAGGTTATCACGTCTACTCATAGCATTAAGCATTCATATTTTTGGTTTCCATCTACAGATGCCAATTGCGGGCTGTTGACGTGCGTGGCACTGGGAGCTATCGTTGCCTCATTGGTCGTCACCATCATCATTCTCGTTGTTTTCGTGATTCTATTTGTGAAAAGACGCAAAAACAACTCGAAAAGGTTAGACACAAATTCTATCTCGATAATACTTCAAAAATAGTACACTCTTTTTACTCGGCTCTTTACGCTCAACGATATTCGCTTTTTTTCCAGTTCTGCTGCCACTAAGAAAAAAAGGAGAAATAAGGCGGCGAAGATAGGTATATTTCTATTTCTAGCCCCTATACTCACTCAAAATCTAGTTTCGAATCGGAATAGGACACTTATCAACATACAAATTCTAATTCAGGGGCTACACGCTAAGCCAGGTTCCCGGTTAGATTTCAATTGAGGGTTGAAATTCATTCATTGTCGACATTTGAATTTAATTTCAAACGAGAAGTTTATATCTGATTCAGATCTATTGAAGAAAATACCAATAAAGGCCTTCGAGGGGGGGGGGTACAAATCGTTAGATAGTATCTATATCTATCCGGGGATATGTCATAAGATTAATATTGTACTCGGGAGAGAACGCAAAGGCCTCGTAGACAAACAGAAAACACGTTCCCAAATGTTTGGATACTTTCTCAGTTTGTATCAAAAATATTGCCAATTTCTGGTCCTTAAGTCCTGAAAAATGATAGATTTACAGCGTAAAATCGTACAAACGTGTCAATTATACTTCTAAACACTTTATTTGCGGGCCAGGTAATGAATCGAGCGTGGGCCATAGAGCGCTATATCCACCTGTGATCTCGACTTTCAATTATAACTACGTAAGCTATTCGTGAACAAAATGCGGCCGGCGCACAATAGAAACTTCGCGCTATGTATTCTTTCATTACCGCCGACAGAGAGGACCGATATTTCGCAAATTGGATTCGGGAGGTTTAAACCTCCCTAAGTCAAATCACTAAAATTGTGACCTTCGTGGAGATTATCTAAAAAACCTCCCAAGGTCAAATCACTAAAATTGTGACCTTCGTGGAGATTACCTAAAAAGCCGATCGTAATCAATTTTAGCAGAACTTTTCACCCAAACGTTCAATGGTTTCAAAATCTTTCAATCAAAACATTTGAGAACGCGTTAGAAGCAAAATTATGAAAATATACTTCAAATATTACCAGTCAGTTTCGTGAACTACGTCGAATCTCGGCAAGCAGGGTTAGTTCACTTTATACTTCCATTACAAATGCAGCATATTCTTTTTCGCCGCATCTTATTGTCTTTGTTTCAGCTAAAAAAGAAGCTGACACAGATGACGTATACGAAGTGTACACGCACAGGCCTACGAGACAACGTGCGGTGAACACGAGCGAAAATATTTACGGAAATCGCGAGGTGTGTGAATTGTTTTTTTGCTGAAATTATTCAGCTGCATATTTCTAGTCATTTCAATTCTGTTCGATCAAAAATACATGTATTTCTGTCCAATTGATTTTCCTGTTCACGGTCTAGATACTTTTATTTATTATTTTACAGATGGTCAACGTCGCCAGAAACGCGTCCGCGTTCAGAGACCTTGGCGAGGAATATGAGGAAATCTAGCAGAAACTCGGTCAAGAAGTCATCGCATTACTGAGGGTCGTCTCTATTTTCGAGTCTCAATTCTTCAAATCTATTTACTAAGTTTACGCCGGTGGTTCATAGCCTACCCGAGACTAATGAAAATGAATTCAAACATTTTGTTCTATTCTAACCGATCAATTTAGGTTAAAATTCTACTTGTATTGCTTTTTAACCT
The DNA here is from genome assembly GCF_964204645.1 of Tubulanus polymorphus. Classification (NCBI taxonomy): domain Eukaryota; kingdom Metazoa; phylum Nemertea; class Palaeonemertea; order Tubulaniformes; family Tubulanidae; genus Tubulanus; species Tubulanus polymorphus. The sequence goes on from NC_134027.1 coordinate 24,892,867, forward strand.
AGAAGATTTATAACCCCCTAACGTTGTGTCTTTCAATTCTATATTTTTGAATTCAATAAACTATCAATTTTCTATACTTTTATACGGTGAATAGTAGGTTTTTATTGTATCGTTCCCTCTCCACGTTTGAGTGTGGCTATTCTACCACGATACGAAAATGCGAGTAGTTGATAATAGGATAATTTTAAACTTTGAATTTGCCCATTTTGTTAAATTGTTGATTTTTGTATAAACTGAAGACGTCAATATACACGACTGAATGCATGTACGTACACATTGTTGTTCTGATTATTTAGTTTTTCAAATGTTTTTTTCTCTAATGACAACGACTCGAAAACCAATAATATCGGATTGAACAGCACAATCGATGATACGTCGCGCGACCAACACAGACAATGAGAACTGTGGCAGTCGAGGATTCCGCTTATGGCAAGCGAGGATCCACCAGATTCAGCCGCTGGATACGACGCTCGGATTTCTCCAAATTCTATCATTAATTCCTCAAATTCTGTGAATGGTAGTTGAAAACCGCCCCATACAAAGCCGTAGCATCAATTTGAGGCTATCAAGAGACGTGATAAACCCAAGCTCAGGTGTAGAAGGCTAAAGATTAGACCGTAAGACCAACATTTTGACAGGATTGTCTACTGATGTATGCGCCATCTAGCGGAATAGACGGTGACGCGTCAAGGTCCTCATTGACTACATGTACGAAGGTATATTGCGGGATACCTAGTTTCGCCTTCAATCTTCTTGGGTTTTACAGCGAAGCGAATCCTATCCTGAAAAAAATCTACTTCGAGAGAACTAAATCCGGATATCCAATAGATGGAAAAGATAGGAAAAAAACGTATCTATTCGAAACAAAAAATGTGTATGCCTTAAATTTTGGAAGCCTAATTCTTCTTCTGACGGTGGGGATTCCGCAGGAAAGAATGGGATTTCTAAATCTTCTCATCGAATTGGTTTCCATTCGTTGACAACCGATGAGAACCACTAAGAGAAACATTGACCAAGAAAACATGTCGCCACGAAGATCTGAACACATTTTTCCTCTTATGGGTCAATACAAGAAACGGTTAGTACTTTATACGTTAACTATTTTATTTGACGCACGAGCTTTCGCTACTAGTGAATAGTGTAGCTTCATCAGGTGAATCAATATTGACGTAAAGCCTAGCCTACATCGACACTGCGATTGGAGAAAACTAGTTGCCGGGCAGTTTTCGGCGATTGAGAGCAACTGGCTGGATGCAATCAGTTGCTCGAACGTGTCGATGTGAGCTAGCTTACGACTGGTTAGCGTCCATCTATCTCCAGTTCCAGCCAGTTGCCCATGTTCTACTTTTGAGCAACTAGTTGTACTCGGTTACTGTCATATCCGTCAAAAAAAGTCAAAAAGGAAAAAATGTTGACTACCGCATTAGCGGCAAGTGCGGTAGGCTAAATCCGCCACTGATAATAGATTCACCTGATGAAGCTACTTTAAACTAGTAGCGAAAGCTCGTGCGTCTTATAAAATAGTTAACCTATAAAGTACTATTCACCTTGTTGTATTTATTCTGCAGCCGGCTCCTCCGTGAATCTTAATTATTGCTGGGTCCTCCTGGATAAATATAATCAGATATAGGCTAAATCTTTGAACCCCGGAATATGTTTTTTTTTCAGATTCCGCGGTATATTAAGCGTCGTCTCCTAATGAGAAATTCCATATTTCCCTCTTAGAAAAGGAAAGACAGAAAAGTTCAGTCGACCTACCTAAGAAATCTGGTCATTGGAATGATGAAACTCTTTATTGTAACACGGGACTATAGTCGATCATAATACACATGTTATTATGATTCAATTATAATATGATGCATTATTACTCTGAGTGTTTAAAAGAACTCATACAAAACCCTGTTAATTTTTCTATCGTGATGTAATTTTGAAATGCACAAAAAAAACTAATTGATTCATTCAGGTATGTTTCACCAGGATGTTCAATTGTCGTAATAAATGAATTGAAATGGTTGTTTATAGGGTTGGGGTTATAACCCACTCATCAATAGAACTGTTGAACAGATGCACGCAGTGGTCTAGTGTGTATCTGTATCGAGGCAGCGTCAAAATGTAAATCTATCGAGGAATCGGCAAAATGACAATAAACAAAAGGAGTCGGGTAAGCGAAACATGAATATCAAGTATGAATGTCGGTTGCTGTAGTAAGCCATGACTACGTATGAAACCGGACGAATGATTTACATTGAAATAAGAGTATGTATTTAAAAAGAGAAATATAAGAAAACTGAGGCGAATTTATCGTGTCATATCAGATTTGATTTTCCTAATCATAATTTGCTAGTCACGTGTAATCTAATCAAATAAGATTTGCACAACAGCATGAATTTGACGCCTTGTTCCAAACAACAGCTGACAAGAAAATACTGTCGCACTTTTTAAAATATTATTTCCTATCAATGAGTTTCAGGTGTCTCTTTCAGTTTTGACATTTATATCAGTTTTTCGAAAAAAAAAATCGTGAGTCTAACATTTTCAAATCGTATCAAATCACCTCCGGGGGTGATTAGATGATTTGACAAATCGATTTGAATTTGATGCCGTGTTAAATTCAAAAATTAGACCAAATCAAATTTGATTTGGCGTGATAAATTCGCCTCTAATTTGAAAGTCTTTTTGACGGAAGTTTATTCCTTCGATTCATTATTTTGCCTTAGTTTCTAATAAAGAAACGGTTGTTCTCGAATTTAGTGTTCATTTGAAGCTTTATTTTCAAACCAGTTCAATGAACAGTTATAAAACTAGCTGTTGTTTTTGTTTATCCAGGTTATTGGTATTTCGGTAGTGTTGATATCGGTCATATTCTATTTAGCTGATCACACTGTTATCGGTGCGTATTAAACCATGAAAACTGGAATTAACGATACAAGATTTGTTGTATGTTCATTACCTATCAGTGAGCTACTCAGAAATGTCCATGTTCATTCCATCTAGTAATTACGGTTTTTTAATCATCTCACTGATTTGTAAACGTAAGGCCTTTGTGATCTAGTTTTAAAAACTGCTCTCGCGGTCATTTTTCGTCTCACTGTAGTTCGTATTCACTCAGAGTAGTTATGATCATGCTAGTCTTTGCCCGTGGTTCCGACGAAAAGAACACGTCGATTAAGTTTAAATCAACTACCAATATATAGCTGTCTATTCTGTCTTGTTTAGGACAGCAGAAGAACTGTATAAACGCAGCAGATACGACAATCAAGACCGTAACACCGGCAAATGTAAAAGTTGGTGGCATCGCTGTCGTACAATGTCAGGTTTCGCCTCCCAGTAAGGACTTCTGCGGTCACAGAATAGACATGTATCGCCCTTATCCGGGACGGTTTGCGTTTGATAAAACAAACTGTCCTCGGGGAACTCCCGCATCCCGGTTCACAGCACAATGTAACGTCACAGCTGGACGTTATGGTATACGTATCACTAATGTACAGATGTATGATGCTGGAAGATGGTCATGTAACTATATGAACTCTTTCCCAAATAATGGAACAGTACTTGCTGTAGAAGGTGAGAATGAAAAGCAATTGAATAAAACTAAAATGTTTCCAAAAACGATTGAGTTGTCCGGGAGAATGTTGCTATTGTTGTCGTTATAATCATGTTTACGACTCTCATGACAGTTCTTCAACATTTATTCATGACTATGCTAATTGTTGCCAGTTGTTCTGACTAAGCGAAAATCGTGAAATCTAAATTAACAACAAAATATGGGATAATGCATGATTGTTTATTGTGTAATGTTTAGGACAGCAGCAGAACTGTATAGACGCAGCGGATACGACACTCGCGACAGTTGTAACACCGGCAGTCGTAAAGCTAGGTGGCACCACTATCGTACAATGTCAAGTTTCACCACTCGGTAAAAATTTCTGCGGTCACAGAATAGACATGTTTGGTCCATTTCCGGTACGGTTTTGCGTTTGATACGACAAACTGTCCTCGGGGAACTCCCAGGGAATCCCGGTACACTGGAGAATGTGACGTCGCAGCTGGACGTTATGGTTTACGTATCAATGATGTACAGATGTCTGATGCTGGAACGTGGCGATGTGACTACATGAACTCTTTCCGAAATAGCAGTGCAGCAATTACTGTAGAAGGTGAGAATGAAAAGTGGTGTCAATCTATCAGGACAGTCTGATAATTTGCTCAACTTCACAAGAATCAGTATATATATATATATAATAATATATAATGTTTCATTTACGAATTAAATTACAATATAAAGTAAAAGAAAATTCGTATGTAGAACTAAATTTCGAATTTTCAAAATATGTGCACAAGGCTAGAACTGTGGCGTTCAAAATGATCACGGAAACATGCTTCATAATCAACGTTAATCACCACTAGTTATTCAAACGTAATTTAACAACAATTTTTCCACGTATTTCATTCCTCGATTGCAAAAGATGTACCGACGGTGTCCGCGCAAGTCGAATCCGCAGCAGCAAACTTAGGAGAAACCGCTAAATTCACGATAAACTACGACGCGAATCGATCGGATGGGATAACAATTAGTTATGTTAAGAATGAAACGAACGGAACAACATCCACGTTCAGATTGACTGATGTTGCTAGTGAAACTCAATTGAACGCCACTATTCGATCAGTTCAGGCGTCTGACTACGGAACTCTGGTCTTGTCAAATATGTTTTAAAAAATAGGTTAACTGATTGTGGCTAATTCGGGGTTCACGAAAGGAATAAAAGAATAACTTAAAAACTTAAAGATTTAGTAGTTCAACTGTATGGAAAGAATACTCGTACAGAAATACACCTGAAAAACTGACTCGATTTACTTACATAATGAAAGTGCAAATACTTGTTGAGCATTATTAAACTCGGTTTTGTTAAATCGTTGATTTTTGTAAACTTATGACGCCAATAAACACGACTGAATGCATGTGAAAATTTCTGTTCTTAATATCTATTTTTTCAAATGTTTTTTTTTTCTCTAATGACACGCAATAACAGCGACTCAAAAACCCATAATTAACCGGATTGAACATCACAATCGATGATACGTCGACCAACGCAGACAATGAGGCCTGTGGCAGTCGAGGATTCCGCTTGTGGCAAGCGAGGATCCACCGGATTCAGCAGTAGTCTACTTTCAGAAACGACGCTCGAATTTCTCCAAAATCTATCTTTATCTTCTCAACTTATACGAATGGTAGATAAAAGCCGCACTATATATATGAAAAATGAAACATCAATCTTAGTTGACAGTAGCGGAGCTGTCCGGATCACCAGATGCCAAAAAGAAAAGAACGATAAACTCCGGTATCAAATCAAGCATATCCTTTATTCCACGGTTATCAACAAATAAATTCCAGCAATATTCGTTCACAAAATATATCGCGCGCACACTGAGAGTTCGGCAGGAATATAAACTACGGGCAAACGAATAAAGATGAAATATGCGGGAAGAGAAAAGAACCTGAAATATAAGTAAAAATGTAAGATTAGTGTACCGCTGGTAAAACCGGTAGGGGCAATGTTCCAGAAACGCCAGAATTAATGTAATTGACTGACACCACCGTAAAATACAAATAATCAATAATAATTAATATCCCCTTAATCAAAGTAAACCCACCATAGCGAAATTGATATAAAAGTTAAAAAAAGCGATGGGAAGAGACTCGGTTCCCACGCGTCTGCTTCTAGATAGTTCTCATAACGATGTGCCGAATAAGACAACTCATCCCGGAAGGGATATTTTCTCAATTGCTAGGACCCCCACACCTCCACGAGTCTTACCACGAACCTGCGATCCTAGTCACGTAGGCAAGTTGCACCGGTAAACCAGGATGGGCAGCAATCAGGACATTGGGGTACGATAACCACACTCAAACGTGGTGAACTTTTATCTTTTTAATCTGGACATTGTTTGTTTTAACCATTGTATATATCAGGAAGATTTGCTATGACTGCAATGGGTATCCCCTGGATGTGATAACTGAATATATTGACGCCACAAGTACAAGTTCTGAATGAGGTTTTATAAACTGTATCGATGCAGGGTCAAAATATAAATCTACCGAAGAAATGGCAATAAACAAAAGGAGTCGGGTAAGAGAAACGTGAAGATCAGGGTCAGGGTGCTCAATTTACAACAAATGAGACTATATTCAAAAATAGAAAACCAACTTGACAGTTTAGTGATAGAAGTTCATTTTTTCGATCAAGTAATTTTTTGGCCTTAGTTTCTAATAAAGAAACGGTTGTTCGAATTTTAGAGTGATCAAGCTTTATTTTCAAACCAGTTCAATGAACAGCAATAAAACTAGGTGTTGTTTTTGTTTATCCAGGTTATTGGTATTTCGGTAGTGTTGATATCGGTCATATTCTATTTAGCTGATCACACTGTTATCGGTGCGTATTAAATCATGTAAACTGGAATTAAAAAAACAAGATTTGTTGTATGTTCATTACTCTTCATCAACAATGAGCTACTCAAAAATGTCCATGTTCAATCCACCTAGTAAACGCGGTTTTCGATCATCTCAATGATTTGTTAACGTAAGGCCTTTGTGATCTGGGATAAAATTGTTCTCATATCGCGTTCACTTTTCGTCCGTCCAATCGTTCCGTTCGTCTTTCCGTAAACGGAATCCAGTATTTTTCTCGAAATTTCTACCCTAGTCACAGTCATCTACGGCCCAAAAACTGGCCCTGTTAGAACTAAGATGGCCGACTGGCGGCCATTGTTGCTCGCCGAAATCAGTACTTTTTACACATTTTTGAAGTTTTCAACGGGAACTTTGAATTGTTTTAAATTTTCTTGATCTTTGATATATATTTGTATGCCCAAGGGCCCATCAGCATAAGATGAAATTGAATCGATCGTACCCAGGACGGCTGTGCTGTGACCGTTTTGTGCCCAAAATTTCGTGTTAGGCATGAATTGCGAGACCTGTAGCTTCCTACTGGTTTGCAATTTTTCACCAAATTCATTTCATCTTAAATTTCAAAACGATGAGTCAGTTTTATATTGATCATATATCTAATAGCTCTGGCCGGGTGGTGAAATGGGTAGAAAAATAACGAGCCCAAAGAAGAAAGACTATGTAATAAATGTAACGCAAGACGCCTTGGTGATGAACGACATTTTCTCCTGACATCAGGGGCAGATCCAGGATTCTAGGAAAGAGGGGGCACCCATCTCAATAATATCCTCACCTGCGGAAGCGCGAAGCGCGCTCGGCTCCGTTACAAGCGCAGGAACGAACAGGGAGGGCCAAATTCGGTTTTCGTACCTAGTCGACTAGTGGTCGGAACTAATAACCGAATGCGCTTGATTTTCGAACTAGTTCCGGAATATAGTTCTGACTAACTGACATTCGGTTTCGTTTAGTTCGACTATAGTCGACTAACTCAGATAACCGAAGGTGGTCGAGAGAGCGCGACGGGGATTCGCCGCAGGTTGGAACTTTTCGAAATTTCTGCTTCTCAGACTCATTCTGAGACAATCTGAAGACCCAAAATTCAAATAATATGTCTTAATTTAAACTTGACCGTTGACCGTTTTCTCTTTTAAATCATTCATATAAGTGATAAACGCCGGCGCCCCCTCCCCATGGATCTGTCACTGGGAATGCAACTTTCTAACGACCAATAGAAACCAACTGATTCCCTCTATATTTAGGAAAATCCGAACAAACTTTTTAGTGTAAAACAGAAAAAGAACACTAATTTGAATTCTGTGCCCGCGTCTAGTGGAAAACCTGTGTAAACCGTGTCCCTAATGCAGCCGTCAATGAAATGGATTTAACCCCCAGCTCATCCACTCGACGATCTTTCGACCGATTCGATGTCTATTCGATGTGCTGGCAGCATGAAAATATGTGAAAATCGATTTTCTTGCGAATGCGCAGGAAAGGAATTTTATCTTCTTTCGAATGGACGGTGGTTTCGTATAACTGAAATTCGAAACACAGTCGAATCCCAGACGGAAGAAAACTCCTTTTGTGAAACTCCGAATGCGAACACAAAATTATAGCACGTGCATCACAAACGGCCGTGTTCCAGACGTTCGGGCGGGCCATGTTTTAGTGGCTATGCTGCAGCCGTGTCTAAGATGATACTCAATGTTTGTACAAATGAATTACTTAAACATTGAATACCGGTATTCAATATGGTAGACTCAGAGTTTACCGGTTTAAAAAGCGTGTGAAAATCAATGTAGCAAAACATCAATGTAGCGAAAAACATTTCGTTCAAAGGAAAAAAACATTTATTTCTCACCATGACACCCATCCGGGGCTCCGTATTACGATGAAATGAAATGAATGAAATTTAAATTAACTACAAAATATAGGATAATGCATGTCGTTTATTCTGTTATTTTAATGTTTAGGACAGCAGCAGAACTGTATAGACGCAGCAGATACGACAATCACGACAGTTGTAACACCGGCAGTTGTAAAACTAGGTGGCACTACTGTCGTACAATGCCAGGTATCACCTCCCAGTAGAAAATTCTGCGGTCTCAGAATAGCATTGAGTAGCCCTTCAGTGCAGTTCGCGTTTGAAAAGACAAACTGTCCTCGTGGAGCTATCACAAATCCAAGATACACTGGACAATGTGACGTCAAAGCTGGGCGTTATAGTATGCGAATCACTAATGTACAGATGTCTGATGCTGGAAGATGGTCATGTAACTATATGAACTCTTTCCCAAATAGTGGAGGAGTACTTGCTGTAGAAGGTGAGAATGAAAAGCAATTGAGTAAAACTAAAATGTTTCCAAAAACGATTGAGTTGTCCGGGAGAATGTTGCTATTGTTGTCGTTATAATTATGTTTACGACTCTCATGACAGTTCTTCAACATATATTCATGATTATGCTAATTGTTGCCAGTGTTGTTCCCATATCTGATCTGAGTCTTTTTTAAATACTGTTTTGTCTACTAAAGAAAATTGTGTTATTTCTTACAGCACTTCCGAGTGGACCGGTTCTAACATCTGAACCAACCACCGCCATTAACAACATCGTTACAGTACAGGAGAATTCACCGTTAACAATCACATGTGACGGTTCACAGTCTGGAGCTAAAGGACTGACGTATAAATGGAATGGTGTCAATCTATCAGGACAGTCTAATAATAAACTCAGTTTTACAGAAGTCAGGAGAACTGATTTAGGTGTTTATACGTGTACAGTGTCGAATACAGCAGGAACAGTTGCTGGTAGTATTATTATCAATGTCCTATGTAAGTAAATTAACATATTGATACAACCTATACAAAAAAAAACTTTTCGATATGGCTCCGGCATCCAGTTCTTCAGTCGTGGTTTAATTGAAATGATTTTAGATATTTCTGTAACTCTCGATCCGACCTTAGGCAAGACGGATTCAAACATAAAAGGTATGCCCACTATTTCATCCTTGTGCATTTGACTTAAAGTTGATCAGATTCAGAATTTCGGGTTTCTAGCTAATTTGAGCTTCTTTCACTTCCATTTATTTTGGCTAATTCTTTTTGAGGTGATTGCTCTGAACCGGCTGCCCTGCCTAGGCGTAGGCTTTATTCAAAGTATAAAGACAGCCTGGACGTTTGTATGTTCCAGATGAATAGTAATTATCACTTCGCGCATTAGGCATAAGTTACGAAATATCTCAACGCTCGTAGACATAACTTACGAACCAAAAAGTAATTGAACGAGCAAATCATCCAGAAATACAATAAATGCATATGTGTTTTTCAAATTTTAAGACCTTAGGTTTTTATATCTATCAATATGTTCAAAACTTCACAAAACATTTTCAATCAGTGTAAATAGCTTCCTTTTAATTTATGTCAATGTTAAATGAAAGTATAAAGTTCCATCAAAAGTACATCCCTGTTAAGCCTGGTGCCGCCTGATTTGCCCTAGCACAATTCAAGAAGAAAGCCCTTATGCTGTACGTGCCGCCCGTACGGAACGGGGTCAAAACGTCGCACGGTGGGGGAGGTATGTGACAGTAGTATGCGTGTGTATATGGGGGCGGGCGAGGGGTTGCGGCTTTATGTGTTTTACATTCCTTTACCGTAGAACCATATTCAGCGTCTTAATTTGTTTCCATCGACAGATTCTACTACCATTAATTGGGGACCGTTGACTCGTGGCCCACCGGGAGGTATCGTGGTTTCACTTGTTATCATCACAATTATCGTTGTTAATGTCGTAATTCTATTTGTGAAAATACGCGAAAAAAATTCGAAAAGGTAGGACACAAAATCTCACCAATATATTTCAGAAAGTTACGTCCTGTATTATACCGACCTTTATCCGATATATTTTATTCGGATCTGATAATTTTTCCAGTTCCGCTGCTACAAAGACAAACATTAGAAGCAAGAGTGAGGCAACGACAAGAGGTATATTTATATTTATATACATAGTTCCCTACTCCGTACCTCCACTCAGAATCTAGTGTCAACTCGGAATATGACACTTATGGATGTACAATTTCTAAGTGAGTGATAACATGTAAAATCAGGTGCCTGGTTAAATTTGACTTGAGATTAATTCATTTTCACTGTTTCAACTCAGATTGAGTCAGATTTCAACCGAGAATGAATTTGTATTCAGGTCTATGCAAATAAAAAAGTGGACTTACTTTAGGCCAATGTCATTAGATTTAGTATTTTGAACATGCGATGACAAATCCAAAAAACAGAATATTCCAAGGATCACCGAAAATAGGATCACCATTTTGCATTTTTAAATATAATCTATTTGATAACGAAATTTTGCAAGATTTCATATATCAATATACTATTAGGTGCATCATCTTAACTTCAAAGTCGAATATATTCTGTTTACTCTTGATTTTCAGCTCGAAAAGATGAAGCCGAAATGTCTACGAGAAAACAACGATCTTCCGCTAAAACGAAAGAACCGATTTACGGAAATCGCGAGGTGCGAAATATTCAACTGCATCATTAATTTTATGCAGTTTAACAAATCAGTTAAAGCAGTTTAACAAATTACAGTTTTCGAGTTCATCGAAATCTGGGGTGGATGCTTACGGCAAAAAGTGTACATCTCTTCTTAGTAACGCCACACTTTTTTTTCAATCGAATTTTATGCCTACCGGGGATCAAATCTATATAATGAAAAACAGTTAAGCGTCTCAGTAGAGATAACAGATGTTATTGTAACCATATGTCATCATTTGGGACTGAGAGCGCCCAGTTCAGAGATAATCGAAGTATCCAAGATGACTTGAAGAATACTGTCCTGCGTCGCCAAATCTACTGATTTTCTTTTTCACGATCAATGGACATTTATCTATTATTTTACAGATGGACAACGTCGCCAGAAACGCGTCTGCGTTCAGAGACCTTGGCGAGGAATATGAGGAAATCTAGCACAAACTATTTTTCGAGTCCAAATTTGTATTTGCAAATCAATTTACTATAAGTTTAAAAATCCTTTGGATTATTTGTAAGCACCATGATCATTCCAACTTTCTCGGCGAATCTGACTGTAAAAAGTCTTCGTTGCGTAGTAATAACGTTTGGCTGTGAGCCTAAAACATGTTCTAGGCAGCATATTATACAGATCGCTGATTTCTTTTAGAATCTGCACATTTTTAGCTGCAATAATGATATAATAATGTAGTTCATAACCTATCCAAGACTTAATTTTCAATCGATTCAAGCACCTTTATTCTAACCCTAACATCAATCTATTTTAAAAAATTTCACTTGTATTGCTATATAACCTCGAACATTCGTTTAGTATTTTATAAATCATAGTATAGGTGGAACTCATTTATAAGTTAGTGCTCTATTCAGTAACAAACATTTCTCGGGGAAGTTTTCATCAGCATCAGGCTCAGAAGGTCTTGTTAAATATGTTTTAAAAAATAGGTTAACTGATTGTGGGTTAATCCGGGGTTCACGAAAGGAATAAAAGAATAACTTGAAAACTGAAAGATTTAGTAGTTCAACTGTATGGAAAGAATACTCGTACAGAAATACACCTGAAAAACTGACTCGATTTACTTACATAATGAAAGTGCAAATACTTTTTGAGCATTATTAAACTTGGTTTTGTTAAATCGTTGATTTTTGTAAACTTATGACGCCAATAAACACGACTGAATGCATGTGAAAATTTCTGTTCTTAATATCTATTTTTTCAAATGTTTTTTTTTTTCTCTAATGACACGCAATAACACTGACTCAAAAACCCATAATTAATCGGATTGAACATCACAATCGATGATACGTCGACCGACGCAGACAATGAGGCCTGTGGCAGTCGAGGATTCCGCTTGTGGCAAGCGAGGATCCACCGGATTCAGCAGTAGTCTACTTTCAGAAACGACGCTCGAATTTCTCTAAAATCTATCTTTATCTTCTCAACTTATACGAATGGTAGATAAAAGCCGCACTATATATATGAAAAATGAAACATCAATCTTAGTTGACAGTAGCGGAGCTGTCCGGATCACCAGATGCCAAACAGAAAAGAACGATAAACTCCGGTATCAAATCAAGCATATCCTTTATTCCACGGTTATCAACAAATAAATTCCAGCAATATTCGTTCACAAAATATATCGCGTGCACACTGAGAGTTCGGCAGGAATATAAACTACGGGCAAACGAATAAAGATGAAATATGCGGGAAGAGAAAAGAACCTGAAATATAAGTAAAAATGTGAGATTAGTGTACCGCTGGTAAAACCGGTAGAGGCAATGTTCCAGAAACGCCAGAATTAATGTAATTGACTGACACCACCGTAAAATACAAATAATCAATAATAATTAATATCCCCTTAATCAAAGTAAACCCACCATAGCGAAATTGATATAAAAGTTAAAAAAAGCGATGGGAAGAGACTCGGTTCCCACGCGTCTGCTTCTAGATAGTTCTCATAACGATGTGCCGAATAAGACAACTCATCCCGGAAGGGATGTTTTCTCAATTGCTAGGACCCCCACACCTCCACGAGTCTTACCACGAACCTGCGATCCTAGTCACGTAGGCAAGTTGCACCGGTAAACCAGGATGGGCAGCAATCAGGACATTGGGGTACGATAACCACACTCAAACGTGGTGAACTTTTATCTTTTTAATCTGGACATTGTTTGTTTTAACCATTGTATATATCAGGAAGATTTGCTATGACTGCAATGGGTATCCCCTGGATGTGATAACTGAATATATTGACGCCACAAGTACAAGTTCTGAAAGAGGTTTTATAAACTGTATCGATGCAGGGTCAAAATATAAATCTACCGAAGAAATGGCAATAAACAAAAGGAGTCGGGTAAGAGAAACATGAAGATCAGGGTCAGGCTGCTCAATTTACAACAAATGAGACTATATTCAAAAATAGAAAACCAACTTGACAGTTTAGTGATAGAAGTTCATTTTTTCGATCAAGTAATTTTTTTGCCTCAGTTTCTAATAAAGAAGCTGTTGTTCGAATTTTAGAGTGATCAAGCTTTATTTTCAAACCAGTTCAATGAACAGTAATAAAACTAGGTGTTGTTTTTGTTGATCCAGGTTATTGGTATTTCGGTAGTGTTGATATCGGTTCTATTCTATTTAGCTGATCACACTGTTATCGGTGCGTATTAAATCATGTAAACTGGAATTAAATAAACAAGATTTGTTGTATGTTCATTACTCTTCATCAACAGTGAGCTACTCAAAAATGTCCATGTTCAATCCATCTAGTAAACGCGGTTTTCGATCATCTCAATGATTTGTTAACGTAAGGCCTTAATGATCTGGGATAAAATTGTTCTCATATCGCGTTCACTTTTCGTCCGTCCAATCGTTCCGTTCGTCTTTCCGCAAACGGAATCCAGTATTTTTCTGGAAATTTCTACCCTAGTCACAGTCATCTACGGCCCAAAAACTGGCCCTGTTAGAACTAAGATGGCCGACTGGTGGCCATTGTTGCTCGCCGAAATCAGCACTTTTTACACACTTTTGAAGTTTTCAACGGGAACTTTGAATTGTTTTAAATTTTCTTGATCTTTCATATATATTTGTATGCCCAAGGGCCCATCAGCATAAGATGAAATTGAATCGATCGTACCCAGGACGGCTGTGCTGTGACCGTTTTGTGCCCAAAATTTCGTGTTAGGCATGAATTGCGAGACCTGTAGCTTCCTACTGGTTTGCCATTTTTCACCAAATTCATTTCATCTTAAATTTCAAAACGATGAGTCAGTTTTATATTGATCATATATCTAATAGCTCTGGCCGGGTGGAGAAATGGGTAGAAAAATAACGAGCCCAAAGAAGAAAGACTATGTAATAAATGTAACGCAAGACGCCTTGGTGATGAACGACATTTTCTCCTGACATCAGGGGCAGATCCAGGATTCTAGGAAAGAGGGGGCGCCCATCTCAATAATATCCTCACCTGCGGAAGCGCGAAGCGCGCTCGGCTCCGTTACAAGCGCAGGAACGAACAGGGAGGGCCAAATTCGGTTTTCGTACCTAGTCGACTAGTGGTCGGAACTAATAACCGAATGCGCTTGATTTTCGAACTAGTTCCGGAATATAGTTCTGACTAACTGACATTCGGTTTCGTTTAGTTCGACTATAGTCGACTAATTCAGATAACCGAAGGTGGTCGAGAGAGCGCGACGGGGATTCGCCGCAGGTTGGAACTTTTCGAAATTTCTGCTTCTCAGACTCATTCTGAGACAATCTGAAGACCCAAAATTCAAATAATATGTCTTAATTTAAACTTGACCGTTGACCGTTTTCTCTTTTAAATCATTCATATAAGTGATAAACGCCGGCGCCCCCTCCCCATGGATCTGTCACTGGGAATGCAACTTTCTAACGACCAATAGAAACCAACTGATTCCCTCTATATTTAGGAAAATCCGAACAAACTTTTTAGTGTAAAACAGAAAAAGAACACTAATTTGAATTCTGTGCCCGCGTCTAGTGGAAAACCCGTGTAAGCCGTGTCCCTAATGCAGCCGTCAATGAAATGGATTTAACCCCCAGCTCATCCACTCGACGATCTTTCGACCGATTCGATGTCTATTCGATGTGCTGGCAGCATGAAAATATGTGAAAATCGATTTTCTTGCGAATGCGCAGGAAAGGAATTTTATCTTCTTTCGAATGGACGGTGGTTTCGTATAACTGAAATTCGAAACACAGTCGAATCCCAGACGGAAGAAAACTCCTTTTGTAAAACTCGAATGCGAACACAAAATTATAGCACGTGCATCACAAACGGCCGTGTTCCAGACGTTCGGGCGGGCCATGTTTTAGTGGCTATGCTGCAGCCGTGTCTAAGACGATACTCAATGTTTGTACAAATGAATTACTTAAACATTGAATACCGGTATTCAATATGGTAGACTCAGAGTTTACCGGTTTAAAAAGCGTGTGAAAATCAATGTAGCAAAACATCAATGTAGCGAAAAACATTTTGTTCAAAGGAAAAAAACATTTATTTCTCACCATGACACCCATCCGGGGCTCCGTATTACGATGAAATGAAATGAATGAAATTTAAATTAACTACAAAATATAGGATAATGCATGTCGTTTATTCTGTTATTTTAATGTTTAGGACAGCAGCAGAACTGTATAGACGCAGCAGATACGACAATCACGACAGTTGTAACACCGGCAGTTGTAAAACTAGGTGGCACTACTGTCGTACAATGCCAGGTATCACCTCCCAGTAGAAAATTCTGCGGTCTCAGAATAGCATTGAGTAGCCCTTCAGTGCAGTTCGCGTTTGAAAAGACAAACTGTCCTCGTGGAGCTATCACAAATCCAAGATACACTGGACAATGTGACGTCAAAGCTGGGCGTTATAGTATGCGAATCACTAATGTACAGATGTCTGATGCTGGAAGATGGTCATGTAACTATATGAACTCTTTCCCAAATAGTGGAGCAGTACTTGCTGTAGAAGGTGAGAATGAAAAGCAATTGAGTAAAACTAAAATGTTTCCAAAAACGATTGAGTTGTCCGGGAGAATGTTGCTAATTGTTGTCGTTATAATTATGTTTACGACTCTCATGACAGTTCTTCAACATATATTCATGATTATGCTAATTGTTGCCAGTGTTGTTCTGACTATGAGATTGATACCGGTTACCCATATCTGATCTGAGTCTTTTTTAAATACTGTTTTGTCTACTAAAGAAAATTGTGTTATTTCTAACAGCACTTCCGAGTGGACCGGTTCTAACATCTGAACCAACCACCGCCATTAACAACATCGTTACAGTACAGGAGAATTCACCGTTAACAATCACATGTAACGGTTCACAGTCTGGAGCTAAAGGACTGACGTATAAATGGAATGGTGTCAATCTATCAGGACAGTCTAATAATAAACTCAGTTTTACAGAAGTCAGGAGAACTGATTTAGGTGTTTATACGTGTACAGTGTCGAATACAGCAGGAACAGTTGCTGGTAGTATTATTATCAATGTCCTATGTAAGTAAATTAACATATTGATACAACCTATACAAAAAAAAACTTTTCGATATGGCTCCGGCATCCAGTTCTTCAGTCGTGGTTTAATTGAAATGATTTTAGATATTTCTGTAACTCTCGATCCGACCTTAGGCAAGACGGATTCAAACATAAAAGGTATGCCCACTATTTCATCCTTGTGCATTTGACTTATAGTTGATCAGATTCAGAATTTCGGGTTTCTAGCTAATTTGAGCTTCTTTCACTTCCATTTATTTTGGCTAATTCTTTTTGAGGTGATTGCTCTGAACCGGCTGCCCTGCCTAGGCGTAGGCTTTATTCAAAGTATAAAGACAGCCTGGACGTTTGTATGTTCCAGATGAATAGTAATTATCACTTCGCGCATTAGGCATAAGTTACGAAATATCTCAACGCTCGTAGACATAACTTACGAACCAAAAAGTAATTGAACGAGCAAATCATCCAGAAATACAATAAATGCATATGTGTTTTTCAAATTTTAAGACCTTAGGTTTTTATATCTATCAATATGTTCAAAACTTCACAAAACATTTTCAATCAGTGTAAATAGCTTCCTTTTAATTTATGTCAATGTTAAATGAAAGTATAAAGTTCCATCAAAAGTACATCCCTGTTAAGCCTGGTGCCGCCTGATTTGCCCCAGCACGATTCAAGAAGAAAGCCCTTATGCTGTACGTGCCGCCCGTACGGAACGGGGTCAGAACGTCGCACGGTGGGGGAGGTATGTGACAGTAGTATGCGTGTGTATATGGGGGCGGGCGAGGGGTTGCGGCTTTATGTGTTTTACATTCCTTTACCGTAGAACCATATTCAGCGTCTTAATTTGTTTCCATCTACAGATTCTACTACCATTAATTGGGGACCGTTGACTCGTGGCCCACCGGGAGGTATCGTGGTTTCACTTGTTATCATCACAATTATCGTTGTTAATGTCGTGATTCTATTTGTGAAAATACGCGAAAAAAATTCGAAAAGGTAGGACACAAAATCTCACCAATATATTTCAGAAAGTTACGTCCTGTATTATACCGACCTTTATCCGATATATTTTATTCGGATCTGATAATTTTTCCAGTTCCGCTGCTACAAAGACAAACATTAGAAGCAAGAGTAAGACAACGACAAGAGGTATATTTATATTTATATTTATAACTCCCTACCTCCTACCTCCACTCAGAATCTAGTGTCAACTCGGAATATGACACTTATGGATGTACAATTTCTAAGTGAGTGATAACATGTAAAATCAGGTGCCTGGTTAAATTTGACTTGAGATTAATTCATTTTCACTGTTTCAACTCAGATTGAGTCAGATTTCAACCGAGAATGAATTTGTATTCAGGTCTATGCAAATAAAAAAGTGGACTTATTTTAGGCCAATGTCATTAGATTTAGTATTTTGAACATGCGATGACAAATCCAAAAAACAGAATATTCCAAGGATCACCGAAAATAGGATCACCATTTTGCATTTTTAAATATAATCTATGTGATAACGAAATTTTGCAAGATTTCATATATCAATATACTATTAGGTGCATCATCTTAACTTCAAAGTCGAATATATTCTGTTTACTCTTGATTTTCAGCTCGAAAAGATGAAGCCGAAATGTCTACGAGAAAACAACGATCTTCCGCTAAAACGAAAGAACCGATTTACGGAAATCGTGAGGTGCGAAATATTCAACTGCATCATTAATTTTATGCAGTTTAACAAATCAGTTAAAGCAGTTTAAAAAATTTCAGTTTTCGAGTTCATCGAAATCTGGGGTGGATGCTTACGGCAAAAAGTGTACATCTCTTCTTAGTAACGCCACACTTATTTTTTCAATCGAATTTTAAGCCTACCGGGGATCAAATCTATATAATGAAAAACAGTTAAGCGTCTCAGTAGAGATAAAAGATGTTATTGTAACCATATGTCATCATTTGGGACTGAGAGCGCCCAGTTCAAAGATAATCGAAGTATCCAAGATGACTTGAAGAATACTGTCCTGCGTCGCCAAATCTATTGATTTTCCATTTCACGACCAAGAGACATCTATTCATTGTTTTACAGATGGACGCTGTCGCCAAAGACGCGTCCGCGTTCAGAGACGTCGGCGAGGAATATGAGGAAATCTAGCACAAACTATTTTCGAGTCCAAATTTGTATTTGCAAATCAATTTACTATAAGTTTTAAAAGTCCTTTGGATTATTTGTAAGCACCATGATCATTCCAACTTTCTCGGCGAATCTGACTGTTAAAAGTCTTTGTTGAGTAGTAATAACGTTTGGCTGTGAGCCTAAAACATGTTCTAGGCAGCATATTATACAGATCGCTGATTTCTTTTAGAATCTGCACATTTTTAGCTGCAATAATGATATAATAATATAGTTCATAACCTATCCAAGACTTTATTTCCAATCGATTCAAGCACCTTTATTCTAACCCTAACATCAATCTATATAAAAAATTTCACTTGTATTGCTATATAACCTCGATTCTATTAACATTTAATAAATCCTAGTATAGGTGGAACTCATTTATAAGTTAGTGCTCTATTCAGTAACAAACATTTCTCGGGGAAGTTTTCATCAGCATCAGGCGCAGAAGGTCTTGTCAAATATGTTTAAAAAAATAGGTTAACTGATTGTGGCTAATTCGGGGTTCACGAAAGGAATAAAAGAATAACTTGAAAACTTAAAGATTTAGTAGTTCAACTGTATGGAAAGAATACTCGTACAGAAATACACCTGAAAAACTAACTCGATTTACTTACATAATGAAAGTGCAAATACTTTTTGAGCATTATTAAACTTGGTTTTGTTAAATCGTTGATTTTTGTAAACTTATGACGCCAATAAACACGACTGAATGCATGTGAAAATTTCTGTTCTTAATATCTATTTTTTCAAATGTTTTTTTTTCTCTAATGACACGCAATAACAGCGACTCAAAAACCCATAATTAACCGGATTGAACATCACAATCGATGATACGTCGACCAACGCAGACAATGAGGCCTGTGGCAGTCGAGGATTCCGCTTGTGGCAAGCGAGGATCCACCGGATTCAGCAGTAGTCTACTTTCAGAAACGACGCTCGAATTTCTCCAAAATCTATCTTTATCTCCTCAACTTATACGAATGGTAGATAAAAATCGCGCTATATAAAAATCAATCTATCTGAGTTTATCACGAGACTTGATTAGCTCTATTTCTGATGCGGGAGGTTAAAAAAGAGTACTCTACGTTCGACTGTGGCAATCGAGGATTCTACTTGTGGCAAGCGAGGATCCACCAGGTTTGCTAGTGTGCACTCAGACAACAACTCCCCAATTCCTTCTCTGATTCAATTAAAGTCTATCCATAATTTCTCAAATTCTTTGAATGGTGATTAGTAAAATTCACCTTATGAACCTAAAGACCGTCTGAGGAGTGATATTGCCTAATTTCTGATGAGGGAGGCTAGCAATCTAGATGAAAGTCATATAGTGGGCTAGCTGGTGGCACGGAGTCCTCATTAGACTGCAAGCACTAAAATCCATCCGAGTTGTCGTATTGATGCGCACGCCATCTAGCCGGATATCTAGCGGCACGACACCGTCCTCATCGAATGAGGAACGATCAACCGAATTTGTGTAAACGGCGCATCGACAGGCTCGCGCAGTGTCGACAGTTCTAGCCTTATATGTAAAAACATGAAACGAAAGGGAAACAATAAAACTAACTAGAAGATCATTAACGCCTTGAAAACTAATAAAGATATTGCTTAGTATTGTCGACAATGAGTGACATACAGGTTTTTCCAGTCCTCAATGATGTACTTTTATCAGCAAGTAAATTCTGGACGTATCGGCCCCACCGCTGCTTCGCGTAAATCCCGCGCGGTGGCGCCACCGCGCGGGATTTACGCGAAGCAGCAGAACACAAACACGGCCACTCTCTCAATTTTCAATGATAGAAATCGTGTGTGCATTTCAATTATTTCGGCTTTTAAGGTTTTAAGGCACAATATCAGTTGATGATGTGATATGGCGATGTTAATTAATGATAATTCCGCAGTGAAGCTAGTCACGAACGGTGCCGATTGAGTGTATAGCTGCCAAAAACACTGAAATGTGCGTAGTTGCGTAACTATTTGCAGTGAATTGCAGACGAAACATGAAGCCTTAACGGCCGTTTGAAAAAAAATTATACCAATCGCAATTGTAAAATAAAAATGAGATAGAACCTAAGTTAAAATTCTGGCCATTTCTAAAATGTTATTAATTATTATTACTAATTTTTAGTCAGTGCGGAACGTTTAGTTTTCCAACAATAATGAGGGGTGGTAGGTAGTCATGCAATTCAAGTCATCATTTATTACACGTTACTACCGTGTTGTTGAAAATCTCGCGAGGCCTGGATCAAACCCCATTGAACAATGTGATCTGTGTGCTGGCCACAAATGCACACAGATCACACTACAATACCCACAGCTTTCATATATCCATCCAAATATTTAGTGGCTTTCTTCCTGGATGTCTATAATGACGTGTAATCCTAATAGTTTAGTTTATCAGTGTCTCCTTGATATGTATAGGGATGACAGCAATAATAACTGTAATTTTATAACGGGCATTAAGACTTTACTCACTCATCTGAATTTGAATAACCTGTTGGGAAATCTAGGTGCCTGTAGCAATCCTGAATATATTTTAAGTAGCATCATATCCAAATTACAAGACAATTTAATTCATTTTTGGAGTGAACAAGCCGCAAGTCAGAGCAAATTATCTAGAATTTTAGTATTAGAAGTGCAAATGCCAAACTCCGTACCTCATCTCACCGACTTATGATATAAAAAGGCAGACACCTGGGATTGAGTAGAGAAAACAGGCTTTGTGATACGTGTAACGGTGTCGAAGATGAGCTGCACTTCAACGTGTAGTAAATTCAACAATCTTAGGAAGAAATTTAATTTGGTAAATGTTGGTGTAAATGATGTAAATGAAATTCTATATATCGCGATATGTCGACATAAATATGGCGACTTGTCGAGTTGGAACGCGACAACTGGAGGCACAATGAAAATGCAGATTGTCGATGATAAAATAATATTGAACAAATTCTGGGGTGCTTTAAAGAATTTACGAATTTTTCTCGCTAAGTCATCTTGCGGACATTATTTAGTTGCTAATTCTATATCAGCTGCAATCATTTTATCAAAATGTATTAATCACATGGTTCTATCTTATCCAATACTAAATTTTGAAAATATTTATACATTTTTGTTCGAACCCTAACCTACCAATTTAGATTGATATTGTATTGCTCTATATAACCTCGACATTGATTGACACCAGGAAGAAAAATTTGCTATGACTCAAATAGATAGCTCAATAAGTTCTAAAAGCTTCCTGATATATTGTATCCAGCAGCATCGAAATGTAAAATCTACCGTAGATATGTCAATAAACAAAAGGAGTCGGGTAAGAGAAGCTTTTTTATCACGTGTATTAATCTGGGCCAGTTACAGTAGTAAATCATGACCGGGACCAGGCGCGGATCCAAAGGGCTCAGCTACCGAAACAATTTTTATTTTTTCTTGAGGAGTTTACTCAAGACAAAGCGGGCGAACGGTACTACATAATCGGTACAATATCATCTTATGTTTGGCCAAACAATATGCCGTATAGGCCCGCTATTATAAGAGATTTTAGTCGGCAGTTTAACATTAACATTTTTATGATCCCCCTCCTGGAAAAAATCCTGGATCCGCGCCTGGGGACTGGTCCTGTAATTTACAAAGAGTATTTTACATAAGTGTATATTTAAAAAGTAAGCTAACATATCATCTTAAGTTAATTGATGATGATGTATTTTTTCGGTCAATCATTCACTTTCTGATAAAGTTGTATCAAGCTCTATTTTCAAACCAGTTCAATGAGCAGTGATTTGCTGTTTTTTTTGTGTTCATCCAGGTTATTGGTATTTCGGTAGTGTTGATATCGGTCATATTCTATTTAGCTGATCACACTGTTATCGGTGCGTATTAAACCATGTAAACTGGAATTAACTATGAAAGATTTGAAATCTACGTTCTTAGTTGATTACTCATCATCAACAATGAGCTACTCAGAAAAGTCGATGTTCATTCTATCTAGTAAACGCAGTTTTTCAATTATTTCACTGACTTTTAAACGTGGGGCCTTTTTGATCTAGGATAAAACTATTTTCATATTGCGTTAACTTTCCGTCCGTTTTCCGTCCGTAGACGCAATCCGGTATATTTTGAAAGTGCATGTTATAGATATATGTTAATATATAAATATAAATATTATATATATATATATATATATATATATATATATACAATTTTCATCCTGGTTGTGTTGAGATAATTTCATGTCCATAAAACAATCGTTTTGAAATTTCGTAGAAATGAGTCATTCTGTTGGCAAACAGTTTAGTTGAAATTACCAAATAAGGTAAAAATCTAGGTATCGTCCTCAACGCGGATGACAAATTGAATTGATATGAATAGGCCCGAACGTTCGAAAGTAAAAACAGAGCTTGGCAGAGTTTGTGGAAGAGCTTCAATAGAGCTTTAACTGGCTTATTAAATGATTATATCTTAATCAAGCTGTTATCATAGTTTACTTTGATTGCATTTTGTGTGTTAAGGGTTGACTGTGAGCATATTATTTTCTTTATTGCATTTCTCTTTTTTTCTTTTCTCTTTTGAGGGACCTGTTTTATACAAACTATTCCTTAGTTTCTACAGGCCCCTCCAGGTCTAATTTACTGTATTTTGTATTATGCTTTGTACACTATGCTGTAAATTATATTTGAAAAATAAAGTGTTCAAATCAAAAAACAGAGCTTTAGCAGAGCTATGAAGAATTTTGAATGTTAGATGAGAGTTCAGAATAAGCTCTCCGGTGGAGAATTTAAATAGATTGTTAGCTCCAGTTGAAAGAAAGATGCTGAAACATTAAGCGATACTGATATATCCTAAATGCTGACTTGTCCTTGGATTGTATACTTTATTGGTTGGATCATTCGTGCATCGAAATGTAGCGATGTTGAAGACGCTTCAGTGTTGAAGACGCTTCTACGGATTGTCTGTATCCTTTTTTGTGCCTGAGGTCTATTTTTGGCCTGAGTTTCGAGACCTGTAGCTTTCTAAGGGTTTGCCATGTTTCATTAAAATTCGCAATGGTTATTATACTTATCAGATATTATCAGACATAAATAGTTTCAACGCGCAAAAACAAATCTCACCGCGTGCAAAAACGCTCAATAAATAATGCGCAAAAACGGTGTAATTTGTGTCGAGGAGCCCAAATCGTCCACCCATAACATTGCGTGAAATCTGAATCGACTAAACTAAATGATTATTTGAGACGATTTGAAAATGACTGCTCCATTTCATTTTGCCTTAATTCAAACAGAGGATTATACATTGACTATTTAGACCTAGTGCTTGCAATTATCAGGAGTCCGACATTGCATAGATCCCCGTCGGATTACAGGGGATGAATGGTATAAATCATGTATGAAATACATGATTATATTTATGTTAACTATCATAAATGATAGTTATCGACACAAAAACGCTAAGGGAACATGAATTGTTATTTTTTCATTGTAGAGTTTAATCTCAACTATTCTATTGGGTCCAGATATTTTAGAAGAACAGTGTTGCCATTGTTTTCATCATAATCATCATGTTTACGACTTTCAGAGCAGTTCATATTCACTCAGATTTATTCATGATTATACAAATCTTTGCCAGTTTTTTCCGACGAAAAGAACACGGTGATTAATCTAAATCAACCACTTACGTAAAATCGTTTCGTGTCTTGTTTAGGACAGCAGCAGAACTGTATAGACGCAGCGAATACGAAACACACGACAGTTATAACACCAGCAGTCGTAAAACTAGGTGGCACCACTGTCGTCCAATGTCAGGTTTCACCACCCGGTAGAAATTTCTGCGGTTTCAGAATAACATTGAGTGGCCCTTCAGTGCAGTTTGCGTTTGATAAAACATACTGTCCTCGGGGAACTATCAGTGAATCCCGGTACACTGGACAATGTGACGTCACAGTTGGACGTTATGGTATACGAATCGAGAGTGTACAGATGACTGATGCTGGAAGATGGCGATGTAACTACATGAGCTCTTACCCAAATAGTAGAACAGTACTTACTGTAATAGGTGAGAATGAAAAGCAATTGAATAAAACTGAAATGTTTCCAAAAACGATTGAGTTGGCTGGGAGAATGTTGCTATTGTTGTCGTTATAATCATGTTTACGACTCTCATGACAGTTCTTCAACATTTATTCATGATTATGCCAATTTAATTTTCTTAATCATTGAATCTTTTTTGAATACCGTATTGTATACTGAAGAAAAATGTGCTATTTCTACTTTCACATTTACACAGTACCACCCAGTGGACCAGTTCTAACATCTCAACCAAACACCGCCATCAACAACATCGTCACCGTACAGGAGAATTCACCATTAACAATCACATGTGACGGTTCACAGTCTGGAGCTACAGGACTGACGTATAAATGGAGTGGTGTCAATCTACCAGGACAGTCTAATAATAGACTCAGTTTTACACGAATCAGTAAAACTGATTCAGGTGTTTATACATGTAAAGCATCGAATACAGCAGGAACAGTTACTGGTAGTATTACTATCAATGTTCTATGTAAGTATCAGTTAATTAGTTAAAAATCTTCATAAGCCTAGTTTAGTTCTAGAACTGTCCAACACACGCGACCCAAGAAACACAGAAGACAAAATTGTGTTTCCAAGCTTTTTCCAACGCCGCGTGTCGTTTACGAGAATAAGCCGTTTTTGATCCATCCAGTTCGATTCTGTGTTTACATGTGTTATGTACGTTGGTCATTGACCATAATGTCATGCGAAATTTTATCTGGGTCCAGTTTCAAACAAGGGCCCACTCTTATACCGACCTATCAACTGCAAAGTTTATGAAATCAAAGAGCCTGGCATGAGACTAAATAGGAAATAAGGTGGAATTTTCTTTCGAACAGCAAAATATAAAGATATGCATGTATAATATGATTGTTCTTGAAGTGGTGCGCTACATGAAATAATAAATCTTTATAATTATTTAAATATACAAGTGATCCAGTGTCTACCCTTTCGTTTGACAAAAGAAAATTCGTATGTAGAACTGAAATTCGAATTTTCAAAATATGTGCGCAAGGCTAGAACTGTGGCGTTCAAAATGATCACGGAAACATGCTTCATAATCAACGTTAATCACCACTAGTTATTCAAACGTAATTTAACAACAATATTCCCACATATATTTCATTCCTCGATTGCAAAAGATGCACCGACGGTCTCCGCGCAAGTCGAATCCGTAGCAGCAAAATTGGGAGAAACCGCTAAATTCACGATAAACTACGACGCGAATCCATCAGATGGGATAACACTTAGTTGTGTTAAGAATGAAACAAACGGAAAAACATCCTCGTTCAGATTGACTGATGTTGCTGGTAAAACTCAATTGAGCGCCACTATTCGATCAGTCCAGGCGTCTGACTACGGAACTCATTCGTGTCAACTCAAAAATTCGATTGGTAGCGCATTTATAGCCCTGCAAGTTAAAGAAGCTGGTAAGTTAATGAATAATTACGTACATTCATTTACCAGTTAACCATATTTGGCATCTTAATTTGCTTCCATCTACAGATGCTACTACCACAGGTTGCGGACTATCGACTCGTGGTCTACTGGGAGGTATCGCGGCCTCACTGGTCGTCATCATCGTTCTCGTTGTTGCTGTCGTGATTCTATTTCTGAAAATACGCAAGAACAATTCGAAAAGGTAGGACAAAAATTTCATCTCACCAATATATTTCAAGAAATATACGCCCTGTATTATACCGACCTTTTCCCGACGTATTTCATTCTGATCTGTTCATTTTTCCAGTTCTGTTGCTACAAAGACAAACATTAGAAGCAAGAGTAAGGCAACGACAAGAGGTATATTTATATTTATGTTTAAATTTATAACTTACTACCCCCTACCTCCCTACCTCCACTCAGAATAGTGTCAACTCGGAATATAAGACTTATGAATTGAGAATTTTTAAATAAGTGATTACATGCAAAACTAGGTTCTTGGTTAAATTTGACTTATTAGTTAGATTAATTTTCACTGTTTGAACCACAAATGTCAAATAGTATCTTTACATGGTATGATACAAAGAACGTGCTGAGAAACCAAGTCACCAGAACATTCCAAGAATCAACGATGATGAAATTTATAATAGATCTATCTTGTATTTCAAATTAGATTATGTAATAAAGAAATTTACAAGGTTTTATATCGATTTTACAATAAAGAGCCATAATGAGGTGCAGTAATCTTACGTTGGATTCGTCAGTTTTTGCGAACTATGTCTAATTCAAGCAATCAGAGACAGTTTGATATACGATAAAGGTGCGTCATCTTTACTTCTAAGTCGAATATATTCTGTTAACTTTTGGTTTTTCAGCTCGAAAAGATGAAGCCGAAATGTCTACGAGAAAACAGCGGTCTTCCGTTAAAACGAATGAACCTATTTACGGAAATCGCGAGGTGCGTTATCCGCCCCGAACACAAATGTCAGTTTTCGAGTTCAACTAAATCTGGGCTGGATGCTTACTGTGTTTAAAGAAATGCTAGATAAGTCTGTATCTCTTCTTAGTTAGGCCACACTTATTTTTTCAATCGAATTTTAGGCCTACCCGGATCAAATCTAATCGTTTAAGCGTCTTAGTAGATATAACAGATTTTATTATAACTCTAATGTCATAATTTGTGCGCATCCACAGTTCAGAGATCATCACCGTATCCACAACTTTCGCAAAAAATACTGTCCTCCATCGTCAAATCTACTGATTTTCTTTTTCACGATCAATGGACATTTATCTATTATTTTACAGATGAACAACGTCGCCAGAAACACGTCCGCGTTCAGAGACGTCGGCGAGGAATATGAGGAAATCTAGCACAAACAATTTTTCGAGTCCAAATTTGTATTTGCAAATCAATTTACTATAAGTTTAAAAAGTCCTTTGGATAATTTGTAAGCATAATGATCATTCCAACTTTCTCGGCGAATCTGACTGTAAAAAGTATTCGTTGCGTAGTAATAACGTTTGGCTGTGAGCCTAAAACATGTTCTAGGCAGCATATTATACAGATCGCTGATTTCTTTTAGAATCTGCACATTTTTAGCTGCAATAATGATATAATAATGTAGTTCATAACCTATCCTAGACTTTATTTTCAATCGATTCAAGCACCTTTATTCTAACCCTAACATCAATCTATTTTAAAAAATTTCACTTGTATTGCTATATAACCTCGATTCTATTAACATTTTATAAATCCTAGTATAGGTGGAACTCATTTATAAGTTAGTGCTCTATTCAGTAACTAACATTTCTCGGGGAAGTTTTCATCAGCATCAGGCGCAGAAGGTCTTGTCAAATATGTTTTAAAAAATAGGTTAACTGATTGTGGGTTAATCCGGGGTTCACGAAAGGAATAAAAGAATAACTTGAAAACTGAACGATTTAGTAGTTCAACTGTATGGAAAGAATACTCGTACAGAAATACACCTGAAAAACTGACTCGATTTACTTACATAATGAAAGTGCAAATACTTTTTGAGCATTATTAAACTTGGTTTTGTTAAATCGTTGATTTTTGTAAACTTGACGCCAATAAACACGAATGAATGCATGTGAAAATTTTTGTTCTTAATATTTATTTTTTCAAATGTTTTTTTTCTCTAATGACACGCAATAACAGCGACTCAAAAACCCATAATTAACCGGATTGAACATCACAATCGATGATACGTCGACCAACGCAGACAATGAGGCCTGTGGCAGTCGAGGATTCCGCTTGTGGCAAGCGAGGATCCACCGGATTCAGCAGTAGTCTACTTTCAGAAACGACGTTCGAATTGAATTTCTCTAAAATCTATCTTTATCTTCTCAACTTATACGAATGGTAGATAAAAGCCGCACTATATATATGAAAAATGAAACATCAATCTTAGTTGACAGTAGCGGAGCTGTCCGGATCACCAGATGCCAAACAGAAAAGAACGATAAACTCCGGTATCAAATCAAGCATATCCTTTATTCCACGGTTATCAACAAATAAATTCCAGCAATATTCGTTCACAAAATATATCGCGCGCACACTGAGAGTTCGGCAGGAATATAAACTACGGGCAAACGAATAAAGATGAAATATGCGGGAAGAGAAAAGAACCTGAAATATAAGTAAAAATGTGAGATTAGTGTACCGCTGGTAAAACCGGTAGAGGCAATGTTCCAGAAACGCCAGAATTAATGTAATTGACTGACACCACCGTAAAATACAAATAATCAATAATAATTAATATCCCCTTAATCAAAGTAAACCCACCATAGCGAAATTGATATAAAAGTTAAAAAAAGCGATGGGAAGAGACTCGGTTCCCACGCGTCTGCTTCTAGATAGTTCTCATAACGATGTGCCGAATAAGACAACTCATCCCGGAAGGGATGTTTTCTCAATTGCTAGGACCCCCACACCTCCACGAGTCTTACCACGAACCTGCGATCCTAGTCACGTAGGCAAGTTGCACCGGTAAACCAGGATGGGCAGCAATCAGGACATTGGGGTACGATAACCACACTCAAACGTGGTGAACTTTTATCTTTTTAATCTGGACATTGTTTGTTTTAACCATTGTATATATCAGGAACATTTGCTGTGACTGCAATGGGTATTCCCTGGATGTGATAACTGAATATATTGACGCCACAAGTACAAGTTCTGAAAGAGGTTTTATAAACTGTATCGATGCAGGGTCAAAATATAAATCTACCGAAGAAATGGCAATAAACAAAAGGAGTCGGGTAAGAGAAACATGAAGATCAGGGTCAGGCTGCTCAATTTACAACAAATGAGACTATATTCAAAAATAGAAAACCAACTTGACAGTTTAGTGATAGAAGTTCATTTTTTCGATCAAGTAATTTTTTTGCCTCAGTTTCTAATAAAGAAGCTGTTGTTCGAATTTTAGAGTGATCAAGCTTTATTTTCAAACCAGTTCAATGAACAGCAATAAAACTAGGTGTTGTTTTTGTTCATCCAGGTTATTGGTATTTCGGTAGTGTTGATATCGGTCATATTCTATTTAGCTGATCACACTGTTATCGGTGCGTATTAAACCATGTAAACTGGAATTAAATAAACAAGATTTGTTGTATGTTCATTACCTATCAGTGAGCTACTCAGAAATGTCCATGTTCATTCCATCTAGTAAACGCGGTTTTCGATCATCTCAATGATTTGTTAACGTAAGGCCTTTGTGATCTGGGATAAAATTGTTCTCATATCGCGTTCACTTTTCGTCCGTCCAATCGTTCCGTTCGTCTTTCCGCAAACGGAATCCAGTATTTTTCTGGAAATTTCTACCCTAGTCACAGTCATCTACGGCCCAAAAACTGGCCCTGTTAGAACTAAGATGGCCGACTGGTGGCCATTGTTGCTCGCCGAAATCAGCACTTTTTACACACTTTTGAAGTTTTCAACGGGAACTTTGAATTGTTTTAAATTTTCTTGATCTTTCATATATATTTGTATGCCCAAGGGCCCATCAGCATAAGATGAAATCGATCGTACCCAGGACGGCTGTGCTGTGACCGTTTTGTGCCCAAAATTTCGTGTTAGGCATGAATTGCGAGACCTGTAGCTTCCTACTGGTTTGCCATTTTTCACCAAATTCATTTCATCTTAGATTTCAAAACGATGAGTCAGTTTTATATTGATCATATATCTAATAGCTCTGGCCGGGTGGTGAAATGGGTAGAAAAATAACGAGCCCAAAGAAGAAAGACTATGTAATAAATGTAACGCAAGACGCCTTGGTGATGAACGACATTTTCTCCTGACATCAGGGGCAGATCCAGGATTCTAGGAAAGAGGGGGCGCCCATCTCAATAATATCCTCACCTGCGGAAGCGCGAAGCGCGCTCAGCTCCGTTACAAGCGCAGGAACGAACAGGGAGGGCCAAATTCGGTTTTCGTACCTAGTCGACTAGTGGTCGGAACTAATAACCGAATGCGCTTGATTTTCGAACTAGTTCCGGAATATAGTTCTGACTAACTGACATTCGGTTTCGTTTAGTTCGACTAAAGTCGACAAACTCAGATAACCGAAGGTGGTCGAGAGAGCGCGACGGGGATTCGCCGCAGGTTGGAACTTTTCGAAATTTCTGCTTCTCAGACTCATTCTGAGACAATCTGAAGACCCAAAATTCAAATAATATGTCTTAATTTAAACTTGACCGTTGACCGTTTTCTCTTTTAAATCATTCATATAAGTGATAAACGCCGGCGCCCCCTCCCCATGGATCTGTCACTGGGAATGCAACTTTCTAACGACCAATAGAAACCAACTGATTCCCTCTATATTTAGGAAAATCCGAACAAACTTTTTAGTGTAAAACAGAAAAAGAACACTAATTTGAATTCTGTGCCCGCGTCTAGTGGAAAACCCGTGTAAACCGTGTCCCTAATGCAGCCGTCAATGAAATGGATTTAACCCCCAGCTCATCCACTCGACGATCTTTCGACCGATTCGATGTCTATTCGATGTGCTGGCAGCATGAAAATATGTGAAAATCGATTTTCTTGCGAATGCGCAGGAAAGGAATTTTATCTTCTTTCGAATGGACGGTGGTTTCGTATAACTGAAATTCGAAACACAGTCGAATCCCAGACGGAAGAAAACTCCTTTTGTAAAACTCCGAATGCGAACACAAAATTATAGCACGTGCATCACAAACGGCCGTGTTCCAGACGTTCGGGCGGGCCATGTTTTAGTGGCTATGCTGCAGCCGTGTCTAAGATGATACTCAATGTTTGTACAAATGAATTACTTAAACATTGAATACCGGTATTCAATATGGTAGACTCAGAGTTTACCGGTTTAAAAAGCGTGTGAAAATCAATGTAGCAAAACATCAATGTAGCGAAAAACATTTCGTTCAAAGGAAAAAAACATTTATTTCTCACCATGACACCCATCCGGGGCTCCGTATTACGATGAAATGAAATGAATGAAATTTAAATTAACTACAAAATATAGGATAATGCATGTCGTTTATTCTGTTATTTTAATGTTTAGGACAGCAGCAGAACTGTATAGACGCAGCAGATACGACAATCACGACAGTTGTAACACCGGCAGTTGTAAAACTAGGTGGCACTACTGTCGTACAATGCCAGGTATCACCTCCCAGTAGAAAATTCTGCGGTCTCAGAATAGCATTGAGTAGCCCTTCAGTGCAGTTCGCGTTTGAAAAGACAAACTGTCCTCGTGGAGCTATCACAAATCCAAGATACACTGGACAATGTGACGTCAAAGCTGGGCGTTATAGTATGCGAATCACTAATGTACAGATGTCTGATGCTGGAAGATGGTCATGTAACTATATGAACTCTTTCCCAAATAGTGGAGCAGTACTTGCTGTAGAAGGTGAGAATGAAAAGCAATTGAGTAAAACTAAAATGTTTCCAAAAACGATTGAGTTGTCCGGGAGAATGTTGCTAATTGTTGTCGTTATAATTATGTTTACGACTCTCATGACAGTTCTTCAACATATATTCATGATTATGCTAATTGTTGCCAGTGTTGTTCTGACTATGAGATTGATACCGGTTACCCATATCTGATCTGAGTCTTTTTTAAATACTGTTTTGTCTACTAAAGAAAATTGTGTTATTTCTAACAGCACTTCCGAGTGGACCGGTTCTAACATCTGAACCAACCACCGCCATTAACAACATCGTTACAGTACAGGAGAATTCACCGTTAACAATCACATGTAACGGTTCACAGTCTGGAGCTAAAGGACTGACGTATAAATGGAATGGTGTCAATCTATCAGGACAGTCTAATAATAAACTCAGTTTTACAGAAGTCAGGAGAACTGATTTAGGTGTTTATACGTGTACAGTGTCGAATACAGCAGGAACAGTTGCTGGTAGTATTATTATCAATGTCCTATGTAAGTAAATTAACATATTGATACAACCTATACAAAAAAAAACTTTTCGATATGGCTCCGGCATCCAGTTCTTCAGTCGTGGTTTAATTGAAATGATTTTAGATATTTCTGTAACTCTCGATCCGACCTTAGGCAAGACGGATTCAAACATAAAAGGTATGCCCACTATTTCATCCTTGTGCATTTGACTTATAGTTGATCAGATTCAGAATTTCGGGTTTCTAGCTAATTTGAGCTTCTTTCACTTCCATTTATTTTGGCTAATTCTTTTTGAGGTGATTGCTCTGAACCGGCTGCCCTGCCTAGGCGTAGGCTTTATTCAAAGTATAAAGACAGCCTGGACGTTTGTATGTTCCAGATGAATAGTAATTATCACTTCGCGCATTAGGCATAAGTTACGAAATATCTCAACGCTCGTAGACATAACTTACGAACCAAAAAGTAATTGAACGAGCAAATCATCCAGAAATACAATAAATGCATATGTGTTTTTCAAATTTTAAGACCTTAGGTTTTTATATCTATCAATATGTTCAAAACTTCACAAAACATTTTCAATCAGTGTAAATAGCTTCCTTTTAATTTATGTCAATGTTAAATGAAAGTATAAAGTTCCATCAAAAGTACATCCCTGTTAAGCCTGGTGCCGCCTGATTTGCCCTAGCACAATTCAAGAAGAAAGCCCTTATGCTGTACGTGCCGCCCGTACGGAACGGGGTCAAAACGTCGCACGGTGGGGGAGGTATGTGACAGTAGTATGCGTGTGTATATGGGGGCGGGCGAGGGGTTGCGGCTTTATGTGTTTTACATTCCTTTACCGTAGAACCATATTCAGCGTCTTAATTTGTTTCCATCTACAGATTCTACTACCATTAATTGGGGACCGTTGACTCGTGGCCCACCGGGAGGTATCGTGGTTTCACTTGTTATCATCACAATTATCGTTGTTAATGTCGTGATTCTATTTGTGAAAATACGCGAAAAAAATTCGAAAAGGTAGGACACAAAATCTCACCAATATATTTCAGAAAGTTACGTCCTGTATTATACCGACCTTTATCCGATATATTTTATTCGGATCTGATAATTTTTCCAGTTCCGCTGCTACAAAGACAAACATTAGAAGCAAGAGTAAGACAACGACAAGAGGTATATTTATATGTATATACATAGTTCCCTACTCCGTACCTCCACTCAGAATCTAGTGTCAACTCGGAATATGACACTTATGGATGTACAATTTCTAAGTGAGTGATAACATGTAAAATCAGGTGCCTGGTTAAATTTGACTTGAGATTAATTCATTTTCACTGTTTCAACTCAGATTGAGTCAGATTTCAACCGAGAATGAATTTGTATTCAGGTCTATGCAAATAAAAAAGTGGACTTACTT
This sequence comes from Tubulanus polymorphus, assembly GCF_964204645.1. Classification (NCBI taxonomy): domain Eukaryota; kingdom Metazoa; phylum Nemertea; class Palaeonemertea; order Tubulaniformes; family Tubulanidae; genus Tubulanus; species Tubulanus polymorphus. The sequence continues at coordinate 24,926,869 of NC_134027.1, forward strand.
TAGGCCAATGTCATTAGATTTAGTATTTTGAACATGCGATGACAAATCCAAAAAACAGAATATTCCAAGGATCACCGAAAATAGGATCACCATTTTGCATTTTTAAATATAATCTATGTGATAACGAAATTTTGCAAGATTTCATATATCAATATACTATTAGGTGCATCATCTTAACTTCAAAGTCGAATATATTCTGTTTACTCTTGGTTTTCAGCTCGAAAAGATGAAGCCGAAATGTCTACGAGAAAACAACGATCTTCCGCTAAAACGAAAGAACCGATTTACGGAAATCGCGAGGTGCGAAATATTCAACTGCATCATTAATTTTATGCAGTTTAACAAATCAGTTAAAGCAGTTTAACAAATTACAGTTTTCGAGTACATCGAAATCTGGGGTGGATGCTTACGGCAAAAAGTGTACATCTCTTCTTAGTAACGCCACACTTATTTTTTCAATCGAATTTTAAGCCTACCGGGGATCAAATCTATATAATGAAAAACAGTTAAGCGTCTCAGTAGAGATAAAAGATGTTATTGTAACCATATGTCATCATTTGGGACTGAGAGCGCCCAGTTCAGAGATAATCGAAGTATCCAAGATGACTTGAAGAATACTGTCCTGCGTCGCCAAATCTATTGATTTTCCATTTCACGACCAAGAGACATCTATTCATTGTTTTACAGATGGACGCTGTCGCCAAAGACGCGTCCGCGTTCAGAGACGTCGGCGAGGAATATGAGGAAATCTAGCAGAAACAATTTTCGAGTCCAAATTTGTATTTGCAAATCAATTTACTATAAGTTTAAAAGTCCTTTGGATTAGTTGTAAGCATAATGATCGTTCCAACTTTCTCGGCGAATCTGACTGTAAAAAGTCTTCGTTGCGTAGTAATAACGTTTGGCTGTGAGCCTAAAACATGTTCTAGGCAGCATATTATACAGATCGCTGATTTCTTTTAGAATCTGCACATTTTTAGCTGCAATAATGATATAATAATATAGTTCATAACCTATCCTAGACTTTATTTCCAATCGATTCAAGCACCTTTATTCTAACCCTAACATCAATCTATATAAAAAATTTCACTTGTATTGCTATATAACCTCGATTCTATTAACATTTTATAAATCCTAGTATAGGTGGAACTCATTTATTCAAGTTAGTGCTCTATTCAGTAACAAACATTTCTCGGGGAAGTTTTCATCAGCATCAGGCGCAGAAGGTCTTGTCAAATATGTTTTAAAAAATAGGTTAACTGATTGTGGGTTAATCCGGGGTTCACGAAAGGAATAAAAGAATAACTTGAAAACTTAAAGATTTAGTAGTTCAACTGTATGGAAAGAATACTCGTACAGAAATACACCTGAAAAACTGACTCGATTTACTTACATAATGAAAGTGCAAATACTTTTTGAGCATTATTAAACTTGGTTTTGCTAAATCGTTGATTTTTGTAAACTTATGACGCCAATAAACACGACTGAATGCATGTGAAAATTTCTGTTCTTAATATCTATTTTTTCAAATGTTTTTTTTTCTCTAATGACACGCAATAACAGCGACTCAAAAACCCATAATTAACCGGATTGAACATCACAATCGATGATACGTCGACCAACGCAGACAATGAGGCCTGTGGCAGTCGAGGATTCCGCTTGTGGCAAGCGAGGATCCACCGGATTCAGCAGTAGTCTACTTTCAGAAACGACGCTCGAATTTCTCCAAAATCTATCTTTATCTTCTCACCTTATACGAATGGTAGATAAAAATCGCGCCACATAAAACATCAATCCATCTGAGTTTATCAAGAGACTCGATTAGCTTGATGTCTGATGCGGGAGGTTAGAAATGAGTACTCTACTTCGACTGTGGCAATCGAGGATTCTACTTGTGGCAAGCGAGGATCCACCAGGTTTGCTAGTGTGCACTCAGACAACAACTCCCCAATTCCTTCTATGATTCAATTAAAGTCTATCCATAATTTCTCAAATTCTTTGAATGGTGATTAGTAAAATTCACCTTATGAACCTAAAGACCGTCTGAGGAGTGATATTGCCTAATTTCTGATGAGGGAGGCTAGAAATCTAGATGAAAGTCATATAGTGGGCTAGCTGGTGGCACGGAGTCCTCATTAGACTGCAAGCACTAAAATCCATCCGAGTTGTCGTATTGATGCGCACGCCATCTAGCCGGATATCTAGCGGCACGACACCGTCCTCAACGAATGAGGAATGATCAACCGAATTTGTGTCAACGGCGGGAAACAATAAAACTAACTCACACCTTGAAAACTAATAAACATATTGCTTAGTATTGTCGACAATGAGTAACATACAGGTTTTTCCTGTCCTCAATGATGTACTTTTATCAGCAAGTAAATTCTGGATGTCTATAATGACGTGTAATCCTAATAGTTTAGTTTATCAGTGTCTCCTTGATATGTATAGGGATGACGGCAATAATATCTGTTATTTTATAACGGGCATTAAGACTTTACTCACTCATCTGAATTTGAATAACCTGTTGGGAAATCTAGGTGCCTGTAGCAATCCTGAATATATTTTAAGTAGCATCAAATCCAAATTACAAGACAATTTAATTCATTTTTGGAGTGAACAAGCCGCAAGTCCGAGCAAATTATCTAGAATTTTAGTATTAGAAGTGCAAATGCCAAACTCCGTACCTCATCTCACCGACTTATGATATAAAAAGGCAGACACCTGGGATTGAGTAGAGAAAACAGGCTTTGTGATACGTGTAACGGTGTCGAAGATGAGCTGCACTTCATCTTAACGTGTAGTAAATTCAACAATCTTAGGAAGACATTTAATTTGGTAAATGTTGGTGTAAATGATGTAAATGAAATTCTATATATCGCGATATGTCGACATAAATATGGCGACTTGTCGAGTTGGAACGCGACAACTGGAGGCACAATGAAAATGCAGATTGTCGATGATAAAATAATATTGAACAAATTCTGGGGTGCTTTAAAGAATTTACGAATTTTTCTCGCTAAGTCATCTTGCGGACATTATTATAGTTGCTAATTCTATATCAGCTGCAATCATTTTATCAAAATGTATTAATCACATGGTTCTATCTTATCCAATACTAAATTTTGAAAATATTTATACATTTTTGTTCGAACCCTAACCTACCAATTTAGATTGATATTGTATTGCTCTATATAACCTCGACATTGATTGACACCAGGAAGAAAAATTTGCTATGACTCAAATAGATAGCTCAATAAGTTCTAAAAGCTTCCTGATATATTGTATCCAGCAGCATCGAAATGTAAAATCTACCGTAGATATGTCAATAAACAAAAGGAGTCGGGTAAGAGAAGCTTTTTTATCACGTGTATTAATCTGGGCCAGTTACAGTAGTAAATCATGACCGGGACCAGGCGCGGGTCCAAAGGGCTCAGCTACCAAAACAATTTTTATTTTTTCTTGAGGAGTTTACTCAAGACAAAGCGGGCGAACGGTACTACATAATCGGTACAATATCATCTTATGTTTGGCCAAACAATATGCCGTATAGGCCCGCTATTATTAGAGATTTTAGTCGGCAGTTTAACATTAACATTTTTATGAACCCCTCCTGGAAAACATCCTTGATCCGCGCATGGGGACTGGTCCCGTAATTTACAAAGACTATTTTACATAAGTGTATATTTAAAAAGTAAGCTAACATATCATCTTAAGTTTATTGATGATGATGTATTTTTTCGGTCAATCATTCACTTTCTGATAAAGTTGTATCAAGCTCTATTTTCAAACCAGTTCAATGAGCAGTGATTTGCTGTTTTTTTTTGTGTTCATCCAGGTTATTGGTATTTCGGTAGTGTTGATATCGGTCATATTCTATTTAGCTGACCACACTGTTATCGGTGCGTATTAAACCATGTAAACTGGAATTAACTACGAAAGATTTGAAATCTACGTTCTTAGTTGATTACTCATCATCAACAATGAGCTACTCAGAAAAGTCGATGTTCATTCTATCTAGTAAACGCAGTTTTTCAATTATTTCACTGACTTTTAAACGTGGGGCCTTTTTTGATCTAGGATAAAACTATTTTCATATTGCGTTAACTTTCCGTCCGTTTTCCGTCCGTAGACGCAATCCAGTATATTTTTGAAAGTGCATGTTATAGATATATATTAATATATATATATATATATATATATATATATATATATATATATATATATATATATATATATATATATATATATATATATATATATATATATATATATATATATATATATATATATATATATATATATATATATATATATATATATATATATATATATATATATATATATATATATATATATATATATATATATATATGTATATATAAATTTTCATCCTGGTTGTGTTGAGATAATTTCATGTCCATAAAACAATCGTTTTGAAATTTCGTAGAAATGAGTCATTCTGTTGGCAAACAGTTTAGTTGAAATTACCAAATAAGGTAAAAATCTAGGTATCGTCCTCAACGCGGATGACAAATTGAATTGATATGAATAGGCCCGATCGTTCGAAAGTAAAAAAGTAAAAACAGCGCTTGGCAGAGTTTGTGGAAGAGCTTCAATAGAGCTTTAACAGATTTTTAGCAGAGCTATGAAGAATTTTGAATGTTAGATGAGAGTTCAGAATAAGCTCTCCGGTGGAGAATTTAAATAGATTGTTAGCTCCAGTTGAAAGAAAGATGCTGAAACATTAAGCGATACTGATATATCCTAAATGCTGACTTGTCCTTGGATTGTATACTTTATTGGTTGGATCATTCGTGCATCGAAATGTAGCGATGTTGAAGACGCTTCAGTGTTGAAGACGCTTCTACGGATTGTCTGTATCCTTTTTTGTGCCTGAGGTCTATTTTTGGCCTGAGTTTCGAGACCTGTAGCTTTCTAAGGGTTTGCCATGTTTCATTAAAATTCGCAATGGTTATTATACTTATCAGATATTATCAGACATAAATAGTTTCAACGCGCAAAAACAAATCTCACCGCGTGCAAAAACGCTCAATAAATAATGCGCAAAAACGGTGTAATTTGTGTCGAGGAGCCCAAATCGTCCACCCATAACATTGCGTGAAATCTGAATCGACTAAACTAAATGATTATTTGAGACGATTTGAAAATGACTGCTCCATTTCATTTTGCCTTAATTCAAACAGAGGATTATACATTGACTATTTAGACCTAGTGCTTGCAATTATCAGGAGTCCGACATTCCATAGATCCCCGTCGGATTACAGGGGATGAATGGTATAAATCATGTATGAAATACATGATTATATCTATGTTAACTATCATAAATGATAGTTATTGACACAAAAACGCTAAGGGAACATGAATTGTTATTTTTTCATTGTAGAGTTTAATCTCAACTATTCTATTGGGTTCAGATATTTCAGAAGAACAGTGTTGCCATTGTTTTCATCATAATCATCATGTTTACGACTTTCAGGGCAGTTCATATTCACTCAGATTTATTCATGATTATACAAATCTTTGCCAGTTTTTTCCGACGAAAAGAACACGGTGATTAAATCTAAATCAACCACTTACGTAACATCGTTTATTGTGTCTTGTTTAGGACAGCGGCGGAACTGTATAGACGCAGCGGATACGACACTCGCGACAGTTGCAACACCAGCAGTCGTAAAACTAGGTGGCACCACTATCGTACAATGTCAGGTTTCACCACCCAGTAGAAATTTCTGCGGTATTAGAATAACATTGAGTAGCCCCTCACGACAGTTTGAGTTTGATAAGACAAACTGTCATCGTGAAACTATCACTAGATACACTGGACAATGTGACGTCACAGCTGGACGTTATGATTTACGTATCAATAATGTACAGATGACTGATGCTGGAAGATGGTCATGTAACTACATGAACTCTTTCCCAAATAGTAAAACAGTACTTACTGTAATAGGTGAGAATGAAAAGCAATTGAATAAAACTGAAATGTTTCCAAAAACGATTGAGTTGTCCGGGAGAATGTTGCTATTGTTGTCGTTATAATCATGTTTACGACTCTCATGACAGTTCTTCAACATTTATTCATGATTATGCCAATTTAATTTTCTTAATCATTGAATCTTTTTTGAATACCGCTTTGTATACTGAAGAAAAATGTGCTATTTCTACTTTCACATTTACACAGCACCACCCAGTGGACCAGTTCTAACATCTCAACCAAACACCGCCATCAACAACATCGTCACCGTACAGGAGAATTCACCATTAACAATCACATGTGACGGTTCACAGTCTGGAGCTACAGGACTGACGTATAAATGGAGTGGTGCCAATCTATTAGGACAATCTAACAATAAACTCAGTTTTACACGAATCAGTAAAACTGATTCAGGTGTTTATACATGTAAAGCATCGAATATAGCAGGATCAGTTACTGGTAATATTATTATCAATGTACTATGTAAGTATCAGCTAATTAGGTAAAAATCTTCATAAGCCTAGTTTAGTTCTAGAACTGTCCGACACACGCGACCCAAGAAACACAGAAGACAAAATTGTGTTTCCAAGCTTTTTCCAACGCCGCGTGTCGTTTACGAGAATAAGCCGTTTTTGATCCATCCAGTTCGATTCTGTGTTTACATGTGTTATGTACGTTGGTCATTGACCATAATGTCATGCGAAATTTTATCTGGGTCCAGTTTCAAACAAGGGCCCACTCTTATACCGACCTATCAACTGCAAAGTTTATGAAATCAAAGAGCCTGGCATGAGACTAAATAGGAAATAAGGTGCAATTTTCTTTCGAACAGCAAAATATAAAGATATGCATGTATAATATGATTGTTCTTGAAGTGGTGCGCTATATGAAATAATAAATCTTTATAATTATTTAAATATACAAGTGATCCAGTGTCTACCCTTTCGTTTGACAAAAGAAAATTCGTATGTAGAACTGAAATTCGAATTTTCAAAATATGTGCACAAGGCTAGAACTGTGGCGTTCAAAATGATCACGGAAATATGCTTCATAATCGACGTTAATCACCACTAGTTATTCAAACGTAATTTAACAACAATATTCCCACATGTATTTCATTCCTCGATTGCAAAAGATGCACCGACGGTCTCCGCGCAAGTCGAATCCGTAGCAGCAAAATTGGGAGAAACCGCTAAATTCACGATAAACTACGACGCGAATCCATCAGATGGGATAACACTTAGTTGTGTTAAGAATGAAACAAACGGAAAAACATCCTCGTTCAGATTGACTGATGTTGCTGGTAAACCTCAATTGAGCGCAACTATTCGATCAGTCCAGGCGTCTGACTTCGGAACTCATTCGTGTCGACTCAAAAATTCGATTGGTAGCGCATTTATAGCCCTGCAAGTTAAAGAAGCTGGTAAGTTAATGAACAATTACGTACATTCATTTACCAGTTAACCATATTTGGCATCTTAATTTGCTTCCATCTACAGATGCTACTACCACAGGTTGCGGACTATCGACTCGTGGCCTACTGGGAGGTATCGCGGCCTCACTGGTCGTCATCATCGTTCTCGTTGTTGCTGTCGTGATTCTATTTCTGAAAATACGCAAGAACAATTCGAAAAGGTAGGACAAAAATTTCATCTCACCAATATATTTCAAGAAATATACGCCCTGTATTATATCAACCTTTTCCCGACGTATTTCATTCTGATCTGTTCATTTTTCCAGTTCTGTTGCTATTAAGACAAACATTAGAAGCAAGAGTAAGGCAACGACAAGAGGTATATTTATATTTATGTTTAAATTTATAACTTACTACCCCCTACCTCCCTACCTCCACTCAGAATAGTGTCAACTCGGAATATAAGACTTATGAATTGAGAATTTTTGAATAAGTGATTACATGCAAAACTAGGTTCTTGGTTAAATTTGACTTATTAGTTAGATTAATTTTCACTGTTTGAACCACAAATGTCAAATAGTATCTTTACATGGTATGATACAAAGAACGTGCTGAGAAACCAAGTCACCAGAACATTCCAAGAATCAACGATGATGAAATTTATAATGGATCTATCTTGTATTTCAAATTAGATTATGTAATAAAGATATTTACAAGGTTTTATATCGATTTTACAATAAAGAGCCATAATGAGGTGCAGTAATCTTACGTTGGATTCGTCAGTTTTTGCGAACTATGTCTAATTCAAGCAATCAGAGACAGTTCGATATACGATAAAGGTGCGTCATCTTTACTTCCAAGTCGAATATATTCTGTTAACTTTTGGGTTTTTCAGCTCGAAAAGATGAAGCCGAAATGTCTACGAGAAAACAGCGGTCTTCCGTTAAAACGAATGAACCTATTTACGGAAATCGCGAGGTGCGTTATCCGACCCGAACACAAATGTCAGTTTTCGAGTTTAACTAAATCTGGGCTGGATGCTTACTGTGTTTAAAGAAATGCTAGATAAGTCTGTATCTCTTCTTAGTAAGGCCACACTTATTTTTTCAATCGAATTTTAGGCATCAGAATCTATACGTTTAAGCGTCTTAGTAGATATAACAGATTTTATTATAACTCTAATGTCATAATTTGTGCGCATCCACAGTTCAGAGATCATCAACGTATCCACAACTTACGCATAAAATACTGTCCTGCATCGTCAAATCTACTGATTTTCTTTTTCACGATCAATGGACATTTATCTATTATTTTACAGATGGACAACGTCGCCAGAAACGCGTCCGCGTTCAGAGACCTTGGCGAGGAATATGAGGAAATCTAGCAGAAACTCGGTTAAGAAGTCATCGCATTACTGAGGGTCGTCTCTATTTTCGAGTCAAAATTCTTCAAATCTATTTACTAAGTTTATGTCGTCATTTGGATGAGTCGTCAGCACAATGATAATCCCAACTATCACGACGAGCCCGAATGTAAAAAGCTTTTACGTATCAATGATGGATGTTTTGTTGTGAGCCTAAAATATGTTCTAGGGGCATATCGCGCAGAATACTGATTTCTTTAAGAATGTGCACAATTTTTTGTATGAAGATATCGACATTTGATTGGTAATTCAATTCTAGCTACAATAATGATATAATAATGTATCAATCATGTTGTTCATAATATATCCTAGACTTATTTTCAATAGATTTAAGCACCTTTGTTTTAATCTTAACCGATAAATCTAAATAAAGAATTTCGCTTGTATTGCTGTATATATTCTCAAATATTCTATGATTTGTTTTATAAATCCTAGTATAGGTAGAACTCATTAATAGGTTGGTTCTGTATTCGGTACTTACATTACTGGGGGGGGGGGGGGGGGTTAGGAATAAGGTGTAGAAAATGTTTTTTTGAAAAGCAAACTGATTGTGGCTAATTCGGGGTTCACGAAATGAATAAAAGAATACCTTCAAAAGCAAAGAGATCAGCAGTTCAACTATAGAAAAATACAGAAATGATTCTGAAATGCTGATACGATAATGAAATTGTCAATAGTTAATTATGGGATGATGTTAAACGGCAAATTTGGTTTTGTAAAGTTGATGATTTTTGTAAACTTTCGTCGTCAATGAATACTGTAATTCGTGTAAACTGTTGTTCTTAATCTTTAGTCATTCAAATGGTTTTTTTTCTCTCTAATGACACGCAATAATATCGACTCAAAAACCCATAATATCGGATTGAACAGCACAATGATGATACGTCGACCAACACAGACAATGAAAACTGTGGCAATCGAGGATTCCGCTTGTGGCAAGCGAGTATACACCAGATTCAGCCGCTGTGCGCTTTTAGGATACGACACTTTCGGATTTCTCAAAAATCTATCCTTAATTTCTCGAATTCTGTGAATGATAGTTTAAATCGCGCTATACATGAGGCATAAGAATCAATCTGAGTTTATCAAGAGACAACGAGTACCACAGACATTTCGAAAACTGAGCGGTCAGATGTAAAAATGTGCTATAACTTTTTTTTAAATTCTTAGTTGTCGTATTGATGCGCGCGCCATCTAACGGAATAGCTAGTGGCACGACAGTATCCTCAGCAAATAAGGAATGATCAACCGAATTGTGTCAAGAGATGGCGTATCGGTCGTCTCGCACGGCTGTCGAGAGTTTCATTGCTGCCTTGAAAAACAATCAAAAATTCATGAAATTGAAAGAAATGAAACTTCATGAAAAGAAACACAAAATATGACTCATGAAATTTACGTATCCAATTAGAAAATAAACGCCAAGAAAATTCAGAAATTTAATCGCTATTACGGAACGCCAATATCAATGACGAAGTGCACATAAACATTATTTTAACGGTTTTTACCAGCCGCGTTGAAAGCAATGCTTTATGGCTGCGGCCAAATGCCGATTTTTGACAGATTCTTAATATTGCCGCGGCGAATTGATTTAATTTCTTCAAAAACGTGGTATTCAAAGAAAAAAAATGTCATTCAGTAAATTATTGCCGCGGCTTTCACCGCTGCAGTCGCTACTGTTCCAACGCCACTGTTTACGGCATCAAAATTAAGCCTGGAGATTAAATCAATTCGTATATCATACATCGTATAGATAAGCTTCGGTAGATGTTAAGAGAAAATTAAGAAAACTGGCGAATTGCTACATGAATTGAAAGCTGTAATCGAGGGGTATAATCAAATACAGTTTGATGATACGAAACGACGGACAATAGCGCCGCTTCGTTAGCTACGAATAAATCAAATTACGTCACGAATCTCGCGTCGGGAACGAGATCTCGTCGTCATACGACGCTAATCTCGTTTCGTTCCGTCGTCGTAATTTTTTCTCGTAATCTAGTCCCACGTGTCGAGTGTGTTTTGGTCGTCGGTGAACAAGTCACGAGCTCTATAGCCGGGTTCTACTAGGGCGATACATAATATATTCATGGTTCACAAAGAACCGACCGGTCAATGACCTCGCAGCCTCTTATGTTGGTTAACAACCTTAATCTGCACAGGAACAACCAGTCCTCGCAATATTTCCATCTCCGTCGTAACACGCACCTCCTCTACCGGGACACACATCAGCTTCACCCACCGCACTAACCGTATATGTTCTTTTCCTACAACATCGATAGCTAAATCTTAGACTCTTATATTTTGAGGGTATGCACTCATTTCAACATTGATTAACATCCGTATTCTGCCACGCATAGTGCAATGCGCTGCCCTGACTACTCAGTGCCCCCTTAGATTTTATTTCAAAAACTATTTGTATTTTTTTTATATGTTGAATCAAGGAGAAATGAATATCATATCATATATGTTTGAACAAATTTTTGAAAAAGAATAGCCGCCAATGTTAAGACAATTTGATTGCCTTGTGTTTTATTGAAGCAGCTACACTTTCATGGGGTCATACGTAGTTGGGCCGGGAATAACTGGGACCACTCCCCATCGCAAATGTGCACACAATAATGAACAGTTTATTTTAGTATCGCCTGAGAACATATGTTCAAATTCTAAGGTTTTATTCGTGTATAATCGATTTTTATTGTAACAACGAATTTGATTCGGTCAACCATGATGATACCAGCGCTATATTCACACAGTATCCCGCAACGCGAGATGATTTTTTACGAAAATGTGAACTATTCAGAGCCACGAATGAATTAATGAATGAATGAATGAATACAGTGACGTCTCCAAAATACGCATAGAGACCGTGAGCTGTATGCGAATAGTTTTTACAACGGAAAATTGGGATGAATTATTCATGGAAATATATATTCGGTGGTCGTTACTTATGCTATAAACCAAACAAATGCAGTAAAATGCATTCATCGTTACAAATCCACGTACGTATGTCAAGCCTAGGTATTGCTGGTATAGCAACATCAACAATATCTTTATGAATTTCAGCGAGGCGAATTCTATTCTTTTACGGACGTACGCGAAGAGACCGGGTCGTCGTAGTAGTTTAAAGGAAATCCAGTTTTATACCATCTTCACCCGTCAAGGGATTCGAACCCACTACGCTAAAGCTGTTCCTCGAACTGGTGGAAGCGAGTTCGGGAGTGATGCCGGACCCCCTGGCAAGCGAGGATGGTTTTACACGTATCAAAATCTTGTTCTAAAGGCCCATTCTAAGGCCCATTCTAAATCATTCAATGATTCTGGCTGCCATTGCTTTCTAGTGCGGGGTCGCAAGTTTTCGTGCGGCAAACCTGTGCCTGTACCTGCACTTCCAAGTCTATTGAGGAAGGTAGACTGGTTGCCGGTCTCTACCTTCAGCTATTCTAACTGCGAATGCAGGGGCGCAGAGTTTGACAGGCGACCAGTCTAGTGAGAAAGGTTTTGTGTCGTGACAGAGTAGAGCGATGCCATCAGGTTCGAATCCCAACCAGGTAGATGAGAGGACCAGGGTTTAGGGGGTTCACTGACTTCATACCGGTAACATACAGATTTCTGAACAGCATAAACTGCAGCGAAAACAGCAACAAAACTCCCAATGTCAAACGATCACTTTAGCATTACCGAACGCTGACTAGAACCAAGAGCGATCATCGTATTTGATTTTGTACTTTGCGATCAGGAAATGATGGCGACTTGACATTGGGAAAATTTCAAAATGCTACAATCCGGTGTCAAGTGGTGTTAATGGATTAAGTGCCGAGTTTAAGATAAAAAAATACACGTAGGCTACGCGCGCGCAAACAACTCGAGATCGAAGAGGAAAGCTACAGGGATCGATATTGTAATGATTATTATTATTCTCGACGGAGGTGCACACACACACACACGCGCGCTCGAGTGGGTATATTTCTATCACAGATCGCGCCCGCGCTACAAATGACCGTAATGATTTTTATATTAGGCGGAATTAACGGTAACGATAGGCAATAAACTATCGCAGCCAACGGTGATAAGCGAGCATTGCGTTCGGTGGTTTGCGGTTTTTCGTGACGACGGTTGATAATTACTGCACAGCCGAGGGCGGAGTGGGAGCGGGAAACTCAGGCGCGCGTTGATGCGGATTTTTTCGCTGTTCTATAACCGGATGTAACTCCGGGACGCGTCTCGCGGCAGCCGACATCAGACGAGAGTTATGCGTGTGCTTTTTCTTGCTGCGCGGACACGTGCGAGTTTTTTGACTGGATTTTTATTCGCCGAACATTTCTCGCTACAAAGAGCGGATTCGTTTTAGGTATTCAGTCCGATGTTTACTCCGCGCAAAATCAATATATCACAGTCGAAAACGTTGGTATTTCGTATCGATGTCGCGAAAGATGAAAAGCTGATTGATAGATTTTGAAATTGAACTCCGATCGGTCTGAGGGATTTTTGCGATCGTATTCAACGTCCTCGATTAGTAATTTCATACATTGCGAGTAATCAAACGATCACGAATTTAACTTTAATTGATGAATTTTGAAAACGAACTCCGAATACAAAGAATCGGTCTATATCTAACGGATTTTTCTATCTGAAGATTCAAGGATTCTCGTTTGAAAGGCCCTACCACCGGTGAATCAAAGGATCATGTGCTCATAATACTTTTTTACTAACAAGGATTGAAATTTGATCATCAAATATCATGTCAACATCTTAGGATATTTTGTTGATGATCGAAAAAAAAACGAAAGCCAGTTTTTTCCCGTTGTCGCTTTTCTCGGCTATAGACTCCGAACACATGCTCTCTGACTGCGCGCGCGAGATGCAAAAATAAGACGTTCGTAAACAGTAGGTAAACCTAGAATACTATTCGATAGATTAGCGGCTAATCTCGCAAGATTATCTCGACGAGTCGGATACACAAAGCAGAGAATAGTTGATCTGGATCTGGTTTCCGGTGCGAGCGCGGGGGTAGAGACCCGGAGACTTCACGATCGCGAGCGCGCGGTTTTATATAGTTATATAGGATGAACAAAGAAACATCGCCCGCAGGCAGTCGATGAGTAAACAGGAATAACGTTTATCTTCACTGAGAGTAACCGACGCCGTTCAGACAAGAGCGGTTTTGGTTTCACGCGCGCTATCATTTTTTAACCTCGGTCACAGTATTAGAGGAATGATTTATTTTCAGTCATTAATTATCGTCAAAAATGCATATGTCATTATACGTTATATGCCGATATAGAAATTCTCATTGAAAAACAATAATAGAAAAGTTTTTTTCGTATATATGTTTATATGTATTCAATTCGACAATGCATGCGGCGGTGAATCAGAAAGTCGGAAACTACGACCTCAGTGACGTCAGCGGCGGCGGGCACGCCGTTGATATTCTCGATAATCATAGGCAGACAACACCAGTAAGGGAGCAGCACGCCCGCGCGAGCAAAACAGACTCGAAAATGGATATGTACACCGTTAAAAATCCGAGTTATCTCGAAGAAAACGGTTTCAACGAACGCGTTCAGAAGACGACAAATTTTCCTCAAGCGATCGTCACAGCAGACGATATCAGATTCCGTCTGGCAAACGCCGGGAGACCCGGATGTCGCAGCGCCTGCGAGAAATGTTTGTGTTTCTTATCAGTTGTCACGTGTTTACTGTTGATCGCGGCAATCGCGGTGATCGTTTTGTTCGTGGTGGGAATTGTAAAACCGCCGCCGAACGGCGAAACGGCGGCGAATAACGCCAACACTAGAATACCCATAATTCACCCGGCTGATGCGACGACAACGACTACAACTTCCGTCCATGCAACGACCAAATCTACAAACGCTAATACTCAAAATCCACAGGTAAAATATTTTGAAATAGATTTAAAGAATTAATTTTTTACGGGAAAAAAACTGCATTCTCATCATCGCAATATTCACTCTAATTTGGTCCATACTTGTAAAAGGACCAATTCAAAATGCACCAAATCAAGTGTTCGTGTTTTTAAATCAGTTATCACTGCGATTGACCAACGATTAAAGGTTTCTATTCACATACAGAAAGATGGTCCATCGTAGAACTAACAACGGACCTGGATCGATCTCTAAATTGATCCGTCCTAAAATGAAACCGACCAATTTAGAACGAACTTTTCGTTAGTGTGAACGCTTGGTCGATTTTGTTGAGTAGCACGATGTAGTGTGATGGGAGCGGAATAAATTCAGGACGTCGATGATAACGTAATAGAACGCGGCATTTCAATTTTTCACGCATTATCTTCAAACCGGAAATCATTCGTACAACGCCCTCTACCGGTTACAAGAAGAATCACGCCTTATTCGCACTGAAGAAATATTCGATATCAACATCAAAAACCATTGCGCATGCACTGATTAAGTAGGTTCTCGTGTTTCTGGCTCGACCGGCGCTGAGGACACTCGGAGAATTGAACGCAAAAAGAAGAATATTTTGCCAGGGTTCGAATTTCACTGATATGTTACAGCTTCAAGAAGTCTTTTGTGAGATCGAAGTCGTCGTGTCTACCGTCAGTTTGCATGTTTCGTCTAGTCGTTCGTGGTTGTAGAAGTGTAGATAAAGGGTCTGGCGGAAATATGATACCATAAAAGGAATAGTTATAAGAAATAGATTTCAGAGCGCTACTTTCTCGAAAATTCATTTAGTTTTCATCCAATGCCACTGAGAGCAGATGACTATGAATCGATTGACTGGTCCGGACCAGGACCCAGTTGCACAATAATGGCTTAGAATTAGGACCACTATAAGACCAGTCATGAGGTTTAAGACTGGACTCAGGTCTCGACTTTGATATCGAATAGCTGCCGCAAATCAAATACTAACCTGGATTCTAAACGGTCAAAAAGGTCGTGCGTAGATCGCACCAAAAATCACCCCAGCATCATAAACATCGAGTGAGGAGTGAGTGTTCGGTTATCAATTGTTTGCGTACTCGATCCCCGCGCGTTATCCTGACTGGAATACCGAACGTCGACTCATTGTTGATAAAGGTTATACCTGAAAATACAAATGTTATCATCACCTCCAGTCTCGGGAGTCGTACCGCGCTGTATACGCGGGCTTAAGATACGCGCTTTCCTTCGCAATATCATCAATCAACAGATGGTTCATATTTCATATATCATACCCCGGTAACCCTCAGCATAAATATATCATTACTCGAAGCATCTACAACTTCGGTCTATATATATTTTCCTGTCTATAAATAAGGCTAACAAGACGGGGGGCGTCCAATACTTATTTTGCTCGAGAAAACGCTTCCCGAGAAGCCTGGTGATGATCAGTTATATATGTGCACTCATTAGTTTAACACAGCCATTCGTGACTTTTTGACTTCATATGCTTTGGAATTGCAGGATTGAAAAGCGAGGCAAATGGAAATCTGAGGACTTTTTTTCAAGCCATGAAACATAGCTATATCCTTGAAGGAAATCTTACAAACAATAGCTCGTCTGAAATATGCCTCTCCTTCAATCTGGAATGAATAAGTCAGAGACTGAAAACACAGTTTAAGTCGGTAACTTTTTGTGGGACATTCACGGCTTCTAAAACTCGCAACTTGAGTGAACAACAAAATTCTGGGGCCAACAATGGACCCTTGAGGCACAATTCCTTAATAGTTTTTTATACCTCATAAGAAAGCGCGCGTTGGATTAACTCGCCAAATGGAAATTCCGCGATATCAACCAAGATAGCTTGAATTCATTATAAACATCGTAAATATGTATATTGTGAACATTATACTGTTAATGGATCCCTCTTTGAAACTTTATTTTGACTCTATCATCCTTTTCGAAAATTTTGTTCACCGCTTCACTCGATCAGCGGATGCTACCTCGCTTTCTCTCTACACTCGGAGACCACTTCTGACAGACGGCCTGTTGCGTATGCCACACGCTCCGTAAAAATCACAATAGTAAACAGAGAACTGATATACACATATTCAACCCTCATTTTTAAATACGTGAAGATGTATATTTATGCTGAAGATGAAAATAAATGCGTCACTTACAGTCAAACAACCATCAATCAAACTGAACAAGATCAGAATGAGAGACAACAGCGTTTGTAGAAGGTAGTCATACATTATTCCACCAAGTATATTGTTGTGTCATATATTTCGTACCTACCGAATGGATGTGTTCTCACAAAAACAACTGTTGAGACTCCTGCCTGCCACAACCAAGGAAAATGACCTTGTTTAAATGTACGTACTAGTCATTGTCTTCCGTCACATTACACGAAGGATCCAACGAAAACCAATTGTTTACACTTTACAGTTGCCAGCCACCATTTTGTTAGGATAATTCTGACCTGCGTTTTGTCCTGTTCGATAACACGCGCGTCACATATAGTTTTTGGAAAAGAGAAAATAGCGTCCCAACAATGCAGAACAAAAGTACCCTAACAAAATAGAGTCTAGCAAAATGTCAAATGGTTTATTCCATTTTGTGAATTTCATTGAAAAAAGAATATAAGAGTTCTTTATACAACCATGTTTTGTAGCGTTAAAATCTATTTTTTTCATATATTTATTCCGCACAGGTTAGTAAGAATGTTTGCCTCACTGAATCATGCGTTGAAGTGGCCGGCCGTATTCTGTCATACATGGACCAAACTCGCGATCCTTGTACGGATTTCTATTCCTATTCGTGCGGCGGATTCATCAGGAATAAATATTTCGATCCGGCTCAGGGAACGATCGGTTCGATGACCGAACGATCTAACGGAATATACAGGTATTTCAAAGGTTCGTATTGATCTACGTTTAATTCTCGAAATATCTCGGGTAGTCTCGCCGTATCTCGGGTGGAATCCTAAGGTTTTTTACGAAGGTTTTCGTAATTAGTCGACTAGTGGTCGGAGGAATTCGAACGCACTATAGGGGCGAACTCTTTTATCAGATCGGAGAATCCGTTTGCCTCCAATCGTACTCTATTATTGGTCACGTGACATTTTGGAGAGTCCGAAACCTCCTGTCTGTCGAGGCGGTGTGATTCGGATTTTGTGTGGAGCCAATATAATCCAATATAATTCAAAATCCTGGGGCCAGTTGCACAGTCGTGACTTAAGTCCAAAAGTAGTCTTAAATCTTAAGACTGGTCTTAAGTTGTTAGATTGGCTATAGAACTAAGTTGGTCTTATACTGGTCTTAAGTCTAAGCCATGACTGTGCAACCGGCCCCTCAGATCGAAATATGTCTGGTCTTGATATCGTAAGACTGTGAACTTAGGATATTTCCTTTTCGTAATATCGCGGTTGCAGGCGAGAAGAACTAAAACCGTCTTCATTTCAATAGTATTTAACTTAACACTTATCACGCTGCTTGTAGGTGTTTTTTCATCGTCATTTTTAAATGTCTGAATAACTCTCAGGTGCCCTGTCTGTTCAGTATAACAGTACCCGTGTTAGTTAATCTTTTCTGTGTCTGGCAGCTGTATTTGCGATATTTTTTCCGCGACCACCATATATTGTGCATTACAGGCGCGTTAACACTTCTGACGCAACCTCGATATAAGTTCAACTATATATAGGGACTCTAACGAGCGTCCATTTAATCATCTTTTTTCTAAAGCAGCTATTTTACCTCAATATGCATATCGACAACCAACTATAGCACCAACGACGGAACTTATAATCAGTCTAAGCTCATTATTTGGTTCTATTACCAATCGAATGACTTAAAACCCAGTCTAAGCTCATTTGGTCCTATGACCAATTAAATGACTTAAAACCAGTCTAAGCTCATTTTGATTGTATAACCAATCTTAGAACATGAGACCAGTCTAAGTCTTGGTTTTGTCAGCCGACCTAACTGCGTATATATATTTTAGTTTTTATCGTTTTGGTTCTATATCCAATCTATAACAACTGTTAAAAGATCATTCTTAAGTCCCTTTATGGATTGAGGCACCTGACTCGAAATCCCTGAAATCAACTTAAAAAAACTCTCTTAAAATCGTTTATTTGCGGAGGAGCTCCTGCTTATAATTGATCAATCTGTCACAATAAAGCATGTCACCTGAAATGATTAATTAAATAATGTCGACTCAACGACTCGTCCTTCTGGTAAATTCCTTATTCGAAGATGCATTATATATATATCTTAATCCTATTATAGACTCGGTTCGGGGTAGACAGATACCACTGTGAGGTTAACAGTCATCGTTTGACCTGAAATATGAAGTTAGTTATGATTATAACTATCAAATATCTATTTAAGGAGAATTATCAAATTGACAATTAAATATCAAGATGAATATCTCATCTGTATCAGAAATCAATTGTGCATGCAGCGGGCGCATATGTTAACGGCCTATCCCATTCCCGACCGCCTCCTCGTTAGACTGGTGGCGCTATTTATGGCTATATCGGGATCGATTTTTGACCCGGTCTCCTGCGACGAAAACCGTTTCGCCGTCGTAATAAATCAATGCCAAAATAGAAACATCGCCGCAGTAAAGACAAGCGCTACGGTCTTTTAACAGCGTTGTGTTTGTTCGTGTAGAAAATGCGTTTATAATGGGTTTTTAATCGAGTCGATATCATTTCTTGTACGTCATGATATATATATATATATATATATATATATATATATATATATATATATATATATATATATATATATATATATATATATATATATATATATATATATATATATATATATATATATATATATATATATATATATATATATATATATATATATATATATATATATATATATATTATATATATATATATATATATATAGATAGACTAGCGACTTTCGCATAGACCAGCTGTGACCCTGCAGAGTCCTGTGATATCGATCCGTTCTACCAACTCATTGTCTCGATATGTCTTAAATGAGATCCACCCGAATAGCTTATTAACCCATGAAAAAAAATCAATCAAAACGCCAGTGATTAGAAGAATATAGAATTGGCAGCAATTCCAAAACTTTGTCACTAAGTTTGATCGTTAAGCCATAATAAAAAAAAGAACAAAAGAAAATAACCCAAAAAACAAAAACCATGCGCGATTTGATTTTTAAATGGAATGACCATGAATCTTACGACTCGTTTTGAGTTGTGAAGATAGATTAGATAAACATAGACACCAAAATGGTCTTGTAGACTGGTCATCGGGTATAATTATGTTAACACGAGTTTGCTTAACTTAGTGAGGAATCATTGGATTAGCTATCAAACTGACAATTTCAGCTAAATAGCACACAGGGAATACTCGACTGCCTTCGGTGAGTCGGGCAAGAGAGCAATGACCGCACCTGAGTCAGCTAACTCCTATACAAGCATCCAAAGCGATAATCAGCCATCCATAATCGATATCATTTCTTCAATTTATCAATTCTATTCATCCGTATTTGAATCCATTTTTGTGTGTAGAGGAGATGGAGACCGGCGATAAACCCGACGATATCGAAGCGTTCAAGAAAGCGAGAATATTCTACACGAGTTGTATGGATAAGAAAACCCGAGATCAACGAAAAGCGACGCCGAGTAAGTTTCAATTCATCCGCCACATTGTACAACCGTTATACTATATCCTCGATATACTATATCCTGGATATATTGAAAAAAATGAAGTTATCAGGCTCTAGTTTTGAGTGTGAACCAGTTCTAACAGTTGAGGGCTTATTTGACCGCGAATTGTGGCTTGAATTTTCTTGTGCGTTTGATTTGACTGCGGATTCAGTTCCACAGTTGTATGGGTTTAATTTGTCGTTGAATCCCAGTTCTACAGTTGTGAGTTGAGTTAACTCCGAATTGAAATCAGTTCATTTTCAATGAGTTAACTCGGAGTCAAATCTTAACTCGGAACTGTGGAACTGGGTCCAGTTGTGCGAGTTCAATTTGACTCTAGATCCAGTTCCACTGTTGTGCGAGTTCAATTTGACTCTGGATCCAGTTCCACAGTTGTGTGCGTTTCAATTCAACCAAAAACAAAACATAATAATGGTCAATTCAGTCGAACTTCTACCGATCGTCGACATTGGTATAAAAGTCAGCCCGGCAAAGTTTTTAAAATCTTTTTTTCTCAACGGGAATTGTTCGTTTTTTTTCTATAAATTCGCAGTCGTTGGTGTAATAAATCGTAACGGTGGGATGCCACTTCTGCTCAGTTTGTCGACACCACCGTTAAGTTTGACAGATCTACTAATACGGCTGCATCTGCTCGGCGTCAACCCGCTGTTCTCGGTTCGAGTCCCGGAAAGTGCCGACACGTTAGTGGTAAATATACTCCTCCGAAGTCATTCAGATTGATTTACGATTGATTTTTCATTTGAAAAGTTGTGAAGTTACGTGAAATTGTCCTCTGAACATGTAAACATTTTGTATCGTTATTTGTAGATCGGTGAACCGGAGGAGTTCAACATTCCAGAAGCCATAATATCAGAGAATCAGTATTACGACATGGTAATTGGATATAGTTATTTGCTAAAGAATACGATTCGCCACTTACTTCGTTCGTTATGTCATAAACTTAAACGTTGTCTAGAAAAAAACTTGGTTAACCTTTTCATCATCCGTCGTTTAGTCTCATCAGTAAATGGTTCGAGAGAGGGAGAGGAACAGGGGCATGGCAGGGGAAGGGAGGCGAAGGGATGGGAGGGAGAGGAAGAGGTGGGGGCCAAAGCAGTGGCAGGGTGGCGTAAGGGAGAGGGAGACGGAGACGGAGAGAAAGGGGGGAGAGAGAGGATGAGGGAGAGGGGAAAGTAGATGGAGCGGATAAGAGAGATTGAGGGTGAGACGGAGACGGAGAGAAAGGGGAGGGAGAAGGAGAGAGAGAGGATGAGACGGAGAGGGAGGTGGGAGTGGTACTAATGAAGCAACCTCCCGGGGACACGATATCAAAAATAACCCCGAATAGCTTGAAGAGATATCATTGATAAAAACAGAGAGCGCGTTATTAATCCCTGATCGACGTGTTTTAAACGATACCATCTGAATGTTTTTCATTTTCGCACTAATCAACTTCTAGTCAGTAACCGCAGTCGTTTTTTTAGTTTCACGATCCATCCAAACCGCAGTCAGGAATAGTGAGAAATGGCTTAAGAAAAGCCATAATATGTCATTATAGCGGACCCCTCATGGCTGTGGCGGGAGAGAGAAATGAGTGGAACAGCCAACACTTTGTTTTGGCTGTGCCACAAGTTAGCAGCAAGTATTACTGTCACTATAATGCCTAACGTTAATCTTGGTATAACATCTACCCTTAAACACTCTTGTGGTGCTAATTTCACATTGGGAACACCTTCATTAGTTATCACACCTCGAGATAAGTTCAGCGATAAACCCTTAACTTGAGATGCATCTGAGTACCCTATGCAAAAATCGTTTTTTTTAAATTGTACCCGGGGTATAACAAATCGAAAACGATTCACTCTTTCTCCTTCGATCGATTATCCTTTTTTTCAGAATTTTAACGAGACGGCTGAAGGAATCAAGGGTATATCGGATCTACTGAGCGGATACTCGACTCCGATGAGTGACGCGTTCAAACATCTCAATTTTGCCGTTCGTTTGAAACTCGTAAGCAAAACACCGAAAACAATGCAATCGATTTTCATTGCAATTTTCAATTAGGAATAAGTATCCTAAGTTTGGACTGTTTTTTTTCTGATTTTAGGCAGCCGAAAAAGACCCACCTCCCTCCCCTGTATCATATACCATACAGCGTATGCAAAACGAGTTTACAAAAGAGGTAAAACAATACGTCGCATCCGCTGCTGGTAATCTTTTACCCCTAAAATTAGTTTAATGTCTTCGTCATTTCTTTCATCATAAATATAAGTGAATGATGTTGATGAAACTTCGTGGTGCCAAATCTATGAAACGTGGACCCTGTTTTCAAGATCATATCGTCTGTTCGTTTTCTATTACAGATCGACTGGATGCAATTTTTCACCAAACTGCTCGAGCCAGCCGCTGAACCGAGCGTTCATTACGAAATATTGATTAAAAATCCCGGCTTTTTGAAACAATTGACGACGATTCTGGCCAAACAAAAGACAGTCGACAATTACAGGTATTGAATCGCCCGCCTTGGGTCGAGACTAAAGAGATTAAAGTCGCGCTCTCTTCGACCCAAGCCAAATTTAGGATTAGGCCCGGGCCGACCATTTAATACAAGGGTGGCCAGTGGGTGCATGTTTGACGCGGGCCAAATTAACTAACCAAAAACATCGGGCCATGCCTGTGCAGGAAGCACGAGTCACGCGTGTGACTCTTGTTCTATAGACGCAACCCCTTCGCTTGTCGCTGCATTGTTAAGTATCGAGTGAGCGAGAGAAAAAGAGAAATCCCGCAGTAAATTCAGCCAACGATGAAGAAAGTTCAAAGGTTTATTTGAACAACGTTTCGACTTATCGACTAATAGCTATTTGTCTGTAGGAATTAGTCTTAAGCCGAAACTATTACTCAAATATATAAACCTTAACCTTATACTCAAGATCTTTACATGATTATTTCTTCGATTTTGGCTGATTTATTTTGGGATTACTCATCGTTTATTCATCTCACATGGAAATTGAGTATCTTCTCGACTTATCGAGTGAGTGATTCAGGCGTATAATTAAGCACCGCCCAATTCGACTCGGGTCTGGTCCGGCCAGTTTGACCGGGGGCAAATCGTCTGCTAAATTCATCGAAATCCAGGTGAATACACCGACTTTCGACACGATCTCTGGTTATCGTACGGGAATTCCCTAGTCAGAATGATCTTACGCAAAAACCTGTCATCAATGTCTTTCGGCGAAGTGGTAGTCAGTGCGAAAGGCGAAAAGTCCGAAGCTCGATGAAGCTATCGATTGTGGTTTCGTTGAAGTTATCCCACAAATCATTCGAACATTTTTTCGCCGAACGACCCAAATAGATGTCAGAATATTAAATGTATTTTTTTCCGAAATGACCGAGATAGATGTTCATGTCAGAATTGTGTCTCGTTTATTCGACGTACAAATCAAGATTAGGAATGAACGATCGATTGATGATTGATCAAAGTAACACACGCGAATCGCGCCGTGGTTCCTCGCCCGCCCGCCCGCAGACGGAGGCAACGACGTCGCGAAATCTAATATCGAGCCGGCGACAAAAACCTCAAAGAAATAAACGACTCCTCGGCGGCCTATTTGAGGCTTTATTGAAATAGCTTTGATGTTCGATACGTTGATTGGTTACGGCGAAAAAATCTCGAGACACAAGAGACGCAGCCACGTTCGGTAGCGCCATCGGTATTCTAGGCATCACAGTTCGCGGGTATACATCAGCGAGCGCAATTAGCCGAGCTTTAAGACATTGCACCAATGGTCCCCTAAGTCTATAACGTTCTCATTTTTACAATGCGCACCGCGAATATCCCGAACAGCCCAATTCCCCACAGATTGATTAAAAAATTATTGGCCAAAAGCGAGAAATATTCTTTGATTCTTAAACGATATCATAGAAATCGAGACGTGTCTGAGTCGAATAAACCATTTAACCGTTGCGAGCCGTTATTTTGTTCCGGTACTCTTTTATATCGCTCTCGTCTCGGATTGTTGCAAATTTGAGAAATGAATTATACGTGAACGTCGCAGTATCCACTGTCAAAATCCATCGAAGGATCGGTGATATATGATAACACAGGCAACACAAATAGTATTTGAAAAGAGAGTGACCCAACAATTGGACAAAAGTATCCTAACAAAATGGCGGCTAGCAACTGTAAGATAGTTTATTATGCAAACTGTAATGGATTTTTTCATTTTTCTTATTCAGATCACTGCGCGATTTCGTGTGGCTAGTTTTCACATTCCAAAACGCTAAATACATGGGCGAAGACATGCCCTACGCCGACTGGAACGTACGTATATAATGCGTGCAATTATGTAGCAACATAGCTTTGAACTCAGATTCGGAATCGAAACCTTGTATTCATAAAACCCGAGTCATTTTACAGAAATAGAAATGTCTACTAGGGTGTGGTTGCGTAACCACTTTGCTTTTGTTCAAAGCCCGTGCAGAAAGTTGCAACCAACAGAACGGTTATTAGTTTTCCATTCATGAAAATCTTTCATAGCCGCGCGTAGCTGGAGGATTGAATATTACAAAATCGATTTGAATTTTATTGCGATCAATTCGTAGTGTGACGTCAGACGTCTCAGGGCTATGATTAGATCTGTTTTTGAAATAACGTTATAGTTTTGTACATCGTGAGTTGACCTTGACTTTGCCGGTTACGAATTTCAGAAACTGCAGTATTAAATCAGGGTTCAGTGTCAAATTCAACTCAAAAATGTAGGCGGCTTTGATATTAAATTAATATCATTCTCAATGCATCCTTTATCTCTCTTTCGTCCCAAGATAGCAATGAATCATCGGCAACGTCTGTAATTTAGAATTTTATCGCATGCAATAAAATCTAAAATATCGCTGTCGTATTCTTTCAATAGCACTCTTTTTACGGATACGACTACGGTAAATATCACGTGACCAAACGGCGCCGGAAGTCGCGACGCCGCCGTCGTAGACGACCACGTGGTCGTAGGTTCGGCTATCAGTCGGCTGTTCCCGTACGTGGTTTTAGTTTATCACATCAGTTGTTAGTTGTAGTTTAGTGCGTGCGTTTTTAGTATTGTATTGTGTCCTTCCTTATAGCTACGTGATGATGTCATTGTCGGTTCGGTGTTTGAATGTAATTCAGTGCTGAGTGACACGCGGGTTCGAGTCCCGCATCAGGATGCCTCTAAAATACAAATAGCGGGCTTCTTTTTGTACCTTCTAATGTTTTCAATATTCAGACCTATTCTTAATAAGTGCACCCTGTTAGTGCACTCCTGGATTCGCTGTCTTTGGCCTGCACTGGGTAAACCATACCCACCCACCATAGAACGGGGCCCTGCATCTAAGACACTTCGAGTTTAATATTAGAACCTTTATGAAACTTCAATTCATAATCAAACCATATCATTATTTACCATCAAAACTCCCTCTATACGGTCAGCCTCCTAGCTGTGAGATTCAGTGTTAACCTCTTATATTGTTCTTTGAGGGTATAAAAATCTACTTTAAATGACTTGTAGATTTTATCTAAAACATTCTATAAGATTAGTTTTTCTCTCTTCAAAATATCAATGCTATCTACATCCGTTTTGCGCAGTTTAACTTGCCCTGATTACACTGAAGTGTGGGTGTGACAACATCAGAATATTTCAGATTCTTCGTTCCGTGAAACTGGCCCATATGGACACGTTCTCAATCGAACGTTTCGATCGATAAGAAATTATCAAAGATTTGACGACCTGAAAGATCGAAATCTGCGATCTCATATAAATCATTCTACCGTTTTTACAGATTATGGTTCGACGAATCGATTGGAGGACGTGCGTTAATGAACTGATTACCGGACACCCGGGATGGAGGTTAGCTATGGAAGCGCTATTTATCAGACGGTATCTGCCTTCGAGAATCAATGAGCGCAACGAGGTATGAACATGTTATTAGTATAATATAATATAATTTATTTTTCATCATTATGTCATGCAAGATGCAATATAGGAGTTAAACATAGTTTTTACAGACATAAGATGAGGGACACAGTGCGAGCCTAGGGCTGTACTTATAATTACTAAGGCACTGTGCCCACGTGCATTATGTGCAAGGTGCATTACAAATAGATATATATGTTACTTTATAATATATGAATATCGTTAACATTATTATATTCATCCATATTCATAATAATAAGAAGGATTATAATAATTAATGATAATAATAATAATAATAGTAATAATAATAATAATAATAATAATGATAATAATATAACCATCGAATCAACCATTATTAGATAATAACTTATATTATCGAATATTGTGTTCTATCATTTTTTCAACCCGAATGACGAGAGACTAAAGACTAACGCACACGACCCTGGGAAACACGGAAACCGGACAGAAGAGATAGAAACATGTTTCCGAGCGTTTCACTGATATCAATTTCAGAAATCTGAATTTATTACCTGGTAAAATGAACTGTCCGATAATTTATGGAGATCAAATCAAAATGGGTTTGATTGATAGTCATGACTTGACTGTAAATCTGTTAGAATATAATCAAATTCTAGTAGACCAAAGTTGTACTTACTTCGGTATTAATCAAGTGCATGCTTGAAATTCCGTTAAAACTGCAAAAGCACTTTTCTAATAACTTGCAACGATTCTAAGCTTCGCTTTGATACAGTTTGAACTTTATAAGAAAGATTGCATGACTTACGTGTACCTGTGCTCGTTCTAAAGTCCCCAAAGCATGGTTCGTTTTTTCGGTTAAAAAAGCTTTGATCTTTGATACAATTGATAAAAATAGACAAAAATCATAATGGGGATTTAGACACTGTTGGGACCTACTGTCTTTGATTCCGTATTTCAAGATGGCGTCGTCAAGTGCAAAGGAAAACAGTTCTATTGTAAATAAAAACAAAAACGCACCAACTCAAACTCGCATTACATACAATTTCTTTAATGGCTCGACCTTGAATTACAGATTGATAGCATGATCGAAAAAATACGAAAATCCTTCATCGAAATCATCATATCTAAAACCTGGATCGACGACCAAACAAAAGCTCTGTGCGTTCAAAAAGCCGAAAAGATGTCGAAGAAAGTTCTATACCCGGCGGCCGTGCTCAACGGCACAGCTATCAACCTCTATTACAAACCGGTAGGCTATTAGAGTCGCGCTCCGGAATATTGTCAGCACTCTGTCCGTGCCGTGATGACAACATAGTTAATCCCACATTTAAAATGAAGAAAACAATGAAGTCCGAAATGTTTTTCTTCGGGTTAATAGTTTATTTTCATTATTACTGTGAGATTCTCTATATCATTATGTTGACATCATCGTAAATCTCATTTTTATCGACATTCCGTACGAGTCAAACGTTCAGTGATTGACTAAGGTATCATAACTTAACTAAGAGACGATGCAAGTTAAACATCAAACAAAGGAATACAATGAAATTGATTGACAATTCCAAACGGATGCAACAAACCCAAATTTCGCATCAACGTTGGAGGTTTTCTAGATTTCGAAAGCTAAGGAGCCCAAGAAAGGGTTTAATTACTGGATTTCGAAATTTGAGAGAGCTTTTCATCTGGACACTGAACGGATAAACCAGACATTCATTCCATTTTATTCATTTGAAGTGATATATCGACGACATTTTCTTTCGTAGTTGGACATGCGACCTGGTAAATACTTCGAAAACTACATGTCGCTGAATCGATGGCGAGTGAAAGCCGAGTACGAAAGTGCTATTGACCCGGGAGCTAAACTTCTCAAGTAAGATCGTTAACCATTGACTAAACTCTCTTTTTCCGTGCTTTGAAAATTATGAATCCTGGCACTTATAGTTTATTCAACGAGTTTAGGTTACGTTCCCACAGTGTTGCGCTAGTGTTTTTAAAACATAGTCATAGTTATGGTTAGGTTAGGTTAGGTACAAAACCATTTGGGACACCTAAACTGCAGTCGCCTCGTTTAATGCCTAAGAAAACATTTCAGACTCTTCTTATTCCGAATGTTGGATTTGATATAGTCTTACATGAACAATTCGCTTATTTTCAGCTGGGACGAAGGAATCTATCAAACAAACGCGTTCTACTCGCCGATATTCAACGAATTTTGTAAGTACATAATGTGTAAATTACAGACTTACGTTAATGTATAATGATAAAATGTGTAACCTGTAAACATTTTCTATTCGTCTGTTTGATACTTGTGTGTGCATGGCGTGTGAGTGTGATAAACGGTTGTATGAATACTTCTTGGTGATACGGCCTTAATATGGAAATAAGGCTAACTTCATTAATGTCTAGTGACATGTGAGATGACCCGTGCATTCAAATTTTAGTCGCACCTGTTATAGTCATCAATAATTCGGCAGAATTCATCCGAACATCCTGAATTCTTAACTGATGTTAATGCGAACAGGCGATGACCAGGCCCCAGGGGTCACCACAGTCATCCACATACTCATGGATTTCAATTCAATATGACGAAAAACTCAGCTTCAATCGTGTCCGACTGTCCAGTGTTGCCAACTGGTGGATCCTCACATGCCACAGCCGACTGCGGAGTAGGCCTACTCGTCTACTTAGTTCTTAAGCCGCTTATTTTCTATCTAATGAATATTTTCACGTCTCTTTAGGATGCATTTTCAATGCAATTTTAGTGGTACAATGCATCAATAAAGCTTCAATTTAGTTTTCTTGTTTACCCTTTTCGTAGCAATATTGGCGGCGATAGTCGATACGCCCTATTACGAGATCGGTGTGCCCAAGTATCTGAACTACGGCAGTATCGGGACGGTTATCGGGCACGAAATGACCCACGGATTCGATACGCAAGGTAAATACAAGGAACTATTGGTATTACATAGTCTATGAAACGGTGATGTTTCTGTTTTTGACACAAACGTAATAAGAAATAATTTGAAAATCTGTGGAATATTGTGTCCTCATTAAAGTTTTGTGCAAAGGTACCATAACCTGTTCTAAAACGTAGAAATTACAAATATCTTTTTGAATTTTGAAATAAGTAAATTTGTCTCATATTTTTCTTGAATTTTTTATTTTCTATCGAAGGCATGTACTACAATCCGGCCGGGCAACATCAAACGTGGTGGAAACTGGAGTCGATTATACAGTTTGAGAACAGGGCCGCCTGCTTCGTTTATCAGTACGGGAACATGAGCATGTACATACCCTACAGAAACCGTACATTACACGTGAGTTACACTCCAGAGACTTTCTCATTTGAAGAATGCTACTCATTTTTCTAGTCTTCAAGTTCTTAAAGATGTGAAATTTACTAAGTGAAAAGGATGAAATAATATGTTACACAGACTCGTCAAAGGTGATTTTGAAAACTTCACGTGTCTATCGTATTTACATAGGGAAATGGCAATCAAGCTGGGGATCTGGAAAGTTAAGCGCACTGAGCAGCTTCGCTGTATTTAGTGCTATAAGGCACATCATTACCAGTATCATTATCTGTGAATCTTGACCAACGTGAATGGCTCCTAAGATGATTTTAATTCGACAAGTTTAAAGATAATTTCACACCTATTTTTAGGTAAATGGGACCAAGACTTTGGGTGAAAATATGGCTGATAGCGGAGGTGTCAACTCGGCCTTTCGGGTAAGGGATCAAACGTTAAAACGTAACATTACTCCACGGTAAATGCATCAGTGGAGACAAAGGCAACACCTATTAGATCCTACCAGATCTTTTTCCATTGATACTTTTTTTCTAAAGGCTTGGAAGACTTCTACATCGGGAACAAAAGCTGAGCCTGTACTGCCGGGTATGCCGACATCGATGTCACCCGAAAAACTATTTTTCATATCGTTAGCTCAGGTCAGTATATATCTGAAACTCAGTAACAACTAAAGCTAGTGATATCAAATCAAATCAAATCAAATATAGCTGGATTTATAGAGGAACATACTGGTATTCTCTTGTTTAATTCATCTTCAGACTTATTGCGTGAAGTCGAATTTCGACACTCTTGAAAACTCATTCCTAACTGATGAACACACTCCCGACGAATTACGGTAAAATAATCAACTCAAATTCAATCGCATCTCATCCAGCTGTTCCCGAACCAGAAAATCCAAAAAATATCCATAGAACCGGTTTTTCATAATCTGAAATGTGTTTTTCTTCTTATTCAGCGTAAACGGATTTGTGATGAACTCTAACGATTTTTCAAGCGCTTTTAAATGTACCGCCGGTTCACCGATGAATCCTGTGAAAAAATGCAAACTGTGGTGACCGAAAGTCGGCAGTCTTAAACGCGTAATTTACAATGCAACAAATCACGTATATGTATCATATGCAATGAATCATTTAACATGTGAGTGAAATAAATTGGAAAAAAATGTATATTTTTTTGTATAAGAAAAGGTCGAAAAATGATTTCAAAAACTTATTGATATTTTCTAGTAAATAAACACGTCATGCAGGGATCTGTGATCTGATAAGTGTTTCGTCATTTGTGTTTCTTTCGTTCGTAATATAGGACATAAGCCGCGTCAATCACTTCATACACCCCCACCCTAAAGAAATCTTGGAATCTTTGGAATCCACCTAACCTCAGTCGTGCATTTTCTGTACCAGGTCTGGAAAGTGGGCTGGAAAAGTAATTCTTGAGTTTCGATACTTAATTTTCTAAATAGGTGTTCTGTTTTTTTGGAATTAAGAACTTCTCCTGACCTCCGTTTGGTAGGCCCCGTTCCCCGTTGCGTTATTAAGATGTCAATAATTCTTAGATGACTTCTAAGCACCTAGCAGTTGTTCGGATGTTACTTCTTCGCAGAGACTGATGCTGATATGACTGATACATGGAATAGAGTCATTACATAGGCTGGGGGTGATGATACCAAATTTGAAGACCCCTGTGAAGCTGGCTCCCGGTTCCCGGTTCCTTATTCGGCTCCCGATTCAAAATGCTTTTGAATCGGGAGCCGAATCGGGAACCGGGAACCGGGAGCCAGCTTCACAGGGGTAATTTGAAGCGCATTTGAACTAGACTCTTTGGGATACCTGCGGGATATATGGCTCTGTGGGCGTTCTTAAAAAGGGATACCTTATTCTAATAAATATGTTATATAAAATCCCACTCTTTAGCATTATATATGTTTGATATTTTCATGCACTGCATTAGCTATAATCAATCATAATACACCGTAATAATAAACCACTCCATGAATGAATACATTTTACATTTATATACGTCCACATTCAAATGAATCATATCGCCTCTACCCCGACCCCAACCCTCCTCTTAAGAATTATTCCGAAAAGGCCACGAATAACCGCACATTTTCTCTACGTCCCTGGACTACGTAACAATAACGCTTAGCAATGCTTACAATGAGTGTTCGTTATTTCTTCATGAGGGTTTTTTTATCGGGAAACTACGGAAGCCCCTAGGTGACATATGAGATAATTTTTTTCATAATTTCGACTTATTAAGTCGAATTTCGACATAATAAGTCGAATTTCGTGTTAATTAAGTTGAATTTTGACTTAATAAGTCGAAATTCGACATGAAAATAAAACTCGAAATTCGACTTAATTAACACGAAATTCGACTTATTATGTCGAAATTCGACTTAATAAGTCGAAATTCGACTTAATAAGTCGAAATTGTGAAAAAAATTTCTCGTATGTCACCTAGGGGCTTCCGTAGGAAACGACCGCGTATTGTAGACTTACGCCATGATTACGCGGTAGAACGGGAAAACCCCCGCGATCAATAATACTCAGTATACGTCGGATAAACCAGTAACCGTCTACTGCGTAATTTTTACAGCAGTAGGTTCCATTGGAAACAAAGAGGCAATATTTGGACCTACAGATTCAGCATTTGAATTTCAGGAGACTTCAAGTATCTAGGAAAAATAGTAAGTCCACAATGTACATTGTAAAACCGAATCCGTGCTAATCCCGATTATAACTAGGTCGTGTTTGGAGTAAATTTCTCCTCCATTCGTCGATTGTGACCAATAACAACGAATTTATTTTATTTTTCACTCACTCAACCTTTCAAACTTTAATCTGAAACAAGACTTACCCTGAACATTATTTATATGAATATCATATATATTAAAATCAATTATATATTAATTATAAAAGTGTGAGTAAGTTGTGAAAAAAAATTCATATTTTAACAGATTTCGAATAAAAAAATATGTTAATAAATGGACAATTAAAAACTAACGAGTAATTAACGAGTTGATTAGAATAAGGTTTCTTAACTAAAAACATAGTAAATTAATCAAATTTTTAAAAATATAAAATGTAACGAGTAATTAACGAGTTGATTAAAATAAGATTTCTTAAATAAAAACATAGTGATGATTTCAGCATTACAACTGGAAAAAGTGATTTAAAACATTATTCAGTTGCTGGAGGTTTAATATTGGCTGCGCTTTATTTTTATTATGAAAATATCAGTAAGGATCTGATGAATGAATATATGAAATTGAGGAAGAAATTGAAAAAATTAAATGGAAAAAATCACAGAAATAAAAATAAAAAAGTTGATTTATAAAATTATTTAGAGGATTAAGACAGCATCTTTTAATTTAATTTATTCTATATATTTTAACTATAAAAATGAGTGAAAATATATCAAATTTATTATATCTTATATACAGAAATCAAGAGCAACTGAAATTAATTATTATGGTTGCAGCCTCAACTCTTTTACTGTCCGAGTCAATTACATGATTATATATACTTAGGCCTGCCTCTAGGATTTCTGCAAGACAAGTCGATTTTATTTTCAATCATAGGCACAGCAGAGTAAAATGGCCAAAGGCGGCAGAGACCTCGATAGGAAAAAGCTGAAGTCGATGTTGACGGCCAATGAAGATGACATCGAGAACTTCCTAATATCAAGATCAGACGCACTCCTAAAGAAACTCAATAGCGGCGACATCTCCAACAAAGAACTGGAAATGTTGATGTGCTTATTCCGGAAAAGCTGCGAATGGGAAAGCGTGCACAATTTGTTGACTTCGTCGGCCATTTTCAATAACAAAGGCGTGATAAAAGACTATATCGCAGAAATGAACGCGAGCGGTAAGATAAATGGCGATAATAAGACATTTCTGATTGATCTTAACACGCTGGTGACCGCCCTGGTGGTGAACGGGGCGAGTAACTCCACCAGAAGTAAACTGAAGCTGATAATAAAATCGATTTTGACGGGCGGTGTTATTTCCGAGGAGCAGAAAGGTACATTTGAGATGTTGCTGGAAATGGTCGCCAACGAGAGGCAGCTAGTTCGTCCGCCCACGACGACCACAAAAGATAAAATTAATGAAACGCAGAAAGAAGCGCCAAGTCTTACCCATAGAACAAACGTCATCAGATCACCTCAAATTCCTTGTGCTGGAGTTTGGAATAGTTTCAAACCTCGCGAAACGCCAGCGCCGGTTAGCATGGCGGATATCATGAGAGATGAAATGAAATCAACAGAAAACACTAGAAAGCAACAACCTGTAAAAGCGGACGAAACGATGAGAAATCAGAAGAAATCAACGGATTCTAGAAAACAGCTACCTGTCAGCTTGGAAGAAATCAGTGGAAATCAAACCATTTCAACAGGTCCTAAGATAAAGCAACAGCCGGTTAGCATCGCTGAAATCATGAAAGAACAAGCGAAATCATCGGATTCTATGAGGAGAAATAAACAGCGGGTTCGCATGGAAGGAATCGCAAGAGCGCAAGAGAAATCTACAGTTTTTTGCGACAAAACGAAGACATTTAATCAATCCATTCAGTCAACAACTCGTAAGGTAGTCGGGAATACGCCACAGATTAAACAAACCAGGGAGGTTCCCTCCGCCCATCTACCAGGAAAACCTGAAGATGGTTGGAGCAAAAGTTTTGGCACGAGTCGGCAGACGAAGTGGTCTCCTTTTCCAGAGAAACCGCAGCATCGAAAACCTGCTGACGAGTCAAATCATTTCGTCGACGTGGCTTTTGAATCGGAAGATCGCTTTATTCAAGCAGCGCTGCAATTTCTCGACATAGACGGCGAATCGATTTCGAACTTCCTGAAACAGAGGAGTAGCCAGATGAAGTATAAACTGAACGACGAAACTTCGAGTCCTCGAGAGGTTCGAATCGTCTTGAAACTATTCGCCAAGTGTTTTGAAGACGCGTCGTCCGGTAATTTGATAAGGATTTTGACCGATATAAGCACTACGAGGTGGTTAGACTACGGTTTGGGTAGATACCTGAGAAAGATTCGCTGGTCCAATCTGGATAAAGAAGAAACGGAAAGTCTGGAGAATATCGTGATCGTATGTAAGGCGCTCATGTTACGGTTGCCACAGCGGACAGCCTACCCGGTACTGATGCTTCTTTCGGATCTGAAAAAACGATCGGAAATTAGTTCGTTTTTCGTGAAGAACTACGAATCCCTGCTCGAAAAACTAACCAGAGCGCATGAGCTCGCCGAGTCGATTGTCGAGGCAAATCTGTCAGAGAATATTGGGAATGCTGATGAGCCAAGCCACGAACAGGAAGAACCGACACAAGACTTCCTGGACACTGTCATATATCCGACCAAATCGGACATCGATTCTCCCGGAAATATTCCAATTAATCTGGCAAGAGGGAAATACAAGAGTCCTAAGAATTATTTAGACACTCAGTTCAGATTACTGAGAGAGGATTTCTTGGCACCGCTTCGAATGGGTATTAAAGAATACTGTGAGAACGCTGAAGCCGGGTTTCCGCTGAGGAGACTCGACGCAGACGCGTATATCTACACGAACGTTACGTTCGTCGGTATCGCAGACGGCTTCATCGTTAAATTCGATCACCGACACTTGCGCATTAACTGGGCCAGGACAAAACGTCTGTTGACCGGTTCACTCGTTTGTCTATCGAACGACCGGTTCCGCACGTTCGTTACGGGCACGATTAAAAGACACGACGAAAAGAAACTCGCCGAAGGCCGAGTTGAAATCACTATCGACCCCGAGTACATCAACTCGTTGTCGTTTCTCAGCAGTTACACAATGGTCGAAGCTACGTCTTTTTACGAGGCGTATAAGCACGTGCTGAAGAGATTGCAGCAACTCGGCGAAGGTGTGAAAAACGACGTACCTATTCCATTTCAACAGTACTTCGTCGACGTTTCGAAGAAAGCCACGCCCCCGCTGTACATGAAGTCGGACCCTAACGAGATAATCAACGTTCGGTCATTTATGAAGAAGAAAGAAGTGACCGTCAAAGAATTCCTCAATGGAAATTGGGCGAATGATGAAAACGGGCAACTCGACCAGTCTCAGCTGAAAGCACTACACGCAGTGTTCTCTCAGGAGCTAGCAGTCGTGCAAGGACCCCCCGGTACTGGGAAGACATTCATCGGTTTGAAAGTCATGGAATTCTTGTTCGCAAATCGTAAACTATGGAACAAAGATCGGAACGATAGTATCATGGTTGTCTGCTACACGAATCACGCTTTAGATCAGTTTTTAGAAGAGGTGTTAGCGATGAAATCCAGGCGTAAGTTGATACGTATCGGCGGCCGTTGTTCGGAAGAGAGTCCGGTTTACGAGCACACTCTCCATTCGATCCGTTCGCGTAAACGGCCGCGACGTAAAGGCGACTCGGAAGACGAAGATGAAGACGTGATTATCGTCGATCTATACGAAGAGCCGGTCGATTTGAAAAGATTGCGGGCTCGTAAAAAAGAATACGACCGAATCTTGTGGTTCATGAAAAGCCAACTGTTAGACGGACCTTTCGGGCGTCATTTGATCAAAAATTTGCCAAGAATACTGCCGCAGCTTGCACAATCGAGCTTATTCATATGTAGTGCTCCGTTATGGCAATGTCTGGCTTACTGGTTACTGGATGTAAACCCGTACGATGCGGCGGCAGGAGAGGATGAACTAGAAATGCTGGAACGTTTGGTATTTAGGGGCTCCAACGTGAAGGAAACCCCGCCCGAGGATGTCAAAGAAAATGATGAACAGACGACCGACTCTAATACATTGACTCTGAATGTTAAAGACGAAGCGGACTTGATCCTTGAGGAACGCGAGGTTGACGGACAGGATGATGGAAAATGGGAGGTCGTAAAAAAAAAGAAAGCAAAGCGCCAAAACGATAGCGCTGATGAAATGTGGAAAAGAACAAACGAATTGAAACAAAAGCTACTCGAGGAACTCGGCGAAACGGCCAAGCAATACAAGAAGATGGAATCGGGAAAGGTGCAGATGGTTGAAGACATTTGGAGACTAAAACCGAAGCAGAGATTTGAGGTGTACCTGGCGTGGTTAGACAATTATGTACGGCAACTGGGCAGACAGTTCAAGGGATTGGTACAAACCAGAGATATTTGCAGTAGGGCGCTCGACGATCGCTTAGAACGCCGAGATCTAGAACTGCTGAAAAATGCAGAAGTGATCGGCATGACGACGACCGGGGCTTCGAAATATTCCAGTTTAATACAGAAACTACGTCCGCGTATACTGATCGTGGAGGAGGCGGCAGAGGTTCTGGAAGCGCACGTCGTAACCGCTTTAACCGAGAGATGCGAACACGCCATTCTGATCGGCGATCACAAACAGCTACGCCCGAATCCGACCGTGTACAAACTGGCGAAAGATCACAACCTCGATATATCGTTTTTCGAGCGCATGATACGTAACGGATATCCGGTTACGACGCTGACCAAGCAACACCGAATGCGGCCGGAGATCTCGGCGATTCTTGTACCGCATATCTACAAGAAGTTGCTCGACCACGAATCGGTGAAAACCTACCCGGACGTGCTCGGCATCGAACGAAACGTGATATTTGTTGATCACAGTCACCAGGAAAACCCGGAGAACGAGAGTAGAAGCCGCAGCAACGAATACGAAGCAGAGATGATCGTCCATCTGGCGAGACATCTCATAAAGCAAGGCTACAGCGGGTATGACATTACCATCTTAACCCCGTACGCAGGACAGATGTATAGGATTAAGGATTTCATGAAAAAAGTCCTATCGGCTGAACGCGATCTGGACGAGTTGTGTAATATCAGAGTTACACCTGTTGATAATTACCAAGGAGAAGAAAACAATATCATTTTGATATCGTTCGTTCGAAGCAACAAAGCTGGAAATATCGGATTTTTGAAAACGGCGAACCGGGTGTGCGTAGCATTGTCGAGAGCTAAGTGGGGCATGTATTGTATCGGTAACTTCACCAGTTATGCGAAGGAGTCCCGTCTTTGGGAAGATTTGGTGTACTACCTGAGACAAAAAGGTTTCCTAATGCGTGGCTTCCCGCTCACCTGTCAGAAACACCCAAAACACTTACCATTAGTGAAATCGGTGGGTGACTTCAGAGAGTCACCGGACGGCGGCTGTCGAGAGAAATGTGATTTTCTTTACGAGTGCGGCCATTGGTGCCAGAAATTCTGCCATAACGATGACCCGGAACACGTGAAATACGTCTGTCAACAACCGTGCGAGAAGATATGCCCCCGAGGCCACCGGTGTTTAGAAGTGTGCGGTAACGTGTGCGAAGACTGTCCGATACCGTGTGGTCTGACTTTACTCGGCTGCGGACACAGATGCATATCTCCGTGCGGACAAGATGGCCGGAAATTCGGCGCAGAAGTCACGGATTCGCAACCATGCAATCACGACTGCATGACAACGGTCAACAAGATTCTACTGTGCGGTCACACGGCATTCAATGGCCGATGCAGTGATAATGTGGAAGAGATGAAGTGCGACGCTCTTGTCCAGAGAACTCTGGAATGCGGTCATAACAAACAGGTCATATGCGGCGGCGTTATCGAATCTGTCGTCTGTGACGTGATTTTGCAGCAACCGCACCTGTTGCCGTGCGGTCACGAAGCTCGAGTCAGATGTCACCAGAAAACATCCGGACTCGATCTGGATCACGAACTCAAGTGTAAGGAAGCGTGCCAGGCGCGGTTACCGTGCGGACATCGGTGTTTGGGGATATGTTTCGACTGTTCGACTGGTATTCATCGGAGGTGTCGAGAAGTGTGCGGCCGTCTGTTGCTGTGTGGTCACGTTTGCAAGAAAAAGTGCGGAGAGCCTTGCTATCCGTGTAACAGTCAGTGCGAGGTTCATTGCTGGCACCGACGGTGTAAGAGAGGCTGTATGGAACAGTGTTGTACGCCTTGTTCGGTGGACTGTAACTGGATTTGCGAACACCATAAATGCGAGAAAAAATGCGATAAAATATGCGATCGCGCTAAATGCGACGAACCTTGCACGAAGTCGTTACCGATGAGCGTAAAGAAGTGCCAAGGTTTATGCGGTGAGCCTTGTCCATTGGTTTGTCCTGCAGACCCCAATAGCGCATTAACCACCGGCGGGAAAGCCGCGTTAGATGGACGCGAAACGAAGTACGTTAGGGTGAGTCCATGCGGGCATTGTATCGACTCGGAGGTACTCGAGGATTTAATGACGAATCGCACTCACAGAGGAATGAAAGTGGTTAACGTGAAGCGTTGCCCTTTCGCGAATTGCGATAAACCGATTGTGTTTTGTCCGCGCTACGGCGAAGAGGTGCGAGCTTCGGTGAAACTGCTGAAACAGATATCCGCGTACAGGGCGTCGTTTTCACTAGGCATTGAATTCATTATAGAAGAT
This sequence comes from Tubulanus polymorphus, assembly GCF_964204645.1. Taxonomy (NCBI): domain Eukaryota; kingdom Metazoa; phylum Nemertea; class Palaeonemertea; order Tubulaniformes; family Tubulanidae; genus Tubulanus; species Tubulanus polymorphus. Next base: position 24,965,963 of record NC_134027.1, read on the forward strand.
CTTGTAGAAATTAGCGCTGATAGGGAAAGGCTGAAAATGCTGTACGACATTGTCGATGCCATGCACTGTAATAACCTTGAAGAAGCGGAGACTATTGTGAAGTCTGTAGAAGTTTCTAAGTCGATTATCGAAGATTTCCAATTCGGATTCATGGACAATGTATGGTTACAATGTCCGAAGGGTACGTGATGCGTTAGAACACGGGCCGCATTTAACAGTGTTATTCACATCTACAATGAGCAATGACGAAATTCTTATTGAAGTTAATCCCGTGGTCATTGCGGTTTCATTTCAGGGCATTTTTTCAAAGATCCTGGAACGGAAAGCGAAGAAGAGGACATTCAATGCGATAAACCGGGTTGTGCTCTCAAACCGCGTAACCGCACACGTAAGCAATATCTATACATTATGTTGTACACAAAGTGTCCGCACGAAGTCATATTCTTTATTCCTATAACATCTCGATATATATTCAGTTTAAAACAGAGGTAGTTTAAAATAGACATACTCAAGGATATCTGGCACAGATCTTAGGACTATCTGAAGGAAATTGCTTTGTATAGTTTGGTTTTTTTTCTCATATTTTGCAGAGCTTGATGCCGAGGTTACCCCAAGGCACCGAGGCCTGGCAGACGATGATGCTAGAGATCTGTTTAGGAGGGAAGTATTATTAGGAATGATGGATATCACAATCGATGATGAGAGTTCGTCTGATGACGAGGGAATTTGAATTGACTGTGATTTTACCCAATAGCACTATAACGTACTATATAAGTATCTCTGACTCCATCAGTGTCCGAATATTTCCTCGAGCTGATGGAATACCGTCGTACATTGCATAATATGCACCGATGGAATACTTCAGTTTCCCCCAAGATGACTATCAGAATTTAGCCGAAACGTTGAATAAACAAGGGAACAAGGAAACATTTCGCTCAAGGAAACATTTCGGACTAAAATATTTATTCCTACTGTAGGAGTTAGCATTAAATACGACGTATCTTAGTCCACCTAAGAAGGGGGCTTTTAGGGTTGCTAAATACCTCTTGGATTTTAGATACGAATGTTGGTCGGGGTTGTTTGGGCTATATCAATCCTCTTAAGAGGTCGAGTCTCAACCAAATAACGGGATGTTAATTGCAATTTTGTGACACACGTAATCAAAACTTATTGCCTCTATGCTTATATACGGTTATGCGATGTACAATTATTATGTCTTATTCTCTGATATATACATGTATATACGTAATGGCCAATATAAGTCTTCGCTAGGAATGGGTTTCTTGTGTATTTCGAGGTTATCCGGACTATCCGGTTAGCTTTTCGGCTGTTCTAGTTGTTCATCTAATCCAATAGACCATACACGCGTATGTGTGACGTCACAAATGCTCATGTTGGCGACCAAACGACGTGGTAGTCAATATGAATGACACTGGGATGAAACCCCGATCCTTTAACGGCCCCTGGCTTGTCATCAACCGTTTTTTCCTCAGGTTACGTGATTTAGATTCCGACCCAAACGTCCCTGGTATGATCCGCTTGTGGTTCCTATGAGATTTCTAGAAAGGATTTTAAGAAGATTTATAATTCACATCGCCAGCCATCTTCCCAGATAAACCAGATAAGAAGCACAGATATCAAACGCATTCTAAAAAAATTCACGACAAATTCACGGTTTTTTTAACACGAAGTAATCCGTTTTATTTGATCTTCAACGTGTATACCCATATATCTACATGAACACAGGTTTCTTCGAATTTCGCGCAATAATCCTTCTAAAAGGAATAACGGTTTTATAATAACAAAAACCAAATATAATCAGATAAAAACCCACTATCTACAGATTAAAAGAATTAAAAGCAAGAATTTATTTATTCAATCCAAAATATAAATAAGACACGACGTTTCGATCTCACCCTAGAGATCATCGTCAGGTGGGAATTAAATTCTTTTAATCTGTAGATAGTGGGTTTTTATCTTATTATCCGTTCACCACGTTTGAGTGTGGTTATCGTTCAAATGTAATCATTATAGCAAATTTTACATAAAAATATAAATTACGATTTACGAATTGTATATAACATTTTGATCACCGAGGAAGACATATCACATCAACTGAATACATGTAATTACATTAAACAGCGCTTGCCAAGGATTGCCTCTGATAAACTCATTGCCTGGACAGAATATTTAAATTTTTCATATTCCAATTAATGCGAGCAACACGTTGTCACCCGGACAGACCTGGAATTGATTTACTCGTATCCGTCCCGTGAGATGCGCAGTCTACTGTAACCAACGAGTAAGAGATGATTGCTCGTAGCATGTAACCTAATCCAACGCTTCATTCCGATTGGAAATTCATAAATTGATATGGAAATCGGAATAGCCGGCTTTCCGCGTGAATACAAGCGCCGACTGTTCGATGAACGTCTTGTCCAGTCGTGACATGGCGCCGTCGTCGTTCTTACCGCCACGATCTACAACGAAAAACAACGACACAATTCATCAGAAATTGATTCCCGAAACGAAGGAGCCATCAATCCGCTGCCTGAACCGACCACGTCAAGAACATTGGACATCGTAGTTTGAAGTCTTACACGATCGATACATGAAAGTGTGTTGATAAAATGTCTTCATTTAGAAATTTCTCAGGTGAAGTTTAGAACACATGTGATGTTTGGATGATCAGTTTCCGAAAATGTGCCGATAGAATTAATGTTTGGTGTTAGTATATTTTCAATCAAAAATGTCTCAGGTGAAGTTCTGAATACATGTGAACACCGAACAATCCAAAATCTGAAGTATTTGATTTCTCAGGATTCAGGCAGCCAATTGATACCAGCACAAATGACAACGATATATTGTGCATCGATTACCGAAGTGATACTTGCCTTTTTTGCAAAGCATTTCTACGAATGTGTTCAGAGGAGGGAATGCGAGACCGGACGCCGATGACTCTTGACTAGAATTTGAATCTTGGCTGCTGGTGCTTTCTGAAAATACATATTTCGCCAAAAGTTGAAAGCATGAAAAATTAGGATCGAACCTTACGTGACCATTCGATAAAAGATGTCATTCAAAACCATGGCAAAAACGTGAAAAACCAGCCGAAATAGATGAATACTCACGTAAAACTGGATCTATATTTGGCCTGATCTTTTTTCTATATGGATTGAAATCGGCCGGATCAAAAGAGTCTAAAAACAGAGGAACGAAAAACCATTAATGAGAATTTTCTTTTTTAATCAATTGAAAAGTAAGTGATAGTTTCGAATAAAAGTCCAATGGAATAGTGTATAAAAATTGAATGCAACGAACGAAATAGTTGAAGAGTTGAAAATATGTAAAATGTTGACAAACTTATAGACTTATTGCTTAATTTTCATCTCTAGAATAAACTTAACCCCGATTTAAGGAGCTGTGTCCAGGGCTTTTCCAATTCCATCAACAAACTGGACATCTTCGAAAGGTTTCAATATTTACCTTTAGACATCTTCGTCGACACCATTTCTTGAACTAGATGACGCCGACTGATCGGATGGTTCCATCGAAGCAAACATTCTCGAGCGCAATCCTGAAGACAGAGAAACAAGCTAGAATGAAAATAGGCTGTCGGGATCTTCTCGGTTAGATGTTCAGAAAAGTTGAAATCAAGTTCATTTCAATGTTTTGACCGTGAAATAGGGATTATTTGAGATCTTATGTTATTCATTTTCATGAGTTCAGTAAAGGCTAGTCATAATGCTGTCATCGGGACTAAGAAAAATATGGCGATTTAATGAATTTGGTATTAAAAACAATGGTTTTATGATTGAATTCGAGTAGGATTTGGCATATTTGTTCCCAGAAGAACATCGGCGTTACATGAGCACTGGCATTGAAATAGATGGCGTTATAACGGATTTCGACTGGGGTCCATTTCTAACCTTGAATCAATTCTCAACGCTTTCAGTGCTGGCTAATTAATACCCTATAGTGCTGAAGATAATTTGAAAATTCTGAAGAATTTCACCCCAGTGTTTTGAATAACGGGAATAGCACTATACACGTCTACACCCTGGCGCGGTATATCGTTAGTTACTAATATTTCACTATGTTTGACAGGTGCTGCCATCTTTCAAGAGAGATAATTAGTAATTACTAATTAAATCAATACACCGCAGTGCGGTGTACTAGCAAAATCCATCACCGATTCGTACACCGCACTGCGGTGTAGACGCACTGAATGGGTTAACTGACAATTATTTAACTGGGTCCTGAATGATTGACACCTCTGTTTAAATTGATTACCTGCGGTAGTTTTGTAATTAACTGATATTTAATGCGAACGTTGTCCGGGTTCAGCGAATCATCGAGTTCTGCAAATACAAAGATTGAAATGGAATAAGAGGACGTTATTGAGAAACGACACGCGCAGTGCTCAAATGCTTACCTTCGATAACTCGGGTCATAAATTCCTCGGTCAACTGAAGAACGCCCATATCTACGTAGTGAAGAAACAAACGGAAATCCAAAGCGCGAAATCCTAGACTCGTAAAGAACGTACTAAACACTGCAAATAAAACAACACGAAGCAATCAATGCAATTTCATACCTGGTACAGAAAAATATTAGTTATGAACAGATTTTCTGGTCTCCTGAAGTTCGTTGTTACAAGGTTAAACTGTGATTTCAGAACTATCGGGTTATAACAAACAGATGTTCTGATCCCTTGAAGTTCGTTGTAACAAGCTTCCACTGTAATTTCATACTGGATATAACAGTGAACTATCAGTTATAACGAACAGATTTTCTGGTCTTCTGAAGTTCGTTGTAACGAGGTTCCATTGTAATTTCTTACTGGATATAACAGTGAACTATCGGTTATAACGAACAGATTTTCTGGTCTTCTGAAGTTCGTTGTAACGAGGTTCCACTGTTATTTCATACTGGATATAAAAGTGAACTATCAACTAAAACGAACAGATTTTCTGGTCTCCTGAAAGTTCGTTGTAATGAGATTCTACTGTAATTTCATACTAGGGGTGCCAATTGGGTACTAAAACCTTTTAAAATAAATACTCTTAAAATTATTTTGGCCAAAAATATCAGAAGTTTACTTTAGAGCAAATTAGCCTAGACCCCAAATCAAATTTCAACTATATGAACTTACTTGGGGCTGTTGGGAATCCTAATTCATTCGTTGCCAAATAGTATCTCTCATATACATAGAATAACTCAGTCTCTTGGATGGATGCCTTTAATGACCTAGAATTGTAACATTCGAAAATAACTTTCATTCTCAGTAATATCACAACTAAAATATGTTCTATTCTTCTATATCCACAAAGCAACTTACAACGGTAGATTTTCTTCTTCCGTTCGAAGAATGCTCCAAATTATGTGACACAATTGACTTGACTGTTGCATCTGAAAAGATTTCCGAGTTTTCAGATTGGAAATCCAGTTGTAGGATTCTAGCAGCTAGTTACGCACCTTCGCACCAGCATACATGTTCCAAAACGATTATATCAGTACATACCATACATTTTACGTATTCGATTGCAAGTTTTTTAGCCTTTTCTTTCGAGTCTGTTTTCTTGAATTTCTTCAGATATTGACAAACCAGGTCCACGCACTGTAAAACGGTATCAATAACGGCATTCATACGTAACAGATTCAATAAAATAGCATAGCAGACTAAGCTTAACTGAATTTGTAAATGCACGCAGACATAAACATGCCAGTACAGTCAAACCCAATAAACCCCTTCCAAAAAACTGCCATCCCCTCCTAATGCCAGGTTTTTCCCTGAACAGGACCCAGTTCCACAGTTCTGAGTTAGAGTTATCTCTGACTTTAAATTAGTTCATTTTCGATGTTTTAACTCAAAAAATCAAATCTTAACACACATCTGTGGAACTGGTTCCTGTATTTCATGTTGGAACCAGTCAAAATGAAACCCTGACATGCCACCATACTCTCTTTACCATCAAAATCTAAAATCACCGATGTAGACCGTTCTATGGGGGTCGACTGTATCTTGTACTTACACAACTGGCTACAGAATCTTCCAGTGGATCTGGGTCGTAGGCCGGGCCCAGAAACGACGGCATCGGACCGAGTATTATTCCGGTACGCGACGGAGGCCTGCTATGCGAACTGGCCACGTTTGAAATCGGTAGATTCTCGGGTGACACTTTCGGCAGAGATGACGAAAATTTGCTGAAAATATAAACACAATGGATCTTTAATAAAATCTTATCCACCCCAGTTTCACGAAAAGTGTGTTACCGTACTCAAAGTTTTGGTCAAATTGCTTTTGTTTACATCATGAGGTAAATGCCATTCAATTCAAACTTATCCGTTTTGAGCTAAACCTTTGACATCATACCGAACCCTTGCCAAGTTTCGTAAAAATGTTAATCTCAGATTTCAGTCTACCTAATTGCATATTTTCAATAACTACAAAAATTCAGACTTAACATTATATCCTCTCTCTCGAAAGCCCGCTTGATTCCTAGATATCAAAAATCAGATTTCTAGAAACAAAAGGTTTTTTACCTTTTAGCTTTGATTGTTATTCGGCGTATTATGGAAATGTTTTCGACTGGAGCACCAGGAGGCGCGTATGAAGCGCCGCTGGAACTTTTCTTCGAAGATTCGGAACCTTTCTAAAATGGACACACCAATTAGCACAATACACGAGTGAATTGGGAACATTAAGCTGAAAAGCAATAATTTTAAATGAAGGAACTAGAATTTGATAGTATCGGGGACTTGTTCCATAGTTAATACCGAAGTCCAAAAGTGGTCTCAAATCTTGAGACTGGTCTCATGTTTTTAGATTGGCTATAGACATAAGTTGGTCTTAAACAGGTGTTAAGTCTAAGCCATGACTATGCAACCGGCCCCTGAATATTAAAGATTGGAAAACATGAAAGGTGTGATGAAATGAATAGAACCAGGGGCGATTCTAGGATAATAGAAAACATAAAAGAAAAGGAAGCCATGCTGAAGGCCACAAGCGGGGTTCCACTTCGGTGTTAAGACATTTTATTGTTAAGAACACTTGAAAAGATAAAATTTCTGAGACAAGTGTCGAATTTCTAGGTTTTGACAAAAAGGCAACTTCAATGGAAAGCAAGTTCGCCTGACCCTAGAAACCACCCTCTCTGCCACCAAACTTTTCAATCACTGTTTGCATAACTACCATTTTTGACTGTTGCCACGCCATTCCATTTGCCATCTCGACGGCGAACAACTCCTTCTGTACGAGCTCGTGACAGAATCGAGATCCGAACTCTTTGCTGGCCTGTAGGTGGCGCTGTAGATTTTTCCACATGTTTTCGCCCGGTGACGACTTATGCTTGTCATCACTTACGGCGAGCATCGCTAGTCCGGGCAACTTTGAGTAGAAGATTTTCGCCAACACGACATTACCAGGACCCTAATAAACATATTGAACACTTATGTAAAGATCCCAAAGTACAGAATGATAGCACTGGTGCAAAGTTTCTTAACCAGTGTTACTAGTCAGCGGTCAGTTTCTAAAAGACCAGAGTCCAGTTTCATAGTTCCGATTTGCCTCAGAGTTAACTCATTGAATATGAACTAACTTTAACTCAGTGTTAACTCTAACTCGCAACTGTGGAACTGGGTCCAGTGTTTTCCATGATAAATAGTAATGTCGCAATCAATTTATTTGAGACAATCATTTGGACGCAATGTTAATAACTCTTTCAGTGTTGACCAATTCTTTCCATAGAGTGCAGGAGATAATTTGAACATTTTGGAAAATCCCCTCCCCTCCAGTGGTAAGGTTCTAATTCTCTCTAGTCAAACTCAGGACTAAGGAACTGACCCTGGTAATTTAGTAACTGGTGAACATGACTTGTTAAGACTGCTTAACTTACAACAACCTTTCAATAACTGATCCCTGTACTGTGGTATATAAACCCTGATTAACATTCATACCCTTTAAAGAATTCATAAACAGTAAACTTTGCCTAAGTCCGAATATTTCGATGTTTTTAAAACATTACTTGTAGACGTTCATTTAATTTGTCCATTACAGAAATAAACTCTCAAATCATAGTTTTAGGAAAATGCTGGAAATCCGACTTATTCAAAGCAGAGGATTTTCCTGGTTCATGACTTACGAGTTCTGAATATCCTCGACAAGTTTCACTCGCCGTAAACGGTAACAGCCTCATGTAATCTTTCTCTAAAATTCTCCTCGTCGAAGCAAAAGTCGATGCTGTGTTTATATTAAGAATAGAAAGTGCATCGAATAAGAAATTTTCATTTCGTGATCAAAGGGCAACTTAAAAATGAGATAAGGACCCAGTTCCACAGTTGTGAGTTAAGATTCAACTGAGAGTTAACTCATTGAAATTTCAACTAAAGAGTTAACTGTAACTCACAACTGCGGAACTGGGTCCAGTAGCCAGTTCTAAGTATGTTCAATACCAACTAGATGTTCCACGTTTTTGTTTAAAAGTGATTGAAATTATCCTGATTAAGAAAACTAGACACTGAAAGATCCACTTGGTTTCCCCAGCCCGGAAAAGCAAATGTATATTATTTACCGATCAGAAATTCCTTTAAAACAACCAAAATTTCCGGGCTAGTCGGCGTTCGAAAAATATGTTCCATTATCTGAAAACGTGAACGGATGGAGATAGAAAATGGAGAATTTCGTGGAAACGATTTCAAAGAAGCGCGAACTTCATCTTCATACCCGTTTGAAGAACGCGATGTCGCGACAGTGGATAGTCGCGTAATGTTGAACGGCCAGTTTCATCGATGGAGACAATTGATCTTGTTCGAGGCGATTCATCATTTTCTCGCGATCGAAATTAACTTTGTAGAAATTCTGCGTTTCCAAGTCGTACCACCAATTACCTGAATGTGTAGATCTTATTTCAAAAACATCTCAATATTTAGACTGAGAATCGATTGAAGCTCAGCTATACGTGAAGGAAGCATTACCATATATTCATACATAAAATCAGTGGACATCCTTTACTAAACAAATCCTAAATGAGATTTTAGAATATCCTCTTTGAATATCACATTTTTTAAAACTAGTTCTAGTAATCTTTCTCTTAGGTTATGAAGTCTGACTTGTCTGAGGGGTTAAGTTCCTCTTGGTTTATCAAATCAACTGACGGTTCAATCAACCTTAGCATTGAAATCAAGACTGGTCCATAAAATCTTTACTCAACAACCATATACATGTAGTTTGATTAACCTCAACAACCATATACATGTAGTTTGATTGACCCTAGGGTTAGAGGTATCAACGGGTGTAAACCAGGCCCAGTTTAAATTTTGGGATTTTACCTGATCCGACTCGATCCGACGTAACTGTTACCAAAATAGAATTCGTCTTCAGCGGAGGTAAAATTGTTTGATCTGAAAATCAGAAAAACTGATTTAGGCAATTTATTGCAATTTAGGCAATGACCAATGACAACTTAGAGCCCTTAACAATTTCATGGCCTGAAGGTATTTTAGTTAACTGTCCAAGTGAGAACAATTAAAAAAGCTTCTCTGATGAAACTTTTAAGGGTTATCGGGTTAGAACTAGATTTGGTTCACGCACGGAGGTACCCCTGGTACATCAGCGAACTGACCAATGAGAACTTAGAACATTTTAACAATCCCAGTTTGATTGGCCAGTATATAATTGCATTTTAGTAAACTGACCAATGAGAACTAAGAACACTTAAAAAACCCATTTTGATAGACCATTGTGGATATAATGGAGTTCCAGCAAACTGACCAATCAGAACTTAGAACATTTGAACTACTAGTAAAGCAACCCATCAGTGAGACATTACCGTGGCTGATAATGTGATGACATGGTTCCAATTCGATGCCGACATTCAGTAAATGAGTAAAGTGTCCCGGACAATAGACAAGTAAATAATCATCTGAAACAAGTGAAATAAGTGGTTATAATATATATTATGACAAAGTATTCAAATTTCAAAATTTTGATCAATATCAGAAAGGACATAATAAGACATTAATCATTTCAAAACGAAATCATAAATTCTTAGGAGTTTCCATTTGGGATCATTCATTTATTACGTAAGCATAAAATTTGAATTTTTCAACCCCCCTTCCCCTTCTGTATGCAAAATCGGCCATTTTTTCACAGCATTAAGCATTACAGTACGCAATTGACCCCTCCCCCCTTCTCTAATGCGTACGTAATAAATGAATGACCCCTCACAAATCATTATGAAAGGAGTAACTAAAAAATATATCAATTTAGAAGACTGAAAAGAGATTTTTTGATAATCGCACTTCACTTACTTAGCCACGAAAAAACGAGCCTTGTTCCCTTTGACGACTTTGGTACGTTTGGTAAAACACAACGAATTGTTTTCTCTGTACAAAACAAAACATCTAAAACAGTTACAAGTCTAAACATGACTCGGCAAGGATTCAAACTTGATGAAAAAGAAAACCCTTCCTGAATGGACCCAGTATTGCAATGATTTCATTATACAATGTAAATATATTTAGCTAGGGTTATTAAATTCAAGCAAAAAAGACCAGCTGCAATGGGTAAAACTGAAACCCATCTCTGAGGTTTTCGAGGAGAGAAGATGGTGCTGGGAAGAGGCATTCTCAACAAGCCCGCTGATGCCCTCCCAAGAGGCGCTCTCCCATGGAGAGGTCAGCCCTCTAGAAATATCTGAAAGCATTCCATGACCTGAGAACTGGAAGAAAAAGATCGGACACGGGAAACAGCCTGAAGGAAGGCAACTGATCAACATGTCAGGAGGACCCTAGCTGTAGCTCCATGTGCCAGCTAGGGTGGTCCTAAGGTATTCATCTACATCTATATCTACATAGGTACGTCACTCTGTCACGACTTGATAATCCTGATATCCGATACCAATTGATATCTGGTATTCATGAATCTATACAATTAGCAATCAGATTGTCACAGCACAAACATGGACACAGGCACTACTGAGACAGACAGGCAGGCAGAGTGTAAAATGTGAGCTACAGTGACAAATTTAAGGCTGCCAAGTCATCCATATTTACCATTATGCAACATCAATACACTGTATTGCGCAATGTCCTCTTGTTTATTGTTGTTGCCAGCAGCCGACTGACCCACCGTTGAAACACTTGATGGTCGCCGCTGAAAGAACGCTTCGTTAAATCAGTAACAATTTTTTAGAAATGTGCTTACAACCAGTCTCAAAACCTTAGCACGCACCTTTCCAAGTGATTTCGGTTGATCGTCACAAGGGGGGTGTTCGTAACAAACGCAAAATGTTCCATTCGGCTGTGTTAGTACTTGCATATTGAAGAAAATATCTGTAACAAACGGAGGTAGATTTCATCTAAAAAGTTTACCGATGGAAACTGCCCATTTAAACTCAGATTCTCAGAACCCTTTCAGTGCTGACTAAAAATACCCGAAACTGCTGGATATAATTTGAAAATTTGAAAAATAAATTTCACCCAGTGTCGAATAACGGGCATACCGCTTTAGTGTGTCTACACCACAGTGCGGTGTATCGCTAGTGAATAATATTGCACTATGTTTGACATCTTTCAATAGAGTTAAAAACTAACTACTATTACCATCAATACACTGCGATGCGGTGTACTAGAAAAGTCGACCAGCAGTTTATACATTGCACTGTGGTGTAGATGGACTTAAAAGGCTAAGCTTTCAGTACATACCAGGTGTATAGTTAGCAGGGGCACAATCCTCATAGGCCACTCTTGAATAGGAGCGTTGGCTGTATACTGGCAAATTCAACGATACCTCAAACTAGAGAAAAAAAAATTAACTGTAAACCCATTCATCTCTACTTATGACAGTCAAAGCAGTAAACCTAATGCTGGTATCAATCTGAGTCTGGAATTTCAGAAAGACAATCTGACTATACCTCCAATTTACTATCATTCCTGATTGACCCAATCGAGCCAAGTCTTTCAGGACAGGTTTTTGACGACAGTCATAATCCGTCACTCACCACTGGAAAGTAGTTCGTAGCCGTACAACCGAACTGATAGCACGTCAGATAATAAGGGGGCGGAGTTTCGTCGTCGTAGCAGACGGACGATCGACGCAATCGTTTCTGTACGACGTATAACTGTTGATTCACGGTGTCCCACTGAGCCCACAGAAATTTCTTCAACATTTGCTCGCGGCGAGGTTGGTCGCACATGATCTGAAACAACGCGATGAATGATGAATAAATATTTGATCTTAGCTAGAAGTCAGTATCCGATATGAAGAGCTAGATCCAGTTCTTCATTAGTGTGGGTTTAATTTGGACCCAGTTCCATAGTAGCATGGGTTTGATATGAATGTGAATCCAGTTACTCAGTTGTAATTGTTTAATTTTACTGTTGATCCAGTTCCACAGCTGAGTGGGTTTAATCTGACTCTGCACTCAGTCACATGTGGCTTTAGTTCAGACTCTGGATCCAATTCCACAGTTGTGTCGATTCAATCAGTGGCAATTGGTCTCCAGTAGTCAGAGGCAAATGTTAGCCAATCGCGATCGTAAAATTACACATTGCAAAACACCTCAGAATTTGCGAAATTCAAACGTACCAATCGGCCTTCTCCTGCTCGAGCCATCGGAAAATGATATAAACCAACCGCTGAAAGTAAATTATAATAAACCTTTCGATTTTTACTATGACGGTTTGACACTCTGGTCTTTATTTGCGACACATTGCAAATTTCTACCTCTTCTCATCCTACCTCTGCAGGGATTTGAACCAGATGGCACCTAGCCATGGCAAGAAACCCTGGTGGTTATCAGTGTTAGTCGACTATTTGCGAATTAAATCAAACTGAATATCAGTTAGTCAGAACTTACAGTACAAAAAAAGTGAACCACACAATTGAGCACGGTCGCTGTAGTTCGGACCACTAGTCGACTAACTAGAAAACTGAACTTCGCCCTGCTTGATTAGCCCCAGTGTACAGGTACAGCGCGCAGATTGCCTGTTGTTTAATAATCACCGAAGCAAATTCATGGAAAGCCATCTGTGAAATAAATAACCCAGGTTAAAATAAGAGATTTCTGATAATTACATCATGGCTAAGTGCGCATGTACCAATGCGCTGGGCTAATCAGACAGGGTTTCGTGCCAGGCCGAGTCTCGCGATTACATCAGTTCGAAACCGTGCTGAAGGAGGATGACCACTTCTAGAATCGTAAGATTCATACGCCTGATGATGGCTAAGTTTTTTTAGCTGAAACGTCGCTCAAATATATATATATATATATATATATATATATATATATATATATATATATATATATATATATATATATATATATATATATATATATCATTTCACTTTGCATTTTTGGCTTAATCAATGTGGGATTTGTCGCTTTTATTCATCAAACGCGGATATTGTGTATCTTATCGACTCATTACTTCTAGACTTACAATCTTTATGTAACAGCATGAGCATCCGTGATTCGCGTTCGGCGACGTCGTTATAACCAGTTTTCTGTCGGTCGTACAGGAAGTTCAGCTGAATGTGATTGATGCTCTCGATGTTCAACGAGAACATACGATTCTGAGGAATGATCTCGGCGACGTAACCTTTATAGACGTTCTCGTCTAAAACCAGAAATAAACGAGAGATTCTAACGAATCGGGGTCGATACAGATCGGTCATTCTGGGACGTACAGATTTTTCATGAAAATTCCAAATTTCGAAGAAGTGTCCGCATCACTCCTGACTCCAGACTCCTGGTATATCAATACTGTTTATCTCCATAAACCGTTATTTCCATTGTTTTCTAAGTAAATTTCTATCCTTTTCACTACCGGCACTTGGTTTTTAATCGGGGTACCCGTAGCGCTACTGTGGCAATCGAGGATTCCACTTATGGCAGGCGAGGATCCACCAGGTTCGCTAGTGGTTACCGCGCTTCAATTTCTTCTACATTTCAATTTTTCTGATTAGTAAAATCAATTTCTAATAAAACTATACCGTAAACTCATTTGGAAAGTCAATGTTATATCTATTCGATGACTTATTTGACAACATTTTGATTTGGGAGCCTAAAAATCCAGTTCAAAGTTCATTGAACTTATTTTCACTACATATAACTGAGTGTATTGTAGCGCCTTCTGGTTTGTGCCCATACCACTTTTACCGCTTAATTGGTTAAAATTATAGTTCCAAGCTAAAGTTCAAAGTTGTTAACAACTTCGAACCTAAAAACATAAGTCCAACTCTATTTATTTGTTTATTGTTCAAAATTGCAGGAGTCTTTAAGGAGTTTTGGGCAGTCTTATATCTATTCGATGACTTGTTTGATTTGGATTTGGAAGCCTAAAAATCTAGTTCAAATTTCATCGAAAACTCATTTTCATTACAAATAGCTTTTTGTATTGCATTTATCTGGTATTTTCACAAATAGCCTCGTGTATCGTTGCGCCCTCTGGTGGGTTTTATTTTCATATTTTAACAAAATCGTGCGCAAGAGAATTACAACGGAGTCCGATGAAGAATCCACGACTTACATTTGTTCTCTTTGTTACTTTTTCCTAAAGCGGGTATCGACTCCAGGCATGTGAAGGCTGTCGATGGAAAAAAATACAAATAAATTCATAAGAATTAAGGGATGAACGAGGACAAAACGTTGACGCACTTCAAATCAAAAACCCTCTATTTACGAACCAGCTCAGAAAAATATCTTACCTACTAACGTCCTCTCTTGATTGATGCTAGCATTGACGATATGTACGCACGTGTCATGGATAAAAATGACCTTAAAAAAAAAAAACAGCAGATCACGGACGGGTTTTAAGTTATTAGATTATACATTATTGAACGAAAATGAAGAAAAATCGAAGAAAGTTAAATCGGTCTTAGATCTCCTTAACTTTGAAATTGCTGCCCACGTAAGCAGCCTGACGTACCTTGCAAGCGGAACGCCTGAAGTCGGACACAGCCAGCTGCGTTATTTTTTCCGTGAACTAAACGAAATAAAAACACCTTTTAGTTAGCCCACTTCTAGAATCTAATAACGTCAGTACGTATTTCTGGCAGCGTTTTGAACTTCATAATCGAATTGAGTTTCGGTACTTCTGCAACTGTTCGATTCATTGTCTGTTAGGAAGCAGGGGCCGATCTAGGAAGAGTACAGGAGATAAGTACCACTGCGTAGAAGGGGTCAAAAATCATCAATCTATATTTTTCATACTTCAACCGAGACAATTTCATGATCGATTTAAAAAAAGCACCCGATATCTCAGAATAAAGTAGGCTAAAAATACATCCAGGACCCAGTTCCACAGTTGTGAGTTAGAGTTAACTTTGAGTTAAAGTTAGTTCATTTTCGATGTTTTAACCCAGGGTCAAATCTTAACTCAGAACTGTGGAACTGGGTCCAGATTATTATTTAACAAACTGGAAGTTACGGGGGATCTGCACTCTATCTACGTACGCGCATGCGTGAAGGAATAGGGTTAGGGTAAGGTGAGGCTTTATATAAAATCAAATTAACTCACTCAACCTCCAGTCGTGTGCTGTGGCGCAGTGGGTAAAGCGCTCTACTACTTTTTGGTTTTGTTTCGAATCCCAATATTATAAATCAGAATTTTACTCTATTGCGCATGCGCTAACTGTCCTCCATAACCGGAGCTGTCGCACTCCGTTTACGGACTCCGAGCCACAGGGTTTTATTTAAAAGACACAACAGCGTTCGTGTACTTACATTGCCATCGATGGGAACCGAATCCCAACTAAACAGAATTGTTCCATCTTTTTCGAAGCCAACAATACGAAAATTCTCCAAATTCGATCCTGATTCGAAGATAAGATAAAGAAAAACGCTATCGGGCTATCATGGCCATAGGGCAGGGGCACAGGGACTTGACACAAAAGGATTTTGACCCCAGTATCCTAGGTACTATATACAAAAAAAAACTTTTTTTATATATATAGTACCTAGGATACTGGGGTCAAAATCCTATTGTGTCAAGTCCCTGTGGGCAGGGGTAGGCCTTAACTAACTCATGGATGGTTCTCCTCTGCTCTCTGACTCTCAGGACATGCAGAGGACCTCTCGACTCGTCTCAGAACAGAAGGTTTATTGGACCTGACCACATGAAGTCAAATCACGGTACTTACTGCCGTCAACTGAATTTTCAACGGCAAACGGTAATAAATCTGCATGGCAGTTTATCGCACATGACAAATCCAACATTATCGACACATCTGACAGTTTCAGCCGTTCACCAGCAGAATTTGCGGAAATGAATTCGGGTTTTCCCCAGACAAGTATTTCCGGGTTTAATTCGTATCGAGCAGGACACTTTCAATTCAATACAATTTTATTTTATTCAGGAATATATCATACGGGCGTGAAGCAGTAGTTGAGTATAATGAAATCTAAGTGACGGATGCCTCGTCACAACCAATTATCTAGTACATAGAAGTGTAAATAAAGAAAACGTAGGATTCGTAATCTTGTACGTTTTGGCGAGTCTAAACAGAAAATATCACCCAAAATATATATTGTCCCTGCCTGAGAAAGATATGAACACATAAAAATTGACGGTTTTGTAAACGAATGTCCCTTACAGGGAAAATCACTAGATTTGATTTCATGTGTAATGACTTATTGTAAGAATGTTAAGACCAGTGGTCGATTTTCTAGTTTTCTAGTCAACTGAGCCCGCAGGGATGCAAAAATTATGGAAATCAATTTTCGTAAGAAAGACATCGAAAATTCGCCCTGACTCAAATTGTAAATTGTGAAATTGTAAATTGAAATTTTACGTTAATGCATAGTTTCCGATGGGGCTTTCTTTCGTGGTGACCTTGTGATTATATCCGCATTTAGTGGTCGCACCCCACCCAAAAACAACAAACAAAATCGCTTTCGAAATCCTATGCTATCAGCGGCTGCTACAGCAGGCCTACCAAGCTCAGACAGAGAGCCAGACACAGAGCCGGTATCCTCAGGATTGGCAGCGACGCGTTCTAAAAAAGAGACTGAGATCATCACAATTTGTGCCACCAAGAGCTAAAACAGAAATTCAATCTTTTCTCAAGACTAAAGATTTTTCAGAACTCCAGATACTAATAGCGCAGCAGTCAGGACTATAAGCTTACAATATCTTTAATGCCACCTAAGTGCAGAAATTACATTCAAATGCGCTGACAGTTCGCGATTTTTCAGAACTCCATTTTATCTTCGCACGCTTGCTCTCTTTGTGATGCTTGTCCTTTTTCAGTATATATGCCCGTTTCATTTCTTGTGCTCCTGTCAAACTCTGTCCCTGGAAACCCCCCCCCCCCCGTTATTGATGAATCATTCCGTTGAATCGACGATTCAAAAGGAGGGGGATTTTAACCTACTTTGAAGAATTGGGGATTTTTACCCAGGGGATTTTTATCAAGGGGATTTTTACCTAGGGGATTTTTACCGCTAATTTTTACCGCTTACCGCTAACCCGTCAAATCATCTTATAAAGGTAAAAACTACATTGGTGGTTCCACATGTAAATCGTTTCTTTATTTTCATATAAGTAACCTAAACTTAACTAAAATTAGTCAGAGGTAAGACTTGTGGAATAAGTGTTCGCATCCTTATTTGAAACTTGCAGGTATGTGTTTGTACCCTGTCGGTGACGAATGTCATTATCAGTTCGTTGTGAATATTTTGGCGCTGTAAAAATGCGCCTAATCCCACATCCAACTGCTTTCAATTCGAAGTTGTAATGCAACACAAAAAAAAACGATTATGAATTTAGAAATGTGTGTATCTTCGTCATCAAAACATTCGATTAGAGTTTCAGTTATCTGTAACACATGTACGAGCCTTCTTTATTTTCTTGTGTGTGTAAGATTAATTACCTTCTAAATGGATCTCAATTGTCACGTGTAAATCGAAATAAACGTAGACTCGTATGCCTGGTCCGACCAAATAAAATTTGTGTTGTTTTAATCTTGTAAAATAACTTTAATTTTCTTTTTAACATCATTCGGACGACTATTATCACGGAATCTATAATTACCTTTGTTAACTCATTATTTACCAGGGCGCGATACTTTTGTATAAATTTCTTATCTGTAGTATTCGTGTACAAATTTTTTTATCATCGATATATTTCTTTGTCTAGGGCAGCCCGTAATTAGGTACAGTCTCTAGACTTGTGGGTGTCCTCGCAATAAGTTACATTAATTTCAAATGTTCCATATTGTATATATGCACGAATATGATAGAATTTGTAATCGGTTCATTTCTATGGCTGCCGGGTCTGTCATGATAAAATTGATCACAATTTAGAGAAAGTAATGTACCGAGTAGATAGGGCGGCCGGCCTGGTCAAGTTTTAAGCTCATGGGCATAGCAGAGAAACAAGGCACGTATTAATTTTTGTTAGGCTTACATTCTCAAATGTCCCATGTATATATGTATGTATGTATAATTAGTTATTGAGAAATAAAATGCATCCTTCGTTCGTTTGCTCGATCAGAAATTCCTATCAAACAAGAGACGTTTTCAACTGGATAAATCATCAAAGTGTCATGCTTTTAGTTTTTTTCCCGTGTTCAGTAGATCGTCGCCAACCTGCGAGATTTTAGCCGGACAAACCGATCCAACGCGGCGGAAAGTACTCCTCGTGGTCTACCTGTAGTTCCAAGGGCGAACCTTTGCGCGGCCAATCCTTGTAGTATAAGGTAGTTCCATTGGCTAACCAGGCTCCCCACCAACCGAACGAACCGACAGTCACAATTACATGATCAGACGATGCTATTATAGCGAAATCTAACTCGGCACTATTCGATTTCGAGAAATAGATTTTCTTATTTTCGATTTTAGCCATTGTTCGTTCGCACCAAGGAATATCGTCTGACGCAACGATGAACACGACCCCATTGCCGTATAATGACGTCATGTAGTCCATGGCTTTAAGTAAGTAACTGCTAGGTGCTGCTGTATGGCCGTGGTCCTCAATATCCTTCACCATATCACCGCGCCGTACGTGTACAGCGATAGTCGTTATTTTGACATTTGGGGTTAAACCGCGCGATAGACGAAGGTCTTCCTTGCAGTTAACGATGAATTTCGTGGCCGCTCGTTTCAAATACTTGCGAAATATCAACTGTTTTCGCAGCTCATCCTCGTAATGCTCGAAATACTTCCACGATTGGAAGTATCCTTTCAGGCTGCTGGCGGTCACACCCGTGACGTTGATTTTGTTGGAAAGCGCGTCGAATTTACACTGAAAGTTGTCGCGTTCTTTAAACACGGTGACGACATTCTCGCTAAAAACAACGGCCGGAGTCGTCATTTCGAACACCAATGATAGATCAAAGTTCGGAGGAACTACGGCTATTACCCCGTGGCGTTCGGTGACCGAAATCAGAATAGCATATTCGAACATTAGATAACCGATTCGCCCGTTAAAATCTACAGTCATCATGGGTAAATGGTCGTTTTCCAGGTCGGCATATGGGTTCGGGTGCAAAATAATCCAACAACATACCCCTAACGCTAACAGTATAAATGCTAAATACCTTTTCCACTGCCGTCGATTAACGGCAGCATTTTGCCTTTCGCAGCAGTTAGCAATCCGTACAGCATTCATGAGGATGTATCTCCAATTTTTTACCCTTGTAGAAGGCGAATAACCAACTTTCGAGCAACGCACCAGCCTCTGATTGTCGGTTGTTAATTGACTGTTGGTTGTTAGAATTCATCGCATAAGTTCACATTCACGTATAAGTGGTTTGCATCTCAACCGTTTTTACGCGACTTCCTTTTTTACAAACGGCACATTATCCTGATCGGATTTTCTTCACGCGGCGATTGTTGCATGCTTCCATACGCATCTCCGTCATACCTTTTTTAAAATTGCAAGTTGGATAATGAACTTGTTTGCCCAGACGAGATGGAGCGCATAAAGCGGAGAGAATTTGTAACTCATAGTAGTCCCCTGCGTCGTAAAGAACGCTGCATATCAACTATCCGATGAACGTTGCTAGGAAACACCGCTCATTGATTCACACTTTCTCCCCTCGATGCGAGCTCCTTACGATCTCAGAAACCACTGGGTTTACACGGCCGATATTTTGTCATGAGGAAATTAGGGGTTGGGATAAATATGGGTAGTTTCCTCCATCAGCTCTATAGAAGCCGTTCGGGAATATTGCGAGAAAATGTGCAACATAAGGCTAAAAAAAATTGATACCTTGTTTCTCCGCTCTGCTGAGCTTAAATGTTGACCCGGCCGGCCGCCTATCTACCCTGTACATTACTTTTTTTAAATCGTGATCAATTTAACCATAACAGACCCGGCCGCTATAGAAATGAACTGTTTATAAATTTTATCATATTTTACAAAAATGACCCGGCCGCTGCGGAGAAACAAGGTATCATTTTTGTTTAGCCTAATAGAATGATAACCACACTCAAACGTGGTGAACGGATAATAAGAAAAAAGCCCACTATCTACAGATTAAAAGAATTTAAAAACAAATATATAGAATATACGACGTTTCGATCTCACCCTAAAGATCGTCGTCAGGTGTCACACCTGACGATGATCTCTAGGGTGAGATCGAAACGTTTTTGAATTCTTTTAATCTGTAGATAGTGGGTTTTTATCTCATTGAATGTGCAACTTTTCGATGAATTTTCCCCCTTTCGACTATTCGATGCTTGAATGTATTTAAACAATATGTAACGCTTTTTACGGGACAATGAAATTTACAAAGTTCACGTACTTAAGTGAATTCTTCCTCGTCCACGGAAAATTAGATAAGTGTAATTGAAAATTCGACATAAGGATAATGAATAGTTGCTCTAATCACAGTTAGTCATATTCATCTACCAACTACGGTTGTGTATTAAAATTAATATTTAGGAGAAGCTTCCTGTTTCAACTGCTAATTATGGATATACTGATTCAATATGACCTGCACATAAGGAATTCGAAAGATCTGGGGCAAAAATGTGGACGCCACATCGTACATAATCTGTACCAAACTTTCATATCAGTAATAGATGAAGGAAATTAACAAGGCAGGGTCCAAAAGAGAAAAAAAAGCATTAAGAAAGCCAAAGACGAGGACCGCGAGCTGTATCCGACGAACGATGCAATTTCTGGCGCGTGATTGCTAAATGTGTATTTTAACGATCACAATATTGACGAAAAGGGGCCACCTCGATCGGAAAGCGCAAGGTTCGATTCCAGAAACACTAATTTTGGATCGGCCGCAGAGCGACACACACACACACACACACACCCAACGGGAAAGTCATGACCGTATACGTTTCATGGATACTGATATTGGAAGCAGGTGCGTAGATAGCCAACTCATCTCGAATGTCATGAGTAGCCACTGGTCAACGCTCTGTTACGCGCGCATACGCTAGGGATAAACAGGTGCGTGCTCTCCCGTAGAGTTCATTCCTATAGCAGCGTGTCATTAAGGCTGGACGTATAACGTCCATGATTAAGGTAAGCAACTACAAAAGACGGATTTTCATGTTATATATTACGGCTAAATTTTCAGCAAACAACTCGAGTTTAACGATACATATTGGAAACTCTTTCAACGGCCTTAAATGTTTACCGATTTATCGGTTATTTTAAATCTAGAATTTCGTCCCAAATAGCAGTGTATTTTGTGCGTATATTGTATTTATTTATCGTATTAAATTGATACAGAAAATGTAGAAAGATGCAGAGGTTCTATATAAATAGGTTCGTTAAAGATATGATGAACTATTATGAACACAATTCAAACAAGGAAATCCTAAGAAAAACATGGATATTACCAAATACATGGCTGCTACGTGTACATACATAGCTTGACTGGACTGGTCACTGATGTCGTTATCGAAGTTGATGATCGAGCCCAAAATTTATGATGCATATGACATGATACGAATGATCTAACGTTTCTCATCAGAGCTCGGAACACTTTTCCGAAATGGTACAAGTAATTCACAAGCGCGTAAATCCCGGGCAAATCCTGCTTATGGCAGAAGGCCGGCGTGTAAGCTACGCATCGTAGTGGTTTTCTCTCCTTTTCGCTGCGCACAAAACCTTTGAAATAATCAAACCTTTAAAAAGGAAAGGGTACCGTATCCAGTGTAGGTATGTCAGTACATCCTACGAGCAATTATCTGAACACGATTTCTCGTAGGTACATCCGATCCAATATTAAAGGGAATCCCCGTGTTAAGCCCATCACCCCCGCACACGGCGTAACAAAAAACATCGAAAACGTTTTTTTTTCACGAGTAAAAAACTTTTTTTCGGTGCCGTGTGCGTTGGGCTATTCTTTAGGCAAAAGACGTACATGGTTGCCCTTATTCTATCATCAATCTCATTCGTAGGACCTACGGATTTCATACATTAATTCGACGCCTATCCTATTTACCTACATAGCAACATTCATGGGGGACCTCTTTTTCAATGTAGTTTCGAATTTTGGGGTTTTCTGCCCTACGCATGGTGTAGTTACTAACCGATGTGGTCCTATATGCCATTATCAAAGAAACGGACGTGTTAAATATCTCGGATGACGAGACCGATAGATTCATCATCAATGTAATGTGGGTTCGTTTATTATGCCTATGCATGGCAATTTGGTGGCGTGTGGCGAACACAACTGAGTTAATTAACTATGAATCAGAATTATCAATGTCGCGTAGTTCATGAATAATCTAGTTTGATATCCGCGTCTATAGAATTATAATGCGCAATGTATATCGATGTCTAAAGCCTAACTCAGGTCGACGAGTGTAAGCCAGTTAGGTAGTACCTCTAGTTGACGAAATTTTATGCAACAGATACGATGTTACAAATATTAAATAGCCGCGTTCACACTAGATTCGGCGCTTACGAAGTACCGTACTTCGCTGGTGCCGAATTTACCAAAATACGGCGCTTACACGGCCAGTGACGTTCACACTACGAGTCGCGATTCGGCATTTAGTTAGCCCAGTATAGTAGTCACCCAGTGTGCCGATAGAGGGGAGTGTAATTAGTGCTAAGTGTTTTGTACTACGTGGATGTTTTGATCTTGAAATAGGGATTGTCCCCGTTATTTATTTATTTGGCTGGTAAATTTTGTTTGATTTTTCGATTGAGTGTCCCTTACAGACCCACCACACCTGCCGGGAGCGAAACAGGGGGTTTGATTTTGAAATCGGAAATCGAAGTACAGATATAGATGTGTGATCGGCGGTCGAGTTAACAGAATATTTTTAAATCGAAGTACATAATTGGAAATTCGGTTCCGGTTCATCCAAACAATCTTCCATTCAATCTGAACCGGCAAGCGACTGATTGGGATGAATTTTTCTGGCTGCCTAATTTAATACAATGAGATTCTGGAAATAGCTATATTACAAGATCATTTTGTCCATTTTTATATTTTTTTAATACTCAAGCACTGAATCTGTGTTCACACTACTGAAAATACGCGGCCAGCTCAGTGCTGTACTGAGATCGGGTTTTCGGCGCGGAATCGCATTCCGCGCTTAATAAGCCGCGTATTTCAGTACGGAACTGGAATAAGCCGCGAATAGGCCTCGAATAATGTCCTATAGTGTGAACGCTTAGTACCGTACTGAAATCCTAGTGTGAACGCAGCTTGTATCCCTGACAGAAAGGAGAGACCCAAATCGTTTAACCGACAGGGATATCCGGGAAATTCCGGTTTCAGACTGATTCAAATATACTGCCTTGTTCGACAGATGTTGGGCTTTTACCGAAATCGGCAAAAATCCATCTTCGATATTTTGATCTTAGTGTGATCTTGGAACCTGGATTTTGAGCATGTAATCGCCTCCAAATCACGCTTCCTGTCAAAGAAACCTATGAAGTTTGATTTTCATTGAATGCCACCACGCGTATTGCTGTACCACGCCTTGTACGTCAACAACTAAAAGTTTATTCTTTTTCTTGGATTAGGAAAAAGAAACGCGGAAATACCAATAGCGACGTCTGGCGGCCCCGACTTAAACGAGAATTGATAGACATTTTCTAATCGGTGTCACATCAAAACCCGCAATTTTAGAACCAGCATTCGATTCGTTTGACTTCTGTATGTCCGCGGTGGTAATTCGATTCCTGTGTCGCGTTCGTGCAACTAGACCATGGACGTATAAACTAGATTTTAGTTTATACGTCCATGACTAGACCAAGTCATTGTGCGGTTCTAAATAAAGAATTCCGCTTACGAATAGTAACCTAGCAACGCGGTTAATTCATAATTCCGTCTGGTTTCTGTTACCGGGTGGGGCGCGGCTTTTATTCCATCGAGTCAGTGCATTGTCTGCCTTAATGGCGTGTATACGAATACACAACCGATTTAATGAGCTAACAGCTGCCCAACTAGGATTATACTACATAGGATTATACTACATTTCATACGACCAGGGACATATAGGGCTCTGACAGGTGCGACATTGTCGGACTAACATTTGAAGATATCGCCGATCGCAAGAAACTAAAAAAAAACAACATTTTCTTAACTAGCGAGGGGATCGGGTTATGGTACTTCGACAGTCTTAAACTATTCCATCCCAACATAAAGCAAAAACGAACACTCAAAAAAAACCACGGGGGTCTGACATTTCAAAGAGTAGTAAACGTCGAATTATCAAAAACACCGGGATCGTGTCCAGGGGCTGATCAAGGGGCATGTTGTGACCATGTCGACCAATAAAAAGGGCATATATTCTTAATTTACGGTGGAAAAAGGCATATCAGGAAAAATTTTTGAAATTTTACTATCATTTTAGAGCTTTCTGAGCATCTCTGAGAGGCATTTAGTCAAGAAACATAGGTTATATATTTAGGAAAAATATCTATTGTGTATCTCGGGTGGTTACAACGGCAAATTTTGATACAGAGAAAAAATAAAAAGGCACTTTAAAATTCCGCCCGTGTCACACGGTCTAAATCCGCCCCTGCCGTACATGGATTTTAGAATGGTGGAACGAATGTTTAGACCTTCTATCTTTATATTTTTATGCTCTAGTGTCAAAACCCACATTTTTAAAACCAGCATCTAGTTCGTTTGATTTCTATTCAATAATACATTTAGCTCAGTTCCCCTCGAAGCGGTCATCCCGGAAACTAATCATCAACTTCATCTGTATTTCGTTTTCAGCTGAAGTTCCGCGTTCATTCGATTCATGTCTCACTCATCAACCGGGGTCGTCGCGTTCGACTCCACCGTGCTTATGACAAGTAGACCAAGCCATCGCGATTCTAGATAAAGTATTCCACTTAATACGAAGAGTAACTCGTAAGCAGCTAGAAATGCGGTTTATTCATAATTCCTGTCTTTTGTTAACCGGGTTGGCCGAGCTTTTATTCCAACGAGAAGCCAGTCTTTGAGTCGTCTGCATTAGCTTAATGGCGTACATGTATTATGCAAATGCACAGCCGATCGAAGCTCAACCCGCACGGTTGGGGCAACAGCCTGTCAATTAGGAGTACACTCTCTCACTTCGGATAAACGATTTCGTCCATAAATACGCCAAATTCTCTGCAGAATTGATCTCCAAGAACAAAATACCGGATTGTCGCGTCAATCGTTCTAACATGGCTGTTATCGTGTAAGTACTATTCATTCATTGGATTCGGATAATTTACTGAATAAAATTTGGAATTTGAATTTGGAATTTTATTACACGGATATTGTGCTTTATCTCGACTTTTGGATCTACGTCGACGTCCGATAATACGGAGAAACTGGAATACGTTTCCGATTGAAAACAAATAAATTACCCCGGCAATTCATCGATGACGAAACCGTAATTTCCTCGGCCATTTCAAAACGGCGACATGCGCATATTCAGGCCTATACGTGAATCATCAAGTAATGCATCGCAAGAGTAATACGTCGCCAGACGTTCTAATTCTACGAAACCCGTTTATATTGTTAATTGAATAGCGTCGGGAGGACACGTCTTGAAGACGAACATTTCTATGGGAATAATCGTTTACAGTCGAATGCGTCTATAGTAATGGAATCGTAATGCCGGCTAGGGCGTGTTATAGCCGGTTTACATAAATCAGGCATGGCCATCGTCAATACACCAATAACACGGGGAAAACGTCGGATTTTAGGACATTACTGCCAGGTACGATATTTGAGATACATCCTCATGAATGCTGTACGGATTGCCAACTGCTGCGAAAGGCAAAATGCTGCCGTTTATCGCCGGCAGTGGAAAAGGTATTTAGCATTCATACTGTTAGCGTTAGGGTTATGTTGTTGGATTGTTCTCCAACCATGCCAGTATGAAAAGCTGAAAAGCCACCATATACCCATGATGACTGTAGATTTTAAGGGACGAATCGGTAATCTAATTTTCGAGTATGCCATTCTGATTTCGGTCGCCGAACGCCACGGGGTAATGGCCGTAGTTCCTCCGAACTTTGATCTATCTTTGATGTTCGAAATGACGACTCCAGCCGTTGTTTTTAGCGAGAATGTCGTCACCGTGTTTGAAGAACGCGACAACTTTCAGTGTAAATTCGACGCGCTTTCCAACAAAATCAACGTCACGGGTGTGAAAGCCAGCAGCCTAAAAGGATACTTCCAATCGTGGAAGTATTTCGAGCATTACGAGGATGAGCTGCGAAAACAGTTGATATTTCGCAAGTATTTGAAACGAGCGGCTACGAAATTCATCGTTAACTGCAAGGAAGACCTTCGTCTATCGCGCGGTTTAACCCCAAATGTCAAAATAACGACTATCGCTGTACACGTACGGCGCGGTGATATGGTAATTGACAAATCAGACATGGGCTATGCGCTGGCCCCTAGCAGCTATTTGGTCAAAGCCATGGACTTCATGACGTCATTATACGGCAATGGGGTCGTGTTCATCGTCGTGTCAGACGATATTCCTTGGTGCGAACGAACAATGGCTAAAATCGAAAATAAGAAAATCTATTTCTCGAAATCGAATAGTGCCGAGTTAGATTTCGCTATAATAGCATCGTGTGATCATGTAATTGTGACTGTCGGTTCGTTCGGTTGGTGGGGAGCCTGGTTAGCCAATGGAACTACCTTATACTACAAGGATTGGCCGCGCAAAGGTTCGCCCTTGGAACTACAGGTGGACCACGAGGAGTACTTTCCGCCGCGTTGGATCGGTTTGTCCGGCTAAAACCTCGTTTTTGAAAGTTTTGCGACGATCTGCTGAATATGAAAAGAAAGCTCTAAGCATAATACCAAAGGTCCGTAGGTTCACGGAATCATAATTGGTCCATCAATGACCGGTGCTATACGTAGTCAAGGCATGAAAATAGAGCTCAAACTTAATTTGCAATATCGCGATTCAAAGGATTCTTGGATGGGGAGATCGGTAATTATGCACGCTCATTGTCAAATCTAGATGAACCGGCTAATAGAAACATCCTTGGTGCTAATAAGAATCGTGTTTGGTTGCGTGTGTGAGCGATGGAGGGCGAAAATCGATTTCTTTACGATTTCTATAGCGCTGAATTTTGAAAAGTAGCAAAGAGGCTCATGATACTTATTTCTTTATGTTGTTGGCGATATACGTAGATATACCGCTCGAGTCAAGCGTTAGTTCATAGCTCATTTAAGTCTTAACATGACCCCAAAAATCTGAACCATCGATTTTATACCAGTTCAGCCCATATGCCAGATTTCTGTTTGGCTTATGTTAAGACCTACATGTATATCACTTTTAAAATCGGGCACATTTTTGCTGGTATTTCTTTATATGGCCGGCCATTTTGCCGCATGCGAGACACATCTATTTTAGTACAACGTATTTAGATATATGTACAGAGTGTACATACGCATATGTGCAAATCATACATTCCTACAGCTTTTCAAATAAGATGTTAAGGCAGATACCGGCTGAGTTAACTGTGTTAAAGCGGATTCGCAAGTGATATGTATAACCATTGATGAAACACTGGCTGGAATTCGACAAGGCAGCAACACTTTAGCGACGATAGTTTAACATCCTCCCTCGGCAGGGATTCGAACCCGATGACATCGCTACATTCAGCCACGGCACGAAACCCGCTCAGTAGACCGGGTGCGCAGGTACATGCGCAGGTTTAACGCGAAAAAAGCGGCACCAATCAGATTGCTCGTTGTATAATCGCTGAGGTAAATTTCACGGAAGAACTATGCATTGGAAAACTCGGGCTAAGATAAAACGGAATATCTGATTGGCTGATAATGACATCATAGTAGCTGCTCACTCGGTCTAGTGTGGCAGAGTATCGTATCGTGGCAATCTCCATACCATCAGGTTCGAATCCCAAGCGGGGAGCATGGCCGTTTAAGTGTTGCACACGTACTTTGCTTGAACGCACGATCAACGCAGTCTTGCAATATTAGAAAGCATATCAGAAATGATTATCTTGCACGGGGACAGCACTCTTTGCACGCTAGATAAAACGCCTCGGTGAATTCCAGCCCCTGAGTCTGTGTTGAGCATAGAAAATCTCACACCCAGAAAACAAACAAAAAACACGAATCGAAAAAGGTTTATATTTCGATGTTTCTCGATTATAACACAGGAATACTGAATACTTTCGAGCATTTTTCGCCCGTGACGGATAAAGCCGGAACCAAGCCAACACTGTTCACACGGGTGCCAGATGGCTACGTAACTGTTTGACCGGCCAAAATCGTCGGACTAGGCCCCAGCCATATTCTAATACGGTCGAATATTTGGTAACAATAGCTTACTGATCATTATTGCCTAGTCGTCGAAACAAAATATATCATTGTATACATTATTTGGATATAAGGATGTTTAAGATCGGAATATAGGATTTTTCTGGAAAGACATACATTGTATGGAATGATCGACGGATATACACTTAAGAAGGTAATAATGACCCGGTCTCTGTCTAAATGAGAACGATCAAGCGATTCAAAGAAAGGTACTGGATCTACTGCTGGGGCCAGTTCCATTCGAGACTTACGACCAAATGTGGTCTTAAATCTCAAGTCTGGCCTCAGGACCCAGTTCCACAGTTGTGAGTTAGAGTTAACTCTGGGTTAAAGTTAGTTCATTTTCAATGAGTTAACTCAGAGTCAAATCTTAACTCACAACTGTGGAACTGGGTCCTGGTTGTTAGATTGGCTATAGAACCAAGATGGTTTTAGACTGGTCTTAAGTCTAAGCCCTGTCTATGAAACCGGCTTCTGGGCTCTAATCATTGGTGGCAAATACTTTAGATGCGGTATAGTAGAAAGCTAACTGGTTGTGAAAGTGACTCACCTCACTTGCCACAGCATCGAGTAACGAGTGAGTGATTCGCGTCTGATCTATTGCCATAGATTCAGATGCCCCACTTGCCACAATAGCTCGACGGATTAACTGGTGAGTCATGATGTTGATCCTAAACCTTAATCCTGAGATCTATTGTTAGGGCGGCATGGTTAAGGGATCGAGGCACCGGGTCAAATCGTCTGTGATCGCGGCTTTACACTCGAAGAGACTAATCGGGCGAATGAATTTACATTTGAAACGTCGAAAATAAATCATTCATTGGTGGAAGCTTTTTAAGACTTTTCCTAGTGTTTATAGGAATCGTCTTTACTATCGCGCGTCAAAATGTTGTAAATAGACGGAGAAAACCATGACAGTCAGAAATTGTTTCCGTGTTTTCGTGGGTTACGAACACGTGTTGTCGCTAGTGTCGTCGCATCGGGTCGAAGCTATAGGTTCAATAGATTCAGATATTCAATCTGGGTGTTCCAGGGGTGTAAGCCTAGCTTGTTGTTTAACCTACCCTCGACAAGCTAGCAACGAAGGGTTTTAGCAGCTTTCGTGGCCACCCCTATTTAAAGTTCATTATCGCCACTTCAGATTCCTTCATGCCGTATGTTAGGTATCAAACAGCAAGCTAATTTAGTAACGTGATTTTATATGGAATATATTTGGAATGAATTGTTGATTTAGTTCATAAAATAGTATTCTATAATGATGATCGTTTCAATGATTGGATTACCTCACAAAGTACCGATGGCTTTTTTGGCCCTGCGCTCCGAGCCTAACGCATAAACGACGGTTTCGACGAGACAAAACGCTTAGAAAAGCGTTTTCGTGCCTGACGTTTTATGTTCCGATATCCGGTCGCGCACGGCAAAATCAAACAGTCGAAAAAGTTCTCCACGAGGCAAAAAATGTGCTCGATGGATTCGTATTTCTGTCCAAAAATTCCCCAAAAATACCATATTGAAAATAACGATTATCTAGGCAATAGTCATAACAGGCCTATATCAAACTTTTTTTGGAAAGTTGATTAACGCAAGCGATCTGCTCATTTTTTTACGAATGTATATTTTGATTGATGGTATCTTGTGTAGCATATATTTACACAATTCATTTCCATGACGGTGTTAGAGATTTAAAAATGACTGTACTATTGTGTATTGTTTAAGATTAATTTTTTTTTAAATATAAGCCAACGTTACTTTTAACTGACCTGGGGGTCATTCATTTATTACGTACGCATTAGGGGAAGGGGACCAAGTGCAAGTGCAATTGCGTACTGTAATGCTTAATGTATATGAAAAATGGCCGATACGTACGAGGGATGCGGGGTCAATTCAAATTGTATGCCTACGTAATAACTGAATAATCCCTCTGTGGTAAATCCACATTTTGCTTTCTATGTTATTCTAACATCATTCGGTAATGTCGAACCTTTTTTCTCAAACTTTTTTTTTTTCTTTTTTTTGAGCTCAACATTTCTATCCCGACCATTTCATAACAGGTTCAACTGCTGAGTCAGGTTACTAGACCTACATTTGGTAGCCATATCTCCCATTACGATTGGTAGAACACTATATCCGTGTTGACGCGATGAGGAGAGAATCCCACAATGATAATAAAAAGTCCGAAAATGAAACTTCGAGATAGTAGTTTATTTCAACGTTTCGACTATATCCTAATAGTCATCTTCAGGAATAAAGATTATTATTCCTTCATTATTCCTGAAGATGACTATTAGGATATAGTCGAAACGTTGAAATAAACTACTATCTCGAAGTTTCATTTTCGGACTTTTTATTATCATTGTGGGATTCTCTCCTCATCTCCCATTAAGTTCTATGCGAGGCCTTCCATGGGTAACTCGATGATGTCGAAACACAATAAAATGCAAACATTCGAGTTTGATGTTATACAATTCATATATACAATGTCTTAACAATATTTCAACAATATTCTGAATTAAGTAATCTCGGATCCGACCTAAGCGTAGTCAGCACGGGACCCAGTTCTTCGGCAGCTCTCACCGAGAAGCGTTTGGTGTCTGATGTTACCAAACGTTGGGTGCACTAGGTTTGCAGAGTTTTACGTAGATAAGAAGTGGGCGAAAGTAATGTTAGAGTTAACTCCGAGTTAGAATCAGTTATTAACTGATAAAACTCTTCAGTCGAATCTTGGCTCAAAATTGCGGAACTGGGTCCTGCTGTTTGAAACTGGAAAAAATATAGTTAACATGGTTTTGTTATCCAAATTGTAGGAACTAAATCCGCAGCTACCATTTTCAACTATGCACTATGAACAACTGCGTGTAAACTATCTTTTTCTTACGTGTATATACACGTAATGTTATTCGCAGCCTATATATACAAAGAATCGGAGAGAATATACTAAATTTCTTTTATCGTGTATATCGTGGATTATCGTTTGAATATATCGTGCATAATGTTAAACCAAAACCAGACTTCAAACGATGGAAATAACTATATTAATATGCTCGCAACGGAAAATACAATTATTCTTCTACGTATACTTTGGCTTCTTTTCATTTCCGGAGTTTTCATACACTGCATCGATCGGGTTAAAGTTGCATTCCTCTCTGTTGGCAGCCGATGAACAGATGCCCTCCCGACCCCTAAAGCCTAGCGCGCGTACAGTAAGAAGAACGAAAAACCGATTTCTTTCGGAAACTAGAAACGTTCAGAAACAAACCTACAGCGCCCCTAGCGATGATAAAAGTAGTAATTGTATCATATACGTTATCAAAATGGCGGCGATTTCGATGAGTCATGTGATCCGCTTGATATCGTTGATTGGTTATTGTGGTGTCAAGGTGTTTCTTGTTTAGCTACTCACTCACCAGGGGTGTACTCTTTTATCAGATCGGAGAATCCGTTTGCCTCCAATCGTACTCTATTATTGGTCACGTGACATTTTGGAGAGTCCGAAACCTCCTGGGCCACCTTCGGTTATCTGAGTTAGTCGACTATAGTCGAACTAAACGAAACCGAATGTCCGATAGTCGGAACTATTCCGGAAATAGTTCGAAAATCAAGCGCATTCGGTTATTAGTTCCGACCACTAGTCGACTAGATACGAAAACTGAATTTGGCCCTGTCTATCGACGTGGTGTGATTCGGATTTTGTGTGGAGCCAATCGGAGTTTTCGGATGGAGACTTCGGAGGTCATAAAAGAGTACGCCCCAATGTAGACTTGTCGCCTGTCCAATTCTGCGCCACCTGCATTCGCAGTCAGAATAGAAGGTAGAGACCGGCAACCAGTCTTTCTCGAAACTTACAATGTCGTGTTCGTGAAACGCTGTTTCACAAAAGAGGCAACCCATTTCTGTGTTGCGTCCGCGCTAGGCAGCTGTACAATATGTACACAACGCATTCTATTCCAACTGTATTAAGCTAAGGTGGATTGTTTTGTACAACCTACAGACACCATATGCACCAATGAATGCAGATAAGATATTTATTTCACTCCAACCATAATAATGGTACATTGAGGCACGATTGTATACAAAATATGAAATAACAAAATTTACAAAACATGAACATATATACATATATATATATAATCAGACAAATAGGAAAATAATTCCATAACAAAATTTTCTATAACAAAAGATCCAATTTTTCAGTAAAACTATTTACAGACAATGCAAGTACAGATATTGAATTATGTACAGCAATATATATCACACGTGAATGTAGGTAAAATGTTCCGGGAAATAATGTCCCCGGAAAAAAATTTCCCGGAAAACATGTCCCCGGAAAAAGAACGTCCCAGGGAAAATGCATTTGCTAGGATAGGGTGACATCTGGTGATTATATCGTGAATTAACATGCGCACAAAAGAAATTTCCTCGCATCAACTCCAACAATGGTCGCGGCGACCGAAGGGAATAACAGCGTTCGTCATCACTCTCTAGTGAATTGCTATCATGCGGTCGGTTGAAGATGCGATAGCACCACAGCATTCACCACTCACAGCATCATTATTGATAATACTCGATTATTCAATAATACATTGACAGGAAAACTGATGACCGACGTGCAATGAGCAGCTAAATAGCCTCTTTAATATGCCTACCTCTTGAATGTCACATATATACATGCATCCATGTAGTTCTAACTAATAATCGATAAATGCCGGAAAGATGCATCTAATCGCCTTTTAGCGTGGGAAACTGCTTCCATACTAGGGCCGTGCCTGCCTATAGTGGCTGCATCGCGGGCCTATACAATGGCGCATTCAAAATTATTTTCATTTGGCTACCGGGCCGTATCAACCAGCAATATTCACACAACCATTTATCACACACGCAAAGAAGTATTAAACAGACTGATGGAAATAGAAAATGTTTACATCCTACACATTATTACATTAACGTACGCAGGTCTTTAAAGAATAGAATTTACAAAGTGATAATGATTTGATGTAAATGCCGCTTGAAGACAGGTTCGCTTTGCATAAAATGATAGAATTGATTCTGGGATTGAGTATTCCACAATAGATTTTCTAATTATTAAAGTTTTCTTAGTTTAAACATATCAATTACGCGTAGGTTGATTGTGAATTTGGCAATTGAAGTTCCAATTGTTGTTAAAGGATTTGGGTAATATTGAATCGACGACATTATGTTCAAAAATGACAAGTTGAAGATTATTGATATTCTTAATCTTTCGTATGTTTAGCCGAAAATAGGATCAGTATGTCCTAAATAATGGGATTTGCTGATCAAACAGACAGCGCGTTTTTTAGAATTAATAATGGATGTAGTTCATCATCAGAACCATCCCGGGGAAATGTTTGTAAAAAAAATTTGAGGTTAATGCCGAGTTTGATTAGTCGGAATGAACCATGAACATAATATTTCTTATAGTCGTGTCTTCGACGCGTCCAATCGGTTAAGGCACGGCAACCATGACAATACGCCTTGAATCCAGGCAGAATCAAATATTGTCCAACGTATTCGCTGCAAAAATGAAGCTCTTTTCTATCGAGGAAACAGCTGCGTATAAAACGCATGAAAAGAATTCATATACACATCCTGGTCGAATACGACATTCGTCGTATATCACAATGCGATATTATTGAATGGAATGTATGAAATATACGCCATATCGATAATTAGATTTTAGTTTTAAATTCACACCAGCCTATATAGGTTGTTTATGACTTGGTTATGATTTTCTAGTCTCTTGACGTTCGTTGTAACGAGGTTACATTGTAATTTCATACTGGATGCGTGTAACTGTGAACTATCGCTTATAACGATTACTGGTATTTTTAGGTAACAGGCTTACCGGTAGACCACGCCCTGGTATGATGATTCGCAGTGCCTACGTTAACGCCCGACTTAGATTTTTCTATTCAATTACATATAGTAGTAAATATCTGCACCTATTTTTTACTTTAATTGTTATCAACCACATGTTCTCGGACAATTTGTGGACAATATTTACAGATATTTTGTATGATTATGTTAAATGAAAATTCTATGCTTAAAAAACGCCCCCACATATAGTTAAAAGTAAAGAATTGCATTGCGCGTATATAGCTGATACGCAAATTACGTAAAAATCGACGGACAAAACGCAGTTTCTATGGAAACGTACAGCAGCGGGTACAGTGTCGGATAGCAGATTCAGCCGCGAAGATCGGGAAAAAAACTACTGTCGCTGAAAGTGAAACAAGGAATAGGATCTATCCATCATCGGATACATATATCAAGGTAATAACCGAGAATAGGCAGTGAGTGATTATTTAGAGGGCGTCTTGACTTATATCTCTGTACGCGTGATTCATGTCTTTCGATGATTTTCTCGCTCTCATTCATTCGATTGATCAATTTGATTTGATGTACTGAATAAACATATTCAGTGGCGGGAAAGAAACCTTGGGCTGATAATGCCCAGGATCCAGTCCCACGGTCTGAGTTAAAGTTAGTTCATTTTCAACGAGTTAACTCGGATTTGAATCTTAACTCGGAACTGTGGAACTCGCCCGTGAGTAGCACTCATTGGGTTGAGGGGATATATGCGTACGTATATGCATTTGTATACGCATATACACGCCCAAAATACGAGTTATCACAGGACTCACCAAATATACAACGGATTGATTTTTCTAATCAGTGATCAGGGTCTAGCTTTCATTAATAATTGATTTATTAGATAGGAAAATAATTCGTTCGATTTTAACCGAAATTTATTAAAGTTATTAAACGTACGTAGAAGACCGAGAAAGTGCTAGCGAACCTGGTGGATCCTTCCTTGCTTGTCATAAGTGAAATCCTCGATTGCCACAGTAGCTTCGGTAGTTCCCCAAATGATTAGGGTTTTCTGCTGCTTTCGCACAAAACCCTATTGTTATTCCCTGGGTGATTATTATTATCATTCGTTTTTTTCCACGTTATCGGTAAAATCGATAGAATATCATCAAGATCTCTTAGATCTTCAAATACTCCACCATTATTTTGATAAATCAACGTCACGAGAACATCGTCGGGCCGTCAACGTCATACATTCAGGTTTACTGAACGTATCGCCTTGGGGATCGCTCGGTTCGGCGAAATTTGCACATAATCAAATTCCTGTAAGAGCTTTCTCTATACTAGTAATCAATGGTCCAATTGTTAGCTTCCTAGATCAAGGGCGGGATGTGTCAATGTAAGAGAATATTGAATAAAACCGGTTTTCATATGTAAGAATTCAGTCAATTTATGTCGCAGTTTGAAGCGATGATCTGTATATCGTAAAAATCGAAAATTGACTGATTTAAAAAAATTGACGAACTGGTTACCCATTATCAGTGCTATAAATCATCGGTAAGTCAATTCAATAACCAATTGTAAAAACCCGAACGTTGCGGACAGAGTCGATATTTTGATTTGTATAAATAACTATTCCTTTTGGATTGAGTCGCGAAAAAATTCAAGCACTTAAAAAATGCTAGATACTACCGATAAGGCAATGAGTGTACAGTGTCTTTAGTTCATTCAAAGGTTATCAGTGGAAATCATGAGCTACAAATCTTGCAAAATCCGGCCTTTGATATTATATGATGGTGATAAAAATATTAACTAGCGCTAACCATTTTCTCCCGCCCAACGATGTTCTTGACAACTACAAGATACATACAATTCCTTAGTACATACAGATTTGACTTTTTTTTAGAGTTTTGATAGACCTTGATAAAGTACGATTCGCCACTAATTTTATTTTCGGATTCCAAATTATTTCAAATAGTTTATCGGTGCTAGTCAGCATTTTGGATTTTGCTTCCAAAAGACAAATAGAAACCACCATTAATAGGAATCCAAAACAACACATCGATCGATTTCAAGGTGATTATGAAGGTCATATGGCGATATATTAAGTCAGTTCATCATACCAGGTTCGAATCCCCGACAATAATTTTTTCATATTTCAATAATTCCCTTAAATTTGCATATCAAGGAAATGTCATGTCCTCAGGACGCTTCCGATGTAAACGGTTATAACATTTTTTGGACGTTTGGATTGAATACAATATGTAAGAATGCACGGTCAAACTAAGCTGAAAACTAGATCTAAGAGTATTGAAAAATCTTACAGTGAAAACTTCTTACCTGAAATGCTAAAAGCCGATGCAACGTTCATTTCCCAAATCAGATTCAATGACTTTTTGATCTGGAACTGTCGTTAATTTCATTTAGTTCTTCGTCTTATGTGCGAAAATCTTATATGATATATACGTTTA
The DNA here is from genome assembly GCF_964204645.1 of Tubulanus polymorphus. Taxonomy (NCBI): domain Eukaryota; kingdom Metazoa; phylum Nemertea; class Palaeonemertea; order Tubulaniformes; family Tubulanidae; genus Tubulanus; species Tubulanus polymorphus. The sequence continues at coordinate 25,002,989 of NC_134027.1, forward strand.
GTTTCATTGGACTTAAAAAGGAACATGGATAGAAAATACAAACACGACCTGCCTGCAGCAACACTGGTTCTTCTGTTGACGTTCATGTTTCTTCATACAGGTAACGATGCCGTATAATCGCCTAAAATCCAAAATTCTAATCGGATACGTACAGAATATTTCTTTTTTGAAAACGTTTCGGATATGAGGCTCTGAACTGAATTCTGGTACATTAAATGGAGCATAAACTAGATAATTAATGCGTCTTTAATCATAGGTAGCATTTTCAACGGTTTTTAAAAACATTTTTATGTTATAGGACAGTGCGATGAAGAAAACGAGACAACAATCGCTCAAAGTAAGTTACTAACGCCATGGGTGGCGCTCAGTGGTTGAGGGGGAAAGAAAATTCGATCTAGTTATTACTGCCGTGAGTGGAGCTCAGTGGGTTGAGGGGGAAAGAAAATTCGATCTAATTACTGGCCTTCAATAGGTTGGGAGGGGATAAGGAAGATTTAAACCAGCTACTACTGCCCTGCGTGACGGGAAATATACTTCGAACCACATTAATACTGCCCTGAGTCACGCTCAGCGAATCGATTGATCTTAAAGGAATTATCGAGTTATTAAATCTCGTTTTTATTGACAGTGAATTGTGTAATACGGTGTGTACAAACCGATCTCGAGCTATGGACGAATTCTACAAAGGATGTCGTTTCCGTAGCAAACAATTCGACGAAATTCAATGCAGCGCTTTGCGACTCGTCAAAACAGTTAGTGAAAACAATGATATTCATTAATGAATGTATACATGGCTTAGAGCTCGGCCAATTTCTGGAAAAAAATCAAACAAAACGCTACTCGGCCGGTAATTGACGTTTTCACTCTTCAATCAGTGTTTGAATTCCACATTTTCACGTAGGGACCTTCTGAAGCTGCTTTATTATAAAACGCGTACGTGCATGAAGAAAGATGATTGCGTCGGTAAGAATGAAGCATCCATGGAGACGTTTTTGAAGATGTATGAACTCGCATGCGGGGATAACACAGGTACACTAGAAAACTTATATGGGATTCGACCGAGTCTTGGAGCATGAGCAGGAAAATGGCATTTTTTCGGAGCGATTTTTTCTCTCAATCTAATATATAGATCAGCAGTCCACTGCACAAGACTTGTATTCCCTTTAATGTCACTCAAGTGCCTGAAATTTAGAACCCCGTTTTGACTATGTAACGCTCTAGTGCCAACCTACGAGTATATTCGTAGCAGCCACTTGGGGGCGGAACCGTATTATCAAGCCGGCAATGAACATGAATTTCTGGAAAAGAATTTGCTGAAAATCTTTGGGGCTTTTCTTACTTTTGAAAGCTTTCTTTTGGTATTGAAAGTCTTAATTTATCACACGTTCTAGACTTTAATCATAGGCTTAATTTATAGTGGCTAATGGATTAAGCCTGGTCTAATGTCATAAACACGTCCTCCTTCTTCTGATATGCTTGATCTAGAATTAAGTAAAATAGGGGTCACGTTAGATAGGTTTCGATTGGTCTCTACCGATTGAGGAATACATGTTTTTAAAGTTTCAATTACGTAGCTGGCCCTTCTAGTCTATAGTAATATCATAGAATACGTCAATCATTGAAGAGGTAAATTTTGTGTTTCAGGTCCAGGAGCGGCGAGTTTTGAACCTTTTAAATGTTTGTGGACGGTAGCCGCGAAGGTTTTACATTGCGCGGATGATGAAAATCAGACACGATTGGACGCCTTTCGGGCGAGCATCGATTTCGGTCTTACAGAAACGGTGAAATTCGTTAAGACTCCGAATCTATTGGACAATCCGACGGTAATTTTTTCCAACACTCGAAAAAATGAATGAATCCCGTCTAAACACGACATTTGTCAGAGTTGCCATATAGGACATACATATCCTCACTTGAAATTGGGATCATTCAGGATTTTATTGTTCTTCTCACAAGGAGGAAACAGATATTGAAATGCATACGATTTTTTTACGAGTCTACGTATATCGAAATATCTACTAAGCCACGATTGCAGTTGCGGCCCATGTCATATCCTCGCAAAATGCCACAGGAATTCAATTCCAATTCAATTTGTCCTTGGTTGAAACTATCGTTCAGTAGTTAAATGCGCTTACAAAGTCTTATATAAGAAATACATTAAAAATGATTGAACATTGCCAAACAGTAGAAGAGAATGCATATAAGAAGTTGAATAAAAATGTACATGGATGTTAAGTTGATTAGATGGATTTTGAAAAGTTGGCTTATGTTCCACTAAAACCAGTTGATATCTAACCATCGATTGCAAACGAAGCTCATAATGGTAAATTGAAAAAGGATTCTCTTTCAGAAATTGATTAACAGCGTTTTAGGCGCCGCAGAAGTCGGTTGTGCCGCCAATTGGAGGTAAGACTTGTCAACCTATAGCCGTGGCGCCGGTAAAGGTTTGCTACAGTGGATTTTTACCACTAAGTTTGTACCGAATACGGAGAATTTGAGAGAAGTGAAGTTGACTCAACCTCGTTTCTTTTAAAACTTGGACCCGGTAAAATCTATACCGGCTTGACAAAATACAAGGACAAATGCAAAAGAAATATTTCAACCAATCTACGGAATTGATAATGCCTAATGGTTGTGTAATGGAAATCAGTTACTTGATTTTTTTACAGGGATAAAGCGGTTGAATTGATTTCGAGGATGCCTAAATGCCTATTCGATCTTGAAAGCCGAAAGGTGGCTCCGTGTATCTTGTCGACAATTCCCAATTTTGACAAGTACCTTCAAATTGTCGTGCACTTTGCGCCGAGTATCCTGCCGTTTGTTCATTTATTCTGCAAATTCTTGCCGACTGAATTTAGCATTTGTGAGTATGAAGCAGCGATGTTATTTTGAGTATTTTGTTGTGACCAGAATATACGATGGAGTGGAAAGCCGAATGGGTTCATCGTGAACCGTCCCGCTCACAGCGGTTGTAAAGCAGTGAGCAGAGCAGCCACACTGGTCGAGAACCCCCAAGCCTTTCCTACAGCCGCGACGGTAGAGCAGCTAGTATTTGGGGACATAATGTATCAGTTCGAGATACCGTTTCTCAGAGACGCGCCATTTCTGATTTACTGCGTTTACACCTTGAAAACACTGAAAGCAACTTGTTTCAACTGGGTTTTTTTAAATTATTTGTATACGTATATTCATCGTTTAGCCCAGATTCAACAGTGCGTTCTGCCATCCGTCGGGGATCTAACGTCGTGTGTATCGACAGAAATGAAAGATAAACTGGATGACTACGTTGGGTTTGTGGAGAAAATGGTGCAGTACCCGTCGAAAGCTAGTGAATTAATGTGCGCCAAGTAAGTTGAATAAGATTTTGGGAGGCACGATTTTTTAGTTGATCTCGGTCAATCTATGATTCGTCAGTTCGAATCCTGGCAGTTGGTTCGTTTCTGACCGCCCCGGTTAATCGACCGTTAAGAAACCTATAGAATCTACAAATAATGCCACGAGTGGAATGAATATTTTTGAGATCAGATTTTGAATCCGATGATTTTAAATGTCTCATTTGCTTCTAAATCGTCCGTAGTATAAACGTCTTAGTAATAAATGTCAAACAAATGTACGTCATTCAGGGCATTATTAGCAAATTCGAGGTTTCCTTTCTTTCTGATCGCGGGAATTCGTTTCCGCAGGACGCACTTTGGAACCACGAATGTGTACGACGTCGTCGACGGCTGTTTGACGAAGTCAACTGAAAAAAACGATTGCCCAATATTTTCAAAGACCCTGAAGTTCAAGTCTATTGTTGATGACATTTGTCAAGGAACGAATGTGGGTAAGTTGAAACATCTTCTAATCTTATTGAAAACCAAGTAGTCGCATATGTTCTACTTTCTGTAATGCGACACAGTCGTCTTTTCCAGTCGCGATATTATAATCGACATATATCAATCACGACTGCGAATGACCGAGACTTGTCGCTGACGGTCGCGTCACAGTCGACCTTCACGGCTTTTGCCTATTTGAGTAGTTTCCATAAGGATTATTCTAGTGTCGCTACCGGAAGCTCGGTCAACGCAATTTTGAAGTTCGTCTTAATCTTGACTTCGATATCAACGATTTTATCGTGTTTAGTCTAACATACTTGTTTCCAGTGACCACAAAAAAACGTTTTGTTTCAAACAAATGTATGAATTGGAAAGAACAGTATTTACGTCCTATAAATTTGTCGGTTTGCCAATTGAAAAAATTTGGCCTAAAATAAGAAAACATTTTGAAAATAGATAAAATATATCGGTACTTTAAAAATGGCGAAATACATCAGTTTCTTTTGCCCTTATCCTAAATTGCTAAAAATAACATATTCGCGGAAGTTATTTTTCTGTGAGAAATATTGACTTCACACTAGCGCCCCTGGTGGATCCTCGATTGCCACAGTAGCGTCGTCGGAAATTCGCTCCTCGGTAGCTCAGTGGGATAAGGCGTGATGCTTTAAGTGCTGAGTGACAGGTCGGTTCGAATCCTGCTGGCTACTTAAACCCGCTGTGCGCGAGCAAACTTAAAAGGCCGTCCTGCCGTAATCCAATAGGGTTAGTCTTGGAAACTTAGATCCAAACGACGTCAAGCAAAAACAAACAAACAAAAGAAATGTATTCATCGAATTTTTCAGGATTCGACATCTGCATCGTGAAGCAAATGACAAAACTGTTGAATTGTACTCTTTCGAAGAGCGCAGACCCGATGAATGCGGTTAACGATATAGTTAAATCGGAGTTCAAAACGTTTGATAGCTTAGCGCAGATAACGCAAGACCCGACAATTATCAAAATGATGACCAACGCCAGCGCTGTATCGTCTGTTGACATAGGGTTAATCTCGATGAAGCTAATGAAATTCGCCTGTCCTTTACTGAGTTCTTTGTAAGTACATAAGTCGATAAAGACTGGTTCCTATGTATTTGTAACGCTGACTGTATGCGGTAAAGAAGGTTGCGTTGCGATCGTGGCTTGCGGTGGCGTCGACCCGCTGCTACCGAGCATGCTTTTCTGTATCGAGTTTCCATCTGGAAAACCATGGACTCGTTTAAAGTCTGCGGGCAAACACGGCAGAGGAATGGAACGCACCAGAATGTCGCAACGCTAGTAGTTTATTCAATGTGAGATGAAGAGTTCGGATCTGAGTTTAGTAGAGAATCCCACAATGATAATAAAAAGTCCGAAAATGAAACTTCGAGATAGTAGTTTATTTCAACGTTTCGACTATATCCTAATAGTCATCTTCAGGAATAATGAGATACTACAGAAATTATGAGATATATATACAATTATATCGTTAATTTTCCTTTAGTTCGTATCATCTCTGATTACTTGAATTAGTCCCTTTGTCTCTGGGTTGTATATATATCTCATAATTTCTGTAGTATCTCATTATTCCTGAAGATGACTATTAGGATATAGTCGAAACGTTGAAATAAACTACTATCTCGAAGTTTCATTTTCGGACTTTTTATTATCATTGTGGGATTCTCTCCTCATCGCGTCAACACGGATATAGTGTTCTACCAATCCTGAGTTTAGTATCCGCACGTCCCTCCGTACGATATTTGAAATAGTCGAGACTTTCGAATTTTACTTTGCAGAAACCGTACGGGTTTGATCGGAAACATGATGCATTGTCTATCGAAAAGCGAGCCGGATAACTGCCCGTTAACCGACGGATTTACCGCGATAATGAAGGAGTTCGGCGGTAATCTAACGGCTCCCATTGAGCAGATCGAAACGGTGATGGCTGGAATGGTGGCTACTGCTTGCCCCGGGGAGACGGCCCCTCAACCAAGACGAAGTAAGTATTGCAATAAAGAATGAAGACAAAATGTCCGTTGTCGATATGCAGGGAAACAAAGATCGTTAAACCTGCAGATTTGACACCCATCACCTCGAAAATTGCCTATGAATATTATTGGATGCCCGAGGCCAGAACTCCACCCTTTGCAACATTTGGCTTGGCTACTTAATTCGAGGAATGGCCTTCCCTTTGTTTTTCATGGATCCGCCAGTGTTTGGGACGAGAGTAACCTTCGCTGAAATGCATTGGGGTACTTCTTCGCAGAATCCTTATAGGTCTTTTATCCAAACATTGAATACCAGCTGAAGTTGATCTAGGATATTTGATACGGAAATAGGTGGTCTGGGGTCCTAACCAAGAAAATTCTGAAAATTTGATGCTTGTCGGTGGCATTTTCTGCATTCGAAATCAGTTTTTGAAAAAAAAAATTTATTCTGGGTTTTTTTCACTACGTTTCCCGATGTTCCTTACAATACTCGGTCGAAAAATTTAAATCCGCCCCTGACCAGAAAAAATACCTTTTGAGTCAAAATCTGTACTAAAAACTATAAGTTCGTTAGAACCGGAAATCATCCGTTAACAGATTCAAACCCTAATTTTGATGATGTCAAAGACATCGAAGATTTAGTGCAGAGCCATCATTTATGAGGCTCCTCGCTGAACCTACACTAAACAATAACACATCAATTCCATAGAATATTCTGTTTAGTAAAACAGCAGCGTTTGTTTTTATTGTATCAAGGCACCATATTTGAACTCGTTTCAGCCGGGGGAGCGACTATGGTACGCTACAGTTTCGGCCTGATTTGGATGTTACCAGTTCTGATAAAGGCGCTGACAAGATAAACAGCACAGGATTCTCTAATATTCACAGAGCACCAAAATATGATCGTCATTATATATCAGCTTACTCAATTGTAAGGCAACGGCTAAGACTAGAGATTAGATCAGCCTTATATACCTCTTTTTATATACGAAAGCCTGATGCACGCGACGCAGGGAAACATATACAGGGAATCAAGTATGTTTGTTCTCGGAAATGACACGACACGGGAAACGCTCGGAAACATGTTTCTGTCATCTGTTCCAATGTTTCCCAGCGTGGTGTGCGCTTGGTGCAAGCACTCAGGTCTTGAGATTAATTGTGTACTTTAATCATGACACTGGCTCAGTTCCACAGGTGGAATATACAGTCAACCCCCGATATACCGCCCACATCGATGACGAACGATTTCGGCGGTATAGAGAGTATGGGGGTAAATCGGGGGCGTTCTACTATGTATTTGTTTAGAGATGTATGTTAAGAAAACCTGACGGTAGGTGGGGTTAGGCGGTAAATGAGTTTAGTTTATTTTATTCGACGAACTCATCAATCAAATACAAGGCAAGTTACAGAGAAAAATATAGAAACACGAGCGCGTCAGGGGTTCGAAAATTTCTAAGGATTGTCAAAGTTGAACACCTGCATAGGTGAATACAAATTTTATAGTGAAAAAAAGACGGAAGAATGGGCGACCACGACGAGGGTATAGCAGTGACGATGATATCAAAATCAAATAAGGGTGTGTGAATAAAGAAGATATATCGGGCGTGTTTTGCTGTGTATTTGTATAGAGATGTACATTGAGAAAACCTGGCGGTAGGCCGGGGTTGGTGGTATATAGCAGGGCGGTATATCGGGAGTTGACTGTATACGTGATTTGAATTTGACTTGAAGTTGAACGATTTAAATGTTCATTCGAGAAGTCAAACCTACGAGACTTTTGGAACTAGGCCTTGCTTATTGTTTATTTGTACACAGGGTACCGGTGAATGCTTGTTTATAATATTAATACTCGGGTGATGTTTTTTAATTTATTTAAAACGTGCATAATGATGATGATTTAATTTGATTGTTATGTTAGTTGAGATTAGTGCTATAGATGATTATGTGTCAAAACCTGGAAGGTATTGTCGTTTCGTTATTACTAAGTCCATAAATCAAGCTGTTGATGTTTAAAATGCATATGCATATATTATTATCATTATCATAATCATAGGGCCTGCTTACTTAATCATTGTTAAAATGTTCATCTTTTTGAAAACTGACTCATTGGGATAGTAATTAGGGTGGGTGCCTTTTTTTGGTGACGCACTTTGCACCGCAATCCTAGAAGATTTGATGAAAGAAGAGACGGTTTGTCAAGAGTTTATCAACCCGAAAGTTCGTCTACACCAGAGTAACACTTCTTTAAGGTTCAAGTTTTGCAGCAAAAGCTTTGTTGATAAGCCCGATACGCTAAGTGGGTCAAGTGCAATTTTCGGAAAAAAAATTCTAAACAGACGAAAAACAAAAAATATTGAGTGATTTGGTCAGTGAACCGCCTCACTGAGTGATTCGGTTCCTATTGTCGGAGGTTTTTGCCCTTTGAGTCAGCTTCTAAAAGCCGATACTGTTCTATATCGTGCTCCCCTTGATCCATCCAATCTACTATCCGCCCAGTTGATGCATCTGATTATATAGATACATGATCCTTAACGAAAGGGGTGTTTATCCGTCTATATTATATGTCCATCCATGAATGATAAGTAGGCCACCGTTGGTTAGATTCCAGATCCAGTCTAACAGATAGTTCTGTCGGTTTGGTTTGACTCTGGGCCCACTAAACCTAAGTTAACTAATGTAGCCATAACAACACGAGCGTTCTTGACCAGGCGTTAAATTAGGTCCGTGCCTATCCATCAACTGGCCCCCAATTGGTCGCTGACTGGTTGACACGGGCCAAGATTATCCAAACAGGTAAAGGTCGGACCAACTTTAGCCCCTGCCTTGGCAGTGACTTAATGGGTGCCTAATTTGTGTATCGTATTGTCACAAGGATCGATTATTATCGATCTATAATACTCGATCCTTTCTGGTCGAATGCTAACGGTTCCGGAAGTGACTCACCTCGCTTGCCACGGCATCGTTTTGATAGTAGTTCGGTATCGAGTGATTTACGCGTGAACGCGCGGTTTGATAAAGCCCGGACCAAGTATGCGACCATGGTGTGGTCCGGACCTGTTTGACCCTGGCCAAATCGTCTTCCGTGCGATCGCCTCATTGTATTCGACACTTCTGTTGCCAACATTTCACGTAATGGTAATTCACCTAGTGTTTCCAATCGCTCGGCGTCATTACAAGGTACCGTGTCTTTCTGAATTTTATTCATAGCTTTTATAGTCACAATTTGCTGAAGCAAAAAAAAAATCCAAAACATATAGTGGAATTATTGTTGTAATGTTGCCGATTATGAATCAATAAACTCAGCGTTGCTTTTAGGTTTTTGTGAGTTGCCTTGACTTTCAAGTTCATTTCATCATGAAACTGTTAAACAACAACAGTCTTGCTACTATTATTTTGGAAATTTAGACTTTTAAACTCGAGTGTTCGACTTAGCATTTCGAGATGCAGAAGAGAGATTTCGAGTTAAAATAGTCAAAATTTCGACTTAGAAACAAATCATACGGCCACAATGCTCTTCCGTTAACACACTCTCCATCGATGATAGATTTATTTTCTTGACGTCTTGCAAACTGGCGCCTGGTAACTGGAAACTTCCCTTCTGAACGTCAACGAATTCGGCAGCATTGAGTGTAATCAATTCGATAATCTTATAGTTTCCGAGCGAAAAATTAAACATTTTCAGCCGTTGTTTCTTACTTTGTTATGATCTGAAATTCTCATCAGAACCTTCTGTTGGATTTTATGTGTATTTGTATATTTCATTTCATTTTGTATTAACTACTTTGTATGTTCTCTTCTCATCCCTTCTCATCTGATTGTGCTTTTTTATCTTTATTAAACCTTCGATTTTGTTTCTTAGCACTGTATGACTATAATTGTATGTCTACCTATGTCCATTTTCCTTCGTTTGACATTGGGAGGAATGTTCCTCTCGAAGTCAATACCTTGAATATCAGACTTGAAGGTCAAATTCTCTTATTTTGACCTTGGGAGGAATATTCCTACCAAAGTCAATTGTTTGAATATCGGACCCCTTGGTCAAGTTTCCATCGTTTGACTTTGTGAGGAATATTCCTCCCAAGGTCAATTTTCACAGCGGTCCTCTTAATCGGTGATAATCAAAGAACGCGCGGCTCAGATTTCTATTGTGTGCCTATCGCGCGCTGCGCGTGAATCACTTACGTAATCTTTTCTGTAAACGTGAAGACCTCGGGGGCATTATGTTCTCTAAAGCCCGACATTATCCCACATTCCGGACTGTTAATAGGTTGATTTTACGGCAGAGTCGACATGTTTCAACATATGAATATTTGAGGACATAGGAACTAAAAATCAGTTCAATTTTTGATACATTTTGCGAAAGTCACAAAACATTTCAGACCAACACCCTGTTCAGACTGCGTTCTGGTTGTATTTACTTCTTAATTGGTAGCTGATGTTACACTATTCATATTGCAGGAAACATCTTTGCGGCCCTTTAGGAGTAGTAGTATATTTTCATTCATTTTTCACAAGTCAAGTTCGATGTGTACAAGTCGATACATTTTTTAATCGGTATCGGTTGGCACTGAGGGTGCGGTGCGTGATCAATCTTTTTCCAAGAGGACGGCGACGACTGGAAGATGACGTAAATCTCAACCGATGACGATCTTCATTGAAATATCTATCTGTGAAGGTTAGGTAATTCTAATCGATCATTTGAAATGTGAAAATGAAAGGCTCCAAATTATGCATTTCATTATTGATGTTTTATCGAAGCCCGCTTTTTGCAGCAAACGTTGCTTAAAATATCAATAGCTACTTTTCTAAATCTCTCATTTGTAGCGCAATACACGATAAAGTTTACTGATGAATCAGTGATTGAAAATCCCATCGCCAGCTGATTCATAATGTTCAGAAAAGAGATGTAACCTAAAAGCATAAAACGTTCGATAAAACCAAAACCTTCACAGAAAATAAACAACAAAACTACTGATAAAACCATCCTTAAAACCCTCATTTCCCTTCTAGACGATTCATCAGTTACACCGAGCTCTGAACGTCGAGTAACCCGACGAACGAATATCGCCAAAATAAGTATAAGATTGATAACAAATAAAAGGCAAATTGGGATCATAACAGTAAGATACAACAATAGATAGATCCCAGAGATTTTGCGCCAATTTTCGAGGGTAGACCACGCGGAGTAGTGATAAGACCTACCGATTACCATGATATATGGCCACTCAACAGGGCAATTAATGAATACCAGTTCATGCTCAGGTATGAAGCGAATAAAGTGGCCAAAAAGCCAAAAGTGAAATGAACACCATCGCGCATTGTGATATGAACTTCATCGGAATTTTACGAGATTTCAGTGGAAGCAATACGACGATTAACCGCTCTAGACTGAGCAGTACAGTGCACCAGTTACGTGTCATCTGAGACACGTAGAAAAACGGCAAGGCGACTGCGATGAAAATCTTACCGAAATTCCAATCATTCCATCGAAACACCATATCCCCTAAAACGGCGTAAACGTACGCAGTTCTCAGCGGATACAAAATAAATGTAGTCATCATAAACGAAAGATCAGTTAAAGCCAGAATTTTGATGAGAAAATAATTATCAGATTTAAATCGTTTCAGAACTAACAACGTGAATGCGTTGAATATAAAACCCAGTATTGTCGCCGGCAGATACCAGCCTAAGTATATTGATATGCAGAATTTGTTGATCCATTGAATTGGTGTAGTTTCTCTAAAAAAACACCAGGTGATGAGTTGAGTTGTTGTCAATGTAGCAGCACTTGTACTAGTAAAGTTGTTATCAAACATCTCATAAACTGTAAAACCGGACGCACAGAGCAGACGGAAACACGTTTCAAACAGAAAACTCGACGATACTTGAAAATGACACAAAATCGCTCCACTAATCGCGTCAAATTGATGCGATACTCTAGATTATTTTTGTTTCGTGTTTGTGCACGTCTCCGCGCGCCCGATTTTAGTCTCCGAACGGACAGTTTGATTTGTTCTATTGCGTTGAGACAATGAATACGTGTTAATCCACCGATACGGATACGTAATGTCAAAACGACTGAGTCGCGGTTTTGTCAATGCGGTACTGGTTCTATGGTATTATTGAACATACCATGAGCTGCGAACAGCAATCTCTGTACATACAGTTTTGATACAAACATTTGCTAAAACGTCCAGTGAAAATAATTATCAAATTAAATTAGGTTTTGTATCTTTTCGCGTTGATTTGATCAAATGAAATTTTGACTATTCAAATTTTACCACACGATGTTTCAGGTTTCATTATTTTACTGCATTTATATTCTATGAAAGACTGTGTGTAAATATTTCACTTAGATTCGTGGTATGTATGCGAAAATAATGTAAATTCATGTTTCCTTATAAAACAAAACTAACATCCATGTATGAGATGAAACTATGTATATTTCATTATTAGCAGTTTAACCTCCGAGAATTTGTTTGATAATTTAACATTTCACAAATAAGTATTTTAAAAATCTAAGAAATGTTGCCCATGTTGCATGTGTAGCCTGTATTGAAGGAAACGAAACATCATGATCGACAGATCGACACGGATAGACCGACACAATAAACTCAAGATATCGGTGGCCAATAGCATCTACAAAAGATATTTGTACATCTGTCTCTTCTGCACTGCCCCGCTTCAAATACAAATATTACGGTTTTTGGGATCTGAAAGTACGTTGAGGTGGAATTGGTCGCGTGGCAGGCCTGTAATATTCTAATCATCATTTTTAGGTGACCATCAAGCCTCCGTTAGATCGGGCTCAATGCGACACTCAATAACCAAGAGACCACTTTAGAATGTTCAAATGATATTGTTGTATTTTTCTGCGTGTACCAAGTCAGTACCAAATCAGTTTTTCATAAACGACAATAGGTGACTTTATGTGTTATGTGGTGAAAGCTCTCCGTGGACTTTTCTGTACACGAGATTTTTACAATGAAACAGTGACAGCAAGTAGTATATATGCATGAGCTCAATACGGTATTCAAATCGTCAATGTATTGCAACAGCTCGAAAATAAAATGTTGGACTTCGGACGCCATCGTTTATAAACCGTTCTTGAATTGTTTGCCCATTGCGCCATGGTCTGTTTGTGGATAATCTTATCCTGTGTTTTATTGTTTTCGTCCTATCGAAGCGTTCTGTTTGCAGCATACATTGCCTAAAATATCATGAGCTACTTTCCTGAATTTGCCATTTGTCGCGCAATACACGATAAAGTTTACTGACGAATCGACGATAGAAAATCTCAATGCTATTTGGTTCATAATGTCAAAAAATTGGATACAACCTAATCTCATTAAACGGTGGATGAAACCAAAACCTTCGCAAATAATAAACACATAACTACTGATAAGACCATCCTTAAAACCCGTATTTCCGTTCTAGACGATTCGTCGGTTATACCGAGCTCTGAACGTCGAGTAACCCGACGAACGAATATCACCAGAATAAGAAAAACATTGATAACAACTATGAGGCAAATTGGAATCATAGCGGTAAGATACATGAAAAAATAAATCTCAGAAATGTCGAAACGCCATCCATATTGTTCAAACCATCGGGGGTAGTTATAATACTTAACACGTATTGTAATATAAGGCCATTGAACAGGACAGTTCATAAATCCAAGTTTATTCTCAGGAATGAAGTGAATAAAATGGCCACAAAAAGTCAAAACTGAAATGGATGCCATCGCGCATTGTGATATGAACTTCTTGGGGATTTTACGAGATTTCATTGGAAACGATACGACGATTAACCGCTCTAGACTGAGCAGTACAGTGCACCAGTTACGCGTCATCTGAAACATGTAGAAAAACGGCAAGGCGACTGAGATGAAAATCCAACCAAATTTCCAGTCATTCCAGCGAAACACAATATCTCCTAAAATGGCGTAAATGTACGCAGTTCTCAGGGGATAAAGAATGAATGTAGCGATCATAAACAAAAGATCGTTTATAGCGAGAATTTTGATGAGAAAATGATTATCAGATTTAAACTGTTTTAGCACCAACAACGTGAATGCGTTAAATAGCATACCCAGTATAGACGCCGGTAGATACCAGCCTAAATATGTAAAAACACTGACTTTGTTGATCCATTTGACTGGGAGATGAATTTGAATTCTCTGACACAAGCTGGGTTGTTGCGACGTTGTCAATACAGGACTTGTGCTTGTAACGTTTTCATCGAGCATCCCACGATCTGTTAGTGACAAAATTACAGTCAAACCGTAGTATTCACGACACCTTTCAAAAAAGCGATCCAATTAGCGGTACTGAACGATCACGTTAGCGGTGCACGGTGTTATCGATTCTCATTAATTATTACATTTTTTTCTTAGATGCCGGTGAAAATGTAGTCACAGAGCCGCGTATATATATATATATATATATATATATATATATATATATATATATATATATATATATATATATATATATATATATATATATATATATATATATATATATATATATATATATATATATATATATATATATATATATATATATATATATATATATATATATATATATATATATATATATATATATATATATATATATAATCAAATCCATATATATATAATCAAATCCATCTACGTTCGTCATTTAGAATTTCGTCTCGAAGCATTTTCGTCATTCGGTGAAGCGATGAACATATGTAGTGATGTGATTAAGATAATGTTAGAAGGTCAACTTACAGTTCGCTGAAAATCCTGATAACAAACTATGAAAGCTTATAAGTAAATGCTACTAATATCCAAGGCATTGGAAATCACAGAACCGCAGTCTCAAAAGCCGCAGTCTCTTTAAAGCAATTTTCAGCTAACAGAATAGTGAAATCAATTAATGTGGGTCATTTCATAAAACTCATTTGATAAAAGCTTTTAACCCGGCACTTACGCGATGACGGAAGATTAGAACTGAATTTTTGGAATTACCTTTTAACTACGCACAATTTGAAAATAATTTAGTGGGTGCCATTCCAAAAGTTCATTCGTTCCGAAAGCATGTAGTCGTGAATCATTTTGCGTACGAAAGTAATCTTTCTTCGTCGCTGAATAAGAAGTCAATGCAGAAAAACAAAAATTAGTTTCAACAAAGATTTTACTAGCGAAGGTAGCTTCGATCGATGCACGTTCAATACTTCTATATAAAGAACAAGACAACTAAGTTGAAAGTAAGTTTATTGGCACATTGAAAAAAAAATAAGTGTATAATACTTTTAAGAGGCGGTTTCGTCTTTTTTGTTTTGCTTTTTTGTAAAGCTTGAAAATGGATTGATATCTACTGAGAGTTATACGCGGCTCTGAAACACAACCGTAGAACTGGGGCGCGGGTGCAGAAAAACGCTGTTAGCTAACCATTGTCTTCGCGCCGCGGCCTCTTATTTCAAGCTGGTTAGCCTAACCACGGATAAGTCACTAACCACGGTTAGGCTGACAGGGTTTTCCTGCGCCCGGCCTTGGGGGATTTTTTATTTAATGTAAGTGAAGACGGAAAGTATTATTTTGGAGCGAGCTGAATATAGATCCTGGAAACTGGTGGCGTTGAGCGTGCGGAACTTCATTTTTTTCTATAATGGCGGTACCTGGCGAGTAAGTGATAGAATTTCTTGCGTGTCTGGCGACGACTACATGACACCGTTCACGCAGATTAGGTGAAGTGCTACATCAAAAAAAAAAACAGTTGAAATCGTGATTTTTCTACAAAGTATCTGTTATTTTATTTTTTGCAAATTTTCTCGAAGTACGTTTTTTGAAGCAGGCGTCACTTAAAATATCAACGGCTACTTTTCTGAATTTGTCATTTGTCGCGCAATACACGATAAAATTTACTGACGAATCGACGATAGAAAATCCCAACGCTATTTGTCTCATAGACCCTCCTACAAGCTTCGGAATATATCTTAAAATCATTAAACGGTCGATAAAACCGAAACCTTCGCAAATGATAAACAACGAAACTACTGATAAAACCATCCTCAAAACCCTCATTTCCCTTCTAGACGATTCATCAGTTACACCGAGCTCTGAACGTCGAGTAACCCGACGTAAAAAAGTCGCAGAAATAATAACAGCATTGATGACAACTAAAACACAAATTGGGATCAAGGCAGTTAAAAACATAAAAAGATAGAATTCGGAGATTTCGTAACGCCATCTTCCTTGGTCGAACCATACGGGATATTGGTATCTTCTAACTCGCCTTGTGATATAGGGCCACTGAACAGGGCAGGTCATATATCCGAGGTGATATTCCGGTAAAAAGTGAATGAAATGTCCACAAAAACTGACGAGTGAAATGAACATCATCGCGCATTGCGATATGAACTTCTTGGGAATTTTACGAGATTTTATCGGAAATAATACGACGATTAACCGCTCTAGACTGAGCAGTACAGTGCACCAGTTACGCGTCATCTGAAACATGTAGAAAAACGGCAAGGCGACTGAGATGAAAATCCAACCAAAATTCCATTCATTCCAGCGAAATACAATATCTCCTAAAATGGCGTAAACGTACGCAGTTCTAACTGGAAAAAGAATGAATGTAGCGATCATAAACAAAAGATCGTTGACAGCGAGAATTTTGATGAGAAAATAATTATCAGATTTAAATCGTTTTAGAACTAACAACGTGAACGCGTTGAATATTATGCCCACAACAGACGCCGGAAGATACCAGCCTAAATACATCAATACGCAGAATTTGTGAATCCATCTTACAGGACGAGTTCGAATTCGTTGACACAGGTTGAGTTGCGATGGTGTAAATGCGATGGTTGTGCTAGTAATGTTATAGTCGAACATCCCGTAAGCTTTATGAAGCAATCTCTGTAAAAACAGGTCGATTGCTCTTTCAGAACCACGAAAGTCTAGTGAATCAGCTTTTGTATCTTTTCAGTCGTCGTTCTCGTAGTTTTTATTTGATTAAGTTTGAACCATTCAACACAAAAAACGTTCGATGAAATGCTGCCATATCATTGCACCGAATCTGATTTACTTCATAAAACCTTTTCACATAAGTTTTCCGGCGACATTTGATGTTCATGTAATTTTATCAAAACTTCGCAGGTAATTCGTCGGTGAATTCTGATTTGAAATGCAATTTGATACACGCAAATATGTCCATGTAACCTCTTGCAAACAGAAATAATCGGAAAGGTTTGATAGAGGACCAGTTTTGACGAAAAGATAGTGAACTGATCTTGACTTTAGCTGAAATAGGGATTGACCCTGTTATTTATTTGGTTGGTAAATTTCGTTCGATTTTTTTTCTAATGCTGGTCTTAGGTGAAAGCAATGCTGCTGCCCGTAGTATAGCGCCTGTGGTACAACACTAACGATAGCAATAATTTTTCATTCAAAGGTGCTTAACATTGAAAAATTCTCAAAGCTCTTTACAAAATATACATATATCATTTTTTATGATTAGATATATTGCATCAAATAACAGAGACTGAACTGAATAGTGAATTCTACTCGGATAGTAGTCGTCCCTTTCGCAGTGCCGTCTTGATGTCTACGATGAACAAGTCTGCAAGACGCTGTCATTGGTCGTTTCACTGATCTAAGGCTCGCCGAGACTATTCGGAAGTCGCTAGTGGTAAAGAGTTAATGTTCTACAGCTGCTTTCTAATAAATGTGATTTTTCCCTCATCATCTAAATACATTCCTCTCCTTAGTCCTTTCCTTTTACGAGCTGATTTTGGGTTAATTCCATATCTGGTTGTTGTTCTGCATGTTCCAATATTCAACTTTATTACCCCGTATCATGATATACGGCCAATGGGCGGAGCATTTCAAAAAGATAAGACTATTTGCTCGTATTGATTGAGCTAGATGACCACAAAAACTCAACAGTGAAATGAATATCATCGCGCCTGTTGATAGTGTTCTTTTAGGTATAACTTCTACGAGATTTTATCGGAAACATTACTAACCGCTCTAGACTGAGCAGTACAGTGCACCAGTTACGCGTCATCTGAAACAAGTAGAAAAATGGCAAGGCGACTGAGATGAAAATCCAACCAAAATTCCGGTCGTTCCAGCGAAACACATGATCTCC
Source organism: Tubulanus polymorphus (assembly GCF_964204645.1). Lineage (NCBI taxonomy): Eukaryota > Metazoa > Nemertea > Palaeonemertea > Tubulaniformes > Tubulanidae > Tubulanus > Tubulanus polymorphus. Next base: position 25,020,938 of record NC_134027.1, read on the forward strand.
TAAAACAGCGTAAATGTACGCAGTTCTCAGGGGATAAAGAATAAATGTAGCGATCATAAACAAAATATCGTTTATAGCAAGAATTTTGATGAGAAAATAGATATCAAATCTAAATCGTTTTAGTATTTGTACATTTCATTTTTTCTATATATATATATATATATATATATATATATATATATATATATATATATATATATATATATATATATATATATATATATATATATATATATATATATATATATATATATATATATATATATATATATATATATATATATATATATATATATAAAAAATGAAATGTACCAACAATTTTGTAAATTCTCTTTTTTGAATCTCATTGTGCTCTTTTATACTTTTATATACGGTGGCTGATTCGGGAAACGTCAATATGTTTCATCCTCCACGAAAACGTTCGAAAACAAACTTAATGCGCGCAAAAACAAAAACTTTTCATCAACGTTTTTTGTGAACTCACAGTACGACAGCCTCTCTTCTGATGATGGATATATTTTCATTTCGTCTTGTTAAAACTACGAATTAAAACAATCGAATCGTTCGATTTGAATCGCGAAACGAACATGAATTTGATCGTTAGAAGACTTAGATATTAAAACATGAAGGTAAAGAGACTAAAATCCGACAAATTAAATGAATTGAAACAGTTTTTGGCCATCGTACTAAAAATGCAGCACGTATAATTTTATATCTGAAAAAAGTGTTGGTTACAATATCATTTTGAGACGGTCTCGAGGAAAAGCTTTTAAAATTTTCGATAAACAGGTTTTGATGATGTACATTCGATTCAGACTCTCAATTGGTCAGAATTTATTTGTACTTTTTTTGCATGAAAAAAATATCTTTTTTTTCGACGAAGAGAATCATCGAAAAAATCTTCAAGAAATCGTCGGAGAAATTCAATTTGGTAAATTACCAGTGACAAAGAGTTAATGCTCTACAACTTTAAAAAGAATGAAAGCTTTCTCTCGTGTTTTAGGAAGAGTTCTGAGTATTTTCCTTTCACGAGCTGATTTTGGGTTAAGTGCAGTTTTGGTTGTTGACGACAGCGCTTCATGTGCTGAATATTGAAACGATGAAATATTCGAATTGTATTCGAAGTTTGCAAACTTTATCGAAGTACGTTGTTCATTGCTTCGGTTATGATTCGAATGGTAACTTCTTTTCTGAACAGATCCCGCTTAAAATTGCGATAGCTATTTTTCTGAATTTTTCATTTGTCGCGCAATACACGATAAAGTTTACCGACGAATCGATGATAGAAAATCCCAACGCTATTAGACTCAAGCGCGGAATGAAAGGTATATATCCGCTACGACTAAGGCGGTGAATAAAACCAAAACCTTCGCAAATAATAAACAACAAAACTACCGATAAAACCATCCTTAAAACCCTCATTTCCCTTCTAGACGATTCATCAGTTATACCGAGCTCTGAACGTCGAGTAACCCGACGCACAAATATCGCTGAAATAAGAATAACATTGATAACGACTAAAAAGCAAATTGGGATCATGGCAGTAAGATACATGAACAGAATTCTGTGAGAAACTAGGAAGCGCCATCTATCTAAATGCGAATTCCAGTATTTAGCTGTCTTACCCCGGACAATGATGTACGGCCAATGGGCGGGACATTTCAAAAAGATAAGATTATTTGTTGGGATTGATTGAACAAAATGACCACAAAAACTTGACAGTGAAATAAGTATCATCGCACCTGTCGATAGTGTTCTTTTAGGTAAGTTATGAGATTTGATTGGAAACAATACGACGATTAACCGCTCTAGACTGAGCAGTACAGTGCACCAGTTACGCGTCATCTGAAACATGTAGAAAAACGGCAAGGCGACTGAGATAAAAATCCAACCAAAATTCCAGTCACTTATGCGAAACACAATATCGCCCAAAACGGCGTAAACGTACGCAGTTCTCAGCGGATAAACAATAAATGTAGCGATCATGAACAAAAGATCGTTTATAGCGAGAATTTTGATAAGAAAAAATTATCAGATTTAAATCGTTTTAGAACTAACAACGTGAATGCGTTGAATATCAAACCCAGCACTGACGCCGGTAGATACCAGCCTAAATACGTAAGAGCGAACAATTTGTTGATCCACACAACAGGACGATTTTGCAGTCTTTGACACCGGTTGAGTTGAACTGTAGTCAATGCAAGACTTGCGCTGGTCACGTTTTCATCGAACATCCCGCGATCTGCCGGTTCGAGACGACCGATGATATCCGCGACACCTTTCAAAAACGAATCCGATGATGAAGTGTAGTATGATGGCGATGTCGTTCGCTCGCTGCGTAATTGGTGTAAGTTAATTGGATTATCGTTTAAATCCCTATAGCGATATCAGTTTATTGGTATATGTAAAGTTTCCCATTTTAATGATTACATTTTTTGTCAAATATCGTGCTAAATTTAGCAGTAAAGCCACGTATGTACACGCATTAATAAATCACGTCATTTTACGTTAATCAAAATATTATCGTGACAAGATGAATAAATGCGATAGAAGTGTTCTTAGTAGTATGTGTTGTGAGGGCCTGGTGTTATTTCATTCTTCTGGAATCGTATTTTCCCATTTTCAATATGATTATATCATAAGTGCTTTATTATTTGCTCGGTTTATCGAAGCCGTTTGTTTCAGGCAAGCAATATTCAGAACATCGACAGATACTTTTCGGAATTGTTCATTTGTCGCGCAATATACGATAAAGTTTACTGACGAATCGACGATGGAAAATCCCAACGCTATTAGTCTCATTGTGTTCAAATATGGTATATAACCAAAATTCATTAAACGATCGATGAAACCGAAACCTTCGCAAATAATAAACAACAAAACTACTGATAAAACCATCCTTAAAACCCTCATTTCCCTTCTAGACGATTCGTCAGTCACACCGAGCTCCGAACGTCGAATAACCAGACGATAGAATGTCACCGAAATAAGCAAAACATTGATAACTACTAAAAAGCAGATTGGAAGCATAATAGTTAGATACATGAATAAATATAGACCGGAAATATCGTAACGCCATCTGTATTGGTCAAACCACATTGAGTATCGATAAACCTTAACACGTAACGTAATATATGGCCATCGAACAGGGCAATTCATAAATCCAAGATGATATTCAGGCAGGAATTGAATAAAATGACCCATAAAACTAACTAGTAAAACAAACGCCATCGCCCAAACTGATATCAACTTCTTAGGAAATTTTCGAGATTTTATCGGAAACAATACGACGATTAACCGCTCTAGACTGAGCAGTACAGTGCACCAGTTACGTGTCATCTGAAACATGTAGAAAAACGGCATGGCGACTGAGATAAAAATCCAACCAAAATTCCAGTCATTCAATCGAAACACAATATCCCCTAAAACGCCGTAAACGTACGCAGTTCTCAGTGGATAAAGAATGAACGTAGCGATCATAAACAAAAGATCGTTAAAAGCGAGAATTTTGATTAGAAAATAATTTTCAGATTTAAATCGTTTTAGAACTAACAACGTGAATGCGTTGAATATTAAACCCAGTACAGACGCCGGTAGATACCAGCCTAAATACACAATAACACTGAATTTGTTAATCCATTGAACAGGACGAGTTTGAATCTCCTGACACAAGTTGAGTTGAGATGGTGCAGAAGTTGTACTGGTAATATTATTATCAAACATCTCCTATGATAGCAGCCACGACCTCTGTAGATTATTCTTTTGCGTTTCTATTTGCTGAAACATCCAGGGATTCTAAATTCAATCAGGTTTTTGTAGCTTTCCGTTCGTTGCTGTAGATTGCATTCAACAAAATCTGATCCTATCACAAACCTTAAAACTTGAAACCATCTAATTATACCATTGAATCAATATCAACTGCGCAAACATTTAATCGAATTACTTACGCAATATGCGATGGATATTTGTAGCTATATCTATATTCACACTTTAAGACTTTGTATCTGAATATTTAACTTTGAATTCGTGTTAAATGGATGCGAAAATTGTAATGCATTCCTTTTTGAATTTCGCATCATCGAATCTTACATGTACATATGCGATGAATTCGTTATCAACGTTTTCTATTCCAGGTTTACTTATAATTGAATATTTCCCGATACACATACCTCAGTTAGATAAGCATGTGGAATAAAATTCACAAACAAAAACATACAGCGTTTCATTGATGCCTGAATGGTGTATATACATCATACAGATAATATCTAGAATCATCCATCGCTTAAAATTTCATTGGTAATCTTTTTTTCAGATTGTTATTGAATATGTCTTCTAATGCCTAAAAGTATGCCAATGATGAAGCATGCCTCTGAATGTGTCAGAAGACTTAAAAAGTGCTTTATTAGATCTGTCTCTCAAACTCCAGTAAAAAGTCGTCGGTTTACATCGTATTTTATTCGTAGTAATAAAACGACAAATACTGATTACTAAAAGACAGGATAATCGAGATAAAAATTAAGGGGTTGAATTCTAGCGCGCAGGCGATGGAATGTTCGATAGAGGTCGCTGATAGTCCGCTCCTTAGTATTCGGTAATTTCCGATGACGTCACTGCGACGGAAAATTGCAGTAGATATATGTTTGCCGGCATCCGGTGAAAAATTTGCAGCGACATCAAAAAAGAAAAAATCAAAATCCTTTAAGCTTCTTTATATCGAAAAACTCCTAGAAATTACATCGTTAAAAGATTAGAAAAGGTGCATCTTTAAATCACTTTGGTTTACAGGAAATCGCATTTGTTTAGACCGGTTTGTAAGGTTGCTGATTTGAACTAAAAAAAAAGAAATCCATGCGATAAACCACGCAAAATAGCAAAAATGAAGTTCACTCAAGATGGCGGCGTATTCAAACACCCTGAGAGTAGTTGTCAAAATCGTTGCACTCTTCATAACATTCAAACCTAGGATCAGGCCATGTGTAAACGTCAATAATCTTACCTTTCATTTGGATGTCGGCATATCTCACAGACGACTGTCTACCCCGTTTGTGATTATAAAAGGTAGGATACACGTCATCTTCACCCGTCAAGGGATTCGAACCCACTACGCTAAAGCTGTTCCCCGAACCCCTTGACCTCACCAGTCGTTGGAGTCGTTACTAGCCGACCAGAATCCGGTCGTACCATTCACAGCGCTTGTAACAAACGACTTTGGGCTTCTATTGGTTTTCCCGTTAAATGGACCAATCAGCGAACGTTTTACTGAACAAGGAAGTATTTCGCAAATCGATATATGACGTCATGCGCAACAGCGCCAGTAATGAAATCACGCTTCGTGAGGCCAGGGGGCTGGTGGAAGCGAGTTCGGGAGTGATACCGGACCCCTGGCAAGCGAGGATGGATACACGTACACCCAGTACACATGTCCCGGAACCAGTCCATTAATACCCGCGCTATACGGTTCCTCTTCGCCTGCCTTCTCTACAAGAATTGTCCGAACGATGGTTAAAAGCTGTTATTTGCTGTTGAAAAGATAAATTAATAAGTGAATTAATAATGAAGGGTATTGTTAAATATTTAGAAAACTGCAATAAGGATTCAAACCCTATGTGGTATAAATGAAATAGTTTAATAATTTTAGACACGATGTGCTGTAAAGTAATTCAAGATGGTTAACCGCTATTATCGCTACTATGTATTTGGAGATTCTTATAATCTATAGACTTTTGAAAATTGGTTATTAACTAGAAAATATTCACAAGTCTTTTTTTCATCGTTTAGAATTCTAGTTTTATGGAAAACATGTAGGAACTAATTTCATGTATGATTTTAGATAGCAAAAGTAAACCCGTTTTGTGAGGGCTTGGTGTGAGTTATTTCATTCTACTTACTGGAATCATATTTTCCCATATTCAACATAATCAAATCATAAGTGCTTTATCATTTGTTCGGTTTATTGGAACCGTTTGTTTTGTGACAAGCGTTGTTCAAAACATCGACAGCTACTTTTCGGAATTGTTCATTTGTCGCGCAATACACGATAAAGTTTACTGACGAATCGATGATAGCAAATCCCAAAGTTATTAGTCTCATAAAGTTCAAACGTGGAATATAGCGTTCGATAAAACCAAAACCTTCACAAATGATAAACAGCAAAACTACTGATAAAACCATTCTTAAAACCCTAATTTCCCTTCTAGACGATTCATCAGTTACACCGAGCTCTGAACGTCGAGTAACCCGACGGTAAAATATCGCCAAAATAAGTACAACATTAGTAACAACTAAAGAGCAGATCGGGATCATAACAGTAAGATACATGAATAGATACAGTTCGGAAATACCATAACGCCATTTGTGATGGTCAAACCACATTGAGTAACGGTAAACCTTAAAACGTATTGTAATGTATGGCCATTGAACAGGACAATTCATAAATCCAAGATGTTTTTCAGGCAGGAATCGAATAAAATGACCCATAAAACTAACTAGTAAAATAAATGCCATCGCCCACGTTGATATTCGCTTCTTAGGAAATTGACGAGATTTAATCGGAAACAATACGACGATTAACCGCTCTAGACTGAGCAGTACAGTGCACCAGTTACGAGTCATCTGAAACATGTAGAAAAACGGCATGGCGACTGAGATGAAAATCCAACCAAAATTCCAGTCATTCCTGCGAAACACAATATCTCCCAAAACGGTGTAAATGTACGCAGTTCTCAGCGGATACATAATAAATGCAGCGATCATAAACAAAAGATCATTTAAAGCGAGAATTTTGATGAGAAAATAATTTTCAGATTTAAATTGTTTCAGAACAATTAACGTGAATGCGTTGAATATTAAACCCAGTACAGACGCCGGTAGATACCAGCATAAATATGTTAAAACACAAAATTTGTTAATCCATTGAACGGGAAGAGATTGAATGTGCTGACACAAGTTGAGTTGAGATGCAGTGGTTGTACTGGTAATGTTATTATCAAACATCTCATAAGCTAGCAGCCACAACTTCTGTATATCATTTTATTGTGCTTCTATTCTCCGTTCTATTTATTTCAACGTCCACAGTGATTCTAAATTCAATCAGGTTTTGTAGCATTCCATTCGTTGCCGCAGATTCATTTCATAAAAATTAGATCCTATCACATCCTAAATTATATCCCATCTAATTATATCATTGAATCACATGAACTGCATAAACATTCTACGTAATAATGTCCGCATTATGCGACGGATATTTGTAGCTATATCTATATTTTCCCTTTAAGACTTTGTATCTGAATATTTCACCTTGAATTCGTGTTAAATGGATGCGAAAATTGTAATGCATTCCTTTTTTAAAATTTCGTTTTAGAACTAACAGCGTGAATGCGTTGAATATTAAACCCAGTACCGACGCCAGTAGATACCAGCATAAATAGATTAAAGCAAACAATTTGTTGATCCGATTAATTTGGAGAGCGTGAATTGTCTGACACCAGTTGAGTTTAGTGGTTGTCAAATGCTGGAAATGCGGTAGTTACATTTACATCAAACATCCCACGATCTGCCGAACGATAATACACGAAGACACGAAAACGAATCCAATAATGACAATAGTGAAGTAAGATGGTGATGGCGTTCGCTAGGTGTGTAATTAGTGTGGTTAATTGGATTATCGTTTAAATCCCTACAACGATATTCGTTTATTGGTATATATAAGATTTCCCATTTTAATGATTACAATTTGTTCAGGTATCGTGCAAAATGTAGCAGTAAAGCCGCGTAGTACACGTATCATTAGATCACGTAATAATTTTGAGTTAGAATGTGTCAAATTTTCTGTGACAAGGTGAGTACATGCGTTAGTAGCGTCCATAGTAGTTGTATGGTTAGGTATCTTAGTAGAAGTTTTAAAGGAAACTTGAAGTTCCAAGCCCGCCTAGGAAGACACAGATCCAACCTCCTAGAACAACTGAGTGCTGACATGAGATGCCACAATCGAGGTTAACCGACACAGGTTGAGATGGCGTAAATGCCATGGTCGAAATAGTAATGTTGTCGAATATCTCATAAACTGTTAGTCTGTCGAGCTGCGTTAGTCGACGCGAGTCGATGTGCACTACGTCATCGATATTGGGGCTAGAATGGCTAGACTGGTTGCCGGTCGAATCAACGCATTAACTTTATCGATCGTGATATGATGTCTATAATGATGTCTAGATGGCTATAATGTCAACTATTTTCGAAAATATTAGGCCACGCAAAGAAATACCTTTGCTTCTCATAAGCCATTTTTGGAAAAGTGACGAGAGCTTTTTTTTAAACGACCTTGAATCAGGATGGAAATAACTTCTCACCTGCCGCAGTAACAATTGTGTAATGTCCGTGAAGATAAACACAAAAAGTTTGATTAGGGTTGTCTATCAGGATGCATGCGGGAATGTTTTATTTTATACTTAAATAAGCATGATATTAATTATTAATTATAATTTAAGAAATAAACTAAAACAGATTTCTGCATGCGGGATGCGTATTTTATGTTTTGTGAGGGTCTGGTGTTATTTCATTCTAAAAAATTCACAAACAAAAACATACAGGGTTTCATTGATGCCTGAATGGTGTATATACATCATACAGATAATATCTAGAATCATCCATCGCTTAAAATTGCATTGTTAATCTTTTTTTTCAGATTGTTATTGAATATGTCTTCTAATGCCTAAAAGTATGCCAATGATGAAGCATGCCTCTGAATGTGTCAGAAGACCTTTTAAAAGTGCTTTATTAGATCTGCCTCTCAAACTCCAGTAAAAAGTCGTCGGTTTACATAGTATTTTATTCGTAGTAATAAAACGACAAATACTGATTACTTAAAGACAGGATAATCGAGATAAAAATCAAGGGGTTGAATTCTAGCGCGCAGGCGATGGAATGTTCGATAGAGGTCGCTGATAGTCCGGTCCTTAGTATTCGGTAATTTCCGATGACGTCACTGCGACGGAAAATTGCAGTAGATATAATATGTTTGCCGGCATCCGGTGAAAAATTTGCAGCGACATCTAAAAACAAAAAATCAAATCCTTTAAGCTACTTAACATAAAAAAACACCATGAAATTACATCGATGAAAGGCTTAAAAAGGTTCTGTTGTGGGGTTGCTTTCGGTTCTCCGATGTTGTGGGGTTGAGTTTCTCAACCAATTGTTGTGGGGGCCACGTTGCGTTCTCCCCTCGTGTTGTCGTTGTTGGTTCCGATTAATCCGATAAGTGATATCCCTCTGACTCCGGAATAATAACAACTCTTCTCGTGGGTCTACGTTCTTTCTTTATTTTCCCGCACAATTCTTATTCCTTCCTACAGCTCGTATTTTTAGGCTTCTCCGCCACTCTGGCCTCTCTCTCCCCCTTACTGTGCTGACCCTCTCTTTTTATCTTATTTCATGTTATTCGTGACGTATACTTCTACATATGTTATACGTCACGAGTTTATTATACTTGTTTACTTCCTAGCCATACCAGAGCTCAAGGCTGCCGCTATAACCAGCAACCCTACGCAGATAGTCACGTCACTTTCACCTATCTTCTATTCAGTGTCTTGTGTGCGACGTAAGCATCTACGTAGGTTGTTTACTAACTTCAGCCACTGCCCTGAACTCTGGCTTCCCTCCCTCTATGCAAACTACTAATTTATCACCCCAATAGTTCATCTTTAAATCACTTTGGTTTACAGGAAATCGCATTCGTTTAGACCGGTTCGTAAAGTGGCTGATTCGAGCCAAGTAAAAAAATAAGGAAAGAAATCCATGCGTTACACCACGCGAAAATTGCAAAAACGGATACAAAAATGAAGTTCAACCAAGATGGCGGCGTATTCAAACGCTCTGAGAGTAGTTGTCATCCGCCATCAAAATCGTTGCATTATTCATGACATTTTAACCTAAGGGCATGCGTAAAACATCAATAATCTTACCTTTCATTTGGATGTCGGCATATCTCACAGACGACTGTCTACCCCGTTTGTGATTATAATAGATAGGATACACGTACACCCGGTATACATGTCCCGGAACCAGTCCATTAATAGCCGCGCTATACGGTTCCTCTTCGCCTGCCTTCTCTACGAGAATTGTCCGAACGATGTTGAAAAAACTGTTATTTGCTGTTGAAAAGAAAATATACGTATGTATCAAAACTACATCTACGAGAATGGAATCAAATATAGCCGCAACGCAGCCATAGCGGATTTTCTACACAGCCGCGTCATGCACATTCGAAATGAAGGGTTATTATAGAATATTTGAAAAATTGCAATTCACATTTTCGGGATTCAAACCGTTATGTGCTATAAATGAAATACATGTAGATTAATCATTTTTCAGAAGATGCTACATAAACAGTTAACTTCTAAAAATCGGTTATTAACTGGAAAATCTTCACAAGTCGTTATTTCTAAGTATAGTGTAACTACTATTTTGAGTGTGTGTTCCAATAGTAATCTATGATAAAAATCTCTAAATTTTGTAAAGCATATCTAATAAAGATTTTCACCAGCGCTTAATGGATTATTGTGAAACTGCATCTTACAGTCGATACGCTCTACCGGAAAGCAGATATTTCAAACTGTATTCAAATGTGTTCGAATCATCAATTTTTTAATTTTCTCTCGCCAAATGTCACATTTCAAATATTTTTTCTTTACCTTTTCTATGTACGACTAATTTATACGCGGTGACGCCATGGCCGTTATTCCTTCCACCTACCCACCGCACCCGTAAAGTTGTCCGGCCAATCTGTTTCAGGTCAACAATCTTAAAGGAACTGATTTCTGAAATGTGTTTGAAAAAAAAACAACCATACATTTCTCAACTAAAAAGGAATCTTTGTTTCTATTGTCCGTTTGACAATCGAGTCAAAATGGTCAATATACTATGACGCTGGGTCCAGGATTGATGGTCTCATGGCACTCGAGGCCGTTAGGTTCCAAACGCAGGATTATATATAGCATACTTGTTTCAGTTGTTTTGAAGTAAACTCGATTGCTCGCTGGACCTTCGTACTTTCCGTTCACCACGACGACATAGGCGTGATATCCACAGTTTGGAGCCAACAGACGAACAAACCCGCAAACTTTACTGGATTTACATCCGCCTATGACGTCATACTGACTAGATTGACTTGTATTATCAACGTTGATAACATGAATCTGAAAAAAGCAAAAAAATGAGAAAATTAACCGTATATATCTATTCTATATAATAAGGCAAGAACTATCTACCGAAACTCTTCTATCCATGAAAGATTACTGCATAGTTAAACTTCAATTATTGATTGAGGTAAAATAAAATCATAATTCGGTGTTGTTATGCGATGGAAGTTTTGGGAAGGGAATGATCTTTCAAAACTATTCGCCTTGCTGCAATCCGCGCCACAGCGTGAGTTGAAGGGGAAACCGGGAATCTTAGGAGCAAGAGACCGCTGCGGCCAGTCTGGGATCGTTACTTCTAGAAGACCTCCACTAAGAGGAGAGGCATCTAGGTTTTGCAACTGATCATGTGTTGATTCTACGTATTAGGAATTCATACCCGGTATGATTTGAATTGACCTCGAATGGCCGTTGATGACGTATTCAGCGCATTCCACGTGAACAGCACGGTCTTCGGGTCCAACCGATTCGGCGATACTTTGAAGTTTGTCGGTGCTAAGGATGGTACTATTAGAGAAATTACAATAAAAGAGTGCATTGTTAGATTGAAGTAGCCTTTATAGCCACAACAAAATCACAACAATAAAACAATTCATTTTGAAACTGATATAATGAAACACAAATTTCGCTGATTTATTTCAGCCTCATCGGGTATGCTCATTAGTGAAATCTGGCGTTTCCTGTTTTCTATTATATATACAAGGCTGGTGTGTTTCATGTTGCAAACACGTTGTGCCATGACCGTAGTTGTGGTGGCTGATTCGGGCCTTATCAAACAAATATATACAAAACTCAATCTCGGTATTTCCATTTTTAACCTGGTATTTCTTGGTTTAAACTCCACTTTAAAAACGAATTTTCGTTTTAACGTTTCAACTTTTTGCGTTACTCGAAAATCTACGGTGGCTAGTGGTTATTCCCGGATATGTTGTCTCTTGATATTCAGTATCTACACTGAGTAGAGACCTCGCTTCATTCCAAGCACGACTGTGCAACTGATACTGAAGCATCAGGAGTTCACGAAAAGACGAAATTTGAGATTGATTCATCAAATTGTTAAACGTCAACTCTCCACAAACACAATTGCAAATAAGATCTATTTCATTATTCTGTTTAATTCGAATTTTCTCGATTCGATTTTGCCCCCTTGGCTTACAGGTCGAAAAAAATAATTTTCATTGAAGTTAATAAACGGTATTCTCGCTTTCGAACCTGACTTAGATAGACAATACGATCGCTTTTATCATGCTCCCTCTGCAGGGATTCGAACCATCAGATAGCACCGCGCAGACTTACCATCTTCCCCGGAATATGCTGTGTTAATCACGGGTTTGTCTATTGGACTTCCACGCGCGTTCACCGACTCGACGCTGAACTCGTATGACGTATGAACGGTCAAATGATTTATTTCGTACGAATTTCCCTTCCCGTCCACGATCGCCGTCGACCAATCATCGGCCGAGCCGGAGCGTCTCCATCGAACTGTGTACATCAGATTCGGAGCGTTCCATTGCAGAAACGAAAGTGGCTGAAAATAGCGAGGAAACTAAATTAACTTGAAAGTTCATTAATGCCTCGAAGAAAAAAAACACACATAAGTGCATGTAGTATGTATTGGGTACTACTCACATACGTGTCTGATATTTACTTATCATTTTTGCCCCTGTCTAAGTCTGCCCCTGGGACCACCCCTGCCCAAATAATCTTAACGCAGGCACTTCGCACCTCCCTATCTTACCTCCCATGAAATTATAATCTTGTTCGGCGACACGGCCTTGCCTCTAACATCGTCGGGGTTTCTATCTGGCCTATCGGGATTCGTCGAACACGTGCCGTCGACCGGTTCGGGCTGGTCAACGCGTCCGTTCGAATAATAGGCCGTTACGCGAAATCGAAACTTCCTGTTCCCGGGCAGTTCGAAGTTAGCGCCGTTTTCAGCGCCACCTACTGTGTCGCCGTCATACCAGATATCAGACGAATTACCCAACGAGTATTCGACATTGTAGAGCCGCGGTACAACCTTCCGATTCGACGAATCCCAAACGATATGGACGTAACGGCCCGAACAGGTTTTCACGTGAGCCTTGGGTACAACTGCAATTAACAAGAGAGATATAAACATTTTCACTGGTTTTACGTGTGCACCAAGAGCCCTAGGGTACGGGCTAACTGTTTCTTGATCTTACAATAGGGGAGTGTTCTATTTGTGTATTTGGTTGAATGAGTTGATGTTTTATGCTCATCTCCTATACAACCCACCACACCTGTCAGACTATAGAGGGTTTGATTTTGAAATCGGAAATCGAAGTACAAATAGCTTAGATGGTCTGTCGAATTCACATCATTTTTTTCCAAAATCGAAAACAATTTCGAAATTTCGGTTCGTTTGAACAAGCTTCCATCTAACCTGAGCCCTATTAATAGCGAGTGACTGTCATGATTTATCGCATTATCGAAAGAAAAACAAACAAAAACATAGATTTTACGAATTTGTAAAAGAATATAATCGTCTCCAACACGCCATGTTACATGTAGTGTTGTGAACAGTTTATGTCCTTCGCTAAGGTGAAAATGTGTGATATACATGTACAACTTGTAAAAAATCGCTTAGTGAAGAAAAATGGTCGAATCAAAGTATGAGTGAATAAACTTTTTTCGGGTATTTCAGTATTTTATTTACGACATCTGCTGCGTGTCATCGGGTTTACGATCGTCAAGTATGCGGACTTGAACTCGACGCGATAATAACACGTTTTAACATGGAATACAGCCTGCAGCAAAAATACGCTCCGCGCATTCGAAGGAAAAGTCTTACGATGACGATGTAATGATCGTGTTTATTCGCAGACGACGAGACCTCTTGTTCAATGATGGATAATTCCCTCGGGCTCCGGGAGCATTCACCGCGATTCGCGTTACTCCGCCGCGTCTAACACAGTGAAAACTGTTTCAATCGGTCGCACTTCGCTTCATTAAACACCTACGAACAGGCAAAATACTTTTGCCTTTCCTCGACGGTATTTGTCGAAACGATCAATTTTGTACGGGATTTTTACGTATAAGCTCAAACAAGGCCCTTCTTTGAAAGCCCGCGCTGAAATTACCAAAATGATCTTCGCCTAGCTGGTTAAACGGCCCGACCCAATTCCCTTCATGTTAGGGTTTTCATCAATAACAGGGCCACAGGGGGCGGGACAGTGCCCAAGAAGAAATTTTGGAAAAGTCCTCTTTTTCAAATGTTATTGTTACGCATATCCTATAGTAAGAACTGCCCTTTTTCGGGTTTCTCTGCCCCCGAAAATTCAAATGCTTAATACGGCCCTGAATATAGAACCGTTTCAACTTAGACCCTGGGGCTGGTTGTATAGTCATGGCATAGACTTAAGAACAGTCTAAGACAAACTAAGTTCTATAGTCAATCTAATAACTTAAGACAAGTCTTAAGATTTAAGACCACTTTTGGACTTAAGTCACGACTGTGCAACCGGCCCCTGAAGGATGTTTCAATTATTGCTACTAGTCCACTCGACATTTAGAGCCTGGACCCAGTTCCACAGTTGTGAATTAGAGTAAAGTCTGAGTTAAATTTAGCTCATTTTCGATCATTCAACTCAAAAGTTTAATCTTATCTCGAAACTGTGGAACTGGGTCTCGATCTATAAAACTTAGGGGCTGATTTATAGATTATAGGGGTTTACTGAATCTAATTTCAATTTAGTTAACCCCGGTCTAAGTTGATACCAATAAATAAAACCGGTCCCTGGCTTCAATAGCTTACCTATTTGCGCAGTAAGAACGACCAAATGAAGTAAAATCAGGAAAGTTCTTCGACCCGACACCAGAATCATCTTCGTTTCTTTTTACATCTGAAAATACATAATCACAAAATTCGTGGTGTTTATTCGAACCCATATTTCATACTCAGATCCTCAATTCGTTTCAATTGGGTACCGGCACCGTTACAGTGGCAAGCGAGGATTCCGTAATGATCCACCAGGTGTCGCTAGTAATTTTTGGTTTACCGCGCTTCAGTTTCTTCTACCTTTCATTTAAATTCGAATCAACTTTTCTCATTAGTAAGTCAATCAGTGAAATCTATACCATACGCTAAGTGACAAAGTGAATTATTTGTATCCGACGACTTTTTTGATGATATTCGGATTTGGAAGCCTAAAAATCTAGTTCGAATTTCATTGAAAATGAACTGATTTTCGCTACCGGTAGTTTGTGGCGCCATCTGGTGAGTGCCGGAACTCTAATTGAATTGATTTTTCTCAGCACCTTAACTGCTTATGATATTGCATAGAATACTTGTATTTAAAAACTAGACAAATATTGAATGTTGAATGTATCACTTCTCTCCAAAATATTAGTCAGCGTGGTAGCTCCACTGTTGGTATTCTCGAGAAGGATTATTCTAGAAAACAGAATTCTAACGGCACAGACGTACTTTGCCATAGCTCATCATCACCGAAAAGAAGAGAAATGCGATACACAAAGACGGCAATAACGAATTCCTCTGTGTCATCCTCGTCGTAATATACCGATGAATACATATGTTTATATCATATATCGTTTTGCAGAGAGGAATCATTAAAGCGTGGTTAAAATGATGATAGCGACGTCTCTTCCTCGTCTCGTCTATTCGTCGTCGACGCAAAATCATCTTTTGATGTCTACTAATCAGCCGGTAGTAGCGATATAACTCAGTTTCCGGAAAACGTGTCAGTTTCCCTTGACGAGCAGACGATATTAAATTTTCTCGTCGCATCGATTCGTCATGGCCGGCGACGCCGACCGTGAGCAGCGAGTTTACACTGATTTTCTATGATCGGTTTTTAAAGGCGTTTTAAGGACGTGATCTGCTGCGTGTGATTATAAAGCTAAGGACGCTTTGCTCACTAGGGGAGGGGTACAGGTTTTTCGTAAACCATTAATTTCATCATGCGTGATTTCGTGATATCAAGGAAACGTTTCGCGTGAAAACGTGCATTTGAGAGGTCCTTATGAACGTGAATTTGACAAAAAATCTGCGCGATTTCGTGAATCTCTTGGCATATTTTGAATCGATTTCTCAGCGTACCAGAGATCAATCGGGATCGGGATTCAACCGTCATTCGGTCAGAATTGAATGGTTTATTGACATGTGGCAAGTGAAACTACGCAATAGACATTCATTTGCCTGTCTTAAGTAGTTTTGAATACCATAGTTGGATTGTAAAATGATTTTTTCTTATCATAAGAACTAACACTTTTCGTAAATTTAATTGGCGAATTGTCAATTATCCAAAATATGGCCATGAGGTGGTGAATTTCTTCGTTTTATTCCGTGAAAACTTGACTTCATTGTTACCTCGGTTCCAACTCGCTGATGCAGGGTCTGTTTGAAGTTCCTCCCATCCCTCGTGGGTAATTTGCCGAAGACAGATTCGGTCACGTGTAGATCCCGGTAATTCTTCGATTTGCTAATGAAAGACTTGGCATTTTTCCAATATTATACCCACCGCTTTTTTTCCGTATTGTTTTCGTGTCTGTATTATGTCTATACGGCTTCTCTAATGGCCAGTTCTGTTCATCCGAACGTCTTCGTCGCCTGTCTATTACAAGTTAATTTGCGAAACTTGTTGAATTAGAATCCGGCTTCCTCGAGAGACAGAGAGCGCGAGAGAGATCACGTCAGTTTGACATTTACAATCAATACAAACAGCCATTAGTGGCGCACACGAAAAGAGGCAATTTGCATAAACCAGTTTGTCAACTGTATTTCGACTTCTCGTTCGACTTATCGCAAATTCTTTACAGCAACAATCACTTATCTACGGTGAAAAAAACTCTGTACAAGACATGTATGTACGCTGTTTACAAGTTTTAATTCTTAACACCACTTGTCGAATCAAAATGAACTCAGCAATTAAGTCTTTGACTATTCTCCTTATTCTGTTTTACAAACTCTTCACACCCAACAATTTATTCAGCTATAACACATGAATGCGTCCTTCGTAACACTTGTATGCTCCTTTTTTTCGCCGCAGGCCCTGCCTTCGTGTTGAGGTTGCCCTCTTCGCAAAGTCGAAGATCAAATTAAAACCTGCTAATTTGTCACTCATCCTTTCAGACATTTCGTATTTTCGAATTTATTTCTCCAAAAATATCTAATAACGTAGGTGGGACTCCACTATAGTATGATTATCTGAATGTATTTTAAATTATCTGTAATGTTGATATTTTTTTTTTCTGTAAAGCGCTCTGAGTCATTATGAGATTTAGCGCTGTATAAAAATAGATTTTATGATTTTATTATTATCATTACAAGTAGCCGGTGAAATGGCTGCTATATCTGATAAAAGCCTTTTCTTTTCTTTTGGACCCCTGCCTTCCAAATTTCCTAGATCCGCGATGTCCTTCGTCACACTCGTATGCGTACTTTTCTTCGCATAAAACACTTGTATACACGTGTGTTCCGTTTTCGCCCCGGCTGTTAATTGATCTGGAAGTTTGTTAATTAGATCTATCACACGCCTGTGTAATTACTGATAGAAGCTGACGTCTGCCGCAAAATACGCAAGCAAACATTAGTTCCAGTAAAAACCTCTCGTAACGAGCGTCATCGCGCACTCTCGTTACCCGCATCAAAAACGAGAATTTTTCTTTGAATGTGACTTAATTTTCGCATGAATTACGCTACAAATTCTTTTAATTTCCGACTGAGGGAATGCAGCTTTGATTCTTCATTTCGAGCAGCTGAAGCCGCGGTAACCTTCTTTTTGGAAACACGAAATTTCCCGAGCTCTCTCTCTCTCTCTCTCTCTCTCTCTACGGGGTATCCGTATAGTTAGAAGGGAATCTGCTATATGCCCGAATTAGTATGTTTTTTTCTCCTTTTTGTGGTAGAGATCTTTGATCTTTAAATAGGGATTGTCCCTGTTGTTTATTTTGGTTTGTAAATTTCGTTAGATTTTTTGATTGAGTGTCCCTTACAGACCCACCACACCTGACGGGAGCGAAACGGGGGGTTTGATTTTGAAATTAGTATGTTTAACATGTAAGTAGACACCTCCCTGTTCCAGTTTATAAACCGCCGTAGAATTCTTCTGCCTCGCGTATCTCTCTAAGGCGGTATCCGTTAACGTTCGGCTCTGTGACCAGTTACAGGTGGGAAAATATTGCATCGAAAGAGCGACGAAGCCCCTTGATATTATTATGTCTGACAACGCAAATGATATCTTCTATTTTTTCTCTATCGGGGAGTGTATGTCTATCAAGCGCTGTGATAGACATGTTACGCGTGCTCTCGTCGCAATCTTCAACAACAATTTTTCAGGGCAATTTTTCACCCACGACTAACAGAGCAGCAGTCAGGACTAAGCTTACATTTTCTTTAATGCCACCTTAAAGTGCGGAAATTACACTACGATGCGCTGAAAGTTCACGATTTTCCGGAATCCAATTTGGCTTCGCACGTTTGCTCTTTGTGGCGCTTGCCCTTTTCATTTCTGGTGCTCCGTCGAAGTCTGCCACCGGATCCGCGTCTGTCTATAGTTTCTAAAGCTTCTCCTTCGTTATATCGATAATTCATTTTGAAAATATTCCGCCATATCTGACATTGATGATTGGGATTTATACTGCCAGTGGGCCTCCGAGACTATACAGCTGAGCCAACAGTATAGAAATTGACTTCGCGTACTAAGATAAAGGTGCTCAAGTTGCTGGTAGATAGAATATCTTTATTTGTAGAGTATATATGTGGGGTTATGATGTGATAAGTGAGGGGTGGGGGGTTGATAACTGAGATTGAAATAAAGAGAAAGGAATGGAAATTGATAAAGGTGGGTATATTAATTTGAGGTGCGTTACCAGAGCACGAAGTGGGGTTGACGCGGTCTAGACATAAATTCACCGTGGACCCGATCAGCTGACATTTCTTGTGGTCCAGGCGTGTCCAAAAGTGTTCCCTCATAATAAATGCATAGATTCAGCTTTGTCTTTGCGCCGCGATTTCATCCTGTTTACTCCACACGCGACGCGTCATTGGCTATAATAGGATAGGAAGGTATATTATGCATACGGGAGTCAGACGAATATAGACAGCGGAACGAATGATGATTGATCACCAAAAATAATAAATTCCAACGTCGTAAATCATCGCGAATATTCTCCTTAATAACAAGGAGATCGTTCTAATAAGAATTGTCGCTCTAAATCGCCGGTCCGAGATGGAGTTTGTCGCGTTCTCGAGGTGGGAAAACGATCGAAGAAAATGACGTTGAAATGATCGTTTTATTTGCCAGGCGACAAGTGAGCTACGAACTCGATTTGGTAAATTGCTGATTGTGATCTTCACGCGCGACGAGGAGGGGGAAAAGAGACGCGGAAATACGTTCAAGAACTGCGCAAATACAAATCAAATTGAGTCGGTCGTTACAGGAATACTTGGAGTCTCTTAGAAAACATGGAGGAAGGCGACTACATCTTGCTCTGAACATAGGGGCGGTTTGTGTACCAGTCTACCCATTTAGGATTACTCGTACATTTTATGGTCCGGGGGGGGGGGTGCAGTTTTCACTCATACATCCATCTTCAGGTCGAATGTCAACTAATTAAATTTTTGGTTATAGTATCCTTAATGAAAATAAGTGTTCTTTTTAATTTTACGACGACCCGAATGAAAACAGATAAATGAATTCACACATGACTGCTAATCATTGGCAGAGGCCTGCAGCCATGCAGGAGAACCGTTCCCACGAAGCTTAAAACCATTTTTCTGTATAGCAAATAACAGAATGCGTGTATCATGTCATCAACGTGGATATCGTTGATATAGTATTTGGCCGTTCGCGAGGGGCCCAGCGAAGGTTTCATATAGTCGAGATTTAAGTCCAGAAATGATCTTAGATTAGTTGTTAGATTCTCTATAGAACTAAGAAGGTCTTAGACTGGTCTTAAATCTAAACGATGGCCACGGAACCGCCCCATATCACCTGGCGTATACTGGTACCCTGACCACTGCTCTTTTACAACATAACCTTCCACACCAAACCCAATCTGCCACTGAACTCAAGTGTTGTATACTTCGTATAAGTGCTAGGTTTCTCAAAGAAGGTGCCTTTCTAGTGCTAAATACCATTTTTTCATAAACATAATTTGGAACATATTAAGCTGTCGGCCTGCACTTTGCGGGAATTCTGACTAATTTCATCCGATTTTAAATTTCATTTAAGATATGTACAGAAATAACGATCCTTTATCACTTACTTTGTTTAGAAACATCGCGTTCATTTATTTCGCTTGCAATTAATCGGCATACGTCGTCATCGATTCCTCGTAAACCGACGAATTTAAATCAACGTCATTTGTATTCGATACTTATATCATGTCTTTTCATGTAAAATTCCTTTGAAAATAGCCAGTGATTCTGTCAAAACATCAGTCCCTAGTTGCAATCCAATTCGCGTTTAATAATCCGAGATGGGATCTGCTGTCTGACATTAGCAGGTGCTCGTTTACTGTTATCAGCCGATAGCGGAAGTAGCTTCTTTCCTCTGCCAGCGCACGCGACTTCCTCATTACAAAGTAAGCCGCCAGCCGATCCTTCTGTACGCCAAGGCTTTGGTCCTAATTGATGTCGGTCCTTTTATGGTATTTCTGATCGCTTGATATATACTGCCTCTCCGTCTCCCTCTCTGTCTCCCTCTCTGTCTCCCTCTCCCAGCCTCTCCCGGCCTCTCCGTCTCCGTCTCCGTCTCCTTCTCCGTCTCCCTCTCCATTTCCGTCTTCCTCTCCGTCTCCCTTTCCCCTTCCCTCTCTGGCTCCGTCTCCCTCTCCCTCTCCGTCTCCCTCTCCGTCTCCGTCTCCCTCTCCATTTCCGTCTTCCTCTCCGTCTCCGTCTCCCCTTCCCTCTCTGGCTCCGTCTCCCTCTCTGGCTCCATCTCGGTCTCCCTCTCCCTCTCTGTCTCCGTTTCCCCCTCTCTGTCTCCCTCTCTGTCTCCCTCTCTGTCTTCCTCTCCGTCTCCCTCTCCGTCTCCCTCTCTGTCTCCCTCTCTGTCTCCCTCTCTGTCTCCCTCTCCGTCACCCTCTCAATTTCCATCTCCGTCTCCCTCTCCCTCTCTGTCTCCCTCTCTGTCTCCGTCTCCCTCTACCTCTCCGTCTCCCTCTCTGTCTCCCTCTCCGTCTCCCTCTCCGTCTCCCTCTCAATTTCCATCTTCGTCTCCCTCTCTGTCTCCCTCTCTGTCTTCCTCTCCGTCTCCCTCTCCGTCTCCCTCTCTGTCTCCCTCTCTGTCTCCCTCTCCGTCTCCCTCTCCGTCTCCCTCTCCCTCTCCCTCTCCCTCTCCGTCTCCCTCTCTGGCTCCGTCTCCCTCTCCCTCTCCGTCTCCCTCTCCGTCTCCGTCTCCCTCTCCATTTCCGTCTTCCTCTCCGTCTCCGTCTCCCCTTCCCTCTCTGGCTCCGTCTCCCTCTCTGGCTCCATCTCGGTCTCCCTCTCCCTCTCTGTCTCCGTTTCCCCCTCTCTGTTTCCCTCTCTGTCTCCCTCTCTGTCTCCCTCTCCGTCTCCCTCTCAATTTCCATCTCCGTCTCCCTCTCCCTCTCTGTCTCCCTCTCTGTCTCCGTCTCCCCTCCGTCTCCCTCTACCTCTCCGTCTCCCTCTCAGTCTCCGTCTCCCTCTCTGGCTCCGTCTCCCTCTCTGGCTCCATCTCGGTCTCCCTCTCCCTCTCTGTCTCCGTTTCCCCCTCTCTGTCTCCCTCTCTGTCTCCCTCTCTGTCTTCCTCTCCGTCTCCCTCTCTGTCTCCCTCTCTGTCTCCCTCTCTGTCTCCCTCTCCGTCACCCTCTCAATTTCCATCTCCGTCTCCCTCTCCCTCTCTGTCTCCCTCTCTGTCTCCGTCTCCCTCTACCTCTCCGTCTCCCTCTCAGTCTCCGTCTCCCTCTCTGTCTCTGTCTCCCTCTCTCTCTATCTCGATCGTTTAAGATCCCTAATATCTCCATCCTTATTCCCCTGCCTACTTCACAATCGTCGATCTCGAATTGAATAAACGTTGATTGCCGATATTTCTTTCTATTCGTTTTGTCTACTGCGAATACTAAAACAACGTTAATTTACATATATAATATAACAGGATACCGGAGCCTGTCCGATCGAGGTTGTTGCCTCAATCGTGACGAGATCAAGTGAAATCTCTCTAACCGCGATAAATGATTCGATATGACAGAATCTAGCATCGCAACGCGCCCGCAAAATGTCATATTATGGATGGCAGTTATTTTCTGTGACGTCTCGAACGCTTACTTGACATTGATTGGAGGAGATTCCGAATAGAAAAAGAAAAGCTAAGATCGTACTGCGTATATCGGAATAGAAGATTCGATATATTTCAAAGTTCATACTCACGCGACATTTTCAAAGACTGATTCAGAGCGTATTAAAGAAAGCTTGATTAAAAGTGGTATGTCTCGTAACCAGACGAACAGTTGGGTGCGGGGATGCTTTGTTGTATCGGCAAAATTATAGAATGAACTTTAAAACGAAATGCCCAAGGGTACATTAACTCCTTCCTCCATTCGGTCGAATCGGTGCACTTGAGCCTACTGGATTACTTTGGAAAAAATCCTTGATTCTTAACTCAGTATCCAGTAAACTCGGTGAAATATTCGGAGTCGGAACGCAACCGAGTTCCCTGATTCTCAACTCGGTGAAATATTTACAGCAGTCCCAACTCTACTGAGTTCCCTAATTCTCAATTCGTTGAAATATCTAGAGCCGTCTCAACGCCACCGAGTTCCCCGATTGTCATCGGAAATATTTATAGTCCCAAGACTACGAGGCTAGTTGATGTATTTTGAAAACTTTTATTTTATAATTGAAAATCGTCGATTTGGTTTTCTTATCGAGGGCAAGAACAAACGAGACTATTCGCATTCAACCACTAAATCCTGACGGGAATATCCAATAATCTCGAACACATTTCATTTCCTGAACGAGTAGGAGGAACTCATCGTCGCATATAAAAAAGGCCAATTAATCACCCGTGCCCGCTTATTCGGTCATGGCTAGCACTCAATCAGTGCCGGATTTATTGGACTTGATATGGAAACAAGGTAAATGAAAATAAAAGCAATCAGTCTGTAGAAAAACTGGATCCCACGATTTGATTATCTTCACACATGCGAAACTCCAAAATGAAAAAAATAGAATGGAATCAAAACAATGTAAGACTCGACTAGATTCTGTCTTTTACTCCCGGATTCGACGTACTTGATTCTTGCGTGGGCAACACAGAGGCTGTCTGGATGTTAAATGAACAATCCAACAGGTTTAGTCTTGGAAAACTCACTATCCTAACGACTTAATGCAAGATAAACAGATCTACATTCTTTCAAGGCTGTCGACGATAGTTTCGATTGGGAGACAAACGACTGTCATTCTTCTTCCATCCGTCAGGTGCTGCCTTCTACTTGACAAATATAGCTTACTCTGGCAAGTGTACAATTTTTTACTAGACTGGTTGCCGGTGTATGACCGCTAATGTAGATGGCGCATAATTCGACAGGCAACCAGTCTGACTTTCGGCGAGAATATTGTTAATACAATTTAATTAGTTTCATCCGTATATGGAGCTAATATACTCGTTAATCGTAGATAATCTCACTCACAATTACATAAACAAAAAAACAAACAAATTTATGCCAATTTACGACACTAAGTAAACAATCCGACCGACCTAATGTGGGCAGTCGGCGCGTGCGCAGTCATAGCATCACAACAAATCCGGAATATTTATTTCATTTCTGGTAAAATATTTACTAATTAATGGCTTTGAAATCATCGTTTCGAGGCGGTGATTAATTAATCGTCTTAATTAACCGTTAGTGGTGACATCGTTTGAGGATTATATCATCTCTAGCCTTCACCGGGTCGTGAGATTATCGTTTAATCCGTCGTGTGTAAGAGGACACCCGACCGCAAAAAACGGAACCTGCTCCGTCCGCATTCAATGATGATTCAGAAAATTTTGTCAGAACTATTTGGGCCTCTCCCAAAATGATGTTATACAATACATATTATAGGCCTTAAATATGTAAGCAAATGTTCAATGAATTACTGATTCCTGTCCTGGACTGACAGGAGAGTAGTGAGACATGATGATGAATTGATGATTTGAACGAGGAAAGGCTAATTAGTAAATCTTGACTGCAGTTTCAAGTCTGAATAAAAACTATAAATGATATCTTAATAGGCCTAAATATGCAAAGTTTAGAGATTAAAAGCGTATTTTGTTGTTTTTATAGAAAATCTAAAAAGCGAGTTTCGAATGTCTTTTGATTTAAGTAAGTGGGTTTTTAAACCTATCCTCAAAGTCTTATGATTCAGGGGCCGGTTCCATAGTCATGGCTTAGACTTAAGACCAATCTAAGACCATCTTAGTTCTAGCTAATCTAACAGTATAAGACCAGTTTTAAGACCACTTTTTGACTTAAGTCTCAACTATGGAACCGGCCCCTGGGGCCGGTTGCATAGTCATGGCTTAGACTTAAGACCAGTCTAAGATCAACGTAGTTCTATAGCCAATCTAACTTAAGACCAGTCTTAAAATTTTAGACCACTTTTTGACTTAAGTCACGACTGTGCAACTGGCCCCTGGTTGTCATCAGGATCAAACCACTGTAAGTAGGAACGTAGTGTAGTGTCATGATATTTAAATCCCTACGAGGGATGTAGGGTTTTGGAATGGTAGGCCTATGGTTTCAACCAGTGATATGTTCAGCCTTTTTCACTGTTTTTTTTATTTTGGTCATGTATCTAAAGATCTGACAATTCTCTCTTAAATTGATCAATGACGAACTTAGCCGGTGCAAACAGAACCAGGTTCCATAGAATAAGAGATGGACAATGTTGATTTGGTTTGGTTTTTTGTAGTATCTCAGTTTAGTCAGTATATGTATGGTAGGCCTAAGCCTATTGAGCATTATGCAAATTACCCATTATTCTAAAATTCTAGGAAATTTATCATCCCCCAGACCAGAGAATTGAAAAAGATCAAGATGAAAAAACTTTTGATAAAAAAAAGCTTAGTCCTACAGCTGGTTCCACAGTTGTGGACTCTCTCGTTCAATTAATTGAGAATTAAAGATTTGTTTCTAGCTCAATGGAGTAAATTCAATATCTATTTCATATAAAAATTCATATAAAATCAGGGGAAAATATACAAAAGATTCACAATGCCTTAACTTGCTCTGAAAATAGTGTAACTGTAACGATGTCAGAAATGTACACTTGTTAGTAGGCCTATGTGATTTAAGGAATTTCATAGATCATTAAAACAAATTAGAAAAATAAGGAAATCACAAAAATACGATTAAAACCCAGTAACACAATTAAAAGATTTGAAATGAAATTATATTTAATAAACCGAATTGAGATAAAAAAAATCTTTTTGATTTTAACCTGATGATAGTCTCTAGAGAAAGTCTGAAATGGCATTTGATTTTTGATGTTGTTTCTAAATAGATCTGTTGTCCACGCCTGATTGTGGCTATTCAGCGTTTTCCACAGCAGGTTTTAGAGGGACGGCCACCACTTAAAATCTGCTGCCCCTACCGGAGCGGATGTCAATATTCTATCAATGCTAATAATTACTTAAAGATCTATTGAGTTTATGCGAAAAATAGAAGATTACACCAAAATTAAGCTTAATTTTCTGTATTTTTTGGGGATTGAAAACCTTGCTACTACAGCAGCCACTAAACAATGAATGCAGCCCCTTTAAAATTCCAGCATGTGGAGAACCATGCTGTTCTACGACACGGGCATTTTTAGCCTATTTGCCTTTTAAAAAATGAACAAACTAATAATAAAATCTTTGGAGCGTCCGATATTGTTGATTCGCGATATTAAACCCGGCCTCTTTTGATTCCCGATTGCCCCGACTGTCTTCTTCGTTCGACGATTAATTGCTATTGATTCTTCGGCTCGTAGCGTTTTAAAACCGGTCTCGTATTCGCTTCGTTCGCAAAACCTCGATAAATCAATTCTCGTTTTTCGAGACTAAGTCCGATAGAAAAAACCGTCGTCACAATCTCTTCTCCGTGGAAATAAGCGTCGCGGTATTTCGATGAAATTCCGTGTTTGTAGGCTCCGTAAACAAATTCTGTGAATGTTCGTTGTTTTTTTTTTCGGGGACAAATTAACTTCATTCGGTACAGTTCAGTTTCTCGGTTATTCGGCTGTGCTTTGTGCCGGTTAAGTTTCATCTGTGTTGACATATAAACTGATGAAGGCCTGTATCTTTAATCTCGAGATCTAGATTGATTGTTTCCTGCAAGCTGAAATGTTCGTACCTAGTTGTTGTGAGTGAGAATGTGGAAATGAACTGAATCTGAACGCTCAACTGAACCGTCGGCGGTTTTTTCGCAGATGGATATATTTGATTTATATAGAAGCTGTCTTCGGTTTTTGGATATATTCTCGTAAATTGATTTCTCGGGATAAGGCTGTGAAGTTTTATCTAAATCGAAAAGATCGAAAACAAAGTTAATTCGTGATAAGTTTAGAATGAAATTTAAAATTTTACGACGTTTCGAACTGTCTAGAGAAAGTCTGAGATGTTTTATCTTTTCATTTTTTGATTTTGATTATTGGGAAAGTGAATTTATTTTTTTTTCATCTCTTTAATTTGTAAATCGAGGGTTTTAATCCTACTATTAATAACAATTGAAAACAAAATTTATTTATCAAAAGTTGAAATCAAAAATTAAAATATGCAACATTTCGTTCAGTTTCGTATAGTTTCATAAGATCTTGAAAAATCTTAAATCTAATTTTGATCTCTTGAGTTCATTTATCATGGGTTTTAAGTCAACAAGATACACAAATATCCGTGTAAGATGAGTAAATGAGAGAAATGCCACAATAATTCAGCTAAAGATGAAAAGTTCTTGGGTAAAGATTTAGTAGTATTTTAAAGTATTTAAGAGTTCACTCAAGAAATTTTCATGTTTGGCTGAATTTATTAATTCTTTTATCGATGCATTTAATGAAATCTGTCTTCATTTATTTTCAGATCTCGCGATTGAAGAACGGTTAGAACTCGAGAACGCTGAGGATTAATAATTCGCGATGATAATTTGGTCGCGTGTTTTCGGTTAGCGGGCCGCGCGTGCGGGTCATGAGATGATGAATCGTTTCAAGAAGTCGTCGTCCGGCGCCGCGGTCGCGTCCGGGTCGTCGTCGCGGAGCCAGCCGCCGTACGTCGTTCCGAACAGCGCGAAAAACAACTGGATCAACCACCAGAGCGAGGCGATCGTCGCGTTGAATATCGCCGACGGCAGTTTGAACATCCCGGTGAGCGGCGGCTCCGACAGCGGCCGGTTTTGTTACGTCGGCGACGTGCGACAAGAACGCGTCAACTATCACAGCGGCAAACTGCAGAGCGGCGCCATCGTCATCGAGATACAGGGACAGAAAGTATCCGGATACACGCTGCGCGATTTGATACAGTGGTTAGAGCACGTCAGTCAGAACGGCGCGCCGGTACTGATTAAAACCGTTAAACCCGGTACGTTGTGAGATATCATTCATCGTTAAAACCCTCTCACTGCTCACTAATTCATAGGCTACCTTAAAGTGCCGGGGCTGGTTCCTCAGTTGAGACTTCAGTCAAAAAATGGCCTTAAATTTTAAGACTGTGCTCCTTTTGGTTGGTCGAAATTGGTCTATTCTGAATTAGAATGGACCAAATTTGTTTAACTACCGATGGTATGAATGTAATATCGCGAAACTGGTTGATTATTGATATTCTGATTTCTGATATTTCAGGATTGTTACCGAAAGATTTAGGACAGTATTTAAGCGCCAGATTTCAGAAAGGTTCCGTGGACCACGATCTTCAATCGACGATCCGTGACAATCTTTATTTGAGAACCGTTCCATGTAAGTGTATTCTTTATTTAATTTGTTTATTTTCGAAGGCCTCGTGCATTGCTTCTTGAATTGAAAAGGGAAGTATTAAATGTCTTTGGCAACTTGTCAAAATTGCGACTCTTATAGCCTACTGGATTTTTTTATACTTGCAAGGCTAGTTGCACAGTCAAGGCTTATATTCAAGACCATTTTCAAGACCACCATCTTAGTTCCATAACCAATCTAACAAAGACCAGTCCAAGCTGATTTTGGTCCTATAGCCGCCAATCTAACTGGCCTAAGCTGATTTTGGTTCTACAACCAATCTAAGTCAGTCTAAACTGATTTTAATTGTAATTAACTAATCTAACAACTTAAGACCAGTCTAAGCTCATTTTGGTTCTATAACCCATCTTACAACTTAAGACCAGTCTAAGCTCATTATGGTTCTATAGCCAATCTAACAACTTAAGACCAGTCTGAGCTCATTTTGGTTCTATGGCCAATCTAACAACTTAAGACCAGTCTAAGCTCATTTTGGTTCTATAGCCAATCTAACAACTTAAGACCAGTCTGAACTCATTTTGGTTCTTTAGTCAATCAAACGACTTAGACTGGTCTAAGCTCATTTTGGTTCAATCTGACAGCTAAGACCGGTCGAAACTCAACTCACCATAGCCAATCCAATGACATTAAGACTAAACTTATAATTTAAGGCAATATACTGGTATATCAACGAGTCATGATCGTGTAACTAAGCCCTAAATCCTATATTATGATATCATGCGGGCCTCGGATAAGATATGATTCAATATCTACTCAGTGTTCGGTATGAAATAGCCGATCTAATCATCAGATACCAGGTTCGTTATTCCAATCAAAACTTATTTGGCGTTTCTATCAATTTGCTCTCATTCTCTCCCATCGTCGTTCTCTACGCACGACGCCAAAAAATGCAATTTCGCTGATTTATAAACGCCACAGGAAATTACCGATATTTCCATCATAATACTTGTTTGTATATAGATAGAGCGAGCTATAGCGGCATCGTGCCGTGTATTCATTATTCACTGTGTGTGTGTACATTATGAGACTTGCGCGTTTCGTCCGTTGCTCTTCGCTGAACGGTTTTATGCGTTTTATCAGTTTATGTGCGCGGATATTGAGTTGTGATTAATTTGTAACTAAACTCTCCGGACAGTGCTGCTAACTGCTGCTGGTGCTGGTTGTTCGGTTATCAGATTCCACTCATACTGTCTCAGTCTGTGCGGCTGGGGATTTTCGCGTACTGGTCTCTTGTCTATCCGGGGTTCATGTGTTTGAATCCTGGTCATCTCATAGCTGTCCATCAGTCTTTCACTGGTCTCTCATCAATCCAGGTTTCATGTATTTGAAGCCTGGAACAGTCGGTCAGTGTTTCTGGTCCGATCAATTTAGGGTTCAGGTATTTTATCCCGGTGGTGGTAGCAGTCAGTCAGTCGTTCACTGATCTCTCATCAACCCAGGGCCGGTTCATGTGTTTGAATCCTGGTGGTAGTAGCCTGAGTCAGTCAGTCAGTCCCACATGAATCAGTGGTTCTGTTCTAAGGTTCAAATCCTTCTGATCGCATTTCTTGGCCACAGTCGAGACCTGAAAATTGATAGAAATGAACGGTAGGGCGTGAAATACCTCGGATTTACATGAATCGGGGGATTATATTTCAGCAGTTGGTATGTATAACCGGCTGTATGATATCAGAATGCTCTATGTATGATTCATTATTCTCGGGCCCCCGACAGATGATCCTTATCAATAATTAACAACAATTCCATGCTAGGAATTTTTAACGCATGATTTTCCGTGACCGGGTTTTTCTTTCTGCGCGCGTCGAGGGCCTTTTTACGGAAAATTGCCTTTCACCCGACATCCGAGAAACAACCGGCTGACGGCGATATCGCGTTCTCTAGCGTTAATTGTCACATTCCGGCGCGACACCTAGTCAACCACTTGTCAACCAATAACATACATCTGTAGCCGTCGGTATAAGTAGTCGGAATAATAAGGCAATCGTCTACAGTGTTTGTTAAGCGACGTTTTGTTTCTCCTATTACTTTTTCTTTTCTCTCAGTCGAGCCCGGTATTGCTGAAGATGACCATTAGGATATAATCGAAACATCGACAAGTAGATATCATTAAAGGAAACCTTTTCGAACTCACTTTTCTTTCTGACTGGGATTTTGTATTATAGTTTAAAACATAGACTCGGAGTCTTTCATTAACGGTTGAGTTTCTATTTTTAAGCCGAATTTCTGCGTAAGTCATACATATCAAGGCTGGTTTTGATTATTCCGTTTTAAGAAATATTAAAACGTGGATTACAAACTCTCTAGCGGCCGCTTCTATCAGGTTTACGGATTACCGCTATTCCGGGATAGGTAGAGCGTGTATTCTGGTCGAAATGAAAAGGAGAGAATTCTGGAATCGGTATAGCATCCCATCGAAAACCTGTCAAAATGTTTTAGACCATTTTCTGTACTTCCGCTGTTAAATTTGTTCCCGGATTTCGCTTGTGCAAATGACTTGCAAGCAATAGTTTTTTCGTGGCATTCAGAGGAGTGATGCTTCAGCAAAAAACTCAACGAAATAAACAGGGCAGCCCCTTCCTGGAAATCGGGAAAAGTCGTGGAAATTTGTTGAGATTGCTAGATCGCGCGTATAAAATCGATAAGTTTCTGTCTATGTCTTACGTATTTGATAAGTTGATTGGATTCTTAGCAAATCAAGTCAGGGAAAATGACGTGCATGTCAGGGAATAGTCAAGGAAAAGTCAAATAAAAGTGA
This sequence comes from Tubulanus polymorphus, assembly GCF_964204645.1. Classification (NCBI taxonomy): domain Eukaryota; kingdom Metazoa; phylum Nemertea; class Palaeonemertea; order Tubulaniformes; family Tubulanidae; genus Tubulanus; species Tubulanus polymorphus. The sequence continues at coordinate 25,051,833 of NC_134027.1, forward strand.
CCGCACTGAATAAATCTTTATTTTCTTCGGCTTTGCCACATTCGCTAGGTAGGATTTGGCCACAATTTGAAGTTGTCATGGTGATTCGTGCCACGTCCCGTGTGTTTCGACTGTTAAGCCACGATTCATACGATGCCATATTGCGTAATTTTGAAGAATTTCAACCTGGGAGCCGCGTAATCTCTCTCGAAGGCGATAATCTCTCTCGATGTTATTGAATGCTCCCGTGAGAGGTGACCTTCTGCGGTCGTGATGAATCCCGATTCGGCGAAAACCGCGGCGAAGAAATCTTACCGCGATTTTAGATAATACCGATAACAATCTCTGAAATATCGGTATTATGTTCAGGTCAGTTTAACTGACGATTTAAGTTAGAACCAATCTGTAATACGAATTATTACTTAGACCGGTTATTTTGGGACATAATGGACTATGACCACGTCTTTGACATGAACACCAAACCCTTACTACCCCTACCACCTGGGCTTAGTCTCAAATATCATTACTATTTCCTTTAACACTTTCAGTGCTGACTAATTAATACTCTAAAATGCTGGAGATTATTTGAACATTTTGGAGAATTCCATCCCATTGCAGTGTATAACCGGTCTACTGCTTTAGTGCATCAACACCGTGGTGCGGTGTATTGTTAGTTATAAACATTTCGCGATGTTTGACAGGTGCTGCCATCTTTCAATACAAATTTTGACTAGGCCTAATTATAAATCACTTGGATACCCCGCGCCATGGGGTATGTGCAATATAGGGTGGATGGATTATACACCGCATGGCAGGGTATAGTTACTTAAAGGGTTAATCGTTGAGTTTATGAGAAGGCTGTCAATAGCAACTTATAGGCCTACCGGTAATCATTATTTTGTTTCGTGAAACTGTCCTCTGAGGGTAAACGCTATTTTACAGCTGAAACTGGATCCAAGAGTTCATTGTAGGTTCACTCTGTCCATGTGCAATAATATAAAATCCATTCATCATGTGTTCGTTGTAACGACTCTGCAATGGTTTCCAGTTGATAATAATTTCCAGTTGATTTTCAGTTGAGCCACTATTTTTCATTTCAAATTACCCTCAATCTGTGTGCTAACTATTACAATGAAATATATCTGGTGCCCCTACGTAATAACTAGGCCTATCCTAATAGGGAATTCAGGAATACTGAAGAGAGTTGAAACTCAGTATTTCTGAGGATGGTTATCGGGGTGTCCTGTGGGATTTTCTCATCACGGGTTCTGTATTGACTTATTCTTAGCTGTCCTCAGTTCCGAGGACTGGACTGAGATATTAGAATAAAGCGCGTGATTTTCTACGTATAATCGTTGTAGTAGGTTCATCGCGCGGGTTTTGTGTCGATTTATTCTTTGCTTTCTCTACCGAACCCCGAGATGTCTAATACCGGACCGAGACGTCCGATATCCCCGCTCGGTCAGACGTTTGATCGATGAGACCGATTTGACATTAATCAAACCATTTTGTTCGTTCGGTTCACGAGTAACCGACCCCCCTCGACTCTCAATTACGACAGACGGCCTTGATTCCGACGTCACGTTCGTATGGATAGATCGACTTTGACACAATACCGATTCATACCGGTTCACGCAGATACAGAAGTCAATCGGCTTACAAGTCGAGACTAACAGGGGTAGAGCGCGGCAGCGGCGGAGAAGAAGCCGTTGTATCAAGTTGCGGTCGTCGCGTCACTCGAAAATGCAACGTCTGATAGAAATTGACATTCGAATAGATGCCGCTATTTTTAGCCGCGCATCGGAAATCACCGCAATATAGATAAGTTTGCTTCTGCCGAACTATAAGGCTGATAGAAATTGCCGCTTAATGCTGGTTTTGTTCGTCCTTTACGTGTACTGGGTTTTGAATCCCGATTCTGGTCGGGTTTCTCGGTCTAAGGTTCTCATATCATTTGGCAAAAATGAAAGCTTGAATCTACGTATGATATCCTAGGCCGAGTTGCGCAGCTGCTGGATTCGTGCTTCTGATAATCCTGGAAATCGGTAGTTAATTGTTTTAAGGCTAAGAAAGTTTATGAGATTTTAAGTCATGAGATTTGATGTGTCTTGTTTTGTGTCTAAAGCTTTGAAAAAGCTATGGAATTCTAGAAATGCGTTTCCTTGATATGGAACTGTGAAGCTATGAACGCATGTCTTAGACTGTTCTAAAAGCTAAGCTAAGTGACTATGCTGCCTGGGTGCTCACACAAGCTGCCAACTGTTCCTCAGTGTTTGGTGCACACAGAAATATGAAAGATGTTACTGAGGGTCTTGCTGTTGATTACTGATTAATTTGAACAGAAATATGAAAGATGTTACTGAGGGTCTTACTGTTGATTACTGATTAATTTGAACAGAAATATGAAAGATGTAACTGAGGGTCTTGCCGTTGATTACTGATTAATTTGAAGATTTTCTTGAAATGTTACTGATGAAATGTTACTGAAAAAAATTCATCAATTTGTTACCGATAGCACTTTTCAGAGGTTGGCAGCCGTGTGCTCAGTAGTTCAACATTTCAATGGCGCCATCTAGTGGTAAAGCTAGTTTGCCAGGTCGTCGTTGTGCGCGCGGGTTGACTGCGACGGTAGCCGCGTGCGTCTGCTGCGGGTGAGAGTCATAACGATCGCTGATTGATGTAAGACGTTGTTCCCAGAAGCGCGCGATCACTCCCGCTAAACAGGTCCGCGTCTATATATAGACGTACATACATATACGCACGCGGAATGAGCAGCGGTGTTTGTCGTTGTGGATTAATTTGATTTAAACGGCGGCAGCATCACTCGCGACGACGACGACGCAGCGCGGAGCGAGCTCCAGTCGACCAGTTGTTTATATACGCAACGTACGTATCTGCCTCGGCTATTGATTCCACTTCTCGAGAGATGTTCGTCGTCGCTCCGACGCTTCCCGCGGCCGCTCCGCGATTTCAAACGGTTTTCGTATTTTGAAATGAATTTTCTATCGGCGTTGTTCATGTCTACGGATTAGTTAGAACTATTTATCGCTAGACGACGTCCATTTTTTTCGGTTTTCTAAACCGAAATGAACGCACGTTCTAGAACGTTCTTAAGATTCGACATCTACAGTGAACGTCAACTTCATGAACCGCGCGTTCTGAACATTTTTCACTCAAAAGGATTTTTTAACTCCTAGTCACGAAATTCATCTTTCACATACTTCTTCGAAAGGACTGAATACTTTATCGCGAATTCCAAACCATTCCAAGTTTTTCGTTGCTTTGTCGGAATTTGTTCATCACAGAAACGATACGTTTAGCGTTTTGATTGAGCCGCGCTCGCGTAAAGGATTCAACGACCTGTCGCCGGAAAACCATCGAATGGTTTTTGTTGCTCTGTGGAAATTCATCCATCGCCGTCGTTTGCTTCCCACGCGACGATACGTTTAAGATTTTTAAGGAGCCGCTTTGACGTTAAGGATTTAATACCTCGTCGCGAATTCGTTGCCGCTTCCTGGAAATTCATCTTTCACGAACGCTTTCCTTTTTTAGCCCCTTTTTACGTTATAAACCTCGTTCGCGCGGTTGTTTTTTCTACGGACTATGCGTTCCAAAATGATCCATATCCGGGATATAGTGTTTTTTACTAAAACGATGATGTAAGGATATAAAAACAATCCAACGTTAAAAATTATGTTTTTGTCGTGCGCCGGGGCTTTACGCGCCAAGGATAAGAGCATTTTCGTGTCGTACACTGTGTATTAACCAATGGCCGGAGAATGTTAGGATGTTTAAGAAAAACAGTGGCGAGAAATTATTAGATTTGATGTTTGCGGTAGTTTGAGGAGGAGAACATGTCACCGGAATGAACTGATGCGATCGTTCAGCGCCTGCTGGTTGTGGAATTATCCGGAGTTTCGTAGCGAGTCGGAAAAGTGCGAGCTTTTAGAAGAATAGCGGATAGACCTGAAGAACGCTGAACTTTTTGGATTCGACTTCATCTCCGGAGATTTCTGCCGACGAACGCGATCTATTGTGTCGTTAAGCGCGCCATCGACCGAGGGCATCGCGATCGCGATAACGTCTTGTTTCATGTCTAAACAATCGATACAGGAAAAATGCCGCGAACTCGTCTTCGGATTCGGGAAAAAGTGACGACATTTGAAAGCGGCGAAAAAAGCTGACTTTCGAATTTTTTAAGAAAGCGCGTAAAATGTCGATGTTTGCCTCTATACAAACCCTGTTATCGCGCTTGATATTCTCACGGTGTATACACGGCTAATGTGATTACGAACTACTCGCGCCAATTAGGATTAATTAACGGATTAATCGATTAGCTAATAACGATGGAATATTGCTAACGATGCGATCGGCGTCCGAATCCAAAATGATGAAGATGTTCGCGGATTGTTTGCGTTTTTTATTTCCGGGAATGTCGTCGTTCCCGATCGTCGGCTCCGACTCGGCCGCCGATTACAATGTTCTATTCGATCACGACGACGATAAGCCGATCATCGGATTGTGGCCGATTATCAGTGAGTATCCGCGATCGCACGGGTCGAACAGGCCCGGACCGGACCAGAGTTCATATTTGCCCCTTAATAATAAGAGAACGTGTTCATTGTAAATCGCTCACTACTAAAATACTATCACAACGATGCTGTGGCAAGTGAGTACATTTACATGCGATCATTTGACCTGTGTTAGAATTTAACACGGGCCTGGTGGTGACGTTAATGTTCGGGCCCAAATTTGGCCCGCGTCAAACTGGTCCATTTAGTACCCACCAGTGTGACCAGTTGGCCCTGGTCTAAACTATGGGCTAAATTTGAGCCTGCTTAAAAGAAGTTTTATGATAGCGACTATATATACTGTAGGGTCCTTCAGGGCGTCATAATCTAACGTGGATATTCAGGGCTCTCAATGCCTCCGTCAGGCTTTGGGGAGCAGAGCACTTTCACATTTGTCAAATGCTATTGAGCAATCCGTTCTAAAAAGTCTAGCGGATGATCTGTACTGGAGTGGCAGTTGGTTGTCTGTGTACTCAGCAACAACGCCATATGAAAAGAAGGCATGTTTTAAGTGATGTATGGAGCTTAAGCCTCTAGCGTCATTCATAAGAGGTGCGGTTGCCTTTGTCCCAGAGGAACTCATGGGACAGTCACAGCTACCGGCTCTGCTCTTTTTTCTCTACCCATCAACCAGTTTTCCTATGGATTCACCCCTGACTACCGATAGTCAGACTCCACTCTAACATAACTCTTATCTGCTATGTTTTTTTTGCTGCTCATTTTGGTTCGCGCTCTTCAATAAAAGCTTTTTAAATTTGTCTCTCATTATAAACGATGATCATTACCCGGAAGGCAGTATATAGAGTGCGCCGTACGTCGATGTAGAAGCATCTCGCTGTATATTGAAAGCTCATTAGTATTTGGTTGATTGCTCGTTGCTTGCTTGCTAGGTTGGTCATGAATTCTGCTGCGAGAAAGTGCCTTTTTTGTCGATGCGTCGTCGAGCTTGTCAAACGAGTGGCGCCGGCTTTTCAGTCAACGGTTTGATCGAGTCTTCCCGTGAAAACCACTTCAAAATCTGATTTTCCGAAGACCTCCGCACCATCTAGAGCTCCAGGGCCAGTAGTGTGCAGTCAGGACGTTTTAGTCCTAATGTGGTCTAAAGCCTAGCGCACATCGACACTGCGATTGGAGACAACTAGTTGCAAGGCAGTTTTCGGCGCATGAGAGGAACTGGCTGGATACGATCAGTTGCTTGAATGTGTCGATGTGAGCGAGCTTACGATTGGTAAGCGTCGATCTATCTCCAGTTCCAGCCAGTTGCCCATGATCTACTTTTGAGCAACTGGTTGTACTCAATCGCAGTCATATCCGTCGATGTGCGCGCTCTGGATCTCGACGATCGACACGCGCCATGCAGTTGCTGCAACTGACCGGTTGTAACTAGATTTCGATGTGCGCGGGGTAATCGTTCGGTAGCAACTAGTTGTCTCCAATCGCAGTGTCGATGTGCGCTAGGCTTAAGACAGTAAGATTGGCTGTTAGATTAGCTATAGAACTGAGATGGACTAAGATTGGTCTTAACTCTTTAAGCCATGACCAGGGCTAATTTTGAACAACTTGTAACATCCCAAAACGGCACTTCGATGTGCCCAAAAGGCAATATTATATGCACTCCGCACTGACGGGCTAATCAAACTGGTGAAAATTTGTTAACTTGTATCAGGAACTTGTCACATCAGAAAAGGGAACGTTGATGTTCAAAAAGGCCAAATAAAGCATACTCCCATACTGAAATGCACCAGTTTGTTGTTTGCCGCTGATGACAGTGCAACACTGCCCCTTGAATTTCACAGATAAGTTGACATTAGTTGATCAGCGTAAGATGCTTGAAAAAAACATTTTTTGGTTGAAAACATTCACTTCAAGAATGTACTGGAGCGTGTATGTACAAGTAGCGTATATTGGAGCTAAAATCCAGGTAGAGGTAGGGCTCAACCTCCCTCAGTATCCCTCACCTCCCCTCAGTTCTCCTCATGAGGTGCCTGCCCGGTAATGATTTGTTTTCCGGCTTGATTTTCTCGCTTCGGTTTCAATGACTGACGTCCCGCGAAAGTGAATCAACGCTGATTTCTCGTAGCTGCTCGGCCGGCACGCGTGATTAGTCGAGACGTTATCTGAAATTGAATGCTTCATCAAGCGATCCACTCATTGTGACATATCGCATTCAGGGGAAGAGTGCCTGATACCTTCCAGATACAGTAATATATATTCCACCACACGTGCGCGTTCGTTTATTAGGTGTTTCACAAGGTTACGTAGTGTCTCCATTCCTTTGTACTGAAGCTCGTGGCAAATTTCTTGGACAAATCATCCGCAATTGAATTCGGGAGATGAAGGTAGATACATTTAGGCGAATGAGGTACTGGCAGTGTTACTGTTGTAAGCGAGGATTCCACCAGGTGTCGCTAGTGGCACTGCCTGGGTTACCTCACTTCAATTCCTTCTACATTTCAATTAAATTCAAGTCAACTTTTCTCAAAACTTTCAGTCGAATCAATACCATACACTAAGTGCGACAGTCAGTCTTATATTCATTCATGACTTGTTCAATAATTTTTGTTTTTGGAAGCCTAAAAATTGAAAATGAACTAGTTAGCTGATGATTTGCGAATTTTGCAATCGCCCATTGAAAATGTTTCTGTATTAATATATCGCCTGTTTGATTCGTACAAACATTCGTTGATTCGTTGATGGAATCTGCCTTGTCTGTCACCGGTTTAAATGGGTTCATAGTGCTCCTTTGAATTGTTAAAGCATTACTTTCAAGGACATTGAGTCTGTTTGTTTTGCATTTTCTCATAAAATCTTGTCAGAATAATCACGAATAACCACTGTAAAACCTTTTAGAATTTCGAGGTTTTCTCCTTATTTGCGCAGTGCTCCTCGAACTCCGGAATGACTGAATAGTTAGTATAAACCCAGCCAGCTCTCCTTATTTACATGCAATATGATCTCCATCAGAAACACATCTCTATTTCATTCTACTCGAAATTCACATGTTTGACATCATTAACGTAACTCAGTTTGCGGGTGTTACACAAGGCTGTGTTATAGCACGTCCCGATACTGTTGCATAATTTCCCTAAGCTGTACTGGAAAAATGACACAAACTAACAAGCGCTCTCGCTGAGTTAGTCATTTGATAGCGGTTGTAAAGTGAACTCGTTGGACATATATATATACACGACTGGTATATACTAGTTCACCATCTGAATGAATGAATAATGTATGAAGTGGTTCGGTTACATGACGTGTGTTAACGGCAATTTGACCACTGGAAATTAATTGCTTATTCAGCTCGTATACGCTCTCAACTACTCCCCCCTCTCCCCTCTCTCCTTTTCCCGAGAAAGACTTTAACGTCTCCCGCGTCTTGAGGATTTAATGAAAAAATTGGGCCCTGGAAAAGGCGGCAGTCATATAGAACAACTGCCAACTGTTCCTGATTTTCAGTATTTGTTACTTTTTCATAAACAGAAACACTGATTGGATTTGTTCGATGCGTACAGAAAAATGAAAGATTCTACCGAGGGTCTTACTGTTAATTACTGATTAATTTCTAAATTTTCCTGTCATATCTCCACGAAATGTTACTGAAAAAAATTCAATTTGTTACTGATAGCACTTTTCAGTGCTTGGCTGTCCCGATAGAAAAAAACAGGTCAGTCAGAAAAGGGTTAATTCTCAGGATTTTGTTCCACAGTTGTGAGTTCCTCTTGAATAAACTCAAATCTTGCATATTTCCTTCTGGCATTTTAAGCTGTGGGGCATTTTAACCTCTGGGGCATTAATACCTACATTCACATATATCATGCCCTCCCCGCTATCTCTCATACAGTCTCGCTATATCTCCTCTTCACCGGTCATCAGGAAATTGCTTCATGCCTTCAAGTCGAAATTACAAATTCCATCATCGCAGAGACAGAGTTTCCTGAGTTTCCAGTACTGTGTCTGTGTGTGCGTGTGTGTGTCAATCTACTTCAAGCCGGTTATCAATATTATTGATACGACAGTTTCCCTTGTCTCTCTCTCCTCTCTCTCTCTCCGCGTCTTCAAGAGAACATGTTAAAGTCTAAATGGGATTATACTTATCCGCTGTACTGCATATTGGATCCGTCATATCAAACCATATAGAAAGCGTATAATAGAACTTCTTTTTGATAATGTCACCGCTCTGAATTAGCCGGCGGTCGGTCGTCGCGGCGCTCGCGGGAAAACGGATCGCATTTCTTTCACGAACGCGACGATCCCGTTTGATGTCGCGCGCCAACGAACGACGAAAGCTTTCAATTTCGCTTCGGAGAGGGAAAAGAGCGATTTTGTGATTTTGTCGGGCTGCAGTACCCTCGCTCGAGCTCTCGCCTGAATTAGCAAATAAACACGGCACCTTTGAAGAAATCTATTTGTATTCTCTACGTGTAAATTATGACCGTTCTAAGGTTTCATTTATTGTGTACGGATTGTTTCCGTCACGGGTCGGTCACCGAAATGTGAATTGTTAATTACTGTGTACTTTTAAGCTCAGTAGACAAAAGGTCACGTGAGTCTGCAATGACCAGTAGTGTGGACATGGTCCCACCAGAATGTGGCCGAACTATTAAACTTATAACCTCGGTGATCACATGGAGACGATTTTGCCCCGTTCAGGACTGGCCCGGACAAGACAGGAGTCAAATGTGGCCCTTGCTTTAGTAGAGAGTGCGTTCACACGTTAATCACTCACTCCTTACCTAAACTCGTTACTATCAAGATGATGCTCTGGCAAGTGAGGAAAGCCGATTTCTAGTGCTAAATCTTGGCATAAGCTTGGTCCGACGTTTGTGGTTGGGTCAAATTTGACCAGTTCCACAAGTCTTGGTTTGAAATATTGAAATTAAACTAATTTCGAGTCAAATCTTAACTGAAAACTGTACAATTTGGTTTTAATAACAAAATTCTAGACCTAGAAGATTTCCTAGGGTAAGAACCACTAATTTGACTAGAATAAGATTCAACTCGAAAGAAACTGTGGAACTGTGAAAGTGGCTCTTGATTTATTTCCACTTTTCAACCAAATTTCAGGAACCAACAAAACTTACGAACACGAAAAAAATTCTCCGTGAAGACAGGTTCATGAATAATGTTCTAATAGATTATCTTATGTTATGTGTTGTAGGTACTACGAGAGCTCCGCGCCCCGGTGAAGTCAACGGTGTCGATTATTCATTCCTTACGAAAGACGAATTCCTCGTTTTAGAGAAAAATGGCGACCTGCTGGAAAGCGGTATTTTTGACGGTAAGTCGGCATGATGTGGAGGATAGATTAATCTTAAACTTGATCGATTTATCTCGCATCTCATTCTATGTATCTAGAATTTCTATGTATCTCGAATCTCAATCTGCATGGCCCTACGACTCCTTGATTCCGTAAAAACTCCTTCTGTAGGAAATACTTTTAAAGGGGCTTGAAACTCCTTTCATTTGAGCAAAACACCCAGAACTCCTTTAAAACTCCTTCAATTTTGAGAAATAAGCAATTAGTAATGTTAGTAGTGGTACAGTAAATCAATACAGTTGGGACCTGGATTTTTGCCCGATCAGGCAGTTACTTAATTAGAAACCAAGTTTAGTATAGTCTTGTAAAGGATGAAAATGTGCTGACAAAACCGCTGAATGAATGGTTTACCGAGACAAACAGCACCGATTTAGGAGTCTTCTGTAATTGGGATTTTAAAGTGTTGCAGACGCTTCCTCGAGATTTGGAATTTTCTACCTTTAAACTCCTTGAAAAACTCTCTCAGATCTGAAATCTATTTATCTTGATTCTTTCCCTGTTTCTCGATCTGTTTATCTGTTTACGCGAAAATTGTTTAATCAGCTGCTATTGGGTACGCCCGTTACCTTACCCTGCCGCGCTTCATGGCGTCACCCCGTATAGAAACATAAAGACATCACCTGCTAAAAAATTGATACACCTGCGACAAGTTTTCCGCGTGTGGTTGTTTTTTATCTATCTGAGCCATTTCGTTGTCGTGGTTTTTCCGTCGCGTGGCGACGTTTCACTCGGCGACTGATCAAATCTCGAGTCGTAGTAATTTCGTTGAAGCGTCTTCACGATCTTATCGCAATTTTAAGTGAAGTTCACTACGGGTTTTCTGGAATTCATTCATCCGTCGATATTTGAAGACGTGAAATGAAATTATATCGCCGGGTCGAGCGCTGTAGATATATTGAAAATTTGTGTCTGATCTTGCGATCGCGAATATCTCCTCTAAAAGTTTTTATTATAATTTTCTCACTGATTTCGCGTTGATGTCGGGTGCCCTATTTCACAGTTGTGAGTTTAACAGGGTATTCTACTTGAGATTTTGTTCAGAAGCCCAACCCACAGTTACACTGATGTGTGAAGTCAGTGTTATCGTTCATCTTTGTATTTAAAAAAGTTAACTCATTGAAAATGAACTGATTTCAACTAATAGTCGACTCGCAACTGTGGGTGGGATTCTCAGTGTTTTCTGAAAATCTGATAAAAATTTGAAATGTTATGGATTCTGAAGGTTTAGTCCTTTATGTATTTATTTTCTTGAAATTATCGAGATTCTGAAAGCTATTTTAATCCTAAATGTAATTATTTTCAAGTTAGAATGTTCTAGATGTTAAATGGTTAATGATAAATGTAAATATTTTCTCAAGTTTAATTGTTCTGGAATGTAAAGGGTTAAACCTAATCGTGATTATCTTCAAGTTCAATAGCGCTATAATCTAAAGTGTTAATACTAAATGCAATTCTTTTCAAGTGAAAATGTTCTATATATTGAACAGTTAATAAACATAAATATTTCCTCACGTTTAATGGTTCTGTAATCTAAAGGGATAAACCTAAATGTAATCATTTTCAAGTTAAACGGTTCTGGAATCGAAGGCTAAATGAAAATGATACCTTGTTTCTCCTAATCGGCCGCGACACTTTGTAAAATGCTAATAAGATTTGTAATTAGTTCATTTCAATAAATGCCAGGATGTTATGGTAAAATTGATTACGATTTAAAGAAAAGTAATGTACAAAAAGGTGTAACTCTAAAATCGACTTAATTTCTTCATTAATTCAAGTTATCTTAAATCGATTTAGGCCTTAATCCTAAATGTGAAACTGGGCCCAGGGTAGATATGCGGCCGGTCGGGTCAACTTTACAGCTCAGCAGAAAGAAAAAAGAACCAGGTATTTATTTTTTTAGCCTAAAGGGTTAATCCTAATTGTTATTCTTTTCTAGTTAAGTGGTTCTGGAATCTAAAGGGTGTTTATCATAAAATGTAAAAGATTTTCATGTAGATATTATATATCAATATGGCACAGTAGAACATGTCGTGATTGCTGTAAGAATGTCGTTGAACTCACCGAACAACGCAAGGCGCACAGAAATTAATCATCATTTTCACGAACCTGTTTCTGACAGATTTCTCTTCTCCTTCTCCTCCTCCTCCTCTCGAGCTGCAGCCTCGCAACAAGAGCAGTTGATGTATTTTCAAGCGGTTTTCATTTTTCATAAATCATTCGTTTGAAATTAACGATCTCCGAACTACGACAGACGGCGACGGTCGGGGTGAGCGAGATCGGCGGTCGGGGCGAGCGAGATCGGCCTCGAATTCTTACAGATCAACGACGCATAAATCAAAACATTATCAAAATTATCAAATTCTCCACTTGCCTGGAAATCTGGGAAAAGTGAGGGAAATTTATTTTCTTAAAAAAAGTCTGGGAATTTTGTAGAAAAAAAAGGTTAAAAAGTCAGGGAAATTTGTTGAGATGGCTAGATCACGCGTAAAATCAAACAGTCGACCAGTTTCTGTCTATGTCTTTGCTCTAAATCTCTCCCTCTTCTAGCAACCTTTCAATCATCTTTCTTCTCTCCCTTTCCTCTCCTCGCTCAACCCCTGTCTTTCCCTTCGATCTCATTTCCTTCGTCTTCTCCTCTTCTCTATCTCCTTATTCCTCGTCTCCCTCTCCCCTATCTCTCACCCTCTTTTCTATCATCTCCCTCCCTCTATTCTCCCTATCCCCTTTCTCCCGTGTGAAATAACAAACTTCATTTCCTAATTTTCAAAGGATTTCATTCATTCCATTTCTCGAAGGAATTGAATCAGTCGACGCGACAAATAAAATTTACCTTTAAAAATCCACGTAAGATGCTCACTTTCAGAGACGTGAATCTGGATTTCGCAGGTATCAGTGGTCTTAAGTTGGACTCGGGAGTTGATTTCTAATTTGAATCCTCAAAACAGCCATATCGAATCCATAATAATAAATATATCAATTCTAATATTATGTTGAATGATATTGCCCCTGAAAAAAGTTTTCATCATGAAAACTTTTTTGGATCAGATTTTTTTCACCAATTTTCAACATTTCTCCAAGTAATGATATCAGGTTCGAGTTGCTGAGAATGATTTTCTTTCAAACCATTCCCTATAAATGTGAAAGGTGCAGCTATGCAGAAAACCCAATTTTGTTGCTTTGCAGCTATATTTATTCAATTTTTTTAAATGCAGGTAATCATTACGGAACGCCGAAACCGCTCAGTGATGACGAGACGGCGCCTCTATTCGGACGCGCGAACTCCTCCAGTAACCTGCTACCCGGCTCGCATCCATCGTCCGACGGTAAACGGCGCAGAAATCGCTCCAACATAGAGAAGCCGGAGGATTACTCGGCGCCTGCTCCTCCGAGCGGAGCACTCACCAGGAAGAAATCGCTGGAACAAGGATTGAATTCGCCGGATCTCGGTCCATTACCGGATAACTGGGAAATGGCTTTCACTGAAGATGGCCATCCATACTTCATAGAGTAAGTATCATCATAGACAAACTGACCAGTGTCCAGCTCATGTTAACCCTTATATAGACAAACTGACCAGTGTCCAGCTCATGTTAACCCTTATATAGAAAACTGACCAGTGTCCAGCTCATGTTAACCCTTATATAGAAAACTGACCAGTGTCCAGCTCATGTTAACCCTTATATAGAAAACTGACCAGTGTCCAGCTCATGTTAACCCTTATATAGAAATACTGGCCAGTGTCCAGCTCATGTTAACCCTTATATAGACAAACTGACCAGTTTCCAGCTCATGTTAACCCTTATATAGAAAACTGACCAGTGTCCAGCTCATGTTAACCCTTATATAGAAAACTGACCAGTGTCCAGCTCATGTTAACCCTTATATAGAAAACTGACCAGTGTCCAGCTCATGTTAACTTATACTGACGAGTTTCCGGCTAATGTTGACCCTTATACTGACCAGTTTCCAGCTCGTGTTGACCCTTTGATGGCCAACTGACCAGTGTCCATGTTAAACCTTTAAACCTTTAAGCACCACCAGGTTATAAAGAACCTACCAGGGGCCGGTAACGCCCAGGAGCTGTAAGTACTGGGGCTCGATTCTCTGTGTTTGCGTGTCAAGTTTGTATTAATTCTTCAAAGGCTAATTCAGCAGCAGTGCTGTGATACGAGTCTGATGGCTAGTGTTCGGTTGGTATTACCCCAGCACTGTGACGCCTGTCATGGATTCAGTAATAGTGTATGTGTCAGTAGTATAGCTAGTAATTGACTGCATTGTGGCCACTTAGACCCGAACTAACGGCCGTCTGCTGATAATGCGCGAGTGGTGAGCAATTCCGATTCCGTTGATGGCTTCTCATCTGGTTTGAACCTGCTAATTACTAACCAATTAGCGAAGTCTGTAATTACCTTGTTGAATCCAAGAACACACTCAACCAGTAGTCTAGATTAGTATTAACAGACAAAATTAACTCTCCACAAGTTGTATCTCTTTCATATTTTAGGAGAGTTTCAGATATTTAGAATTTTTGGCTCGAATAAATTATCAATGGATGACGATGTAATGAGTTTGAATCTCATGATAAGAATGAGAAAAGAGTCAGAATCCATGAGCTAGTAGTTAATTCGATGTTTCGACTGTATCGTAATGAGTCATCTTCAGTTAAAAGGTTTAATGGACTGAAATATTGCCTTATTTCTCCTTATTCTTCGATTCTAATTTTCAGTCACACGAACGAGACGACGCATTGGTTGGACCCGCGTTTAGAAAAACTCAAGAAACAAACGGCTAACGATTGTGATACCGACGGTAAGTGAACTTTTGTTCGAATAAATGGGCAAAGGGAAGTCTTTGAGACACCTACTCGGCCTTCTTAAAGTCTGCATGTACAACAAAATGTTTGTTTCATTTGAACAGAAAACACATTTTTCATGAAACGTTTTAAGTAAAACTTTTACCCGTAAACGATAAAACGTTCAATACACACAGCATTAACGCAAACACCAGTTAACAGGGCTACCAAAATGGCGTCCATTTGCAAAACACAAAACTTCCAAACGCCCGCAGGCTGAAAAACATTTTCGATGACACAAAACATTTTTCTCTTCGGTGTTTTCTGTTTCGACTTCAAAGCCGACAGCATACTAAAACACATCGAAAACATTTTTCACGAGGGATAAACTTTTTCCTTGCCGCTTTCGTTGGGCTCATAGCACTGCAGTCGAGTTCAGTTTTCTGTAACTGGAGAATTCATTCTTTCTCTCTGTATTAACCTATATTTTAAATATGAAGCTGTATCTCCCGATGTACTCATTGGCAGACTGTATGAATAAGTGATGCAGAAATTCCCTGTTGTGCAAAGAAAAAAATCCTCAAAATGTCATTTACCGCACTGACGAGTTTGCGAAATGTAGGTGGGTTTTTTTTCGGCGTATCATCAATGTTATAACAAACGTTTCATTTCTCAGAATTTAGAGAACTGTTTTCAGCGGGTAATGTAACGAATTGTAGCAGCTGATGTAGCTATTGGTCCTCTCCAAAATATAGATAATTCAACTTGAAAGATTAGGCTTAATTCTGGCACAATCTGCTATTTTTCATACGAACTCATTACATAAAGTGATTATCATTGTAAGCATCGTTAGAAATGATATCAACTTTATGCATGTAGAGGGTTAACAGATATTTCAAAAGGTGAAGCCGATTTTCAGAGAGGTGCCTGTAAAAGTGAAAGGGGTGTCCGCTGCCCCTCTAAAACCCCTTGTGACGAACATCGGATGCAATGTGTAAAAACAAAGTAGAAATAAACCCAAATCCGAGAAAAATCTATTCCAAAAATGTAATGAATGTTGAAAAACGTCATTGAATTCCATGATTTTTTCGAATGAAATCATTAAGCTGTTTTTGCCGTGAGTGTTGTGAGTGTGTGTCGATGTGTTAACGCTGTGAGTGTTGCGAGTGTGTGTCGATGTGTTAACGCTGCGAGTGTTGCGAGAAGAGATCAATCGTTAAAAGTCTGACGGATTCCACTTAGACTAGGTAATCTATAACCGACATTTTTACTTCTTACAAATCGATGGATCATCGCTGCTGCTGTCATCTTCATTCTCATTCCCATAATCATCAATCAGTGTCCGCCACCGGTGTCTCGTCCTCGTTTTTAAACTTCCATCTACGTATGCCTTTTGAGGGCGAAGTCTGGTAATATCCCTGAGGGCCAGTTGTACAGTGCTGGCTTAGATCTGAGACCAGTCAAAGAAAATATTTGTTCTATAACAAATCTCTCCTTAAGACTAGTCCAAGTTCATACTCATTCCATAGCCAATCTAACAACTTAAGACCAGAAACTAGACTTATGGGTCATTGTCATTCACATAATGTAGTTAGCCCCCACCCCTACAAAAGGGCCTAAATAATTGCTCGTAAAAAAGGTTGAATCGGGAGATGGCGTTTATTCGGACCTCGGTCATTCGCAAAACATCGAGTATCGTTTTCGATATTATGATCGCTATTTCTTATTTTCGCTGCCGACAACGCTGTGGTGAAGATCTCAAAATAAACATCACGTTGAAATCACGAGGCGGTTAACCACAGAACGACTATTAAAGACTCATCACACGATCTCCCGAGAGATCTCCGAGAGAAAGAGAGAAACTTCTTATGGTGTTTAGAATAAATCATAGCATTTCAGCGAAGGCCGGACCCCGGCAGCAGTTTTCAATCGGTGCCAACAGAACTAGAGAGATAGAGAGAGAGAAAGAGAGCTGTCTATAATTACTATACAAACATCTGTTCAGAGAGGAATGTATGTTTTTGCTGGTGGCTGATCCTCTCTCTCTCCTCACTCTCTAACCCCTGTACTGCGTGTTTCACTGTGTTTAGGGTACCCTCTCTCTGCAGTATAACACAGTACGTTGCTGCTGCTGCTGCGTGTTGATGCACTGTTTCTCGCGTGCGTGCGATGGGGAAACAGTATTCGGATTGTTGTTTTTTCGCCGGCGGATATATGGGGAATTTTCGCTCGAAAAAGAAGAACAAAAACAAAGGAGATGGAGAAATCAGAATGGTCAATATAATGACCGCGCCGGACGATGAAGGTTTGTTCTGCTCAGAGAATACTCGGTCGTACTCTTTGTTGCTCTGTTATGGTCTCATTCAGTCAGGCTATCAGAAGTTTGCAGTAGCCAGTAGATTCAGGGTTCGTAGGTCAACACTTTTTGTAGATGTCCAAAGAGCCAGTTTATAACCCAGTCAATTTAGATCTACAAGAGTCCAGAAGTCTGGGCCTGGGAACTATCAAAGGCCTTCTTCAATGACTACGAAAACTATACGATCTGATACGATTAGTTCATGAATTTCTAAGGAGCCAGTTCACCCATAGATGTGGGTTTATATGTATCCTAGGTGCTGGTTCGGGTGTCCGAGGAGCCTGTTCATTTATAGGAGCCCCGAGGAGCCAGTTTTCTGCAAACTCCTATGAATAAACCAGTCCTAGATCTCAGGAGAGTCCAGTAGCCAGCTCCTCTATTATAAGCGGTTTCATACCCAGCCCTGCCGTGTGGACATGTTCAATTTCTTCGAAAGGTGGTCCATTTAGTTTTGAGGCCGGAGTTTCTTGTATAATTATGTTCGGAGGTTTCGGTTAATATTCTTAACTCCGACGATCAGATGAAATGGTTGTAATTAGCCGAATTGAATGATGATATCTGGGTGACCTCGCGAACTCATCTTATCAAATATTTCCTCTGTAATTGTTTTTGTATCCGTCACATTCCACGTTTCTTTGTTGCCATCTTCAACAATAACAAAAACATTGGAAACTACTAGCAGACTCCGCGCAGTTACAACGTCGATGTTAATATCCGAGTTGATGATTTCATATCGAAGAGAGAGAGACCTCGTTATTAGATACAATCTATTTTCTTCGAACAATTATTAGAATTTCTGCCCTCTAAATCTAGATGATCGTCCAAATTGGACCCCGACCATTTTCATGACTTATTATCGGTTATTGGCTAGTGCACTAAGTGCAGTTCAGTAGAATATGCCGCTAGTCTCCGTAGTTGGGATCATGATCATTATGTTGATGACTTAAACTTAGTAAATTGGATAAGAAATACAAATTGGAACTAAAAAATCGATATGACTTAAGTTACCTCGCGACTTATCCAAATGATGACTTAAACTTACAAAATTGAATTAGAAATACGAATTGGTAAAAAATCAATATGACTTAAGTTACCTCGTGACTTATTCAAATAATGACTTAAACTTTGTAGATTGAATTAGAAATACAAATTGGTACTCAAGTTACCTCCCGACTTATCCAAATATTGTCTTACATTTCACGAATTAGATTATCAATACAAATTGGTACTAAAAAATTGATACGACTTAAGTTACCTCCTGACTTATCCAATAAAGACTTAACTGATTTCGATTCTATTTGCTAGTTTTCATCAGTTTTTCCACCCCGCCAAACGTTCTAATACGTAAAATCTAATCGACACAAACATATCGGCGAAAATTTCCACTTCGTTTAGAATGATTTCGCTGCGAGCTTTGATGAATATTTTCGACCGTACGCAGCGCCGCGATCTCTTCACTTCATTGAAACTCATCAACGAAAATTGAACCCGAATTCAAGCATTTCTAAATCATATTATCAAAAGCTTCGGTGAACACGCTTGTTTCGCGGATGATTTGCGTCTTCCCTCACTCTCTCCCCCTTTCCCTCTCTGGAGGGTTAGCGGGAAGAGTGACAGCGTCGAAGTGGGGGATATTTGTTTTAAACTGTTTAAACGCTTCACTGCTGCAGCCATTACTGCTGGTTGAATTAAATCTACTATTTGTCTGATGGTTCATGTGTTGGGTTTAATTGGATAGTGTGTTTCTCGGAGTTCTATCCTCCCACAGGCTACTGGCACTTCACTCCTCTTAATGTGTATCAAATTGATTCGATGTATTGGAAAGAATTAGTGAAACTTTGATGGTTTGAAAAATTTGATTATTTCTTTTCGGGCCAATAAATTGATCGTATGGGGACCGCACGGCTCAACCTGGCTAATCTAATATTAATACTTCAAAATCGGGGCCTTGTTCCCTTTAAAGTACCTGCCCCGTATATCAGCTATCAGACCGAATACCTGCCCCGTATATCAGCTATCAGACCGAATACCTGCCCCGTATATCAGCTATCAGACCGAATACCTGCCCCGTATATCAGCTATCAGACCGAATACCTGCCCCGTATATCAGCTATCAGACCGAATACCTGTCCCGTATATCAGCTATCAGACCGAATACCTGCCCCGTATATCAGCTATCAGACCGAATACCTGCCCCGTATATCAGCTATCAGACCGAATACCTGCCCCGTATATCAGCTATCAGACCGAATACCTGCCCCGTATATCAGCTATCAGACCGAATACCTGCCCCGTATATCAGCTATCAGACCGAATACCTGCCCCGTATATCAGCTATCAGACCGAATACCTGCCCCGTATATCAGCTATCAGAGCGAATACCTGCCCCGTATATCAGCTATCAGACCGAATACCTGCCCCGTATATCAGCTATCAGACCGAATACCTGCCCCGTATATCAGCTATCAGAGCGAATACCTGCCCCGTATATCAGCTATCAGACCGAATACCTGCCCCGTATATCAGTGTCTCAGATGTGTTTATCTAAGCTGTTTATACAGGATTCCATCATGTGTTGTTTTTGCAGGATGGATATCTGTCAATAGTAAAGTCTCTGTGGTTGTGTTTGATCTGATGCAGTGATTGCACAACCTCCCTGCATCATCAGTATCCTCGGTATTTGCGGTTTGTTTCGTGTTAATCTTCTTCTGGACACAGTTACACATTGTTGCACAGAATGTAGCTCGTAGTAGGTCTCTGTAAATGTCTTAATGGATCTAAATGAACTATATTTTTGAGGGGGTTTGAACCCTCTTTTCTGACCAAGTGCCCTTTTGAAAATCCATTTATTACAGGCTTCTTATTCCCTGTACTGATCTTGATCTTATATGCAGTAAAATTGTATAATAAGAACCTACGTAAATTTTCAAAATTTATCTGGGGGAAGACCCCAAGACCCCCTGCGAACACCCATCTTAACTAAAAGGTGCCATTCTCATATGAGGTGAACCCCCTTTCTTCCAGCTTGGATCTGTCCCTGCTGTCAACTCACGCGAATCCAGCAGCGTGGCAAAGTCTCGACGCAATCAGGTTCAAATCCCTGTTGAGAGAGGATGATTTTGTCTGGAAAATAAGATTTGGTGCGCGAGACCTGCGCCTCCATCCAGTAGAGAGAGAGTGAGAGAATGGTTTCAGAGGGATGACCTGTCTATCAGACAACAAACATTGTATCATACTCTGTGATTACTTCATCATCGTATAAACTCACCTGGGACTGTGAACGCTATAGTCACATACACGGGTGTTACTGTATGTTTATGTGACTTGATTTTTAACTGCCAATGCGACATGAACAGAATAAACCTGAGTGGTCGAGAATGCAGCAGTACTCGCAGCAATACTCTCGGGCTTCGACCGTCACTACTCTTATATGTCACGTATTTTAGGTTGAATGACGCTTGACTTGAAAACCGAGCCGCGATCGCATTGGCGTTTTCGGCCTGGGTCGAATTTCGCCATTCACGCGCGTGCCAAATTGGATCGCGGGCTGAAGTCTGTTGTACACGGGACTGACTTATTATGAGTTTATAAAGCGCTAGTAAGTGTCTGACTGTTAGAAACTCTACGTATGTCACTTGGCTAAATGGTGACATTTTTCGTCTCTGTCCAGGGTTTTCTGTGTTCGTCGATAGTTTCGGTAAAAATGAAACAAGCGCTGTTTGTAAAGAGTTGTTGTTTTATGGGCGGGCCTCCTCCCGCCTCGCCTGACTTATGAGTTCTTAAAATGCTGCTTCGTCAGACAGCTAGAAACCCTACACAAGTCGCGCGGTGCTAAACACTGACATTTCCAGTCTTTGTCTTTCCTGGGTTTTCTGTATTCGTCATGATACTGACACTAAAAGCATTTACCGAGTGTTTATTAAGCACTGTAAAAGATTTGCTGTTTTAATTACGCCTCTCTGTGGCCGGTGCCGTCCGGGCTGGTCGAGCAGTCGTAATGTTTGTTATCGCTTTTTCATTGTTTTTTCATCGTTCGTGTCTGAGATTAATTTCTGTTTGTTGTAGCAATTTGTTCGTCGTCCGTCGTTGCGGGGTCGCTTTTCTGGCTCGCCCGCTGCGTGACTCGCTCGCCTAATTTCTGTTTATGATGGTGATATTATTAGTCTCGCCGACATTTCGGAGAACAGTGATTTTTCTTCAGTTACGTGCTTTCCCAATGCTACAGTAATTTCCTTCCTTCCTCGGTGTAGAGCAGCAATTTGCTGTGGCGCCCCAACCCCTGGTTAGCGCTCATTATCCCGGAAGTTTCGTTAGCTCTTTCCATTACAAAATTTACAGATTCCATTCCAGATTTTGCTATATGCTGTTTCCAATCGTGGATTTGCTCTCTCCATTCAGAGCAACTCGAGATTTGACCCCTGAAGAACTCTAGTTCCGGACCGCAATATGTTGGCCTCCAATGTGCTGTCCCTCTAACCCCTATGTATTCCACACAATAATTGATTATTTTCTTGTACAGACAGCAATATGTTGTCCCTCTTCTAGACAGCATTGTATTGTTCCTCTATTCTAGACAGCAATGTATTGTTCCTCTATTCTAGACAGCAATATGTTGTCCCTCTTCTAGACAGCATTGTATTGTTCCTCTATTCTAGACAGCAATGTATTGTTCCTCTATTCTAGACAGCAATATGTTGTCCCTCTTCTAGACAGCATTGTATTGTCCCTCTATTCAATGAAATGTCCCCTCCATACTCAGGACTCTATTATACTATTTCGGACCACTTATTGCAGTCCCTTTTTTCTAGACAGCAATCTGCTGTCCCTCAGACAGCAGTGTTTTGTCCCTCTATTTTGGACTACATCGTGCTGTCCCTCCTTTCCAGACAGCAATGTGCTGTCCCTCTTTTCCAGACTGCAATTCGTTGACCCTTTATTTCAGACGTGAATGTTTTATATAGGCAGCAACGTGTGGCCCTGTCCTGTACAGCTATCCATTTATCACTACCTGGATTGAGGAGCAAATAGTCGTGTGTTTATGGGGAGAGAGTTCTGTATACAGGACAGTGTGATATCATCCCATCAGTATTCAACGCGTGATGTTCTCATTGCGTGCGTTATCTGTTACACCTCACGTTTATGTTTTATCGCCGTTAAATGCCGCGACCGATCTTCGGTAATCGTTACTTTTCGAATTTGATTAGCGCGCGATGAATCGACGAGATCACAGCATTCGATACATCGGTAAGACTCGTAAAAAAAACACCGGCCGATCCGTAGATTCGAAACGTGCAGTGGCTGGGAGGTTTCAACGCAATCGAGGAGACGGCTGCCAAGTCAAGGCTGATATCATTTTCGTCCCATAGCAAATCTAACAACAAATCTAACACCTCTGACTTCTAGGATTTGAGATCACTTTTGGACATGATTATTTTCTTCTGGCACTTTTACCTATGGTAAATTGGTATATTGTATCTATCAATTACAGTGTTTTTACGTCTGACGTTGCCATCACATACCCTGTACGTCTGGATCCGCACTTTTGTTGATTTGAACCCGAACCCTGGTCGATCACGCTCCACTCGGTGTTGTCAGGCTTTTCATGAATTGTGACTCTAAAAATGTTATTTCATTTCGTGTATTTACAGAATTGCCGTACGGCTGGGAGAAAGTTGAAGACCCTCATTATGGAACTTACTTCATCGAGTAAGTGTTAGAATATCTTCAGAATTTCATTTCTTATAAAGCCATTTTCGTAACAATTTTTTGACTTTCTTTTTCAAGTCATGTAAATCGAAGAACTCAGTACGATAATCCGGTGTCTTGTGCCAAATCTTTATCAGGTAAGTGAATCATCCAACTGCTGGCGCCGGTTGCATAGTCATTGCTTAACACCCAACCTAGTTCTATAGCCAATCTAACAACTGAAGACCAGTCTTAAGAATTAAGGCCACTTTTGGACTTTTGGTCACGACTGTGCAACTGGCCCCTGGGTTTCCACGTGGGGCCTGCATTGGGATTGATATAAAGACCAAAATAGCAATCTAAGATTCCACTTGTGATAAGTGAGGATCTACCAGGTGTCGCTAGTAGTCATCATGAGGAATACCAATCGAGGAACCTTCAGAGTATTCTTGAAGTTGACTACTAGCGACATCTGGCAGATCCTCGCTTGCCACAAGTGGAATCTTTGATTGCCTCAGTAGTGGTTCCTCATTTGATTATCTCTGGGTAGAGGAATCGAGCTTGCGCAAACCGTGAAGACGATTTCAAAGAACACGACAGTTCAGGTCTCCTCGACTTCATTCGTTAATATTTTCAATTGGCGAACGTATTCTCAATATCCGTCTGGCGGCAAATATTTACCTACGCAGAATCTCTAGATCAAATGACAGGAAGCGACCACGTCACTGGAACCAGGGAACCTTTATCGCAAAGTGACTCTGTCATCTAACGCGACCTCGCCTCAAATACATTCATCTCTTCGACTGAACGTTTGCAGGGAGAAAGTCTTGAGATAGCAATACGAACTACAAATACCAAACATAAGACATTTCAAAAACTGATCGTTCACACTTCACATGTGTATCAGTAATTGACACGAGACATTTCTGATTGAAAATCAACTACAAACACCATCTTTTAATTCAGATTATCGAGTCATTTCATTTGTGAATTCCCACTCCCTCTCCCTCTCCCTCCTATCCTCTTTTCACTTGCAATCGTGCCATCATCTATTAAATGGTTTCGTGACAGCCAGTTGCAGGGTTTCGGGTGAAAATCAAATGTTATTTTTCTAAACCAGTAATTGCGTTCATCCTTTTAGCCGGGAAGAGCTACTTTGATGCGGTTAATGACTGGATTCATTTTTTCATCGGCAAAAATTAGATGAATACGTCTTGTGAAGAGTTTTCATTTTTACGACGACTGTAAACACTTCAAAAAGGCACTTCATAAACCACTGTTACCTGTTTTTACGCCGCGCTTTGATACCGCGTTCTGCGATGTATCGATTTTCAGAGAACTTCCGCGAGACCGAGCGAAGTTACATACTCAATTTTTCATCGAATGACTTCGTTCCTGCTTAAATCTCTTCCTGTATCCGAGATTGTGTACCACTGCACCGCTGCAAGGATTCCACCATGATCCACTAGGTGTCGCTAGTGGCTACTGATTCACGATGCCTCAATTTCTTCTACATTTCGATGAAATTGGAATCGACTTTACCTATTTTCACTGATGACTTTTCCAATTGTCAGAATATGTTATTCTAATTTCTATACCATTGCCCATGCAGGATGAAGTATTTTGGAGGTCATATCTTGCTCTCCACCAGTGTTAGGATCAAGGAAGTGATATTGAAAATTTGCGCGCTCACTTATCATTGCGCCCATCTGGTGTGTGCGACCGGTACCTCATTATTTTGCTGTATTCTCTATTTTAGATCATGGCAGTGATATTAGCAGTTTGAGAAGTAGTCATTTAGAACCGGAACGTAACGGACGCAGGACTCCACCGAGTAAGTTATACACGCATAATACTCAATAACATTCTACAGTGCTCGACGCTGGCTTAGTCGGTAGCATTGGTGGCTAGGACCAAATGACGGGTGTAGTAGTGGTCACTGGTCTCCCGTTAATCCGGGGATCATTGGGGATTAAATCCCACCAGTGATAGTCCATGGTTCTTCCTTAGCGTCTACCACATAAGTGGCACTCGGTGGCTTCACGGGAAAAAGAAACCTCGAATCTGTTAGTAACGCTGCGAGTGGCGCCGAGTGGGTTGAGGGAAAAATTGAAACCTCGTTATATTCTATAAATACCCTGAGTGGCATTCAGCGGGTTGAGGGAAATAGAAACCGTGGCACTGAGTGGGTTGAGGGAAAAAATTGAAACCTTGTAATATTCTATAAATGCCCTGAGTGGTGCTCGGTGGGTTGAGGCAAAAAAAAACCCTCAAATTACTGATAATGTTCTGAACCTGCTAATAGTGCTGTGAGTGCCGCTCAGAGAAGAGCGAAAAAACCAAATACTGGAATCAGGGAAAGCGAAGTATTTCTAGAAAAATGTATTTAGAACTTGCAAACTCTGGAGCAGTTCTTATGAGTTGAATATTCTATCATCTAAATCAATAATACTAAATTCCCATTAACCCTTTCAGTGCTGGCTAATTAATACCCTATAGCGCTGAAGATAATTTGAAAATTCTAAGAAATTCCACTCTAGTGTGTTGAATAACGGGAATACCATTGTAGTGCGTCTACACCCTGGCGTGGTATATCATTAGTCACTAATATTTCACTATGTTTGACAGGTGCTGCCATCTTTCAAGAGAGATAATTAGTAATTACTAATTAAATCAATACACCGCAGTGCGGTGTACTAGCAAAATCTATCACTGATTCGTACACCGCACTGCGGTGTAGACGCACTGAAAGGGTTAACATGTTCTCCGCAATTTTTCAGTGTATCAAAGCAAGTCGAAGCCGTTCTTTACGAAAGATCCGAAGCGTTTGAACGGACAATTCATTAAAACACGGATCGTGAAGAGCACACGAGGTTTAGGATTCACGATCGTCGGCGGCGACGACACGGACGAGGAATTCTTACAGATTAAAAACGTCGTTCCCGACGGACCGGCTTACCTCGACGGTAAACTACAAACCGGTAAGTCTTATCAGCTACGCAGCGGGTCAGCTGTGGCAAGCGAGGAAGATCCACCAGGTGGCAACACTGTGCTGTAGAGTGCCGGATTTCATTTCGGATTCAATTGAAATCTGTCCATTTAGAACTGCTGACCGCTGTTGACTCTTTTAGAAAAGATGGCTGCCTCAACAAATCCCCCTGTGACATCATCAAATTGCCTAGTTATTTGTTCATTAGAGTACCTGAGTACCCTTCTCTACGTATAAAAATGCCTGCCTCCATAAATCCCCATATGCTATCATCAAATTCTCCAGACAAGATGGATGGCTCCATAATTTCCCCAATGACATCATATAGAAATATAGATATATATTGGCCACATTTTCTTATTCCGTTTGCCAGTCATGGCTTAGACTTAAAACAAGTCAAAGACAAATTAAAACCGGTCTAAGCTAATTTTGGTTCTATTACCAGTCTTGAAATCTAAGACCACTTTTGTACTAAAGTCTCGACTATGGAACCTGCCCTCATCATTCCTCGTTTCTGAAACTGTTTTATTTTTCTCTCTGTTTTTCAGGCGATGTATTGATCTACGTCGACGAGATCTGCGTGCTCGGATACTCGCACCAGAACGCCGTATCGTTGTTCCAGTCGATACAGCCCGGCGAAACGGTGACGCTCGACGTGTGTCGCGGATACCCGCTACCATTCGATCCGAATGACCCGGATACCGAGATAGTCACTACGATCGCCGTGACGATGCCGCCCGCGGCGCCCGTCACGAACACTCCGACGTTTTCGCGTAAGGGCTTCCAGCACAGCTCGCTGACGCCGTCTCAGCTGAGCGTCGCGTCCGTACCGGTCTCGGCCGCGACCCAGACGACTAGTTCGCATATGCAAAAAAGTCGATCGACGGAAAACGTGAATAAGGTGCCCGCCGGCGTCGCACCCCCGGACGTCGTCGTTTTCAATAACAACAAGGAGATATTCACCGTCGAGATCAAACGCGGTAATATGGGCTTCGGGTTCACGATCGCCGACGGGCCGCTCGGGCAGAAAGTGAAACAGATTCTCGACAAGGAACGTTGCAGCACGCTGATCGAAGGCGACGTTCTGCTCGAGATCAACGACGTCTGCGTGAAGGACATGAAACACAACGAGGTCGTGCAGGTGTTGAAAGATTGCCCGAAGGAGGCGTACACGACGATCACGGTGCAACGCGGCGGATATACCATACAACAACAACAACAGCAGCAGACGCCGCTGACATCTCATACGAAAACGGTCAGTACGCGAATAATTTGTCAGTTGACGAGAGAAATCCCACAATAATGAAGCCAAGATTGAAAAATTCTATATGAGAATGTTGTATTTGAGGAGCGACGTTTCGGCTAACAACTGTTAGCCATCATCAGGCGTACTGAGAACAAACTATTCGTTACGCCTGATGATGGCTAACAGTTGTTAGCCGAAACGTCGCTCCTCAAATATAATCATTCAGATGTCGAATTTTTCAATCTTGGCTTCGTTATTGTGGGATTTCTCTCGTCATCATCATACACGGATATTGTGTATCTTCTCGACTAACTTTGTCAGTTACATCTGCAGGAGCCATGTGGCCGAGTGGTTAGAGCGTTCGGCTCTGGGAAGCCAGGTCGTGGGTTCAAACCCTGAAAATTGCCGTAGTGTGGTCGGGCAAGACACTTATCCTCATTGCCTCTCTCCACACAGGAGTAAATGGGTACCTGGCCTGATAGATGACTCCTGAGCGTTTGTTAGCAGCTCGGTGTTACGTCTCCCCAGGGAGAGATGACTGAAACATGTTAGAGTATAAAATTTGCTGGGGTAATAATACCGAAAATGTAAAGCACTCTGAGCAGCCTGGCTGGATTTAGCGCTATATAAGACACACATTATTATGATCATTATTATTATTATGACATGACCCGGCCCGGTTCCAAACTATCTTTTGCAGGGTGGCCACTCACCTGGAAATCAGGGTTAAGTCAAGAAGATCTCTTTCGTTTGAAAATTTCAGTCAAAATTTTGTGAAAAAGCTAAAAACCACAGAATTTGACTGCGTTAATCGATTGGATTCTAAGCAGATCAAGTCGGGGGAAAGCAACACGCATGTCAGGGAATAGTCAGGGAAAAAGCAGCTGAGTTATTAGCGGCCACCCGGTTTTGGTTCTATTTAAGACCAGTACTTATTTTGATTCTATCATCAATCTAGCAAATTAGGAGTGGGACTCAAAATGTTAACATTTCAAGAGGATTGCATCTGTTAATCTCCATTTAGGATGAATTGAAAAAATCAAACACGGGATACTCGGGGAAACACTTATGAATTTTGAAACTGTGGGAACCACGTTGTTTGATTGAAGTAGAATGTGTTCGATTTTAATTTCAACTGCTAAAATCTAGCATGAATTTTGTATTTTTTTCAATCATCACGTATATGTAGGTGAATTTTTCTGTCTGTTCGTGGACGTGCGGTTGTTTCGTGTCCAGAAACCGGGTCGCAGACGACGACGATGATAATTACGTCTATTCGGTATTTTACAGCATGTTTCCTTTTTCGGACCTGCTCGGCGTTTCATATTCATATTCAAGAGAATCAATCCCTGAGGGGGAGAGCGAAGAGAGACGGGAAGGCTTCATGAATAATAGCCCCGCGGGAAACATGTTTTATGGATTGAGACTATGACGCGAACACGCCGCATTAAACATTGAAATATATAGCTGCACGTGGTTTACAGACTTGCTATATGTTTTACAGAAACATCTCTGAGGAAATATTCTGCGGCAGTTATTTCTGTGTAGCGTTATTTGAACTGGGTAATAAGTAATTCAACGTTTTTGAACCCTCTCCGTGCTGGCTTATTGATCGCCGAAAGTGCTGGAGATAATTTGGTAACTTTTAAAAAGTATCAGCCCGTAGTGTTGGGCAATGGGCAGACCGCTTTAGTGCTGTGCATCATTCTACACCGCGGTGCGGCGTATCGTTAGTTACTTATATTTCAGTATTTGACAGGTGCTGCCCTCTTTCAATGGCGATGAATGGAAATTACTGTTAACATCAGTACACCGCGATGTGGTGTACTAGCTAAGTCAAACACCGAATTATACACCTCACTGCGGTTTAGAAAGGGTGAAATAAGTCGTCTGAAATCTTAAAGACAAGGCCCAAAATGCTCAAAAGTCGGTAGGAGGAATAACTTCAAGTTCATTTTCAATGAAACTACTATGTTTTATTTCAAATCGTTCTTAATTCAATGTTAAGATGAACTTAGACTCTTCCTGCACGCCTGCTCAGTTTAACCTCTGAATCGAGGTGAACATGCAAGTTTGCAGGCGCCGATTTGGGCGGTGGGCTCAGTGGTTCCCTGTATTCCAATCGAGGTTGCCCTTTTCGTGTCTAAATTCATCCAAACTTATTTGGATTTGAAGTAAGCGCTCAGATGTGTCATGTTCATACTCCAAATACTCAAGAAATTGAAATAGGAAGATGTTGAATTCTGTTTCGGTATTTCGACGACTTAGGTGTCTAGTTTATCATAAGCTATTGGGTTCGAATCCCACTATAACCGTTTTTGTGCAGCATACGGAAGAAGTGCCGGGGCGGATACGGGCGGCTTGAGGAGTAATAGTCAGGGTGGATATGGGCGGCTTGAGGAGTAATCATCAGGGTGGATACGGGCGGCTTGAGGAGTAATAGTCAGGGTGGATACGGGCGGCTTGAGCGCTTGGTTAAAACTGATTGATGATGAAAAAGTTATTGGAGATTCAGAATTGCTCGGAAAATTCACACACAACGAGAAAAACTTCCTCCTACAAACCAAGGTTACGCCCCAAGTCGGCAAAAAAGTGAACAGCTCAAAACTAGAAAACAGGTCGTAGATTATATCTTATGTGTTTTTATTTGACTAGAATATCAATTCCTTGAAGAATTAACGAGTATCAGAAATTAAAAACAACATCTTCCGAAAGCTTTATAACAACAATTGGGGGACTCTGCCAGATTGAGGAACCAGTATGTACCCTTTATATGCCCATTACAAGTACACGGAATTCCTCTCTTTTCGGTCTGAATTTCTGTAAATAGATAAAATGCATCATTGATTAAACTTGTAAAACAAAATGAAAACTCTCTGTTAGAACCTAACAAAATACCTTCTGAAGTTGCTGGCAGGACAGCTCCTGCGACCATTAACAAGGCCAACGCGATGAACAGAGTTTTAGTAAACATTCTGAAAGCGAATTAGAAATGTTTGTTAGATTCAGTTAAACGGCTTTTACTGAGTTACTTTAACACTGTAACAGTTACTATAATTGTCGATTTAATTACTCAAACGAGATCCGCAAATTTTGTAAGGTGAAAAAGTCCCGAAATAAAAAGTAAGAATAGCGTAAACAGATAATGATCGGTAGATATCAATGACGGTTTAATCAACCGACAAGTAATCGTCATATTTCATCAGTTCTCTTGTCAGCACCACGATCAGTACATCGTTAATGTCACATACATTTTATAAACTTTATACTCTGAAAATGGCTTTCAGAAAAAAGACAGAAAATTTGAAATCATTTTAAGTTTGCAGCTTCTATTCTGTACCTCTCATTGTAGAACTTTGATTCGGTCAACGATGAGTTTTCTTAACTCGTCACCCGTAGTTTACGCGCTTACCTGATGAGTTTGTTGTCAGCTTCAGAACAATGATCTACCCCTAGAAATCTATCAGTTATATACAGTCTGTTGGTCAGTAAATCGTAAGCCGCTTTTGAAATTGAATATTTATCGAGCATTTTCAATCCTCAATTGAACTTTACACGTTCGCAGAATTAATCTGAATATTCTGATTTAAGCCGCCATCACACGTAAACGATTTGGCCAGGCCACGAGTCAAATTTGACCCGTGCCTAATTTGAGAACGCGTTCACACTTAAACCACTCACTCGATACTAAACAATGCCTAACCAAAGCGAAGAGGGTCATTTCCGGAATCATTTGTCCCGTGCTAAAATTTGGCTCAGGCCTGGTCCGATGTTTTTGGTCGGGCCAAACAGGCTCAGGCCTCACGATTGATAGAACACTATATCCGTGTTGACGCGATTGTAGAGAGAATCCCAAAATTATAACGAAAAAGTCCGAAAATGAAACTTCGAGATAGTAGTTTATTTCAAAGTTTCGACTTTATCCTAATAGTCATCTTCAGGAATAATGAGATACTACAAAAATTATGAGATATATATATACAATCCAGAGACAAATCCAGAGACAATCCAGAGACAGGCTCAGGCCTATTTGGCACCCGTGTGAATAGTTGTCATGTGCCAAAAACGCATGTGCAATTGCCTACTTGTCCTACAATTATTGTCCAATGTTGACGAAACTTGGTATGTAGGTACTACAGGCCAAGGACTTAAAACTTATAAAGCGTTTTTGCCAATTTAATCTCTAGGGGGAGCTGTACGGGTGGCGCTTGTAAAAATCTTTAAATCGCTACTTGTCCTACAATTATTGTCCGATCTTGACGAAACTTGGTTTATAAATACTACAGGCCAAGGGACAAAATATTATAGAGCCTTTTTTAGAAATTTGACCTTTAGGAGGCGCTGTACAGGTTACACTTGTAAAATCATTAAATCGCTACTCATCCTACAATTATAGTCCAATGTTGACGAAACTTGGTATATAGATGCTATGGGCTAAGGGCTTATAAGTGGTTTTCCAGATTTAATCTCTAGGGGGCGCTGTACAGGTAACACCTCTTTCAATTGCTACTTGTCCTACAATTATTGTCGGATGTTGACGAAATTTGGTATGTCAGTATTTTGAGCCATGGGCTGAATGTTACTGAGCCCAATCTGATATCTAGGGGGCGCTGTACAGGTCACACTTGTAAAATCTTTCAATTGCGTCTAGTCCTACAATCATTATCTGATATTGACAAAGCTTGGTATGTAGATACTATGGGCCAAGGGCTAAAAACTTATAGACCCGTTTTCTGGATTTGAACTCTTGAGAGTGCTGTGTAGGTGGTCCTTGTAAAATCTTATCATTAAACAGCGGAGCTTTATCAGCTGATAGGCAGCTTGTTTTTGGAATAGATTTTTGATTTTGAATCTGCATACAGTTGGTCTTATCATATCATTTGTTCTCACCTTTTCATAGGTGTTGCATTAGTTTATAACACGATTGACCACCGCATCAAATTTTCAAGGCCCAATTCTTCTTCTCCGCAACGACAGTCTTTGGAACATCGTTTGGTATTGATATATAGATAACGTTACTAATCTGTTGGCTGACGTGTCGTGAGGCGACCTGTAGATTCAAACTAAAGTCGCACCTGTTTCAGTTATCAATGATCCCTTGAATCATGAATACATGTAAATAAATGGTGATGTGCTGACACCGAGTCAAACACCGAATTATACAACACACCTCACTGCGGTTTAGGAAGGGTGAAATAAGTTGTAGATACATGCGCAGGCTTAAGTCGTCTGAAATCTTAAAGACAAGGCCCAAAATGCTCAAAAGTCGGTTTCTGCATGCCTTAAACCACTGAATCGAGGTGACTATGCAATTTTGCAGGCGCCGATTTGGGCGGTGGGCTCAGTGGTTCCCTGTATTCCAATCGAGGTTGCCCTTTTCGTCAAGACCGAATTCTTGAGAACCCGTACATGTGACACTCGTCCCACTTTGAAATGGCATCTTTTTTGGGTTTTGAAAACTACTTCTACGACTAGAGATATCTGTTGAAGTCTGGTCTGTACTTATTTTCGCTCAGGATCTTTATTCCATTAGTACTCAGCAATTTCACTATGTAGCGTCAATTACTCCTCAGAAAATTCAACGGATAATCCCAGTGCATCACGATACCGAATACCACATCAACTGTTTATTTCCATGCATTACAAGTTTGTGTTGTTTTGTAGTAAATAGTCATGGCTTTCATATGATATAAGAATTAATGAGGTGGGCCACCAAAATCGTGTCTAAATTCATCCAAACTTATTTGGATTTGAAGTAAGCGCTCAGATGTGTCATGTTCATACTCCAAATACCCGAGAAATTGAAATAGGAGGATGTTGAATTCTGTTTCGGTATTTCGAGGACTTAGGTGTCTAGTTTATCATAAGCTATTGGGTTTGAATCCCACTATAACCGTTTTTGTGCAGCATACGGAAGAAGTGCCGGGGCGGATTCGGGCGGCTTGAGGAGTAATAGTCAGGGTGGATACGGGCGGCTTGAGGAGTAATAGTCAGGGTGGATACGGGCGGCTTGCGGAGTAATAGTCAGGGTGGATACGGGCGGCTTGAGCGCTTGGTTAAAACTGATTGATGATGAAAAAGTTATCGGAGATTCAGAATTGCTCGGAAAATTCACACACAACGAGAAAAACTTCCTCCTACAAACCAAGGTTACGCCCCAAGTCGGCAAAAAAGTGAACAGCTCAAAACTAGAAAACAGGTCGTAGATTATATCTTATGTGTTTTTATTTGACTAGAATATCAATTCCTTGAGGAATTAACGAGTATCAGAAATTAAATACAACATGATCCCATCAATTTATAACAACAATTGTAGGTCCTGGTCACACCGAACAACCAGTATGTACCCTTTTTCCCAAAACAAGTACACTGAAGTCCTCTCTTTTCAGTCTGAATTTCTGTAAATAGGTAAAATGCATCATTGATTAAACTTGTAAAACAAAATGAAAACTCTCTGTTAGAACCTAACAAAATACCTTCCGAAGTTGCTGGCAGGACAGCTCCTGCGACCATAAACAAGGCCAACGCGATGAACAGAGTTTTAGTAAACATTCTGAAAGCGAATTAGAAATGTTTGTTAGATTCAGTTAAACGGCTTTTACTGAGTTACTTTAACACTGTAACAGTTACTATAATTGTCGATTTAATTACTCAAACGAGATCCGCAAATTTTGTAAGGTGAAAAAGTCCCGAAATAAAAAGTAAGAATAGCGTAAACAGATAATGATCGGTAGATATCAATGGAGGTTTAATCAACCGACAAGTAATCGTCATATTTCATCAGTTCTCTTGTCAGCACCATGATCAGTACATCGTTAATGTCACATACATTTTATAAACTTTATACTCTGAAAATGGCTTTCAGAAAAAAGACCGAAAATTGGAAATCATTTTAAGTTTGCAGCTTCTATTCTGTACCTCTTATTGTAGAACTTTGATTTGGTCAACGATGAGTTTTCTTAACTCGTCACCCGTAGTTTACGCACTTACCTGATGAGTTTGTTGTCAGCTTCAGAACAATGATCTACCCCTAGAAATCTATCAGTTATATACAGTCTGTTGGTCAGTAAATCGTAAGCCGCTTTTGAAATTGAATATTTATCGAGCATTTTCAATCCTCAATTGAACTTTACACGTTCACAGAATTAATCTGAATATTCTGATTTAAGCCGCGATCACACGTAAACGATTTGGCCAGGCCACGAGTCAAATTTGACCTGTGCCTAATTTGAGAACGCGTTCACACTTAAACCACTCACTCGATACTAAACAATGCCTAAACAAAGCGAAGAGGGTCATTTCCGGAATCATTTGTCTCGTGCTAAAATTTGGCTCAGGCCTGGTCCGATGTTTTTGGTCGGGCCAAACAGGCTCAGGCCTCACGATTGATAGAACACTATATCCGTGTTGAGGCGATTGTAGAGAGAATCCCAAAATTATAACGAAAAAGTCCGAAAATGAAACTTCGAGATAGTAGTTTATTTCAACGTTTCGACTATATCCTAATAGTCATCTTCAGGAATAATGAGATACTACAAAAATTATGAGATATATATACAATCCAGAGACAAATCCAGAGACAATCAAGAGACAGGCTCAGGCCTATTTGGCACCCGTGTGAATAGTTGTCATGTGCCAAAAACGCATGTGCAATTGCCTACTTGTCCTACAATTATTGTCCAATGTTGACGAAACTTGGTATGTAGGTACTACAGGCCAAGGACTTAAAACTTATAAAGCGTTTTTGCCAATTTAATCTCTAGGGGGAGCTGTACGGGTGGCGCTTGTAAAAATCTTTAAATCGCTACTTGTCCTACAATTATTGTCCCATCTTGACGAAACTTGGTTTATAAATACTACAGGCCAAGGGACAAAATATTATAGAGCCTTTTTTCGAAATTCAACCTTTAGGAGGCGCTGTACAGGTTACACTTGTAAAATCATTAAATCACTACTCATCCTACAATTATAGTCCAATGTTGACGAAACTTGGTATATAGATGCTATGGGCTAAGGGCTTATAAGTGGTTTTCCAAATTTAATCTCTAGGGGGCGCTGTACAGGTAACACCTCTTTCAATTGCTACTTGTCCTACAATTATTGTCCGATGTTGACGAAATTTGGTATGTCAGTATTTTGAGCCATGGAATGTTACTGAGCCCAATCTGATATCTAGGGGGCGCTGTACAGGTCACACTTGTAAAATCTTTCAATTGCGTCTAGTCCTACAATCATTATCTGATATTGACAAAGCTTGGTATGTAGATACTATGGGCCAAGGGCTAAAAACTTATAGACCCGTTTTCTGGATTTGAACTCTTGAGAGTGCTGTGTAGGTGGTCCTTGTAAAATCTTATCATTAAACAGCGGAGCTTTATCAGCTGATAGGCTGCTTGTTTTTGGAATAAATTTTTGATTTTAAATCTGCATACAGTTGGTCTTATCATATCATTTGTTCTCACCTTTTCATAGGCGTTGCATTAGTTTATACCACAATTGACCACCGCATCAAATTTTCAAGGCCCAATTCTTCTTCTCCGCAACGACAGTCTTTGGAACATCGTTTGGTATTGATATATAGATAACGTTACTAATCTGTTGGCTGACGTGTCGTGAGGCGACCTGTAGATTCAAACTAAAGTCGCACCTGTTTCAGTTATCAATAATCCCTTAAATCATGAATACATGTAAATAAGTGGTGATGTGCTGACACCGAGTCAAACACAGAATTATACAACACACCTCACTGCGGTTTTGAAAGGGTGAAATAAGTTGTAGATACATGCGCAGGCTTAAGTCGTCTGAAATCTTAAAGACAAGGCCCAAAATGCTCAAAAGTCGGTTTCTGCACGCCTTAAACCACTGAATCGAGGTGACTATGCAATTTTGCAGGCGCCGATTTGGGCGGTGGGCTCAGTGGTTCCCAGTATTCCAATCGAGGTTGCCCTTTTCGTCAAGACCGAATTCGTGAGAACCCATAAATGTGACACTCGTCCCACTTTGAAATGGCATCTTTTTTGGGTTTTGAAAACTACTTCTACGACTAGAGATATCTGTTGAAGTCTGGTCTGTTGTTATTTTCGCTCAGGATCTTTATTCCATTAGTACTCAGCAATTTCACTATGTAGCGTCAATTACTCCTCAGAAAATTCAACGGATAATCCCAGTTCAACACGATACCGAATACCACATCAACTGTTTATTTCCATGCATTACAAGTTTGTGTTGTTTTTTAGTAAATAGTCACGGCTTTTATATGATATAAGAATTAATGAGGTGGGCCACCATAATCGTGTCTAAATTCATCCAAACTTATTTGGATTTGAAGTAAGCGCTCAGATGTGTCATGTTCATACTCCAAATACCCAAGAAATTGAAATAGGAAGATGTTGAATTCTGTTTCGGTATTTCGACGACTTAGGTGTCTAGTTTATCATAAGCTATTGGGTTCGAATCCCACTTTAACCGTTTTTGTGTAGCATACGGAAGAAGTGCCGGGTCGGATTCGGGCGGGTTGAGGAGTAATAGTCAGGGTGGATACGGGCGGCTTGAGGAGTAATCGGCAGGGTGGATACGGGCAGCTTGAGGAGTAATAGTCAGGGTGGATACGGGCGGCTTGAGCCCTTGGTTAAAACTGATTGATGATGAAAAAGTTATCGGAGATTCAGAATCGCTCGGAAAATTCACACACAACGAGAAAAACTTCCTCCTACAAACCAAGGTTACGCCCCAAGTCGGCAAAAAAGTGAACAGCTCAAAACTAGAAAAATGGTCGTAGATTATATCTTATGTGTTTTTATTTGACTAGAATATCAATTCCTTGAGGAATTAACGAGTATCAGAAATTAAATACAACATGATCCCATCAATTTATAACAACAATTGTAGGTCCTGGTCACACCGAACAACCAGTATGTACCCTTTTTCCCAAAACAAGTACACTGAAGTCCTCTCTTTTCAGTCTGAATTTCTGTAAATAGGTAAAATGCATCATTGATTAAACTTGTTAAACAAAATGAAAACTCTCTGTTAGAACCTAACAAAATACCTTCCGAAGTTGCTGGCAGGACAGCTCCTGCGACCATAAACAAGGCCAACGCGATGAACAGAGTTTTAGTAAACATTCTGAAAGCGAATTAGAAATGTTTGTTAGATTCAGTTAAACGGCTTTTACTGAGTTACTTTAACACTGTAACAGTTACTATAATTGTCGATTTAATTACTCAAACGAGATCCGCAAATTTTGTAAGGTGAAAAAGTCCCGAAATAAAAAGTAAGAATAGCGTAAACAGATAATGATCGGTAGATATCAATGGAGGTTTAATCAACCGACAAGTAATCGTCATATTTCATCAGTTCTCTTGTCAGCACCACGATCAGTACATCGTTAATGTCACATACATTTTATAAACTTTATACTCTGAAAATGGCTTTCAGAAAAAAGACAGAAAATTTGAAATCATTTTAAGTTTGCAGCTTCTATTCTGTACCTCTCATTGTAGAACTTTGATTTGGTCAACGATGAGTTTTCTTAACTCGTCACCTGTAGTTTACGCACTTACCTGATGAGTTTGTTATCAGCTTCAGAACAATGATCTAACCCTAGAAATCTATCAGTTGGTCAGTAAATCGTAAGCCGCTTTTAAAATTGAATATTCATCGAGCATTTACAATCCTCAATTGAACTTCACATATTTGCAGAATTAATCTGAATATTTTGATTTAAGCCGCGATCACACGTAAACGATTTGACCCGCGCCAAATTGGCACTGACCAGGCCACGAGTCAAATTTGACCCCTGCCTAATTTGAGAACGTGTTCACACTTAAACCACTCACTCGATACTAAACAATGCCTAACCAAAGCGAAGAGGGTCATTTCCGGAATCATTTGTCTCGTGCTAAAATTTGGCTCAGGCCTGGTCCGATGTTTTTGGTCGGGCCAAACAGGCTCAGGCCTCACGATTGATAGAACACTATATCCGTGTTGAGGCGATTGTAGAGAGAATCCCAAAATTATAACGAAAAAGTCCGAAAATGAAACTTCGAGATAGTAGTTTATTTCAACGTTTCGACTATATCCTAATAGTCATCTTCAGGAATAATGAGATACTACAAAAATTATGAGATATATATACAATCCAGAGACAAATCCAGAGACAATCCAGAGACAGGCTCAGGCCTATTTGGCACCCGTGTGAATAGTTGTCATGTGCCAAAAACGCATGTGCAATTGCCTACTTGTCCTACAATTATTGTCCAATGTTGACGAAACTTGGTATGTAGGTACTACAGGCCAAGGACTTAAAACTTATAAAGCGTTTTTGCCAATTTAATCTCTAGGGGGAGCTGTACGGGTGGCGCTTGTAAAAATCTTTAAATCGCTACTTGTCCTACAATTATTGTCCGATCTTGACGAAACTTGGTTTATAAATACTACAGGCCAAGGGACAAAATGTTATAGAGCCTTTTTTCGAAATTCAACCTTTAGGAGGCGCTGTACAGGTTACACTTGTAAAATCATTAAATCACTACTCATCCTACAATTATAGTCCAATGTTGACGAAACTTGGTATATAGATACTATGGGCTAAGGGCTTATAAGTGGTTTTCCAAATTTAATCTCTAGGGGGCGCTGTACAGGTAACACCTCTTTCAATTGCTACTTGTCCTACAATTATTGTCCGATGTTGACGAAATTTGGTATGTCAGTATTTTGAGCCATGGGCTGAATGTTACTGAGCCCAATCTGATATCTAGGGGGCGCTGTACAGGTCACACTTGTAAAATCTTTCAATTGCGTCTAGTCCTACAATCATCATCTGATATTGACAAAGCTTGGTATGTAGATACTATGGGCCAAGGGTAAAAACTTATAGACCCGTTTTCTGGATTTGAACTCTTGAGAGTGCTGTGTAGGTGGTCCTTGTAAAATCTTATCATTAAACAGCGGAGCTTTATCAGCTGATAGGCTGCTTGTTTTTGGAATAAATTTTTGATTTAAAATCTGCATACAGTTGGTCTTATCATATCATTTGTTCTCACCTTTTCATAGGCATTGCATTAGTTTATACCACGATTGACCACCGCATCAAATTTTCAAGGCCCAATTCTTCTTCTCCCTCCGCAACGACAGTCTTTGGAACATCGTTTGGTATTGATATATAGATAACGTTACTAATCTGTTGGCTGACATGTTGTGAGGCGACCTGTAGATTCAAACTAAAGTCGCACCTGTTTCAGTTATCAATAATCCCTTAAATCATGAATACATGTAAATAAGTGGTGATGTGCTGACACCGAGTCAAACACAGAATTATACAACACACCTCACTGCGGTTTTGAAAGGGTGAAATAAGTTGTAGATACATGCGCAGGCTTAAGTCGTCTGAAATCCTAAAGACAAGGCCCAAAATGCTCAAAAGTCGGTTTCTGCATGCCTTAAACCACTGAATCGAGGTGACTATGCAATTTTGCAGGGGCCGATTTGGGCGGTGGGCTCAGTGGTTCCCTGTATTCCAATCGAGGTTGCCCTTTTCGTCAAGACCGAATTCTTGAGAACCCGTACATGTGACACTCGTCCCACTTTGAAATGGCATCTTTTTTGGGTTTTGAAAACTACTTCTACGACTAGAGATATCTGTTGAAGTCTGGTCTGTACTTATTTTCGCTCAGGATCTTTATTCCATTAGTACTCAGCAATTTCACTATGTAGCGTCAATTACTCCTCAGAAAATTCAACGGATAATCCCAGTGCATCACGATACCGAATACCACATCAACTGTTTATTTCCATGCATTACAAGTTTGTGTTGTTTTGTAGTAAATAGTCAAGGCTTTCATATGATATAAGAATTAATGAGGTGGGCCACCAAAATCGTGTCTAAATTCGTCCAAACTTATTTGGATTTGAAGTAAGCGCTCAGATGTGTCATGTTCATACTCCAAATACCCGAGAAATTGAAATAGGAGGATGTTGAATTCTGTTTCGGTATTTCGAGGACTTAGGTGTCTAGTTTATCATAAGCTATTGGGTTTGAATCCACTATAACCGTTTTTGTGCAGCAAATGGAAGAAGTGCCGGGCGGATTCGGGCGGCTTGAGGAGTAATAAACAGGGTGGATACGGGTGGCTTGAGGAGTAATAGTCAGGGTGGATTCGGGCGGCTTGAGCGCTTGGTTAAAACTGATTGATGATGAAAAAGTTATTGGAGATTCAGAATTGCTCGGAAAATTCACACACAACGAGAAAAACTTCCTCCTACAAACCAAGGTTACGCCCCAAGTCGGCAAAAAAGTGAACAGCTCAAAACTAGAAAACAGGTCGTAGATTATATCTTATGTGTTTTTATTTGACTAGAATATCAATTCCTTGAAGAATTAACGAGTATCAGAAATTAAAAACAACATCTTCCGAAAGCTTTATAACAACAATTGGGGGACTCTGCCAGATTGAGGAACCAGTATGTACCCTTTATATGCCCATTACAAGTACACGGAATTCCTCTCTTTTCGGTCTGAATTTCTGTAAATAGATAAAATGCATCATTGATTAAACTTGTAAAACAAAATGAA
Organism: Tubulanus polymorphus; assembly: GCF_964204645.1. Lineage (NCBI taxonomy): Eukaryota > Metazoa > Nemertea > Palaeonemertea > Tubulaniformes > Tubulanidae > Tubulanus > Tubulanus polymorphus. The sequence continues at coordinate 25,092,341 of NC_134027.1, forward strand.
AACTCTCTGTTAGAACCTAACAAAATACCTTCTGAAGTTGCTGGCAGGACAGCTCCTGCGACCATTAACAAGGCCAACGCGATGAACAGAGTTTTAGTAAACATTCTGAAAGCGAATTAGAAATGTTTGTTAGATTCAGTTAAACGGCTTTTACTGAGTTACTTTAACACTGTAACAGTTACTATAATTGTCGATTTAATTACTCAAACGAGATCCGCAAATTTTGTAAGGTGAAAAAGTCCCGAAATAAAAAGTAAGAATAGCGTAAACAGATAATGATCGGTAGATATCAATGACGGTTTAATCAACCGACAAGTAATCGTCATATTTCATCAGTTCTCTTGTCAGCACCATGATCAGTACATCGTTAATGTCACATACATTTTATAAACTTTATACTCTGAAAATGGCTTTCAGAAAAAAGACCGAAAATTTGAAATCATTTTAAGTTTGCAGCTTCTATTCTGTACCTCTCATTGTAGAACTTTGATTCGGTCGACGATGAGTTTTCTTAACTCGTCACCCGTAGTTTACGCACTTACCTGATGAGTTTGTTGTCAGCTTCAGAACAATGATCTACCCCTAGAAATCTATCAGTTATATACAGTCTGTTGGTCAGTAAATCGTAAGCCGCTTTTGAAATTGAATATTTATCGAGCATTTTCAATCCTCAATTGAACTTTACACGTTCGCAGAATTAATCTGAATATTCTGATTTAAGCCGCCATCACACGTAAACGATTTGGCCAGGCCACGAGTCAAATTTGACCCGTGCCTAATTTGAGAACGCGTTCACACTTAAACCACTCACTCGATACTAAACAATGCCTAAACAAAGCGAAGAGGGTCATTTCCGGAATCATTTGTCTCGTGCTAAAATATGGCTCAGGCCTGGTCCGATGTTTTTGGTCGGGCCAAACAGGCTCAGGCCTCACGATTGATAGAACACTATATCCGTGTTGACGCGATTGTAGAGAGAATCCCAAAATTATAACGAAAAAGTCCGAAAATGAAACTTCGAGATAGTAGTTTATTTCAACGTTTCGACTATATCCTAATAGTCATCTTCAGGAATAATGAGATACTACAAAAATTATGAGATATATATACAATCCAGAGACAAATCCAGAGACAATCCAGAGACAAGCTCAGGCCTATTTGGCACCCGTGTGAATAGTTGTCATGTGCCAAAAACGCATGTGCAATTGCCTACTTGTCCTACAATTATTGTCCAATGTTGACGAAACTTGGTATGTAGGTACTACAGGCCAAGGACTTAAAACTTATAAAGCGTTTTTGCCAATTTAATCTCTAGGGGGAGCTGTACGGGTGGCGCTTGTAAAAATCTTTAAATCGCTACTTGTCCTACAATTATTGTCCGATCTTGACGAAACTTGGTTTATAAATACTACAGGCCAAGGGACAAAATATTATAGAGCCTTTTTTCGAAATTCAACCTTTAGGAGGCGCTGTACAGGTTACACTTGTAAAATCATTAAATCGCTACTCATCCTACAATTATAGTCCAATGTTGACGAAACTTGGTATATAGATGCTATGGGCTAAGGGCTTATAAGTGGTTTTCCAAATTTAATCTCTAGGGGGTGCTGTACAGGTTACACCTCTTTCAATTGCTACTTGTCCTACAATTATTGTCCGATGTTGACGAAATTTGGTATGTCAGTATTTTGAGCCATGGGCTGAATGTTACTGAGCCCAATCTGATATCTAGGGGGCGCTGTACAGGTCACACTTGTAAAATCTTTCAATTGCGTCTAGTCCTACAATCATTATCTGATATTGACAAAGCTTGGTATGTAGATACTATGGGCCAAGGGCTAAAAACTTATAGACCCGTTTTCTGGATTTGAACTCTTGAGAGTGCTGTGTAGGTGGTCCTTGTAAAATCTTATCATTAAACAGCGGAGCTTTATCAGCTGATAGGCTGCTTGTTTTTGGAATAAATTTTTGATTTTGAATCTGCATACAGTTGGTCTTATCATATCATTTGTTCTCACCTTTTCATAGGCGTTGCATTAGTTTATACCACAATTGACCACCGCATCAAATTTTCAAGGCCCAATTCTTCTTCTCCGCAACGACAGTCTTTGGAACATCGTTTAGTATTGATATATAGATAACGTTACTAATCTGTTGGCTGACGTGTCGTGAGGCGACCTGTAGATTCAAACTAAAGTCGCACCTGTTTCAGTTATCAATAATCCCTTAAATCTTGAATACATGTAAATAAGTGGGGATGTGCTGACACCGAGTCAAACACAGAATTATACAACACACCTCACTGCGGTTATGAAAGGGTGAAATAAGTTGTAGATACATGCGCAGGCTTAAGTCGTCTGAAATCCTAAAGACAAGGCCCAAAATGCTCAAAAGTCGGTTTCTGCATGCCTTAAACCACTGAATCGAGGTGACTATGCAATTTTGCAGGGGCCGATTTGGGCGGTGGGCTCAGTGGTTCCCTGTATTCCAATCGAGGTTGCCCTTTTCGTCAAGACCGAATTCTTGAGAACCCGTACATGTGACACTCGTCCCACTTTGAAATGGCATCTTTTTTGGGTTTTGAAAACTACTTCTACGACTAGAGATATCTGTTGAAGTCTGGTCTGTACTTATTTTCGCTCAGGATCTTTATTCCATTAGCACTCAGCAATTTCACTATGTAGCGTCAATTACTCCTCAGAAAATTCAACGGATAATCCCAGTGCATCACGATACCGAATACCACATTTGCTGTTTATTTCCATGCATTACAAGTTTGTGTTGTTTTGTAGTAAATAGTCAAGGCTTTCATATGATATAAGAATTAATGAGGTGGGCCACCATAATCGTGTCTAAATTCATCCAAACTTATTTGGATTTGAAGTAAGCGCTCAGATGTGTCATGTTCATACTCCAAATACTCAAGAAATTGAAATAGGAAGATGTTGAATTCTGTTTCGGTATTTCGAGGACTTAGGTGTCTAGTTTATCATAAGCTATTGGGTTCGAATCCCACTATAACCGTTTTTGTGCAGCATACGGAAGAAGTGCCGGGGCGGATAGTCATCATCAGGAATAATGAGATACTACAAAAATTATGAGATATATATACAATCCAGAGACAAATCCAGAGACAATCCAGAGACAGGCTCAGGCCTATTTGGCACCCGTGAGAATAGTTGTCATGTGCCAAAAACGCATGTGCAATTGCCTACTTGTCCTACAATTATTGTCCAATGTTGACGAAACTTGGTATGTAGGTACTACAGGCCAAGGACTTAAAACTTATAAAGCGTTTTTGCCAATTTAATCTCTAGGGGGAGCTGTACGGGTGGCGCTTGTAAAAATCTTTAAATCGCTACTTGTCCTACAATTATTGTCCGATCTTGACGAAACTTGGTTTATAAATACTACAGGCCAAGGGACAAAATATTATAGAGCCTTTTTTCGAAATTCAACCTTTAGGAGGCGCTGTACAGGTTACACTTGTAAAAGTCATTAAATCACTACTCATCCTACAATTATAGTCCAATGTTGACGAAACTTGGTATATAGATGCTATGGGCTAAGGGCTCATAAGTGGTTTTCCAAATTTAATCTCTAGGGGGCGCTGTACAGGTAACACCTCTTTCAATTGCTACTTGTCCTACAATTATTGTCAGATGTTGACGAAATTTGGTATGTCAGTATTTTGAGCCATGGGCTGAATGTTACTGAGCCCAATCTGATATCTAGGGGGCGCTGTACAGGTCACACTTGTAAAATCTTTCAATTGCGTCTAGTCCTACAATCATTATCTGATATTGACAAAGCTTGGTATGTAGATACTATGGGCCAAGGGCTAAAAACTTATAGACCCGTTTTCTGGATTTGAACTCTTGAGTGCTGTGTAGGTGGTCCTTGTAAAATCTTATCATTAAACAGCGGAGCTTTATCAGCTGATAGGCTGCTTGTTTTTGGAATAGATTTTTGATTTTGAATCTGCATACAGTTGGTCTTATCATATCATTTGTTCTCACCTTTTCATAGGCGTTGCATTAGTTTATACCACAATTGACCACCGCATCAAATTTTCAAGGCCCAATTCTTCTTCTCCGCAACGACTGTCTTTGGAACATCGTTTGGTATTGATATATAGATAACGTTACTAATCTGTTGGCTGACGTGTCGTGAGGCGACCTGTAGATTCAAACTAAAGTCGCACCTGTTTCAGTTATCAATAATCCCTTAAATCATGAATACATGTAAATAAGTGGGGATGTGCTGACACCGAGTCAAACACAGAATTATACAACACACCTCACTGCGGTTTTGAAAGGGTGAAATAAGTTGTAGATACATGCGCAGGCTTAAGTCGTCTGAAATCTTAAAGACAAGGCCCAAAATGCTCAAAAGTCGGTTTCTGCACGCCTTAAACCACTGAATCGAGGTGACTATGCAATTTTGCAGGCGCCGATTTGGGCGGTGGGCTCAGTGGTTCCCTGTATTCCAATCGAGGTTGCCCTTTTCGTCAAGACCGAATTCGTGAGAACCCATAAATGTGACACTCGTCCCACTTTGAAATGGCATCTTTTTTGGGTTTTGAAAACTACTTCTACGACTAGAGATATCTGTTGAAGTCTGGTCTGTACTTATTTTCGCTCAGGATCTTTATTCCATTAGTACTCAGCAATTTCACTATGTAGCGTCAATTACTCCTCAGAAAATTCAACGGATAATCCCAGTTCAACACGATACCGAATACCACATCAACTGTTTATTTCCATGCATTACAAGTTTGTGTTGTTTTTTAGTAAATAGTCACGGCTTTTATATGATATAAGAATTAATGAGGTGGGCCACCATAATCGTGTCTAAATTCATCCAAACTTATTTGGATTTGAAGTAAGCGCTCAGATGTGTCATGTCCATACTCTGGATGTTGAATTCTGCTTGGTATTTCGAGGACTTAGGTGTTTAGTTTATCATAAGCTATTGGGATCGAATCCCACTATAACCGTTCAGCATATGGAAGAAGTGCCGGGGCGGATGCGGGCGGCTTGAGGAGTAATAGTCAGGGTGGATACGGGCGGCTTGAGCGCTTGGTTAAAACTGATTGATGATGAAAAAGTTATCGGAGATTCAGAATCGCTCGGAAAATTCACACACAACGAGAAAAACTTCCACCTACAAACCATGGTTACACCCCAAGTCGGCAAAAAAGTGAACAGCTCAAAACTAATAAAAAACCTGATTGCATCTACAGGCCGCGATAGGCCCGGAGTCGACGAAAAAAGTGAATAGTTCAACACTAGAAAACAGGTCGTAGATTATATCTTATGCGTTTTTATTTGACTAGAATATCAATTCCTTGAGGAATTAACGAGTATCAGAAATTACTACTAACGCTTTCCTGAGTATAACAACATTTTCCCAAGAATGCAGCACAACATAAGGGGGACGAGGACCTACTCAAGAAATAGTATATACCCCGAAACCTCTTACAATGACACACAACTGCTCTCTTTTCGGTCTGAATTTCTGTAAATAGATAAAATGCATCATTGATTAAACTTGTAAAACAAAATGAAAACTCTCTGTTGCAAAAACCTCATAACGTACCTTCAGTAGCCATGACAGCTCCTGCGACCATTAACAAGGCCAACGCGATGAACAGAGTTTTAGTAAACATTCTGAAAGTGAATTAGAAATGTTTATTAGATTCAGTTAAACGGCTTTTACTGAGTTACTTTAACACTGTAACAGTTACTATAATTGTCGATTTAATTATTCAAACGAGATCCGCAAGTTTTGTACGGTGAAAAAGTCCTGAAATGAAAAGTAAGAATAGCGTAAACAGATAATGATCGGTAGATATCAATGGAGGTTTAATCAACCGACAAGTAATCGTCATATTTCATCGGTTTCCTTGTCAGTTTTATGTACAGCGATCAGTATATCGTTAATGTCACATACATTTTATAAACTTAATACTCTGAAAATGGCTTTCAGAAAAAAGACCGAAAATTTGAAATCATCTTAAATTTACGGCTTCTATTCTGTACCTCTTACTGTAAAACTTTGATTTGGTCGACGATGAGTTTTCTTAACTCGTCACCTGTAGTTTACGCACTTACCTGATGAGTTTGTTGTCAGCTTCAGAACAATGATCTACCCCTAGAAATCTATCAGTTATATACAGTCTGTTGGTCAGTAAATCGTAAGCCGCTTTTGAAATTGAATATTTATCGAGCATTTTCAATCCTCAATTGAACTTTACACGTTGGCAGAATTAATCTGAATATTTTGATTTAAGCCGCGATCACACGTAAACGATTTGACCCGCGCCAAATTGACACTGACCAGGCCACGAGTCAAATTTGACCCCTGCCTAATTATGTGTTCACACTTAAACCACTCACTCGATACTAAACAATGCCTAAACAAAGCGAAGAGGGTCATTTTCGGAATCATTTGTCTCGTGCTAAAATTTGGCTCAGGCCTGGTCCGATGTTTTTGGTCGGGCCAAACAGGCTCAGGTCTATTTGGCACCCGTGTGAATAGTTGTCCCGTGCCAAAAACGCACGCGCGATTGGCTACTTGTCCTACAATTATAGTCCAATGTTGACAAAACTTGGTATGTAGGTACTACAGGCCAAGGACTTAAAACTTATAAAGCGTTTTTGCCAATTTAATCTCTAGGGGGAGCTGTACGGGTCGCATTTGTAAAATCTTTAAATTGCTACTTGTCCTACAATTATTGTCCGATCTTGACGAAACTTGGTTTATAAATACAACAGGCCAAGGGACAAAATATTATAGAGCCTTTTTTAGAAATTCAACCTTTAGGAGGCGCTGTACAGGTTACACTTGTAAAATCATTAAATCGCTACTCATCCTACAATTATAGTCCAATGTTGACAAAACTTGGTATGTAGGTACTACAGGCCAAGGGCTAAAAAGTTATAGAGCCGTTTCCCCAATTTGATCTCTAGGGGCGCTGTACGGGTGGCGCTTGTAAAATCTTTAACTCGCTACTTGTCCTACAATTATTGTCCGATCTTGACGAAACTTGGTTTATAAATACTACAGGCCAAGGGACAAAATGTTATAGAGCCTTTTTTTCGAAATTTGACATTAAGGGGGAGCTGTACAGGTTACACTTGTAAAATCATTAAATCGCTACTCATCCTACAATTATTGTCCAATGTTGACGAAACTTGGTATGTAGATACTATGGGCCAAGGGCTAAAAACTTATAGGCGGTTTTCCAAATTTAATCTCTAGGGGGCACTGTACTGGTGGCGCTTGTAAAATCTTTAAATCGCTACTTGTCCTACAATTATTGTCCAATCTTCAAATCACAGGGCATAACAAACAAAAAAAACATTGGAAACGTTTTTCACGAGGAAAAGTGTGAGCTTGGTGCTGAAGATGTATCTTTGTCCGTGGACGAACCTCACGAAGCAAATTACGATTAGTCGCTAATGAAAACGTTCTCATTCTCGACGACTTCGATGGATGTTTTTTTTCTTAAATCGGTCGCCGAAAGAAAACGAAACGCAGTCATTAGAACTGGTTCGTTTGAATGTGCGCGAGAAGCTCGCTTAATACAGATATCATAGCCTGGAAATCAGAACTTCCGCGATTATGAAATAGGGTAGAAATATATAAACTACGGGACTCAGTTCCATGACTTAAGATTAACGGTTGAAGATTCAGTTATTGAAATCGACGGTGGTTTGCGTATGCGTATCTCGGTGCCTGGCTTTGCGAAATTATATAGTTTAATAAGTATGATTCGTGTTGTATTTTCAGCCTGGATCTCCTGAAACTGGCGACAGTAATCAATCACCTGGACAGTATTTCTTCAATTCTTCGCCGGCGAACAATGTACATACGAGCACGGGTAAGAGATCTACCCCCCCCCCCCCACCACCACCCCTACGTCTATTAGGTGTCTGCCCATCCATTTGTTGGGATTACTGGTGTTCGCTATACTGGAATCTTAATGGGGCTGCATTCGTTGTTTAGTGTGTGAAATCATGTCTGCTGAAGTAGCGAGGCTTTCGACCCCCCTCCCCCAATTTCGACCCCCCTTCACCAATTTCGACCCCCCTCCCCCAATTTCGACCCCCCTCCCCCAATTTTGGTGTAATCATCTATTTGTCACATTAGCTTAATTCATAACAGTTATCGGCGTTGATAGAATATTGACATCCGCTCTGGTAGGGGTTGAAGATTTTCAAAAGGGTGGATGTAAAAATAAAAGTGGTGGCCCCCCTCTCAGACCTGTTTCTGAGAACACTAAATGATCGTCTATCAGGCATCTGTCCATCTGCCTGTCAGGCGTCTGCCTATCTACCTGTCAGGCGTCTGCCCATCTGCCTGTCAGGCGTCTGCCTATCTACCTGTCAGGCATCTGCCCATCTGCCTGTCAGGCGTCTGCCCATCTGCCTGTCAGGCGTCTCCCTGTTCATCTACCCATGATTGGTAATTGTTTGATGTATATTTGCTGTACAGTAAATCGACGATGCTTTATGTGATTTCGATGTTGTTTGATATGAATTGTACTCATCAACGCTGAGATGTTTCTCAAAATGATGTTTGCTTACCTCGCCCTCCTGCCCCACCCCCTGTGATCAATGACTCAAACGTTCTCACTTCTCATAACCGCGTCTAATTTACACGACCAGTTCCACAGTTCTGGGACTAATGTTAACTTGAACGTGCGCACAGTTCGGCAGTCCTGACGTTTTGTCAATTCTGCTAATTCTGGAGTCAGTTGATCAAAATTTTATTAGTGTTAATTATTGGACAAACACCAGTTGAGATTGCATTGATATTTGTTCAACTCAGACCAACTTAAATGTTCCTGGACCTAGTTCCTCAGTTCTGAATGAGAATTTTACTCCAGATTTTCTTCCCCCCAATTTTTTTTTCAAACTCTTGAGTTAACCAAGGTGGCCACTAACGAAGCAGAACTGGATCCTGCCTGGCCTGGAACGTTTGCCAAAGTACCAAATTATTACCTATGCGCAAAACAATGAATTTTATTAGTTTGAACTGCTTTTGATGTTGTTTTATGTTATGTCTATGTTAGAATCAATGAAAAGCGTAACGGACGACAAGGGTAAAGAGACCCCGGACAGCAGTTCCACCGCGTCAACTATAACTAATAATGATCCGAATAAAAATCAAAAATCAATCTCACAGGACAGTATTAATTCACAACCGCCACAACCAGGTAAGATAGCTCTATCTAACCCACCATATATAGGTCTCGTAGATAGGTACTAACTGACACCCCAAAGGTCCAGTTACCAGTTGTGACTTGGTTCCAAAAACTTTTCGAGATCATAAGACTTGTCACTGGTTTTTAGAATGTTTATAGATGAGCTGAGACTGTTCTGAGTTGTTAGATTGGCTATAGAACCAACATGAGCTTAGACTACTGGGCCCGATTTCATAGACTGAGTATCAAAGTTATCCCTAGGGGTAAATCCTCAATCTGGGTAACAACAACCATAGTAACAATGAGAAACCATGGTTATAACCGACGAATTTTAAAATATTTCCAGGGACTATTTTCCTTCCACATCTATGAAACCCAGCCCTGGTCTTAAGTGTTAGATTGGTTATAGAACCAAAATGAGCTTAGACTGGTCTTAAGATTTTAAATTTTCCAATTATCTCTAGCACTTTTTGGTATTGATAAGTCTGCACAGAATGGGATAAAACTGGGCTTTTGAGCATACGTAGTAATTGCATGATGGGGGAGGGGGGCAAGTATTTATTCATAACCACTATAGCCATGTAGCATTCGACTCATGATTATGATATCATCGTTCTTCGTAGAATAGCAATTAAATTGTCATTGTCTCTTCAATAAATCAATATCCGATACTATTGCATGCGTGTAGTACGCAAACATACACAGATCTCTAATTGGATTGTCATGATATTTTCTACCTCAGTAGCATCTGTTCAAAACTGACCGCAGTGAGACTCGGCTTGCCCCGGATCTCGTCTGATTAAATCTCTCCGAGGTGACACGTGAATTCCGGGCAGACGGACGTACGTTGGGTCGTCATCACGTTCATTAGAGTAAGAAAATCTGTTATATTTTCTCACTTCGAGCACCTGAAAATCCGAGGCTCCAAGACAAGCGTGCAGTCTACTGTGGTAACATCTGTTTGAAACCGTCATCATTCTCTCTCTCTATGTATCATCATTCTCTGTATGTATCATCATTCCCTGTGCATGTGTCATCATCGCCGGTGCTGCGTGAGTGTAGAAATGTACGATCGGTTCTTCTCAGTCTGGTATTTGAAGGTCTTGCCGTAACAGTAAAGAAGTTCAAGGTCGTCTATGGCGTCTGCTTTGTTTTGCTTCGTATTTAAACGGATTAGTTTTTGATTGTATATTCAGCTCGCTCGCGAGAGCGTGATCTAATCCTCTTTATTTATTTCCAGTATAATTTAGGTAAACAAAATGGATAGATTGATTTATTCTCTGATTGTTGAAGATAATGAATAACCCAACAGTGATAACATTTGAAAGTTTATTTATCCGACAGTTTCAAGATTTATTGGAATCTAATCTTTGAAGAAACAGTGAAGAATGTTATTTTTCGTATACGCGTCTTCACTGTTTCTCTGTGAGACGGGATTTACGTTTTAATCCTAATGCCGTAAGATGCATAAACTTTGTAATATCAACAACGTTGTAGGATTCTTATGAATCTTGAAACTGTCAGAAAAATCAACTTTGGAATATCACCATTGTGGCACTGGGGGGGGGGGGCACTTACCGGGAAGTCAGGAAATTCCCATTTATTTAAAAAGGTCAGGGAATTGTCAGGAAATTTTGTTAAAAAAAAGCTGGAAAAAGGGAAAAGACTAGGAACTATGTTGAGATTGCTACTTCGTGTGTAAAATCAAACAGTTTCTGTCTATATTTTACATATTTGACTGTGATAATTGATCGAATTCTTAGCAATTCAAGTCAGGGAAAACAATGTGCATGTCAGGGAATAGTCAGGAAAAAAGCAAGTCAAATAAAAGTGGCCGCCCAATGGGGCATTTTTCGTAGGTTATCGATTGTTTTTGGTGTATTGTAATCTAGATTTTTTTTGGTTTTTTTTCCAGATAAACTAAGCAGTAGCGATCATCTGAACACTCCGAGTAAGAAACCGCAATCGACTCCGGATACTCCGACTCCGACTGCTGACAAAATTCCGAGGTCGCCTCTAAAAGAACTGAACGTGCCGGTCGGGCGTCATAAACCGGCGGGAGCTCCGGGGATCGGTCACGCTTACGACCCGTACTCCAACAACAAGGCTCCGACTAGAGACTCGTCGTACGATCTACCCTACTCCGATCACTACATGGATTACCCGCCTCCTCCGAGACCGTACGATTGGCGCGGCTACCGCGGACCTCCGCCGCCCCCGCCGCCGATCTCGATGTGGCGCGATTACAACTACGTGGCGCCCCCTAGGCGGTTATACAGCGATATCGACTACTACGGCTCGCAGGATATCATCGATTATCCGCCAGATATACGCGCGCAGAACTATGCAGAGTTACGGTACCGGAGTCGGACACCGGGCCCAGATATCGGGCGCAGCGCCGGGCACGCACCCGACTTATACCCGAACCGCTCGAAGACTCCGAATCCTCAGGATATGCGCAGTAAAACTCCGACGAACTCCGACTGGGATATGGATTACTCGGCGTATTACTCCGGACATCTTCCGTCGTCGCAGTCGTTCAATTACGGTAAACCGGTTTACTCCCACCGGCCGCCGCCGCCGATGGTGGCGCCACCTGGCGTCGACCAGGTGTACGGTGGCGCCCCCGTCGATAGTCCTGCCAGTCAACGACAACAAAAACTGAACTCGTCGTCGTCGTTTCCGCCGGGGAATCCCCTACATCCGTCGGGGAATCCCCTGCATCCATCGGGGAATCCCCTGCATCCGTCTGCCCAATACAACGCGCCGTCGACGCGTAAACAGACGACGTCGTTCGAGAGCACGGAACCGACGCCCGGTGGCGGTACGGTGGCACCCCCGCCTCGGTTATCGCGAGCCGATCGGTTACATTCGAACTCGCTGGATTCGAACTCGCCGAGTTCGCGCAGTCCGACGCGGTACGCGGTCGCCGACGGCGATAACGAGTTTTTCGAAACGACCGTTTTTCTTCGACGGCTCGAAAACGGGTTCGGATTTCGGATCATAGGTGGCACTGAAGAAGGATCACAGGTATTTGTCTAGAGTATTTATGTTCATGCAGATCCGGCTCTGAGGTGCTTGGTTTAGATTCGAGTCTAGAGTCAAAACATTGGAAATGATGAAGTAGTTGAAAAATCCATAGTAGCAAAATTTATGAATTTATCTACTTATCAGAAAATGAGATTTGCACTGGTTTTTGATACTATGGATTTTTTGGACCAATTTGAACTTTTCGAGTCAAACTAAACCCAAGAGTCAAAGTAGGAACTTCAGAACTGGATTGTCATAATGTTTAGATAGCCTTAACTTAACTTACAGAAATCTAGATAACACTGGGGATAGGAATATGAAACATTTGGAATATAAGAGGAATTATAAATCCCTATTCCTAGATGAAACATTTCAAGATGAAGCCCAATTTTTGTGACCGCACTCGAGCAAGTATCACTTGAAACTGTGCGTTCGGTTCAGTCTGAATTTTCATTTGCGACGCGGCGGGACGTATCGAAAAAAAATATCGATACTCTGATTTTTCTGAGCTGTCACTGGCGACGTGAGATTCGATCAAACTGATTAATTAAATTCATTTTTATCCCGGTTTCATTTCCGTTGATGCTTAGCAATAGGGGAGGAGGGAGGGGGTAGAGATAGCAGTGCGGGGAGTGGAGAGGGGAGTCGAGATAGCAACCAGGAAACTTTCGATTATATGTAGCTCGTCAATCATAGAAAAATTGACAGTTTTTGACAGGGAAGATATATCCGAATGATGAAATACGTTTCCGGGAATTCGAGGCAATAAGATGAGAAATGAAGCTTCCTTCCATTAACTTATTGATACATTTATAGAGGAACTTTAAAAACGAGAGACATTCTTTATGCATTATTTACTACTTAGCGTATGAAGATATCGTATTCATTGACATGTCCCCCGTCGATAGTCCTGCCAGTCAACGACAACAAAAACTGAACTCGTCGTCGTCGTTTCCGCCGGGGAATCCCCTACATCCGTCGGGGAATCCCCTGCATCCATCGGGGAATCCCCTGCATCCGTCTGCCCAATACAACGCGCCGTCGACGCGTAAACAGACGACGTCGTTCGAGAGCACGGAACCGACGCCCGGTGGCGGTACGGTGGCACCCCCGCCTCGGTTATCGCGAGCCGATCGGTTACATTCGAACTCGCTGGATTCGAACTCGCCGAGTTCGCGCAGTCCGACGCGGTACGCGGTCGCCGACGGCGATAACGAGTTTTTCGAAACGACCGTTTTTCTTCGACGGCTCGAAAACGGGTTCGGATTTCGGATCATAGGTGGCACTGAAGAAGGATCACAGGTATTTGTCTAGAGTATTTATGTTCATGCAGATCCGGCTCTGAGGTGCTTGGTTTAGATTCGAGTCTAGAGTCAAAACATTGGAAATGATGAAGTAGTTGAAAAATCCATAGTAGCAAAATTTATGAATTTATCTACTTATCAGAAAATGAGATTTGCACTGGTTTTTGATACTATGGATTTTTTGGACCAATTTGAACTTTTCGAGTCAAACTAAACCCAAGAGTCAAAGTAGGAACTTCAGAACTGGATTGTCATAATGTTTAGATAGCCTTAACTTAACTTACAGAAATCTAGATAACACTGGGGATAGGAATATGAAACATTTGGAATATAAGAGGAATTATAAATCCCTATTCCTAGATGAAACATTTCAAGATGAAGCCCAATTTTTGTGACCGCACTCGAGCAAGTATCACTTGAAACTGTGCGTTCGGTTCAGTCTGAATTTTCATTTGCGACGCGGCGGGACGTATCGAAAAAAAATATCGATACTCTGATTTTTCTGAGCTGTCACTGGCGACGTGAGATTCGATCAAACTGATTAATTAAATTCATTTTTATCCCGGTTTCATTTCCGTTGATGCTTAGCAATAGGGGAGGAGGGAGGGGGTAGAGATAGCAGTGCGGGGAGTGGAGAGGGGAGTCGAGATAGCAACCAGGAAACTTTCGATTATATGTAGCTCGTCAATCATAGAAAAATTGACAGTTTTTGACAGGGAAGATATATCCGAATGATGAAATACGTTTCCGGGAATTCGAGGCAATAAGATGAGAAATGAAGCTTCCTTCCATTAACTTATTGATACATTTATAGAGGAACTTTAAAAACGAGAGACATTCTTTATGCATTATTTACTACTTAGCGTATGAAGATATCGTATTCATTGACATGTTTCAAACATGGGTTGAGTCGTCATATAGTCGCGACGATTGTTATGTTGTGCGACTTGTGACGACTTACACTTTGGCGATTGAAAACTAGTGACACAAAATCCGACTTCTCTGACGATGACTTAATTGAGAATCTTATACATATCAAACTCTGATATCTTATACATATCAAACTCAACACATCAAACTCATACACATCAAACTCATCTTATAACCTACATTCAAAGTTGCTTTAGTCATTGTAGTTGTGTTATGTTGATGACACATCCAATCGACGACTTAAGCTTAGTGAATTTGATTGGATAAACAGATTGAGCTAAAAAAAATAGAGACTACTTCAGTTCATTTCATTTTTCATTTGAACATATTGAAAATTGAATTGAATTGACTGGTAACCAGTCTAGCCCAGATATATTGATGGGGTAATGCACATTCTGGTACTCTCAAAAATAATCATGAGTTATGAAATACATTTAATAAGGACAATAAACACCAAAATTCGCAATAGTAATTGTTATTTTGAAACGTCAATATTGATCATGTAGTCCATATTGACACACACAGACAGTGTTTTTGGAACCGTAGCGACTGCAGGGCGAAGGCCGCGGCAATATTTTACTGAATGACGTTTTTGTTTTGTTTGAATACCACGCTTTTGAAGAAATTAAGTAAATTCGCCACGGCAATATCTAGAACCTGTCCAAAATCCGTATTTGGCCGCAGCAATCAAAAATTGCTTCCAACGCGCCTGACAGAACCCATTATATGACATGCTATGTATCAGTGTATATAAACATTATTGTAACGGTTTTTACAGCATCAAATAAAAAGTAATTAGCTGGGTCTTATTTTAAGTATCTTGAGAACCTATTGAAAGCGCTTACATGCTATGCGTATAATTGTAGGTATCGGTAGGTCACATCGTACCGGGAGGCGCCGCTGATTTAGACGCTCGATTGCGAACCGGCGACGAGATCATCTACGTCGACGGTCTGTCGGTGGTCGGCTCGTCGCATCATAAAGTCGTCGAACTGGTCGGTAACGCTGGACTCGCGGGTCGAGTTACGCTCGGTATTAGACGCAGGCTTCGACATAATTCTGGTAAAATAATTATTTCAAAAATATCGTTCGCAAATTTCTCGTTTTGATTTTCAATTTTTACATTTAAAAAATCATCAATGATTATAATCTACCCCGCAATCTTGAAAGATGTTCGTGATTTTTAGATTTTTGAATTTTTAAATCTTGAAATTTCTGCCTCCATTGTTGCCAATAGTTCTAGAAATACCCCTGATTGTCGGAGATATTGCCAGACAGAATTCAGTGCTGTGTATAAACCTCTTTGCTGAGGTGCTTTATAACCTCCACCCGGCATTGCAGTGGAGTGTGCAACAGACCACATTATTACCTCTGCCATGCAGTGCGATGTATCGTTAGTCACTAAAATTGACGTTTGACAGGTGGTGCCATCTTTCAATAGAGATTTAACTAGCAAAACACTGCACCATAGAGTGATATAGGGGGATGGATTATCACCGCGCTGTGGAGTGGGTACAATATCATCCTCCCCTGGCAGGGATCGAATCCCTACCAAGGGGAGGATGACACAATAAAGGGTCGATGGATTGATTATACGCCGCATTGCCGGGCGCATGCACTGAGAGCATTAACCCTTTCAGTGCTGACTAATCAATACCCTATAGTGCTGGAAATAATTTGAAAATTTTGAAAAATTCCACCCTAGTGTGTTGAATAACAGGAATACCACTGAAGTGCGTCTACACCGCGGCGCGGTGTATCGTTAGTTACTAGTATTTCACTATGTTTGACAGGTGCTGCCATCTTTCAATAGACCAGAGATAAAACTAATTACATCAATACACCGCAGTGCGGTGTAGCTTAATCTATCACTGATTTATACACCGCACTGCGGTGTAGATGCACTGAAAGGGTTAACCAAGAGAGTACGTCGTTGAATTGTATTGTAGAATCTCAGTATCACAGTCAAGCGTCGCAGTTAGATTCTATTTATCCGTATGACGTCGTCGTCAATCGACTCGAAAACGAAGGCTTCGGTTTCATCATCATTTCATCGATGGCGAAAACCGGGTCAATTCTAGGTGAGTTCATTGGTACGTACTTCATTTATTATTACTCTGTTTTCAACGTCTCTTATGTTTTCAGCACGAGGCTTTTCTAACCGATTGATTTTTTCAAGGGGGAATTTGAAATAAAGTTGATTAGAAATATTATATATATATAAGAGTTGATTATGTTTTCATTGCCATTAACCACTCGGCTTGACTGAAATTTTGTTGACACTTATATGGTTTTTAGGTTTTTGATAATTTGAAAATTTTCTAAGCTTCCACGATTTCTAACCATCATTCTACAGCTTGAGCCATAGCTTTAGGCTTTACACACCTGCACTTATTTCAGAAATGTAGAATTTCAGCTAATAATTTTAAAATCGATTCCAGTTCCACAGTCATGGCTTAGATTAAAGACCAATCTAAAACCATCTTAGTTTTGTAGTCAATATAAAAACTTAAGACCAGTCATAGGATTTAAAACGACTTATGGTGGTTTGAGTCACGACTGTGCAATTTGGCACTACATGGTGCAATTCCTGAGTGCTAATGGGTTAAATCAATTCAGGATGACTGTGCAATTGGGCCCAGAAACTGAATGTAGAATTTCATACTTTTCAAATAGTTTTAAATCGATTTAAATATTTAAATTTCACAGTCTAAATATTTCACAAATATTCAAAATTTAATTGAATCAATGATTTATGATGACCAGTTTTTTTTAAATGTTGTTTTGTCAGGTCGTATAATAGAGAATAGCCCTGCTGAACGATGTACCAGGCTACACGTAGGCGATCGTATCGTAGCTGTAAACGGTATCAATATCATACAGATGCATCACGAAGACATCGTGAATATGATCAAAGAATCCGGATACTCCGTAACGTTAACCGTCGGTCCGCCGTTGGGTAAGTGAGGTTCCTGAGTCGCACTGAAGCCAGGGAATTTTGTAAAAAAAAAGCTCCAGATTGCTAGATCGCGTGTAAAATCGTCCATGTCTTATATATTTGAATGTGTTAATTGATTGGATTCTTAATAGATCGTGTCAGGGAAACCAATGTGTACGTATATGTCAGGGAATAGTCAGGGGGAAAAGCAAGTTGAATTAAAGTTGCCACCCTGGATAGATCATTTGGCGGGCGTACATTTGGGACAGTGGAATTCCCTACTCCAACACAAAATATACGAGATCTGCTGTTAGTCATGCCATCTGGTGATGTGCCAATGATTTATGTGCTCCATTTAATTTTACAGATGATACGTCGAGTACTAATTCTGCTTCACAACCAGTAAGTTAATAGCCACGTTCACCTTATTTAGAACATTCTTTCTACAATTTAGCCCGTTCACACTAGTCGGTTATAAATGGATCCATCGTATTTAAGAATGAACTAATTTAGATAGAAAGGACCGATCCAGGCCCGTTGTAAATCTTAACGAATGAGAATGGATCATTTAAGAATGGACCATTTCTCAGCGATTGAATAGCAACATTGCATTAATCGCCCGTAAATCAAAGCGTTGCATCAGAAATTAGTAAAAACTGCTTAATTTAAAACATCCAGATCTAAATCCGTTCATTCCACCCGGTAGGAACAGGCTAACGAAAGTATGAACGCGGCTTTAATTTCCACTTGTTTGTACTGCGAAATCCGATTCGACTGTGCAGTTATGATGTTTGTCCGTATGTTATTTTCAGAGTTCTCAAGGTTCTATGATCAACGCTCTCGCGTTCCCGGCCGTCAGCGAAAGCGATTTGTCGTCGCGTAAATCGGATTATTCTCCGTTTCGAGATCGTTATTCGACGTCAAAAGCTAAAGACGTGGCGCCTCGTCGAGGTTATAGTTTAGAGGTCGGTATCTGCGTCTGCGTTTAGAAAGAATATCGGTTTTAGAGTTTTTCAAATACATTAAACCTCGCCTAGCTAGGACAAACTATGACCGGCACAATTGGTCTGATTGTTAATTAAGCTGAATGAAGTCAAATTGAAATACATTAGGAAGTCATTAGGTTTTGTTTTCGTCAGAGTCAGTCAAAAGTCCAAGTTGGCCATGTCTGAATAAGGCGAGGTTTACTGTTATAAATCCCTTGAATCGGTTCTTTAACATAGAACTGAACTGTGTTCCAAAGTTGTTCGATTTTGACCCTGAGTTCATTGATTTTTCATTTTGAAAAGTTCAGGGGTAAATCAGTACCAATAGATAGCAGAATCTGATGAAAATATGAACATTCAAGGATTAAAAATTTTCTCCACAGAGCGCTGAGATACACAACGTCAGACATCCCGACGATGATGAATACGTGCTAGTGGAATTATACCGTGGATCGCGTGGATTCGGATTTTCTATCCGCGGTGGACAGGAGTTCGGTGGAATGCCGTTATACGTGCTGAAAATAGCGGAAGGAGGCGCGGCTCACGTCGACGGCAGACTGCAGGTATAAAACAGTTTCATTTTTCCATCTTTTCTCATCTATGGAACATTTTGCCAAAACATATTATGGCTGTATCCACTTTTGAAATTTTTGGACTTCGGAACTGGGTCCTGATGTCAACTAAAACCTATCCAAAAAAAAAAAACTTCATGGTTGTACGTATGTTAATTCAGCCATTGATGAAAAACACTGTCCATATTATAGAGATGATGTACAATCCCATACTAAGGATGAAAAATAGATGCCAAAAGGTTTCCTTTTGGGCTAATAGTTTATTCAATGTTTCAAATATATGCTAATAGTATCTTCAGGAATACTGAAGTGTTTAATATGTGTGACGTTGATGATGTCGTTTTATCATTGTTTTTAAGGTCGGTGATCAGATTCTAGAAGTGAACGGTATAAACGCTAATAACATGTCACACGCTCAGGCTATTGAACTCATACAGAGCGGTGGTTCGATGTTACGATTATTAATCAGGAGAACCGGAATACCTCCCCCTGCTATAGTCGCCGGTAAGTGCAGCTATAGTGCGTCTACACTGCGGTGCGGTGTATCGTTCATTTCTTATACACGTATTTCATATAAGAGATTAAAACTGACTAATTAATAACTACTGGGTACATGGATACTCAGTGGTGCGGTGTATCAGCAAAGTTAATCACTGAAAGTTTATACGCCGCACTGCGGTGTAGATGCACTTACAGGGTTAACTAACTCATAATTACCCCTATCAGTCATCTCTGATGTGATGAGTAAACGATATTGTTATTTCTGGCCCTACCCTCTATATGTAACTGTCAATCAGTGACATGAAATATTACTTGGCACTCACAAGCTGTGGCTCTCAAAGAGTTGTGTCTCAGGCCAGGTTCTCCAATTCACTCCCGGGTGGATAGAAGACCCCCAATGAAATGATTCCTCTTCCACAATCTCCTGCAAATATTTTCTCATATTTTACTATTTCAGAGCCGTCTCCGTCTAAAACTCCCGATCTGCGACATTCAGCGTCTGTGACGAACGGTCCGATCAGTCAAAGTTCGCCGAACATTTCACGAGTTTTATCGGCTCGCGACGCCGGAGCGTCCGGAGCGATGGGAGGACTATACATGGATACACAACTTCATCTCGGGCAGTTTTGATCTTAACTCCGATTTTAGAGAATCGTTTTTCTTCTCATCGAATTTTTTTCTCTCGAAAACTTCAGGGTTCGGTTTTGTTTGTTAGAGAGACCAGTGTTTGAAAATTTCACAGAATGATGAACCGATGGAAATAACTGAAAAATTTTTCGAAATAATCTGTGACTAGGTGTTATTAGTCCTCGTTAGCGGAAGTAATTAAGTTTGCTTAATTGAAGCTGGTAGATGATTAGATTAAGTTCCTTCAGTTTAATCGAATCTACCTTAGCTTTAATCGGATCTTAGTTTTATTTGATTTCGGTTTTATAGGAAATTTCTGAGTATGAATCTTAGACAAGTGTTACTCAGCAGAACTATGTCACTCACCACCTGAAAAAGCTGCCATTTTGTGCATTTATTCCATCATAAAAATCATCTGCCTATAAAATGTATCCACATCATAATGGAGACAGTTTTGCAGAACTAAGTAGAGTCAAATCACATTGAAAATCTGGGGCCAGTTGCTCAAAAATTGGTTAAAGATAACCGATGATAAATACCATAGTAGTAATGAACTTTTACATGTCACCGTGTCAACTATCCTCCGGTTAATTTTAACCAACTTTTGAGCAATTGCAGCTCCAGAAAGTTGCCATAAGTGACAAATCATAATTTGGTTTTGCACAACTGGCCCATGATCGTAAAGACATTAACCAGAATTTTCTAAGATATCCGCCAATATATATTATAGCTTATTTAATAATTTATTACATAATACGACAGGCTAAAATCTACTACCGGAAATCGAAATTCGCGTTTCTGTGTCGAATTGAATATAGGATAAGATCTGGCACTCCGAGTAACCTGGATTCTACCCGGATGGTAAAGGAGTATGCACTGATGGTAGATTTTACTCTGCAATGTTCTATAGACTATACCCATAAATCATGCCGAATATTCTTTCATTGATATGTTTGTACAATGTACTTAAAAATTATGCTAATGATACTAACATTATGATAATAATGATAATAATAATAATAATAATAATAATAATGGTTATGAACATTAGTGATAAATTACGTTATTAGTGATTATTTTAGTACGATGAATTGAATTAACGATGAATTATTTAGCGCGTGATATTAAGCTATTTTGCTCAAGTAAAGTTTTGTTTTGTACACAGGTGACTATCTACTTCTTCATGGAGCAGTAAAATGAAATGTCGATGGCTTCAGTAATCGGTATCCCGGTAAATCAGTTTTCCTAAAAAAAAATGTCTTGCCTAAAATTCATAAATTTGGCGTGCCAAAGTTAGTTTAGAGAAGCGTTGAGTTTAAATAAGTTCGAATTGTAGACTTTGGAAATGTTAAGAAATTGTACGTAAGCAATTATCAGTTTGTCGATTGTAGTGTTCAAGCAGTTTTTATCAGCAGACGGACTGATATTGATTTTATTCGTACGTCTATTTTGCTATTGATGTTCGACTGAAATTGCGAATAATTGTGTTTTTAATCCATAAATCAAAGCAGGTCTTTGGTGATTTCTCGTGTTGAAGATAATTTTTGTTTTCGTGTCGATGATGTAATTTCCATAACTCTCTACAACTGCTTATAACACTATCGTTGTGTAATATAGTACGGTGATTAAAATGGCTGCTCTATGTAGGTCGATGTTTTTTGAGTGTAAAATCTAAAAATTCAGGATCCAGTTCCGCAGTTGTGAGTTTGAGGAGTTAAAATCTGTTCATTTTCAACGAGTTAACTCTGAGGTAAATCTTGACTGGGTTCTGCACTCTCATTAAGTCATTCTCTGGTAAATTCTACTGCCTCACAAAGGTGGGGCGAAGTTGAATTATAAACCTAGTCACGTGGCATTGTTTCTATAAAGACTCACTCCTAGCGTTGTTTCGTGAAGAAATAACTGGATTTTCTTTTTATTCATGCAATAAATCGGGCATTGTAGAAAATTAGTCGTCGTTAGCCGGGACCCGGTTCCACGAAAGATTTCGATCTTTAAACGTTTGATAGTTCTCAGTTTTTCAAGAACGTGAATTGATAACTTTTTCGTGAAACTGGTCAGGTCCATGTTTGTGCTTCATAGTTGAAATGGCAGCAGTTTTTTCCGTGAATTTTTCTGAATTATGTACGTATCGGATGATAATATCAACTTGGGGCGGATTTAGGGGGTGGTCTCAGGGGTCCGGACCCCTGCCTTACCAAATCATTAAAATCTCTAAATTTGGCACTTATCCTCTCGGAAATTGCAGCCTCTCTGGTATATTTCTTCAAAAATATCTAAAACCGAACGCGGAACCCCTACAGAGGCTTTTGACATGGTTGCTTTATCCGAGAAATGCCCTTTCTTTTCTTCTGGATCCCGCCTTCCTATTTTCCTAGATCCGCCCCTGATGAATGTAGCTTAGAAACATCAGAAACGATTCGATGAATTGTACATTGACTTAGTGTTTATAGCCTTAAGACTAAAAACCTGTAAGTAACGTAGTAATATTTCCACGGATGTAAATTGTAAATATTTAAATCGATTTTACGTTCAAGAAGATGTAATCGTGAACATGTATATAACGAACTGTGATTCATTCGCGTTCAAAATCCTGTTCCATATTCGGCGATGACGATGTTTAAAGTTAAGTGTGTTTTAAATGAAGACAAAGCCCCGGAGGCTGCCGCGCGTCTGTTCTGTTCTCGTTAAATTGTTTCTCGTCGAATATTCATCGTCAACGGATGTCTACGATGCAACTGGTTCTCATCCTCGCTTGCCAGGGTTCGATTGCCTTCCGCCGAAACTCATGACAACACAAACTGTGGCCGCATTGGTTTATAACACAGGGACCAGTTGCATAGTCATGGCTTAGACTTAAGACATGTCTAAAACCAACTTAGTTCTATACTCAATCTAACAACTTAAGACCAGTCTTAAGATTTAAGACCACTTTTGGACTTAAGTCACGACTGTGCAACTGGGCCCAGGTTGCTGCTCTGTGGCCATCAGTCAAATATATCTAGCCAATCAGATGCCTTGCTAACAATACAACGCATCTGATTGGCCTAATACATAGACTGGTGGGCGCTGAGCAGCAACCTGTCCGCCTAAGAAATATCGGGCTATGTAATAAACCAGTGAAGAAGACCAGTGAAGCTTAAACTCCGACAACGGCAATCTAACCCTGGCAAGTGAATATGCTGTTCCTACGTATGAAGCCGTGTTCACTTAGAAAAATATATCAAATCCCTTAAAAATCCCATAAACTACTTATAATAGCAAATACTATACATACACATAATAGATAATAGTATTCATTCTTCTTTGATCCGGTTCCACAGTGGATAAACTCACAACTGTGGAACCGGGAGTCCAAATTTTTAATACGTGTATATTTCCTCTCTTATTCCGCTCATAAATAGCCAGGGTTACCATATTATTATAAACCGCTAAATAATCATCATTTTCTTGTAATCGTCATGTTAGTCTTCGGGTCCGCTTTCAGAAATCGACAGTTCCTAGTTTTTGCGAAATCGGCGAGATAAAAGAAAATCTGTTCATCTTTTCAGTAATTTAGACTAGAGTCAAATTTAGCGTAAACTAGACGCCATAAAAGTAGGTTTTATTCTAGAAAGAAGCTCTTTCGCCATTGCGCGAACTTCATTAATACCACAGATTGACCGGAAAAAAAATCTTTGAATTGACTGGGAAATATTGTATTAGTTCAGCATCGATCAGTCAATCAGATCGCATGTTAAAGTAGATTTGATAATTTGTTATGAATATATCGATGATTATTATAAATAAATGTGCAATTTAACCTTTCATTTACATCCAGTTTTATCTTCTTC
Source organism: Tubulanus polymorphus (assembly GCF_964204645.1). Lineage (NCBI taxonomy): Eukaryota > Metazoa > Nemertea > Palaeonemertea > Tubulaniformes > Tubulanidae > Tubulanus > Tubulanus polymorphus. The sequence goes on from NC_134027.1 coordinate 25,116,276, forward strand.
TTTTTTCGGAATGCTTCAAATTTAGTTTGGATTTTTTTTTCCTATTTCGTGGGGTTTTGAAATAACGGTCTGATAGGACTATTCTAGAGGATTTGTACAGGGTTAGTCTTAATTTGGAGTACCAGCTCGATGAGCCCGCTAGAGCTCTTGTAATTAATAACCAACCGTACAGTGCTGCCACCAATTAACTTAACCGTATGGTGCTGCCACCGATGCCCTATGTAACACGTGCGTTTGTTTATTTCCGTGGTGTGACGTGTCTGGAAATTCGACCAATGAGCGAGACTGAATCGACACACACCTCCAGTTAGCCAACTCACGTGTATCTGAGCTGATAAAATAGTTCGAAAAGTTTTTACCAATAAATCAAAGAAAGTCAAGAAAAGTCTGCTTCCAAACTCAAATAACCAAAAATATAATTTACGAATATCTTTCAGTGGTATTTTGTAACTTTTAAAAGATATTCGCCGACTTTTCACCGAATTCGGCGCATTGACTTTCGTCCTCGGCAGCCATTGAGCCTCTCGAGTAGAGTCGAACCTGGGTCATCAGATCGTAAATTACCAGCAAAATGACGGGCTTTTACAGCAGAATTATACGGTTCGTATAAACACGTATTTACTCTTTAAATTATCAACCGGATTTTAGTTTGAGACAGTGTTTAATTAGGTTGCAATTTGACTTAAGAAGTATGGAAAATTTTTGACATTTCCACAGCACAGGCTCGGGGGATCGATTCTCTTAACACCGCACGTACCGACCGTGTTCATTCGCAATGAAAGGTTGACCTTGCTAAAAGTCGACGTCGTCCAGTAACTTTGTTTCTGTAGGTCTCCTGCTTTTGCCAATTGTTGATTGATCATAGGTTATAACCAGGTCGCCATTTCTTTCTTTCATTCAATCCAAACCTGATAAAAAGTGAGTCCAATCATTTAATTGATAATTCATTCCAAAGTTGTTTGTTGCTGGAATCAAGATGAGTTCTGATCTTAAACTTTCTTCTCTCATAAGGAGTTGACTGAATAGTATTCTGCTGATGTTAGACCCTGTAATCTACTACCGCTATCTTATCTATCTATCTCGTGATAAGATTGCACCTTTACATTTGAACTTACACAAGAAAAGTTCATTGATAACTTTATTCAATTATAGTCTGACCATTTTGATTAATCATAGTCAGTCTACATAAGAGCAGTCCCCAATAAGTAACTTTTTTTCTAAAAATACAGATTTCATTTCAGCCTTTCCGATATAGGCGTCTAACTCTTTCACTGTAGGCAATTTGTATTGGTTTTGTATCGGCAGCCTTGGATCCAATCTCACAATACTGAGTTGAATTTAACTCTAGAATATAATTAGGCCTAGTTCATTGAAAATGAACTTATTACAACACTGCAGTCAAATAGGCTATAAACTCTAACTGTGGAGCAGAATCCTGGATATATTGATTAGGGCCTAATTGATGGGAGTCCTGGATACTGTTTATTGATCTGTGAAGTTGCTATGGTTCGTTTCCTTAGAAACCGTGAAATTGTCTTTATTTCAAGCTGTGGGGTGGTGGGGGAAAGTGTGTTTTTCATTTCAATACCGTGTGTGTAAAAAGATGTTGGATTGTGAGTGCGACTTGGCTGACTGTGATGGAAGGTAATCAGTAAGAAGATCCCCAAACCTCATCCACCGCGCCCCCTCAACCAGTGTCACCATCAATAAATCGACCAACCATATCATTAAACCTGATAAGGCCAATTGATTACATTAACATATGTTAATAGTGTTTAATAGTTAATTAGTAACAATTTATATGTGTATTAATGTGTATGCACAGGTTTTGAGCATGTTATCAGAGGTGTCCAATTAAATGCGTATAGGATATAACTTGTTTTCCTAATTATTTCCTAATTATAAGGGAGGTAATTAGGCTAGGCCATGATCAGGCAATTAATTTCTAAGCTACCTATAAGGTACCAGCACATTTGTTATAGGTTGTAAATGTTTCGGAAAACGTATCCTGCTCCCTGGGACCTGGTTACATTTGTATGGTTCTGGACCTGCTGCCCCAACTCGAAATAGAAGATTACACCAAAGTCAAGCTTTGATTTTCTGTATTTTGGGGGGGGGGATCGAAAACCTTGCTACTTCAGCAGCCACGATGTCGTACACTTAACGATGAATGCAGCCCCTTTAGAATTCCAGCATATTGAGAACACTGATAGTTCCCCGGCCAAATTATCCTCTGGACTAAATTATTCTTTCGTTTAAAATTGTTTTCAAATTTCTCGCATGTTTTACATTGTCTGCTGGTACTGGTGAGAAATAACTATTGCAATGTTCTCCATAAGGTGCATCTACTTTTATCACTAGCCACAACAGCTGGGGCTATGGAGACCAGGTTCGTTCCATGTCCTGTTGAAAAATATAAATTCAATGTCTCGACATTCTGACGGTGTTCGACAGATAGAGATAGGTCTAGGCCCGAATATTCTCTGAATTGTCACGTTCAGCCTGTTTAAAAGCTCCATTGTTAGTAAACTTTTTTCTTCGGTGACCTTTCGATTCATGTCTGGTGATTCAGTGTTCGATGCATGAAAACACTTGTTTCCAGATCTTTTTATCCGATCGAACCTGTTTTTGTTTTTCTCGGAATAAAAGCTGTTCATTATTTTTCGCGATAAAAAAAAACTGGTAGCGGCCTAAATGATTAAATGTGAAGCGTTAATATTGAATATTTTGTTTGTCGTGACTACGCGATATTTCTAATGACGTTATTTGTCGGCTGTTCTTTGGAATCGACCGACATCTAGAATCGAGTCCACGTTTCACAGATCACACAACAACCTATGTCACTGTTATTTTAATTTATCTTATCTGACAATTAGTCGTTAATTTCGTCATCAGACTGGGCTTGTTTTAAAAACTTCAGGTCGGGTCGCGCATTTTGTTTATCTATCAAGCTTTCGAATTTTGTTCCCGACCTCAAGACTTATGACACCATCGCCCATCAGGTTATATTTTTCTCAAGAAGTAATCTCTTTTCGTCATACTTTATGACGTTTCAAGACTGCCACATTCCTCCTGCACTAGAAGTACTGCATTCCTACGAAATCTGAAATTTTCCCTTTTGAAATAGCTTGAAAAATCCAGGAATGATGGATCTTCAGGGACTGTGAAGTCGACCCGTCGCTCACGAGGACTGTTATTGATGAGTTGTATTTACCTCAGGATTTGAACCCGGTGACCCTCAGCTACGGCATGAAACACTGCTACTCTAGACCGAACAAGCAGCTTCAAATATTGTCATCATTAGCCAATCAGAAATCCTGTTTTATTTTAGCCAGGGTTTTTCCAGTTATCTGTGGAATTTCGCTTACTGATTATACAACGGTCAATTGGTGCCGCGAGTATTCTTGTGGCAAACATGCGCTGCGGTTTCGTCCCGTGGCTGAGTCTAGCGATTGCATCAGCTTCGAATCCCTGGTGAGGCAGGATGCATTACCTGGGATCAAATATAATGAGCGAACAGGTAATAAATAGGTAAACTGATTTTATCAGGAATCATTAGCTTTCGCTACTGGTGTACAGAAGTTCATCGGGTATTTATGGATTGATTTACCTCCTGATAGCATCGTGAGACTTCACTGTAATTTAAAACCCTGTTTCGGGATGGAGAAATCCAGCCACGATGACTTCTCTTTAAACCCCGAGAACAGCCCGATTAATGACGAGTTTTATTATGAGGAAAATTCTGCCCTCGATGACGACTTTCCGAGAAGCTCTCAAACACGTATCACAGGGTGATAATCTGTTGCTCCAGTTGTTCAGAAGATAATTGCGGATAGTCCAGCTCTTAAAATGTATCAATCATGGGGTTTAAATCCCGTGATTTAGCTACCCATAGAAATTCAGTGTCTTGCAGCCAGAAAAAATATCAACTTTGAATTCCTTATTGAGCGAATTCCGTCGCGACATATCATTATTTATAATTCGAGAGCTTCATCGAAAATCGACACGAATTCCTCAAAAAATACTGCGACGAACATAACAATCCGACGAATATAATCGTCGTCGATGTCCTATTGTAGATCAGGGTTCAACGTTCAAGCTGTGCGTGCAGCCTGGAAATATTCTGACCCGATGTTGACACCAACAGCTGGGTCATCTAACTCGGGAGGTGTGTCGCCTCTAAAGCCTTCTGATTGGCCGTCGTAGGGGGTATGTCTCCTATCCGATTGGTCAGATTGACTTTGACGTCTGGCCTTATCAGTTCTTATGTCATAGATTGTCGCGAAATTCGGATAAAATCGATCAATATTATTGAATTCTGGTCACAAGCAGTTTGATTAGTTAGTGAAATGCGATATCGCCACGAGTCAGGATTTCAGATTTCAACCATCGGTTTTTGCGACAAATTCGGATTCGAAGTTTTGTGATATTTAGTCGGACGCGCGGCGGTTTGCGATGACCGTTGATGAATTAACGATGTCGTCGTCGACGACGACCGGTCAGATTTACAGCGTTTGGTGCGAAGTGCCGGAAAAAAACATTTCGCTTATCAGCGACAAGGAATTCATTCTCAGGGAGGAGTCGTATCCCGATATCATGAACGGGTAGGTCCAACTCTCCTGAAACTGCGCGCTGTCTTTTGTGTTCTAAAAAAAAAGTTGAGAATTGTTTTCTATTTCCGAACGTTTCAACTTTTTGAAGTCAATTTCTTGATGTTTTGAAATATTCGCTATCGTGAAACAATTGTAGGACCAATCTGAGTTTTTCATCAGGCCTTTCTGATCATTTCATTTGTAGATCGAAGTAGACCACAGTGGGCTTTTCAAAATTGGCACAATTGGCTTCAAAATCCGAAAATGTAAATCGTTTATAATATGATTATTCCTGTTGCCCTATCTTTCATAGGGCGCACTTACAAAACAGTCTTTTTTGAAATATTTACATCCGAGATGAAGTTTAAAAGTAGGTTTTCTTAGCGTAGTCTATATCGAGTCAAATCTGACTGGTGAAACTGCGCCAAAAAGATTATTTCGGTTTTTACCGCGGCATCTTTTCCATCACCCCTTCTTCGAAAGCGTCCCTCAGTTTTTTTGTGGTCCGCAGTTCTTTCCTGTCTAAAACCTGCAATATCCAGATTCAGTACTGGATAGTAGTGAATGTGTGAGTGTATTTTAGGAGTTTACCTCACGGCTGGGTCTCTCTTCCACTTTCTCCTCTACTCTGACATTTAAAGCTCATCCGACTGTAAACTGCAGATCTGCCGATTTTCTCATGTTATGCAACTGTTAGCGCTGAACTGAAGGTATTTCAGTCTTGTCTGTATCGTCTGTATTCACAGATTTTTTTATTCCAGCTAATGTTAAAGCCTATACACGCGGCGTCGAGCTAATCTTCTTTCCCGCTGAATTCGTTCGTTATTTCGCTATTATTTCTACATTGTAAAAAACAATCCTCACTTCGAATGATAGGAATCGCTCGTTTAAAATGTATTTTACTCTGAAGGCGGAAATGTTTATGACATTTTAATATCGTATTTGAGAGGACCCGGTATTTCAGCGTAATTATGGGACTTGAACCCGATTATCTCTGCCGACGTCTGCTCTGGTGTTCTGATTTCTCCACATCCTCAGCGGAGTCTTAATTCATTATTATTCAATACACTAGAGCTTTCTGAGGCTGTTTCAATCGATCCAACATTTGTTCAATTTAGATTCTGGTAAATTTGTGTAGGCCTATATATTGCTAGTGCCTCGTACATTAGACTATTTACCCGGATGATATATGGGTTATTCTAGGAAGGATTTTGAGTGACAATTGATCCAGTGTGTACTGCATTGGGGAAATCGAGGGCATTTGATAATCAGCAAAATTACGTATGCTTTTTGAATGGCAGCCAGTAAATTTGTATTGATCTGATTTGAATCCAGCTTATCCTACGGTTGGCCTGGTTATTTATGTATTTATTGGAAGATGCCCTATTTTCATAGACAGCCATATTCAAAAACAGCTAATAATGTTAGATTTACAGATTTTTTTAACTCGATCGAAAAGAGTTTTGAAGTTAATATGATGAGGTTTCTATTTATAGATGTTTGAACTCCTTGATCAACAAGAGTTTTAAAGCTTATATGATGGGGCTTCGATTTACAGATACTTGATTTCATTGATCAAAAAGAGTTGTAAAGCTAATATGATGACCTTGTTGTATTTACAGATGTTCGAACTCGTTGATCAAACAGAGTTTAAAAGGTCTAACGCAACAGACGGGACTCGGCCACGCGAGGGCGATCACGAGTCTCGGCGGCGATCTCAGCAAACTGCCCGAAAACGTACAGAACTACGTACAGAAAAACATCAAGATCTGCGAACCGGAAAATATATACATCTGCGACGGTACGAAGAAAGAGGAGGGCTTCCTGCTCGATCTGCTGCAGAAAAACGGACAAATTAAGAAATTGTCGAAATATGAAAATAAGTAAGTATATACGCGGGGATCCCATCATCGCAGACGGGTCCTGGAATTGATACAACTGGTCCGAGTTAATTCACTAAAAAGAAACCAGGGATTATGCACAACTGGATCCTGGTCCCAGTTGCCCAGTTCCGTGTTAATTTCGACTACCGTTAAAATCAGTTAAATGAAAAAACTATAGGCTCATAAAATGTATTCGTATATTAGAAAAACAAAGAATCATGATAAAAGATATAAGAATCAAAATGGCCTATCAAAACTTAAATGCAACTGTCAAAAAATTAGTTCATCCATTAATGTGAATTAATATCAAAATCATCATTGATTGAATTACATAAACTTGGTTCAACGAATATAGAAAAGTACATTCACAAATCAATATCAATATCACAGCTGGTCAAAATAGAAACAGCGTGCTACACATATATGTCAATCAGTCAATTCACTAAGTTCAACGTTTTGGAGTCAAAATTAGTTCATCTTCATAGAGAACGCATAGGCCTAATCAAAACAATCTAAAGTTATGAATGGAATATGAATGAAGCTAATTCAAGTAACGATGTGGAACCGGGTCCACTGGGTCCATGGGAACAAGTTGAGATTTGTTTATACCATAGTTAGGCTTTAAGCTAAGCATACATCGACAAAGCGACTGGAGACAACTAGTTGCTAGTGAGCGAGTGCCCCACGCAGATCGAAAATTTAGTAAAAACCAGCAACTGCGTGGCTCATGCCGGTCGCTAGGTCCATAGCGCACACATCGACAGCAACTGAGATGTGGTTTAGCAAATATTCTTGAGGGCATCACAAGTCACGTGACAAACAGCTTTGTTTTAGTCAGTTACAACCATGTGTTGTTGATTATGGAGCGCTCACATCGACGGATATGAGAGCAACTGAGTACAACTAGTTGCTCAAAAGTAGAACATGAGCAACTGGATGGAACTGGAGATAGATGGACGCTAACCAATCGTAAGCTCGCTCACATCGACAAATTCGAGCAACTGATTGTATCCAGCCAGTTGCTCTCATGCGCCGAAAACTGCCTGGCAACTAGTTGTCTCCAATCGCAGTGTCCATGTGCGCTAGGCTTTAGAACTGAACTAAGTGTACAGTGGCCACCCGGTTAATGTACAGTATGAATACCAAAGGAAATAATCAGCGATCAAGTTCTATTAATTGATTGAATCAGTGAATGATATTTCTGTATTTTTTTCAATCCGTAGTTGGCTGGCGATCACCGACCCGGCAGACGTCGCTCGAGTCGAGAGTAAAACGTTCATCTCGACGCCCGACAAACGCACGACGATCCCGATTCCGAAAGAGGGCGTTAAAGGCGTTCTGGGAATGTGGAAAAGTCCCGAGGATTTGAACAATATGTTGAACGAAAGATTTCCCGGTTGTATGAAAGGTCGGTGTTAAACAAAAAAAAGTCCAACTAATTTTACGTGCTTAAGAATCTGAATTGATGGGTCGACAATCGACTGCATTATACCCCTGTTGTGAAATGTTAATATGTCCAGACCTCTTTTCCGAAGTTTGTGATAGAAATCTAGGCCATTAAGTGAACTAATCTTAACTCTTAAATTACTGGTAGTTAACTCGGGGTCCAATTCTACCAAACAGTTTCACTCATAAACTAATTAATTAAAATAAGTTGTATTGATTGAGAAATGATATCGAAATAAAACTTCTTTATGAAACTGGAACAAAAACCGTGGAACTGGGTCTCGTCCTCGGGGCTCAGTTTCACAAAAAAGTTGGACTCAAATTTTTGGTGTAATCGCTGTTGGTTACTTCATGTTTTCAATGAGGACAACAATTCGAACTTAACCGTTTTAGGCTTAAACTTTTTCGTGAAACTCTGCGCAGAGATGAGAAAGTCGTTATTGAGGAGATTTTTCTGTATGAATATTTTGCAGGTCGTACTATGTATATAATCCCGTTCAGTATGGGTCCAGTCGGTTCACCGCTGTCTAAGATCGGAATCCAGTGCACCGATTCGGCGTACGTCGCCGCCAGTATGAGAATCATGACCCGAGTCGGAACTAACGTCGTTGAGGCTCTCGGTAAAGACGGGCAGTTCATCAAATGTCTTCACTCCGTCGGACAACCTTTACCCATGGCCAGTAAGTATATCAACTGTATTCTGCCCTGATCTCAATCTGAGGCCCAGCTTCATAGTCGATACGTGGTCAATGAATGATTTTCAATCTAGTCATGAAGTTGTTAGATCGGCTGTAGAACCAAAACTAGCATAGACAGGTTGTTGGATTGAATCTATAACCTAAATGAGTTTAGACTGGTCGAAGTTATAAAATAGGCTTTAGAACCAAAATGAGCTTAGACTGGTCTGAAGTTGTTAGATTGACTAAAGAACCAAAATCAGCTTAGACTGGTCTTAAGTTGTTAGATTGGCTATAGAACCAAAATGAGCTTAGACTGGTCTTAGGTTGTTAGATTTAATTTTTAAACTGAAATGAGCTTAGACTGTCTAAATCTCCAGTCAACTTTGGAACAGACCCCAATAGATAATCAATCTTAAATGATGCAATATATTCATTCCTAGTTTAAGGTTCATGCGACCCCCCCCCCCCCATTAATTTTCGGTCCCCTAAACGTATGTCTGATAAAAACCGTGATAAATTATTACAATATTGATGGTTACCTTTTTTCAGAGCCACCCGTGAACAACTGGCCGTGTAATCCGGAGAAGACTATAATCTGTCATATTCCCGCTAACGATGAGATCTGTTCGTTCGGCAGCGGGTACGGCGGTAACTCGCTGCTCGGTAAGAAATGTTTCGCGCTTCGTTTGGGATCGATTCTCGCCAAGAAAGAAGGCTGGTTAGCCGAACACATGTTGGTAAGTAGACAGTTCGGTTGATATCAAAACTTCCGTTTGGACAAGAGGTCCCCTAGTTGGAAAAGGTTATAGAAATATGAAAAGGTTAAGAAAAGCTGTTGTCATACAGTAAACCTCACCCGAACTCGGACTAGCAGAACATGCAGCAGCAAAGTGTGTCTTGTTTGAATTTTAGGAAAATAAAATCAATGGAAATTAAAAAGTTTTTGTCCGAGTTTCTCAAAAGTTTTGAGTTGCCCATCTACGAGTTAGACAAGGTTTACTGAAAATATGTTTGATTCGAATTTCCACTTCACTTCGTAGGTATTTGACGAATTTGATCGTTTTCTTTTCAGATTCTCGGAATCACGAATCCGAAAGGAGAGAAAAAGTACATCGCGGCAGCTTTCCCGAGCGCTTGCGGTAAAACTAACCTGGCCATGATGAACCCGACGATTCCCGGGTATAAAATCGAATGCGTCGGTGACGACATCGCGTGGATGAGATTCGATTCCGAAGGACGATTAAGAGCTATCAATCCTGAAAATGGATTCTTCGGTGTCGCACCAGGTAGGTGAAATAGAAATATTGAGAACTGTTATACAGTTGTGTGGATAGATCCAGTTCCACTGTGTGGGCTAAATTTATATCTGAACCCAGTTCCACAGTTGTGTGGGTTTTATTTGTCCCTGAACTTAGTTCCACAGTTGTGCGGGTTTAATTTGACTCTAGATCCAGTCCCACAGTTATGTGTAGGTTTGATTCATTCGACTTTGAACCTAGTCGAACGAATCATCAAACCTACTGTAATCTGTGGAAATGAGTTCAGGTAATTAGCTTAAACCACAACTGAATACCAGAACTCATTTCCACAGATCTGGGTAAAAGTTTAATTCGATAGTTTCTGGGCAAGATTTGAATCAATGAGTTGGAATAAGTTAATTCAAATTTTTACTAAAAGCCAAATCTAAAACTAGAAACGCTAATATACTTCCACAATTACGGGTTTTAAAATCTTCAAATGTGATGATGTTTTTTTTAAGGAACTTCGTATTCGACGAATCCGAATGCGATGGAAACGATAAAAAAGAACACGGTGTTCACGAACACGGCGCACACGGCAGACGGCGAATACTTCTGGGAAGGTTTGGAGAAAGATCTGCCGGGTGACGCTAAAGTCACCAGCTGGCTCGGTGACACGTGGACGAAAGGTTGCGGAAAATTGGCCGCACATCCAAACTCCAGGTGAGTCTGAAACCCTCTCTCGCGCCTTATATTCTACTAATGTCTATTTCAATTTTGCTTTAGAGGACATCAGATGGCCTAGCTCAGTCAGTTTTTGTAGTACAAACATGATATAGGTCTTAATAGAACCAACACAAATTAATTTAAACATATGCACGCTGGCTTGAAGTCTTGAATGCAGAAGAATAGAGAAAAGTGACTCCATAATTTGAATGTCTAACAATATGCATGCCTATATACCATAATTTTTGATGATTGAAAAAAGTTCAGTTCGTAGGCATGGAGAAATGTTATTAAACTAAGAAAATGGTGTCTCTTCTATGATACAACCCCATTCAATGAAGACTTTTTGGTTGTCCTTCAATATAGTCTAATAATGGATTAAAAATCAATGCTTTAGACCTATATCAGGTGTTTACTACTTAAACTGACTTGAGCCAGGCCGCCTGACATCTCTAGCAAAGTTGTAATAGACATTAGACAGCGGTATATTTGAGAGTGTCTATTTCTAATCGATTTCAATTATTTCAGATTCTGCACACCGGCGGGACAATGCCCGATTATGGATCCCGCGTGGGAAGACTCGGCCGGTGTACCGATTGAAGCTATTCTATTCGGAGGCCGTCGGCCGGAAGGTGTACCGCTCGTCTACGAAGCGTTCTCGTGGAGTCACGGCGTTCTGATCGGTGGATCGATGAGATCTGAGGCAACTGCTGCAGCTGAACACAAAGGTACAGTTGAAAATAACGTCCACTGAGTCCGCTGTCTAAAGCAGGGTGGCCAATTCTACCTGGAAATCAGTGAATAGTCTGTGAATTTTTTTATCGTTAAAAAGTCAGGGGATCGTCTAAAAAAAGCAAAAGACGAGGAAAATTTGTTGAGATTGAAAAATCGCGCATAAAATCAAACAGTTTCCATCGATGTCTTACATTGACTGCGATTGGATTCTTAACATCAGTCAGGGAAGACGTCAGAGAATAGTTAATATAATAATCTTTATTTATCTTCAAAGAAATTGAATCGATCTAAAACATGATATTCATACACAGTGTTTTCAATTAGAAATTAACAAGGCAGGTCCCTTTGAAAAACAGGAGGGTCCCATAATATGTCACAGTCCCTGAAACAAAAGCTGGTTTGAAAAAGCAGGCGGGTCCTTTACAAACAACAGACGGGTCTGGGACCTGGCTCTTATTGAAAACAGTGATACATAGATATAAATACAAGTATAAAATGTACCGATATCAATTGAAGGAACCAAGTGAAGCAAATGCTTGTAGGTTTGGTGACCCACACTCTAGTCATGAGAGAAAAAAGTGTCAGGTCGCATAAAAGTGGCCACCCTGAATGACGTAGCTTATGAAAAGATTTAGGAAAAGACCGACAGAAGACTTTGATTTCTAATAGTAATATTTACTATTTCAGCAAAAGTGATAATGCACGATCCGTTCGCGATGCGTCCATTCTTCGGGTACAACTTCGGCGACTACATGCAACACTGGCTGGACATGGAGAAAGTGCCGAATCGCAAACTGCCGAAGATCTTCCACGTCAACTGGTTCCGTCGCGACGCCGCCGGCAAATTCCTGTGGCCCGGCTTCGGCGAGAACTCGCGCGTGCTCGACTGGATCTTCCGCCGCACGAACGACGAGGACATCGCCGAAAAGACGGCGATCGGCTACGTGCCGAAAGCGGACTCGATCAACATGAACGGCTACGACGGCTCGTGCGACTTGCCGCAGCTGTTCCACGTGCCGAAAGATTTCTGGAAGCAGGAGGTGAAAGAGATTCGCAAGTACTTCGACGAACAGGTGCCCGACGACTTGCCGCCGAAAGTCGGCGAGGAGTTGAACGCGTTGGAGGATCGCGTCGGCAAATTATAGACAGAACTTTTTCGACGACGATTCATATTTATTTATCGGATATCTAGAGGAGCGATGCATAATTCATGACTTAGAAAATATGACATACGTCGACGAACTACAACCATAAGAAAAAACGGAAGAAAGAAAACTGAAAATATTTTAGCACGGATTTGTTTATTTATTATTTAGGAAATCAATAGACGGCAGACGCTTCGTTTCGACCGTTCGTATACACGTAATCGTAGCAACTTATTGAAAACCGTGAATCGGTGGGAAAAAACGTACGAACGTAGATCGAATAAAGATGGCAGCACGGTCGCCGTTCGATCGTAAGATTTCAGCATGTGGAAAAAAATAAAGAATTTTCAACGCGGTAGAACCCGTTCGATTTTTGGACGCATGAAATTAATTCAGTTCACGAGAAATCCGGATTCAATGTTATATTTGATTTTACGTATATATGCAATTGTCAAAGTCTGCAAATGCTCCGAAAAGCGGATCTTCGTTTATGACGCAATTCTCTTCGTTCTTCGGAGAAACCCTTCCTTCTAACTCCGAATATGACTAAGTTAACCAGCAGCGTACTTGCTCAAAATATGATTATGAATACCGGTATTAAAGACAACTCTTAGGAAAAAATGAAAATAATTTCTATTTCGAGTGTAATGGGTACGCAAGTTTCATTCCAATGCCCGAAAATACTTTCATCGATTTTTAAGACGTTTATTTTAGGGGAAAAAAAACGTCTGAAAATTGTGCTTAAAATTCGACCCATGTCTAAATCTCAAATCCATGGTGCTCTTCGGGATTGGGCTTTTGTTATACCGGTAAATAAGAATTACTATTACTGTAACTCCAAGTGCCTTTTCAATCATGAACCCTTTATTGGAAAATGTAGGAACTACAAGTATTCAAGTCTACTGTTCAACCGAGCTCAGGAAATATTCGAAAACAAGTTGTTACGAAATCTGCTCACTTTGATGTTATTTATCGTTCGTAGACTAGCCAGACGCTTCTCGGATTATTTTTGATTTTATCAGGTTTTAAACGACTGTGATTTCGATCCGCATACTGTAATTCTTACCTCGGTATCTTGCGCTACAAGGCAAGGTAAACGACCTTGAAAATACTGCTGTCTCTTAAACTTGTTCGGAAAACCACCATCATCTTGGGATTATCGGTTTTTTTTTTAAACATTGATTGAGCAATGAGGTACCGGTGACATGCACCAGATGGCGCACCAATAGACCCAGTTTTGTGGTGATTATTTAGTTTGGTTTCAATGTGAACTGGATTTTTACACTCCTGAATCCAAGTATTATCAAACAAATTATCGAATAGATCTAAGATCGACCTTCCCACTCGGTTCGTAGTGAATATTTCACTGATAATTGGTTAAATCATCACAAGAAAGGTAAATTAGAGTTTAATGGAAAGTAGAAGAAATCGTGCGTGATTTGATCAACCACTAGCCACACCTGGTAGATCCTCGCTTGCCGCAGTAGCTGCACCGGTACCTCGTTCAATAATCATATTATTATTTTTATTATTATTATTATAACATCGTACAGTTGTTTCGTTGTTGCGTGAGAAATGTATCGAAATAGTCGTCGATTAGTTGTAACTGCTGTTTCGTAGTAGGCATTGTTTGATAAATACATGCGACGATCATCGGCTTTGCGTAGAGATCGTTCGTCCCTGTTCACGCGCCACAGGTCCACATTCCTTTACTTCGTTCTATAACGGTGTGTATCTTTTATTAAAAATTAACGAATCACTCGGGCATTATATTCGTTAGAATTCTCGCACGTTTTGAAATCTCGATTAATTAACTAACGATTTGGTTTTAATGCGGGTATCATGAATCTGCTACCTGTACCCATAGGTCAGGAGAGCTCGGTCCGATATCATAAAAAGTTAAACCCAAATATTTGCTTAAATGCAATTGGTAACTTCATGTTTTCAATGAAGCCAACAATTTCAAGTTAACCATTTTGATCTTAAATTACGGATTGACCCTAACATCTATTTGATTAGTAGAATTTATTTGATTTGACTTGATTGTACAACGTTAAAACTTTTTCATAAAACTGTACCCTGATCAAGTCTTGTATGAATTGCGGAGAGCAGATTGTCTGAGGGGGTGCATGGTACAGGCAGCATATTGTTGGAGGAGGCAGAGGGTACAGACAGTCGATTGTCTGAGGGTACAGACAGCAGATCGATACCTACAGCATAACACGGTGGTGTTAACACGTACTATCAATATTGTCAGAGATGGTCGCGTTATAATAATTTCGATTGCGATAGTGATGATAATTTTACTGTTGTTCATGAGATTGAGTGAATGAATGCGTTTTATAAAGTTCGATGAAAGAACGATTTTAACTTTTATTTGCGTCGTCGTAAATTAACCATCGCAGACGGATTCTATAGGAGATCAATAATTGTGTTGCGATGATGGAATATTTTTGTATTGCGTGATGTCAAAATGGTGATTTTTAATTTTCGTCTACGAAGGAAAACCTAACTGTTCCACTCTCCCGCAAATCGTGTTGTTTCTGGTGCCGTTCTGTTCCATGATGAAAGTGTGTGTAAGCCAGCCTATAAATACCAGTTCACGATATCATCATGTTTTTGTTCAAATAGCCCATTTCTGAATGTACGTACAACACTAGCCGAAAAACCACCAGGGATTCTACATGTTGGACAGTACACTCAAACCAAGCTTGCGACAACTGAAAATGGTGGCTTATGTACTGAAGTTCATACAATGAATCCCTGCATAAAGAACAGGGTATAGGAAGTCTATATTAGTTACAGCTCTAGTTTTAGTGATCACTTCGTAAAATAGGAATATTTATGATACGTAACTATAGTATGTTTGTATGTACTATTTTCTGGTTTTTAACTGGCTTTCTATATTCCCACACGTGATATATTCCTATGTCATTCTGATAGGCCTAATTACCTTTAGAGCAAGATTGATACGTAGTATATATTCCTTAGATGCAAATCTTTTGCATGTTGTTTTCAAATAAAGACTTATCTATATACAATATTGTGATTCCATTGTATTCGATTGGTCGATTGTCTTAAGGTCTACAACCAATGGTCTGTTTGCTAATTAGGCAGAGGGAGTCCCAGGTTCCGATTGCTGAATAGAGGATCAATGAATAGAGGATAGACAGGGGATGTCTCCGGGTTATAACCTTATTGGGATAATGATTCCGGGCGTCATCGGTCGCCTCTGTACAGGATGACCCTGGGTGTGCCAGGTTCAAATCCAGTGTACGTATCATTGAAGCAGATTCTGAGTGCTAGGTGGCAGCACCTTACTATCCCCTAGTGGAATTTCTATGAACTGATGGTTTTCTTGATCAAATACCACAAAGCCAGTCATGGTTTGACACATAGATTAGTTGACAGAATTGCCACTAGGTTATTGTACGAAACAGTCATACAGCTGCGGTTGCCTAACAGAGCCTTGTGGAAACCTCTTGCATTGCCCACATACACCAAATTCGTCCAATGAAGTTCTTTGATACACATAATGACTAGGACCTCGGTGATTCACGCCATACAGAACCATCGATCTTAACTGTAGACAATCAATTGGGTTGTCCTGCAATAAAGCCGATAAATCAGGGTGTCTTCAAACCTGGATGTTAAATAGATCGATCGTGGTGCAAAATGCTACATTCCAAGTCATTTCGGCAACAAGGACGACCGATCCTGGGTCCTAACCTGGTGGTTACCAAATAGAGGGATACAAACACCAGCAGTTGACCGCTACAAAATGAACTCACAACCGAACTCTGGTGTTTTCCATTCGTCAGTTTTTTATTTATTTGTATCTATAAACAATCTATTTGTTAGCTTCCTCGGCCTCTCTGGCTTTCTTTTGACGGAGACCGTACAATCGTTTGTTAGCGCGAGCTTTCCTCAACGCGGTAAACACCGAGTATTTCTTCTCCTCTTCGGTGATAGCTCGTGGTTTCTCGTGTCGCACCGTCTGCTTGATCGGCATCACTAACTTACCCTTCAACTGAGTGGCCATCGACACTTCTTCGGCCTAGTGGAAAAATGAGAATAGGAAACAAATGAAAATGATGCGTGGAAGTAAGTCACAATTAATATCAGTCAAATCCTGGTGGCGACAGAGTTTCTTGGTCGAAGGTTCTTCTCCGGTCTCTCCCCAATGGGAAAAAAGAAACATCGAACCCGCTTATAATGCCATGCATGGCACTTAGCGGGTTGAGGGTCGTAAAAAAAAATCAATATCAGTTAGTTAGCGTATATTTGATTCCAATTCATAGTGGATCCTCTTTATAACGTATTCAAAGAGTTGATTAATCAGAAAATTAGAAAGAAACCCAATTTTGTACCGGAGATTAAATTCTATTATTGGTTCTAACGAACAGATTTTCTGGTCTCCGGAAGCAAGATCCCTACTACAGATCAGTCATTCCAGAAATCAAGGAGAAAATTTCATATTTCCAGGAGCGTATGCCCACAATCACGCGGAAGTGATTTAGCCGCGTCCCAACCGGAACCAGTTGCAATTCACAAACAAAATTTGACCCATGCTTAAGATATTTTTCTCTGGCCTGGTGCAACGCTTTTGGTCCACTAGAAGTGCTTGTGTGATCGCGGCTAATCTATCACTTTCATAACTCAATTACAGTAGACTGCTCCAGATTCATTACTGTTTATCTTGGTAAACCATAATTTAGTGGTTTTGCAATGCATAAGCATATGCATATTCCAATCTTTTATTCTTTTACTTTACTTTTACTTCAGAAGTTCGTCGTAACAGGTTCCGCCACTGTTATTTCACACTGCTTCCAACGGCGATCGAACTTATGGTAAATATTTCTGCTTTCAAACTTACCGAGGCATCACCCTTCTTCGGTTTGCTCGACTTCTTCGGGAACAGAATCAATTTCGACTTGTATTCCTTCAGACGTTGAGTGTTCAACTGAAGCGATTCGACGCTGCGGTTTTTACGACGGTGGTCGACGGAGATTCCGATCGTCGGAGCTAAACGTTTACTGATACCAGCTGCCTACAAATACAACAACTAAAACATTAAATCATCGGTTTTACATGTGACGATTTAAGCCTCATCCAGTGTCCCCAATTAGTCAATTGAATTCAAAATTCCCAAACGTTTCCTTTTTTTTTTAAGGTAAATGAAACTGAAATTGAAATGAACAGACACCATCATATCACAGGGTTGTCGTTAACATTTTGATTTTCAAGAAAGATTGCTAAAGAATTGCTTAGCTTTGTTTAATGCTACATGCAATATGCAATCTAGTCTATGAATATTCCCGAATATTTCCAGGATTAGGGAAAACAAATTCCTAAAATCTTTGAAGTTTTTCCAGATATTGTGGATCTCCGCAATCTCACTAATGACTGATGACATTCAAGCGCCATGAAAATGATTTTTGAGCCCATTCCATGATACTAGAGGCTGTTTTGACCAATTCCCATTTCAAAACTTTTAAGAACTTTCAAGGATTGCTATCGACCCTGCAGATCAAACATACTTTAGGAAACAACTGAAAAGAATAATTTTGTTAAAACAACGAACCTTTAACTCGTCCAAAGTGAATCCACGTCCGGCTCGAACCTTCGTGTTGTATTTAAACATCTGGCATCGAACGACGGGTCTGAGCGGACCGGCGACCGGCCTCGGCGCGATCGTCCTCGCCTTCTTCACTCGGTTCTGGTAACGGCGTTGTTTCCTCGCCGGTTGATTGAACCACGTTTTCACGTAACGTTCCCAGTATTTGTGGAAATGCCCGTTGGGCACGACATTGTTTCGTTTCGGAGCCATCGTTTATCTGAAATCAAGAGAATTTTACTTTGTCATTTCAAATAGACGATGATGTGTGTATCATTACTAGGCTACTAGGCATTAATTAAGTAAGAAGGTAGGTATTCTTAAGCCATTATAACCACCGGTCCACCTACCCCCCCCCCCCCTTGAACCTGTCAACAATGTCAATCGTGGCTTCAGAAGACTGTCAACTTAATCAAGATAACTTTGAGAACGTCTTTTGTGCCAATTGTGGAGCCCAAACTCGGCATCAATTATCTTAATTCAAAGGCATATATTCCCGAAACTTTAATTACGAGTGACCAAACAATTGACTAATTGTAACTGACTGTTCGATCGAAACATTAACAAGTGTCAATCATCTTTTAGTCTCCAAATTGAACGATAATCCGGGAAATAAGCAACCAGGAAGTAAAATTCACATGGAATATCCGTCCAAATCAAGGCGCCTAATCGTAAAACTAAACGGGTTTGGAATGAAATACAGATTATTCGGGGTAGAGAAAGACGTGTTCCGTCTATTGCTGAAACGATTATTTATTTCGGGGTCGGGATCGCTCGTAAATAAGAGGATTTCGATTATATCCAGACATCTACCAACCTCAGAACGCAATGGCCGACAGGAAGAAAGGTCGCATCAATGCATTATGGGAAGTGGAGTTGGCGAGGCTACTGCGGCAATTGAGGAATTCAATATGGCCGCGCCCATGGAAAATTAAGTTTAACGTTTGATCCCAATTAAATGCCAATTGTTATGCGAATACAACCCGTAAGACATAGAAATCGCTGCAAAATGTCAATTTTATTCCAACAAAGACTTTTTATGGCATCGTTGAAAAAATCAACGCCTCTAAAAAACAGATCTAGTGACTTCTACCCCGAATCGATGCACTAATTACTGAACCAAAACGTCTGAACTCTTCTTCGGGTCGTGCCCGGCGTCGCGGTCATGGAAATTTTCATTCGTTGATATATTTTTTCTCATTTTAGTTTCTGTGAATAATTAATAAGCAAGAAGAAAAGACATGAATAGACTAGGACTCGTTGGGAGGGGCGTTCAACGAGTTCTGAGTGTGAGATGGAAACTGAATTCGAGTAGCCGCAGATCAGTATTCAATGAATCTGGAATGTGGGTAAGATTTAATGTTTCTTCTCTTATTTCAACGATTTTCTAATTAATGTAAATAATTTTCCACTAGCTTAGAATTTGAAAATCCTTGAAAGCTTTTTCTTTCAAGAATTCTATTACCAGTTTATTGAACTTTTTTAGGATGAAGAATTCAACAGAAATTCGAGAAAAGAAATCGAAATTTACTGGAAAGATCATGTTTTAAACCATCACGTTAAGAACCCACGGGTAAGTGTAAAACCAGGATTATCTGAGCCAAGGTACTCACTCTTGAGTGTTTCACCAAAAAGTTTGATCCAAATAGGTTTATAAAACCCACAAAAATTAGTAGAAAACAATTTTATTCATAAAAAAATTAAAATGAAAAGATAACATTCGAAACTGTCTAGAGACTATGTCAGGTGTGACAATGATCTATAGGATGATAGTCTGAAACCTGTCTTAAGATTTTAATATTTGATAAATAGAATTTGTTTTCAATCTTTTAGATTTTATATATAGTTGGTTTTAAACTTATTTTCAACAACTTTGGAATTTGGTCGAGATATACCTTAATCTATAAAATAAAAGATCTCTTAAATTCAATAGATACCAATGAAAATCAATATTTTTGTGTTGATGCTTTTTTTCAGACAAAAGGTCGCACGTACTATGTATTATCCATGTTCCCGTATCCGAGCGGTAAATTACACATGGGTCACGTGAGGGTTTATACGATCAGTGACGCTATGGCTCGATATCACAGACTAACCGGTAAACAGGTACGAATACGCTTAGAGAAACTTCCTGATTTTCAACTTTTATCCCAAAGCTTGATTTGAAGTTTGAAAGAAAGAAAATTTTTTTTAACCAAAATGAGTTTCACAAAAAAACAAGAAAATTAACAGAATAAACAAACCACAAAGCGTCATGTTGACATTGTGCGTGGTGAAAGAAAAGAATTTTCGATACCGGTATCTAGTTTTGAGACTTGAAATATTCTAAGGTGATACATCCAATGGGATGGGATGCGTTTGGACTCCCGGCTGAAAATGCGGCTATCGAAAATAATGAAAAACCGGACGAATGGACGTACAAGTAATTATTCTGTTTTTATTTCATACGTACATTTTGTTTGCTTAAGATTTCTGTAAAAATTGCTAAAACAGTTTTGAATTATATTTGTAGGAATATAGCTGCGATGAAGAAACAACTGGAGGATTTGTGCTACAGTTTTGATTGGGATCGGGTAAGCCATTGTCTCAACCAAAAGTAGCCAGATTGAAATTTTAAAACAAGTCTGGGGAACAACGAGCTTTATCCTGTCGTATTTCAACCGACCTTTAGGTTCAATAGTCGACTTGGGAGATGAATTAATGAAAGTCATTTTATTCATGAGGAAAATTTGAGAACTAGTTCTTAAAGCCGTCGTTCTGGCGTTGTCGTTTTCAATAAATTTTTGTCTGAATTCTAGGAGTTTGCAACTTGTGATCCAACCTATTACAAGTGGACGCAGTTCATATTCTTGAAAATGTTTGAAGCTGGATTAGTGTATCAGAAAAAGGTAGAGGTGGTCGATTAATGTGTCCTATGTGCTTAGAATAAAGAATAAGAGTCTGAAATGTTTCCTTGAGTTATATCAAATATTATACAGAAAAGAGAGACTAATTAAGATATGGTATCACATCTGTATTATCACCTAGTGCTCAAGGAAACTTTTTAAGACTTTATCTTTCATTCTCAATGCAGAATGTTTCTTGCGCAGTCTTCTGTACTGTGAAGACATGCCATTTCATGATGGATTGAGTTTATCATGGTTTTGGTATGTTTCAGGCGATGGTGAACTGGGACCCGGTCGACAAGACCGTATTAGCGGAAGAACAGATTGACGATGACGGAAGATCGTGGCGTTCCGGAGCTCTGGTCGAAAAGAAATATCTTCGTCAGTGGTACATTAAAACTACTGCCTTCGCGAAAGTACGTTGAATTCACTTCGAGCCGTCATAGCAAAAATCTATTGAAGAAAGAATAGTACAGTTGACTATGAATCTTATATCAGCTCAATATACAGTCAAACTTACTGGTTTAGCCAACACTCAGGGCATTATTAGCAGGTTCAAGGCTCATTTCCCTGACATGTGGATAGAGAAGCCAGAGAAGAAAGAAACATTGACTTCAAAACCCTACCACCACTAAGATTGGAATCTATGAAGGCTTAATTGAGTTCAAAGATAGAGGGGCATTAACCGAGTCAGGAAACTCCTTTTGGGTAGAGATTTTCTACTCCTTTTGACAAATGCTTGAAACAATTTCGTGGGCCTACTTTTGATCGGTATGCTTGATTTTTGTTTCGTTTCAGTCGCTGTACGATGGTTTGTCAGAAGTCGACGCTTCATTGTGGAAAGATATCATCAAACTACAGAAACATTGGATCGGGGAATGCACTGGAACTAACATCGAATTTATAGTTAAGGTTTGTCAGTACAGTAGTAGTTTATACAACTCTAAGATTGTCTCAAAGTTATCTAGGTCCTGCAAGTATTGATAGATATGAATCTTAAACAGCTTATTCTTGAATTTGAGTGAAAATTCTTGTTTATAACTGAACCCATTTTTTGATAAGCTCCTTTTGAAGTACAGTACTTAATGAGAGGTTCATGAACAAGGGTTTCTTAGGGTTGGTTCTCTGGGTTCACACGTATTTTAGTATTATTTTCATGTTTCCAGCATAATGAAGATGATTCCCTAATCGAAGATGGTTTGACAGTTCATACAGATGTACCACAATTACTGCACGGTGTCTCACACATATCACTGGCTCAAACGCATCAGTTGAATAATCTGAAATATCACTGCAACAATAATACTCATGCAGAACAAGGTATATCTGTTTCATAAAAACCAGTTTTAACTAAAATCCTCCGACAAATCATTTAACTAATGTAACCTTGTGACTTTGGTCCAAAAGTGGTCATAAATCTTAAGACTGGTCTCAAGTTGTTAGATGAGCTACAAAACTAAGACGGTCTTTGACTAAACCACTGACAGGTTACTCATTGAGACGATAATGAGCTGAAATTTATGGGTCGGATTTTTTTTTCAGACATACTGCTGAATGTGCATGCAGTGCATCCGTTAACAAACGAAAAAATACCGATAATAATTTCCAAGACTGCGATGTCTGAACACATTGAATCGAAATTAGCCGTTCCCAGCATCGATGAGTCGGATAGACTGGTTGCGGAGAAATTCGATTTTACGTTCAAATCTGTATTAGATTCAAATAACGAGGAACAAATTCTAGACAACTGTGGTGAGGTACGTAATAATTCAATTACTTTAAAAATAACCATTGATGAAACACTCTGTATTCTGAATTGTAATTATTGTTTGAAATAGCGCAATCAGAATAGAAAATAGAGTTTGAATGTTTCATATTTTTGGTTCTACTTACTTTCCTCTAAAAATCGTTGAAATGACTTTAAAAAAATCTTAGTTTATTCGTTTATTTTCAGTTAGGTCAATTACTAAATGAATGAATTCTTCTTAATTTTTTAGCTTTCCGGAATGAAAATGGCCGACGCTTTTCAACACGCAATTAAACTTGCCAAGGTAAATATGCTGTTCAGAAAGTGTCTTACGAATTCTAAAAATGTTTTGACTATCGTATTGAAATACATGCATCCTGTTTAGTAACATCTATGAAACTGACTGCCGAATTTATGAAACTAATTCCTGCACTTTTTCCAGGAGAATAAGTATGGAGGTGATTTAGTGAGTGCTCGTTTACACGATTGGTTGATCTCGCGGCAAAGATATTGGGGTACGCCTATACCGATAGTTCACTGTGACTCCTGCGAGGTAAGCAAACTGTAAATCTAGTCTAGTACTAGAGACTCCTTGACTCTGGAATCAAATGATTGAACTACTGGTTAAACTTAACGTGCATCTGCCGTCGACAGATCAGAATGATTTGAGAGTATTTACTAATCTTTTGAGAGCTCAATTTACCAAAATTATCAAAATGAACCCAAAATCGCAATCATTTCTAGTTCATTTTCAATTACCGGTAAAATACCATATTTTGAATGTCAAATTACCGTACTCTCATTTGTACTGAAAACCACGTAAATGGGAGACACCCGGGTTGTCCTTTCCTATGTTTTAAGAAATTAACATTCATTACTGGTTCTCTGAAGAAAGGATTCAGATATATCTCGGTACATAGAAAAAGCAACTTTTAAGATGATCAATTGTGGGATTGTTCATTTGACATGAAGAAGTTGGGTCTGCGTTGACACCAGATATCCTAGAATGATTCTTATCTTCATATATCCCTACTTTGTGTCACAAATGGTGAACTGTATTTCAGGAAGTTCCAGTACCGTTCGCTGATTTACCAGTGGCGTTACCGCCTTTGAAAGAATTCTCTGAGAAAGGTCGCTCCGCCCTCGCGGCTGATGAGAATTGGAGCAACACTAAATGTCCCAAGTATGTTCATCATAACCGCTATCAGAAATGACAATTCAGGAAAAACACAAGGCAAACGATGCTTTCAAGTAAAAAAATCAAATCTTAGAACCAACACAGAATTAATTTTGAAAAATAAATATAGCTGCAAGGCAGCGATATCAAGTTTTGTGGATATTGTAGACTCCTTCCTTAACTCACATTATCACAATTTAACACAACAACAGAATTTGAATTAAAGTCGATTCTCTAATTCAGATTATGACCTAACTCATAACTGAAAATCGAGTTATGAAGAGTCTATTGTGCGTATGATATTGTGTTGTGCTGTTTTTAAAAGGTGCGGTGGCGCTGCCAGACGGGAAACCGATACAATGGACACGTTCGTAGATTCGTCGTGGTATTTTCTACGCTATCTCGATCCGACCAACGACGAGTTACCGTTTTCACGAGACAACGTCGACGCGGCGATGCCTGTTGATTTATACATCGGTGGCAAGGAACACGGTTAGTGTCTGTGCTAGTCCCACCTCGCTCCAATGTTCCAACGTGCCCGCCTTACACCAGTTCTACTGTATTTTGTTTCAGCTACTCTTCATTTGTATTTCGCGCGATTCTTCAATCATTTTCTACAAAGCGTCGGCATGTTGACAGATCGAGAACCGTTTCACAATCTGTTGACCCAGGGTATGGTGATGGGACAGAGTTATAGAGTTAAATCCACAGGGCAATACATCAAACCTGAACAGGTGGATTTCACTGGTTAGTAGAAATCTTACCCTATTCTTTCGAAGTTTTGCCATTTTTTGTGAAATATAACTTGCTGGCGAAACTGAATCCTGGACCCTGTTCCACAGTCAGTTAAGATTTTACTCAGGGTTAACTCTCAAAAGTGAACTTATTTTAACTCAGAATTACTCTAGCTCCGAGCTGTGGAATACTGGATCCATCCACTTCCACAGTAAAATCTTGAACTCAGACCTGTCAAACTGGGTCCTGGTGTTAAAATCAGAAATTAACTAATCGAAAAATACTGAATTAACAGAAATAGAAATAATATATTCGTAATCTTATTCTATTTTTTTATTTTTTTTTTCGAAAATTTCATTCTGTTTTTTGCTCTGATGTAGGTGAAATTCCCGTTGAAAAAGGAACCGGAGCCGAACTGGACGTGTCCTGGGAAAAAATGAGCAAATCAAAATATAACGGTGTTGATCCACTGGTAAGTTCCGATGTCACCTACAAGAAATGCCAATGTATGCCAGCGCCAGTGATGACTTCATATCTGTATTTTCACAGGATATAATAGATGAACATGGATCAGATTCGACTAGACTTTGTATTTTGGCCGGCGTGGCGCCTAAAAGTGATCGACACTGGTCTGCTGATTGTAAGTATTCAGAGTTTCAATGGATCAGGAACTTACTGATTTACTTTTTCCTGCAGGGAAAACTCTTGACTCTTATCTTGAAAATCAGGGAATTTGAATATTAAGTGTCTCGTTCTGATCAGGAAATATTTGGTCAAGGGAAAATTTTGAATTGTGTGTTTTCAGTTTTTCGGGGAGTGTTAAATTGGCAGCAGAAGATTTGGAGCGTCGCCAGTGATTTTATCGATCACCGTCATCCGGGAGCCCAACCCGTCGATCTGACGGAGGAAGAATTTGCGGTCGAGGAGAATAAAATATTCGATGCTCGAAATTATTTCTTAAAAGAGGTACGTCATGAAATACACACACATCTTGAGGACCGGGTCAAAAATTGACCATGTATACCTAATATCGCTACAGAAAATCAGCTAGAATTTGTGCATAGGGGATCATTCATTTATTACGTATGCATAAAATTTGAATTTTTCAACCCCCCTCCCCATCGGCCATTTTTTCATATACATTAAGCATCACAGTACGCAATTGCACTGACCCCTCCCCCCTCCCTTGATGCGTACATAATAAATGAATGACCCCTAGCTACTAATACTTAAGACCTGCAATATTTGGTTTTGTTTTAATGTTTTTCTCTGATCTCTTGCGTTTTAGGTTACTTTCCATATGGAGAAAACGTTCTTGATTAGCACGGCTATATCCCGCTTACAGGGATTGACAAATACGCTAAAGGTACAACTACAGTCTAACCTCATTAGTGGGAGAGTAATAAATCATCTCGCAGTCACTTTGCAATCTGATATCTGAGTTGGATGGTCCAGTACACTCCGCTCAAGTCTGATCGTTTGACTTGATAGTGATGAGTTGGACGGTACAGCAAACTCCGCTCAAGTAGGATCTCTTGACTTCAGAGTGACACCTCAGTTGAACGCTGCTCAATTCAGATCTTTTGACTTGAGAGTGATATCTGAGTTGGATGATACAGTAGACTCCACTCAACTAGGATCTTTCGGCTAAAATTTGTTCAACTTGACTATAGCCAAATCTACTGTTTTCTGCTTCATTCCAAAGACTTATTTTGTAACTTCGTCTGACACTTTTCCGAAAACAATATTGTTCTATCTTTTCGACGTAATTTTACAGAAAGCTCCGTTTGATATTGTGAGATGTAGTGAGGAGTATGAACGAGCGTTGTGCGATCTGGTCATCATGTTAGCTCCGTTCAGTCCGTGTTTCGCGTCAGAACTCTGGTCGGGAATATCCAGCGTTCCAGTGAAATTCAACGATTATAAATGGGTTAGTAACACGTAACAGGACGGTGAATCAATCTGCTACCAGCAACTCCTATGTGATCATCGCCATTCTTCCTCGATGTTTGATCACTCACAATTCACGCGTGTCAAGAATTTCACCTGATAATAAGACATTTTCTAATCGCGGACATTAAGCGATTCATCAGCGTTTTACACACAGTACATACATGTAGATTTCCAAAAGATTTAAAGATATTTCAGATTTCTGATCTTCATGGCCGCAGCAAGCAAATATCCAAGATTCTTGATTATTTAGCACTCATCAGCGCACCTCTCAAAAAGGTGCTTATCCGCAGAGCTTTTTTCTTATTTTTAGCATTTGGGAGTTTTGGATCAATCCTGGCCAGATGTCGACATGAAGTATGGCTTACCACTTATTGTGAAGGTAAGTTTAAACAAATTCTATTCTAAAACATTCTATCATTAACATGAGCCCACTTAGAAATATTTTTGCTCATTCTTTTAGAAGGTGTATCACCGGCTTTCTTTTATAATTTGCTTGTATCTAAGATTTTGTTTTATTCTTTTATTATTTTTATTTCAGAGTAATAAGACACATAAGGAACTATTCACGGTCAAAGTGCCGAGGGAACAGTTGGACGTGTTGTCGCTGGAGGAGGCCGCCGCGTTGGTTCAAGATCGTAACGAAATCAAACAACTCGGTGAAATCCACAAACAATATCTAAATATCGAACCGGGCTATAGAGCTAGTTTAACGCTGATAACTAAACGACAAAAGAAATCGAAGAAAGCTTCCTCTACGAGTTGACAGCTCTAGTCAAACTACATCTAGTTTACATACATTATGGTGAATCTTAAATAGTATTTCATTTTACAAGAATTTTCTATTAATTAACCAAAAATGGAAAGCAAAAGATTTAAAATTTAGAAAAATTTTCAGTTTTCAAATAAAAACCATTATCAAGGAAACCATCTCCTTGGTTTTTATATGATAATGAAAATTTTAAATTTTGAAAATACATTTCTGGATGTTAAAATCTTTCAATTTTTTCATTGCGGGTTTGACTCGCTAGAACTTTCTAGTAGTAGTAGACTTTATTGGAAACATTTTGCCACATTTGTGTATATTGTGTGAGATATACTGTCCTGATTTATTTACTTTAGTTTATGAGATAAAGCAAAAAAATAAAATACATGTATAAACAAAAATCAGGTGTTCTTGTTGAAAATGTTTCAGAAGGTTTTCTAGAATCAAGGGAATGAAACTGTAGGTTATTTTCATCGAGGATCCTGACGAATGTTTTACCGATTCTGATCCAGTTAAGCAAAATTTAACACTTAATGCGGAAAAAAGTGGCAGGTGGCACTTCTTCACTTAGTGAACTGCATCAATGCCTAATCATGACTGATACCGCCATACTCTTTGACCAAAATCAAAAATGGGATTAGAGTAATTTGGAACAAGAAACGAAATTCTAATATGGACTTTCCTAAATTTACATGATGATGTACCGTTTAATCCAGTATCAAAATTGAAGAAAACAATTTGTTTTTTTTCAAATAATGAGTGGTAAACATGAACGTTTTTGGCAGAATTTCAGAGGATCGGTGCTCCTAGTAATTAAAAAAGCCTAACTATTAATGGCCCTCAATTGAATCAAGGAGTTTTTTTTCAATGAAAATACTGTCTATTGACGGGATTCTGTGATAACGGTATGAATGATGATCAATCATGAATACATGGTATTAGTGGGTTTCCCCCAATGACTCGAATAAATAGACCGCTTTCCTCGTGCATGGTGTGAGTTAGTTATCTCGGGGTACATGTACACGTAGTTGTGACTAATAAACTAATTTCATTAGTAAATGGTTACGCGGTTTCTATGATATGAAGACCTGTGTTGGTGTGAATCTTTAACTGAAGTGCTATCGGTCGGTATAATTTATAAATTATTTTAGAATTTAAGAAAAAAAAACAGCCGGCGGCTTTTAAACTGATAAATTCGGAAGTAGCTGTTGGGAATCAAGTAATTTATTTCATGGCCTTATTAAAGTTCCTCCACTATATTGTTCAGCTGACTACTGGCGTGTATTCAACCCGGCAGTGGAACCTTTCATAATGTAAACCCATTCAACAATAGAGACACAATTGCAGCTTTTCAGAGTTGTTAATATCATTTATACGCGCTATTGAATATGTCACCGGCTGACCACGGTGTACACGCATAGGCCTCATTCACCTCTGCACACTCACGCTGTGAACATGCTACCGTGGATTCTCCTCCTGGCGATTTTCGCTGCGCTCCCGCTCCTGTTCCTGCTTCCTGAGGAACGACGTCTTTATGTTTTATGTGTTACTGTTCGTCTCCGTACTGTCCTGTACTGTTCCGTGTTAATTAATCCGTTCTTTTTTCTAGGTTCTTACCCGTTCTATTTTTCAGGGCCGATTTCTCTGTCGAATTTCAACGTTTGCTGGAACAAAACTAATGTCCGAAAGCATCGGCTCTCCTTCGCCGGTCACGTGTCGAGGATGTCAGACAAAGTGTCCGTCAGGAAATGGCTGCCCTCTACTCGCCCTCATACGGAACACGAAAACCAGGATGACGAGGCCTCACTGCCCCCACCTATCTACAAAGTGTGCTGAGTGATGTCAATGACCGGCATATCTGCGGGATTGCGCGGGATACAAATGGAGCGGTTATACTGGATTGTCACGCTACTAGCATTCATTGTGTCCTTGTGACCGCCCGGATGAGGGATGATTCTACTGTCACGCTCTTTGTTTCTGGTATTCTGAGTCGGCTGAGGGATGATTCTACTGTCACGCTCTTTGATTTCTAGTTTGAGTGCTAGTTTTCATTGTGTCCTTGTGATAACCCCGGTCAGTGGATGAAGTCTCTTGTCGGCTTGTGAGTGCTAGTTTCATTGTGTCCTTGTGACAACCTCGGTCAGTGGATGAAGTCTCTTGTCACGCTTTTGAGTGCTAGTTGAGATCCTGAATCTCAACCCGGTCAAGCTGGTTGTACTGCGCTATTTGTGTTTCGTGCAATTTTACAGGTTTGTCAGTTACTGACGTCGCCCAGTACATCTTGCAGTTAGATGGGGAATGTGAGGCGTTGTCATTCTGGTTTTCGCGTTCTGTGTGAGGGCGTGTAGAGGGCAGTATATTCCTGGCTGGCTCATTGTCTGGTGTTCTCGGCATGTGACCGGCGACGGAGAGCTGAAAAGCTTTCGAACATTAGTTTTGTTCCGTACCAAGTTTTCATCGCTCTTCTCTTTTTTTTCATTTCAGGACTCCCAAGAAGTTGAAGAAGATGCTGAAGGTGACTACAACGAAGACGATGCCAAAAAAGAACACTGAACTCAGCAATATTGAAAGTTAAGTTGATACACATGTAAATTACGATGCGTGATACGGAAAGGATCGTGTAACTGCAGAATATCGTTCTTTTACTCATTTCAGGTTAATCCAGAAAGGCCCATCTAAAATCTGCCCACCAGAAGTGCCCACAAAAGACTCCAGCTTGAAGTACCACCAAACACCGAAAGACCCCCCGCAACTGAACCTGGCAGTCTTGACCTCATCCTGTATGGCAACAGGAATACATACATACATAAAGCTAAGTTGATTTTTCATATATGGGGTAGAATGCATAGGCGCTGATCAAGCTCACCATCTCCGCACTACTTTATTGAAGCTCTGTGGCCGGTAGTAAATTGAAATATAGCTAGGCAATGATTGCTTGAATATTTACAATATTAGACGAAATGAGTGAGGTCCTTTAAATATTCTTTGGTCTGATAATTAAAATGTAGATTGGTCAGTTATTGATTAAAAGATTTTGTAAGTACGTACAGTCAAGGTAAATTCAATATCTTATGTGACATTTGAAATTATTCGAATGTACCGTAGATATTTCAGGCCTCATATGACTATTGTTTAACTGACAATCAAGATCTAGATAGGACAATTTTTACTAAAAGATATATCAATTAAACTTTATCGTTGGTTGATAGATATTTCTTTACAAATAGTATATTGATAAATTTATTAAGATTGAGGCCATACTTTACAATATATACTGTGTGCTGCCTCACACAACAGTTATGAATTTCATAAGATAGTGTCTAGGGCTCTATCGAGGTCTGGTGTTATATGGGGAAAACTATGGACTACAGGTCTTTATGAAACAGTGATTTGGTCTCAACACTTTGATAAATCCAGAATAAACCAAAGCTTTAATTGATTTAATTCATTCCTGAAACACTGCGTCTTGTTTTGGCTGATGCATGATAATTGTTGTTTGACGGACAATAAGCATACAGCCAGGAAAAATGGCTTAGATATTCACAATTAAGATGAATATTTGATGTTAGATCAAAAACTTTTTATATCATAAATAGCCTATTTATTGAAATATAGCTGAAATATATAATATATTTGAGCACATCTATAAGTGAATCAGTCTCATTGACTGATCAGTTCTGTAACGCCAACTGCCGCGCTTACGACGACTACCCATGCTTTTCATTATTGGCAAAATTTACTCAAACCTAACTGATTCAATTAATATCTAAAAGCCATACTGTGTGTCAAGTGACGCATATTTAAAAAATATAATATTTAAAAATATATAGTTTAACTGAAAATTAGAATCTAAGATAAATTACTCATTAACGTATTACTTAGATCGATTAAGGTTAATTCAATTGTTATGTGAAATTATTTCTAATTCCATGGACATTTAAAATGTAGCTGATACATGTGTATCTGAGCACATTTATTTATCTGTATCTAAGTGAACCTATGGTGTCTTCACACAGCTGTATTAGTTTTGATACATATTGCCAAAATCATATTGCCAAAAACGCAGATTTACTTCCGATCGAATCTGTGCACAAATACATTCCTGGATTTGGAAGGGGGAATATTTCAATTTCACTGTGTATATCAGATTGAAAGCCTTATTGTGACAGGATATCCTAAACTTAGGTCTTATTCCTCTTGCTAATAGCTCTCTTTTACTAACCCCTCTCCTTCAAACTATTTTCTAGCATCATGACTCGCACCGCACCAGGGAGGTCCGGTCATAACAAGGTCTTTTGGTCCTTATACACAGTGAACTATAAAATAGCCATTCGGCTAAGGGAATTTCTAATTTACCACTAAAAATATGCTTTTTTATCTTTAATTTCTGATGAATTCAAATAGTGACGAATTCACCACAACTGAAATTCTACTCATGTAGATTTTCAGGCTCCATATAAATATTGTTCAACTGACTATTAAAATATAGCTAGTATGATTACTAATTAATGGTTCGCTTAGATACCTAGAATTTAATTGAAATTAATTCAATGTAATGAATATAAGTGAAACTTATTCAAAATTGCACAGTGGATGAGACGACTGTATCGCGCAATGTCATCTGCGTCTAACTGGGCCACATGTGTGTGTGGGATCTGTTGAATCAGTTAGGTTTTGGGGGATTCTGTGTTAGTTAAGCTAGGTATCAAAAGCTCTGATGCAAAATTAGCAGTTCAAATAGTGATTAATTCAAATTCGTACCGGATCTGAAATTCTTCTCGTGTAGAAATTTCAAGCCCCATATAAAATATTGTCCGAGACAATTTCAATTATAGCTAGGGCATTATCAATTAACTTATAGATTAGGTATCTAATTCAGCATCTTTATATAAGGTAAAAGTGCTCAAATCTAAACCATAGGGGTTGATAAGTATAATTCAATATTGGTTGATATATAAAGAATACTGGGTATGTTTTAACTCTGTCTCTTGTGCGTGGGATTTATTGAATCTTTAAGGCTTTGCAGAAATCTGGATTTGTCGAGTTGTGGGAATGATTCGAGGTTTCTTAAATCTGTAGAACCATGTTACCATGGATCAGTGTGCTCAATGCTGGCAGCGCACTCACTCTTCAGTTAGTTATATTATCATAATTACAAAATCATTGTATATATTAGGAGCAATATTTAGAATTAATGAAATGGATTAGAATACCATTCACTGGGTACAGATGTCGCCATCTGTGGGTAGAAAACATCTCTTAAGTTTATTAACTGACGATGAAGTAAATTTGATAATACGAACATGGTTTAGCTGACAATCGAAATATATATAGGCCAATATTACTAGCAGGTTTGCACTGTATGATGGGCCTGGGTTTCAATAAAAGACACATCAAGAATTTCAAGAAGATAGAAGAGAAAACAGTTCAAAAACGATTTGATAAGATTGATTATGCATTACTAAATTTGTTGTAACTCTGGTATTCCTAGAGATGACTATAGATGCTTTAGTTGAATTGTTGTTAAACTATAATAATCAACCATTGCTTAGATATTTAGAATATAGATGAATTTCATAAATATCATTTAAGACTATTATTAAAATCTACGTATCGATCCACATTGCTGATCTTATATATGAATTGACATGATAATTATAATCAGAGATATTCGAAAGGAATTTCTGCTCAAAAGGTTCTGCTCTTTTCTTCAGTTTGCCGTTTCAGACTGATTGGAAGATAGTTTGAATGAACCGGAATCGAATTTCCCAATTATGTACTTCGATTTCAGACATACGCGAGAAAAACTACAATAAACTTTAAAAAATTAGACAAATTTAAATGGTAAAAACGACAAAAAAATTAAAGTTAGACAAAATTCTCCCACCTTGTAAACTTTCGGACTAGTTACATGAAAAAAAGACCAAATATTGTAAAATATAGTTATTTCCAAAATCTCGATGTATTAAATTAGGCAGAAAAAATAGATAAAATTATTCAACCTTGTAAACTTTCGGACTAGTTACATGAAAAAAAATCCAAATATTGTAAAATATAGTTATTTCCAAAATCTCGATGTATTAAATTAGGCAGAAAAAAAATAGATAAAATTATTCAACCTTGTAAACTTTCGGACTAGTTACATGAAAAAAAACCAAATATTGTAAAATATAGTTATTTCCAAAATCTCGATGTATTAAATTAGGCAGAAAAAAATAGATAAAATTATTCAACCTTGTAAACTTTCGGACTAGTTACATGAAAAAAACCAAATATTGTAAAATATAGTTATTTCCAAAATCTCGATGTATTACATTAGGCAGAAAAAAAATAGATAAAATTATTCAACCTTGTAAACTTTCGGACTAGTTACATGAAAAAAAACCAAATATTGTAAAATATAGTTATTTCCAAAATCTCGATGTATTAAATTAGGTAGAAAAAAAAATAGATAAAATTATTCAACCTTGTAAACTTTCGGACTAGTTACATGGAAAGAAAACCAAATATTGTAAAATATAGTTATTTCCAAAATCTCGATGTATTAAATTAGGCAGAAAAAAAATAGATAAAATTATTCAACCTTGTAAACTTTCGGACTAGTTGCATGAAAAAAAAGACCAAATATTGTAAAATATAGTTATTTCCAAAATCTCGATGTATTTAATAAGGCAGAAAAAAAGTTAACCCCAATCAGTCACTTAATATGTGCTTCGACTATTTAAACGGTGAAAACGACCAAAAAAATTGAAGTTAGACAAAATTATTAAACGTTGTAAACTTTCGGACTAGTTACATAAAAAAAGACCAAATATTGTAAAATTTTCTTCAACCTCGTAATATAGTTATTTCCAAAATCAGAATTAGGCAGAATAAAATATTGTTTGAATGAACCGGAACCGAAATACCAATTATGTTCTTGGACTTTTAAAAAAAAGATCTGTAAAAACGACCTCCGATCACGCAACTATATCTGTACTTCAATTTCCGATTTTGAAAAAAAATGCCGTTTCGCTCCCGGCAGGTGTGGTAGGTTTGTAAGGGACACCAACTCGAAAAGTCAAACGAGATCTTGAGGTCAACAACTCATCAAAAATCTGCCGATTAGAGAACAGTGCACAGAAACCAACTGACTTAGGAGATCCTCGTCGATGATGAAACCAGCAATCATAAAAGGTAACTTGATATACATGAAATTATAACGATTAATTCTTATTGAAATATTTTGTCATTACAGGATATCTTCTTTTAATTATTGCAGCTTAATTTTAACTATGCGAAAAAACCCAGCTTGAGATCAACTACTCGTCCAAAATCGACCAACTTGAACAGTGCACAGATGAGGCCAACAGAATCGAACTCAACCCACCAACTTTAGATGATCCACACCGATAACGAACCAAGCAATCATAAAATGTAACTTGATATTCATGAAATTATTACAATCAATTCTTATTGAAATATTTTGTCATTAAGTGTATCTTCTTTTAATCAATGCAGCTAAATTTCAACTATAAGAAAAAGCTCAGCTTGAGTTCAGCTACTCATCAGAAAATCTACAAGCAGATGAATACTGATTGACCCATTTGCTGATGAAAACTGCCAAAGCCCAGGTGATAAGTCGAGGAGCCAGCGACGGATTAATCACTCAACGATGGATTCTTCTACAATCGGTGGTTGATTTCTATAAAACATTTTATCAGGAGCAGCAGAGACAATAGTGAATCTTATAAACACTGATTCGACCGACAATGCTAATGGATTATCTCATAAACACTGAATCAGGATGAACACTGTTTTAAAAGCAGCAAAGACAATAGTGTATCTTATAAGGAGCTAGATAAACAATAGTGCATGTTATAAACACTGAGATCCAGGAGCGGCAAAGACAATAGCGGATTTCTGTAGTAAAGTATTGATTTTTTTACTTATCACCCTTTTTCAAACCAGTCTGATTATAGT
The DNA here is from genome assembly GCF_964204645.1 of Tubulanus polymorphus. NCBI lineage: Eukaryota > Metazoa > Nemertea > Palaeonemertea > Tubulaniformes > Tubulanidae > Tubulanus > Tubulanus polymorphus. The sequence continues at coordinate 25,151,560 of NC_134027.1, forward strand.
GTTTTTGAGGATATTATTTTATGATGTTTTATGCAATGTGAGAGTCTAATAAAAGCTAAGCTCAATTAATTAACGATATTGGTCTTCGATCCTTGGTCGATAGATAAGTTAGGTTAGTCATTCGGGGCTAATGGTCGCGTTAATGGACTCGTAGATCTGTTAACTCCTTAACTGAGATATAGTTTCAACGTGATATTGTGAGTTTAATCATCAAACTTTACCATAGTTAAACATAGTCATTTATGGCTATTTGTTCGTGTAGATATCACATAATTAGGAAACATTGAACATAACGTTAGGCCAGTGTTGATGTACAAATATTAAGTATTTGCTGAATTGTAGATGTACTAATTTGATGGCATTCATATTTTCGAAGGCCCATGTAACTGATTCACAATTGAATCGTAGATGTCGATTTTCACATTGACCTTTAAGCCTCCATCTATCTGTTTGATGATCATAGCTACGTATTTGAAAACAAAAGCTTTATCTGAAAGGCAACCATTATTTACATTTGAGAGGTAAAGCTAGGAATAACAAGGCATAAAGTTATAGCTAGGACTAATTTTGAAAGTTTTAACATTGTTTATAGCTGTTTGAACTTCTTTCATTGCAATGGGTAAATCCATATCACGAGATGGCTCTCGTGAATAATCACTTAGATTCAAATCGGGTGTATAATGATTATTAAGGAGTGGCAGTGAATCGTTAGCGCTTTTCTAAAATTGGCCCAGAAACTTTACAGTGAAAAAATGCCTGCAGTTGTAAATAGAGGAGTATGAATAATACATAATACAAACTACAAGTACGTAAATTAATGAAAGAATAGATTTTAAAAAAACCAATAAATAATAAGTAGTAAATTATACAAAATACAAGAACATACATAAATAGAAAATATTAAAATATAAATATTTTATCTATTAAAAAATAGATAAAAATAATAAACAACAATAAAAACAAACAACAAATTAATACATGTATTCTATTTACATGAAAAGGCATTTTTTCAAATATTTATCAACAAGGTTCTTCATTTATCGAACAACCTTCCCTAAGTATAGCAAAAACCCGAGATCTTTTCTGTTGTTATTCACAGCATTCTATCGGACTCGGTTATTGTAATGAACAAAACAAATAATCATAAACCTTAACTAAATCGAACACACTTAAAGAAAATAACTGATATGATAGAATGCTTTGAATAACTGTGATGAAAGATCGACCGTCCTATGAACTAGTCGCGCTCAATCACTGCTGTGACTGTTGATTGTTATACGGGGGGGTAGACTTACTATCTAAAATCTGGTACATACATTTTACTTTTTAGAAAGAATTTAAAACAGCTATAAACTTAAGTTATTGATTAGTTACCGATTGTATGATTATGTTGATGTTTTCGAAGCTGCCAGAAAAAAACATCAGAATACTTAGTATTAAATGCGTGCTTGGACATCTTTAGGACAGGGCAAAGTAGGCAAAATTCTAGTTTTCTAGTGAAAGTAATGATTAGTTGATACTTAGATTTCCAGAGTGAATCTGTATGTTCCATCTCTAGTTTTAATGTTCTATGTTGGAGACTGTTATTGTAACACGTAACGCATGTTTGGAAATTAGCAACTTGCATGATGATTCCTCGTTTAAGATATTATTGTCGTGTGAATAGAACGATGTGCATTTTCATCATTCGTGTTGAAACATTTTAGTTGTAAATTTCTATAGCAACAATTCCACTGCGGTGCTTTTCAGTGGTTCATAAAATACTGATTTAATTAGCAGGAGCATAGAATAGAAGGAGCAGTTTCTTGATAGGCTAACTCGAGGATACAGTGCTAATTGGTCAATTGTCCTAGCTTTGTTTTGATTATCAGTTTAACCGCATCTGTGTGGGGCCTGTAATATCTGGACAAGAAGAATTTCTGATCTTTATATAGAGTTGTATATATATCTACTATCAAGTTGAATAATACAAATTAAAAAGTTGCCATAGCTTCGTCAGTCAAACCATATTTATATGAAGATACTATATGAAGAAAAACCTTTATAATAGTTTGCAGGGTTTGATCAAAGGAATAAATGCCACTTGACCTTGGGGCAAGCATATGTAATATCAATTGCCCCCTCAAAAATCAACTCGCCCTACATGAGTAGTCCGATTGAGACACAATCATCCCTTGCATCGAGTGGGATAAAAGCTTTGAGTTATAGAATTACACAAGCCCGGTGGACGAGTGATTGTGATAACCTTCATGCCCTAATGAAAATATACTTGTCCAGGGCAATTGGACTAGTGCTTAAATCAGACCCTGCTTTGTTTCAAATGTAACATTTGTGAAATAAGCTAGTTGATAATTAAAGAAATCTCTCAGACGAGGAAAATTTTGGCAATGTTTTTAGTTTTCTCGTAATAACTAAGATTAATTAGTTTACCTTACGCTTTCCAGAGTGAGTGAATTTGTAGTTTTTATGTTGAACTGTTTTTTAAATAACTCATTTAGCGTGGTATAATTGTTGTGTAAGAATAAAATGATATATAGGTTTCGTCATTCATACTGTGGTGCTCATCAATGGTTCATAAAATACTATTTTCATTAAGGCCCTTATGGAAAATAGAATAGCAAAATAGAGGAGCAGTCTCTTGATCAATGAGGATGAACAGTAATAATCAGTAGATTATGCTAGCTATGGATTCTAAAACCATGGTTTAACAATGTCTGAAATATCTGCACAAGAAGCATCTCAAAAAGTTAGTTATTGAATCTTAACTTAATTGTAGCAAAGCCATTAGTTATTAGTAATTGCCCTAGCTCTATTCAAATTGGCAGTTGAACAATATTTATATACTCGATTTATATACTCTTGCTGAATGCATAGAAGAGAATACCTCCAAAATACTTTGCATTAAATGTAACATTTGAGAAAATAACCAATTTGATAATGTCTTGAAACCTCTTAAAGACAAGACAAAGGTGGCAAAACTAGTTATCTTGTAAAATAATGTTAATGAAAATTAAATCAAAGACTGTTTATTTAATCTAATCTTTAGCTTTCCAGATTGAATTTGTGGTTTTATCTCCGGTTATGATGTTTCTATGTTTGAGACTTTTTTGAAATACAGGTCACGTTTTTGTAAATGACTGGGGCACTTCCTCCGGTACATGGATACCTGTCATTTATGTTGTTGTGGAGATAAAATGACATGTTCATGTCAATTGTTCATAAAACATTGATTTATTAAGGTCCTACCGGATAAAGTTGAGCTTTTTGTTGATAAATGAGATGTCCTCAATCGATGTCATTTGAAAAGTTGACGTGATGGATTCATATTTCATGAAATATAACAAAGTGTCGGTTATATTGACCTCATGAATTGTCAATTCATAATCTTAGACTAGTCCAATTTTCTGTGTTTTATGGATAAAAGTTTATAATTCTTGTATATTGTATTTGTGTATTTTTGTTATTTTCCTATTGATGCAAATTGTATAAATCAGCTGTAGTGGAAATGTATCGTAGATAAAGACTTCTAAATACCTTACATGTAACTTTGTTTTAAGTTAGTACAATTTCATACATAGTAATGGAAATAAAATTACTATTAAAATTTGAGAAAATAAGCTAAAAGTTAATAGTTTGATATGTGAGAATAAAATGATGTAAGAATGTAAATCAGATTGATTACTTAATCTTACGCTTTCCAGAGTATTTGGCCAGGTTTATCTTTGGTTTTAGTGCGGGAGCCATGGACTCACGGTTTAAGAGTCCATGGTAGTGGGCCATAGAGGTTTCTGTTTTATAGTATATGGTTGGACCATGGGCGTATAAACTCTCGTTTATAGTTTATACGCGTATGGTGGTTGGACTAGTTGCTTTTGAAAGTCCGCGGTTGAGGAGCTTACATTATAATTCCTCGAGCACAAACCTGGCATTTTGTATAGTTGTTGTATGAGAATAAATATGATTGATTTTGAAATTTGTCATTCGTTTAGTTAAGCAACAAGTGTTACTAAAACGAAGCACTACTAAAAACAAAGACTATATGCACCCGAGAAAACCGACCAGGCAATTTACGTTTCCGGAAGGGGTGGTACAGCGCCCCAAGTGATGATTTCGAGTATCTTTGGACTTCTTTTTAGTCATGCATAGTTCTAATACCCCAAAGTGCATAGGTCTTCGTTTTAGTAGCGCATAGTTTTTAGTAACACCCCCATTTCACTGCTATAAAATTAAGTGAATTGCTATTCATGGCCGGCCCGTGAATCATTTTCACGAACCCCAGGGCCACCTTCGGTTATCTGAGTTAGTCGACTTTAGTCGAACTAAACGAAACCGAATCTCCGTTAGTCAGAACTATATTCCGGAAATAGTTCGAAAATCAAGCGCATTCGGTTATTAGTTCAGACCACTAGTCGACTAGATACGAAAACCGAATTTGGCCCAAAACCGACATATCTGGTCAATCTATAGACTGCGCATGAGTGGTCGTGGCAGGATTATTCCTGCTCGCATTGAGCATGAACCATACCGGAGACCGGGGTCAACTAAAATGATATCGAGATACCGCAGAGATGCCACGACCACAATTTGGGTTCACCTTTAACTCGTGTTAATTCTGAGAGGAAACTGATGGCTCATTCATGATTAGGAGAATTTAGAAAATGTTCTGAAAATATAAATATATGAAATATATAAAACATCCAACAGCTCGTGGCCGTCCAATTCTGCAATAGTCATACAACTCATCTTCCTATCTTCGGTCCAGTGCCGCGTAGCCTTTTCCATGTGACAAACTCCGATCGGAGCGCTTTTGAAGGGTATCGTTAATGAAAAATCAATTGTTTGCCCTATTGTAAAGTTCAGTAACAGCATGGTTGATTCGGTCCAGTGAAATTGCTGAACAGATTGCCCCGGTGACGTCATCATAAAGAGGAAACCGTACATCGTGCGAAGCCTACATCATTACCATAGTTAAAACAACTTTGATTCCCTCAATAAACTACGTACAAAGCCTGTTATGCTGAAGAATAATTCGAAGCCAAGCATACATCTTGTAAATGGTAAGTTTTGCACCCATGGCTTCTGTCGCCTTGCTAAGCCGTAATGTGGTCAAACACAGGTATACCAGACCCTCGAAGTTCGTAGATGCCCTGATTATCTTTTTTGATGTATGAAATATGGCATTGGTGGGCCAGTTGATCTAACACTGGTTGCTTAACAGATTAGATTAAGATTAAGATTTAAATTTATTGCTCCAGAAAATTGTACATTTTTTGCGAGCACAGGATACATACAAAATAAACAGTTTGCAGTTATAAAATAACAGTTGCTAGTCATACAATAACTAGTTATATTTACAATTGAAAAGTTATTTTGAAAAGTTCGTGTATACCAGGAACAGCGATGAGGTGAGGCTAGATAAGGCTATGTGCCTTTTTTATAAAAACTGCAAGATTCCTTAGGACGTTTGGGTTTTCTGACGTAAAAAGGTTCATAAATTTTCTTATATTGGGAAACGTTACTATTTGTTGCGGTATGTACCGACTTCTTAAACTTTCGAAAAAAGTACACTCCATTATAAAATGGTATTCGTCGCCGATTTGCCCTAGGTTACATTTGGTACAAAGTCGTTCATTTCGGGGGATATTTTCATATCTTCTTGTTTCAATCGGTAGATTATGATTAGAGCAACGAAACCGTATTACATTTGTCCTGAGGTCAAATGGTAGTGCTAATGAACATACTTCCCGCCCCCAATTCGGCTTAATAATTCTATAGGTATCTAGTTTTGTTGAAGCTGCGATAGTCTGGTGCCATTTCTGTTTGAATTGATCTTGTAAACATAATTTAACAGTTTCTGATAAATACCGGATATTCGGGAAAGATTGTTCGTACCAAATGTAACCTAGACCACAGTTTTCTAAGATAGACTGAATACAAGTGATCCATTTACTGGTCTTACCATTTACATGATTTTTTATTAGGATACGATACATTTTACTAGAATGAGTGTTGCTCTCTGTGATCAGATGTCCCCAAAACTTAACCATTCTGACTTTTATTTGTATTTCAAAAGGAAAACGACCTAATTCTCCATAAACCATAGCATTTGGAGTTGCACGTTTCAATTTCAATAAGTATTTGCAGAACATTAGGTGTATTTTCTCGATTGCATCTAAGTTCGAGAAACCCCATATTTCACTACCAAAGGTAAGGATCGATCCCACCATTGCATCAAAAATTTTAAATGCAATGTCTATAGTTAGGGAGTATTGCTGTACTTTTTTAAGAACAAAAATAGTGCTTTTTTTGCTTGGTCACAGATATCTGTTTTGCATTTAGCGAAATTTCCAGTATAATTAAAGTGTCCTCCCAAATATCTAAAGTCAGATACTGTATCCAAGGCTACCCCCCTGATATAGAAAATGGGCTGTCTGTTAGATCGTCTTTTTTCGAAAACTATGGCTTTTGTTTTTTCGACATTGATTACTATCTGCCATGTTTGGCAGTAATCCACAACATGGTCAAGTATATTTTGCAGTTTGGAAGCATTGTCAGATAATAATAAAGTATCGTCGGCATATAAAAGTATTAATATGTTAAACCAGAAATCATCCAGCTGGAAATCTAATCCTTGACACCCTTTCTCGTATAAGAAAGACTCGAGGTCATTGACAAATATGGAGAAAAGCACTGGTGACAGATTTTCCCCTTGACGTAACCCAATTTGACTATCTATGCTTTCTGATAATCGATCGTTTACCGTGACCTTAGATTTAATATGTTGATACATGTTATGAATCACTCGGAGGATATTTCCTGTAATTCCCGTTAAAATTAATTTATGCCACAGTGCTTTTCTCCATATTGTATCGAATGCTTTTTGGTAATCAATAGATATACAGTAAAGCTTCCGCTTATTACTAGTCAGAATATCTATAAGGGAATGCAATGTGAAAATATGGTCCATGATACTACGATTTTTTCGAAATCCAGCTTGATTTTCATTCAGTAATTGGTTATCCATCAAAAACTCCTCTAAACGTTTATTAATCAGGCTCGTAAACAATTTGCTCATACAGCTTAATAGAGTAATTCCTCTGTAGTTATCCGGATTGGAAGGGTCTCCCTTATTCTTAAAGATTGGAGTGATAATACCTACAGCCCACTCTTCCGGAATGCAGCCAGTTTTCAAAATATTGTTAAACAACAAAACGATGATTTCATTTTCTGCAGTTTTGAGGAATTCGTTTAAAATTTCGTCGTTTCCAGGGGCTTTATTATTTTTGAGGCATTTTATACATTTAGATATTTCTCCCTCAGTGATTAGCCTATTAAGTGCATCATCATTGTGGTCATGAAGGAAGTCATTCACATTGAAAAAATTACGATTATCATTTTCTGCACTACGGTTTTGGTTAATGACGGAAAAGTGGTCAAATAAATCATCTAGCGACGCTTTACATTCATTTGGTTTTTCCTTTCGGAAATATTTCCAAAAAGCTTTTGGATCGTCTTTTGCTAACTTTCCTATTTGGTCATTGTGCAATTTAACTTTCTTTTGTTTTGATATCTTTATCGATGTTTTATACCTCTTATACGCCGAATTCAGATTAGTTCTATTTTGGACGGATCGATATCTTTTATAATTTCTTTTCGCTTTCCTATAAATTCTACGGTCTCGTTTCACTTTATAGTCATGTAACAAAGTTTTTGGTTTGTCAAAGTTAACCCGGCTTCGGCCCATTGTGGCCCCTGCCGCCTTATTTAAAATGTCGCATATACGCTTATTCGCACAGGCGCTGTCTATTATATCATTTTGAAGTTCGATATTTATTTTATTCAATTCGGTTTGGTTGATTGCCTCTCTAAAAACATCGCTTCGACCACTAACAATATGACGTCACCTGCACGCGAATTCCATAGAAAGTCATAATTCGGATACTTGGTCAACCTGAACAATGGTTTTTCCCCTCATAACCAACTTATTTCTAAATTCATCTGCAATTTGGTTAAACTTAAATGTTCCTTTTGTTCCCCTTTTCTCGCCCTCCTTGTTTTGTTATAATTTAATTTACTCAATTACTGTCACTCTCTCAACTTTGAATCACTTTTGTTTTAGTTAATTACACCTTAGCTGAATTCGCTCTTAATTACTTTATCTATTCAACTTAATTATGTCTCTATGTTCTGGTATATATATAAATATTTCTACTTCTTGTTGATTCAATATTCCTGAAGATGACTATTAGGTTTAAGTCGATCAACGTCGAATGAATAAAAACACATCAGCTATACAGGAAACATTTTTCGGACTTAATTTTTCGATTTATCAGTGTGGGATTCTCAACTATATCCATAGGAAGTCACAGGAGCTAAAAGTGATTTGATGTAGAAAATATTCTCAAATCCACAGATAATGAAGTTGATGTTGTTGATGATCATATCGGGTTTGCTGGTTACCAGTGAGAATAAAAGCGCAGCAGAACCAAATATTTCTGGAAACAGGGGTACATATATATATTCCATGAATTTCTAAAAAAAAATTCAATAAAAAGCGCGTAAAAAAATTCATGTCGAAAATGGTAAAATGGCAAAAGTTATAAGATCGCCTGTCACAAATTATAAATTTGTATAATTTCAGATTTTGAGGATGAAAACCCGGGCGCACTTGGTCCCGATTCAACTTCAGAACTGGGAGTGTTCGCAGAAAACTCGGTCACGATTTCCGCAACTCGAAAACAATCCCGAAAAAGGTATTTTTGGTTTACAACAGCGAGTTTTTATTCTGTTTTACAAGTTCAATAAAAACGGCCTTTTGTCTATTAACAGAAATTCAGATTGAAAAGAGAGGAGTCGATAAGAATGGGTGTTGGTGAAGGGGACATATCGGTTTATGAGTACTGACAAAAGTTGTTGCCAGAAAACTATGGGAAGGTGTTGTTTATAGCGTTTATTTTCTGATTCTTGAAACAATTAATTTTCAAGTCGAATAGAAGCAATAACATGCAGTCAACAAACCCGCTTAATTCGGATTTTGGTCTATAGAATATATTATATTCAGAAAATATTTGCAATGCATTTTTTCGGCGATATACAAAATGATTTTTAATCCGGATTTCTCGTAAACCGGATGAATTTTGTTGGTCCCAAATGATCCGAATTAAGCGGATTCTACGGTATAATGTAATGTACAAAACCTCATTTCTAGTTGAGCTTTTTCAATTTTTGAGCCCACTTGAAGGAGGGAGACCCAGCGTTGAGTTCACTTTCGGTTTGTCGTCTGTGAAGTTTTCGACACGCTTTGTTTGATTGCCTTTCTATCAATTGATTGATACAAACTATAGGGACATATCATCAGCCAAATAAAGACTGGCTTGATCAGAATCAAAATGGCCGGTCTGTATGTATAATCAGCAAGTGATTGAGCCCAAAGTTCATTAGAGGTGTACCCTTAAGAGCGCCCAAAAGATCGATAAAGGAGTGGCCAAAAGATCGCTAGAGGTGTGCCCATAAGATCGCTTACGTGATCACTATTATCAATAACCAAACTTGTCAATCAGTAATTGATACAATCTGGCAGTTTGGCGATACTCCCAGACCGGGTAGAAATGTCAGTGAATACCAGCGATTATTTTGTAATTAATTAATTCTTAGGCCTTTTGACACAGAGAGACTCAGAAAGTTATTCTGATTCTATATCTCTCTGTGACGACATCACGATTTACATACACAGGAATCTCACTCTTTTTTCATCCGCTGATATTCACAATTCCCTCGAAGCTTATAAAAGGGCGAAACACAACAGACATTTGTTTTGTAAAAATATCTTGGGCGGTGTAATAGACCGAAGGATTTTCGGCAGGAGACGATGCTGATAAGCATACATTGTTTTAACCATCTCTTGCTATACGCAATAGTCGTCAAAGGCGATGATAGTTTAACATTTCACTGCGTTTGCCTTGAGCGCGACTGATGGAACTGTTCGATCGTTTACCAGCAGATTTCAAAAGCAATCATTCGAAAAACGCACGTGACATGAGGGTTCGATGAAACAATAATAAACATAAAAAGATGTACTTGTTTATTGCGGGTGGGCGCATTTTAATTTCAATATTTAAAAAAAACGTTTCTAGTAAGCTAAGTAATCTATAGACTTGAGGCGGGAGGGCGCATTTTGTTTCCATGGATGTTTGTTGGTTTATTTTCTAATGCGGACGGTATTTGGAAGGAGGAACAAGATCCGCCTACATGTATCATTTTTGACCTCGTTGGCCTAATAAACTCGTTAGAAATGTATTTATTTAACAGATGCGAATGTTTTATTTATTCGGGATATTCAGGTACATACATATTCAATATCAGTGAAAAAACTAAATCTCCTGAATAAACATATATTCAGGTATGTATCATAATGGTGCGGTTTCTGAAATTTTTCTCAATTTCCGGAATCATTTAAAAATTTCCGGAAAAATCTAAGGAGGGGTCTTACAATTTAAACAAATAATTCCAAAATTTTCCGGAAAATTCTAGAAATCTCATTATCGCAGAGGGGGGGGGTCACTTGAAATTCCGGGAAATACATTCCGGATTATTCTGGAAATTTCCGGAAATCTCATTCCAAAAATTGTTGTGTTTAAACAAATTGTTTTTTTGCTGGGTTTTTTTTGGGGGGTTAGGGTTTAGTGTTTAAGGGGTTAGGGTTTAGTGTTTAGAGGGCTAGGTTTTAAAGGGTTTGGGTTTAGGGGGTTAGGGGGTTAGGTTTTAGAGGTTTAGGTTTGAGGGTTAGTTTTAAGAGGGTTAGGGTTTAGGGGGTTAGGGTTTAGTGTTTAGAGGGTTAGGTTTTAGAGGGTTAGGGTTTATGGGTTTAGGGGGGGGGGTTAGTGTTTAGTGTTTAGAGGGTAAGGGTTTAGTGTTTAGAGGGTTAGGGTTTAGTTTTTAGAGGGTTAGGGTTTAGGCGTTAGTGTTTAGGGGGTTAGTGTTTAGTGTTTAGAGGGTAAGGGTTTTAGTGTTTTGAGGGTTCAGGGTTTAGAAAGTTAGGTTTTAGAGGGTTAGTGCTACTGTTTCCTACCATTTTATACGTACTATTCGTCTCAAAATCGTTTGAAATGTCCTGAGAAGCTCCAAGATATGTACAAAAATGCTTCCATCGATTTGTCATACATTTAGGGAAAAGCTGTGATGATTTCAAAAAAGAACACAGTTCTAAATAAAACGTTAATAAAACGCCATTTTATTAATTAACATTCACACAAAACTTTGTGTTAAAACTTTGTTATGGTATCCAGGTGACCCATTAATTCTGGAACCGTCCGGAAATTTCTGGAAAAATAATTCTGATTTTCCGGAATTCCGCGGTACCCCTCCCCCCCTCCGTGCCGTTACGCGATCAGCTTTCTGGAAAGATCCGGAAATTTCTGGCAAAACCATTCTATTTTATTCTGGAACGTCCGGAAATTTCTGGAAAAATAATTCTGATTTTCCGGAATTCCGCGGTAAATCCGTGCCGTTACGCGATGAGCTTTCTGGAAAGATCCGGAAATTTCTGGAAAAGCGATTCTATTTTATTCTGGAATGATCCGGAAATAGTCAGAAAAACGATAGTAAAGTATGAACAATGTCAGAAATCTCGTATGTATCTATGACAGATATTAGCAAACGCATTTTTCAAAGTTTCCCGAAATGAAAATCAACACCATTAAAGTATTTGCCATTTAAAAGGGATTTTTGAGGAATAAAAGAGTCGTAGGGACCCTGTATAAGACACCGAGGAGTTAAAGAACTGTTCAAGTTACCCTTAAAAGTTTCAACGTGCAACCAATAATCAACCTGTGTAGGAAATGTCATTAATGTTAGATGTTAAAATACAAGAAAGCATTTTACGGCCAACCCTAATAGAGTTCATATCAACTGTTGGAACTTGCATGATATGAACTACTGCTGGCAACTACTGGTAACCCTTTTGGGCCGACAGAGAATACTCAATTCTTAAATTCAGCTTCATTTCATCATCCGTATTTTCAACGTACCGTATTCAGAATTTGTTGATGTTTGTCATTATTACCTTTTTGACCCAAAAGAGAAATGAGGTTGATTTGTTATTCGGGGTATTTAGATTAATACTAGATTTTTAGAAAATGAATATTTCAACTGGGGATTGAAACTGCTTAAAAATATTCAATTCTAAAAGCCGCTTACGATCAACGGACCAACTGACTGTATATAACTGATCAATTTTTATGGGTTGATAATTGTTCTGAAGCTGATCACAAACTCATCAGGTAAGTGCATGGGCTACGAGTGAGGTAAGAAAATTCGTTATCCATCGAATCAAAGTTCTACAATAAAAAGTAAAGAACAGAAGCTGCCGATTTTAAATTGTTTCCCGACTTTTTTCTAAATGCTTTGAAAATTTCCAATGAATGAGTCTAAAGTGTATAAAATGTGTTTGACATGAACAGTGCTGACCACTGTACATAAAACTGACTAGGGAAACGCGGTGAAATGTGACAGTAACCGCGATCATACGGAGACCATTTGGTGCGGGTCACACTGGCCCTCCCCAGACCCGGGTCAAATTAGGCCAATGGTTTATTATTGAGCGTGTTCATGCGCAAATCACTCAGTCAAAAATGAAGCGGCAAGATGAGATGATGATTTAGGAGGTGAGGTGAATAGTTCGCGTCGTCACTAATTGCCATTCACACACAATCATTTCACCCTTGCTAAAATTTGGGATATGGCCTGGTTCGATGTTTTTGGTACGGACCTAATTAGCACCGGTCTGAACGATTGATCCATCACTGGCTTCATCTGGCACGGGCCTAATTTGGGTAAATTACTGGGACATAACTAAAGGATTAAATCGACAATTATAGTATAACTATCATAGTGTAATAGTTACTCAATAACCATTAAACATTTCTAATTCACTTTCAGAATGTTTACTAAAACTCTGTTCATCGCGTTGGCCTTGTTTATGGTCGCAGGAGCTGCCGCGGCTACTGAAGGTATTTTTCTCGGTTTATAACAGCCGTTTCCAACAAAGTTTTTATTCCACAAACATAAATCAAAGTGGCGTTTTATCTTTTTACAGAAATTCGGATTGGAAAGCGAGGACTTTCGTGTATTTGTAATGGGAAATCTGGTACATATTGGGTCATGAGTTTAAACCCGAAATGTTGTTCTTCAATTTTGGGACAATGTTGTCCTAATTAAGATTTCTGTTTCTGATATTTCGATAATAGTAATATTTCGAATAAAAAAACAGATACAATATCTCTTTTCTAGTTTTCAGCTGTTTTTTGTTTAAGCATTGGCCCAGGGCAGAATGCATTCACTTTCAGTTCGTCGCCCAGTTTTCTTGTAAAGTTTCAACACGCTTTGGCGGATTTCGTGAACACCAATCTACCGGCGTCCCTTGACACCAGCCCAACAACTGAGTAGATCAGATCTAAGTTAACCGATTTGCAGCCAATTGACTGTCCATATATATAATGTTCGCATGAATTAGTAGGTACATTTCTGCGTGGTGGTGGGCTCTGAGTGTCAAGACCGCCGCCGGACTAAAAGCGGACTTTAGAAAACGACATAGTTTTTCGATCCCAATTTACAAATGATTTCCGAAATCATTCGTAGGCATTACAAAAACATCCATTTGGATCGCTATTTCTCAGCCAGAGATGGCTAGTCACGGCCAATCCTTCTTCCGTGGTCTAGTTCCGATCGGATACCCAACGCTGATGATTCAAAAGAAGCCTACTTTTTTAATGAGTGGTAAACTACAATCCTGGAAGTGTTAGTGTTTCCACAGTAATCTCCGTCCTCGAGTGTATTGGTGCCTCTGAATATTGTACAATCAATAGCAATCGCCAAAATTCTATACTTCGGACTAACTGCGATAGTATTCGCGAGGGCGAAACCACTACTTATCGATTCTTTAGTCCGGGTCGTCAGCCGTGTTTGACCTGGTCTGAGTCAGGCATTCCGTAATTAATGACGTCATCAACTCTGAGCTGTGCGAAATAACCAGTGTCGAGGAAAAGTCAGAAATTCGTCTGAAAAAAGTACAAATATGCCTGAAAATAGAAGGATACGACGTTAGAATATTATAAAACGTGTCACTTAACAGTGTATAAGTGTTGGCCATTGAATGCAGTACATTTGAATTGAATATTGCACCGGATTCGAACTAAAAATCAGCGTTAAATGCAGAACCTGCCGTATTTCAAGTCAAATGACAATCAAGATTTATTCGACAAGTATTGCGGCCTTCGTCAGTCAGGAACACTTTCCAAAAACGGCTTATTCTGCCAATTTCGGCGTTTTCCGCCAATAACGGCAGAATCAGCCGTTTATGGATCACTCAGTTTTGAAACTTTTACAGTCGTTTATGGCTTAATCAGCCAGTTTCAGCTCACTAAGTTTCGAGTTTTGCTTCAAAGTTTTTTGCGCACTTCCGGTCAAATTAGCGCATGTTGCCGATTACGTCATAATCTCGAGCAGACGATAAGCTTTCATATGACGCTAGGATGGAAATTTTTGAGCTAGGTAAAGTGGTCAAATTCACGTTTTTCTAAATGATTACGTCATATGCAGCCCAAAAACTCCGGGAAAACTCTCAAAACTACTACAGCATGAAACAAGTTTATTAATCATGATTTTTGTTAAAAATAAATTTGGGAACTAGTTTTAAAAACTATTATAAAGTTTTCAATTAAACGTTGCCATGGGTACACATAAAAACATTCGCCATTTCTGGCGTATTCCGCCGTTTTTGGCGTAGTTAGTTTTATAATCATAAACTATTAAGCCATTATTGGCAGTCCACTTGTTATATATGAGGATTCCCCCACCCGCTTAGACGTTTTCCCTAGTGTCTACAGGGTACTTTTTTTCGGAATAAAATAATTAATTTGCTGAGGTGAACGGATGTGTAAATATTATATGTTAAAAATAAAAATAAAATAATTATTATAATTATCATTCTCATAAGACAAATCAATCATGGATGTATAAACTAGTGTATCAAAAATCTAGTTTTAAGTTTTGCCCATGGTCTTATCTTGCCTAATAAAGCATAGAATGGTTGAGTGAATAAAGAATATTGGACTGCATATGATGTTGGTTGATTGAAGGTAATTATAACATCCTCGATGCCTCCCAGCTATTTGGACTTGTGATGGGTAGTGATTGAATGAATTGGTGGCCGATGACGTTACAACACTCAGAATCAATACAGCTGTATCTAGATTCATTTCAAAATAAAACAAACATTTTCGAAACAATTTGGGATACATGTATGTATATATTTATTACATAGAATACAGGTATAAAGAAAGAACAGAATTCAAATACATTTGCCATCGGAAACCCGTACATTTATATTTAATTCTTTCTTGAAGCCTGGAATGGATCAATGAGATTAATTTTTCGGCGCAAATATACAAATGTATGCCAGCAGAAAAGCGATGATGTCATAATAGGGACTCCCATCGAACTAAGCACTATAAATAGCACCTGTAAAACTATCTAAGCTAAAACGCCGTTTCTGGCGATGTAGTTTTAAAAACTGTAACAGCTGAAAACGGCGGAAATGGCGTTTTTTAAGAACAAGCCAAAAATGGCAGAAAACGCCGATTTCGGCTAAATTGGCAGAAGCAGTTTAAAACTGAGTAATCCATAAATGGCTGATTCCGCCGTTATTGGCGGAAAACGCCGAAATTGGCAGAATAAGCCGTTTTTGGAAAGTGTTCCTGACTGTTCGTTAAAAGTCATCACAGTGTCCGAAGTATTATTATTTATTATCCTGAGTAGAAATAGAACTGATTGATAACCATATTGGAGTAATATTGATAGGCCTATGTATTTGATGTACCAAGGCAAGTTGTCGTTACGGTTACCTACAACGTCGTTTGGGGAACAACGGCTAGGTACTAGACTAAAGGCGAAAAAGACTGAAGTTGCCCTAACATTTTGTATGCTGAAGTTGTCCTGACATTCTGCTACAGTGCTTGTAGGCTCCGCTCAGACAGATCAAACAGATCACTTGAAGAGTGCCCAAAAGATCGTTAGGGCAGTAGGGCCTACCCAAACGATAGCTACAATAGTGTGCGAAAGGTAGCTAGAGAAAAGCCCAAAAGATCGCTAGGGGAGTGCCCACAAATATGTCCCTGTGAACTAAAAGACCGATCAGTGAAGCTTACGTAATCGTGATGTGAGAAACTCTTCGAAGAGTTGAAGGGTAGGAGTGATATCCGAGTTGGATGGGTCGGAGAGATACTACGACAAAACGCGGCCTCTCAATCGAACGTTTATCTCGTCGGAGGTCGTCTCCGGCTGGAGTATGGATCGTATGGATATGACTGTAAGAGAGATTGTAAGCGGCGTTCTATCATGGTTCGGTCGTCTCACCGTCCGAGACGTCACCGTATTCGCGTTCTGCGTAATCATCCTCTATCTGTGCGGCGCCAACGAGCGGTACGCGTTCGTTCCGCGATGGCGCGTAGACGCCGACGTCGATATGTTCGCTAATCGTCGATACCCGTCGGTCGCCGAGACGCTTCCGCCGCCGATCGTCACCGATTTAGAAAGCGACGGCTCGAACGAAGTCGTCGTCGTTACGAACGAGTTTCGATTGCGAATTTACGCGACCGTCGACGACGACGATCGGTCGACGTACGTTTTACCGGAACCGCGGATTAAAACGGACATCCAGCTGCCGCTTAACGTGTCCGAGGACGGGCGCGTCAGTCGGCCGGTAGCTATGGCGACCGGGTATCTGTTGAAGGAAGATGCGGATGTGCCGATTTTTAAACAGGTAATCGTAAAACGGTTCTCGAGACCGATGGCAGTCTACATTAAAAAATCATCTCATTAATTAGGCTCCATTTTTTATCTAACCTTTAATAGCGGTAGCACCGGGGGTGGGACACCGAACTTTTTCATCAATTGGTTTTTAGGGAACCATTTTTTGGGAAGGTCGAACGAACAGCGACCTACAACTAAAATCTGCAATATTTTCTCACTTGCATCTCCGACATTATTAGCAGTGGATAATGTAGTTTCCTCTAATGAAAAATGAATGATGAATGAATCGTAACATTCAGAACCTAGAAATTTCTCTGAATCACTTGGCAAATCAGGAAAAACTTGGGGGCATTTGAAAATGGGCGAACAGTGGCCGCCCTGTTTATGGAATTAGAACCAGCAAACTAGAAACAGTCATTACTACTGTAATAGTAAACAATGATTATATATTATTGTAATTTATAGGTAATCGCTATTGTAACCGATGACTGGAATGTGTTATGTTATAATCATAAGCTGCGTCTGCTGTGGAGAACTCAGTTAATGGATGTCGGTCAATCTCGCGATAATTACTACATTAAATCCATGCAGATCGTCGTCGCTTCGATTAAACTACTGAAGAAAGACGAAGGGTTAATTCTGGTCGGCGGAAGTTTCGCTCATAAGATACATCAACATGCCGGCGGACAGTGAGTTATTAGTGTGATTACTGATTAATGTCTATTTCAACCTGACTTGAGAGCATTCCAGGTGGCCTAGCTCACTCAGTTTTGGTAGTACATACCTGATAAAGGTCTTAGTAAGACCAGAAAGGACTGGCAGTGGACCTAAATCAAAATTTTTTAATCCATTTGAAACTGTATTGAAGGATATCCAAAAAGTCTTCACTGAAAGGGGTTCATGAGAGAAAAGAGACTCCATGATTTGAAAGTTCAACAATGTCTCCATGCCTACCAACTGAAGTTTGGTATATAGGCATGGAAACATATTGTTAAACTTTCAAATCATGGAATCACTTCTCTTCATTTAACCCCTTTCAGTGAAGACTTTTTGGATATCCTTCAATACAGTTTCAAATGGATTAAAAAATGATGATTTAGGTCGACTGCTTGTCCTTTCTGGTCCCATTAAGACCATTATCAGGTATGTACTACCAAAAATGAGCGCGCTAGGCCATCCAAAATGCTCTCAAGTCAGGTTGAAATAGACATTAGACTGTTTTTTATTGAGAGGAGTGGGAAAGCCACAGAGAGTCGAGGGGGAGAGAGGAGAGAAGAGTGGGAGTGAGGGAAGTGAGCTCGAAGGGTGGGAGTGGAGAGAAGAGAGACATAAGGAGATAGTAGTTGGAGGGTGCTTTAAGTGAGTGGAAGAGAGGTAGAGGAGGGAAAGAGAGGGAAAGAATGAGGTAGGTAGAGTGGGAGTTAGAGATAGAGAGGTAGGCCGAGAGGAGGGAGAGAGTAGAAAAGAGAGGGTAGTAGCGGAGAAGAGATGGTTGGAAAGAGGAAGAGGAGGGAGTGAGAGAGAGAGAGAGGGAGAGAAAGGTGAACAGAGAGGGAAGGGGGATTACCGGTATTTTTTGTAAATCTTAATATTTCTTAAATAAACTCATAAACGTTAAGCTATACGTCCCGACCAATTTTAACGTTGAGCTACTTAGCTGAGGCCACTGAACCGACCGCCGATAATCATGGTGTATGATATTAATTTCTAGATTATTTGGTGATGATGGACTGAATCAGCAGAAAGAAACTCATCACAATGACGACGATAGTTTGACGCATTTCACTACGTTTGCCTTGAGCGCGACTGATGGTACAGTTCGATGGCATCATTTACCGGCAGATTTCAAACAAACACAATCATTCGAAAAGGTAGGTCTACTGTTTATAGTAGAGTGCCAGGAGAGAATTCGGGAATCGGGTAGAGACCAATTAAAACCTGCTTTGATTCTCAACACTCGGTATCCAGTAAACTGCTACCGCATTCCCTGATTCTCAATAATAGCAATAGTCCCAACCCTACCAAGTTCCCTGATTCTCAACTCAGTGAAATATTGATAGCAGTCCCAACACTACCCAGTTCCCTAATTGTTAACACTTTTAACGATATTCTTATGAAGGATTTCGAGAATTCACATCATTGGAAATTAGCACTGAAAAGAGGTCACCTTCACAGAGGAGAGAAACCATGGACGGATTACAGATACGATTTTCTCAAATATCTGGTACGTGTTTCTTCACGGAGATAATCATTGTTTCTATTTATAGAAAATTTACCCTGGTTATTCGTCCATCCTTATTCTGTTATCATCAATCTGTACCCTGTACCCCACCACCCTAGACAGACATTCGATGCTGGGTGCTTTATCACTTAAAATCCAATGTTGATTGTTCGCACTTCACGTGTGTTCAGAGTTTCGCCTGAGACATTTTTGATTGAAAATGAACTACAAACAACTAAGACATTTTTATCAGCACAAACTGATCATCTGACATTCATACTTCACACATCTGATATCCTTACTTCACACTGCGATGTTGACCGTCTGAAGGGGTGGTTCCAGGCTGCGGATTGATGCATTGAAGCTGGATTTTTAAAGTAATAACAGTTTTCTGTGTAATAGTTCTTGATTAATCCAAATCGTGAATGAACAGATAAGATACTGCTTTATTTTTCGATGCAATCCATTTTAAAATCGTCACTCTGCTTCAATTCAGCCTCATTCCTGGACGTCGATCGAAGATACGAAATTCACGTTAGGAAATATCAAACGTTCATCGGAGTCGGAGTCGGCTCCGACTGAACCGGAGCCGCAGGAAACGAGCACTCTATCCGGTTTTATCGATCTACAAAACGTGTTTACCGGCGTCGACGCCGGGGATGAGGGCACCACCGGTCGAGCCGTCGATACGAACTGCCTCGTCGTTCACAGCGATCACGGCGTCGAAGTTTTAAACGTCGTCAGCGGGCAACCGATCGCGAAACTGCGTCTGCCAGTCGGACGGCAGACGTACGCCGATATCAGCGGCGACGGAGAAATCGAGGAGATCGCGAAGAAAGTCCGCGCTGCGTCGGCAGCGACGGACGACGGCGTCGGCGCGACCGATTGCGACGCGGTAGTCGGGAAATTCAAACAAGCGAAGACGGTGTTCCAGGTGGCGCTCTGCGACCCGGCCGAATACTCGATGTATAAACTCATGACCGGTAAAGAGAATTTCATCGAGGATCCGTTAACGACGATACCGCCCCTCGTCGTTAAGAGGTAAACTAACAAATCTGCGGTTTAAAGTTAGATTTCTGCGAAACTTTCGAAAAGGTCTCAAGAGTTTATTTGTTTTGGTTGTCCTGAGCTCAGTTCGACGGTTGTGTGGGATTGATTTGACTCCCAGATTGGATTTGACCGCCATCGGGTGCCCCAAGGGCTAGAGCCCATATTTCTATGAATTGCTACTAGTCCTACAGTTTTTATCAGTTCCAGATTAAACTCGGCACCAATGATCTGTGGGCTAGACTCTTCTTTTGATGTTCTATCGGGGTGTAAGACTACAACGATATAGACCCTTTGTCTTGTGGTGGCCACCCGGCAGTGTCTTGATTGTTGTTGTTGTCTTTGCAGGATAGCTAAACAGCCCGGGTTCGTAGGATTGTTACACCATCGTTTAACGGGCGAAGATTCAATTTGGAAACAAAAAGAGAAAGATTTGATATTCGTGACGAGTAACGGCGCGGCGGTGTCGTACGACTCGAAGGGAACCGTTCACTGGATCGCGAAGACTCAATCGAAATGGTCGCACATGTCGCGTATCGCCATCGACGACGCGTTCGGCGACGACTCGACGAAAGATATTTACAGAAACGCATTTAAACCCACGGCGACCGTCCTACCTCTTCAGAAACACGGGCCGACGGTGAGTGAAAGTTGCAGAACGGCTCTAGGCAACCGTTCAATAATAGAGCGATCTTCTATTTGCGTATTAAGTGAAACCAAATGTCAGTTATTCGGGACAATAGTCCAAAAAAGTGAATCACGCAACTGAACACGGGTGCTGTAGTTCGGACCTAGTTCTAAGATGGCCGATAATGATAGATGCGTTAAAACCGAACTATATTGCATTAGATAATAAGCTCCGACCATTTTTAGACTACTTAGAAAATTATGGAAAATTGCACCCCAGTGCAGTGTATTACGGGCATACTACTATAGTGTGCCTGTATTGTAGTGCGGTGTATCATTACTTACTAATATTTACAATGTTTGACAGTTGCTGTCATCTTTCAATGGTGATTTTCACTAACTAATATTTACTCGTATACACCGCACTGCGGGGTAGGTGCATTAGCGGGTAGGTGCATTATACACCACACAGCGGGGTAGGGGCTATATAATTTCCAGTTAATTCTGCCTTGTTAACATTAGTGGTTTTTCGTTCCTATTTATAGAACAGTTTACTGGTGATCGGTTGGGATCAGATGACGTTGATCGATCTCACGTACGGAAATATTCTCGGCGTCCATAAGATTCCGTGCGTTCCGAACTCGAACGCGGTGATCGGCGATTTCGACAATGACGGATGGTCCGACGTTATTCTAGTTTGTCCTTCAGGGTAAGTTTACTCGCGAGAACTAAGGGATAACGGAACCGGGTTCTCATTCATGATGATCTATCGTTTCATATGATTTTCATCGTAATTAGTGTTTAAATGTTAATGATAATAATATATCTTCTTCAATAGCGCGGTTATAAAATCTTAACCACCGCGCTTTAAATTCTAAAACTACATTATAAAAGTGCAAGTTAAAAATTAATCACCACAGGTGTTTTTAAAAAGAAAAGTTTTCGATGTGGATTTGAAGTCTGAGACAAATGGAGACTCTCTTATGCTACGAGGTAGTTCATTCCAAAGATAAGGAGCTGAATTGTAAAATGACCTACTTCCGATACCCTTTTTTGGCGTAGGTTTAACTAAACTTGTGGAATCATTACCAGAACAAAGTGTTTAGCAACGGATCCCTTGTGACCATACTATATCATGTCATAAATTAGTATTGATAATTTGTCATATTGTGTCGGGGTTTTTGAAAATATATATATGATCGATTGTCTTATTGATATTTTCAGTTATTTAGGATTCAGTATAAACCCGAGTACTAACTGGACGTACGCGATACTACTGCGAGTAGCCGTTATATTGACGATAGCTTTATTGAGTTGGTGCTGTACCCCGGATCAGTTTGATGACGATGAAGATGACGACGATGATGATTCGAGATGAAGTCATCACAGTTTCAGGGTTACGGGTTGAAAACTAACGACTCAAGTGTCGTAAAAGTTCCAGTTCCGCAGGATTGTGGGTTAAAACTATGGACTCCAGAGTCACACATATTTTCTGTTGCACAGTTGTGGCTCTGAGGACTCCAGAGACATTCACATTTTTCAGTTCCACAGTTGTATGGGTTAAAACTATGGACCCAGTTCCACAGTTGTGAGTTAGAGTTAACTCAGAGTTAAAGTTAGTTCATTTTCAATGTTTTAACCCAGGGTCAAATCTTAACTCAGAACTGTGGAACTGGACCCTGGACTCTAAAGTCACGTATATTTTCTGTTGCACAGTTGTGGCTCTGAAGACTCCAGAGACATTCATATTTTCAGTTCCACAGTTGTCCCTAATTCTGCCTAGTTCAAAGAAACGACTATAGAACTGAATTCAGCAGCTTTTATTTGACTGTGATCATAGTTTGCCCGTGATACACGTTGAGTGTGTAATACATTCACTAGGGGGCAGCAGCAGCAGCGGGTTTGGATGGTAATTTTATAGTCCACTGATTGTGTATTTAATAAGAATGTATTATTTTTACACCACGTATCACAAGATAAACTGTTATGAGATTTTTATACTCAATAATGCGTCGAATCGAAATAAACTCTTTTTCATAGATTTTCATTTGTTTCTTGTCACGATGAATAGTTTTGAGTTGTCTCGTTAAGATGTCCTAAGTTAGTGAGGATTTTCATGTGAAATATAATTTTGATAATGAGGAATTCTGAAATTGCGGACAGGGGCAGATGAAGCCTACCACTGGAACCGTTCTAGCGGGCCACGAATTTAAGCGGATCCCTGTTATTACAAATTAAATTTGACGTAACCACAAAATTACTGGAGGCTGTAAAATAACAAATTTTTCTGAGGGAGGATCTTGCACCCTACTGGACTGAGTGGTACATCGAGAACTGAGGATGCATCCGTGTCTGGCATTCTGAAAATAGGTAGCAACAATTGATGGCGTAGGACAACAGAAAGAGAGAGGCGTTAGTTTTAAGACCTACGCAAATTAATTAGACCCGGGCTGGGAACGGACTTCGTTAAGGTATGAACTGAGAATTATCCAGTAATATTCAAGATGACAAATCGATTAAAACCAATAACGAGTGAGATAACATTTGAGTGTTGTGTATTATTTATGAAGTTTAAGCCTCTTCAGCAACTTCAATTCCATCACAAACCAAACCCCATGAAGTCATTTCACAATCTGAAACAATAAGAAAACAATTTGGTATGAACACAAAAAAGTATACCACGGAAAAAAAAATGTTGAATATACGTAGATTTGTTACGTTTGATACGTAGATTTACTACTTGTTAGATTTGATACTTATTGTAAGGGGCTGTCCATAAAAGACGTCTGCACAAAATTGCAGAATTTTGCCCCCTCCCTCATGTCCACAGAAAACATATTGTGAACTGTTTTTCCTCTAGCTCGAAGTTGAAGTAATCATCCCCATAATGCACTAAATTACAGGAATTAAGCAGGGAGAATTAGAAGGATGTCCTCCTCTTAATAATCACCCTCCCCATGATTGTCTACAAAAGTCCAAAGTTCACAACCCCCTCCTCTGGAACTTGGCCGCCTTTGATGGACAGCCCCTTGCTAGATTTCTTACGAATAGATTTATATCTTTTATTTTCCTATTTCAATAATTTGTTCGTTTTCATCATTTTTGGTTCAACATTGCCTCACCTTTAACCAGTGGAAAGCGTGCGAAAAGCAAAGCCGCAGGAGTCAGTTGCACAGTCAAGGTTTAGATATTAGGCTCAATCTAAGCTCATCAGGTTCTGAACCCGATGTTTTCTGGCTGAAGTCGTGAGTGCGCAACTGGACCCTGCTATATACCATCTATGCTGGAGAATATTTTTGTAAACTTACCTGATTTTCACTAACCAAATAATTTCTGCCACAACCTTTTCCACCAGGGGAGTTTTCCCGTTTTACTATTCTCTATAGAAACGTGAATATCTTTCGTAAGTTTTCATCGCAGTCTAGAAGGGTTCGGGAAGTGAGTGAGGGATGGGTTGGGGGTGGGGGTGGCGATGTGGACAGCTGGACCGCTGTTCATGAATCGTGCATTGTGGTAAAGAAGAAATAACTACTTTGGTGCGAAAGGAACGTGTTCAAAGATATTTTCGTTCGGTGCTGGAAGTGTACATGCAGGATCTCCAAGAACCCGTTTCACAGTCGTCAGTTCAGATTTAACTCATAGTTAATTTATCAAAAATGAACTAATTTCAACTCGGAGATGAATTTAACTCACAACTGTGAAACTGGATCAAAATGT
This sequence comes from Tubulanus polymorphus, assembly GCF_964204645.1. Classification (NCBI taxonomy): domain Eukaryota; kingdom Metazoa; phylum Nemertea; class Palaeonemertea; order Tubulaniformes; family Tubulanidae; genus Tubulanus; species Tubulanus polymorphus. The sequence goes on from NC_134027.1 coordinate 25,175,978, forward strand.
GTAACAAACATTTCTCCGGGTTTTAAGTAGGGTATATCATCCTTTGTGCGAGGATCCATCGTGACTTGTGCATCGTTTAAAACACAAAATTGATTCTCAATGAAATACTATGGAGTCAGATCGCAATGAATCTAGAAGAGCACTCGTAAACAGCAAATCCAGAAAAACTTCTTCCACATTTTCCGAATAGATTCTCTCAGCCATTTTAAACAATCATGAAAATAATCTGGCCGTTTGGATCTTGGAAAAAAGTTTTCTGTTAACACTGTTTTCTTGTGCTTTCTTTCCAATTGGTCTAGGTTTTGATACTCTCAATTCCGGCCTGGTGGTTGAAGACCATTTTGAGTTGATATATCAGATGAGCTATAAAAGCAAGCGGCAAGCGCGTGTTGCAAAAAGCAATTAGGCTTATCGAGATGTTAGCAAATATAGATATGATATACGCCATTTTTAGCCGATAAATAAATGTTTCGCGGAAGAATCAAAATCGATAGAGCAACGATATCGTGAATGTGCGTGTGTACCTAGTAAAAACAATCCTTTCAAAAATCGATCTATTTGAAAATAGATTTAGCTACCATCACTTGAGCCCAGTATTCGTTTCCACCACGGCAATTTGTTTTCCAGGAAATCTGCAATATCGTTTGGCGAATACGTTGAACATCAGAAAGGAAAATACAATTAAATTCTACTAGTTTCAAATCCGAACACTCTTAAATACAAAATCTGAACTGAATGTAAGATATTTGCTAGAAAAATGATGATTTTTTTTCTGGACAAACTTCCACAGTTCCGAGGCTGATGTCTTACTAGGGCATGTTTCGATTGCATCTCCGATTACAAACTCTCTACCGGCTACGCTATTCCGCAATAGGTATAGAGTGTATTCTGGACGAAAAGAACGCACCAGATCGAAGAGAATTAGAATTGGTATAGAGACCACAATCGAAACCTGCCTCAACTCGCATCAGTATAGGTCGAGGCCAAAACGTGGAACTGGGTGCCGCAGCCGATGAAGCTTTGACCGTTGAATTTGAATTTCGATGATTCAACGAACAAGTCTTTGGATTTGGATGGGCTATAAAGGAACTGAAGAATCAGGTCATATATATCATTTCGACTGAAATATCTAAATTTATGAATACAGTACCTTTACACTTAGAATAGCCGTATCTATCCTCATCGGATTTATCTTCGCAGTTGAATTCACCGTCACAAACTAACGACTGATCGATACAGTCGAAATTACCGCACATGAACTCTTTACCTTCCACGCAGTAATCTGTCAACGAGAACGAAAAACATCTTTTATAGATTCAATACACGAAGGATGATTGAGAAGACATGATTGTATATGAAATTCGCCTCGTAAAGTCCGAGAAGTTTCCTTGAGCTAGTTACGACGGTTCAACTATATCCATATAATCATCTTCAGGAATATATATTGTTCTTTCGGATTTTTGTTAAACATATCGTTACTATGAAACCGGGTGTTTCATCAAGGTTAGAAGCCTCGATACGTATATTCGCAGTCGAAGAGTTGGGAGAGGAGAGATGGTTGGAGCAGATATTGAGGGATATAGGAGAGGCGTTAGAAGAGGGACATCGGGGGAGAGTAGTGCTCACAGGGAAATGGCATTATGTTTTCCTAAATCTACATGTCATAAACAATATGAAAGATCTTCCAACCAACGATAGAATAAGATTTTGTTAGACCTTTTTTATAAAGGCCGTTAGGCCGTTTTTATACAATCGTATAAAATCTTGGAATAGCGTCAACTTTTGACCAACCAACGTCACGCAGAGCAAGCTGATATTTACTAAATATAGATACGTACAATTAATCGTAAGTGCATCATTTCCGTGGGTTTTAAGGATCTCATGAAGATATATGATCATGCATGATTCTGTTAAAATGGCTCGTCACCAAAAACTAAGACATGTGTCGATAGAACGTATATTCTGGTTACTATCAATTCCGGATTACAATTCTCTACCGGCCACTTCTATCAGGTGGTTTACAGATTCAGTTCCGATATCGGTATACGGTAGGGTGAATTCTGGTTAAAACAAGCGCGCCAGAAGAGTTCGTTTGTTACCTAACGTTGGTGAGCTTTTATAATCGGATAGGCTTATACCGACGTGGTTTGTGAAAATATCCGATCGTAACTGAGTACAGAATATAATTCCAGCGACCTGCCTTTTAATACACATTTTTGAATTGTCGGGAGCTTGTAACATCTTACCGTCGTGATATTCGGAGAAAATGATTTCGAATCCGCTCGTCTCAGTGTCGGCGTCACTCGTGAAATGAAGTGTCAATACATTCTGGTCGGAATGGGGCCACGGGGCGTGTGTACTATCACCGCAGAATCCCATCATGTGAACTGCACACAAAATAAACGTGATTCATTTAACTAAATGCCGCTGAATGCTGAGAAATTTAGAATTTTTGCAGAATGGTTAGACATAGAACTGAAAAAAATTCAGTCGAAAAATACTTTCAATGGCCTCAAGGCTTCAAAAAAGAACTCAAATGCTCGTACAAAACTCGTACAAAATTGTAAAAATTTGGTAATCAATGATCCCATAATTGATTATATCTTAAGTTTACTATTTTGACAGTTTCCAGATTTATCTACATCTTCAGAAAAATAGTAGAATTTCAGTCCTATAATGAGTTTAACAGTATTTGAAATTTGGAGTTATGACGGACGAACGCCAAGCAACTTGATTTAGTGTAGGCCTATATCTTTTTCTGACTCACTTGGTAACTTCTTGCCCGCCATCACTTGCATGCCTTCGTAAACGTCTAATTTATCTTTAGTACAAGCCGGCACGTTTTCGATGTCCAGTTTCTTGAAGTAGATTTGAATTCGTTTGTTTTTCGGCGCCACCAGAGTGACCGTGCAGTCCATATTGGGCGCGTATTTCTGTTTGTTGGTCAGTATTAGTTTTCCGCCGTGTTTGATACCGATGTTCAATTGTTTTCCGCAATTCTGGTCCATTACAACTAAAAACCGATCACGTTTATAAATACGAATGTACCGTATCGTTTATTCACAGTGATAAATACCTTCCTTCCAAGGGGCCTTAAACGAAGGCATACCGTCGTTTGTGATAGGTTGTTAAATATATGAATCAAGGAAAAATTATACTTCAACTGAAATGTCGACAGGGCCTGTTCAATAAAGGAGACCTGAATTCCGGTGAAACGTTTGAATTCTTAAAGACTGGATCGTGTTTGTTCCGAAGGAGAGGGATCAACTATAGAAAACCGTTTAGGATACTAATTAAGGAACAATTGGAGTTAACGGAAAATCTATAGCACGTACGTAGGTAGATTTTGTCCCCGGAACCCCCTGTCTAAAATCGTCCCATTCACAGATTAATTTAGGTCAGAATTGTACTTAAACACGCGGTCTTACAAAATAAATTTTATTGGGCCCATAAATTTGAAAAAACCGCAATTTTCTAAAAATAGCGATCTATTTTCTATTTTCGATTGACTTCATTTTCATGTGGCGACCATAAAAACCATTAATAACACAGAAGACCTCGTAAAAATGCTCATGAAATTCGAACTGTTGATGAAGCACCTGAACAGTCGATTACAATTCATAATTCATTCATTTCCATGTTAAAAATCATATATATATCAAAAATATTAATTAATTTAGAAATGCTAAAACAAGTCCATAATGAGTGAGAATTCTGTATATACCTGGTTTATCATAAACACTGGCTAACGTAGTCCATACTTGAAGCAAGAGAATCCAAAAAATCTTGGACGACATTTTTCTGGGATGTTTTTACCGCGAATCAGTCCTAATGGGTAGAGGTGGGAGGTTTATGCGCTCTAGTACCTGTAGACGGGTCTTCGCGGATAGATTTTAGTCGTGGGAATCGAAATCTGGTCGCGTTCCGGCTTTTTGCGATAAGATTGCGAAGCAAGTTGTCAAATTGATAATGAAACGCCGTTTAAAATGTTAGGGACACTCAGTCCCGTGCGTAGGGAGTATATACTGAATGCTCTGTATATATTTGCGCAATTAATATCATTTCCGATATCATTCCCGGTATCAAAAATTTAAAACAATTTTTTCAGTTCACATCCGTTGTTTTGAAACCCTATACGAAACCATTGAATGATGGCAAAATCTTTAAATACTTTATATTCCCCTGTATCTAAAAATCTTATTTGTCTAAATTATATGTATGATAATTTCGTCGGTCATGACAAAGTCGAAGTAGATTTTCTCAACCCGTTTCGCGGTTGAAATTTTATTCTGCGGTTTAGAACATTGGAACAGTTTTTTTTTATCTCGGAAGTCTAATCTATCTCACAACTTCACTATGGGTCTCGGGGGCTGTGTCGCACAGACTAGAGGAACCAGTACCATATGGCTTAGATTTAAGACCAGCATAAAGAAATTTTAGTTCTTTAACCAAACGAACTTAAACGGTCGGTCTGCGTCCAGCACGCAGTTCCACAGTTGGAGTTAAACAACAACCAAAAAAAACATCGGGACAGATTTTGAATTCTAAGGGCCAAACATAACTTATGATTATAGAACTGGGTCCTGGGGGACAGCGCTTTGCTCCAGAACCAGTCCCGCAGTTTCTGTAGTCGAAGCAGAATTAAGGCATATCTACGTCGTATACTCGAGTTGTTGTCATATAGAACCTGTCGCTAAAAACACCGAATCAAAACAACCTATTCATAGATATATGTATTTATCTATCCGTGGAATTAAGCAACAAATTAAATACCGATTGAAAAAAATTCATTCAAACTCAGCCTTCGGATTTGATTCGAACTGACTGAAATTCTAGCACCTGTGGCGAGTGTAATGACATTTCAATAAATCAAGTTCAACATTAGGTGAAAGTCATTTATAAACCTGAATGATTAATGCGTTTAATGAACTGAATTAACCGTTCTTCAGAACAGAGTATATATTCAAACCTGTTTTCCCTCTCTCTCTCTCTTTCTACTTGTTAGAATTAGGACAGTTACCCGGCCCTAATGAACGAAGATTCTTCGAGTATTAAGAAATGTTTTTCAAAAGAGCCGATTATTCATAACACGTTCATAACTGACTTCCGTGAAAACCTCTTACATCATTTAGACATTTTTACGACGTCTGCTTTTTTCGAAAGTCCAATAAATTTCAATCTAGATCGTCGTCTTCTTAATATAGAATGATCGACAAATATTTATTCGTATCCATAAAAACAGACGACAAATAAATTGCGATGATAAATAATTTCTGAATTGAATCTATTCGAAGTTGGAACAAAAGCCCATCGCAGTTCCACAGTTGTGTGCGTTTGATTTGCTAATTGTTTAACCCACGTCCACTGTTGTGTGGGTTCAATTTGTCCCTAGATCTGAGTTCCAAAGTTATGTTTAATTTGTCTATGGCCCCGTGTATATACCCAAAATGTGATTACGAACCCATCTACCGTTCCCCAGGTGTGTCAGTTTTTTACTGTGGACACAGTTACACGGTTGCTTGATGTGAATCGTCCTACAATCGATTCTTTCATTTGAAATAGTGACTAAAGGCCCAATTTTAATACCCATACCCACGCGGGGTTTCGTACACGAGAAACAAGAACACACTTATTACGTTTGATATAAGTTTATTCAGAATAATGAAACCTACACGAAATCCGTTCGCGTTCACAGGTTGTGAATACAAGGCGTGTGAAAATTCGCGAATGAAATATGTTTCATCGACATGTGACAAGATAAACTGTGAAAGTCAAAACAGAAATAACCGAAATGCCCGCGATATTCCGTACATTCGACATATGATTCATAGTCGGGTCGTTACAATATTCAAATACCTTACAAATCCATGTATATAAAAATGGATATTTGTTTTCAGAATATATTTTGGCAGAGACAAACACATTCAATGGTGCCGTTATTCAATATGTTGTATATCGTACAGATTTTCCGGTTATCGAAATAACGATTGTTAACAAATCCTTCATATGATTTCTTCAGGTCTAGGTCCTGATAATCAAGTGTCTGGTAAACAATGGAATGCGTGCATCAAGTTTGTGTACCAAGAGACGGTATAGTAAATCCAAACGTTGAGCCCTTCCTCGCAAAACTAGACCCTCTAAAAAGACTCATCTAACAAAAGACATTGTCTATTCAAGTTTTGCTCGGGAGTGCATTGGCTTTCTTCCAAAATGTGCTCTTTTTGGCTTATCACACTTCAAAACCCCTGATATTGAGCTTTCAAATATATTCTGCTTTCAATATTGAGCTTTCAAAAATAATTTCTGATATTTAGCAATTTTTTCTCATACATAGAGGGTCGCTGCCCTCGCATATACTTTCCTAGTGGCCTTAAGGCTGAACTTTCATTGATGAGAAATTTCTCGGAATTTCCACGTCACGGCGTCATTGATGTAAATTCTTGTCGTGTGCGCGATATTTCACGAAAGAAAGGAAAGAAAGGTCGCACTGCAAGAGCTGAACAACAACATAACAGCAACGCACAATCATTCATTCTCTCGATCGCTTTTCCTTCATTTATTTCGACTACGATCAATACTCGATGAATAAAAACTAAATACCGATTGACATGGATTTAATTTGACGCGAACGACATCGTGCAATAAATTATTTACTCTACTCGCGAACTAAAAACAGCGCCTATTTACAAGAAGAAAAGGAGAGAGTGTCTTGGTACACACAATACCGGTTCACGCATTCATGAATGACAACTCCTTGAAAGCAGACGATCTTCATTCACTTCGCCGTGGAACTCAGGGACTCCACATTTACTAATGGTAAGCTTAACGATTTCTTTCTTATTATTTTTATTAAATTGACACACAGAACGTGTCGAAAGATCGCCATTCTCCTTTAAATATTCTCCTTTAATTTCTTCGTAATTGTGGAAGTTTTAATAATATTCGAACTATAGACGCTTGAATCACATCTCACGGATACCAATACTCTATATGTTATGTTTAGAGTTGATACGACGTTTTAACAATCTTCACTCTGAACGAATATGATTTGCCTGTCTTGGTATAGTCTGTTATTTGCCGTGTATTGTCTCCAACTCGAAGGTCGCGTCTCTTACGAACCCATCACAACTGCCGGGAACGAAACAGGGGGTTTGATTTCGAAATTTGAAATCGAAGTACAAAATTGGAAACAACGGTTGTCTGAGTTTTTTCACAAAAGGACGAAGTAAATTGACGATCACCTCGATGTGGAACTCTAGGCGCTCTTCCCTTAAGTATGTTCACCGCCATTTGGTCCTTCACATGAATCTACGAGCGTTTATCTAACAGTTAGATAATTGCTCGTAGCATGAATCTAATCGATGTAAATAGAACATTTACCATATTCCTACAGAGGAACCTCATTGATACGAATCTTGTGGGCAAAAGTGAAATTGTCATATTAAATGGGTCTCGTATCCAAATCTTGATTGATATGAATATGTTAGCTGGGATATGCTGGATTATCGTGATAAACGGGTTTCGTCTTTAACAGAATTACAGTATATTAACGAGGTTCAACTGTGTTAAGACAATGAACTGATCAAACAAATCCTCTCATCGTGAATAAATTGATAAACATTTATAACTGAAGTCTTCTGTTATCGAAGCCTTATCAGGTGGCGGCCTACTCGAAAATACTCTGTAATATTGCGATGGCCGTCATAGATTTATAGCCAAACTATATACTCGATCATAATTGGAAATAAATCATTAATCATAATGGATATATGCGTTGCCTTATCGTCAGAGAGCTGTTTACTCTAAAATCCTGAAATATTTTAATAGCCTAGTTTTATGCGCACGTATAAACTGGCTTCCAATATTTGTGTGTAAATTCGCCTCGTTCGTTTGACAACTACGACTCAAAACGATCGGGGGAAAAATAAACATTGCAATTCGTTCTTCTTACAGGACGCGCAGTTCGGAATACTGGATTTATAGCTACGAGTTTCAGAGAAAGCGATGAATCCGTCTGAAGTACAGTCGGCGGCTTCCCCGCTGACTGGAGTGTCGACCACAGAGATGGCCGCCGACGCCCGCTTTGAAATACACGCCCGATACCTGGATCGTCTCTCCGTGAACCTGAACACAAATCCGCTCGGACTTAAAACCGGACCTAACAGGTACAAATATATATATATTAGAAATGTTTGAATGGAAAAGTGTTGAGTTCTGTGATAGTGTGAGTGACTTGGATTATGGACTTTTTAACAATTGACAAATTAATCAATTCCAAAATAAAAATCTAACGGGACTCCCGAAGCTGATTTGAGAGTGAAATATTTACCCCGTTCCAACGTAATATTGTCAGTTCAGATTTTACCCAGATTCGATACAAGTTAACTAATTTGACACGTGACTCCCTTGTTATTAATTTTACCTGAGGACTGTGGTAGAGCTTTTGCTGTGTGGCTGTCACGTGACCGTGGATGACACACAGACACTGACAGTGGTGTATATACTTTAGATGAATTTGAGATTGTGTTATGAGGTGGTGACTACAAAATAAACACGTGTACTTTGCAAAGCAGATGTGGATTTAGGGGGTGGTCTCGATGGTCCGGATCCCCGCTTTTGCAGAGATTGCCCTTTTCGCCAATACAGATTTCGTTAAAATATGTAAATTCAACACTTATCCTCTCTGAAATTGTAACCTTTCGAATGTATTCCTTCAAAACTATCTAAAACCAAGGCCCGAACAATGTGGAACCCTAATAGAGGCCTTTGACGATGGCTGCTTTATCCGAGAAATGCATTTTATTTTCGTCTAGACGTCTTCCAAGTTTCCTAAATCCACCACCTGTAAAGTCGATTCCAGACTCGAATTCTATGGAGGGTAATGACTAGATAAGATTCGATGGAATTCGGGTCTTGGTAGGAGAGTAATTGACGTTATTTTTATCTCATTCGTAAACTTATGCGACGTAAGACTCCGCGTGAACTGGGCGTAGTAGGTGTCATATAACGTAGATCTGTAATAGCGCGGTGTCTAATTTTAGTAGCGCATCACTCGAGATGAGAATCTAATTAATGACGGATGATACGGCACCGCGCGTTCATGTCTGTCTGCTGCGTGGTACTCGTTATAATTACGACTGTATCGTAAATACTTCATTACTCACGCCACTTCCTAAACTATCCTCACCTTATACCTCTTATTTGCAGGGATGTCAGAGATTTCTTCGCTGTACATAGACCAGCCAACAAGTAAGTTATCTTACTATTTATGAATTTCATTTCTCAATAAATATCAGAGCGTGTAAATAGTTACGATATATATTGCATTAACAGAATATAATTTTTTGAAAGGACACCCCCAAGTCTAGAGACTGTACCAAATGATGGGGGATGCCCCAAAAAATCAATAGTTAATATACATAATCAAAGTATTAAAGAACTTCCTTCGCAATACGTGTTATCAATATCATTCCGTCAGCGTCGTCGTTGTTTCATTGGTTTCGTGTTTTGCTAGTTAGGCTTATGCTGTCTGTCCCATTGATACTTATAGTTAATAAAACGTAAAAATCTATGAGAATATAAAGAAATACATATTTCGGGTGGTAAGTATTACCCTTCGTCAGTCTGTAATGATATTGGATATACCGAAAAAACATAAAGAGGTAAACTGTAGTTTTTGGTATACGCATAATCTGACGGAGGGTGTGGGCTACCGCATTATTAATTATCCTCAACCACTTTTTTCTCTGTCTTTGTCTTTCAATTCTTCTCTTGTTTTACCTTTTTTTATTAACATGGGTGCTTTAAGTAGTGGCCCTCGCCTTCCCAATCATCTTCTACGTATTACGATTCACTTGTTTTTTGATGAATATTTTCAAGTTTGAAACGTGTTCATTTATAATAACGGTGCTATAGCTGTAAAGCAGCGATAACGGGTTTTCTGCACAGCCTTGTTCATATTCTTGATCTTGTCCGGATAATGTGTCGACCACGAAAGCGTGTATGCTGACGCAGCCCCACTTTGCTATGAAAATGAAGGGAATTTAGAATCATTATCATCAATTATTTGATACCGTCTCAGCGGGTATATAGCATATAAATATTCTAAAAAACAATTTTCATAAACGATATTGAAGGAAAAGTTACTAAATACACGTCTTGAATGATAAATCTTTATTTCTGATAATGAATAAGATTTTATTTCGAAAATACAAAATCGTGTCGTTCCATTATAAAATGTAAAATAATCATGTATGTAATTACTATGATCCATACGATTCTCCTCGTTGACGTATTGTTATTGAGATGGATAATTTTAGGTATTAGTGCAGGATTGGATCATATTATATGTATATCTGTATTTCATATGTAGTTTATTTTCCAAGCAAAAACAAATGGTCATGCGTAACAAATAGTAAAAAAGGATAAAACATAGTCGTGTCAACGCATGGTTTCATACCTGTGCTAAAACTAATTGCGTAAAATACAGAATAGAATTCATCACTGACATAAATACAATACCAGTTCAGTGGAAATATGATTATTAGGTTCGTAAATGTTCAACGATAAGTTTGAACGGAGATAAATTACCCGAAATTCGTTCGAATGGAGTAATTCGCGAGAACTGCGTTGCAAAAATTGATTTTTTCACTGCTTTGTGAAAAAAAATTCTAATAACGAAAACGAAAACAAATTGATTTATTATATTATATTCTTTCTAAGACTTCACTCGTTCAATGTCTAACGGAGTACTCAGAGCGGTTTCTCGAATAAGCGCAGACACTGGTCGCCTACACACCGCTGTTCGGCTGCCATTGTTCCGTCGTGTGAATATCAAGAATTAAATTCCGCCGATAAATCGTTTCCCGAGACTCGAAATACCAAATAAAAATTCTCCCCGAGTCCTTTCTGTTTCTTGATCGAACGCGCGAATAACTCATATTAACATTTGCAGAAAAAAAATCATTTCATAATAACATTAAATTTCGTGTATGCTGTCCTGTCCTTTGTTTTGATATTTCAGATTTATTTTGTTCGCGGCCAGGTATAGGTCTCCTTGTCTACATACAGAAAATAAATGAAATAGGCGTTCATCATTTCCATAGTGACACATTGATGAATACGCCATGAGATAAATCTCATTAAGTCCTGATAGTACTCTCTATACGGGTACCCCAATTAGAACGAGTGGTTGAACACATATCGAAAATAATGTGGATGAGGCGAAAAGTCGTAAATTATATGAATTTTTTAAAAAGAAAAAAATATCACGGAAAATTCAACCTAAAATTGATTTTCGTTTGGAAAATCGCATAATTGTTATCAAAGATATGACAATCCCATCGTTTCCATTTGACTTCTCGACTTCGAGATTTGTCTTCCAAGACTGATAATATTTATTGGATTGTCCATTTAACCTCGCGACGGTAGGCCAGCTGGTCACTCGTAATTGATATTGATTGCAACAGCTTATCTCAATTAGTACTCTGACATTCACATGTTTTACTTATACATTTTTTTTCAGGATAACGACTGATTTGAAATTTCGCAACTACAAGAGCCCTCGACTAGAGGCGAGTACCGCATTCGACGCCCGGCTGAGAAAACCGCTTTCAAACGCGAACAGCTACCGGTCGGTGGACCGATTCAGCCGCGAGTACCGAACGAAAAAAATCCTCGCCGACGACGAGCGATTAGCGACGATGCAAAAACGGAAACAGCAGAAAGAGAACCGATCGCGTCACGGGTCGAGTATCGAGTCGAATTCGATCGCCAGTACAACGCCGAGAAAATGGCGCAACAATCCGTTAGATTCGAATATCGACGACGAAAAACGTCTGCCGTATATCGATCAGAAACGAGCCAATCAAAAACTGCGCAAAGAATACGGCGATAACATCCGGCAGAAAATGTTCGCGTCGAAAAATCGTCAGAAATTTCGCGTTAATTACGATTACGTAGATTTGAATAGTTCGTTAAGTTCGAGCGATAAAGTATTACTGGGCGGCGACGATGACGTCACGATGGACACCCCGACCGCCAGATACATCGGGAGTAGAAATAGAAACGGCGTTCGCGAAACCCCGGATTCAAATTACAGTAAATCGTCTTCGAGGAAGAATGAACTGTATACCGGGTACGGTAATCAGAAAACGGGACGGGGATTTGTGTCGCGGAGTTTACCGAACGAAACACGAATACCCAGACGACTACCACAGTTGAACGGGGATAATCGGAGCAGTCCGCGTTTACCACAGCTAGATCTAAGCGACGTAAATCGCCGGAGCACTTCGCGAATGGAATCGGAATCGCCGCGTGCTAAAAACTATACCCGCGGTTACATGAACAAAGGCAATTTCTTTCCGACCGAACCGGATATTTCATTTTCGCCTTCGATTGACTTCCCGGAAAATCGGAGACCGTTACCGTCCGTGAAGCGGGTCAACACGCCAACCAGTCCCGATCATCTATTCAACGTTCATCACATCGCGCTGTCTCCGAGAACGGCGAAACCAGCGGCGGCGTCAACAAAACGGTCGACTCCGCCGCGATATATGGGCGATTATGAAATTCTCGACGAGCCGACTCACTACAGTTCGCGAAGTACAAGTTCAGAAGATTTCGCCAGGGATAGCCCGAAGTATATAGCCTCGTACGGGCTGGAGAGCGTTAAAATCGCTAATCTAATGAGGACGGACTACGACGAACGGTCACAGGAGCGACGGAGCAGTCGAGAGGAGCGTGGCTGGAGCGGCGGTGAATGGCGGGATAATTCGGTTTTGTCAGGGGCGAGTAAAATCAGTGCCGAGTCGAAACTCAGCACCGAGACCAAGCGAGAGAATGAATCGAGTTTTACCGCTGTAGATGCGGAGCAGCCGGGAGAATCGGAAGATCTAGATCCGACCGATTCGACCAATATTATCATTGAAGATCCAGCAACAACAACAACCGACGATATGGAACGCGGAATAACCCCGATTCCTACTGATGGATTTAGCAGACAGAAATCTTCAGAGGCCGGAGAAGGCACTGAATCGCCAGCACTGAGTACCGACTTGAGCCAACGGAAATCTCCGAACACTAACGACGATGATGCACGGTCCCGCGAAATAACTCCCAGTGATGGCGATTTGGGCAGGCGAAAATCCCCCGAAGCTGACGATGTCACGAATGAAACTAACGAAGCGACTCCGAAAACCGACGAAGATGTCAGCGAATCGAGAGTCGCGACGCCATTTCCGAGTAGCAGCGATTTGGGCAGACGAACGGCTGAAGAAGAAACCAGTGAAGCGATGAATGAGAGTGAAAATCCGACAACTCCAACAGCCACTGAATTACTCGTTACAGAAGAAGAGGAAAGAGCAACCACGTCGACTCCAGCTAGAGATGACTCGGTAACCGACGCTGATATTTCAACCAATGATAATCAAGATGACACGGCGACGACCAATCACGAGGAATTTCCGGTTGAAGAGACTCAAACCGACTACGAAGCAGAAATTCGATTTTCCGTAGATGAATTCGACCGGGCTTCGTCAAACATGAGCCAAATTCGTCAGTCACCTTTCGACGAGAAAGACGAGGGCTCGACGTCGGCGACATCTATCGTCGTGGATGGTGACTGCGAAGCAGACGATCCGAAATCTAGGGCCGATTATTCGGATGAATTGAAGAGGGAAAATTCACCTGAAATTATCGCTTACGGTTTGACAGTACCCGGTACTGTACAGGCAGAAAGATTGATCAAAATCAGCGATAAACAATCCAGCTCTGATGGAGCCGATATCCCAGAGATACGAATGATCACCGCTACCCCGCTACCACATGACTACTTCGACAATTTATAGGATAAGGAAAATATGTGATGGAGTATACAGTGTGCGCTGGTCTTTGGTTTGGTACCAAAATCGGAATTTTATTCTTCGAACTTAAAGCAACCGAACTAAGACGGTCTTTGATGAAGTGACTATCTTCCTTTTTATCCACTTAGAGAGGACTGTTTGATGTATAATCTTCGATCCTGACATTTTTAGGTCGTGGCTGGAATACTTAAAATATAAGCTATCTATGATGTTGTTATGTTTATGGTTCCTAGATATTATATAAAATATTACTCAAATGTTATACCCTGTGAATGCGTTGTGAAAAATCAATAATTCGTTACTTGTCGCATTCAATAGATATTTCATTGTGTGTCTAGTTTTTCGAACTTTTTAACGTTTTAGTTTGCGGAGTGACTCATTCGTCATATGGTGTTGTAAATCTTAGTTCATAGACGTAGACCACTAGATGGGTATAATTTGTGCAAAAACGACTGTCAAACTAATTTGATTAAGTTCAATAACATAAGACAAATAATTACGTTGCCTTATTATCTAATTTCTTAGGAATTTGAATTGATTTGGAGTTCGCAGAAGCATTTCGATTGGTGGCTGGTAGACTGGTTGAATTTAGTATTTCAGAGTCAACTGTGGGTTTTGTAAATTATTCTCGAATGTTGTTTAGCGCCATTTCGGGCGCATTTTTCTCCCTCACATAAAAGGGTATTACGATTATGTACCCCATCTAGTGGATTTTCAATCAACTAAACTCACAATAGAGTTTGTTGGTCGTAACCCCGGCAAACCCGGTTAGGATGATGATGGTTATGATGGTTCATTATGGCGCCCATTCCACTGATAAACAATGTTCATAGGTGATCCTCGAAGATTATTATTACGCCGGACCTTATCTGGAATAGGCTTTCATCTTTCTCTTACCCTGGGGGAGATTGTAGTTCCTGAGCTGCACTTCAGCGATACAAGGTACTTACTACTCTGTCCAGTAGCAAATGTGAATTGATGCCTTGCCTAAGAGCACTACAGAACAACCGGGGTTCGAACACGCGAACAATGTCCCGAGGACAACGTCAGCGTGCCCGGACAGCAACATCCCAACTGTAAGACTTCAACATTCGATCCGATACTACGCGCATGGGTTTCTTACTAAGCCATGCAGAGGCTATCAACCTCACATCGCTGCCCGGCAAAATATAAGTTTTGATGAGATTATTGCGGTGGAATCGATGGAATCGATCTGTCTGACTGTAACAACACTTGGTTCCCCGTCGATTCTACGTCCGGTTACGTCGTTTCACCGAATTACCCGTCGTTAACGCGCGGTGTTGAATGTCGTTGGTTCCTATACAGTTCTTTACCGGGAACTTTCAACATCAAACTATATTACGATATCGAGCCATCAATATTCTGTGATGAAAACTATCTTCTCGTCGGTGAGTCCGATTGCAGATTCTGCGGTGATGGAGACCGAGAAATCCACCGTAACAATTCGATCTCGTTTATGTTTAGAAGTAACGGCGATGGTGCGCGAGGTAGTCGGGTTTATATCGTGTATCGTTATGAACGAAGCCATTTGAATATAAGTCATAACTGTAGAAGCAATTTGCTTACATTGGGCAAATTACGAACATCGAAGGGGTACAAATTTGCAATAAATCGATTAACATGCCAGCTCTATCTAGAATGGGTCGGACTTGCGGATAAACTTGGTCTGAATCTGACATTCACAGGTGTTACTTTTAAAACGTATCCTATATTCGAGTTGGCTTCGGTTAAAATTCATGACGGCTGGAACACCAACAGTGAACCTATCGCTAATATACCTGAACAAATGGGACTACCATCGGTAACATTTTACACGAAAACCAACAAGGCCGTCATCGTAGGTTTGCCGTATCAAAACATATTTCATGCGCAATTACTAGTGCAAATTTACAAAATATCAGATTGACTGATCAATTTTCCTCCTGTTCAGACCTGATGGATAACGCAGTCCTCAGAGCGATCATCTGGGTCATCGCTGCATTCAGTTGCATTGCAAACAGCTTTGTGATTCTATTTCGTTTTCGATCAATACGATCAATTTCATCCTCTGAATCACGTAGCACACCTTCTGACATTCTCATCATCAATATCGCAGCTTGTGATTTTCTGATGTCGATTTATTTGTTTGTGATCGCGGGATCAGATTACGTATATAGAGGAGTTTATTTCCTAAATTCAGAAACTTGGACGGACAGTTCGCTGTGCGGTTTCGCTGGTGTTATGGTCACTCTATCATGTGAAGGCTCATTGACGTTTCTGTGTATTCTAACACGTCATAGATTTACAAAGATGGTTCATCCATTTTCTGGAAGCCGAATAACATCTTCGGGATATGTATGTTTCATATGTTTCCTGGTTTGGTTTATAGTTGGATTTATTTCATTAGTGCCACTGATACCATCATCTTATTTCGGGGACCACTTCTATGGTACTACTGGAGTTTGTTTACCTATGAATTTAATTTCTATTGATGTCAACGCCTGGCAATATTCATTCGCAATTTTTGCCGGGTTCAACTCGGTTATACTTGCAACAATAATGATGACTTACGCGCAAATGTACAGACTCGTATCGGGAAGCAGGTCTGGTTCGGGTAGAATTGATCCAACCGAACTGATTCTAGCGCGTAGGAGTTTGGTGATTAATCTTTCTAATTTATTTTGCTGGCTGCCGATAATTACCGTTCAGTTTTGCGCGGTGATTCGAGTAGAAATACCGAATCAGGTGGCAGCTTGGCTGGCGGTTCATTTCCTACAGATCAACTCGTCCCTTAATCCCCTTCTTTACACGAAAATAACTATTGATATGAAATTTATACAAGCAAGAACTAAACGCCGACACCGATAAAAAATTAACAACATTCCTAAAGTTGCTGTGCTCCCTACGTTTCTCTAAAAGTGAGAGGCCGCAGAAGACGAATCGACGATGAACCGAAACCCAAATCATGATCGGTTCCATTAAAACGGATTGACAGCAGTCGATGACGACCTCGATTGATTCTAGTTGAAAACTCAAAATATTTGCATAGACATTATTTTTAGAATTCCTTTATTGAAGAGAAGAAAACAACCATAGAAAACGGTAAAAATGAAAATACCGAAAACCTTTGGCCTAGAACAACTAAACCCCTATTACTTGCATGGCTGCCATTGAAGCAGTTATTTATTAATTTTTTGATTTATTGCTACGTGTCGAATTAAATATATACTAGTCTTAGATACTATAGATATATAGTAAGTAATCTTCCTTTGTGGTCCGGTATATAAAACGATAGCGAATATCGGTGTTTTGGCTCAATTTCAGTATGACCGAAACAACATCGTTCTATTGAGTTTAGGTAACTTTGACTCGCAGATATAAGATATATCGGCCTGATTCTTTACACCTCGTAACCGAAGACAAGCTCGGCGTGATTCTACGAGGACCAGCTTAATTCAATTACCAACGAAATGAACTCAACCAAAAATGTCTTTTTCTATAAATCCGGGTTAAATATCATATTTTACATGCATTCATGTATAGATGGACTGTTGGATACGAAATAGTTAAACATCTGATTTAAATCGGAAAATGATTTAATTTGTGTCTGAGCAGTTTGCAAAATTCAAAGTTGACTTTGACCAGAAAGGCGAAGTTCACAGTATGGATATATGAATATTTTGCCAGTTTTCGAAGTAAACATTCAAGATTTTTTAGACGCGGTAAACTGAAGAAAATAATAACATCGTTTTGACGACGCTTTACAAAATCCATATAGGTACGGATACCATGACTTAATAGACCGTTTTACAAGCAGCATATATTTCACAGTGAGGTGGTGAAGTAATATATCTACATAAGAGCGAATTATCTCTTTGTGCAAATGTTACAATTTGTATTCAATTCAATTTCATGAATACTGTGCATTCAGTCTATATGAATATCTGCAAAGTTAATCTTGTTAGGCGTCCGTTTTGAAAATGTGACGCCGAGATTTTGCTTAGATTTTAAGTTCTATTCGTCAACTAATTTCCATCTTCCGCGGCTTCCATTGTACGTGCGGGTGTGTGGGATTGATCGCTTGTTGAAGCTGTCGCAGTACATGTTTGGTGATGGAGTTTGCAGCATCGA
Organism: Tubulanus polymorphus; assembly: GCF_964204645.1. Classification (NCBI taxonomy): domain Eukaryota; kingdom Metazoa; phylum Nemertea; class Palaeonemertea; order Tubulaniformes; family Tubulanidae; genus Tubulanus; species Tubulanus polymorphus. The sequence goes on from NC_134027.1 coordinate 25,193,971, forward strand.
TGCAGAGCAATAGCTCGTGGTCATGCCCCGAACCAGAACCAGTACCGTTTTATTACAATCGTTACTACACCGTTGTATACGGTGTGGGTCCACTTTCCGTCATCGGTCTAACTCTGAACGTGATAACAGTTGTTATATTTAGTCGTTTGCGTAGAGTACACCGTTCTGTTACCTTACTGATGGTCCTGGCCATCGTAGAGACTGCTTTCCTGCTAAACAAACTCCCGTTTGGACCGCTGAGATACGTGGTGTATCGCCTCATTTACGGGCGTTACGTGTTTCAGCGACGTTCCTTCCACATCTTTCCACACTTGCTACACGGGTTGGCGATTGCTAACACTACGCTTCTCGCCACTCGTAACTGGGTGACAGTTTTGATTCAAATCGAGCGCCTGTTAATATTACTTTTCCCGTTAAAGGCGCCGACAGTGATTACACCGCGTCGATTAATTGCATTCAGCGCATCGATGAGCTTTGTAATTTTCCTGTTAAAGATGTTAGACTGGTTGTTCCAACCGACGCTCGAAGTTATTACCACTGGATGTCCAGCCCTGGATACCGTCATCGTCGTAAAAACTTTTAAGGGGCGAGTTGGCGTTCCAATCCAAATCATAAAGCGCATCTCCATCACACTTATACCCGTATTGCTGACCGTTCTCATCGATACGTCCTTGCTAATATGGCTCACAATTAATAGGAGGCGCCGGCGGTCACTTCTGCGACCGTCAGCGACAGTGCCGCCTGGTGGTGAAACGAATTCAAACTCTCAAACGAAAGCTACTCTTACAGTTGTTTATATTTGTTCGGTGTTTTTAATTCTAGAATTTCCTCAAGTTTTCATTACGATAGCCAGACATTTATTTAGGAATAATAAAATTTGGCCGGAATTCTTTACTGTCGGGGGTTTGACTACTTTACTCAATTCTTGTATTAACTTCTTTATATACATCGCAGTCAATAAGAACTTCAGAAAAACACTATTTGCAATCGCTTCTCGTAACAAAAACAAACAAATTCTATGAAAATTATTATCTAGTAGATTAATCCTAAAAAGACTATTCGCAACAAAACCATCCAGAGTCAAAATCGAAGACCGGGTTCGAACCAAGGACAAATGGACAGCCCTATCTATTCATGATTATAGCCCCTATTACCAGGACCATTCACAGTAGACGGGCCGAACCTGGAACCCTATTTTCCTCTATCCCAGTTTAAGACCTCTCAACGGGGTCTCGTATCAGAGTTGTGGATAGACGGGTTTCCTGCTAGTTTATATAATGATATAATATATGAAATATAATAATTGATTTTTAGGAATAATTGATAAGGTAAATTATTTAAAAGATGTCCTCGAAACGGAACCTTACTGACGCGTAGGGTGTCATCTGAACCGCCGTACGGTCGTAATACCGATAATAACCGTTCAGTTTAGCGCGGAGATTCGGGTAAAGATACCGAATCATCATTACAGATTTCACGCCCAAATTCGCGTATAGTGTTCGGTCTGCTGCAGGTGATTTCCGTGTGCGATCCTGTGCATGCGAAAATCGTCCCGATCGAACATGCTTGATAGTGTCACAGCGAATATATTCGCATTGCGTCCGTGAGATGCAATTTTCGCTACGACCCATATAGATTAAAATATACAAAACCAGGCCAATCGCTGACAAGCTTTAAATCTCGTGTTGAACTCGATTTCCCAGCGCCGCATGTGGTAGTATAACAACGTCGAATTTGTATATGGTTTTTGGTGGGAACTAGTGAAATTCTACAACAAACCGAACTCGGTTTTTTTTCACTACTAGAATCTGAACCAGTAGCGTGAGAGCTCGTTCGAACTTTAGGACAGCGACATCGCTGGTCATCCGTAATTCAGCAATTAACACCACTGGGACTTTTAGCTGCGCTATCCCATCCTCGCTTGCCAGGGGTCCAGTATCACTCCCGAACTCGCTTCCACCAGCCCCCTGGCCTCACGAAGCGTGATTTCATTACTGGCGCTGTTGCGCATGACGTCATATATCGATTTGCGAAATACTTCCTTGTTCGGTAAAACGTTCGCTGATTGGTCCATTTAACGGGAAAACCAACAGAAGTCTACTGTCGGTTTGTTACAAGCGCTGTGATTGGTACGACCGGATTCTGGTCGGCTAGTAACGACTCCAACGACTCGTGAGGTCAAGGGGTTCGGAGAACAGCTTTAGCGTAGTAGGTTCGAATCCCTTGACGGGTGAAGATGCGCTATCCCTGCTACAGAAATCCGTGCCATCAATGAGACAGTAACACTAAACATGTATCAGCAAGAATCTTTACCAAAAGCAATATTTTTATTACCCAAAATTAAGCCATTACATTGCAACCTCAGTAGTGCTTTATCAGTAACAATAATAATGCAACATAACAAAATGCGAGCAACCGATAAATTCACCAGTTTCATATCAATTAATTATCGCGATTAATTACAAACCACTCAAATATATCAAACCAATTAAAATCTGCTATTTCCTCTTCTCGCTTACATCTCACAATATACTGCAGAATTCTCATAATTTTTTCAAAAGTTCCCTAGAAAAAAACCCCCGCGTTATCCAAACAAAATACCTAGTAGAGTATAATCCTGTACACTGTGGCCATTTCACAGTTAACCAGTCCAGTCCGTTGTTCTCTGAGGAACCCCTTCATCGTCTAATATTCAGAATGCAGTTAAGACAGCAAGCTTTGAAGGACAATCGGTTGACTGGAAATTTCCAACAGGTGCCAGTTACACAGACAAAGGCCAAGTCAAGACTGATCTAAGAGATGTCGTAGTTCTATAGCCAATCTAACACCTGGTAACCTAAGACAAACTCCTTCTGATTCTACAAGAGAACCCACTAAATTCAAATTATTTGAAACCAACGAAATACATTCAACTGGTTTTTTTCATAAATCTAGGTTAAACATATTTTACATGCATTTATGTGTAGATGGACTGAAAATACATGTATGAGAGTATACACGATAGTTAAAAATCCGGATTAAGTGGACTTTTCTGTAAACTAACAATGTAAGATCAGTCCAATCTCATTCCAAACTAACAAGACTGATAATTTTGCGCCTTAACAATGCATTTAATAATCACTCAACTTGGTCCAGCGGGGATACGTGGTGTAACCCAGTTCTGAAAAGCACAAAGCTAAAGCACATGTACAGTTAAGCTCGCCTAACTCGGACTGGAAAAATTGGACCGGGTTCAGCAAAGTCCGATAGGAAAATACGTTAGGAAGTCAGAACAATCATTTTGTTATTGTCAGAGTTGGTCAAAAGTCGGTCCTGTCCGAGCAAGGTGAGGTTTACTGTTTATAGAAATACATTTTTGTCAGTTTTTAAATGTTTACATTATAGCGATATCTTAGATTTGTAAGACCCGGTAAACACATACATAATAACATTATATTGATGATAATCAGTGGCGCTTTACAAAATCCCATGACCCACAAGAGTGATAGAAATGTGGTTTTACAGTTCATGGTTTTCTTCTGGTGTAAAATATCAGAGACACCGGCGATATACGATAGACCTTTTTACAACGTGCTCTAAATTATTCAGCATTATATTTTTTTTCTCACTGGACCTCAATTTTGGCGAGTAGATAATGACTATATTCACAGAACCGATTGCTGGACCGGTCTCAAGACTGCAGAAACTAAATGAATTCAAAACCTCATTTTCAGGCGAGACCGGGGCGTCTTAAAAATAGAATTTCCCCTGAACCGACCTGATTTTGATTTTACTCTTAGAAATATATAAAGAAATCTATCTGGATTGATCTGGAGCCAGTTGAAGTCGTGGCTCAGATTTAAGACCAGTCCAAGACCATCTTAGTTCTTTAGCCAACCTAGCATCTTAAGACCAGTTGACTCTACCAAAAGGTTAAAACATCAAAAACATACGAAATGAACTTTAGCGTCCAGAGTCCAGTTTCACGCGAAAGTTAAACTCAAATTTCAGGTTTAATTTCAACGAGGACAACATTTCAAACACGAACATGTCAACTTTCAATTCATTCATGAAACTGAACCCTGGACTCGTTTTTAGAAGCTACGGAAACGACCTCCGCGGACCGGTCTCAGACCGAAATTTCAGAGTTTAAAGGCCCCGAACGACTCTAACAGCGGAAGCGAAACGCTAATAATCATCGCCGCGACTTATAACTTCCTTACACGTCGGACGTAGGAGAATCGTGTGCTCGAACTGCGCCGTGTAACAGCCTTTAATATCGCAGAGCGGCGGATACGCGTCGACGATTCCGTTATCACATAGATTCTTTAAAGCGAGAAGATACTTCGACTGGTCGAGACGATCTAACCATCGTCGACAGAAAGCTAACGTACCGAAATTGTGGTTTATTACTCCCAGCAGTTGTTTAGCCTTGGCTAACCTGGAAAATATACCGAATTGCATTAAATCACAACGAATAGTAAATGATCATATTTATAAGTACAGTCGACTCCCGATATACCGCCCTCCCCGCCTGCCGTCAGGTTTTCTCAATCTACATCTCTATACAAATACAAAGTAAAACACCCCCGATATACCGCCCTGCCATATACCGCCACCCCCGCCTACCGTCAGGTTTTCTCAATGTACATCTCAATACAAATACATAGTAAATCATCCCCAATATACCGCCATCCTCTCTATACTGCCAAAATCGTTCTGCACCAATGTGGGCGGTATATCGGGGTTGACTGTACAGCTTTTAGGCTTGCCCTATATCCCTAATCTTATATATTAAAGGCTGACCACTTTCCGCCTATTTACGTACTAATCCATTGAGTTATCCCTGATTTTTTTTTCCATTTGCTTACAAAAAACTTCCCGAGTAAATCAGAGAAATTTTTAGGTTTGAAATGTAACAATCCATTCATTTTTCGTTCCTCGAACCTCTAATAAAGAAACGCGTGGTCGATAGCACTATGCGAATTCCCTGAATTTGCTGGGTTTTTTTTGGACAAAATTCGGTTTCCCTGATTGTTTTGATGATTTTACTGATTCCATGAGTTTTCCAGGTTTTCGAGGTCAGTGGCCAGCCTGTATTAATTGAATTCCTTGTCGAATAAGGAATATTGATACAGTAATAAATCTACGGGGTCAGTAGATGATTTTATTTATTGTCTTAGTCAGTGAAAAGTCTGTGCTGGCCATGTCCGAGTAAGGCGAGGTTCACCGTATTAAAACTGTTGAAATTCTAAAGATTTTAGTTCAGGATCATTTTGCGCTTAGTTTAATAAACGAACCTGAGTGGCACGTGACCGACATCGAAATTCTTCATATAATGAGACGTTTCCATATCGTCGTGAACGATACCTTTACCGGTGCTGCCAAACGTTTCAATCGCGTAAAATTCATTTTCCTAACAAAAGAAAACACGTAAAATGAATACGCAAAATCATCCACTATTCAAGTCAATGACGATTCCCCAGATTGATTTGAACTTTTTCAAATCTTATTAATTCAAATATGAATAAAATCTAAAATTGAGTCTTAAACAGTTTTTGCTGGAACTCACCTCCATTTTAACGGCTTCGCCTCCCTTTACGATCGGTACAGTTTTACCGGCGTGTATTCGATACGGACCGATCGAGTGACCGTTCAAATTCCTAATCGGTTTCACTGAAACATCAGAAAACATGATGTTTAATTACATGTACATCTAGTTGCATTCTCTGCCTGCTGTAGAACTATAAGCCTAACTTATGAGTTACTTTAGACTCCTGGGGCCGGTTGCATAGTCATGGCTTAGACTTAAGACCAGTCTAAGACCAAATTAGTTCTATAGCCAATCTAACAACTTTAGACCAGTCTAAAGATTTAAGACGATTTCTGGACTTAAGTCACGACTATGCAACTGGCCCCTGGATCCAGTTCGACAGTTGTGAGTTAGAGTTAACTCTGAGTTAAAGTTAGTTCATTTTCAATGCGTAAACTCAGGGTCAAATCTTAACTCGGAACTGTGGAACTCGACCCTGAGTTGAAGAAGGTACTTGATATTAAGGTTCACTGATCAACTGCAGAATTATTGCTACTGACTTTTCTGTAGGGAATATAAATCCTATCGAATTAATTCTAGAAATACTCGTCACTTGTTCCTAGTAAGAGTAGTCTAGAATCTACGAAATGTTTCTGATATTGACGTGTAAGAAATTCCAGTCCAGGATTCATGGTAGAAATTGATGTAATTGTATAACTGAAGTGTATGCAGTGTTCACACACATGCTGTTGTGTTGTATCTTTATTTAAAACTAATAGAAATGTTATACGTTTGAGATGAATGAAACAGCACAAAGAATTACTTCCAACTATAAAATAGAACATTTAGATATTCAGATATTGCTTATATCTTTACTGAAACTCTGAAATACTGATTAAATTAGAGGGCAGAATGTTGGCAGACGATTTTCAGATATTCATGCCATGCAAATTAGATATATTTGATTCTATAAAACTGCTGGTTCCAAATTAAATCAAAGCCTCATTCACTGTACTGATGAATTCATTCATATTCAGCAGCATTCAATAATCAAACTGTTGTACTGTCTCTATTGCAGCTTACGACTTATGAGATGTTTGATAGCAACATTACTAGCACAACTACCGCATTGACGACAACTCAACTCAACCGGTGTCAGAGATTTAAAACACAACCTATCAGATGGATCAACAAATACAGTGTTTTCATGTATTTAGGCTGGTATCTACCGGCGTCAGTACTCGGTTTAGTATTCAACGCGTTCACGTTGTTAGTTCTAAAACGATTTAAATCTGATGTTTATTTTCTCATCAAAATTCTCGCTTTAAACGATCTTTTGTTTATGATCGCTACATTCATTCTGTATCCGCTGAGAACTGCGTACATTTACGCAGTTTTAGGGGATATTGTGTTTCGATTGAATGACTGGAATTTTGGTTGGATTTTTATCTCAGTCGCCATGCCTTTTTTCTACATGTTTCAGATGACGCGTAACTGGTGCACTGTACTGCTCAGTCTAGAGCGGTTAATCGTCGTATCGTTTCCAATGAAATCTCGTAAATTTCCGATGAAGTTTGTGTCACAATGCGCGATGATTTCCATTTCACTTCTGAGTTTTTGTGGCCATTTTATTCAATTTATACCTTCGCAACCAATCGCATATCTCGGTTGTCCCGTTGAATGGCCTTATGTAACTGTACGTGTCAGGAATTATCGTTATCCCGCGTGGTTTAACCAAGGACGTTGGAGTATCGTTTCTGCGACCTATCTGTTCATGTATCTGACTGTCATGATCCCTATTGGCTTTTTAGTTGTCATAAACACAATTCTTATATGGATGACATTTTTGCGTCGGGTTACTCGACGTTCAGAGCTCGGTATAACTGACGAATCGTCTAGAATGGAAATGAAGGTTTTGAGGATGGTTTTATCAGTAGTTATGTTGTTCATAATCTGTGAAGGTTTTGGTTTCTTTTACCGTTTAATGAGGTTAGGTTTGATCCCATATTTGAACACAATGAGCCTGATAGCGTTGGGATTTTCCATCGTCGATTCGTCAGTAAACTTTATCGTGTATTGCGCGACAAATGAGAAATTCCGGAAAACAGCTTTTGAAATTCTACACTCATCATTCAATGCTGCCAAAATCAACATGAATGGATAGGCCAAATAAAACCAGTGGTATGGTAGAAAGATTCCTAAGACTGTTTCATCATTAACACACGATCTATACGATTTAAAAATCATTATGAATAGCTGGATATCTGAACAAGGGGAGGCGAACATAGAGGATTCATAAGGCTCATCATTAACGATCAAAGTATGTACGTACTTTGTTGGGGTAGGGCAAGAGGTGTTAGGAGCTGTTTCTAATCTAAATAAACCCACGTGCTGCTTTTTTCCATGATAATCAGGGACCATATAGAAATTAAGTTAAAGGAATGAAACCTACATTTCGGTCAAGGATTCATAGCAAAAGTGATATTAGTAATATGTTTGCAATGAAAAAAAAAAAATTTCTATAACACAGAACATATAAATATCACAGATAACTGACAACTTAACTGAAACTCTGAAATGATGTCATGCTATAAATGGCTAACTACAGTAGGAAGTGTTGAAGAATGTTCAGATACTCATGCGCACAAATCAAGTATCATGAATTCAAATTCTATACAATTGATGATATAATCATGGACGGTATTTTACTATAGAAGGGATAATAGGATACAGCTAAGTGCAAACAAACATATGGAGCGGGCGGATTATTCTAAATGAAATTCAAGTCTCATTCACTGATAGTTTTACCAATGAATTCATTGTTATTTACCGCAATAGATAATTCAAACTATCGAACTGTCTGGAGATGATGGTTTACTACTTATGAGATGTTTGATAACAACATTACTAGCACAACTAGCCTACCGCCATGACAACAACTCAACTCGTGTCAGAGTTATCAAACTTGTCTGGTTAAATGGCTAATTAAACACCCGGGCCCAGTTCCACAGTTGTGAATTAGAGTTAACTCTGAGTTAAAGTTAGTTCATTTTCAATGAGTTAACTCAGTGTCAAATCTTAACTCACAACTGTGGAACTGGACCCTGGGCTTACCTTGATATGTTTTTCCGTCCAATTCTACCTCGTAGGACTCCATAACTTCTTGAATCGCTTCACCGATATCACACAACCTCACATCAATACCGGCGTTCTGAAGAAACAACAAAAAAGTCAAGCAGGGCCGATCTAAGGGTCAGCATTAGGGAGAGTCGACACCTATTACTCCTAAAAGGGCTCCCCCTCACCATACGAAAACTCATTGGAGAACATTAACTCCTTTTCAGAAACACAGAGAGAATGGGTTTATAATTCTGAAATTTTCAGGGATCAGTTTTATATATTTGTAATTGCGTAAAATCTATCAGTATAATTTCTGCCATGTAATAATAGAAATCCACGCTGAGAAATGGAGAAATTTCTTGGTTTAAAATGTTACAATTGATTCACTCATTATTCACTAATCACGCATTGATAAAGAAATATGCGGCGAATAACACATCCAAATTCCCTGGTTTTTACTCGATTTTTCTGATTCCCCGAGTTTTCAAGGTATTTTTGACCAGCGATGAATCCAAATGTTTAGAGGCAGCACCGGGTAGATCTGCCCCCCGGTCGGTGTACGTACCCTGATTCCTGTATTCGTCGCGTCCTTCACCGCTTCTAAAAGTTTATCGTATTTCGGGTTGAAACTCATCGTAAACGCGCAATCGATGATACGACCTGTCAAAAATAGAAATAAATACAAAATATCCCGATCGTCGATGCTTCAAAACTGTTAAGATTCATAGGATTTGTCGCCAGATTTCACTACTTTTCACAGATTTGTCAAAATCATCAACATTTCACAAAATCAAGGTTACATGAATTTCTATGTGAATTTCTATCAGGGTTTCTCTTTTTTAGCTGACACGCGAATTAACTATCAAAGGGTTAAGGAAGAAAATGTTGCCACAAAACAAAGCACATCAACATTTTCTGCAAAACAAGAATTCCTTAGAATTTTTCACATTTTTACACAATTCTTCACAGAAATCTCAAATTTTAGGTTATTTCCTCATCAACGCTCTGACAAACATACCGTTAATGTGCGTTCCGAAATCAATTTTACAGACATCGTCGTAGCCGAGCACGGTCGTGTCGCCGGCGTTCGGGGTGTAATGCGCCGCGCAGTGATTCAACGAACACCCGGTCGGGAACGCTAAACCAGCCTCTAAACCGTTCTCTTTGATTAACTTGCGCGAAATTCCTTCCAACGTTTCGCTGAAATATAATTTCATATGTTTAATACCAATTCGGGACTCTTTCTCAATGTCAACTGTGGCAAGTGAGGATTCCTCCTGTGGCAGTTGAGGATACACCAGGTGCGCTAGTACCAATATAATGCGACAATTTAGGATTTCACCTGTGGCAAGTAAGGGTCCACCAGATGCTCTAGTTTGCTGTATAAAATATTAACTATGCTGCAATAGAGGATTCCACCTGTGGCAGTTGAGGATACACCAGGTGCGCTAGTGGTGCAGCAGCAGGGCTTGAATTTGGGCAAATCTCACCCACAGCAATACTATCACAGATTGATATCAATGCTGGATTTCTTCTGTGACTCAATTATTATCTAGAATTTTGGTATCTAAAATTCTCACAAAATAAATTGGAACTATTTGAACAAATAATTCCCATCAATTTTCTGGCCTTAGGGAAATATAAAGCTGGTTCAATACTTGTCTCCCAATTCAGGGGACTTGAAGATCGATTACCAAAGATGTTTAAAATACCTCAAACGTCAATATGAGTTAACAAGCAGATGTCTCACAGTATTGTGTTAGGCCCGACTCATAAATTTGAAAATAAGTCCATTTTCGATAAATCAAAGTAAACCCTACTAAATCCCGCGACAAATAAATAACAAGCTTACCATATATGAATCATAGTCATTCCTGGTTTAATATAACTCTGCATATACTGCCTGGTCTGAAACATATAGAAATTCAAATGACTTTATAACAATTGAATCAACCAGATGTGATCCACAAAACAGATTTAACTAGTCCACCACGGTGGCCATTGTTCAGTAAGCTTTTCCCTAAAGTTTCCCTGACATGCACGTTGTTTTCTGTGACTTGACCAGCTAAGAATCCAATCAATTAACACACTAAAATATGGAAGACATAGATGGACTGGTCAATAATAACTGGTCAATAATACAATATACGCACAAACGATATTCTCAATATTTAAATTCCTCCGACTTTTTCCCCTAAATGTTTCACGAAAATTCCACGAATATTCACCGAACTTATATAAAGAAAAGAGAATTTCCAGACGGATTACCTGTCTATGGGCTTCAGCAGCTAATCTGATTTCGTTATATAAATCTAACTGCGAACGATCTAATTGTTTCTTTTCTTCGTTCGTTATTCTATCCTTAGCGAAACGACTGCAAATAGATTCAGATAAAATTCTAACAGGATATTTCCGATGTCCAGGACCTAGTTGCACAGTTCAACGCAGCTTAAGTCTGACTTGTTTGAATTGAAATTAGTTACTTTTCAAAGTTTTACCATTTCCAATCAAATCTTAACATCGGGAACTGGACTTGGACTATGGTTTACTGTTTAAACATGATTTATGAAACGTAAGTACCATCGTTTTGACCCTAACAAGATTTTTCAAAAAATTATCAAATTTTCAGCTTTGTCGTCGTTTTGCTTAACCTATGACTTTTATGCCATTTTACTCTGTCTAGTAACATTATTCGCGCTGAAATTGGATTCATACTAGGACAGAATTTCTTCTCAAATCATTTTAAAGCAATAAGGTTTGTATGTGAATAACGTACTCATCCTGCGTGGCCGGATATTCCATTATTTCACCTTCGGGGAAATTTCCATCGGGGAAAAGATCGACGATAGCGAGACTAGGAGGGACTGTTTGCTGTTTACCGCCACCTGGGAACAGAACGATGCACCAATTAAAATCACAGCAGAGAATAAGATCACGATCACAATTTTCACAAATTAAATACAGGCGTTGACAAACTTTCCATAATATTGTGTAGACTAATCTTACTAATTTAACCCTAAAATAGAGATATGCCTTTTGACTTATTCAACCTAGGATTACGGAACTGGGTCCATGTTTCCAACTATTACGTTTATAACAGGCCACAAAAAAAACTGACCCTTCTTTTTCTTGTTTTTCTTTTTATTCTTCTTCTTAGGAGCGCCTTCCGCGTCGGCTTCTTTCTCTAATTAAGAAATAATGAGAATTTTACACGAAATTCATTGCTAATTAAATGTGCAGCGAACGCCAGTTTAGTTAGTAGTTTATGTTAGTAGAAATAGGTCATCCCCGCCCTGAGTTAATCATATTAGCATGAGCATGTGCTGTCCGCGAAGTCGGAAATAAACAGTTGTATTCTGCATATCTTCTCTCTTCGAACTGATTTCTTCTGTGGAACTCCAAGATCTCCACACCATGTCGCATTAACGAAATCAACTTACCCCCATCTTCTAGATCCTGGTTATCTAATTTCTTAGTAATTTGATCTATTTTGTCTTCATCGCCTCCTTCTTGTGTACCTCCTTCTTGACCTTCCTGGGCTGTGTCACGTGTGAAAAAAAAAACATGTAGCATATGTCAAATGAAAAAAAATCTGTTTAAAGAGGAAAATGTTCATTTCAGGGAAACAAGGACTTATAAATATTTTCTAAAAGTCTAAAAATAATCTATTCCTAAGAAAGTGGATAAATTGGATGGATAATGATGGGAATGGTCTGCTGGGTCTGGATGGGACGGGTTCCGGTTGGTCCGGAAAAAAGTCAACAAAGTGGAGGGCTCCACAACTTGACAAAAATGTCTTTTTCTGAACTCACCAGCTTTCTTTTTCTTCTTCTTTTTTTTCTTTTTCTTCGTTGCCTCTGCGGCTTCTACGTCTTCGATCTCTTTAGCGTCGACATCGTCGACCACGTGCCCGTTTTCTTCGCAATCTTTCGATTTTTTCGAAGTCGAAATTTCCGTCACGACCGCGGCCATTTTGGTTGTGTCGCTAAGAAAACACGTTGCAATAAGTCGAAGATTCTCTGAATATCTATAGTAGTTCAATAAATTAGTCAAAAATATTGTAAATATTTATTCTTTATAATTGTTTGATGGAGATTTTATCTCAAAACTTTGTTTAAGGAATTCTCATGAAACATCATAAATCGAAGTGACATGATAGGGGTATATTTTAATAAACTAGCTTAGTAATACTGGTTATTCAATAGATGTAATTTTTGGAAAAAAAAGAGCTATTACTCTAACATTTCAACACTTATATTTGGTTTTCTATAAAATTTAAGGGTGAAAATGTGGATTTCTTTATTTATGATGGAAATCTGAGCATCGATCTATCTGAAGAATTACGAACGAAGCCATCGGAATTGACTCTAATTTAATGTCATCGACTTTCGTTTATAATTATAGAAATTTTATGACCAATTCTACGCATCTTATACTTAATAACGCACAAATAATGCTCTAGATGAAATTCTTAATACAAATCATTTTGGGCAGAAGAAATTTTTTCGGGGACTAAAATCTCGCCGCTGACAACCGTAAAACAACATGGCGGCCACTCCTTGGCAACGTTCAGTTCGGCCCCGATTTTTCGCGTAAAATGAGTGTGTCCGCGGTGCGGAGATGTTGTCATCGATTTCCAATAGCGCCTAAATGGGGAGGCGTAATCCCTACAGGGAACCCGAGTTGCAGTCTGTGCCAAAAATAAGCTACCGGACGAAAAAACTAGCGTCCGCTTCGCGAAAACGCAAAGTCGACGGCCGATCGAAGCCAAAAAACCAGCAAAACCATCCGGGAAACTTCATCAGTATCGCAACTGATTCGAGCTCTTACGATAAAAGCGTTCCGAATTATATGCAAGATACGATAGCCAGGAGGGAATCTTTAGTGCTGCCACCTTTACGCAGGTTAGAAATCGCGAAAAAACTCTACGCGGCCTCTTTGACATTTTCCCCCTCTTCAGGTTCACCGCCGGGGAATAATAGTCCTTCCGAGCGAAGACAATCTAATTCGAAAATTTCCGGACTATCGTTTCCGAAAGTGAGCGATAATTTATCGTTGACGTCATCTTTGCATTCGAAGAACAGTCCGGCCGCGGCAGCCCACGATAGGATAATGGCCCGAGCTGCGGCAATCGCCACGACGACGACGAACGGCAGTCGAAAAAGCTCGTTCCAATTCGCCGACGAAAATCCGTTCACGTTTCAGCCGAAAGTGAGTTCGGCAAGCGTTCGAATAGTCGAAGGTTTGGGCTCGGATTTTATGACCAGGCAACAGCAACACATTGAAAAACAGAAGAAAAATGTACGTATTTTTTTGTCTTGTAGCTTTAGCTGAAGCGATTATCAAATCTACGACCTGAAAATTATCTCCTTTTAGACAATCCTGGTCAGTTTTTGAAAGCAGGCCGTTTCAATTAAGAATGTCACGGATGAAGTGTTTGAAAGTTTGCTGATAAAATGTCTAATGTCTGGTGTTTGTAGTTTATTTTCAACGAAAAATGTCTGTGAAGTCCCGATCACATTCAAAGTCAGGATAATCAAAAATTGTTACTGAACACATCGAAATATGGATGAACAGTTTTTGAAGTCCGGTGTTTGAAGTTAATTTTTTCATTAAAAATATCCCTGAAAGTTCTGACCACACGTGAAGTCTGATCGATCAACGGTGACAATGTCTGAGGCCAGGGCCGGGTCCAGACAGCAGATTGACTGCTCTTTATTTTACGTTTATTAATCGTTACAGTTGGAACAAGCGAATCAGCATTATCAAGAACAGATCAGAGTGAAGAAATCCACGTCTCCTACAGAGAAAACTAACACTAAGAGAAGTGAGGTATGCAAAAATCATTGTTCTTCATCAAGTTCTTTGTTTAAACCCTATTTGGGTAATCTATAAAAGGGGTTTCAGTTTTGGATTTTTTAGCCTTTCTTATCAGTCGACTTCTTTGGGCTGAGCTTAGCAAAGGAGTTTTACTTTAATCGAATTTGATTAATGAATCTGTTCTAAAGGGATTTGCTTTAATAATTCATTATTGATATGCTAAAATTTAAGTGAAAGATTGATTTAAAAACCAAGTCTCAATCTTACAGTTGTGTGAGCATGGTTAAGTTGAAACTGAGTTGAGATTAGTTTTTCATTTCCAATGTTTTGACGCTAAACTCAGAACTTTGGGTGAAAGTCCTTCGAAAAAATGGAAAATGGAAACAACATATATGTCGGGGAATAGGCGAAAAGCAAGTTAGATAAAAGTGGCCTCCCTGGTCAAGTCATTGGTGATTAATTGGATTCATTTAGTTCACTGTGTGTGAATTACTGGCGTTAAGGATTACGCTAAGAGCTGATTGCTCACGTATTTACTGGTCAAATGTTTGAATCCACTTAAAGATGTCTACGGTCTAATGATTTAAGTGTTTATTATTTTATGGTCACTCTAATCTGGAACCTATTCAATCATTTGATATATATATATATATACTTAATAAATAACGACATTGAAGCGTTATGAAGTTCATCGTGTGCTGAATATCCTGTGTTAACAGGGCTGACCCCAACCTGACCGCAAGTAATGCGAAAAAAAATCCCCCATTTTCTTTAACCATTTTTTGGAAAAAAAACATATCTTTCTCTATACTATGGGAGTTGGACTATTTTATGTAGGCCTACATTAGGCACCAAAAAAGGTGGTCACAAAATACATTTTCAGTCGGTACAAATCATGTTGAGATCGAAACTATTTGCTAATGTGGTTTTGACCTGAGAAAAGGAAATTGTCTTGTCTTATTTATGTGATCATTTTTAATCCCTTACTAACCAACCAGTTACATCTACCGGGAAAGAAACATTGGGTTTGATTTTGAAGTGGGAAAACAAGTAAAGTTTATGGTAAAATTTAGGCTAAAATGATACCTTGTCCTCATCAGCCAGGTCGCTTTAGTTAACCGCAATGAAATTTGTTATTACGATATTTCATTTCTAAAGTCGCTGGGTCTGTTGTTGTTGGCTTGATCATGATTTTGAAACAAAATTAATATTCAGGGCAGATCTATCTGCCCTGTATATTACTTTAACACAGTCGGCCGGGTCAACTTTTCAACTCAGCAGAAATGAGAAACAAGGTATTAATTTCTTTTAAACTTAACTTTTTGCTAATCTAAATACATGACCTTAAGTTATTTTCTTTCATCTTGTATATAAAATATCATTGTATGTTAAATAGGCAACTATACGTCTTATTTATTTGATTTCAATCGCTCTGATGCTTACTGGCATATAAATCTGGGAAGGATTCGGGGGATTTGATTTCGGAATGGGAAATCAAGTACAGTCGGATGGTCGGTGGAATTTACTGAATTCTTTTTTAAATCGAAGTACGTAATTGGAAATTTCTGTTCAGGTTTGTGTAAACAATCTTCCTTTCAGCCCAAACAGACAAACGACTGTTCGGGGGTTGTTTATTTTCGTTGTTTTAAGCACAAGAGAAATCATGAAAGCTGAACTGATTTGATTGCTCGATCGCGTGTTGAGAACTGAAAGGTTTCCCCTGAACTTATTGTTAATCAATTATGAACTGGTTGATAATTCAGTAGTTTCTGGTCTCTATTCGCCGTGAAAGGTTAAATCAACTATACCACTTCCACATAGGCCTACATGAAACCATCAGTAAATACGCAGGTAGCTAAACTTACTAGAATTAGAGTCACCGTTGTAGGCCTAAAATTGGCAGATCCTGGATCTTTAAATATATTTTTGAAATGTAGTTGTGGCTTGTATTTAAGTTTGTAATGTTGTAATTTAGGTTAAGGGTAACATGGAAATGCGCTCTGAACCAGTGGAATGTGTTAGTAAGAATGAAGTAGTCAAATATTTAGGGGTTTAGATGTTTGTGTATGCGTAAACATGTTCCTGAGGCCTCCTTTTAAAGATTTAGGTTTAAGTAGCTCATTAATTATTATTTAGGCGTAGTAATAACAATAATGTAGCCTATAATTCTGTTAAACTTATTGATCATTTTTCAGATGATCTGACCTTGATTTTGGTCGTAAACTAGTTCAGTTTTATCTTAAAGGTTACCCCCGTGCCTAAGGCTGGTGTCACAAAATCAGTCTTAACGTTTAAATCTAAAACTATTTCATTGTTCAGTTTTAATGCACGGTTATAATCTACTTGGAATATTTCTCACTGTACACAAATAACGTATTCATGAAATTGTTTCGTTTGCGTAAAGATCTTTTTCTTATGATATTCTATACATAGCGCTAAGACTTTTCTTACTTTTTTCCCATGAACGAAAATATAGTTTTTGTTTTGCAATCGTGTCAGTATGTTTGGGACAGAAAGTTCTAGAAAGTCAAGGGGAATGAAATCAAAAAATATTGACCATCTCTTTACGACCATTTTGTGACTATAGTCCGGGGTATTGTGATCAACTTGTAGCAGTCTTAACATTTTACTTGCAATTACTTACTAAACGTTAAATAAATTTGTACTCAAAATTTGAGGATTTTGTTGATGATTCTTGTTTTTAGGTGCATTTATTCAAACTTAATCGTTTTAAACTTTTTCATGTAATCAGGTCCAGATCTGGGATTCTGGGCCCAGTTTCAATGTACATTTATGACCAGTTTAAGATTCTATATAGCCAATCTAACAACTAAAGATCAGTCTTATAGAGCTGCCAACTGTTCCTGATTTTCAGTATTTCATTAATATTTTGTCCCGAGAAATGCTGTTGAATTTTTTTTTAATGCATAGCCTACAGAATTGTGAAAGATGTTACTGAGGTCCTAGGAATTGATAACAGATTAATTTTAACATTTTCTTTCATATTTCAATGAAATGTTACTGAAAATATTCAACTAGTTATTAATAGCATTTTTCACAGGTTGGCAACCCTGGTCTTAATGATTTGAGACCATTCGTATCCATCTAAATAACCCTCGTATTTAAAGTATCAAATATCACCGCAACTGCCCCACCACGTTCCATCCCACCCCGCTCCATCCCACCCCACCTTGCCGTAGCAAACTGTTTTGTAACGCTGACTGGTTGCCTGGTGAACCCTGTCACGCTCAATAAACCCTTCAACATCGCTAAACACATGATTTTGTTTCACAGTAAACTATTTATCATTGTCTATCACTGTTACATCGTCATGGCTACACTTCCTGGCGTCTGCCAGTATCGCCGGTGCTCCAGCCGCGGCTGTTGCGGTTGTCATCATCTCATCGTCATCGAGTGGATATTTATTGTTATTTAGGAGGATTGTATTAAATAATCGTTTTTGATTAGTGTGCATAAAACTGCAGCTGATATTAAGTGGCTCTCTGGTGAGTACTGAGCCATCATCATAATTACTTACTGGATGGCTTATTTTTTACAATAGGTAGCCTCAATGAGGATATATGTTATTTTGAGGCCCATTTGCACAATCACAGCTTAAGTAAAAAACCACTTAGATAGTTTAGACCACAGTCACAGTTGTGAGATTGGCTATAGAACCAAAAATTGAGCTCAGACTGGACTTAAGTTGTTAGATTGGCTATAGAACCAAAATGAACTCAGACTGGTGTTAAGTTGTTGGATTGGCTACACAACCAAAATGAGTTTAGACTGGTTAGATTAGTTATAGAACCAGAATGGGATATGATAAAATCGGTTTATAATCTAAACCATGAATCTATTACCAGACCCTTAACCCTGAGGACTTACAATCAAGACTTGGGTTCAAAATCTGGTCTGAAAAATACTGAACTATCGATTACAATAATTTTCACACTTTCGCATCTTTCAATTGTTTTCTGCAGAGTTTTGACGCCGGGAGCGAAAATAAGGACGCAATGAAACCACAGGCATCGCAATCAAATACATCGGTGAACAACAACAAATCTACTTCATCTAAAACCGTTTCAAATCAAGGTCTGAGCAGACTGGAAAATAGTAAGTGAAATACCGCGATTATGGCACGGTATAAGGTAATAATTTCCCCTGGAGAAAATTCCACGAGGTAAAAATCCCCCAGGTAAACGATTGTAACCTAGTTTTTATTCAAGTTGCCTACTCTTGTTGGGGGATTTTTACCAGGGGGATTATTACCTCCATTCTTATGGCACTGTTTGCTTTGAATAATTGAAGTTAGGGTCCTCTAACAACTTGAGATCATTTGAATTGTTCATTTGGAGTTGTCCTTATAAATCTTTTCTGTTGCAACATGGAATCTAGAGTCCATGGTTGCACGCAAAAAAGGTTTTCTTGGTTTGTCTCTCTTACAATATACTACGCGACAAACGCGAAGATATAGAGTTGAAAAATGTATAGTTCAAAAGATCTCTCTATGTCTGATGTTTAGTGAAGTGTCCACATGTATTTTTGTCTTGTATTGTGTTTGCGTTTCAATGCGAATGCTTAATGAAACAGCTTTGTAATAAAGGGCCGGGTCGGTTGGAATTTATTGTGTACTCAGTAAATTACAACACTTAATCATGTCAATACACTTTCCAAAATTATCCATTTCTTCAGAAAAATTGCAACATAAAAGTGATAAAAGTAATAAAAAGTCTTTTGTGTTGATCGGTAAATGAAAATCTTTATCGCGGAAAACTTGTTTTAGTAACGAGGCCCAGTGCCATATATTTAAAGGTTTCATTGACTCGATCTCTTTTTGTTGTGGTAGGCAAGAGAAGTTTGGTGTCAGGAATTTTTTTAACCCTTTCACAGTGGTTCCCTAGATTTATCAGGGTTTTAACAAGCCATTTTGGATGTTCCACAGTTGCTAGTTAATAAAGGTTCCCTTAAAGGTCGTTGTAAATAAGTTAGTTTGACTAATGTTATGGTCAAATTTTACAAACGAACTTTAATCTAACTAGAACTGGGTTAAATCGTTGATATAACATAACATAACTGACTGATATCTATTGTAAACAAAATACAGTTGCAAAGTTTTGCTTTGATTAACTTCTACAGTCCAATCATCATTGGAGGTTTTAGTTATACTTACTTTCATATAATTACTGTGGAACTTCAGAAAAATCATTATTTCACATGTAAAATTTCTATACCTACCACCACAAAATGTAGATTTTTGCGTTGCTAAAGCCTGTGATAGACTAAGCGAATTTCATGGCTGAATCATTTTTTTTAAACCAAATTTTGCGTAATGTACCACAGGACACCGAAAAGATTTAGTGAAAAAATACATCAGATCATTTATTCTCCTAAAATGTATGAACCTCTTTTTCCTGAATTCAATCACAGGTGTATTATGAAGTTTGTCTAGTCTGTCACGAGTTTAAAATGTTAACAATCACGTGCGTGAGTTCGACCACATTTCGCACTCCTCAATCGATTGATACTTTTACCAGGTCCGTACGGTTCGTTGGGCGTCGGCGCGGGCCCCGGCACAGTTCTCGCTAAACAGAAAACTAAAATCGCCGCCAATCTGAAAAAACGTCAGAACACGACGATCGTAGATTCGAGTCGAACGCAACGAGGTAATAACGAACGTAAAAATCCAACTTTACACGAGTCAGAAAATAATCAAGGTAAAATTCGGTCTAAGTTTTTGCGTTTAGTGTTTTTGGCTCCTTTCCACACACCTACACGTGCCTCTAGTGCAAAGGTAATTCCCTTTATCTTCTCAGTATGTTTGCGAACATCTTGGCGACAAATTCCTAATGTTTTTAAAGATTTATTCAAGTTAGACAAGATTATTTCAGAGCGGAGAAACTTTTTCTCTGGCGAAATCATTTGGGAATTATTTAAGATGATAGATAGATAGTAGTTGTAGACATTTTTTTCAAAATTTTCAACCCGATTTTACACGGTCTGGTTCAATTTTTCTAATAGCACTTGTTAAAACATTCACCGTGTGTAATAATCATCACAATATAACAGCACCAAAACCAACAAATTTGATGAAAAACAAATCTCAAATTTAGTCACACATAGAATAGAAAATTTAAGATATAATTTTCTCCGTCGCTTGAAAATTTTATCTTCAGATTTCAAATGTTTTTATTTCATTTCTAGATGAACATCCCGAACACATTTCGCATAATCGTAGTAAAACGCTGCCCCCTGGTGGACAGAAAACGACGATGTCGAAAGTAACAGAGATGAATCTAGACCGGGTGAAAAACGCTAAATTGATGGCAGAACGAGCTATCAGGGTACGTTCCCTCGAAGCTGCTCCTCAAGAAGTTAGGCCTAGATGGCTTTCACTCTACAGTCAAATTGATCATAAAACTTCCACTGAATTCGATTGTCAGTGTGTTGCAGTCATATTTGAATATCTATTAACCCTTCTCAGTGCGTCTACACCGCAGTGCAGTGTATGAATCGGTGATGGATTTTGCTAGTACACCGCACTGCGGGGTATTGATTTAATTAGTAATTAGTTTTCATCTCTATTGAAAGATGGCAGCACCTGTCAAACATAGTGAAATATTAGTCACTTACGGCAGTGCGGTGTATACGCACTATAGTGGTATTCCCGTTATTCCACACACTAGGGTGGAATTTCCAAAAATTTTCAAATTATCTTCAGCACTATAGGGTATTGATTAGTCAGCACTGAAAGGGTTAAATTGATTTGTTGCAGAAACGTAAAGTATTCACGATACAAGGACCGTACCCGTCAATCCGAGCGAGTCTACGCCGTCGAGGCTGGGTGGAGAAATTCTACAAGATTCCGGGACCGGTGAAAAAAATACAGAGATCCGTGAATCGTAAACCGAAAATTGTCGATTCCGATGACGATAATGATGATGATGACGGAGATGATGATGGAGACGCTGATGGTAAGCATCTATCGTGTTTACGTATAAAACTTACAAAAAAACAGTGTATTTTGCTTATCACACTTATCTTATTAACTCATTGCCTGCCAAAACCGTACTGGTACGGTTGACTTGTTTCTTAACTTTAACGATAGATGGCGAATCCATCGCACAACAATAGTTAGTTTAATGCCTTAAACTATTATCAGTCGTTCAATGCAGTGTGTTAGTGACGTCATCTATTGAAATGGGGTCTGAACACGCATGAATTGGCATAATAAAATACCCCCTCTGCACTAGTGATTGCTGCAGATTTTATCAGTTTTAGAAGAAATGCTGCTTATTTTACATGAAAAAGCAAGACCAGATAAACAAAATAAAACAAATTTGATGATGATATCTCTTTTAGTTTTTGTTTTATGAATCTCTGAATAACACGGAAATCCTGGCAAGTGCAGCATTAAAGAGTTAAGAAAATTGAACTGCATTTGCCGAATTTTTGATAAATTTTGTATTTCTTTATGAATTATGAATTTTATATAATCATTTCGATCAAAATTCTGTTATGTCTCTTCACTTGTGTACATTAATGGAGAAAATTCTATCATTAATTTAATGATATTCTCTAACACAGATTACATGGCCGATGAAAATAAAGTTCCTCCGTGGGAAGAAAATGATGGCATTTACGGAATTATGGTTCGTATTTCTCTTGATTCTAAACTCTTCCCAGAAACCTGATTGTTTTATGATGACATTATCATAGAATGTTTCATCTGGGGCATGAAGCCGCAGTTTATTGGAGATCTTTCTGATGACTTAACCCTTTCCTTGTGTCTACACCTCAGTGCAGTGTATAGATTAGTGATCGACTTTGCTCTTACACCGCATCACAGTGTATTGATGCTTCGCTTTTATCTCCATTGAAAGATGGCATCACCTGTTTAACATAGTGAAATACTAGTAACTAATGATACATCGCACCGCAGTGTAGACGCACTATAGCGATATGCCTGTTATACAATGCACTGGGGTGGAACCTTTTTAAATTTTCTAATCATCTCCTGCCTATATCTTTTTGGTATTAATTATTTGATGCAATTCAAAGTTGATAAAAGGAACACGACATATATCATTGAAATGTCTATATTTCAGTCTCGTATAGCGCGGAATTCATCGCCGACGTTCGTCTGGTGTATTCGTCGCGACGCGGTCGATTTCCGATTTATGAGCAGAGATCAGATGGTGAATCATTATTGTCGCGCCGGTTCGTTTACGACGAAAGCCGGGCTGTGTACGAACATACGAAACGTTCAATGGTATTACGACGCCGATCCCGATACGTTCTTCCCGCGTAGTTATAAACTCAATAGCGAAGACGACGATAAGCTCAATTTTGTTGGTAAGTCTCGTTACACTTATTGATTTCTTACCCTTTTCAGTGCCGACAGTTTCATACTAAAAAATGCTGTTAAATGCTTTGTCAAATTCCACTCCAGTGCCTTGTATAACATACACACTGTTATATTGCATCTACCTCTCAGTGCGGTGTGGTGTATATCATACACACTGTTATATTGCATCTACCTCTCAGTGCAGTGTGGTGTATATCATACACACTGTTATATTGCATCTACCTCTCAGTGCGGTGTATATCATACACACTGTTATATTGCATCTACCCCTCAGTGCGGTGTGGTGTATATCATACACACTGTTATATTGCATCTACCTCTCAGTGCGGTGTGGTGTATATCATACACACTGCTATATTGCATCTACCTCTCAGTGCGGTGTATCATTAGTTATTAATATTTACAATATAAGATACTGCCATCTTTCAATAGAGATGGAGATTCTTACTAATTGAAAATAAGATGGATACGCTGCATCAGGTGGTAGGTGCAATATAGGGTGGGTGGATTATACACTACATACCAAGGTACTCGAACTAAAAGGGTTTTAAGGGTACTTGCACTGAAAGGGTTAAAGGCTTCAACTGTTTATGAAGTCACCTAACCCAGGGTTTCAATTAATTGCACGAAATTCATGATTTTCGCTACCAAACATTCTGCATTCCTAAGAGCTGCCATGTTTGTTTTGAATGAAGAGCAGCAATATCTATTGGGTTTCAATCTTAAGTTGTTGGGGATTTATTTCATGAATTTGATTGTTTTCAGATGATTATCGGTTGTCAGCTTGTATGAATATTATTAAATGGGTGATCTATCGGCATGAAGGTGAACCGGAGCCAGATGAGGGGGAAGATGAGGAGAAGGGTGAAAATGAAGATAAAGAAGAGAAATTAGAGGAGAATACTTCAAATATGTCAAATACATCGAATACGTCAAATGCGCCAAATAACAAATGTATGTTTGAATACAGTTCTTTTTCATTCAAAATATTGTTATGATATTAGTTTGACAATTGGTAAACCAACAACTGTAGTACCTGACCCTGAGTCAACTGTGAAACTGGTCCACAGTAAAATCAAACCACACTGTCAGCTTAGTACTAGGTAGACTTAAAGATCAACTCATTTAGTTGGTGTGAAATACACTGCAGAAGAAATTACTGTTACAATCCAAATGGTTTCGAAATGATGACAATTTTCTTGAATTTTGCAGCTCCATCGCGTAGGAAGAAGAAAGGAGGTGTCGTTCCGATGAAATGTTTAGACGTAGCTATTCAACAATGTGAACGATGGATCAGATTCAAAAACAACGAAGATATCGATCATTGGGAGGATGTAAGTTTTAAAAATTCTTTTAAATGTCTGGTCAACAGTTGACAAAGGTTAGAATCAGGATCAATTCAAACGATTGACTTTTTTTCAGCCGTATGAAATTTCTGATGCTCAATGGGATCAGCTAATACAGTGGTCTTATCAACTTACTCAGTAAGTCAGCATTCTTCAATCGCAGGGATATAACTATGTATATACTTCCAGTTACATTCACCCTTTCTGTGCCATCTTTCAATAAAGATGAAGACTTATTACTAAAAATCATCACTGCACCATGATGCGGTGTACTATCAAAGTCCATCACTGATTTATACATGTCACTGCAGTGTAGACGCACTGAAATGTTTAAGTTTGTGCACAGTTTTTGACAATTTTTGATATAAGATTCAATATGTAGTCAACCTTTGATTATCCCCCGACATTCAATCATCGACCATCCTTAGTAAACGAAGGACCGGGAAATCGAGTCCCTGAAAGTCAAAATTTCGAAATAAGTTCTGAAGATTATGGATCCGTTTCTCGTTTTTGTAGGGATGACGGTGTAATTCAACAGAGTAGATCGCGGTTAGCCGAATGTCAAATAATGGCCGATCGCCTACGACTGACGAAACCTCAGTTTGATATGGACGGTACGAAGAATATATGGATTGTCAAACCTGGCGCCCAATCAAGAGGAAGAGGTAATGTAAAAAAGGCCACGATAAAAAAGGGTATCACCAAAATCCTAAATCAACGATGTAGGGGAATACCATGGGTTTGACTTGTTTCAAATTCCGAATCTGTTTTATTCTCATGAAAATGCGAATGGATTTCACGCGAGGGCAAACTCGATTTTCGTAGATCATTACACGAGACAGAAAGACCCATATATCCCATTAGTAATATGATTGCTATGTCATCTCTGGTGATATTTTTTTATTTTCAGAAGCTTGATATCGCTATGTTTTTAACTACCGTCAATTAGGGAAGATATGTCAGTTTTTAAGCAAGCAGTCATGAGAAATATCAAATTAATTCAAATAGTAGACAGATTCACACTATATAGATTTCAATATACTAAATACCTACAACCTACTTTACTGCGGCCAGTTGCTCAGTCAAGGGTTCGATATTAAGACCAGCCTAAAATCATTCTGGTTCTATAGCCAATCTAACAACTTGAGACCAATCTAAGCTCACTTTGGTTCTATAACCAATCTTACAACTCAAGGCCAGTCTTAAGTCCATTTTTGTTCTATAACCAATCTAACCAATAATACCAGTCTAAGCTCATTAATTGGTTCTATTACCAATCTAACAGCTCAAGACCAGTCTAAGACCATTTTGAATCTAGAGCCATCTTAACAACTTTGTTCTCAGGATATGAGCCTCCACTCGCATGGTTAGATAATGTCTCCCTGGTGTGTTGTTTTTCAGGTATAATGGTCATGGGAAAACTAGATGAGATTCTGAAATTAGTCAATACCAAGAAATACGTCGTACAGAAATACATCGGTGAGTATTTCAACTGCAGTTGCAAAAAAAACCAGATTTTTCGGCTCATTTATTTCGTGAAATTTGCTTATTTTACTTCTCGTTGCACAGAGCGCCCCCTGTTGATTTACAACACGAAGTTCGATATACGTCAGTGGTTTCTGGTAACCGATTGGAACCCGTTGACCATGTGGTTTTATCAGGACTGTTATTTCAGATTTTGTACGCAGCAATTTACTCTAGACGACTACAACGCGTAAGTGATGCCTGATCCGTACTGTAGCAATTGGTAGCAACAAAAATGATATCCAACTTTCAAAACCATTCAATTTCTTTGAATTGATTCAGTTAATATTAGTAAATTGAGTTTTTTGTTACCAATTCAGGGTGGTCACTTACCTACCTGGAAACCAGCGATAAGTCAGGGAAATATCTTATCTACCATATATAAGATATTTTCTTGAAAAAATTTTATAAAAAAAGCTAAAAATCAGGGAAAAGTCAGGGAAATTTTCTGTGGATGTCAACACGCAAGTCAAATTTAGAGTCAAATTTAACCGAGACTGTGGATCGTAGGGCCAGTTCCAAAGTAGAAACTTAAAACCAAAAGTGGCCCTAAATCTTAAGACTGGTCTAAGCATCTAAGTCATTAGATTGACTTATAACTCATGTGGTCTTAAGCAGGTCTTTAGTCTAAGCCTATGAAACCGGTTGCAGGTTCCACTGGATCATTTCCTTAGATTACAAATCTATGATCTATTTTTGGACACTTCTTCTATAGAAAGTTTTGCTAGTCGTAGATAAACCGAACCGGTCTCGAAAGTTTTATACGTTTTTATGACGTAATTTCGTCATGTTTTTACAGGTCGATTCATCTATGCAATAACTCGATACAGAAACACTACAGTAACGGACCTCGTTCATCTCATTTACCTCAGGATAACATGTGGGACAACGATCAATTTAAAGATTATCTCAGGTAGAGAAATAACAAGAAACTTCAGCTAAACGACACCTTGAAAATTATAGCACATATATATTGCTTAGTAAAATAGGAAATTATGTAGGCCTAAAATAAAGAATGAATAAGATTATTTTGGGTTTGAATATATCGATAATTGAATTTACCGGCAACCAGTCGAGCAACGATATATCGATGATGTAGTGCACATCAACTCCCCCTTAAATACCGGTAATGCGTATTGTAAAGGTTTTTTATGGCGTCAGAAAGTTAGATTTTAAAGACTATCATTCTATCTTGCATATGAACTACATGATTTCCCGATCCTAGAAATTCAAGACTTTATTTTGTCTACTTTCCTGACTATGGAGTTTTCAAAATTACGAATTAATACTTTTTTCACTGAATAAAATGATATTTCTATTCACGCAGACGTAGAGGTCACGGTGATGTTTGGGATAAAGTGATCTATCCCGGTATGAAGGAGGCGGTGCTCTCGGCTCTACTCTGTACACAAGATCTAGTTGAATATAGAAAGGTTCGTTCTATTTTTTGGGGCTACCATCTTTTTTAAAAGCGTTATTGGTGAAAAACTTAACAATGAGACCTCATTACAGTGTGCACATTTTATATTATAAACCTTCATACAGTGTACACCTTTATGAAGTGGGCGCGCCACAATAATTTGTAGATTTGTAGAGCTATTCACTATTCACTTATTAAACTAAAAACTTACATATTTGTTCTTTCATGAAGTCATCATTTGAATTGTACGGTGCTGATTTTATGATCACTGAAGATTTCCGTCCGTGGTTGATAGAGATTAACTGTAGCCCGACGATGGCTCCTAGTACTAAAGTGACGTCACGACTTTGCGCGAATGTTCAGGAAGACACGATCAAAGGTACCACACAATCTGACTAAAATCCAGAGGCTCATTACATAGTGCTAGTAGAGATTCAAAATGTAGGAAAAAGTAAACTTGATCATTGAGCATTATCAATTATCTTATCAGATACCTGGAACAGTTCCAAAATAATTTTAAGAATTTCAGACTGAGTTATTGGGAATAGATAGATTGTTTCTCAAACCGTAGTTATTCTTAACCTGGACCCAATTGCACAACCATGAGCGAGTCTAAAAGTGGTCCTAAGTCTTAAGAAGACTGGTCTTGAGTTGTTAGATTGATTATGGAACCAAAATGCGCTTAGATTGGTCTGAAGTTGTTAGATAAGCTTCAGAATCAAAATACGGTAGGCTTAGACTGATCTTAAGTTGTTTGATTGGTTAGCGAACCAAAATAAGCTTAGACCGGTCTTGGATCTTACGCCGGGTAGTTGCTTGGTCATGGCTTAGATCTAACACCAGTCTAGGACCATATTAGTTCTAAAGCCAAACAACTTAAAACCAGTCTAAAGATTTAAGACCACTTTTGGACATACCGGCAGGTCGTGACCGTGTGACTGCTTGACTCTGCCTTGTGAATACATTAGAAAGTCATATTTTCATGTTCAACGTTTCTATTTTTCAGTCGTAATCGATCGAAAATATGACAAAACGGCAGACGTCGGACGATTCGAATTAGCGTATAAACAGAGCGTCGTCGACGTTCCTCCGTACATCGGACTGTGTTTATCGGTCGAGGGTCAGGGCATCCGTAAACCCGGTTCGATTCTCACCGCTCGCAGAAACACGTGTGCTAGTTTAGACATAGTCGCCGAAGTGAATCAGAATCAAACTAAAGAATCGAAAGTGAATCGTAGTTCGCCGTACTTGGCGTCGAGCGGCGCGGCGGCCGCGCTCGAACAGACGTATTCCAACAATAAACCGTTGCCGTTCTCGTACACGAAACCGACGAATCATTACAAATCACCGACGCTGTCTTCCTCGTTGTCATCAACGACACTCGGTAAAAAAGACTCCGTGAATTCCGTGACGAGCAAATCGTCGTCGTCGGCGGCGACGACAGTAAAAAACGCGACCAGTTCGTCGTCGATGGTCGCGGCGACCGGTTCTCGTAGTCGCGATAACAACATCGTTCAACAGCAGACGACGGCGAGACAGTTACCGGAACGCGAACGGTTCCCGCTGCGATTGACGAACGTCGACGCCTTAGATTTGAAGCAGGCGCTGGCTCCGCCCTCGAAAGGTAATGATAATCAAAACAACAACAGCGCCGGCGTCGTCGTCGGCGGGAGTGAGGATGAATTAATCGAACGTTTAAAAACGATTGTCGAAGAGAAATCGTTGCTCGGTTCGTCAACCGCGTTTTCTCACAGAAGTTCCGCTGATAGTAATCGAATTCCCCCTCCTCGAATCGTCGGGCTCGATAGCGCAAATCATCGGCTGCGCGGCGAGATTCCCGTTTTGAATCGCGCGCCCGTCGTCCCGGCGATTCGAAATAAAAAAGGACGCTCGAAAAGTATCGATCGGTTCGATGACGATGATAAAGCGAGTTTCCGATTGCCACAAGTTCCGTATGCAAATATGGTATCCGATGAGACCGTCGTTTCGGGGGGTGCTAAGTCGTCCAGCGCGCCTAGATTACGATATTTTTCGAGTCAAAAACCGCAAAACAGTTTATTCATAGAATGACTGGTTGTAGTGTACGCATCATCGCGATGATATTCAGCTCAATCCCAGTTTTTTCTGCGGTTAATTTTGAGAGTTTTAGAGTGTTTTTCTTTTTGCTTCTAAAAAATATGTAATTTTGGTCTTAACTAACGTGAAAGTTTGAACTAAACGATTCCTGAAGCACGACTGGATTTTCGGTGCAAGTGGCCTAGTAATCTTTTACCTATATAGAATAGAATTTCCATTGAAAATTATTTTTTGCACTTGCATTTTATGCAAATTAGGGACAGGGGGCCAGGATCTCATATCAGCAATTTAGCGTCGTAAGTATCGAAAGACGGAAAGCTGAATGGCAAAAAGTCTAAAAACTGCCATTCGGAAAATCCATTTGTCTTGACCAAGTATTTGACTTGAATAAAACCCAGGGGCCTTGGTAGTTAAGCTTAAACGTATTAGGCTTATTTCGTTGATAATCAAACTTGAAATTAACCAAAAATTTGAGATTAGTTTTTCCATGGTTCGATAGATCAAATTTAAATGGCTTAATTCCGATGAAACTACAGTTTTATATCTGTCTATTGAGTGACTTGTGAAGTAAGAATGATTGTCACTCAATTTATATTCTCTTTTCCTGCTGCTAATCTATCGGTTATACATAATAAAAGACGAAAAACTTATTATTTTGGTCGCAGGCAAAACGAAGTCTTCACCCGGTTATCGCAAACATACTATTGACGATTTGAAAGCAGCCCATGTCATCAAGGTTCCTCTACCAAAAAAGCTGTCATTTGGAAAACTCCCAATTATAAAGACTCAGATTTTGTAAAATCTCATCCGCGAATGAGGTATCAATGTACGCTCAAATCTATTCTTTATTATATTTTTTATCATCTCTCTCTGTCTATCCCTGCACACACTGTGTGGTAATACTATTCCTGTGTGCACACTGGTGATACTATACCTGTGTGCACACCCGTGTGGTAATACTATACCTGTCCGCACACACTGTGTGGTAATACTATCCCTGTGCACACCGTGTGGTAATACTATTCCTGTGTGCACACTGGTGATACTATACCTGTGTGCACACTGTGTGGTAATACTATCCCTGTGCCCACACTGTGGTAATACTATCCCTGTGCACACACTGTGGTAATACTATCCCTGTGCACACCGTATGGTAATTCTATCCCTGCTCACACCATTCCAAAGTTCTGGAACCAGTTCCACAGTACTGGCACCCAGCTGCTCAGTTATAACTGAATTCCTAGAGCCCTTTTTTCATAATAACAATATTTGTACTGACATTTTGCTGTCGTATTTCTTTCTGCAGTTATGCGCGTCAAATTGCCACCTCTTACTAGAGCTCACATCTACAATCATCGAAATCGTTCACCAGTTTTGTAAGCAAACTTTTGAGAACTGGGGCCAATTTTCGAGACCGGTTTTGATTTTTAACTCAAATTGCTTGAATAGTGAAATTAACCCAGAGTTTAAGATGAAACTGGTCGCATGAAAATGGCCTCGAGGCATTGTTGCATAGCCATGGCTGAATCCTAACATAAACCTAGTCATCATTCTACCGGTACTGGTCTTAAAGCTGTAAGATTGGCTTCTGAACCAAAATGAACAGTTCTTGAATCTTAGCCTGGACTGTGCAACCAGCCTCTGATACTTTGTGTAATGCAGTGCCTTATAATATATATTATGATTTTGTATGATTATTTACCTGCTTGCTATAAGATATTCTCCAAAATGTAACACCCCTAAGCCTTGAAAAATGAGCATCATCCGGGTCTAGAAAAATCAAAAGTTTGTTAAACTAAAATATGGATGTATTTTTTTTGTCTATCTGATCAACATCATGAGTTCATTGTAAACTGCTGAATAGAAATCGATGAGATCTAAAAAATCTTTCCGAAGATATCCTTCACGGTGTTTAAACTGAATCCGAAAACATTTTTTTCAAACAAAAGCGAAAAGGATATTTTCTGGACGGTGTCAATAAGTTTTTCTTCATTACTCTGAATACTATATTTTAACCGATTTCTTGTGGTTTCAATTTCATCACGTTAAAGTTCGAGAAAGAAACATGACCGGCGTTTGCACGCTTCTGGACATGGTTCCACGGTTCTGGATTAGAATTTGACTATGGTTGAATTGGGGCAACTGTGGAACTGGATCTATCTTTGTAGGGCTTCATTTCTACTGCATGCACTCCTATGCACACCCTCAGACTACATCCTCCTTCAACAGGGATATTTATAATCTTGTCTCTCGTGAGACAGCCACGATAGAAAGTCATGCCCTAGTTGCACACCTTTTAAAATGTATCAACTGTGAGGGAGGATGCCTCAATCATACACCATAAACCCTTTTAGTGCTGACTAACCAATACACTTTCAGTGCTGGAGATATTTTGACAATTCAATGCAATACAAGGCAATGCAGTGTACTAGCAAAGGCCTCACCAATTTGTACACCGCACTGCGGTGTAGACACACTGAAAGGGTTAAGTCGGGCATAGATCAACCTTCTGACTGCCAGCGATTCTCTGCGACCGCCAATTGTATTGCAGTCAAACTATGTGGCCATTTTGACTGGTTGCGTCACTGGCAGTCACAAGTCGACCTGCACCTGCCTTTAGAACTATACTCATCTTGATAATCATAATTTCTAACTTAGCTCTAGATATTTATGGTGTTGGGAAATGATAATCAAATTATTTACACTTATTAATTGAATTATCTATTGAATTAGTTCCCCTGATTTAATTATGATAATACATTTTTACGAATCTGTATACGTTTCAGTAATACTCAACGCTCTACCCACAATATGTGTAGGGATTTACAGATATTTAATTCTTTGATTTACACTTTTAATTTCTAAAAAGATTTTCATCAATTTCAAAAATTCACTTTAAGAATATTCTTGCACTCTTTGAATTAAGTTATTAAGTCACCTGATATCTTAATGTACAATAGACTCCGTACGCCTTACTCAGTTCGGTTTGGATAAGTCTGGATAAGTCATCAGCAATTTAAGCAAATTTGAGTCTTCAGGTTCCAGTTGCTCAAAACATGGTCACAGTTTACCAGTGGATAATTGACATAGTCACAGTTAAAACTTCATTGTTACTACTACGTACTCTGGTATTTATCCAGAGGTTAACTTTTAACAGCAACTGTCCTCTGATATGTGATTAGATTTTTTCACTCTCATGGCAGGACCTAGGCAACGTTTGCCCCTCAAAATCTAAGCATATCTTTTAATGAGTTGGTTGGAGTCTACTGTACATGTAAATGTCTATGTATTGTATTGCATGCTTTGAGCCTTAATTCTAACTGTGCGCACTTTTTTCTCGCCGTCCACAGGTTCTCTGGCAGTCGAGGGCAGCTGGGGTCAGATTTGTGCCAAGTGCGGCAACAACCTAAACATGATGTTCCACTACGACAACGAACACCAGTGCAAATGTCGGCAAGACAGCGTCAGTTCAGCCGGGGTCAAATACAAACGTTGTAAAAGCGCGCGTACGCCTTATTCCCCGCGTGCGTCCGATGTATCGCCGCGCCCGCCGAGTTCCAGCGCGACCGCCGTTCCCCGCGATCACATCCTAGCAGCCGTTTACAAACGCGGTTCGTGCGGATTCGAACCGCGACCAACGACGACACCGCAGCAGCATCATCGCGCTTTAAAATCGACGGACTCCGGATTTCGCATCCCTCCCTTGACGAACTCGCGTTCGGTCGTGCACGCTTTCCCCTCGCTTACGCAACAAGGCACCGGTAACCGGCGTAGTCTCGCGCTCGGGTCTTTATACTCACGCAGTTTCTACCGCGCACGCCTCGGCGGCCATTAAAATCTCATTCGCGCTTGAAATAAACTTTCAGCTTTGTGATGTGCAGTTTTGCAGTTTTAATGTGCTTTTTGAAAAATTCACCGTTTTGGGGCCATCTCAATAGTTTAATAAATCAAGCCAAAATTAAGTCCCTCAACTGCCAATTGTTTTGTGTGGTATCAGCGATACCATAATACCGGGTAGATCATGCCTTTTTAGACCCCTACGTGCCTTGTTTTTAACCCCCCCTTTGCAAAGGTGTCCCCCTTTTAGAAAATATCCAAAAAACTTTGTGACGATTATTTTTGATAAAATCATGTTTACTACAATTATTACAAAAACTATTTAAACCTGCTTGGTTTTTTTCTGGGCGTATTAAACTTTTCGTTCGAGACTGTAAAAAGTATTTATCACCGTTTTAAATTGTTTTTTTCTTTAATTCTAAAACAATAAAGGCCTCGTACATCATGTGATATAAAATGATAGGTACTCGATGCCGATATCAAATGCTATCCGGTATATGAATAGAATTGTTGCCGCGTGATTATGTTTTTGTTTTCATTCCTGTTGAATATTGAAGAGATTTTGTTTTTTATACTGTGATGATTTTATATATTATTTAGTGCTGAAAGTGATATATTTTATTTACGCTTAGTTTAATGTGAGTTGTCTATACACATGTGTGTCAGAACTATTAGAAAAATTTGTTCCTAAAATGTTTACAAATATTATATTGTAACTGTATACATGTACATGTACTTATATTCTTAAGAAAAGAATCGAATATATAAGTAAGAAGTTTTTTTTTGTGGGTTGACAAAAGGCAGGAGGAATTCTCTAGTTTACCTGTCTGCTCAAATAGCAGAATGTGGCCTGTTTGTTTACATCAGGTGACCACCTCTAGACCAATGAGAATCTAGGATTACCGGTACTAAACCAAAGTAACTCTAGGGTTGGCCTGATTTCTTGCATCAGGTGACCAGCTCTAGCCCAATCAGAATCTGGGGATAGTAAACACAATAACCCTAGGTTTGACCTGTATATTGAAATTAGGTGAACACCTCTAGACCAATCAGAACCTAGGGTTTTATCAGCCATGCTCACAAGGTTTGACCCATTTGTTTACATCAGGTGACAGGTTCTAGACCAATCATGATGGCCCTTCATAACATTTACTGGATATGAGTTCACATTGGATAAATAAAGTTATCTAAAGAAACTATGAGAAATGAGGATTTATCAAGAATTGACGAGAGACCCTTCGATCACATTAATGAATCACGCTTGAATCACAGACTTAACTGTATATGTATGTTAACTGTGTCAGTTTCATCAAACGTATTACACACTACAATGAAACCCTAAAGGGAGCCCTACCTTGGACTATGTGTTCTTTCTACCATTTACCTCGTATCTGATCCTCTGGGAAGTCGTCACCACCATTGCTGACATGGTGTTTCATTTAGTATCATCCACAGCTATATTAAATGTTCATTACACTGTGTCCTATGGTTCTCTTAGCAAGGAAGTAAATACTGAGGAGCACTAACTTCTGCACCATAAGCATAACTACCGGTACTACCAATATCACCACATAGAGTTGACCTATACTTCAACATGGTTAAATCATCCATGCTTGAATGACTGCTGGTCTACTGGAAATGTGCTCAATCGCTGAATGCAATTTAGACCTTTCAAAAAATGAGACATTAAGACCATGCGTTTGAATCTATCACTGTCTTGATTTATTTCACATATTTCCAAAAACTCGAATGTTTATCTATAATTAATCATTAGTACATTTCATAACAGAACCCGATCAATGTTGTACGCATTGAACACAGGTTTTATAGGCGGGTAGTTTTCATAAGTCATTTCTATTGTAAATCATTGGTACGGCAGCAAAGAGTCCATTTAGACTGGTATTGAGTTACAGCATAAGTCCTCAGATAATCATAGTATTTGCGTACATATAATACATAGTCATCGTAGAGAGAATCCCACAATTATAACGAAAAAGTCCGAAAATGTAATAATGTTCCTGAAGATGACTATTAGGATATAGTTGAAACGTTGAATAAACTACACTAGTTCAAGGAATACAGTATTCCTGAAGATGACTTTTAGGATAAAGTCGAAACGTTGAAATAAACTACTATCTCGAAGTTACATTTTCGGACTTTTTCGTTATAATCGTGGGATTCTCTCTACATCGCGTCAACACGGATATAGTGTTCTATCAATCGTAATACATAGTCATCATCCGCATACAGTAGACTGCTCCTAGAACTTTATAGAGTTAGACAATGGAATCTACTTCACATTCTGTTGCAATGTTCTAAAATTGTTATATACGAGACAAGTGAGTCAACGCGTAGACAAATAGAACTTAGTATGTTAACTAGATTTTATCAAAAGTACGAGCTTTCATTACTAGTGTATAGGTAAATGAGTGATTCAAAGCTAGCTTGTACTTTCAATAAAATCTTGTTAACGTACTAAGTACTATTTGTCGTCATATTTACTTATTTAACATCAGGTTAACAGGACTTCTCCACAACTCTCCACTTGTTTAAGTCATAGCTGGACTTCATTCGAGTAAAGAGGAGTCCTGTGTACGCGAGCTTGGACTGTCTAAATTTACTTTTTTTTTCTGCATACGCACTTAAAAGAACACTCCCTTTCCCGAACAGAGATCATTAAGCTCTTTATAATCTACTTGTCATAATGGTATACAATACTATCTACAGATTATGCTTTATTTTACAAACCCACACGTTCTGGATTCAATTAGATCCCTAATATCAATGCCTTTTTGATACATTTCAACGTCCTCCGAAACGGGCCTTTTTCAGAAATAAAACAATCGACAAATTGAAAATAATGATTTACGCAACACGAAATATAAACCTATGTGCGAGATAATAATAAAACAAATGTTTAAACCCTTCCCCTCTTGCCAATATTCTATTACATTTACATTACTGAATTGCCAAAATAAAAAATGTACCAGTACTTTATAGATATGATAATAATGAGGGTTGGCACCCCAAAATCGTGGATACCGGATAAGCGTGTCTTGAATACTGGATAAGAGAGAGCTATTCACATGACAAAAATAGCGTTAGATTTCGTATATCTTAGTAAGGTTCTCGTTACTAAGGAATACTGAAGCACTCCCGAAGATGACTTAAAGGATTAAGTCGAAACGTTGAACATAAATCCTTAAACCTTTCCGGACTCGTTTCTTTCTATCATATGTATAGGATTCTCTATATTATCATTACAACACCTACTCGATGTTAAACAATGCTAAAACATAGCGAAGTCGGTCACTTCCGGAACCAGTTGCAATTCATACACATTGATTTGACCCCTGTTAAAATTTGGCTTGGGCCTGGTGCGACGTTTTTGGTTGGGCCAAATAGGCACGGACCCATTATGCACCTGCGTGAACAGTTAGTTGTTCCCGGCCAAATTGTAGAAATTTGGGCCGGGCCAAAAATACTTCGTGGCTCATATGCACGTTGAAACAAGAAATGTAGACCCTGCATAATGCGTACAGATCTTACCAGAATACTAGCAGTTTTTTATGTTGAATACTGTGTACTGTACCCCAGGAGATGCCAACCCTTGATAGGCATAAACAATATCATTTCATCAATTCAAATGCATCAAACACATTGTGTAGGAATGAACAGCAAGAACTATGATAAAAATAATTTGAGTTAAACACGAAGCAAGCTCTAAATATCTACAAAGAGTGGTCCCTTAGATTCCGAATTCAGAAAATACTGTAAAAGACAATTATAGATTTTGAAACTGCTCCTTTTACTTAAAAATGTCTTAAAACAATTTTTGATCAAAGGTTAAATTCTAACCATGACAACATCCCCCTCAATAAGAACTTCAATGTCTGTTTCCCAGCATGTTATACCGTGTTATAAAATTGGACCCAGTTCCACAGTTGTGAGTTAGAGTTAACTCTGAGTTAAAGTTAGTTCATTTTCAATGTTTTAACTCGGAGGCAAATCTTAACTCAGAACTGGACTGGACCCTGTTCTACATTGAAACAACCGGTTTCCAGGGCTGAATCAACCCGCCTCCGAGAAACTTTGAGTTTAAATATATTCATTTGCCTCGATTGTACAAACTTTCTCAAAGATGAAAGACAAACACCGGAACCTCATCATAACGAACTAGGATATAATGATTTGTCAGATAACAGACTAAAGATTTCATCCTAAATGAGAATATTAGTTGTATATCATGTTACAAAAAATTTTAAGTTATAACAAACAGATTTTCTGGTCACCCGAAGTTCGTTGTAACGAGGTTCCATTATCCAGATGAATTTTGAACTAGACTTACCGGGTATATCAAGGAAATAGTATTAGACAATCTTAAGAAATTCAGCGATAAAAAGTAAATAACAACTGCTGAAATGCTTGATAAAATAAATGTGCCCAGCACAAGAGAAAAAGAGAGACAGCTAAACCATAATCATTCATATCGATAAAACAAACAATTATTCATCTTTCTTCGAAAGACATGAAATTAGATCAATGATAAAATGCCAGAAATATCAGAAACAAGTGTCTTTACGGCAGTATAATCATGGCACCGGCATAAAAGCTGCTGCGGTAATTGCGGGCCTGCTTGGTGGCGCTCTTCTCAGTTAAATCACAATATCATTCTGATATCCGGGTTGAACAGATATTCGAGTTGAGCTAGTCTAACTTGAGCCGAGTTAACTGCACATTCACCGAAGCCGACCTAAGTTAACATGATATACAAACACAACTTCGCACACAAGCTATAAATAAGTTCGTCGAGATACAAGCAAATACGAGTACGACTATTATAGGCGCCATCTGGTGGGATAGCAGATCGTGCCGGTCTCCGGTCAATTACGACAAAATTCTTCGATTCTTACAACGTCTAAAATGCTTTACTGGTAATTTGTTTTCGTTAGACGACGCTGCGCCTCTAGCACATCTAGCCTAGATCATATAATCGCGCATGATGCCCATTTTTTTCGCCTTTCCGCAGATGACGCATTCGGCGAACGAGCAAGTTTTCTTCGACACCTGCTCTTCGATGCCGCGCGCGAACAATGGTATCAGCTGACAATGCGCTCTGCAAAAAGAAGTAAATGCATTCAAGCCTTATTCTCCTACTTTTATACAGGTCTCGAGATATCCAGTTTTGAAAAAGCCAAAAAATTCCCAAAATGTCCACTTAGCTCCATACCATACCGTCCTTGCTTGCTAGGGTTTAATTGCCTCCCACCAAAGCTCATGTAACATAAACCCTGGCCTGCTCTGTGGCCACCAGTCTTATAAGGAGCCAATCAGATGCATGGTATTGAAAGAGCGAGTCTACCGGTGAAAAATAACGCATCTGATTGTCTTGTTACATAGACTGGTGGTCACTGGGCAGCAATCTATCCGGACCCAAGAAATCATGAAAACCAAAGAATCAATTAACCAATGAAGGGTCTGCAGACAGAGGTTGAAAATCTAACCCTGGCAAGCGAGGATGCTCCATACACACCTCACGTCGACGGATGGTTGATCAACGACTTCACCGTCGCAGTTCCAAACACTATTTCGCGGACCGGACTGCAGTCGTTGTTGGCCCTCGTCGTCCGTCTGCTCGACGGGATCGTCGTCCTGCGACATCGGGCGAAATTTATACTCCTTCACGCGGATCACTTGAATGAAATTAAAATCAAACTGAAACAAGAAAAAAAATGGAACCACAGTTAGAACTACTGGTAAATGTGCAAAACTCTGACTTTAGTTTTTTTTTCAAGCATCTGTTCTGAAATGGTCCAATTAGAAAGGAGTAACCGAAAAGACCGACCAAAAAGTAAAAAAATAATGCTCAACTGTTGTTCACTCACCTGATCGGCTCCGGTTCGAGTCGTGCGCATCAAATGTCGGAAATAATCGAACCGCGAACAATCGTGCACGATAACCAGGTCGACGGTACCGTCGCCGAGGTGACACGACGGCGACGGACCGTCGGGACTCAGGTCACACCGACAGCTCATCGAGTACGAGTTGATACCGATGAAACGTCCGCGAATTCGCTGCCAGCCGTCTTTACCTGCAACCGAATCAACGGGGAAAAGAACTTTCAGATCAATCGTCCACAGATTAGTCACGTCAGGGTCCAGTTTAATTAAAAAGTTTAAGTTAAAAGCCGGTAAAGCCTAAATCAGGTCGAATAATCCAATCAGATTGACAGATTGTAAGATTGACATGAGTTGCAAGAGATTGCAACGGATTGACCGCGGATCAATCGTAGGCCAAATCAAAATGATAGAACAAGTTCTTTTAGAATGTTTTGAATTCGTTATGTCCAGTATGTCATCCCCTATACTCTACGGCACAACTAGTAGACTGATATTAATCTCAGCATTCACAGTAACGAGCAAAACCTACTGTTGATGATTTTCTGTTTATCTCATCATCAGCGAAACGAAAATAACATCACAACAACAATGACTTTATTATGTTATTTTTGTTTCTCAGCAGGGTCCAGTTTCACGAAAAAGTTAAACCCAAATTTTTGGTGTAATCGCTATTGGTTACTTCATGTTTTCGATGAGGACAACAATTCAAACTTAATCGTTTTAGGCTTAAACTTTTTCGTGAAACCGGGCCCTGATGATGAAGTTTAGTTAAAACTGTCCGAATAAACTTAACTTATAAACTGTGGGTTTTGCTCATACGAAGGCACATTTCAACAGTGAGATTGTAAAAGGCTTGTAGCAGTCTTAGGTTGGTAGAAGAACCCACAATCAGAAGCATATTGTGATCAGTAAGAAATTCACAAATGTCAAACCGCGATGAAACGACGAAAAGGTTCTTTTGTCGCAGGTCATTGTCTTGCTAGTCAATTTTACTTACAGGGTAGTCACATACTTACCCCATAAACACAACATATCTTGATCAATATGATCAATGATTAATACGCGAAAATGGTTTCGACTTAAAGTTCAGTATAGATTTTCAAATTTCTTGGTAGTTTCATTGTGGGCTTGATTCTCTTGAGGCTGGTTTTATACTAGCATTAACTTAAACCCTAGCCCTCAGGTTAAAGATAATACCAGTCAATAAAACTGATTCCTGGGGTCAGTCGCACAGTCGTGACTTAAGTCCAAAAGTGGTCTTAACTATTAAGGCTGGTCTAAAGTTGTTAGATTGGCTATAGAACTAAGTTGGTCTTAGACTGGTCTTAAGTCTAAGCCATGACTGTGCAACAGGCCCCAGAAGTATAAATACCCCTATGCTAGCATGCTAACTGTTCTTCCGATTGTGGGTTTCTCATTTAATGAATGTGATACGTGTTAATAGTATTGAATTGAAAACACCAACAGTTTTTTGAGAATTTCGCAAAAAATTTGTGAGACAAAAAGAAAACACAGAAGAAGACCCATTCATGAACCACATTTTTAGAAATCCGACATTTCATTAGCACACCTAGATCTCTGTAAAAAGAATATTCAATCTATCAACAAGGTAGAGAAGTCAAATTGGTTTCCTTTGGTTGAAAACTTCATCAGAATATGAGGAGAATTTCATTAATGTAATGCACCACAGGGTTCATACGAAGAAGGAGGCAAAGGTTAGAATGGAGCGAGAGAGGAAGAAAATACAAGGATATCAAATAGACCACTAATTACCGAGGTGTGAGTTATAAGTAAGCACAAATCTACTAGATTTGTTATTGATGTTACTCGAGTTATTGAGTTAATGGGTCGAGGGTCCCGGTTTTCATGGAAAATTATTGACAGAAACAAACGTTTAGATTCAATTTCTCAATTCAGTTTATCCAAAATTGGAATCAATCCTTTTTTGGAACTGATTCCAGTTCTAGTAAACTCGATCAACCGGGTGGCCACTTTCCATCCATTTACAAATCACCCGAGTTTTCCCTGCATTTCCCATGCGATTACACAAAATTGCCCGAGTGAATCTGAGACATTTCAAGGTTTAAAATGTTTTAAATTCATTCATTATTCATTGAATCGCGTATTGATAAAGAAACACGTGGTCAAAAGCAATCTGTCTGAGTTCCCTGGTAAAATTAGTAAAATACTCCCAAGTTTTCCCTGATTTTTTCCTAGATCCAGCCTTTCCAGATCGGTGGCCACCCTGATGAATTAATTAACCCCGAAATTAACACACCCCCCCCCCCCCCCCGGGAAAAATTGATTGGCTTCCCGGTGATTTTAGTGAATTAAGTTAAGAATTCGTCGATTTAAAAAAACGAAAATTAGAACGTCATTCAGAAAAGGCAAAATCCGAACATAGTTTACCTCCTAACAGCGATACACCCTCAGTGTCTACTAAAACGAAAACAAACGTTTCTAAACAAACGAAAAAATATTCCACGAAAAGATGATTGAAATGGATCGTTTCATTTTTGTTTACTCACCGAATTTCGTATTTTCTTTATTATCGGCTTCGTAATCGAATTTCTGTTGAGACGCCGCGTGGCACGCGTAACAACTACGCATGATTAAAAAAAAAACGAATAATTTGAAAAATCGAAACGTTTAATGGAAAATCGATTTGGAAATTCTTGGATCGTTAGTGATAGATTTATTGCGATTTTTTTTGGCAATTCAACTGGTTATTTTCTTAGTAAAAATAAACCAACGAAATTAGTTCAATTTCGATTACTTTCAATTTAGAATTGAAAGTAATCATTTTCAATAACTTTAAATCTAAAATCAAAATTAGTTCATTTTCAATTACTTACGATGTAGAACAAAAATTAGTTCAATGTCAATTACTTTCAATCTAGAATCAAAATTAGTTCATTTTGTATTACTTTGAATCTAGAACCAACGGAAGCATTTTCAATAACTTCAAATGTGGAATCAAAATTAGTTCATTTTCAATGACAAATGTACATTTTAGAGTCAAAATTAGTTCATTTCACTCTACAACCCTTTAGGGTCAAATGGGACCAGCGAGTAGTCAAATTGCATACCCTTCATTCTCCTTTGGGAGGTATTCAAACCTGATGGCATTGCGAGACTCTGTACAAAAAACCCTGCCTGATTAGGACTACGAAAATTGATACCTTGTTTCTCATATTTTCACCGAGCGTAAATGTTGACCCGGCCAGCCGCCTATCTACTCTCTACATTACTTATTCTAAAATCATGATCAAGCTTACCACAACAGACCCAGCAGCTAAAAAAATTTATTGCAGTTTTGAAAAATTACCCAGCTGATTAGGAGAAACAACTTACAAGGTATCATTTCTTACGCCTTAGCCCCAGTGCACAATTACATACACAACTTAGTCGCATGATGCGGTGCCAATCAGATTGCCTGTTGCATGATTGCTAACAAAATGGCACGGTTTCATACCGTGGCAATCTCTGTGCCATCAGGTTCATCGGATTCCCGGGGAAGATGTGCTTACTTATGCATGCAGCGAGTTCCATCGCGCGGATGATTCTCCAGATCTGTACTGGGTAGAAACGCCACCTCGCCGGTATACGACTTCTTCGATAGGAACTTCTTGAGACCTTCCCGGGGAGAAAAAATAAAACATTATTGAAAATGTGACCGTACAGAAAAAAGTGTATATAACAGGGTCCCTACCGATCAGTGAGGAGAAAATTTCATATTTCTAGGAAGCGTCTGCATCACTTTTAGCCTATGTCCCGATTACTATAGACTCCTGCTAAATCAGTACCATACTGTTTATATCAGTAAACTGTTAATTCTGTGGTGTTATAAACAGATTTTTATCCTTTACACTAACTTAACTCAGTTATTGGTTCAAACTGTACTCATTTAGGCGTAGTCTAACATATAACTTCTAAGGTATCTAATTGACTGTTTCTCAAAATTGAAGGAGTTTTAAAGAAGTCTCAGACATATTGCTCAAATTAAAGTAGCTTCAAGCACGTTTAAAAGCATTTCCATTTCTGAGTTTTTAAGGAATCAAGGAGTCGTAAGGACCCTGATATGAATGTAAATCTGTTTTAAATTTCTGTGTTACATCAACACCAAATTATTCCGTACCTATGTAATCATAACGTTTCGGACCCATCCAACGGAACTCTTCACTTTCCTGTATGACGTCGCCATAGTAACCGTATCCCATTAACGACACGCCGTATTTGATGAACTGGTTGCCGTGGTGAACGGTGAAAGCGTCGATGGCCATGTGATCACCTGCGAGAAACAGTTGACAAAAAGACAACAATTAAGCGGGACTGCGGCAAGTGTGGATCCACCAGGTGGCGTTAGTGTTTAACAGGACATGAAGTGATGTGAGATTCCGCTTGTGGCAAGGGAAGATCCACCAGGTGTCGCTGGTGCGCAATCGGGCAACGATGCTGAATGTTTTTCTCAGATTCAATCAAAATCGATCCAGAATTTCTCAATTTCTAAAAAAACCGTGCTATATGTGAATCCTAAAGATGAATCTGAGTTAATCAAGACGCGTGATTTGTCTAATTTCTGATGTCAGAGACGAAAAAAGAAAGTTGATTGAAAATGAACTAAATTTTGTTGTATTTTTGTCATGCCATCTGGTAAGATAACTGGTGCAGTACATCAGGGTCCTCATTAAACCTTGTGTACAATGACAAGGCCTGGCAGCTTTCGGTGTAAGAGAGGAACTGGTTGGATACAATCATGAATGCGTTGATAATGTACGCCAGCTTGTGATAGGTAAAGGACAATTTATCTCCAGTTCCAGCCAGTTGCCTATATTCAACTTTTGAGCAACTGGTTGCACTCCGTTACAGGCCATCAGCTGATGCGCGCACACCATAATCAACAACACATGGCGCAACTGACTAAAACAAAGCAATTTGACACAGAATTGCCTCAATTAGGCTCAAGAATATCTATTAGGTAACACATCTCAGTTGCCGTTGATGAGCGCGCTGTTGACCTAGAGACCGACACGAGCCACGCAGTTGCTGGTTTTACTAGATTTACAGTTTTCACAGGGTACTCGCTTCACTCGGAACTGGATGTGATCAGATGCTATTTCGATGTATACGCTAGGCTTTAATTTGGATGCATTTTCGTTGGGTGGAGCTGTGTAACAATGTTTTATATATAAACCCCCGGTAAGTTATACCTCGGTAAGACGACGCGTTTGTGTATCATTGATTTTTTATTTGTAGCGCGCGAGATGAGAACTATCTATTAGAACATGAGAAATGCATTTGCGCAAAAACAAACGGCGACATTTCTCGTGCTGAGCAAAAACAAAAGGGATGATTTCAATTCTATGCGGCTTCTTTTTTCATACGATGTTTAAAGAAATACCGTTGAAAATATACCTCGCTTATAGCGCTTTTGCAATTGGTGAGTCATAAAACTAGTAACGTACGTAAGACCTTATCTGAAATCAAATTGGTGTTTGAAAAAAAATACTCTTGAATAATTTTTTCCATGTCTTCAATTCACTTGAATAAAAACCTGAAGAGAACCTAATAAAGGAGAGGTAGATATTCACACTGTGTCGTGAATGAATAATAACTCCAAGTTCTACAATCACAGAGCCGAAAAGTTCAAATACCAAAAAGCTAAAATCCATTTCAAAATCTGAATTTGGATTTCACAAATTGAGGATTTTGACATTCCTATTTTTCAAAACCAGTCATAGAATTGATTCAAAGTCGCATCTTAGGTTTTCTTTATCGACGCGGGTTTCTTTGTTTGTACCGAAATCAGTTGATCAACAATAAACATCGATTTTGCCAATAAATCCTGAACTCATTGA
Organism: Tubulanus polymorphus; assembly: GCF_964204645.1. Taxonomy (NCBI): domain Eukaryota; kingdom Metazoa; phylum Nemertea; class Palaeonemertea; order Tubulaniformes; family Tubulanidae; genus Tubulanus; species Tubulanus polymorphus. The sequence goes on from NC_134027.1 coordinate 25,238,752, forward strand.
CACGCGCCAATGAACGTGATTAGATAAAAACTATTTCCGTTTATCAGCACACGCATTTCAAAGTCAAGGTCATCATACTTACCTAGTATAATATGTAAAGCGCCGGTGATTGCGTCATCGGTTCCCATCGTACTGAACGCTACTGTATTCGTAGAACCTTCACAAATAAACAAATACATTATATAGTTTAAGAAATTTCAACAGATCTTTCAGTCACAAAAATTGTTGGTTTTAGTTCGAGGTAATCATTGCACAGTTTTAGTTAAGGCTTGTTATTGCTTTTAAAGAATCAATCTGCACCACCTCTACTATTGAAGTGTGAAGTGTGTCTTTGAAAGTATTCTGATAAAAAGTCTAATGTCTGGTGTCTGCAGGTAAAGCACTGAACACATGTAAGAGTTGACGACCAGTTTTTGAAAGTGTGCTGATAAAATGTCTAATATCTGGTGTATGTAGTTCATTTTCAATTGAAAATGTCTCAGGTAAAGCGCTGATAAAATGTCAATAGTCTGGAGTTTATTCTTTCACTAAAAAATAATGTCCAGGGTGAAGTGCTGAACACAATCAGTACTGAAAAATTGGTTGAACAGTGAAACATTGACTATGCAGTGGTGCAGGCTGCAGTATAGGACTAGTTATGAACTAGGACTGGGCTCCGACTAGTTCAGTACGGGTGCACTCATTCTATTGAAAATAAATGGCCTCATTTACTAAATCAGATTGTTCTGGTTTGAAAGCCGTTGATTATGAAGTTTACATATACAGTTTATTAACACCTGAAGGTCAATGAGGTCGTGTGCACTAAACACAAACTTATTAACACTGGTGAATAGCTTGTGAGTGAATTCGAGAGATTGAATTATTTCATTATAAAAGCCAAGTCATAATAGAATCGTTGAAGCTAACGTTGAAATATGAATCGCACGAGTGAGTGTGTTGTTAAAGCCTTATTTTCAATTAGTTCGAGTGCGGATCTGCCTCCAGAATTCTACATAAATCATCAAATTAGTTGGAAAAACTTTTTTTTAAAGTCCTCCTTCAATCACAAACTTCCGAGGTTTTATGAGGAAAATATTCAAATTATGAAAATTTTACTTTTATCTTTTTCCTGAAAAAATTGAAATTTAATTCCATTTAAAATTGAAAAATATTCTTTTATTAGGTTTTTGGAGCCAACAGTATTGTTAGTTATAATGGTCGACCTAATATGCTATGCAGTTAAGCTCGACTTCACAGAGCCACAATTAGTTCAAATTGGTCAAATTTCAGCCGAGAAATGTAGCACCAAATTTTCAACCAGTAAAATTTTTATACCCGTGCACGCATGAATCTGGGATCTTAGATTATAGAAAGGAATCTTAATCATGTCTTCGCCAAATTATTCGGGAAATTGCATTTAGAAATTATTCTCGTTTAGACTTAAGATCGCTTACCGGCGGGGATATTACCGATTCGTATGAACGGTTGGTTTTGTTGGTGATTCGGAGCGTTATCGGTGATGCCAGCATCCAACTGCGTTCGATACATTAAACCATGCATGATCTCCGAAAACATTCCATCACCCCCGACGAATACGACCCTGAAATATCAGAGGAGGAACCTTTTAGAAAACATTCGCTGAACCCTGAAAATAGAAAACCCTTTAAAAACCTTTAGAGAACATTCACTAAACCCTGAAAATACAAAAAAAAACTTAAAAAACCTTTTAGAAAGCAACTGCTGAACCCTAAAAATAGAAAACATTTGCTGAACCCCAGAAAATAGAAAACCCTTTAAAACCCTTTAGAAAACATTCACTAAACCCTGAAAATAGAAAAACCTTAAAACCTATTAGAAAGCAACTGCTGAACCCTGAAAATAGAAAAACCTTAACAACCTTTTAGAAAGCAACTGCTGAACAATGAAAATAGAAAACCCTTAAAATACATTTCAGAAAACAATTACTGAACCCTGAAAATAGAGAAAACCCTTTCAAACCTTAGTTTAGAAAACATTCGCTGAACCCTAAAAATAGAAAACCCTTTTGAAAACATTCACTCAAACCTAGAAAATAAACATATCAGAAAACCCTTAAATATCTATTATGACCTGATGAAATCTACAATAGGGCCTTTATGCTTCAAGTGTTGACCATCAACAGGCAACCAGTGAATACAAAATTATGCATTAAACAGATGCTATCATTCATTGTATAACGGCTACTAGATACAAAAGAGCCTTCATACAGAAATGACATATAACAATGACATCAGAAACGGTTCCAGACAAAATATGAGTTCTACAATTTTTGGCTACCGATACCCGGTATTGAGACTTATTTCCGTGAGGGAAATACCCACAATACATGTACCGGTACGTACATACCAAAAAAAAATCCAATTGAATTTTCACCCGATTTATCAAACTGGTTTTTCATTTTTCGAACCGACTATTGATTACGAAACAAAAACAGATTTTTAAACATGTTCTTCGCGGCTAGCAACTAATGTAAATATTGTGCCGGTTCTACGGTCATAACATAATCAACGCCAATAGACGGTTAAGAAAACTATGATATCCCACTCGAATATTAGTCACAATTAGCACCGGCTTCACTGCTGTACGATGAACAACAATACTGAATTCAACAGTTTTTAGTTAATTCAACTTTTGGATCAAATATTTGTTCAATTACGATGAATTTGAAGAGGTTATATGAGATTGTCAATAATAATGCTGTAGTCGGTTTGAGGTTCGCCATCCGTCAATCTATGTCATCATTTGTCATCGGTTTCATCTAATGATTAATCTATTCCCTAATGTAATGATTATTGATGTCATTATGCAACTATTATTACCCTACAGAACAACTCCCTTCCGCTCTCCACCTGCCTATCCTCTTCCATTCTCCACCTGCCCATCCTCACCCCCTTCTTTCTTCATCCCTACTCTCTGCTTTCTACTTCTACATTTCCCCTATCCACCTTATCTTTATCTGCCTCTCTACCCCCTCCCCCTCCCATCCCCTCTCCCCCTCCTCTACATACATCTCCCCTATCCACCTCTTGTTTCTCTATCTGCCTCACTCTCACTACGAGGACCCCCGACATTGATTAATCACTGAAACACTTATCTCGACAGTAGCAGACAGTATTAATATTGATTTTTCCGTCATCATTCATATCTCAGAAGACCTCTAAAGATACCTCAACCATTTATTCACTCGTCGTTTCATTAATGTTTGCTCTGCTGATGGTATATCAGTCACATTCATAAGATTCACGTATTTCACAGTTGTAAAGTTAAGATTCTAGACGCCATATTGTAGAGATTAAAGAACGGAGTCTCACTGAATTTACAGCGGGGAAGTCAAAGATCGCTGAGGCTTAACTCAAAATCTATTTGTTCACTAAATTTCTAGAGCAATTATGGTAGACTCCTCTTAAATTGGTACGGTTTATCTCGGTAAACCATAAATGCACTGGTTTTATAAGGAAATCTTTATCCGTTACACTACATAAACTCGGTTTCTGATTTGGTAACACCTAATTAAGTAACAAAAAGATCCTGGTTCCAACTGTACTGATTTAGGCGTAGTCTAATCTACAACTACTTAACTATCTAATTGTCTATTTCTCAAATTTGAAGGAGTTCTCGGTGTTTGCTCAAATAAAAGCGAAGTTTTTAATAATCAAGGACCAAAATAAATCTAGGGTTTTTATCAACAAGAAATAGGTGCATAAGGAATTTTAGGGGTTTGAACACTAGCGCGAAAGTTGGAAAAAAGAAAGTGTCATCTTACCCATCAATCTTACTCAGATTATATTCCATAATCGTATCTCGCGCGTGATTGGCACGTACAGTTTCTGGAACAAACAAAACAACAAATTCTAACAATAGAACAGAAATAAGTGTTTCACGAAAATTATCGGCAATCGAAAATAAAACGCCGTACCTATTACTTCAGTGTGTATTCCGGCGTGTTTCAACAAAGGGGCGATTTTTTCATCGTAGATTTTAGGACCGAGTCTTTTTCCGCTGTAAGGATTTATAAACACCAGAAGACTCTTCGGTCGACGGAATTCTACAATAGAAATCTAGGTTACATCAGAAAGGGGCTAAAGCCCGAGGAGGTCTGACACGTTTAAATGACGCCAGGCTTCAGCCAGATTGAAGAACTCTCGAAATGTCACATTCACATTTTCTCACAAGAAATTACCCGGATTTTGAAAGTATTGCGCATAATTTTTCCAGGCTTTTTTTCATATCCTTCGCATTGTTTTTCCGGATTTTTAAAAACATTTTTCATACGAAGGTACAATAACACATGCGGTGGTTCCTGATCGCTATCAGGACTGATAAAGATAAAAAATTTCTTAAAACTTTAAACACAGCTCACGCATAAATTCAGACCACAATGGAATTTGGCATATTTTAACAAGACACTTTTCTCAAATTCTTCATACATTTTCATGATTTTTCATAAGTTTTGAAACAGATTTTTTTCAAAGTTTTTCCAGTTTTTCATCAATCTCCTAGTCCGAGTCTAAGAATAACGAAATGGCAAATTTTCGTACCGTTTGAGTTGAGTCGATCCTGTATCTTTTTAATCCACAGTTGACAGGTCAGCGCGTCGCGACACGAGAACGTTATTTTTCGATCCCTCCATTTGTGTTTCGGCATCCGTTTCAAAACCCACAACGAGAATACGTTCGATTGTAGCGACGTCATTTCGTTGCCCTTCGAGTCTCGATGACCTTGATGTTTCGGCTCGGACGCCACGTACACGACCTCGCGTAAATCAACTGTGTGAACATCGTGTTCTATAAATTATGCAATCATAAATGAATATCACGAGTTTGAATAATTTTTGGCTATAGAACTAAGTTGGTCTTATACCGGTCTTAAGTCTAAGCCATGACTATGCAACAGGCCCCTGAAGTTGTCTTAGATCTTAAGACTGGTATTAAGTTGTAAGAATCTTACAATCTTGAAGATTTACTAGGCCCTATAGAACTTTTTTGGTCTTAGAACAATCTTAAATCTGGCTTCAAGAAAAAAACTAGATTTTCTGGAATTGACTATTTTGGAATAGGCCACTGGGAATATGTATTCTGGAATTGAATATCCCAAATTAAGTATTCTGCAATTGAGCATTTGGAATTGCTCAAAACAGGAATTGAGAACCGTGGTATTTTGGATTTTCTGCCAGACTGGACATTCAGGAATTGCAAAATGCCTGAATTGAGTACCGGTATTCCACTGAAACAGAATATTTTGTAAACGCTAATTGTTAGCATTGTGTATTCTGGATTATGTATCCCGAATTCACTCATTTCCGGAATTGATTCCAGATGGAACAATTCATTCCAGCATGCAAATTATTATTAGGTCAGTGCCCTCTTGTTCCTGATACAGGATAAAATGGAATTAACTCAATCCAATGGATAGATTGAATGTAAATGGATAATTAGCAAGTCTTTCGTAACAATATCGTTAATCGAGCCTAAAAATTAGAGAATTTGATCAGTGATAACTTACTGAGAACAGGATCTGTAGCAGTTGGTGTATTGTATCCAGTTGCCGAATGTGGCACATCCCAGTAGACAGTCGACGGTGTCAGCGTCACCAAAAATGTCCTATTGTTAATTTCCAGGTTCGACTGTAACAGCATACCGACTGTCATCGCGGAAGATGCCATCCCACCGCTGCCGTCTTTTATTTTAGGATGATTATTTTGACAGGTGTTGATCGAGCACCCTCTAACGTCGCATTTGCGAACTATTAATCCCAGTCGTCTTACTGTTGATGCCAACATTTCTTTCGACGTTCCTATTCCTAAATTCGGCGCGATTCTGATTTAAATACATCGCTGAAACGATATTTAATTATCTATTCGAGTTTTCATCGGTTGATAAGATTCCAAACTTAGCGAAAATTCAAAAATATTCAAGAAAGATGTAAAAATCCACCAACCCGAACGAAATCCTAAATCATCCCAATCCGTGATTTCCATATAATCCATTTCCGTGACTTCCTCTTCTGCGGTTGGGATTTTAAAAAGGTCATTGTGGAGTATATAAATCTAAATAACAAATTAACTTAATTGTATTTTTCTCTTTACTTATCTTTCTAAATCAAACTAGTACGCAAACCACAAAGTCAAAGCATTAGTTTAGAATGTCAGTATTTATTGCTGAATTGGTCCACCCGGCATTGATTTCATATTTGGTGCAAAACGAAGGTCGCGTGGAATCATGCCATATCCGCGCGCACGCGCACTGAAGCCGAAAACCGCCATGTTGACAACTAGTCAATGAATAATATTATTTGACAGCGGCACAAGTTTCGATGTCGTAAGACGATATTTGAGGCGCGAATGTGAAGTATTTTCGGGGTGCTGTTATGTCTGGGTTCGGAAGAGATCAGAAGTCAGATCTCGGCGGTCGAGCAACATTCTGGAAGAAAGGGAAAACAGTTCCGGGAAGGTACGTCAATAATATACAGCTAGTCTGAGTTCATAACGTTCAGAAACTCTCAATATGTTACGCGAGTAATTCAGGTATCTTGGAACTGTAGAATTCTGTTAAGGCAACAGTTAGTCTCATTTGCAAAATCCAGTATGGGATGCCACATCATGATCACGGCTGCTGGCTTGGTGCCATTTTCCAGCACAATGTTCGGGGCACAATCGAATCCCTCCACTCCACCAGTCAGTCGGTCTAGATACATTAACCTCTGCTTTTGGTCTGTGTTTAAGTTCCACGATCAGATATATTCACAAACCACAAAAGTTGGCATAAGCCCATCTGATTATTATGATGAAGGCTTACCACCAACGATAAGCGACAACATTAACAAACAAATTCCCTTCCTTCCTGCTGACCTATCACTATTATTGACATTGGTTGATTATTGTCTGTCTAACCTTCCCCTCTGTGCGACATTTCGATTCAAACCTAAGTCAATTAATTTTTGATCTAATTTTAATATGCATCCAATTTGTTCAGTAAGGATTTTGCATTTAGAAATGCCTCGTACCGCCTCTAAGGTATAATAAATTGGATCAGTTAATAGTGTAAAATGTTCTTTATTTGCAGTATTAAACCGGTTTATGGAGCTCAACATCCTCCAATTCAAGAAAAAATCGGCAGGTAAACAGGACAATTCACCAATTTAAACGTTCAATTATGACAATTATGTGTCTTAAACTATTTACACATTTATATTGCACATCATACTTCCATAAATAGAATTATGTTAAAATGTGTTTTAGTGACGCAGCAAAAAAAAAATGATACGCCTAAAACCTTGGGTCAACAAGTGAATAAATACAAATCCTTTACAGCACTAATAGGGGCCCTATGACCCCTTGATTTTTGTCTAGCATATTATGTATGTGTTTAAGGTTAGCGGATTGATTATTAATTAGCTCAGGACGGGATGGGGGACTTGCCATTTCAATTTGGAATTTTTTTTCTGCGAAAATCTAAATTTTCGCTTGTTTTTATTTGCAGCGGTCCGCCGACGCCGAAGAAAGAAGACACGGCCGCGTCGCGTCTGAAAAACAAACGCGACTCGTTCCAGGATTTCGAGAACGATACGATCGACGCGTGGGACGACGGCGATGACGACGTCATGTTGATGGCGCATAAAATGTCGCTACGAGACGTTCACTCGTCGGCGATGGCCGTTCTGAATAATCATAGTCAGCAGATATTACAGAATTCATCGCAAACCGGGCGCGTCGGCGTCCGCGGAGGTAGTAAGACTGCTGTTGGTGCTGCTGGTGCTGGTGAGAAAGACGACGCGGGGGTGAACGAAAATGAAAAACCATCACATCAAAATGGTGCTGAAAATAACCAATTATCGGAACGGGGTTAGTGAGAAAAACTCTGGGGGGAAATTCTTAATGTGTTTGAAGCATTTCTAATACTTTAGGTGAAAGTTTCTCGAAGACTCTCGATAACAATGACAGATCTGAATATGACTACTTTTTGAGAGTAGTTTCAACTGTTTTTAAGAGCTCAACTTCTCCCAAAAATAACAAAATAATCGCAAAGTCGTAATAGTCTGTAGTTCATTTTCAATTAAACTACTATTTTTGATGTGAAATCACTTTCATTTCTGGTGAAATCTACTACAATATAGAGATATCAGGCAGTGTGATTTGCTTAAACGATTTCAGGTCTTGGAACTCTTTAAAAAGGCTCCAAAATAAAGATAGGATATACTGATGAGTCTCCTTATTGAGATGGGAGATTTGTTAAGAGGAAAAAAGCGTAAAAATGCGTTTTATTTTCAGGTATGGTGCCAGTTTCGCCTCATTCTCCAGGAGTATCGGGTCCCGGTGTCGGGGTCAGACTGAACTACGGTCTGATATTACCCAAGTCTAGTCCGATGCAATACGTCAATCTTCCCGAACTGGACAAAGAGAAGAAAAAACTCGAGAAGTTTCATTTGCTCGTCGACGCATCAACGACGGACCTCAGTAAGTTTGAAGCAAAAACGTTTGAAATCTCATTTTTCTAAACGAGAAAATTAATCTCAGGGTTCCTAGAACTCCTTGATTCCTTTAAAACTCTTTCAAAGCAGAAAATGATTTTAAACATGCATGAAACTCCTTTGATTCGAGCAAAATGTCTGAAACTCTTTTAAAATTCCTTCAATTTTATGCAATAGGCTAGTGGTTTTTAGTTGTATAGTAAACTATGCCTCAATCGGTATTGTCAGGACCAGGATTTTTTCTTATGTTGACTTATCGGTTGGTTTATTTGTGTACAGGTCAATTGAGAGAAATGAGCTGGTCTGGAATTCCGAAATCAGTCCGGCCTATCACGTGGAAACTTTTATCAGTAAGTTCTCTTACAATATTATCAAACTAGAGTTGGGTTGCTGGCCTAGTAGTAGTAATGTGATTTTGTGTCAAAAGTAAGCTTTCGAAAGTCAAATAATGGGTTTTTTCAGATCAGGGAATTCCAGATTTATCCCTTCAGGAAAATTTAGGGAATTTGAATTCTTGATATCTTGTTTTTCTTGCTGGGGACGAGTGGAACAAGGAACCTCTTGATATTTTATTTAAGAAAAAGCCCCCACTGAGGATATCTCATAACTTAATCAGTGAATTTTCGGTGGATGGTCAGGGAAATAAAGAATTTTGGGTTCCCTATTTGTAAGAGCCCTCAAGTTATACCTTAATTAGCTTTTCCATATATAAGCACATTTAACCCATAACTTATTTGAAAATAGATTTGTAATGGATGCCTTGTTGTAGGGTTATCTACCGCCGAGTTTCGAACGGAGACAGCCGACATTGGAGCGTAAACGTAACGAGTATTTCAGTTTCGTCGAGCAGTATTACGACACTCGACATCAGGAGATACACGAAGGAACCTACAGACAGGTAATTACTCAAATATTCCCAGTCGACACGTATGCATTTTTCAATATGATATGATTTTGATATTGCGCAGAGTGGCCACTCAGCTGGACATCAGCCGGGGAATTTATTCATTGAAATGGTCTGGGAATCTTGTTGAAAAGCTATAGTCTATGTTTTCCGTACATATATGACTGTGTTAATTGATTTGATTCTTATTGGGTTAAGTCAGGGAAGAACTTAGATGAAAAGTGTTTAGAAAAAGATATAAGTGTCCACCTTGTGATACACATTCTGTCAATGGGGTACCGGCAACACTACTGCGGCAAGTGAAATTCCATCCGAATTCACCAGGTGTCGCTTATGTTCAGTACAAGCTGGATTTCTTCTTTAACTAGATTAAAATCTGATGATTCTATTTTACGAAAATATTTTGAAAATGATCGAGCCACATACGAGGTCTGAAGATTTTAATCCAAGTTGATCGTGGTTTGCCGTTGAGATCAAAGTCAATAATGAAAATGAACTGATTTTGATCAAGTACGTCTGATGTGGCGCCATCTATAATGGGATAAGCGATGTGCCGGTACCCTATTCAATCGTTTATTTTTTTCGAATGATCTTACATGTTCTTTTTTATTCGATTGAACGACGAGCGGATCATTTTAGAAAATTGAAAAAGATTTTCCTCGACAGATTTGATGCGTGTCGTGTATGTGTGATCTATCAAACACATGTTACTGTCAGAAAAACTGCACTAATTCTCGACATTACGACTGAGTATAGATATTTGTGTTAACCCTTTGGCACCCGCACCCTAAAATCAGCGGTCATTTTACACATGTACATGTACCTTAAGACAGTTCAAGTATTAGCTGAGGAGACTATTTGGCCCGAGTCATATTTGGTCCATCATTTATTCGCAATCGTGAAAAGATTACACAACCTCCCGCCTGACGACCATTTTCAAAATACATAACTGAGCATTTTGTTGTGGGGTCTTAAGTATCGTGATTAAAAAGGACTTTCCAGCACTCGGTAGTCGGTGCTGAAGGGTTATATTTATTTCTAGAAATTGACAATAATTTTCAATATTAAGTAACCATGAACAATGTATTCATAAATTATATCCACTATTTCTATTCCCATAAAGGACTCGCAGGTAATGATATTCTATCATCCATACGTTTCAAATCTACCCCCGTAGAAATTATCTATACAACCATAAAAAAAACCAGGTTTTTGTGGGCAGTTTTTTTTTTTGTAATTGTAAGTACCACATTGTGCGCTAACTAAGTAGCACGTGTGCATGCCTGCGTCATTGTGCTATTATTGTGAATTGAATAAATCGCGAGGAAATACGTAGCGTATTTTCGTCCGGGAAACACGTGTGATATTTTTCAAAAATGAAATCTCAATTGAGCAAAAATCTAATATCGTATTTGGTCCCAATTTGAATCTTGTTCTTTAATACATACCGTAATGGTCGCAATTTTTAAGTATCTTGAAAATGAAATTGAAAGCTCGCTGAAATTGAAAGTCTGAATTCACTATTTCGTTGTAACTGTTTTAGCACGCAGGCAATGTTAATGAACTAATGTGTTAATGATTGAATGATGATGTTGTGTTGTGGTTTGGTTGTTGACGGGTGCCGTGGATCTATGTATGTAAAGTATCGCCCTGGCTCAACAGTTCACCGGTCAAAACGTTATCTCCACACTTTCGATACCCGCGTCTGGTTAATACTAGAATTTCTGAAAAACTTTCTGCCTGCACTGAAAACTAAATTTAAATCTTATTTTCAACATTTATTTTGCAAAAAATGAGTTGATTACTTTGGACCCAGTTCTACCGTGATTAAGACGCAATGCTAAAACTGGGCTCGAAGTCTAAGCCATGACTATGCATCAGGCCCCTGGACCTAGTTGCACATAAGATTTAAGACAAGTCTAAGACTATCTAAGTTTAGTAGACATATATCTTACAAAAGTCTTAAGATCTAAGACCACATTTTGACTTATGGTAAGTCAACAAGACCCTGGACTTGCATTTAGAGTCTGAGATACGGAATTGAGCCTCGGTGTCACTTTCTACGTAGGTGCATGTTGTCGGGAGTCAGTAATAAATTGTTGTGAAGTTGATTGTTGGTATAGGATGCTGCTGCTGCTGCTGCTGCTGCTGCCGCTAATGGTCGATGTGTTCATTGTTTACAAATATTTTCTATAGAAGGATATGTGATCCCTGTCATATTGATTTTTTTCTGAATCTGATCCAGAGATATGTAGTGGAGTATAAGTCGTGTGCTGGATATACCCCAGTTAATACCATAATGTCATCGGACGACATCAATAACTAGGATCACTGAACTGAAGTGAAATCCAAGCAAAAATATTTTCCGAAGCAATTTAGGCTGTGATCTTTGCGTTGGACACAAAGTTTTCATTTCAAGAGTTTTTCGAAGTTGTTGGTTTCCTCGACTTATCAATTCATATATTCAATTGAAGACGAACCAATTTCGACTCCAATGATCGACTATTGAAAGTCCAAATCAATCTGGTCTGCACCGGGGCTTGTGTCAAATTTGACCCGTGCCTCACTATACTTAAACCGATGCGATGAGTGAAGTGAGTTACTACCGGAACCAGTTAGTAACCCACGCGGGTCATAATTCCACACGGCCTGGTCCGATGTTTTTGGTCGGGCCAAATCGAGCGCTAAAATAGTTGTAAGATTCAGTAATGTAATCTCTCTCTAAAGAACCAAGCGTCTGCCATTGTTCATACGCGTATGTAATAGATGCTTGTCGCTGGTTGATATTAACGTGCGTTCGTCGCTTGTCGCATGGCTATTGTTTTTACAGATAGGTATCGATATACCTCGTATGAATCCCTTACTGCCCCTGTTTCAACAGAGGGTCGTTCAGGAGGTGAGTCGTCCCTCGGAAAAAAAAATGAAACACGCCACTAATAACGTTGGGGGCGGTATTAATGGCGCATGGTACCTATATACCTACCACCCTTAACTATCACTTAATCATATAGGCTATAGTTACTATGATGTGGATCGCAAACTCTTCTATGGAAAAAGTGCATGTTTTCGGCGTGTCTGGTGGCACTTGGTATAAACTTTCTTCTCTATCTTACAGCTACAGTTGTTTCCCTACCATTTGAGGGATCGGTCTCTCAGCCTTTACAACCCTATATCGATATGGTTCTTTTCATCATGTAGAAAAGACTAGGACCCATTTAGGGTGGTTAAGGCCTAGATTTTTAAGACCAGTCTAAATGTAATGTAGTTCTACAATTGGGTCCTAATATTTGAAATGATTCATAATCGTGGACTTAGATTGCAACTGTATAACAAGGTCATGGTGCATTATAAAGACCAAGTCTTCATGGCTTCACTTTTGGCTGCCCAATTTAACCGGTCTTTAGAATATTGGTCCATTCAAGGCTCCGTATTAGGCTACCACTTGTTTCATGAAACATACTTTTCAAATAACAAAAATGTGGTTGAAAGATAGGAAGAGATTTTATGATTTATATATTTGTGTACGACTGTAACTATGTCGGTTAATGGTGGTGTCTACAGCTCGAGTTTGACAATTGTTGATGTATAAATTTCACTGCTTTCCGGAGTGAAATTTCGCTCACAACTGCCGTCAAACCGAGTTATGGAATATGAAAAACTTCTCAAACGGAATACTGTTCCACAGTGCTGATGGAAGTTGAGTTAACTAACTCACTGTGGAACTGGATACTGTTCCACAGTGCTGAGTGAAGTTGAGTTAACTAACTCACTGTGGAACTGGATACTGTTCCACAGTTCTGAGTGAAGTTGAGTTAACTAACTCACTGTGGAACTGGATACTGTTCCACAGTGCTGATGGAAGTTGAGTTAACTAACTCACTGTGGAACTGGATACTGTTCCACAGTGCTGAGTGAAGTTGAGTTAACTAACTCACTGTGGAACTGGATACTGTTCCACAGTTCTGAGTGAAGTTGAGTTAACTAACTCACTGTGGAACTGGATACTGTTCCACAGTTCTGAGTGAAGTTGAGTTAACTAACTCACTGTGGAACTGGATACTGTTCCACAGTTCTGAGTGATGTTGAGTTAACTAACTCACTGTGGAACTGGACCCTATGGTGCTAAATTTGTTTAGGAAGTTTTTCTTGGGTTCAAGAAAATATTGAGACAAAAATGAGACTTGTTTCTGCGGCGAATTCACGTTCCAGTAATTTGATCACACTTCGTAGAAAATAGTGAAAATACTCGCGGCAGTAACAATGAAAAAACATGGACATGCACTGTTTGGTGTATTGACAAGCAAAGTCATCATCATTTTCAAGTATTACAGCAATTGAAATTAACCGTAATTTTAGATCCCCCGAAATCTGGATCATTTGAATTTGATTTATTAGTGTATAGTCTATGAAACGAGCCTTGCGACAGATGTGTGATGAAATTACTGATACAATTCATGTAAATAAGGCTTTATTCGTACGTACCATATATATATATATATAATATTTTAATCGGCACTTCGTGTCGTGTCATTTGATTGTCTCTTTATATTCGTATGTGCGTATCTGGTAAACAGGGTTTTATGCGGTAACCGGCACGTATCTGCCTTTGGTGTATTTTGTAGATTCAGAAAGACCTGTGCAGAATGACTTTGCTCACAAATAGACCCAAAGCCAGTGAGGTGAGTGATGACTGGACCTCGCGTACGTGCGTGTGCTGTTCTCCTCTTCAAGTCTGCGCTCCGTCTCGACTACCTTTCTTCCTCCCAAAACCCTTATTTCTTCCTCATTCAGTCCTTTCATAACTTTCCAAAACCCATATTGAGGACCAGGTAAGAAAGACTTCTTTAACCCTCTAAGTGCCGCCTGTCTAATGGCATTTATAGGGTTAACAGTAATTCACTGTCAAAGGAAATAATTCCGAATTGTTGGCCGAAAAAGGGGCAAGCTATCTCTACCTGTCCCGCATACAAGTACTAACAGCTCCTGCAGCCTCCTCGTGCTGGGTCCGTGTGCAACATGAAATAGTGAGATGTAATCACAGTTCTATTTGAACTGCTGTTACAGTATTTGAACTGTGAATCCCACTTCGAGTAGAGCCATCTCTATAATTACGGCAGTAACGCAATATTGACATAACACTTCCCGCACTCCACTCCGCCGTAGCTGGTTAGATACATTTGATATTACATCGAACAACAGCCAAGGTTTATAATTATTCAGAATCGATGATTTCTGTATCAGAATCTATTCGTGGAAACGGATGATATACCGGGTCCAGTTGCAGAGTCGAGGCTTGGATCGAAGACCAGTCTTTTACCAAATTAGTCTTATACCAGCTTAGTTGGAAAAACCAATCTAACAATATCTCAGTCAAATCATAAGATTTGAGAAACAAATTTTGGGCGCGAGTCGTGACTGTGCAGCTGAGCCCAGGATAGAAGTGGAAGTTGTACTGGTCAAATGATACCTAGATAAGATAACAGTGTGTGTAATTTTTGCCCCAGTATTTCAATAGAATGAAATGCCTGATTATAATTGATGATAATTGACATTCTGGGCAATAGGTGGCAGGTATACAATTTTTTCGCACCTACCATCAACTCGGCGGCTATTAGATGGCAAATTAGCTCTAGTTATTACGTAATAAAAAAAAGTAACGCGTTTTCTCTTGATTTTTTGCGACAGATTTTTGAACGGATCTTGTATATATGGGCGATACGCCATCCGGCTAGTGGTTACGTGCAAGGAATGAATGATCTGGTCACACCTTTCTTTATTGTCTTTCTTACCGAATTTATAGATAATGGTGAGTACATCCAACTCTCGCGTAAATAT
The DNA here is from genome assembly GCF_964204645.1 of Tubulanus polymorphus. Taxonomy (NCBI): domain Eukaryota; kingdom Metazoa; phylum Nemertea; class Palaeonemertea; order Tubulaniformes; family Tubulanidae; genus Tubulanus; species Tubulanus polymorphus. The sequence goes on from NC_134027.1 coordinate 25,253,975, forward strand.
AACCTGTTGCCAATTTAGGGTCCCGACGAGTCCTTCGTTCCGTAAAAACTCCTTAACGATAAGTACTTTTCAAGAACATTTGAGCTAGAATTGTTTGTGAAACTCGGCGCGGAATGTCTTGGCTCTAAAACTGCGGCCCAGGACTGGATTCAGAATTGATGATCTCGGTGTTGTTATTGTAGATGTGGAATCAGATAATTGTGATCTGAGTCAATTACCTCAGGAACAGTTGAACGTCATCGAGGCCGACTGTTACTGGTGTTTATCTAAACTGCTGGACGGAATACAAGACAATTATACATTTGCTCAACCCGGTATTCAAGTGAAAGTCAACGCCTTGAAAGAACTGGTTAAACGCATCGATTGTAAGTAACTCTCGATCACTTCGCCCGTCAGTAACTAGGTGTTCAAACTTAATCATCAGGGGCCAGTTAATCAAAAGTTGGTTCGAGTTAACCGGTGGATAGTTGGCATGGTGACAATTGAAAGTTCATTGTTGTGTTGGTATTTATCCACCGGTTATCTTTAACCAACCTTTGAGCAACTGGGTCCCAGCTGTAGAACTGGCGCCTGGGGCCAGTTGCGCAGTCATGACTTAAGTTCATAAGTGGTCTTAAATCTTAAGACCAGTCTTTTAAGTTGTTAGATTGTCTATAGAACTACGTTGGTCTTAGACTGGTCTTAAGTCTAAGCCATGACTATGCAACCAGCCCCAGTTTTCACTGTCTGAAGTGACTTACAGCTTGCATTGCTAGGTTTCCTTTGCTTTGCCCCCCCCCCCGGCAGTTGCGCGATCGTGTTTGACGTTCACGTTTTTGCTATCGTTTTCTAGTGAGTTTACACCAACACTTGGAGGAACAATCTGTAGAATATCTTCAGTTCGCGTTTCGATGGATGAATAATCTGCTGATGAGAGAAATTCCGTTGAGATGCACGATTCGACTCTGGGATACATATTTAGTATGTATTCACTTACGTATAATTCACATCATAAGTCATAAGTTATCTTTAACTTCACCAAGTCGTCCAGCGTTTTATTTTACAAAATCTCCTTATTATAAATCATTTCGTAGATAAGATGGACTTTAAGTAGCTAGATAAACTGGAACTTCGTTAAAACGATTATATAGAGGTCTTACTTTGACTGCGCCATATCGGCGGTCAATCCCCAGGTCCCAGTTTTATAGACTGGTATCAACTTTAACCCAGTGGCTAATTCAATTCAAAATTGAGTTAGCCTCCGGATTTAAGTTAACTGCCAGTCTGTATAACTGACCCCTGGTTATCTTCGGTTGTTTATGGCAAGTTGCCAGCAACGGTTTGCAAACAAACTACGTGTCAAGTGTGAGACCTTTATACGAATACGTGTATTCCACTTGAATGAATTATTAAACCTGTCAGTCCAACAGTCAAAACATTTTTCTCAGTGATTTTGTTTTCGATTGTTTTCAGTCTGAAATTGATGGATTCGCGTTCTTCCATTTGTACGTGTGTGCTGCTTTTCTAGTCAAGTTTTCTAAGGATCTGCAACGGGAAAGAGATTTCCAGGTTCGTCGTCGCGAGTCTCCGCCTTCTACCCTTCTATCTATGTTTTAGATTTTGATTATATCGGCTGTTTGTCTCGTTTCAGGGTTTGATGATCATGCTACAGAATTTACCGACATATCACTGGGGAGATGAGGAGATCGGACTTTTATTGGCGGAAGCTTACAAACTGAAATTCATGTTCGCCGACGCGCCCAATCATTTAAACCCGGGCAGGTGATCGCGGGCTAGTGATTGCTAGGACATCGTGCAAGCGATTGCAGGCTAGTGATCGCTAGGACATTGAGCAGGTGATCATAGGCTAGTGATGTAATCATGGGCTAGTGATTGCTAGGACATTCTGCAAGTGATTGTGGGCTAGTAAAGAATGGGCGTGTGTTTGAATAGTGAGTGTTTTCGTAGATGCCGGTTTAAAAACAGTTGATGTAAGGTGCGAATAATGTTGATATATACCGGTACAACATTTCATCTGTGTCAAAACCATCGGGGTAAAAATTGAAAAAAAGCACGACACTTCAGCATGGCTTAATATATCATGATCAAGTGCTTCATGTGTTTTAATAATCTCAACAACTTACTAGAAATATTGTTCTAAATGTTATTTTCTGCGCGTAATTTATCCGACTGGATTCGGTATTATTCAGGACACGGTTCACAGTTGAAGAAATTTGACTGCTGAGTTTTTCAAACGTAACTCTCAACCGTCGAACTGGGGTCCTACGATTAACTTATCGATAAACCAGATGAATTTCATCGGTCTGAAATGATCCGGATGAAGAAGGATTTAATAATTGAAATTGTGAGACGAGAAGATACACAATATCCGTGTACGATGATAACGAGAGAAATCCCACAATAACGAAGCCAAAACGAGAAACGTGAATAGAAGATTTTATATATTTGTTGATGATTTATGATGATTTATTGATGATGGCTAATAGTCTTTAGCCGAAACGTTGCGCAAATATATATACTCTTCTATGCAAGTTTTGGCTGAATTTATTGTGGGATTTATCTCAAAATCGAAATTGTATTTAGTCCAAAGGTCCTCCCTAGAAAGTGCCTCAGTAGCTTAGGGGGATAAAGGCATCATGCTGTTACATTCTGCACTATCAAGTCCTGGGTGGCTAGCTGGTTAAGTCCTGCTGGCTGCTAACAACGACAGCCTTTGAAGGTCTGAATGATGTAAAACAAGATATACATAAACAAAATGATACTGTTTGTCAAAATATTGTTTGTCCACACTATGATGTACTGTGTGGTCTATTGATGAATTCAGTAAAATTGGTGCTTAGTTGGTTTAGATTTTTCTTTTCATGTTGAACTCAGCTACAGTAAACCTTGCCTAATTCGGACTAACTCCGGTAAAATTGGTCCGAGGTAAGCGAAGTCCGAGTTAACGATTGGGAAATTGGAGTTGGTCATGTCTGAGTAAGGCAAGGTTTACTGTAGAATGGGCTCAACTGCACATGCGCTCCTTGGAATTTGCTCCGTGCATCCTCCCTCGAAGAGATAAAAATCATGGTTGAATCCCATGATGCCAAATCCTGTGAGTGAAGAATGTGGCCAGAGTCTCATTATGGCATCAGGTTCAAATCCCAGCGAGTGAGCAATGTGGTAGTCTCAGGTTCGAATCCTTGCCGAGGCACAGTAATGCATGCGCGATTTTTGGTTATATTTTGGTATCGAAATCATATAATTATTCTTTATAAATTATTATTGATATTATATGCGTTTATTGGTTATCGAATATTTACATTTTAACTTGTACTTGTGTAAAGTCTATTTTCGACAGAAAAGTCCGGACCCTAGTTCCGCAGTTGTTGGCTTTAAGAAAATGTAGTTCAGTAATGTTCATATCGGCTTACTTAACCCTTTCTGTGCGTCTACATCGCAGTGCGGTGTATAAATCAGTGATAGATTTTGCTAGTACACCGCACTGCGGTGTATTGATGTAATTAGTAATTATCTCTCTTGAAAAATGGCAGCACCTGTCAAACATAGTGAAATACTAGTAACTAACGATACACTGCACCGCAGTGTAGGGTATCCTTGTTATTAAACATACTAGAGTAGAATTTTTCAAAATTTTCAAATTATCTCTAGCACTATGGGGTATTAATTAGTCGGCACTGAAAGGGTTAACCAGGTTAAAAGCCACAACTGTGGAACTGGGTCTAGCGTCTTTAGATTGTGCTCCTCCAGTAGAGAAATCATCTGCATCTTTCGCTTGTATTCTTTCTGCTTTTGGAATTTTCTGGCAATTCTTCCGACACTGCGATGGCTGGAAGACTCCGTGCACGAGGAAATGTCGACTTCATCATAAAATTTCCACTGACACCACGTTTGTTTCGTATCTTACGTCTGCCACCCATCTTTTGGAGGAGCACGAGCGAAAGTAGTCCATGATTCGATACTTTTGACCTCTCTGGGTATTTAAGTTTAATCGCTTTAAGAGTTTATATCCAGGTCAGCAGATAAATGAAAAATATATCGAATATGTTTTATTTCAAATTCTCAACAACTGTTAATATAGCGCACCTTGATATAGTATATTTGTTCAAAGCGATTCATGAGAATTGTATAATTTGCGAATACAAATGTATTCCGATATTTCAACTACCAGTGATGCGGTGGTGTTAACCGGTACCAGGGCCCATGAAAAGGTTTTCGATCTTTTCTTCATAAGTTTTGTTTATTTTGAGTTCTGGGTCCAGTTCCTCAGTGGTCGTTTGATTTTGACTTGCTATAAGAACATCGAAAATCTAGTTACACGTTCTGAGCTAAGAATTTCACTCTACTGATGTCTGATTGAAAATTAATTACTTTAATCAAGAGTTTACTTCTGTTTTCTGATTCCATTGCCACAGATTGTTCAAAGAAAACTAAACTTGAATTATTACTAAAAAAAACTTGTATTAGGCCAAAAAAAATTGATACCTTGTTTCTCCGCTCTGCTGAGCTTAAATGTTGACCCGGCCGGCCGCCTATCTACCCTATACATTACTTTTTTTAAAATCGTGATCAATTTCACCATAACAGACCCGGCCGCTATAGAAATGAACTGTTTATAAATTTTATCATATTTTACAAAAATGACCCGGCCGCTGCGGAGAAACAAGGTATCATTTTTGTTTAGCCTTATGACTACTGTTGTGGACCTGGGTCCGGATCTAAATTTTAACTCTGAACCCTGTGGCGCTGGGTCAAAAGAGTAATATGTGAAGAAGATCTTGTTTATAGCTAATAAACTAACAGGGCATTGAGTCCTATTTTGGATATATTGAAAAATAAATGTATATTCAGAAAATGTCATTGTATTTGTCTTAGTGTCGTTGGTGGGAAAGTTTTTGATTTGAGGAGGTTAAAATGGAATAGAATGGTGTGCTAGTGGAAAAACTTAAGTATTCTCGCCGTCGTCTCTTTGTCAAATTCTCGTGTGGAGACTGAGCGCACAGAACCGCTATTGCGAACATTTTTGTGACGTAACATGACCAAACTTAGACGAGAAGATACACAATATCCGTGTATGATGATCGAGAGAAATCCCACAATAACGAAGCCAAGATTGAAAAATTCTACATCAATTGATTACATTTGAGGAGTGACGGTTAGCCATCATCATGAAAGTAAAAACTGCAAAGATTATTAAATGAATCGTAAACGGTGTCATTTAAAAGGCAGGAGGGCTTATAAACCATCCTAAACGAATCATACACTGTCACCCTACCCTGCCCCCCTCAATTTCCATAATTAATTCAACCAAACTTTGAAGACACACTGCCGTAGTTTGAACGTTTATTCGAGGAAAAAGCTGCAGAATAGAATGGAAGATCATACACGTTCGATTAAAATGCGTTGATGCCTAGGAGTTATACTGGGAGTTAGCTTTGATTATATAGCTAGCCATCGATTACTCAATAATTCATCTATTACAACAGAAATGTAAGCAGTAGTGTGACACAAAAGACAGGCGAATACCCTGCAGATCAAAGCGCTTATCGGTACGGATCGTTTTCGAGTTGCGAAATCGTGGCCGAGTCGTATTTTTAAACGAGGAACCCAAATTGTGGTCGTGGCATCACGGTGGTATCTCGATATCATTTTAGTTGACCCCGGTCTCCGGTATAGTTCATGCTCAATGCGAGCAGGAATAATCCTGCCGTGACTACTCATGCGCAGTCTATAGATTGACCAGATATGTCGGTTTTGGATTGTTCTGGTACAAACCAGTTTGGCGATGTACGACAAAAGGTCACGTTATTGTCACGCGGTGACGGCTGCGGGCTCAGTTCTGTACGCGAGAATTTTACGATGAAACATCGTGTGAAATACCTCTGGTTTTTTCCTAGGAGACTTGAGTCTTGACTTATATAGCTAGCCATCGATTACTCAATAATTGATCTCACCCCTTCTATCGACTTCATCAACTCCCAATATGCATCTTCGAAATTCACTTGTTAATGGGGATAAAATGACCAAATTCCGTTTTTAGATGTTCTAGTTCATAATAAATATTCTCATTTGATTTCCTCGGTCTACCGTAAACCTGCTATAAGTAGTAAAGGAAAAATAATGCAAGTAGGATCCAGAATGAGTGGGTTTCGTTCGACGCTAGCTCTCTGTTTACCAATGTCACTCTCGCGCCTACCTTGGATTTTCTCAAACGTAAACTTCCCTCGTTGGACTTCAATTATGATATTCCTACTGATCGTATCATTGAATTAATTGGAATTAGCGCTCAGAACCCCTTTTTCAGTTTTAATAATTCATATTTTGAACAGGTCTTTGGCATGTCCACGGGGAACCCCCTTAGCCCCATTTTAGCAAATTTATTTGATGTGTTGATGACGTTCTTGAACTTATTCCTTGCGATTTTGATATTGATTTATTTCTCTCATTCATAACTCTTTTTACCCCGATCGTTGAACTTCACATTTGAATTGGAAGTTGATGTGATCAGAGGAATCTAAATGATCCGTCCTCCACAAATCGGCCTGCATCCACCCGGACATCACACTTCTGCACATGGATCCAGCTCGCTTTAGACATTCACCGCTTTGTAATATTTTTTTTTTTGATCGTCCAGTTAACGATTGGGAAATTGGAGTTGGTCATGTCTGAGTAAGGCAAGGTTTACTGTAGAATTGGCTCAACTGCACATACGCTCCTTGGAATTTGCTCCGTGCATCCTCCCTCGAAGAGATAAAAATCATGGTTGAATCCCATGATGCCAAATCCTGTGAGTGAAGAATGTGGCCAGAGTCTCATTATGGCATCAGGTTCAAATCCCAGCGAGTGAGCAATGTGGTAGTCTCATCGAATCCTTGCCGAGGCACAGTAATGCATGCACGATTTTTGGTTATATTTTGGTATCGAAATCATATAATTATTCTTTATAAATTATTATTGATATCATACGCGTTGATTGGTTATCGAATATTTACATTTTAACTTGTACTTGTGTAAAGTCTATTTTCGACAGAAAAGTCCGGACCCTAGTTCCGCAGTTGTTGGCTTTAAGAAAATGTAGTTCAGTAATGTTCATATCGGCTTACTTAACCCTTTCAGTGCGTCTACATCGCAGTGCGGTGTATAAATCAGTGATAGATTTTGCTAGTACACAGCACTGCGGTGTATTGATGTAATTAGTAGTTATCTCTCTTGAAAAATGGCAGCACCTGTCAAACATAGTGAAATACTAGTAACTAACGATACACTGCACCGCAGTGTAGGGTATCCTTGTTATTAAACATACTAGAGTAGAATTTTTCAAAATTTTCAAATTATCTCTAGCACTATAGGGTATTAATTAGTCAGCACTGAAAGGGTTAACCAGGTTAAAAGCCACAACTGTGGAACTGGGTCTAGCGTCTTTAGATTGTGCTCCTCCAGTAGAGAAATCATCTGCTTCTTTCGCTTGTATTCTTTCTGCTTTTGGAATTTTCTGGCAATTCTTCCGACACTGCGATGGCTGGAAGACTCTGTGCACGAGGAAATGTCGACTTCATCATAAAATTTCCACTGACACCACCTTTGATTCATATCTTGCGTCTGCCACCCTTCTGGAGGAGCGCGAGCGAAAGTAGTCCATGATTCGATACTTTTGACCTCTCTAGGTATTTAAGTTTAATCGCTTTAAGAGTTTATATCCAGGTCAGCAGATAATTGAAAAATATATCGAATATGTTTTATTTCAAATTCTCAACAACTGTTAATAAAGCGCACCTTGATATAGTATATTTGTTCAAAGCGATTCATGAGAATTGTATAATTTGCGAATACAAATGTATTCCGATATTTCAACTACCAGTGATGCGGTGGTGTTAACCGGTACCAGGGCCCATGAAAAGGTTTTCGATCTTTTCTTCATAAGTTTTGTTTATTTTGAGTTCTGGGTCCAGTTCCTCAGTGGTCGTTTGATTTTGACTTGCTATAAGAACATCGAAAATCTAGTTACACGTTCTGAGCTTAGAATTTCACTCTACTGATGTCTTATTGAAAATTAATTACTTTAATCAAGAGTTTACTTTTGTTTTCTGATTCCATTGCCACAGATCGTTCAAAGAAAACTAAACTTGAATTATTACTAAAAAAAACTTGTATTATGACTACTGTTGTGGACCTGGGTCCGGATCTAAATTTTAACTCTGAACCCTGTGGCGCTGGGTCAAAAGAGTAATATGTGAAGAAGATCTTGTTTATAGCTAATAAACTAACAGGGCATTGAGTCCTATTTTGGATATATTGAAAAATAAATGTATATTCAGAAAATGTCATTGTATTTGTTTTAGTGTCGTTGGTGGGAAAGTTTTTGATTTGAGGAGGTTAAAATGGAATAGAATGGTGTGCTAGTGGAAAAACTTAAGTATTCTCGCCGTCGTCTCTTTGTCAAATTCTCGTGTGGAGACTGAGCGCACAGAACCGCTATTGCGAACATTTTTGTGACGTAACATGACCAAACTTAGACGAGAAGATACACAATATCCGTGTATGATGATCGAGAGAAATCCCACAATAACGAAGCCAAGATTGAAAAATTCTACATCAATTGATTACATTTGAGGAGTGACGGTTAGCCATCCTCATGAAAGTTAAAACTGCAAAGATTATTAAATGAATCGTAAACGGTGTCATTTAAAAGGCAGGAGGGCTTATAAACCATCCTAAACGAATCATACACTGTCACCCTACCCTGCCCCCCTCAATTTCCATAATTAATTCAACCAAACTTTGAAGACACACTGCCGTAGTTTGAACGTTTATTCGAGGAAAAAGCTGCAGAATAGAATGGATGATCATACACGTTCGATTAAAATGCGTTGATGCCTAGGTTTGATACTGGGAGTCGGCTTTGATTATATAGCTAGCCATCGATTACTCAATAATTCATTTATTACAACAGAAATATAAGCAGTAGTGTGACACAAAAGACAGGCGAATACCCTGCAGATCAAAGCGCTTATCGGTACGGATCGTTTTCGAGTTGCGAAATCGTGGCCGAGTCGTATTTTTAAACGAGGAACCCAAATTGTGGTCGTGGCATCACGGTGGTATCTCGATATCATTTTAGTTGACCCCGGTCTTCGATAATTCATGCTCAATGCGAGCAGGAATAATCCTGCCGTGACTACTCATGCGCAATCTACAGATTGACCAGATATGTCGCTTTTGGATTGTTCTGGTACAAACCAGTTTGGCGATGTACGACAAAAGGTCACGTTATTGTCACGCGGTGACGGCTGCGGGCTCAGTTCTGTACGCGAGAATTTTACGATGAAACATCGTGTGAAATACCTCTGGTTTTTTCCTAGGAGACTTGAGTCTTGACTTATATAGCTAGCCATCGATTAGTCGATAATTGATCTCACCCCTTCTATCGACTTCATCAACTCCCAATATCCATCTTCGAAATTCACTTGTTAATGGGGATAAAATGACCAAATTCCGTTTTTAGATGTTCTAGTTCACAATAAATATTCTCATTTGATTTCCTCGGTCTACCGTAAACCTGCTATAAGTAGTAAAGGAAAAATAATGCAAGTAGGATCCAGAATGAGTGGGTTTCGTTCGACGCTAGCTCTCTGTTTACAAATGTCCCTCTCGCGCCTACCTTGGATTTTCTCAAACGTAAACTTCCCTCGTTGGACTTCAATTATGATATTCCTACTGATCGTATCATTGAATTAATTAAAATTAGCGCTCAGAACTCCTTTTTCAGTTTTAATAATTCATATTTTGAACAGGTCTTTGGCATGTCCACGGCGAACCCCCTTAGCCCCATTTTAGCAAATTTATTTGATGTGTTGATGACGTTCTTGAACTTATTCCTTGCGATTTTGATATCGATTTATTTCTCTCATTCATTAACTCTTTTCCCCCCCGATCGTTGAACTTCACATTTGAATTGCAAGTCGATGTTATCAGAGGAATATAAATGATCCGTCCTCCTCAAATCGGCCTGCATCCACCCGGACATCACACTTCTGCACATGGATCCAGCTCGCTTTAGACATTCACCGCTTTGTAATATTTTTTTTTGATCGTCCACGCTTTACATGTGTTCAACACATTTCCCAAAACTGATCGTCCGCAATCGGTGGTAATAGGCTGTAGATTGTAGAAATTCTAAAATCAATACCGTAAAAATATCTCTAGAAATCAAGATGATGAAAACTCCTTAGAGAAAACCAATACACATTTAATTTTTGATTGATGCAATTCTATTTGAAATCCAGATTTTAGTTAAATGATTGAAGTTAAAAGGTAGCCGTTAAAGATAGTTGTTTGAAGTCTGTATTTTTTCTCTTAGTCACACATTTCAGGAGGAAATTCGCTGAAATAACAAAACAATCACAATATATGTATTTGTTTAAGTTAAAACATATGGTAGAAATATATAGCGATTCATCGGTTCTTGAATTGTACAAATCCACGAAATTAAACGAGACATTTGAAAAAAGTTTGAGGTTTATATAGCTTGGTATCAAAAGTTTTGCCTGTGCATTAAACTGAAGTAAATTTATTTGAGATATTATGAAAGCGAGGCCGGACAACGGGCCAGTTCGCCATGATTGATTGATTCCGGGCCGTCTCCAATTTCATTCTTTTATCGATCATCGGGAGGTCTCTGGACTCTCCATTCCGCCGGCCGGCGAGGTTGTATAGTTGCGGAGTGGAGCCGTGCGACCAAAAAGAAGATACACGTTCAGGATAGCATTAACAGGCAACCAGTCTAGGCACAGGATAGCATTAACAGGCAACCAGTCTAGGCTCAGCAACCAGTCTATTACGCGATAGAACAGTCGTGCTCAGTCCGATTGTGCTCTTTTTTCCCCGAAATCTCCGGATATCAATCCGGACGTGATAATAAAGTCGGTCCCTTCATTCGATCATATGATAAATTATAAATCTTTTGCTGGACCCACACAGTTATGGAGTTAGTTCCATAGTTGTGAATTAGGTCTTACCATCCATAGGTCCCTTCGCCGTCGTTCTCTGGTATCTCATCGCAGAGCCCCGCTTTTTTAACAAGTCCGTGAATTGCTGATCCGGTACGGGACGGGAATCTGCAAAACATGAACCAACAATCATGAGATTAGATTAAGGCGTCTAGCTCAGTGGCATGAACGTAACCACCCCGCCACACTTAGCTATCAATATCAACACCGATTGGTCGATATATTCCCTTATTTGCATAATGACGTTGTAAATGTAAGGATAACATTTGTAAAATCATAATCATTTATTCATTTTCTTCACATTATTTAAGTTACGTGTACCTACGTCGCGGCATACAAAAAATTGAATATGATATAGTACAGCCGGGGCCCATTACGTCACGGAGACTACAAAAAACTAATTGATAATGGCGGCTCTACCTCTCAATTCTAGCTCTCCGATACCTCGAAATAAATACTTGACCTGTAATGTTTTCGTATACAAACGAACGGAATTTCATCACTACATGGACGCCACCTCTTGAGAAACTGATTATTTTGTTTATACAACGTCTTGCAATCCATCGTCGAATTTCTGTTACCCGTGTGTTTCCAAAATTCGGCCGAACTGAAATCGAAATGAAATTTGTTGCCATAGAGACAATTGTTTACAAAGTTCTCCCCAGGTGAGAAATGATTGGTGAAGATTCATAAAACTTTTCAGGGATGGAAGCATGGGGACCTGACACTGAGTGTCGAGGAGGTAACGCCGGAGCTTCTTTATCCGGTGATAACCGCGTAAGGATATTTTACGCGTCAGGAGGTGGCGACGTCATGTTTTTGGGTAATCGGCGCTGGGTCCGCATCGTTGATTTTGTTGTCCCTACTTCCCCTCGCTTATTTTCTTTATTTCGTTCATATCTCTGGATTGGCTTGATATAGAAACAAATTTAAAATGTATTTCAAACCCGTCGATCATATCATCATCTTTTTTTCTGATATAACAGTCAACCCCCGATACCGCCCACATCGGTGCAGAACAGTGGCGGTATAGAGAGTATGGCGGTATATCGGTGGTGTTTTACTATGTATTTGTATTGAGATGTACATTGAGAAAACCTGGCGGTATATCGGTGGTAATTGACACTCATTTAACAGTACAGTACTCACTAGTCGCCCATATTTCCTGTGTCCAAACATCTAGCGCTATTCAGGAGGCTCATTCCCAATGCCAAACAGAAGTTCTCGGCTTCCTCGTATGTAACGTTCTTTGTGAATCTCTGATGAACAAGTTTCTTACCGTTTGGTAGGTTTCCGCTAACGCAAGGTTTAGAGACTACAGTGAAATACAACTCGGATGAAAAACGAATGATGATTTGAGAAATGAACTTTTTTTTCTCGTCCTCGTATGCAGGGATTCGAACCCAATTGACGAACCGTCTAAATGGCTTGACCATTTTCCTTTCCCTTTTTACGTATTATCTAATACAATATTCAATAAATCAATAACGTTTGATGTTAAAAAAGAGATAAATAAAGAAATATTATCATCTTCGTCATTATTTGGTAATTCTCGAAGATACCGAGCTCGAATCCCTGCTAAAGAGAATGCCATGGAACTGTTAGGAAACGTACATGGCCATCCATGATTTAGCCACAAATCGCAGAGAACGGCTAGAGTCATCTGTGGAAATTTGCTTTTAGCTGCCTCAACATATGCTGCAATAAATGAAAAACGAAACACGGTTATTTGAAAAAATGATATACGCCCTAAAATATCATTTCAGGTTCAGTTGCACAGCTAGTGAGAATATTAGTACAACTATACGATTCATGTGAGTTGTATATATCGAAGTAATTTTGACACCTAAAGAGTTATGTCATAAAAGAAATATTCCTATGTTTTAGAAAGTATTATTGTTTAGCCTAATGAACCAACCCGATCATTCTACGGCAAGTTTATCTACATCTGGCTCGAATACTACCCTAACATCTGGACCACGCGTCTTGGCGATCACTTTTCGATCCAATTTACAATTTGTCATGACGTTTCAAAATGATTTGCTGCTTAATTTTGTGTAACGAAAATTTATCATTCGGATGGAAATTAGAAACACCCATGAGTGTGGTAGTGACGGTGATTACGGTGCAGATGAGAGAGCGTGATCCGGGCGATAAAATTAACGAGCGATTTGCATGTCTAGGAGTATATTTGAAAGTTTAACGTCTTTTCATGGGTTTTTTTATTGAAATCTTTAGTACAGGTAGACTTAATATCAGTTATAATTTCATTGTTAATACTATATATTAGTTGTAACGTACTTTCAGTGCATACGTCCCTCAGCCAGCGATACTGTTTTCTCAGTGGCTGGTTGAATAAGTAAACGTGTTTCACGTATCCTTCGTAATTGCCTGAACCGATCACGAGTTTACAACTTGAAGACCCACCGCCGTTGTAGGCGATGCCATCGGTGACATCTTCACAATGTTCATCTTTGCAAATCTATACAGATAATAAACATTTCGATATGGTTGATATTTTAGCTCGCTGATATTTTAGTGAACGCCATGATATGGATATTCTCAGAGCCTCCCTCATTTGGATGCTATGCATTAAAATAAAAACATCGAGGTCAATCACCGATGATACAACGACTTTTACAAGTAACTAATCGTACATTGACTCTCAGTCTGGAGAATATTCAAACTGTTACGAAATTACGACCTTCGCTTTAAACGTTGCTAAATAGTTTGACTTGAATGTGCCTTTAATGATCACATGGACTTCGTATAAAAGTCCCTCGAATATGAGCGTTTTGAACTTGGAGCGCAGCATTCATCATCGTAACTTAATACAAATAACATGAAGTTACTATAACTCAAAATATGCGTGGGCAGTATATACATAATAGCAAAAGTACGTCATTATTTAGTGATTTTATAGGGGAATAATAGATTATGGAAATTCAAAAAAAAGTGCTTTAAGACATTTACGTAATTTGACCGAAGTATTTTCAGATAAATAGAATAAGGTATATGTAGCTAATTTCAGTGAACGGAAACATCAAACTCACCCGTTCTTGGCCAGTGCTGAATTTTGTCCACTCGATAAAACTCCATTCGGTTGTACGAATGCCTCTAATGGAATCGTGGGTGAGATATCCGACTTTCTTATTCAAGGAGTATATTTGCGGGTCGGTGGTCGGGTGACCGGTATCCCATGTGATCAGATTTCGTTTTACGTTATCCGAACCGTTTTTCGGCTTGAAGCAGACGAACAGCGAAAACTTCTTCTCGCAACTATTGTGCAGGGTTAACTGAATGTAAATGAAGATCGTGAAAGTGCCACGCAGGCGATTCACTCGAAATCACAATTAATACGCGTGATAAAACGGGAAAGAAATCTCACAATTGTAAAGTGTGAATGGAGAAAAACTATTAAACATAGAAATCACTTAACGTATCATTTTCATTCTAGACTGATTAGGAAGTGCTTACAACATCCGAAATATTTCTATCTATATTTCTACATTCTAGTAAACTCCAGACGAATTCAGTTGCATCATGGGGAAATTCATCATAAAACATGGCGGATAATCGATCGAAGTAATTCTGACATATTTCTCCATTATCAAAGCCCATATTCAAGTGCCTAAATTGTTTGTAATCCAGGAAGAAAGACACTCTAAATATTTGGATGGATATATGAAAGCTGTGGGTACTGGAGTGTGTAATGGGTATTGTAGTGTGATCTGTGTGCATTTGTGGCCAGCACACAGATCACATTGTTCAATGGGGTTTGGTCCAGGACTCGCGAGATTTTCAACAACACGGAAGGAAGTAACGTGTAATAAATGATGACTTGAATTGCATGACTACCTACCACCCCTCATCATTGTTGGAAAACTAAACGTTCGGCACTGACTAAAAATTAGTAATAACATTTTAGAAATGGCCAGAATTTTAACTTAGGTTCTATCTCATTTTTATTTTACAATTGCGATTGGTATAATTTTTTTTTAAACGGCCGTTAAGGCTTCATGTTTCGTCTGCAATTCACTGCAAATAGTTACGCAACTACGCACATTTCAGTGTTTTTGGCAGCTGTACACTCAATCGGCACCGTTCGTGACTAGCTTCACTGCGGAATTATCATTAATTAACATCGCCATATCACATCATCAACTTATATTGTGCCTTAAAACCTTAACAGCCGAAATAATTGAAATGCACACACGATTTCTATCATTGAAAATTGAGAGAGTGGCCATGTTTGTGTTTGCTGCTTCGCGTAAATCCCGCACGGTGGCGCAACCGCGCGGAGTGGGGCCGATACGTCCAGTGCTTAAAAGGCCTACTCACCGAACCGTTACTAGATGCGGATAGATAAGAATATGCATGCTTGACTGACTGATTAAACGTCACGCCTCCGCTGGCAACTATCGACTCCGTGCCAAAGTCATTTGAATATAGCGTCTCATTCGTCAACCGGAAGCCCTCGTCTGGACCTGAATCAGATAATATTTTGGCGCCTCATATATTATTAGCCCGCAAGAAATAAACACGAAATATATAGTGTGCTACTGTGTCGATTCGTCGCATATGGCTATATACGGTTTTGGGAAACCATATTCCGTATTTCGGAGCAACGCACTCAAGTCACGAAACTTCTGTTTTAACTCACTGGTCCAACTGTCAACTCAACACTTTCTACTCACACAAACACAGAGAAATGAAATTTAGAACGAACCAATTTAGAACCAATTTTTTGCAAATATCAAGGCTTGGGCCGTTTTAAATTAGAACGGACTACATTCAGAACGTTCTAGATAATGAAGTGTGAACGCGGACTATGCCTTGCCGCGTGCACTGGGCTTCAAAGACGTTATGACACAATTCTGTATCAATTAATACCCGTCGAAAGCCTTCCCCTGCTAAGCGGGTTCAAACATTCAAAACTTTAAAACAGCGGATGAACGGGGCAGTAATGCACGTTTAATTCGGATAATCGGGGCTCTAACCTTACAAATCCGCTTCATGTTTAACCACTTCTATCAGTAATACTTACACTTTGCGTGACACAAATCCATCGCTACTCTGTAACTGGTAGATACCATGACGTTGAAAAGGAAGACGTGTTTCATCAAGCCCGTAAAGTTTCCCAAAGTTACATTCATCTCGGCATTTACTGCTGCAGAGGTCGTAACGGGGGTACACGTATCGTCCAGGCATATCTCCTCAACGATGCCAGCGTCGGTTTCGTGGTGAGACCAGTGCAAAAAATACCATTCACCTGACGTCACTTTTCCCGCATCAGTACCGTCAACATAAACGTTCTTGTCGTTTAGATATATATGTTTGTCTCCCGGTGAAGTTGCGCCGTGCCAGCGAAATATAGTTTCATCCGACGATGCTGAACCATCGCGTTTGATGCACGCGTAAAAAGTGGCACGGTGAGCTGGTACCGCGGTGAAAGCCTGTAAAGGCGGGTTACTGCGGAAATCAAACGAATCAGCTTTATTGAACGCAAGCGCTCCACCTGCAGATGTCAGATTGTTACCCAGACCGGAAAAGTCTTCTAGTGTAGCGTTCATGAAGTATGCAGCGATAGGATCTGAAAATAAAAGTCCGATTTTGTAATTTGAAATAACATATATAAAACAAATATAAACAAGAAAATTAACTTTAATAAATTATTTGACGCCTGCGAAAAAATGTAGAATTTCTGGGATAAGCTAATGTGGAATTGCAAATTTGAAATCGAAGTTTTAAGAAATTTGGGGAATTATGAGATTTGGCGATTGGGTAGATGATACAATCTTCGACTGGTCTAATTTAAAAAAAAATTGTCAACTTGTGACCGATTTCGATTCACTTTTGCCTCTAAGCTGGTCTGCAACTTCATTGCCTCCATGGTTGAAGAAAGAGCTCTTCTGATGTCTGCTTCATCATGACTTCGAGCATATCGTGTAGCAAGCCGGCCCGGTCGACCGGCGGGATCGGCCGGTTTGACTGTCACTCGATATCCTAGACTTGAGTCTGGGTTGAAGTAGACATTGTCATTTAAATAACTTATTCATGTTATTCTGTATGAATTACCCGTGTGTCTTGTATTTTGTATTTTCTTAGTTTAAAATTTGTAACTTTATTGAATTTGGGAATTTTATCCCGGAATTTCAATGAAATAAGGATCAATAAAGTATTGAATTGAATTGTCACCTTATACACATGCCATCAGTGGACGCGGAGCCGTATATGACAGTTATGCTATTATAAATTGCTTATCTCACGAAACCTGCATACCTCTAATATCGAACATATTTTCTAAAACATTTGAATATTGAAATTATATGTTTACACGATTTTATATAGACCGCTTGTAGCCGCCGATGAAATTCACGCCGGCCCTACTCAGATCGTAGATAGCTTCGTCATTCCACTAGCATCCCCATGTCAGGGTCTGACTTTTATATCAGACTTCCAAATCGTGTATACATCCGCCATTTAACCGAATAATCCGATTTACTTATCATTTCTATTTATGCCTGACGCTCCTGATATAATCATACATCCTTTACTATTACAATACGTCTTCTCATGATATTCAATGCAATATAACATTCCGACGTTCAAATAGAGGTCATAATATAATCACAGGGAGCCATTCTACATCTTTATCAATAATATTTTGCCAAATAGCTTGTATGTGTACACATAAACCTGTGACGTTTTGCACATCGATTTACGGTTGTCGTTTGTAAAATGACGCTGAATGGTTAGCATTGTTTAGGTTTCATAATGGTAACGTTTTATAAGGCGTCAAAAAATCTTTCGAAACTGTTCCCACTGACTGGCCTATTGATAACGTCATGAAATATATTACCTTCTGTTCTGCAGTGATCTTCAATCATCATCAGATGTTTGAGGATTAATTGTTTGAAGCGGTTGAAAAGCAGAACATCTTTCACTTTGCCTTTGAATCCCGGACCTCCGAGTTTGAGCGTCAGAAAATTTCCAGTTTCTAACAGGCTCCTATAGGTGTCGTCTCGATCGATTTCCTGACATTGGCCGTTCAGGCACAGAACTTCGGACGCCCTAGTCTCCGATTCGTCAACGTCCACTTTCGAGTACCATATCAAATGATTCCAGTTGTTAGATATGAAAGTGTGAAAGAACGAGCTATTGTGGTCGCCTTGGAGGTAGATTCTAGTGTCCGCACCGGTACCTAAAATGGTGGACAAAATACAAAAGAGGTTATGAATAAAAAGTCCAACCCCAGAATAATCATTCCACCTGATAATTGCTGTTAATAAAAAGCCAAAGAATAATTCAGTTAATCAAAAATAATTATTTGAAATTGTATCGCAATATATGTGGACCTTTTATTTATTTTTCTTCAACTGACATAAGAGTGTTATTTCACCAAAAGATGTCGTTATTCGTGGCAGAAAACCCCACAATGAGATTGCAAAACTGTAAAGGTTTCGGGTGAACTGAAACAATAGCATTGTGGGTTTCGCTGGGCATGGTACCTCATTGTCCATGTGTATGTTTGTATTGTTCTATGCAAATAAAAAGTATTCCAAATGCATGTTGTATTTTAGTGTTTTGTAACCAATCATTTTTCCCCTCTGGTGCAGGCCTTCAATGGATATCACAACCTTTCACATTTTCTAATCAAAATTTAACAATGAAAAACGAATCCGAGCAAGAAATATCATTCAAGTACATTCAAACAAGAAAAAAAACACGCGAAAAACAATACAAATATACATGATTATAACAAAATTATTGATATCAAGAAAGAACAAAATAATGCAAAGGCGACGACAGACAAGTAGCCTATATGTACATGACTTTTGTGGGCACATTTCGGCCGACAGTCTTTTCTTACCTGTCCAGAAGTGTGTAGCCGGATGAAACTCGAGGAACGTGTAATTGTCTGTCTGTTGTTCGGGGTATATACACAATGAGAGTAGTAACTCATAATGCGAGTCGATGAGCGGTTGAGCGGACGTTTTTATATACGAGTCGCCCGCAGTTTCGTTCCCAAATAGATAAAAGTCAGTCTCTGCGGTTTTGGGGTAACCGCTAACAACTTCAAAATGGTGCTTCATGCCGGTTTCATCGTCTAAACTTTTGTGACGTAGCGGCCACTTTCCCTGCAGTTCTGGATTAGAAAACGATAAATGCTGACAGGTCCAATCTGAACTATTTGTATTATCACTGAATATCGTGACTGATAGCGTTCGGTTACTGGCCTCCACGTTTCGAATCCTGGTGGGCATCATTATCTCACCGATTAGTAAACTAGTAATGAATTCATTGTTGTAAGAAAAGAAATTCTTCTTTTTAAATTTTCCCGTCTCCGCAATTATTTCGAGTACATCGAAACCCCTTGTGATCCAAAAACGACCTTAGTGACTTCGCGGTGAGTCGGAGTAAAAGTACTTACGACCATTGCAAAGTTCGGTCATGAAGAGCGTATGACTTTCAGCGATTGACTCATTGTATAACACAACGTGTCGTATGTGACCAATGAATGATTTGCTGGAATCTTTGTTTCCAAATATAAGCTTACACGAGCCAGAGTTGACGTGTTTGTCTGTATCGACATTCAGTGAACATGCGTAATCATTGCACACCTGGAAGTTACATAATATCCTATGTGAAAACTTATCACTCACAAATTCGATGCTTGTTCGAAAAATCAGCCATTTTTTCATATACATAAAATGTAGGCTTAGCATTACGTATGTAATTGCGCTCGCCCCTCCCCTAATGCGTACGTTGTAAATAAATTACTCCAAGGTTATTCATTCTAGGTAAAACCTTGGTGATTTTGTCAAAAGTTCGATATTTTTATATATTTTTCAATTAAAAATACATCTTAGGTGTACGATCAGCCTGTGAAAGTGTACTGGTAATAATATGACTAATCCTTTCAAAATCTATATGACGTATCAATCAAGGCGACCGTCCAGTAATTAATTAAGTGTTGAACGTTTGATAGGTGCAGATAATAGAATTATAGATGGATACATGAAGAATGATAGATTCAGGCCCAAAAAGGTATGACGAAACAATATGTGACACAAATTGAACAAAAGCTTACGCATACCTTATCTCTATTCTTATTTCCAATTCGGCTCCATTCGATGAGAGTCCATCGACCGGCAGTGGCATTGGTCGTTACGGCGACTTCTTTGAACGTTTCGTTTAGGTATTCAAATTCATCGTTGTCGTAGTTAAAACGAATCGTCGTAACATTGCCGGAGCCGTCGTCCCAACGAACAAGGTCACGGACACCGGAAGTAGCATTGTCCGGGTGAACACAGAAGAAAAGACTGAAATCCTGTTCGCAATGGTTGATCTTAATCTAAATATGAAATTAATACATAATATATAATTCATTTTTTACTTACGGATAACAATGAAATGAACATTATAAATGCCGAATTAACATCAATAAGTGAGGGTGCAGACACAGACTTTGGACCAAGCCAAGTGGTGACTGTACCCTAAAAAAAAACAAAGAAAAGATTGATATGACACTACACGAGATGGATGAAATGAGACATGACTTGTTTATATGAAGACACTACTAATAGAGTATCTTCTTATCTTATTAAGCTGACCATCAGGAATAGAAATGAATAGTGATATCATGATTATATACAAATATCGATGACGCTCTAAGCCGGGCGCACAAAAACAAGACAGACGCCCAAAATATGAAGCAAAGAATTTATGTCTAAAGCCCAACGCACACGACGCACGGAAATACGGGAACATGAGAAAGAAGTACATTTTGTCCTGCGCGTTTAAGAGAAACACCCCATTTTTCCCTGTGCTGTGTAAGCCGTACGCAGAAATACCGTTTTTGTGTGCTTTATTTCAGAAGTGTGCGTCAATAGAAATGTTTTGAAATATTTGCAAAACTCGTTAGTATTTTGGCACACGGCACTGAAAAAACTTTGCTCGTGAAAAAACGTTTTCGATGTTTTTTGTTATGCCGTGTGCGGGGAGTCAATACAAAAAAACGCCCAACAGAACGTTTTTCGTCCTGTGTGCGGTTGGTGTTTTGTGTTTTGCATAGATTCCATAAAATTCTATCTGCGCCGTTATGCCGTGTGCGTTGAACGCCTATCGTTCGCGGTCAAAACGTTTTCGAAAACGTTTTCCTTTGTATTTTCTGTTTTGGTGAAACAAGCGTTATGCCGTGTGCGGCGGGCTTAAGGAAGCGTTAACGTCGGCGAATGAAAAAACGCCGATGAATTCAATCACAACATTATTTTGCAGAATCTCTGAACCAGACGAATAAGCTTACCTGCGATTTGGATTGAAGTTTGAGCGCTTTGTGCTTTGTCGCTGATTGACCATGATGGCTTGCGTCTAACGCGTCCGTAGTCGTCCATCCAATTTGATTATCCTTAGTGGCGTCTTCGTTCCCGATGTCATCGTTTAAATTAGTAGCGAAAAACCAGCGACCGATCGGTTCTATAATTAGAAAGACAATGCGTTTTTGACGATGAACACTTATCCCTCGGGACTGAATGAATAACGCGGTTGTTGCGAGCGGAATGTATTGCAAAACAGTTGCACAGTCGTAACTTAAGTCCAAAAGTGGACTTAAATCTTAAAACTGGTCTTAAGTTCTTAGATTGGCTATAGAACTAGGTTGGTCTTAGACTGGTCTTAAGTCAAAGCCGTGACTGTGCAACCGGGTAGACTTGGTACGGGTCAATTTCTTACTCTGTACCGCTCAACTCAAAAATTGCCCTCACATCCCCCTCTCCTATTTACTGATAATACAGTTCGCTCAGGTAGTGAACTTCGTAATGTTGCAAAGCCACCACCGATTAAGGTAAAGTCTACCATACGTTTATAGACGTATCCTGAGCGCCTAGTAGTTGCTCGGATGTTACTTGTACCCAGGGAGATATGACTGTGATACATCGATAGAGTTATATATAGGCAGGGGGCAATGATACCAAATTTGGAGCGCACTTAAACAGACTCTATTTTGGATACCTCCACTACATAAATGACGATTATCATCATTATTTTTACCATATGCAACCACGTAAGAATTGCCTAAAAGCAAAGTTTTTGATAGAAAAACGTACCTGGGAATTCCGATGATGTTGTAAAACGAACGCAAGACAACAGAAATAAAGACAATATGAACGTAATCATCTTCATCACAGTCATCATTTCCATATCGAAATATGAATTCCGAGGATGTTAAAACGACGTTATAAATAGGATCGTTCCATCGGCAATATTTTGGCATCAAGCTGCGAGCCATTGTGCGTTTTAGGTCGTAATTAACAGTTTCTGTTCAATCACAATTCATCGGACGCATATATTGATAAAAACCGTGAATAATAAATAAGCGGAAGGGATAATTTTGAATTAATTTTACCAAGTGAATCGATCAAGGAGCCCAACAGGTTCTTAAGATATGAAAACTTTTAATTACTCTGCTCCCATCTGGAACTACCATTCATCCTTTTGTCCTATTGTATACAGTATACAGATATCTATTCAGGACACATCTATTTACAAAAAAAAATCGAGAATACTCTTTTGATACTGAGCACAGGGGGGTGGGGTGTTTCGAATGAGTTTGATCAAGTGAATCGATCAAGCAGCCGAGCATTCTTCCAAGATATGAAAATATTTAATTACTTGCTCCCGTATGAAACCACCATTCACCCTATTGTACTGTTGTATACGGATATCTATTCGGGACACATTTTTGTTCTCATCATTCTTTCTTTCTACCACAATGAAAATCTTTTTTATCTTTTTCTTCCTCTCCCGGTAAAAATTCTTAAGCTTTGTTGACGATCGATTTCTCACGCAGAAACATGAATTCTTAATACAAAAAAATCTCAAACTAATAATGCGTTCTTATTAATTCTCTTTCGCCTTCTTTTTTTATTGTATCTTTGCAATAATGTTTTCATTATTAATTGTATGAAATATTTCAATTGTGCGATCGTTTATCGGATCGCTTATCGAGTTTCTATCATCATGAAAAAATCTTCAAGGTTTCTCAGGTTTTTATTGGCGTAGAGATATTTCGTAGATTTTTTAGGCTCATATACGTGCGTTATTTAATGTATCTGCAGCTGCCACATCAGTAGCGCCACCTGGACACCGGAAATGCTGTGTTTTGGAAGCCATTAGAATCGAATGTAGCTCATTCCAGTCGTCTTTCCGAGAATCAACACGACCAAATACATAACATTTGTCAATCTCTGACGCCGTAAAAACCGTTACAGAAATGTTTTTATACATTGGTTATTACTATGCATCTTTAAATTCCCCTATTTACTCAAAAAGTAACTCTACGCATTTCAATTAGATGCTGTAGACATGGATTCTAACCGCTTCTGGGATCTGGGTATCAAGTTTTTAGAAAGTAGGCTATTTGTGTACACATCATGTATGTAATACAGGTACACATAAATGAACGTCCTCTGTTAAAGTTTGACTCTAGGTTGTTCTATGTGCGCTGGTATTTATTTTCCAGTTTATGAGAAATCCGGATTAAGATCAATCACATCTCAATTACGTACATGTATGTATTTCTGGATTGTGTCGAAATGCAGATTTTAACTAATCCAGATTAAGCGGGTTAGACTTGTAAAAGTATATACTGACTTGAATTGAGCACGATATCGCAGAAAACCAAGCAACATTATATATTTCCAATGAATGTGACTGATAAAATTGTACTGGTAAACCAAACTCGATATCAGTGGCTGTTCATTTGAATTTTTTTACAACAGATTTTTGAACAGAAATACGCTCGAATTTCTCGTCCCAATAAAAGATAAATGTAAAAATTAACGGAGTAATTACACAATTGAAACTGAGTAAAAATATCATACAGAAAATCCCTCTGTCCCTTAGAGATCGGTAAATATACTGTAATAGCGGATGGAAGTGTAAATATTGCAAATGCGAGTGAAACTGTTACAAGCATTATTGTCGTACGCTTTGATTTTGTAGTTTTCTTATCGGACGAAACCATTTTTGAACCTCTGAATAACTGAACTATTATAACAGAATTCGATGTAAGAATCAAACTTAGTGGTATAAAGTAAACGTAGATAACAATTATGATAAAAAATGTTATTTGATCTGATAATTCATAGTAACATCCGAAAAACCGGTCGGAGAAATGTATCGCCAAAGTAGGTAGAAAATACAGGATAAGTGTATTCATCCCAATGATTATGAGTATAGCAAATCTAGCGAATCTAGGTGTACATATCAAACGAGATGTGAACGGGAAGAGCACAACTGCCACTCGTTCCAGAGATATCGCTACTATCAACCACGAACTATTGGTGGCACAAAGTGACATCAAAAATTCGTAGATCTGACAAACGATCAGTGAATTCATCACGAATAGAGGACCGTTGTAGGCGTTTAAGAGGACAAATTGTAGAACAGGCATCAAACCGAGATTGATGCAATACATAAAATCGCTGACTGACAAAACAATAAGATAGTAGGCATAAGATAAACTGCGAAATCTGCGACTCGTCATGATCAGGAAAGTAGCTGAATTTCCGAAGGCTCCTAGTAGGAACAAGATAGGTAGAATAACCAAAGCTACCGTTCGGTAGCTGCCAAATTTGTTTGCGACGGACATTAGGATTATGTAACTGCTGTATGTCCGACCGACTTCCACTTGAGTATGATTCATCGTTGCCGCAAACAATCGACCGAAATTCACGTTTACAATGCCTTATTTATGCAAGCTACTATATGTATTCTCTGGCATTCACTCTCGATTTAATGAAAGTCGATTGCGTAAATTTAATATCGAATATATATAAGGATAATAAAGGTCTATTGTCAAAGTTACGTACAAGCCTTTATGATAAGAATTATCGAAA
This sequence comes from Tubulanus polymorphus, assembly GCF_964204645.1. Classification (NCBI taxonomy): domain Eukaryota; kingdom Metazoa; phylum Nemertea; class Palaeonemertea; order Tubulaniformes; family Tubulanidae; genus Tubulanus; species Tubulanus polymorphus. The sequence goes on from NC_134027.1 coordinate 25,278,882, forward strand.
ATACACATGTATGGTGGAAATCAGTACAAGAACAAATTCATATTTGACGGCGGAGTTTAGAAATATAGATTTATCATTTTCCCCAATTTCTATCGACTAATTTCTTCACGTGTTGTGTATTTTTTTTTTATTGTGCATTTCATGTTATCATTAATAACTTAGATATACCTGTTCAAAAGATGAGATTTAAAGAAAAGGTTACGGAATTCCGAGATAATAATTCCGAGCAGCCCTGTTTGAGGCGCCCAGGAATAGGTCATTGCTTTCTGATAGCGTTTTGAGGAATACTGGAAGAGGTTTTTGGTCTAACTGAATCATTTTAGCCGCTCTTGGTTAACCGTGGATTCAAAATAAGCAAATTCCTTTCTTCTCTCTTGCTAAACACGCAAATCATGTCTTGCCAGAGATGATCGGAGCAGACTCGGGACATATCGCTAGCAGCCCCGGTCCTATCGGTGGGTGTTTATGGCGTAGATTTACGGTCGAAGTTTAACATGTCAAAAACTTTTATCCAAGAAAAAGATAAAAAAGGATTCAAAAGATATTTCCCCGTTATGGTGCTTCGAAGTAAATGAATATTCCGACCAATCATCATGTATCAAAGTGGAGTTCTCGTTGAGTTGATTTCCAACTTATTTTTAAATAGGGGTTTACATCTTGGAGACGGCCATGAACTGGGTTCAGGTTCATTTGTTGAGTTAAAGGTTAAGGTTAAAGTCAGTTCTTTTACGTTTGTAAAACTAGGTCGTTTAAGTTTTCAACAAAAATCGCTTGAAGACGCGCCGATTTTTTTGCGCTTTTAGATATATGTGACGAAACGGACATATCTATTCTATTTCAGTTTTCAGGCGAATTTCAGCGGCTTCTCCGACCACAAAACCAACTGGAAATACACCCTACTTGCTTCGTCATCTTCCCAAAAAAAATTCTTCCAGACATGACATAAATACCGTTTTGATATGCATATGCTCAAACGCGACGCGAAGAGACCCTATAAGTTACCGTAACAAATAGTCAAAGAAAAACTACATAAGATCTATTTCTTTATTTCGGTGTAAATCCCTTTCAAAACAACTTCAGATTTTTTCAGCGATTTCACACTGAAATAAATCTATTTCAAGATGCAGAAAAGTTTACCAACGACTTCGTGATTTTTTGCAGCTATATTTGCTAAACCTTTATTGGAAATTTAGAGCGGGACTTCATTACGTACGTTAGTAGGGGGAGGTGGAGATAAAATCGAATCCAGATCAGCATTAAGACTGTGTTGAAGAGGTAGGGGTAAACGATATTTCGGGATCGTGTATCCTACATCGAAAATTCATTTCAGTAATCTTAACGGGATTAATTCTCTGCAACTCAACACTGATGAAGCGCAGATTTCATTTATATATACGATGATTCTAATCCAAAACGCGTTAATCGAATACGTGGCTCTTCGAGCATTTCTTATCAATTCAATTCAAACTGCTGCTAATAAACCTAAATACGTCTGCGTTTTTAACGATAAAAGTCAATTTCTAGGAATTTCGCTGTTTTTCGGCAATTCTGTTTTTCAGCGATTTGCCAAAAAAAGCTTCTTCGGATACGCAAGTAAACTTTACTTAAAAACAGTTGACATAAATTTCACAGTCGCTTATCACAGAGTTTATCAACATATATATTTAGTGGCTCCCGTCTAAAATGTATATTATAGAAAAAGAAACTTATCGCTTTGGAGAAAGCGTTTGATTTTATCTTTTGATGTTTTTCTTAATGAAATTTACGACTTCGGGTAAAGAGTGAACTCTGTTAACAGTAAGCGAAGAATTTATCTTCCGAGCCGTATAGTCGTTCGGTTACGACAATAAATTATGCGCGTTTGAATTATAAAAAAGAAAGCCAACCGTTATAAAAATCCCGAATAAATCGCATTGATAAAGACCACGTGTTGTCAGGCTGCGGAGGTAGTGTAAAGTGGTTGTATCTGCAGTAAATGCACAGACAGCTTTACAGCTGAACATCTAGGATTTGATTTTATCTAATGGAATGTACGTACTGTCTCTGGCTAATTTAGTTGTCCTCATCTGCCGGATGGACCCGAAAACCATCATGATAAATACTAGATTGATATAGGTACCTGCGTATTTAAGCAATTCAATTGAAACCTGGACTCAGGAGTTGGTAACGGATTATCCGGATTATGTTGGATTCGAACCCTGACTGACTGACTGACTGACTGTGGTGTGTACGCGTCTGGTCAGATGCGATACAGATATTGAATAATCTGGCATCAGAAAATCGATCTCATCGTCTGCTAAAACGACTTATGAAATAAACGAAATGTTCTTTAATGACGCTGAAATAAGATAGTTTTTCTGAGTTAACACAACTAAATACAATTGGAACATAGAATCGTCGTTTTGTTTCTAGTGCAACGTGTAACGAAGGAAACAGACAGACAATTCGTGCAAAAATGATCGATCGGTCATCCTGAACGATAACGTCTGCTAATAGATTACGTCATCGTCAGACGACGCTTCACTCAGATGTTACCACGATCCGCGGTGTTTATATCATACGACGTACACCGATTCAATCTCCAATACGTAGCACTAATATACGTATCTCTCGTGAAGGTAAGAATGATTCTTTGGACCCCTGGTCATTTCATCCTCAGTCCTCGGTGATTTTCATCCTTTTCTTCTTTATTTTTTTATTTATTAAAAAGTATGGATTGTATATACACAAATAGATTTTGGAACCTTGACTTCGAGGAATACCTTATGGAATGTATGATCTTATGTAGAACCGGGTAGATCCCTATGTATGGATACAGCTCCACAGTTGTGGAAAAAGTCATAAATATTCATGTTTTTTCAATTCATTCTTTTGAATCTTAGTCTATTTTCAAGTATGGGTTTGTCTGCCAGAAATCGGGTCATTACATATATTTATATATATCTTAACGAACGCGCAGAAGAATTGTTGTAATTCTAGGTTGGATATCGGACGAACTCGCCACAGTCGTCTCTGTTAGTTTCTTTGATGATTTTTATAATTGCAGATAATGATATCAGAAATTATATAATGACAATGGACTGTGTAAGACGATAAGAAAATGTCAAATTATACCTCATGTTTGACTGGCGGCTATATTTGATTAAAAGGATACTATTTCTATTCGTGATCAACGATGTGTTTTTCTCCAATACAAAGTAGAATTTTTACCGATCGACGTGGCTAATATTTACGTTTTTATTCTTATCTTAAAAGGTATTTTTCCATTCTTGCGAAATACTCAAAATCATATTAGCCTCGACGCAACGTCTGATATGGCGTAGACAGACCTACACCGTCAATTAGCACTTTCTGATGCTGGTAATTGAGCATTCTGGGAATACCGGGTGTGTCTCTCTGTCTCTCTTCAAAGCTCTTTAATCTTGTTGAGGTCGATCGAGCCATAAACCGCGCGGTAACAAAACTGCAGCCACGTGATAAATGTCCATATATCAGAAACATACTTCAAAAATACGGAAAACTGACGCTTGACACTGGACCAAAGTATTGGCAAAATGAATTCCAACATCCATTTTACTCCTGCCGGGTTCAATTCGACAGTTGTGCGAAATTTGTCCAGTTCCACAGTTATGTGGGTTTAATTCGACTATGGATCCAGTTCCACAGTTGTGTGGGTTTGATGTGACCCTGGATCCAGTTCCACAGTTGTGTGGATCTAATTTGACTCTGGATCCAGTTCCACAGTTGTGTGGGTTTGATGTGACTCTGGATCCAGTTCCACAGTTGTGTGGGTCTAATTTGACTCTGGATCCAGTTCCACAGTTGTGAGGGTTTAATTTGACTCTGGGTCCAGTTCTACAGTTGTATAGGTTTAATTTGCCTCTGGATCCAGTTCCACAGTTGTGTGGGTTTAATTTGCCTCTGGATCCAGTTCCACAGTTGTATAGGTTTAATTTGCCTCTGGATCCAGTTCCACAGTTGTGCGGGTTTAATTTCACTGTGGGCCCAGTTTCACATATTGTGTGGGTAACCCAGTTCAATCCACGGTTGTTTAGGTTTAATTTGTCGCTGGATTCAGTTCCACAGTTGCGTAGTGGGTTTAATTTCAATCTGCTGGAAATCCGCTACATCGGTTATTTTTCTTTAATGAAATCCTTTCTTCAGCGGACTCGGGTTCGATGAATATTAGACGTCACCGAACGCATCTTGTGTATATACGTTCACACGGTTTTTAGCCAGAGAGCAGCGGCGGAGACGACGCGTAATCATCTACTGCACAGACATAAAACAACTGTGAATCATGTTTTATTCATGCGAAAAGGGCATAAAATCTAATATGGTTGTGAGATACCGTGCCTTACGTTCTCAATCTCAAGGTTCATTTTTAATTGAGATATGATGTAGACGCCGGTACACTGTAGTTCGTGTAAGGACAAACGTTTCAAAATCCAATAGTTTCATATGCTATATACATTAGATTTGCACGTTATCACTACGTAGTTTTTTCTTTAGATTTTCAGTCATAATTTACTCTCATATTGAAATTTGAGATATCGAGAAATGAAAATATACTAACCCGAAAAAATAAGTTTTCAGGGAGGGAGGCTAATGATGACGAATTGGTGTGATTGGATGATTTCAAGGACAAACGCTGGGATCGGGGCCAACACGTAAGGTCAAGGAAAAAACACCGAGGGTCAAGGCCGACATTGCCAAGCATATTTTTGATTGACCCTGTTATTTGTTTGGTTGGTAAATTTCGTTTGATTTTTTTTTTGATTGAGTGTCCCTTACAAACCCGAAACGGGGGTTTGATTTTGAAATCGGAAATCGAAGTACAGATATATGTGTGATCGGTGGTCAAATTTACAGATTTTTTTGTTTATATCCAAGCACGAAATTCGGTTCCGGTTCATTCAAAAAATCTTCCAACCAGTCTGAAACGGCCAACGACTGATTGGGGTCAATTTTTATCTATATTACAAGGTTGAAGGAAGATCATTGACCGGGCTGTGAGAATAACAGATCATTAAATAATGGTATTCATCACCAATTTCGCCAGAATTACAATTCTCTTTCGTATATCTACCCTTCTCAATAGGTAAACAATGATTATTGGCACGGTATCGTAGCAAATAGCGACAGAATTTTGGCGGTAACTCAATGAGGTATTTTTTCAAACTCAAAATTCTTTTTAATTAGTCTATAATTACAAAGGGTATCTTTGGTATAGCCATTTCATTCCACCACTGTTGAATAAATCGATCTTTAAGGAATAATTTCATATAATTATCTAATCCTTGACATCAACTGGATCTTGGATCATCCATACGTAATCTAAGTTGTAATCATTTAATACGTGATGGATTCAATACATTTTGAACTAAGTTGGTTGTTTCCATATAGATTGAACAGATTACCATACATTACTATATCATTATCTCATTGATTTTCAAATTATAGTTACACGTAACCATTTTGACGTCATATTAACGCATTTAACGCTAGCGACACCTGGCGGATCCTGGTGGAATGTCGCTTTGCGAGAACCACCCGTTCAAGAAACGGCGCGAAAAATAGGTGAAATTCTCGCGAAGATTTTTTCATGTTTACCAGGAAAACACTTTCGCTCGATCACGATTTTTTGTCATTTGTGCTTCAGAACTCGCAACGGAAGGAACTTACTTAAGGAAGATGAGATCATGACTTGCTGGACCACGAATTTGTTTACTAGCCACTAATACGATAATGGTTAGACTTTATCCTTTATCCGCTGGTTCATTTATTCAATTAATAATTAATTCGACTATCGAGCGACATCTGACGGATGCCGTGAAGGTTTCAGGCCGTCGGGTTAGAATCCCGATACAGCTCCGATGCTGTCTGCATTCTATGGCTATGAAAGATTCAGTCTGCTGCGAATGCTGTCACCTAAAACCTATAAACCATTGACGAAAGTCTGCACTCAAACCGGTTGAACTCTGCAATTATCACCAAAACAATGAAGAAAACCGAAGAAAAAGAAGGAAATTCAAGCATCATGGCCGAATAAATGATCTTGGTCTGAAACCAGCAAACGAACAATCCTGACCTGAGTGCAAAGAGATTGGGCACTTGCAAAACCTGTCGAAAAATCAGTCAAACAGCAAAATAAAACACTGAGAGATGGAGAGGAGACTCAAAAACAAATGTATTTTTGTATGTTTGTTCACAAGGTGACACTAGATTACATGTGAGACATGTGGTTATTCGCCTACTTTTCATCTTTTCGCTACCTTGACAGTGGGTAGTTTTGATGCACGTTGGTGGTTTTTAATTAGAGATTTAATCTTTAAAATGGGGCGAGTGATTTATTCAAATTTCCTAAGGATACAAGGCATCATCGACTAAAATAGTGCGAGTATCTATCTTATCAAATGTGTGAAGTGTGATTGCTGGTGGTGTGGTTTCTTATCTATGAAGTCTGGGGGGAGCAGTCATGCTATGAATCAGTGTTAAAAGCCTATACACTAAAACGTGTTGTTTACTCAAGAACCGACAGAAAATTTAGCAATTATGGCCGGATAAATATTCTTGGGCCGAAACAAGACTGACCTGAACTCGACTGAAAACAAGGCAAATAGGTAGGCGACTCCGCAAAACCTTTCAGAATAATCAGTCATCGAGGATGTTAAAACAATGTTGCATTTGTAGTAAACATTTAGAGGAAAGGTTTTGATGTTTGAAGAACAAGGCGCGGCATCATTGCCCGCCGTGTATATTTTGTATTTGGCCCAATAGTGACCAGAACTACATTCAGCCTATCAACGCTTTGATACTAAGGGCGCATATTCCATCCGCACGGATATAGTCTTTAGTAATTCTATCTTTACGCCTTAAACGCAGGATATTCTGATCGAATCGGGCATGGAACAACTTCTGATAGTAAAGTTTGAAGGATTTATTATTGATAGTATTGATAGTATGCACAGGGAAGCGAGTATCATATTTACAAACACCGTAGTAGAAAGCATGTGCACAGCCAATACTCAGAAAGGCGGTTCAGTCTGCTGCCCCTTCAAACACATAGACGATCAGTTTTTTGATAAGATTTCTATTATCTTGTGTTAGTAGTTTATTTCCGATTAAAAGAAAATATTGCGCGTGAATTCTTCAACACATCGCTGCTCGCCCACAAGAGGTGATCGATCAGTTGGCATCACATTCAGAGTCTGGTTGCTTTAAAGCGAAACCAAATTTCCCTTTAACCTTGAACGTTGTAGTCACAGTGATACGGAGGGAACTATAAAAATCCTTATTCAAACTGATACTGCACGTACACGGCTGTTTTTCTAAAATTACCGGGTTTGCTAGTGATGGGCGTGGCGCTGCTGCAAGTTGAATCACGTTGATCCAAAATCTACATTTGTCAGCGTCGGACGAAAATCCATTCATGGCAGACGTAAACGCGATGAAAGATTCAAATATTTCAACGCCGACGACTACGATCGAACCGATCGTAAAGACCTGGTCGAGTGTGTGTGATTGGGCGAAGGACACGTATCCGCCCGGCTGGGATCTCATATTCAGTGTTTACATGTATATATTTGGCTACGGGTCGCTCACAGTTTGCGCTATTATTTTAAACACGATCACGTTTTTAGTGTTGAAGAAAATGGACAATGAAGTTTATTATTTAATCAAAGTCTTAGCAGTTTTTGATGTATCTTACTGTACAAGTGTATTCATCATGTACCCTCTACGCACTATTCACCTCTTTGTACATTTAGGTAGAACAATATTCCACTATGACGACTGGCATTTTGGTTGGGAATTCATTACAGTGGCTTTAGGACCATATTACATGTTTCAACAAATTCGAAACTGGTGCGTTGTTCTAATCAGTTTGGAAAGACTTATCGTTACACTTTTCCCGTTAAAATCACGAATGTTCTGGACTCGAAAAGTTGTGAATTCTCTTGTTTTTCTGATCTCAATTTTCGGTTTCCTTTGCTTTTTGCCGATGTTTATACCGAAATGGCAACTAGGTGCGGTTTCGTGTTTCGGCTACAAGTCAACGTTCAGTCGTCGTAATCGACTTTTTCCACAATACTGGAGTTCGGTATTAGTTCACTGGGAGGTACATTCGACAGGAAGGTTGGGAACGATACCCACTATCATACTACCAATGCTTTTATTGATTCTTTTAAACGTTATTTTAATTCTATCGTTAGTAATTATGAAATTTACAGCCAGGAAAGATTTAAGAACTGAACGTTCTAACACATTAGAATTGAGGGCTTTGCGAATGGCTTTCGCTTTGATAGTCGTTTTCGTAGCTTGTGAATCTTTATTGTTCCTTCAACAAATGGAGTTTTTTTCACAAATCAAACTTGCTATACCGGCCCTTCCCGTAAAGATGAATAGCTTGATGGTCTTCAGAAAAATCGCAATCTCCCTGACCCTCTTAGATTCCTGCCTGAATTTCGTCGTTTATTGTTTTATCAACAGTAAATTCAGACTGACGACTAAACAGTTAGCAGTTCAATGCATAGCGCGCGTGACACGTTCGAAAAACGTACTAAAATAGTATCCATTTTTATCGGATAAATCGGGACTCGAACCCATAATAACTTCCGCAATTAAAACGTCGGTTTTTTCGCTTATCTGTCGCATAAGCCATATCATTTCAATCGTGTGTGTATCCTAAAAAGACCAGTTATTTTCATCTCATGAGGTAGTCATTAAATTCATGAATATAAGAAACATGTCATCAGAATGACAACCGGAAGAGGGTGTGGTCACACGATTCACTTCCTTCAAAAATAACAAACACAAAATTGACAGTTACCGAGGCTTTTTTTGTCTTTGCCTGAATTGAAATACTACAGTCGGCAGTTTCGATCGTTCTCATCCGCGTTCAATTTTTACAGTAAACCTCGAATTGGTCTGAAATGTGACCAGTGAAATCTGTGCAGTCCGAATAAAACATTGTTTTTATTAGACGAGAAGATACACAATATCCGTGTATGATGATGACGAGAGAAATCCCGCAATAACGAAGCCAAGATTGAAAAATTCTATATCGCAATGGTTGTATTTGAGGAGCGACGTTTCGACTAACAACAGTTAGCCATCATCAGGCGTACCCATACGTCGTACGTCGCTCCTCAAATACAACCATTCTGATATATAATTTTTCAATCTTGGCTTCGTTATTGGGGGATTTCTCTCGTCATTGTTTTTACGTACGTGCGTTTTACACTGAATTGAAGAATTGTCAAAAAGCTTCGTTTGCTCCAGTGGAATCAGAGAAAAATGACTCCATAATTTGAATGTTTAACTCCTGTCTCCGGTGAGAAGGGATATGAAATGGATTAAGGTAAATGATATATTTGCATACCTATAAAACAGAAATGGTTTTCTAAAATGAAATGAAAATGTTTGATTTCATTGAACGAACTCTAAATTTGATATGCTTTCTTCAATAATTCACTTCACTTAATTATAAGTAAGATTTTACGCGAGTCCATTTTTGATTTCTTTCGCGTCTTGTGAAAATATAAAGTTAGACCATGTGTTTACATTAATTATAGGCTGTTCCCATCACTATTGTTTGTCTGGCGATTTATTGCATGCGGGTCTCTGTTTTCGACCTTTCTCATCCGACGATTATGAAAACCGCCTTCCCGCCGCCTCGAAAGCATGCGGTTTATTTGCGCTATTCTGATATTTACGAGTTTTTTTTGGTTGACGCGCAGAAAATTACAAGAACTTCCATTGTATTTTCGAGAAATAATGATTACGCCACACCAGACGGGGAAACGCGGCACAGACAGGCGGCGGTGCACCTGGATCTTAAATCAACGACCGGTTGTACAAAGCCTTTATTTCCAGAATCGATTGTTGTCATAATCAGTCATAAGAATGCGCCATAAGGTAAGACCGAGTTAATAGCTTAATGACATTAGTACAGAGCCACTATGAATGTACATTTTAAATTAATTTCCTGACGAGTATTTGGAGTATAGTACCGTCTATGAGGCTTACTGAACATTAATTGTTTCGGTCGGTCTGGCACCGATTTTCTCAGAATGCGATTGAATACGATCCCACATTGATGATAAGGCTGGTTCCCGCGGTTTTTTTTTTTTCATTAATACGATCCCACATTGATGATAAGGCTGGTTTCCGCGCGTTTTTTTTCAAGCTTTGAGCGGTCAAAGCACGAATATGTCTCGTCACCCCACAGCCGAATTTGAATATCAACCGCGCACGCAATTTCAGTCACGATCGGTTCGCGAAAACCAACATTTAATAAATCGTATCTTGAAAGGCTTATTTTCTCGATCAGTTTACCGCTAGTTTTCCTGTATTTAGGTAAGAGTTTATATATATATATATATATATATATATATATATATATATATATATATATATATATATATATATATATATATATATATATATATATATATATATATATATATATATATATATATATATATATATATATATATATATATATATTGTTATAAGTGTATATATTGTTTAAGTCTTTCTAACAAGACGAATGTTTGAGATGGTTATTTGTATATATATTTATATATATATATATATATATATATATATATATATATATATATATATATATATATATATATATATATATATATATATATATATATATATATATATATATATATATATATTGTTATAAGTGTATATATTGTTTAAGTCTTTCTAACAAGACGAACGTTTGAGATGGTTATTTGTCATTCAGTTAGTGTTGTGCATCGAATGTCTCGGCGTTAATTGTATCAGATCTAAATATCATTCCTCGTTGATTTCTTCGTCATTCCGGTGGCGACACAGTTCCTTCTGGCACCAACCGGAAACCCCAATTTGCCGAAGTCATTAACCAAATTAGTCTTCAATTGAAGAAAAAACGGGATTGTCTCACAACAGTCGTCGTGCTGTCTATAAAACGCTGTACGAGGAATCTAATTTACGTCTGGTAAAAGCAACACGTATAAAGTAACACGAATGAGCCCGGTATAGAAGCTGTAATTCCCCCGTGACTTGTCTTCGCTGCTTTCCAGACAAAATCGGAGTGAAACTAGACGGTAAGCCATCAACAGCGAGTCAAGAGTCACTAAACTTGAGTTGAAACATCGGAAATCACTGATCTAACCAAGAGCTATATGATAAGATTTCACTAAACTTGAGTTGAAACATCGGAAATCAACGATCTAACCAAGAGCTATGTGATGTTCCCTAGTTCCAGTGACGGTTTCACGGTTTAAATCGACGCCACTTTGAAGTTAAATTCGTTAAATTGTTAGTCAAACTCACAAGTGTGGAACTGAATCCAGGACCCAGATACACGTGCGTTTAAGGAAATTGGAAATTAATTCGTTTCAGCTCAAGAATCAACCTTAACAATATTGGATCTCGGGATTCCGTTATGAAGCCCTTATTTTCGCACTGTTTGTATGCGTGCCTGTCTGCGTGGCTGTCTTTCAGCCACTTAACTTGTTAATAGTTGGTCGATCTTGATGAAACTCGGGTACAATGTTAATATGGGGGTCTAGTTGACCAGTGTAAAGCATGGGCCCATTGCGCCTCAAAACGACAGAACTATTCAGGCACTAAAAACTCTATTTTCAGCCAATGGCCTTGAAGATGACCTCATCACTGAGGAACGGGGTCAAAATTAAATTGATTGTTTTGACAAAGCTATTGGCCCTAGACACAAAATCTCAAAAATACAATAGGAACTAACGGAATTTAGGAGTTCCAGATTCGAGCCGGAGCCCGCGAACCGTTGCCGTCTGCGGCTTGTTTCGGTATTTATCTGTTCACTTTTTCACTGCTGTTGCCAATTCGAATGTTCGTGGGTTCGAATCCCGGCGGTGACAGAATTTCACGGTTCTCAGCTTTGGTCTCTGCCTCTGTAAGAAGAAAATTTAAAAATCTCGCTAATCATTTCATCCGTGTTCGAGGAATGAAAAAGATCTGTACAGGCATGACATTTTCAGACTGTATCTAGCGGCATAAAAAAAAGTTGACACAATAAATCAGAATGACTTTGGACCATGTAACCATAAAAGAGCATTCTTTCGACGTACAGTCGAAACATTATACGCACTGTAACTATTATAAGAACATTGACATTTTTAGACGGCGAAAAAAAAACATTTTCTCATAAATAAACACGGCCAGAAAGTATTTAAGATTGCGACCTAGGAAAGAAAACTGAGGTTCACACCATTGCGTGTTATTTGTCGCTAGGATATCGCCGCTTTAGTGTTATTGGTTGGCTCGTTAATGTTTAACCTCATTGGTGGCAAGATAAAACCGTTTACGATTGGCGATTTCTTATCAGTTTCTTACCGCTTGACATCTCGGCAGCAGCGTAGTTGAGTATGGCGGGCAACTGGGTATACTGGTAAGTTTCATTTCTCGGTTTTGGTGTCGAATTTCTATTTCTAGTTTTTGACCAAATTTAAAAAAAAAACGTATCAAAAGATTTCGTAAGGTTTTGTCTTGTTTTTGATGGCAGTATTAATTAAAGGGCAACGAGTTATCTAGTTTATTTCATTTTTTCTTTGTTTCCGCTGTGATGATCGGATTTATTTAGGTAAATCCGAAAACTGTTAGAAAATAAACAACATACTTCATCATATTGCGGGATCTTCATTTCATCAACGAACTGAAGAAAACATTGCAGTCAACCGTCGCTAAACTATTGAAACGTTAATTTTGAGAGTGGATTTTCCAATAAATGTAATTCAAGAAATCAGTTCTTGTATTTAGGGTTAGAAAACACCCCGAGATTGGTTTTAGGGCTTGGTTAAGGATTAGGTTTAGAGGTTAGTAATAGTTTAGGTTTACGACGTCAAAACGCATGAGTTCGGACAGAACTGATGGTCTAATGGTAGAATGCCGCAGAGTGAAGTTATAGTGCATTGAATAGAGTTTTGTCCAGAACTTCTGTCCAGATTGGTCACTGCGTCTTATCTAAGTTATAAATACGTCACTAAACATCTATCCGTTCATGCGCATTTGAGAGTAATTATATGAATAATAATTTCAGAACTTTTCAATACGATGCTGAATTCTATCATAGGCCTAGTTTCATAGTTTTAACTCTAGATATTTCCAGTTTCTAGGCGCCATTTTGTGGCGGTCCCTCGAGGTCCCCATTGTTGCGATAATTTGCGCTCATTTTTAAAACATAAGTTTAGATGGAATATCATACAGTTCTGCAGTCCCTTGCTCGACGAACTTAGTTTATACACCAATTTAAAAGGAAATGAAATGCAGATATTTGCCGGTGATTCTTGGAATTTTAGAACGCAACAATTAAGAGCAGTGACGATATGTGAAACTAAGGACCGCATATCTTAACCGCGCGTAAAAAAAATCGCGATATCTATCAATTTTGAAATATCTAAGTATATCTTTAAGCTATATTTCCAATTTTCACAGTGGTTGAAGAGGGTTATTTGCAGTTAGGGCCTGCGTTGAAATTTTTTGATGATTTTTCCTGACGACTGATCTGTAACCGCTTGAGTAAGAGATTACGCGCCAAAGGGGTCTCCCACTGCGCACCGCAATTTCACTGAACAGTGAGATTTGCGAAACGAAATCGCAAAAATAAATTTTATTCAGGTGTAAGCCTCGCACTGTCTGTATGTATGCGGGTCTGTGTGTCTTTCTCTTTTCGATAATAGTGGGTGATTTTGACGAAACGTAGGTTCGATGTTAGTATGGGGGTCAGTGCAAAGAATGTGTCCAGCGCACCACCTAGCGGCAGAACTGTAGGGACTAAAAACTCATTCTTTTCAGAGACGCGGCCCTGAAGATGATCTCATATGAGGAACTGTGTTGAAATTCAACAAAAATTGTCTTGACATAATTTAACTACATGTAAAGTATTCAGCTCTAAGGGCCCCCTTTTGAAAAATTTTGCAAAACTATTCCCAGACTATTGTACTCGAAATACTAATGTACAGTTTATTCAGATTCTCACGTCAACTAAGTTAGCTAAAGACCTAGGTCGTTTTTGCTATGCGGGTTTCATCAAGACGACATTATAATTCCATCGATCATCTATTGTATTAATTACCTTTTACCTTTTTTTGAATTTGTAAATATAAGTGCTATTAGAAGTTTTGTTATAATTAATAATCAATAATAATTAATTATATATATATTCTATTTTCTTCCTCATCTTGTTAATATTCTTGTCACTTATGGTCATGTAATATTGATTTAAAAGACAATAAACATTAATTGAATTAAATTGAAATAATTGAATTGTATTCTCCCTAGCTACAACATTTCAAAAATGCAATAAAAAATAACGCATGGTATTTTCGGATTTCGAGACCGAGAAGCGTTGCCGCGTACCGGTATGGCTTGTTCAATTCATTGTGTTTAAACCCACTGTGAAACGTGAGATTCTGAATACGCGAATGAAAATTTCATTCGCTTTCAACGGAGTAAAATTCAATTTATTAACGCTACAATCAAGGCGTGAATACATGCAAATAACATTCAATTCTCTAATGCATTCGATTTTTTTTTACTCTCGGATTTCTAATCAGGAAAGAAGCAACTATAATTTGTTTTCTGTCTAGGTCTCGTCTTGTAAACTGTAAAACTGAAGCTGTCTTCTCCATTGTCTGTGACGCATTGGCAAGGTGATAGAAAGTTTAACTGTTCATATAATTTCTTGTCTGCGTTATTAGCTAAACAGTTGTTGTAATCGCATCCCCCTTTGATTCCATTCACCGATGGCTCCATGACCGGCTCTTCCGCGAAAACTACATTAGTGTAATCGTAGTAGATGAATCCAACACTATTTTCAATCTTGTCAATATTTTCTATATGATTTTACGTTTAGAATATCCTTTGCGGTATTATTATCCTACCCAAGATTGTGTTAGACTCAACTTGGGTCCAAGCCGTTACTGGCCCCATTAAGTCTGATTCTTGAAATCTGATGTCAGAAAAAAAATTAAAAATGAACTAATTTCGCTTTATCCTTTGTAACAGGGCACCGCTGAGAATTAACAGGCCAAATGTATTCGATTAAACGGCCATGTTTAAGAACTTACTCCGCAGTTTTGCGAAACCATCGAAAAATACAAAAAGAACGTCTAAATCGGCCGCAAAATATGAATTGACCGGAAACAAAACTCAAATCGATAACGATTCAATTCGGCAAGATGAGGCCTGCTCCAACGGCGCATTGAAGGCGGAACGCTCCGAGAATCCGTCCCAGCCCAAAAAACAAGTTCGTCTGCCCATGGACGAACACGTGGTCGTCTTGCATATATGCCCGAATGCGCACGCGACGGAAACCGACTCCGAATTCCCGCTGCAAGTTTTCAGTAATGATCCAGCAACGTCATCAACGACTGCGAAAAATGGCAGAAAAACTCAGAAAATCGGCGACAGCATCAAAAACTACGCGACCGTCCCATGCACTAACCATAGATATCCTTCTAGTAGCAACTATTCAAATGGTTGTACGACACCCGCCATCAAGCCATGCATTAAACAACCAGTACCTCATATTGAACCGAAAGGTAGCACCGACAACTATAATGTCTACCTGGAAGATGGCCGGGTATTCATGTTTGCTCATAGGAGGTAAGGGAAACGTAACTGCATTTGCGGTTGGTAGGTGGAGCGTGGGGTCCTGTTTGGTTTTTCCAATTGGCTACATATTTTGGCTCTCTCTCTAATAAATCAGTTATAAAACTGAAATTATGGTCAATTCACAGCGCCAAAAGCTTTTCGCTTTAATGGAAGTATTTCGCTTGATGGCAAAGCGCGTCTTTAGCCATTTAACGGCCACTGACGGTCAATATAATTGATGAGTGAAACTGAGCTTACGCCTGGTCATATTAATGTCTCGTGGGTTCGGAACCCTCGGGTGGTCTTGTGGTATTAACTTTTTAGTCTATTTTTCCTTTCATTGCAGGCCCCGCGACTATCTAATGTGGTGTTCATACGCCTGTATGGTAATTGCATTTCCGTTCGGTTTGATGGCTTTACTGCTGACTCTATCCAGCAGAGAGGATATGAAAAATTCAAACAACGTTCTGACCAATTCGGCCCGTCTGAAACGCGACGTAGCTTCACTCGTTTTAATGATCGGTTTGATCACGCTTATAACAGCAGTTTCTACTACTTTATGCTTGAATTTGCACGTATTTTTGCCCGCGTCGACAACGTCGAAGCCGACAGTCGCCAGTCCGCGGCATTCGAAACCGAATTACGGTGATATAGAGTCGATTTATCAAAGCGCCAAACGCGACCACAGAAGCGAAAACAAAGTCGACAACAGTCGATTAGAATTAGGCTCTTGAGCTATGGGGACTCTACGTTCGACTGTGGCAATCGAGGATTCAACTTGTAAGCTCGCTTGCCACTGTAGCGTTGGAGTTCCCATCGAGCATAGAGTCAACAGAGAAGGTTTTAAATGTTTTTACGTGAAAATATGTTATTATAGATAATGTTTTATAAAATGTATTATGATTGTATTAAGATTATTATCGATGTTATAATCAATACCAAAACAGTATTAGATTGTTAATAATACAGGCTGTTCCTACAACCATATCTTTCAACTTCACACAAAGAAATATCAGACGGAAGCAATATGTTATTGATTATCGATATTTGATCAGTCGATTGATTATAGATTCGGATATATATTACTAAATAACGATCGATTGCTTATTAATCGCTATTGATAATCAATAGATTGATGGAATCAATCGATAATTAATATTGATTTATTTGTTTGATATTGATTCAGTTATTACGGGTAGTTTTAAGATTTGGTTGACGGTGTTTGTGTACGCTTGATGTTTTGAACGATGGGCTCGGTGGTAATGAACTGCTTTACCTCAAACCCATCTCTCCCCCTACCGCCCTTCCTACCCTGTCACCCTCAGTTGCTAACGTATGTATTATGCTAACCCCCTCGCGTAACCCACCCCTCCCTTAAATCATAACAGTACAACTAGGACCAAGATAGGGCTAATTAAAGACCACTTTCACTGACGTCACGCATCAGCTTTGACATTTAATGTTTAACATTATTTAATTATTTCTACTATAAACTAAACTTTAAACGAGCAGTTACTTAATGGCCATCCTGGTTTTCTGTGACGTATAGCGTGTTGTCTGCGTGCGTCATAACGGACGTCAAATGGTCGTCAACGTTTAATTGCGTCTCAACTTAGAAAAAAAGAGGTATTCAAAATGTCTTATCAAAATATCAGTATTCTTATGTATTTTTTCATAATCATAAATTTTTTATTGGAGTCTTATTGAAACCAGCTGCTGCAGGTGAAGCCATTTACTTCGACGATATGAATCGAATTTGAATATCCGTGTATCCGTAAAACTGCCGGAGTGGTTTTAGTGTAGTTTTTATCGGGGGAAAAAACGAGAAAATTCTAATGTATTTCTGCGTAAACGCATTTCCATCGTGTAGATATCAATCATGTATTCAACTCAGTATAGAAACGATGTGAATTTTTGTAAACACGCGTTATTAACGAGACTGGGACCAACTAAAAATTATAGTGGACATTTTCTATCAGGGAAGGTATACATATATATCATATATTTCTTGCATCATATTTTGTCGTTTTTAGCCCACTTGGGACTTTAGTCCCAGCGGGCTATTGCGTTCACTTTTCGTCCGTCGTCCGTCCGTCCGTCTGTCCGTATACGGAATCCAGTTATGTTGGGAAGTTTTGAAGACGCTTCAATATAATGTCTTGATATTTGGGTTACACATGTATCTACCATAGACACATCTTCAGTCCAAAGACTGGCCCGGTCAGAATCAAGATGGCCGACTAGCAGCCATTGTTGTTCGCCAAAATCCGCACTTCTTACACATTTTTGAAGCTTTGATGGAAATTTTGAAGACGCTTTGATTAATTACCTTGATCTTTTGTATATATTTGAAACCCCAAGAGCCCATCAGCATAAGAAAAATTGGGTCGATCGGACTCAAGATGGTCGTCCTATGACCTTTTTAGTGCCCAAAAATGTCAATTTTGGCCGGAATTGTGAGTCCTGTAGCTTACTACTGGTTTGCCATTTCTTATTGCGATTTGCATCTATGATTGTGGTGAGTTTTAAGGACATTAGTTATTCTACATGGTCACTAGGGGGTGTTGAATAGTAGAATAACTTAGTATTTCCTTAATAGATTGGTACCTAGTCATATTTTGTTATCATGATCAATGCAAAGTTGTAGTTCATGACATGTTCTATGATTGTGGTGATTTTCAAGTTCATTGGGTTTTGCATATGGTCACCAGGGGGCGTTGAATAGTAGAGTAACTTAGTATTTCCATATTAAATTGGTAACGAGACATATTTTGTTATCACAATCAATTACAAATTGGTAGCTGCTGACATGTTCTATGATTGTGGTGGGTTTCAAGGTCATTGGTTTTTTTATATAGTCACCAGGGGGCGTTGAATGTTGAAATTGTTAGATTGTTGAGCATTTGAAACCACTTCCCAAGTGGGCATGGTGTCCCTGGACCCCTAGTTTATCTGCGGAGTTAATAGATAAATTCAGGTGCTGATTTAACAATATTCAGTCGAATCCCACGACTGGGCCGGAACCCGCTATGACACAACGAGTCCAGGAGTGGGTTACTACCAAAATATGAAGCTAGCTGAGTACTGCCAACACGACGGGTTAACTCACATCCTTTATGAATTATTTTTCTGCAGTTAGAAATTTGCTAATTTGTAGTCTCGAAGGAAAATCATGACCGAAAAAGGCAGTGATCCTTGTTGAGCACCTTCGGAAGTGACTGGAGCTGACTGGAACTGACAGCAGCTGACTGGAACTGAATAGAGCTGACTGGAACTTACTGGAGCTGACTGGAACTTACTGGGTCTGACAGGAGCTGATAGGAACTGACTGGAACTGAGTGGAGCTTACTGAAACTGACTGGAACTGACTGGAACTTACTGGATCTGACAGGAGCTGACTGGAACTTACTGGATCTGACTGGAACTGACTGGAGCTGACTGGAACTGACTGGAGCTGACTGGAACTGACAGGAGCTGACTGGAACTGACTGGAACTGACTGGAACTTACTGGATCTGACAGGAGCTGACTGGAGCTGATAGGAACTGACTGGAACTGAGTGGAGCTGACTGAAACTGACTGGAACTGACAGGAACTGACTGGAACTTACTGGATCTGACAGGAACTGACTGGAACTTACTGGAACTGACTGGAACTGACAGGAGCTGACTGGAACTTACTGGGGCTGACTGGAACTGACAGGAGCTGACTGGAACTTACTGGTGCTGACTGGAACTGGGTACTTGTCGATAAAACCTGCTTCTTTGATATTGTGCCAAGAATTGCATATCGTATATCTTATATAATTACATATATGTCTTGTATCTTAAATCTAATTTGTATGATATGATTATCGAATTCGAATACGCAAAATATCGAGAAAACAATGTTATGGATTATGTACATTTTTTATGAATACGTACTAATAATTTTCACTGCTATTTCCAAGAAAAAGGAATATGACAATTTGAAAATTAAAAAAAAAGATTATGTTGTTCGTAAATACGGGTTGTTGAATGGGAAATAATTATAAGTCTTTAATACATGTTTTAATACTGTTTATATTCAACGCCTTATTACGATATAGATTGACGTCGAAATGTTTGAGATGTATTCGGATGTATTTTGACGAAAACACGAAATTGTATTTCAAAAATAAAGCTCGTACGTATTTCATTTTATTCTCTTTTGGGGCCGTTTGAAAATCGACCACTTCTACTTGCTGTTTATCGTGCTTGAAATTTTAGTACGTGCGATTAAAACGCGCTACGTAAATACCGTTAAACTTCGCCTCAGGACACGACCGACTCAGACTAACTCGGAACAAAAACAAAATCATTTGTCTGACTTCTTAACGTATTTTCCTATTCTAAACTCGGGTTTCGCTTACCTTGAATCGATTTTGTCGGTTCGATGTTTTTCCGAGTTAGACGAGGTTTTCTGAATTTGAATGATAAAAAACGAGATCATTTTATCAGAATTTGAAATCAAAAGTTTCGGACCCTTTCCAGAGAGCAGTAAATCCGAAACGTCGTGTAATTTTCACTTGAGATTTTAATTCTTGATAAATTAATTCCGCTTTTTAATCTTTTAAATTTGTTTAAACATGTCGGCTTTATCTAAACCGATCATCTATTCTACGTATGAATAATGATGATGATAATAATGTTGATGATAATAATGTGTATTTTCATATCGGGATTGACTTATGCCAACCTGGGCCACCTTCGGTTTTCTTAGTTAGTCGACTATAGTCGAACTAAACGAAACCGAATCTCCGTTAGTCGTAACTATATTCCGGAAATAGTTCGAAAATCAAGCGCATTCGGTTATTAGTTCCGACCACTAGTCGACTAGATACGAAAACCGAATTTAACCCTGAGCGCAGCTGACGGCGTGGAATGTAAAGAGTTAAAAGTTCGGATACATAGGTAGGTGCTATTCTACTGCTGTGAGAATGTAGTAGCTGCCCCTGAAAATGATTGAGATGAAGTTATCCACGGCAACATTCTGGCGACAACGTTTCGTAGCTCCGAGAAATGCAATCAGAGACGATTTTAGAAACGTGAAGCTAAAAGACATAAAACGAAATTATTTTCCAGTGTGAACGCAGAAAATTAATTTAAAGTAATCATGTTCTATGAAATACGTTAGGTGTCCGTGGTGTCACCAGCTATGCGTTATTAAAGTTAATTATGTTTCAACAAAAAAATGAATGATTTTGCCGTGGTAGGCGCAGGTGCTTAGTTACAGTTGCTACCGCACGACGGGTTTCTCAAATCGACACCAGATGTCACTTGTTTACTTCGAAAAATGACGACATCAAAAAGCGCTACGATCGTTACTCGTTCAAACGGCTCGACTGTTGACAGCATGGAAGTGTCGGACGCTGAAAGACTAGAGGATACCCTTACGACGTATCACTTACAAAGGATTTACAGACCTCGTTTGAAAAATACGGCATTTCAGTTTACGAGATATCCGATGCAGAAATGTCTGTTAATCGATCAGGTAACAAGTAACTATAGTTAGGGAAAGGCTGAATCTAGTTTTAGGTCTTAGTTGCTTGAAAAGTTCAGCTCTGATTAGACTGTACGGTGTCTTACTCCAAGAGTAGTTTGAATACCAGTCGATCATACTGGTTACCACTAGAAAAGCTGAATCTCCGAATATCTGAGTACGGTGGAGTTTGTTTCTGAAAAATTCAGTTATCTACTTTCTCTACAGTAAAATCAATGATATAATACTAACGCGTGTGTAAGGAAGAATTAAGAATATTTACTAACGCGATACTGAAAAACTAGAAATTTATTGGAATGACTTCAACATTTAATCGGAATTAGATCCAACGCGATTTCATATGTATAAATCGTGATGACGATTTCCATGAAAGGTTCTATGAATATAGAATCGTTTGTGTTGCGTTAAAAATCACAAAATAAAGCAAAATGTCGGTCGTGTGAAATTATGAACGACAACTCTCACGTTACAATTAAACATGTTCCATATTTCAGTAGAACTTTGAGTACTGATCGTCTATGACATTTCGCCTGGGGACTTTATACAGCAAACGTAAAAATCGGGAAAATCCTTACAACTGCAGCAGCGCTGTTCGACGTCACCTGCTATATTTTAAACCCAAACTACGCAACGTTTTTGTTAGTTTGACGTAGATATCTAGATTTAACTCGGTTCAGTTTTTATTATTTTTGTTTGGTTTTTCAATAAGGAGAAGAGGGAAACTTTTAGAAGATTAACAGACACGAAAATCCATGGTTCATTTGGAAGATTGATTTATACCACGGCGCTAGAACAACGTCAGATTCACACGCCGCTACCAGTGACACCTATATCTACTAAATGTACGTCATCATCATATTCATTAATTTATTCATTCAATGTCACCTTGTTGCCCCAGTGGTGAACCTGACTCCGGAATCTGTGTGTAAATTTAGCTCTGAGCCCAGTGTGTTGGTTTGATATGCCTCTGGGTCCAGTTTTATATTTGTGTGAGTCCGATTTTACTTTTATCTAGTTCCGCTTGTGCGGGTTGAATTTGACCCTGAACTCAGGTGCACAGTTGCTATAAATCAAAAAATCATTGAGATTTTAGATCTATAGATTTATCTAAAAACTCATAAAAGATAAAGATCCAGGACAAAAGTTCAGCAGTTATTGGTTCAATTGATTCTAGAGTTAAAATAAGTGCATTGCCAATTTTTAAACTCTAGTTACATCTAATCCACGAACTGTAAAACTGACTCGAGTTCATCCCCGCGGGGGGGATTTCGTCAAATAGTACGATCTATGAAATTGGTTTATTTCCATTTAAAGGTGTTTCGCCGAGTGCTATAATTGTTCGTAGTCGAACTGGGGATATCTTATCAACCAAACATACATCCCTATGCGACTGGTTCGAATCTCCTCCACCTGACCTTGACGATGTGCTGAGATGGCGAACAACAAAACGGTAAGCAATCTTGAAATAATCCGACGTGGATCCGTGGGATCGACGAAAAGAGAATTCCTCAAACCGACTCCGGTGCGTAGAGGTCCGGTTTCTGGGTAAAGATTCTTGCAGGGACTTTGGTCGATAGTGGTGAATATGGGCGCATGATTTGGGTTAATTTCTATTGGATAGCGGAACCCCTATCTGCCATTATGGGCCATATCTGACATATTTTGGGCCCAAATATAGGGGAACTCCTATATCGTTTGATGTGGGTTCACGTGGAACCAGAAAATTTTTCCCGGTTGTTATTTTCAGAATTGAAAAACAAGTCAAACAAGATTTCAGCCGAAACGAAAATAACAACTATCCGCTATCAACAGTTTTAGTGCGGTGGCATCGGACACCGGGTGAAAGTGGTTACAGCAAACAGCAATTGAGAGAGATATTCAACGAATTCGGTCCGATTCGAACTATCAAATACTCGAGCTCGTGCAGTGCGGTGGTAGTGTTCGAAAATCTGGTCGATAGTTGTAAGTTGATAACGGCGGCGGCGGCGACAAGTCAGTGGTTGGGTGACAAGCAAAATCGATTGGCGTGCAAATGGTACCACAGCACGATGTCGACGAAAAAATTCTATTTTAGGGGACAGGGCATGTGGGTTCGGTACAACTGATTAGAAAATATAATTTGTAAAATAAAGTCAACTGTCTTCTTGTCGCGTGAGAGAAAATGTGCTCATATTGTGAGTGATTGAATCGTGCTGCTTATAAAGGAAACGAATTCGCTTTATAACCGGAAGCTTACTATGGAAAAAAGTGAAAATGTCAAATTTCTAATCAAAGTTATTAGGTCTTTGTTGAATAATTCATTGAGATGAGAAGGTCATTTTTGGTGAATACATGTAATGATAATTTAGTTTTTTGGCTCCAGAATCGTGACTGACAACTATCGTAAATAACATCACGCGACTATCGTGTTTAAGTGACTTCTTCTTCGCAGACATCTAGTTGTTTTCAAATGAATTTTTGAGAGTAGAAAAGCGAGTCTCTCAAATTTTTGTTTGTTTGTTATTGTTTTTTGTTCTTAATGTCGATCGGATCGCAATAGGACTGACCCTATTCGATTGTACATTTTTACAGATTTCGCCACATTGACACATGTGGTGATTAAAACATTTTCAAAATTTCATTTGCAAAATAAATAAGTAGTATGTGGATGTTGGTTTTTCAAAATTTTCCACGGCCTAGCGCTGACTGGACATAATTCGAACAAAAACTGATTTGGCCAACACTTCCATACTCACAACAACTGAAGAAACGTCACCAAGCCAGTCTTTCTACACATACGTCAAGCTAAAACGACGGTTCTAAAATGGAACGATAGCGGTTATGTGAAATTTTTTCGACCGTTGCTTGTCAGATTCTCCGAGTCGTTTGATGAATTGATGGTGTCTAGTCGCCTCTTATACTCGTGTGATTCGTTCCGGCGCGGTTCAAAGACGGAAACTCAGTAAATAGCTAACATGCTAATTTACCACATGGAAGAAAATGCGATGCTTAATGTTACGTTTACGGATGGCCTTTCAGTCACAGACGCTGAGAATATGAAATATTGAAATGAATTACCTTATGATACACATGGGAACTGTCGCCGTGCGCGGGAGGTCACAAATAGTCAATAGAAATAGTTTTTATTTCAAGTTTTTTTTTATTTAAGAAAGTCGATCGATGTAAAATTCGCTCGATTTCGTCATGTTTTGAAAAATCTTAGGATTACCGGCGTCGCGACCGACCCAGTCTCTCCCCGACAGGCCAAACCGGTAAAAGGGTAGTGGTTCTGCAAACATTTACATCGATCTCATCACAATATCCGACATCCTGCTGCACTTAATTTTATTCTCATGTGCAAATTATGTGCAGTACTAGGAAGATTCGCGGCGGTGTGCTGGGCTTCGCGCCAATAACCCCTACCGTTCTGATTGCGGGGAATGCAAGTGGCGCAAAATTGGACAGGCAGCCAGGTAGTCTAGGCGATTTTTTTTCACAAGAGAGTTTCCACCATTTTGTTCGGAGTGCGCATGCTCTGCTGTGTTTGTAGACAAATTCACGCGTGGAATCGACCGCCGAGAACTGTGTCGCTGTAGTGTGCCTGTGCCCACGTACCATGAGTTCTATATGCCCGTACGGACGTGTGCAAGACCGGTAACCAGTCTAACTCGTAGTTGGAGACCAGTCTAATTGGCAACCAGTCTATTGGAGAGTGGAGTATCAATTAAATCAACTTTGTTGACGCAAAATATCGTGAACTGAAGGTTTGACAGACATAAACAAATAGTCGAAAATGGGTTCTATATTCGGGAAAGCTATGGACGAAAACCTGAAAAAGAACCAGGAATTCATGCTACGTACACAACAATTACAGGTAGCTTACGAAAATATATTATAGAGAAAACGTCATGGGCCTACTCAATATTAATTGGTTTTTCATTGACATTGTTGTTTTGTTGTTTTTTTAAGCTGGGGCACTGGGCTACCGGTGGCTGGGCGTGGTTACCGTGTGGCCTGGTAACTTCGACGTAGGCAGCGCTCAATTCAAGACCTAATTAACCCATTTGATTTGTTTCACTTTTCTTGTATTGTAGATGGAACGGCAATTAAATATGCAGAACCTGATGAGAGAAAGAATGATGGCAGCTCAACTCGCTAAAAATAAAGATATATTTTACTGGTTTTCGAGTTTCTATGCAGTTGCCCTAATGGGTCTCATCAGAGGGTCAGTTAGCATTACTACTAAAACTGGGATCAAATTATTGCGGATGAAATGTCATGTAGTTGAAATAAGTTTTTCTCGGTTTGTAGATATTCAAAAGCAAAGAACCCTGCATTCATCGGCCCACTGGTGCCACTGACATTTATCCTTGGCTATCAAATCGATTTGAATTATGGCAATAAATTGCAAAGGATAAGAGGTAAAAATTGACACGATTCCTCATTGACAATTTTGAAAATTAAGTTCTTAGATTTTGAGCATTAGAATATAGGCCTAAGCTAAAGCCTAGTGCACATCGACACTGCGATTGGAGACAACTAGTTGCAAGGCAGTTTTCGGCGCATGAGAGGAACTGGCTGGATACGATCAGTTGCTTGAATGTGTCGATGTGAGCGAGCTTACGATTGGTAAGCGTCGATCTATCTCCAGTTCCAGCCAGTTGCCCATGTTCTACTTTTGAGCAACTGGTTGTACTCAATCGCAGTCATATCCGTCGATGTGCGCGCTCTGGATCTCGACGATCGACACGCGCCATGCAGTTGCTGCAACTGACCGGTTGTAACTAGATTTCGATGTGCGCGGGGTAATCGTTCGGTAGCAACTAGTTGTCTCCAATCGCAGTGTCGATGTGCGCTAGGCTTAATATTATACCAGATATTATATACCGGTATTGTATTAAACAATTCCTGAGCAATGATCCATTGATAAAGATCTTTGGATTTGAATCAAAAGCTCTAACATTTGCTAAACAAATTGTGTCTTTTTCAATGTCTTGAATAATGTCTACAACGCAGATATCGCTAGTGAAAAGATCCGACTTGAGCATCTGGAGTGTACTTCATCCAGCTCGAAGTCAAAAGATACAACTTGAGTGGAGTTAAACTGTACCATCCAACTGATCCTCTTTCATTCGTTGTATTTTTAGACGGAGCTGAAACGATTCTAAAAGAGGATTTATCGTTGATTTCGATGCCCGGAGGAGTCCCAACTTTCGATGAAATCGAAGAGCGACGCGGTCAATAATAAAAGCTTTCGAATATGTTCTTTTTCTGCAATAGCTTAAAAATGTCATGACCTCCCCTAACTCAGGATTTTCCACAAATTTTTGACGGGTTCTTCCATTTACGGTACCTCATTATGATTACCTCATTAAAATAGTTTAGAACTTGAAATCATATTGCTCTATATATAACATTTACACAGTTATAACTGTACTAATTAAATTAGAAATTAATAATATTTCATATTTGTGAAAAATAGTTTTTATTTTGTAAAGAGCCTTAAAAAATATACTTATTTTTATCGAAAATCTATGAAATATTTTTTGTATGTTATTTTGGCATTTTCTGTGATCTCATGTAGGCTGTTAATCGAAGACCAGGGAGATAAAATAATAACTCATGATTAATAGAGGGGCAGTGCCCTTTGGAGAGTCAGACAAAAATTGCCCGTTTCGGCAAAATTTGTGCCCTATTTGAAGATAGTGCTTTTTGAATCAATAGAAACTCAGCATTCTCAGCCGTGACCCCTCCAACCACTGGTCCCTTAATCCTTGATATCACGCTACCTAATCATCGCCGAGATCAACGCACCGGGATTAACAGTTTAATTACGGGATTCGAACCGCGACTAAGATTTATTATTTCTATCTCTGGCAAGCGAGTCAGTGCAATATACGGGGAATCCCCAATTTCAATACGCTTCGCAGTTTAATGCAGTAGAAACCCGTCATCGCTTTCAAAATCATCATCTCGTGAAATGAAGCGCTGTTGCAGTTGACGTAAACGAGTTTAAACTATCTATTGTTTAATTTAGTAAGCTTTTGAAGCTGAATGATTTTATTTCAGTTCATTAATTGCAATTTGAGGTTGATTTTTAACGTTTTTTTGTTCAGTCTGGACTGCTGGATTGGTGTCGAGTCATCTGATTTTTTGTCATTATTCATTGCCATATCATTTGGCCGTCAGTACCACAGGGGCTCGTATTTGAAGTTTGGGGGTGAACTGTAGCTTAGATCATCCGATAACCAAGGTACTTACTTTAATTCTTACCAGGGATATTATTATTGTATAATCTAAGCTACAGTACAGTTCACCCCGAAACTGAAATTTCAAATACGACTACGAGCCCAATATTTGACTACTATACGACCGTGGTTTATTAAGTAACTTATGGTGGTGGTGGCTAATATTATCAATTTGGGTGAATTCTAAAAATCACAAGCAAGCACACAACCAAATGAAGCCTATTGAACGGTCATCCTTATTACCGAGATGACGTATTTTACCGAGATCAACCGAGATAAACCGAGATGAAATTAAATATGACATATTTATTTATTCCTTATCGATTTTTACCATTGAGATCATATTATTACTGATATAACATGATTTCAAGTGTTAAAATCGATAAGAAATAAATAAATATGCTATATTTCATTTCATCTCGGTTCATCTCGGTAAAATACGTCATCTCGGTAATAAGGATGACTCCTATTGAAGGTTTGAAAAAAATGCATTGAATAAATATTTTCATTATATTGACAAAACATTATTTTTGTATTGTCATGTCTCCAAAACGAAAAGATGTTGTTTTGTCACAAACTAAAAATCTTGTTTGTGAAATTGTGGCAAATACGTGATTTTTTCGCGTATGGCCTGCTGGATCAGCCACCATGATGACTAGTACTAGAGTTAGTGGGCGTAAAGTAGCTTTAGATCCTCCAATACCCAAGCAACTTTATTTGCTGGGATATTGGAGCGTCTAAGCAGGGAAGTGTGATGAGATGGAATACGGACGCTTTTAATTGCCGGATGTAGGCTATTCAATTCAGCCCGTACATCAAAGGTTACCGCAACAGCAGTAAGCTACGCTTATCGAGTGTGTGTTACCAGCTGAACACCAGTCAACATCAACTTTGATTCGGTCGCAGAACAACCCGCAATAGTTTTAGCCAGATAAATGTTCTGCGATCGATACTACGCATGCGCACTGCAGTTCATTGAACAACGTGGAAGTGGCTCTGTATGCACATATTTTTCTATCGAAAATCGGTTGAAATTCAACAATTTCTCGTAAAATTTGTCCAAAAAGGTATGTATTTTTATTCTTCTATATCTCCGAAACCCGGTATCGGAACATTAAGTATTTATATTGTGATTAAAGTCTGTTTTTATGTGTTAAACATATGTTTTTGCCAGTTCGTTCCGATTCCGGGTTTAGCGTTATTTGGGCCTTGAAGATGTCAAATATTTCGGCCCAGACTCGCGCAGCTTTCGTTTCTGACGTCATGTTGCTATGTTACGACACAAACATATACACGAAGTATGATCTTTAAAATGTGTATTTACTACATAATAATGTTACTTAATAACGCTTACATTAGGCCTACAAATTATTGTCCCCCATATAAACAAAGTTGCCTAAATAGCATCAGCAATCTCATTTAATTAACCTTTTTTTGTTTTTAGTCATGGATCTTTGTCGATTGTGTGGAAAAAATGCGAAACCTCCGGATCGTCGTCCTATCGATAAAAATGATTTCAAAAGCCATGTGAAGGAGTTGTTCAACATTGATTTTGATGATGATACTGAACAGTACCCGATATATATCTGTAATATGTGTCGTGTCAAATTACAAAAATGGCGTAAGAACAAAAACGTTAAAAAAACTGTCCCTGTTACTATCAAATTAAAACAATGGACATGTAAACCACTGGTTAATTCCAAGTCTGGACGGCGACTTATTTGTAGTCAAAATTTTATCGATCGATTTTCCATAATGTACTGCTGCCATTCCATTTGAACTGAATTTAAATACTCGATGGTTAATCACTTCAGTCATAGCCTTTTCCAAATATATAGTGTTCCTGCGAAAATAATAATAATGATTATTATTTTAACATGTACTTATCTGGATTTTTTATATTATGTTTATGTATTATTTTCTGTATTCGTTTATTATTTTATAACCTAAAAGGATTGTATTGATTATAAAAATAAATGTAAAAAATACCTGTATGTGTGTTTTCTCGTGTTCAGATCGCAGTCTCTGGTCAGCTGAGCCTGAGAAGTACCTATATGAATAAGAAAAGGAAAGAAGTGCCTGCAATTAGGTGGAAACTATTCCGATATTTCATTGATTCAAAAGGAATAACACTCACTAGAATCGGCCGAATTAGTTGATCCTGATCCAGAGGATTCCCGTAATATTTCCGTATCGATCTGAACCAATTCGTCACTATCAAAGAATAGATCGTCAAAATCGTCATCATTTATAATTTCGTTGACAACCGCTGCCATTTTAATACAGCGGAAAGAACCGATATCACGATTGATAAAACACTATATCCGTCTGAAGCGATGTAGAGAGAATCCCACAATGATAACGAAAAAGTCCAAAAATGTTAGTAGTTTATTCAACGTTTCGTCCATGTCCTAATAGTCATCTTCAGAAATAATGAATACTACAGAAATTATGAAAGATATATACAATCCAGAGACAAAGAGACTAATTCAAGTAATCAGAGATGATACTAACTAAAGGAAAATTAACGTAGAAACAGTTACACACTAAAACAGATTAAAGAGAAGCAGTTAAGAGACAAACTAGGGGGCACTTAAATTTAAGACAATTGTGAATACAAGTTGATCGACTAAAATTGATGAGGGGAAATCAGGTGTTGAGTTTAACCAGTTTACAGAGGAATTTTTATATAAGTTTATTATGGGATGAAAAACCGATATTCGGAAACAACTGATTTATTACGGAGATTCCCGATCTCGCTGGTTATCGCTTATCGGCGCGTTACGTAACAAAGCGCTCGCCGACGAACCGTTATCGGCTTTAGGGCAATTACAACGCACATTCGACAAGAGCTGCACAATAGCGTCCGTATTCCATCTCATCACACTTCCCTGGTCTAAGCTACTATTCACCCACAAACTTCAACTATGAACCCCTGGGTCCAGTTCCACAGTTGTGAGTTAAGATTTGACCCTGGGTTAAAACATTGAAAATGAACTAAATTTAACTCAGAGTTAACTCTAACTCACAACTGTGGAAAGTTCCACAGTTGTTAAAGTTACAGTTAACTCTGAGTTAAAATTAGTTCATTATCAATTAGTTAACTCTCAAATCTTGACACAGAACTGTGGAACTGGGTCCTGTGGTTAAGTCAATAACTTCAGCGAAGATTTCGTCCGATAAATTTTTCCTATTTTTATTCGCTTCAGCGCTTTTAACCGGGAGAAATGAATTTTAATTTGGATCAGACTCGTGGTGCACCGTCGTTCTATGATCCTGCAGCGGGGTCTCGGATTCGAATAGTCGGCCAAAGTCAATCGCAATCGCAACTCTCACAAACAATGCCAATATCTATAGGACCTGGACTTCTTAGTAGACAGAATCCTATGACCATGTCGACGCCCTCGTTAAACTTTAACGCCGTCCCAGACGGGCCCCGACCCCAGCCGCGAATTCCCATGATGCCTAACTACCGCAGTATGACTGCCTTGAACAGCGGGCAGTTTTCTCCAGGAATGAGTCCCATGTCGCCGGTGGTGCCCCCAACGCCGAAACTACCGCTCGAAGAACTCGAAAATATCGTCGAGAATCTACAGATGAGCATCTCGAGCGGGAATATCGAACAAGCTCAAATCTGCGCGAGTCAACTAGCAGCGAACGCGACGAAGATCAAGATGGACCTCCTGGAATCGGAAACAATAAAGGAAAAAGTGACATTTAGGTAAGGCTCTGATGGATACTCGGATGCCTATCAGGACAATTGCAAAACCTTTGAAATCCATCCTCAAGTAATTATAATCCACTTACCAAATCAAAGGAAACTTAGTTAGTCCGCTTATTAGTGGCTAATTTATTGGTATGAGTTTAAGTGTTTAACAAAGTATTTAGCTGAAGTTAGTTAGCTAGTCTAAGTTTAGTTAGTCTAATTTATCAGAAGTTAGTATCTGTGCTACTTTAGGGTTAAAATTTACTTCTGGCGGCGGCGGGGGGGGGGGGGCAATTGTCCGGGGGGGAATTGTCCTAGAATCACTCGGATGGATAGTACGATTTTTTGAAAACACGAAAGAAGCGAATTTTGCTTGTACGAACTTTACCTAAACAAACAGAGTGAATTTCTTTAATTTTTCAGGCTGAAAGTTTACGTAGAATACAAGAATCTGTCGGCAGGATTCGTTCTCCTTAACGTGAATCCCGACATTAATATCAAACAACTTAAAGAACAGGTAGTTAACTCTAAATAAATGATCTACGGTCATCAAAGTCAGTTATTACATTCCACTGCCCACTTTATAGAGTCAAAATCCAACTCAAATTACCATTTCTTAATAGAACCAAATTCATTATTATGCACTATGTTTTTCTTGGTCCCAACTGGTGTTAGTATTACATACTTAATCTATATTCAGATTGTCTAATTATTGTGCATCTGACCACTATTTGGTATTCCACGTTCAGTTTCTTCTAATATACACTTCAGTTGCAAATCAAACCTTTTCTCTCGAATAAGTCTCTTATTGATGAAAAAGATACAAATCGCTGAGTAGAAAAATGAAGTTAATTTATATTCGGTGGTTCCTGGGATAATTTATGGATTCAGTTGCTTAAGAATTAGGTTCAATTTTGACAATTTCACACGATCTGCCGGATTGCGTTGTAGTTGCCCAGATTCGCAGTGAATAAAGTTTGTTGATTCGTCGATTCATTCAGATGATGCTGCACCACAAAATTCACACGAAGCTTCAGAAATGGATCGTCGGTAATAAACTGTGTAAAGACACCGATGTCCTGTCGAGTTTAGGCTGTAAAGGCGACCACGCTGTATTTCTGTACGTGATGTCGGCTAGATTCGCCGGCTTGGAGAAAGATAAAGCCGAACGAGACCAGAGAAGATTGTCTATGGGAGGTTCGCTTCTTTTCAATTCGTGAATCATCAGTTTTCATTGTCAGAATCACCGGTTTATCAATCAACCCTTTTAGTGCAGACAAATCCTTACTCTAAAGTAAATATGAATAACTTGAAAATTCCACCGATGTGCAGTGGATATACCACTCAAGTGCATGTACATTACGATGCAGTGTATTGTTAGTTAATAATATTTCACAATGTCTGACAGATGCTGCCCTCTTTCGATAGAGATTATCAGCGGATACACTGAGGTGCAGTGTATTAGCACAGTCAATCGCTGATTTATACTCTTGCCTCCCATGTTCAACTTTTAAGTGTATTTATGAGAAATATATTTATTTTCTAGGTCTGATGCCCGAAGCATCTGAAGAAGGTAAGTTCGATGAATTTAGACCTGGATGTTCACTAGCATTGTCTGTATTTTACTTGTATTTTTTGTAGAGGGTTTTGTTCTAGTGAACAGGGATGAGGTTCCCGCAACAGCGCCGAGACTTGAAGCGTGGCCCGAAGAACCAGTTGAGAACCCCGCTGTTAGACAGCGCGTCGTGCCTCAGGAACCGGTTCAACAGTCGTTACCTAATAATCAACCGGAAATCGGACAAACTGTCCAGGTTTGTATCAACTACTGTTGCCCCAAATGACAGAATTACGACCCATTTTCGCCGCTATTGCCCCTGAATTTGCTTGCTGCTTTGGTAAAAATTGGACCTGTGAAATCTAAGACAAGCGCATGGAAATTTTAGATTGCTAGATGACAAGTTAAATCGAATACTTTCTGTCTATGTCTGACGTATTTGACTGCGTTAATTGACTGAATTCTTAAGCAGATCAAGTCAGGGAAAAGTCAGGGAAAAAGCAAGTCAAATAAAACTGGCCCCCCCCCCCCCCCCCCCAGTGAAAAATGATGACGATGTGAAAATTCCATTGTACACCAATTTCACCGCTGATAATCTATATTTGTAGAAACCAGCGTTGAAATGGACGTGTCAGGTTTGTACGTTCGAGAATCAGCCGACGCGACCGGGATGCGAGATGTGTTCGACCGATCGACCGGACGACTTTCAAATACCCGACGACTACGAATTGACGCGCGAAGAAATACAGCGCAAAGAAGCCGAAGAATTACTCGATTTACAAACGCAAGAGGTACGCTTTTAGTATTCTCAACCCAGTTCAATAGTTGTCCGATGCTTACAAGGTACAGTCAAACGAGCTTAAGTCGTCATAGTTGGGATGATCGTTTCAGATCAGGGAATTACAGATTTGCTTTCCTCTGCAGAATTCCGACTTTCTTTGAATATGAGGGAATTTTAATTTTCGGTGTCTTGTTGTTCTTGCTGGTTTTGAGTGGCGCGAAGAAACAGTCCCCTGAGGATGTCTGTTACTTTGATATGGGAATTTTTCAGGCGAGGGTTAGGGAAATATCAGGAGTTTTGGATTTCCCAATCCGTAAAGACCCTGTTATGTTGATGACTTACTGAGAGGCGCAGTGGCCGAGTGGTGTTAAGCTGCTAGTCATTGATCTCGTCAATCCAGGATTTACGGGTTCGAATCCCGGTGGCGGCAGAGTTTCTTGGTCGAAGGTTCTTCACCGGTCTCTCCCCCATTGGGAAAAAGAAACATCGAACCCATTGATAATGCCCTGCTTGGCGCTCAGTGGGTCGAGGGAATTTAAAAGGAAAATGACTTATCCAAGTGAAAAATGATGAGCACTGGAAATAAAAAAGGGACTCAAAATAGAGACAACTCAAGCGTATGAAGACTTATCTGATGACGATTTTTGAAAGAAGTTTGACTGTATTTTTAATGAAAAGTTTTCTCAACATTTCTGTTTGTGGTAAACAAAACATCTTTTCGAGTTGGAAAATTCTAAGTTCTGCTCATAAGGTTCCAGTACCGCCTCCTGTCCATTAGCCCCAAAAATTTAGGTCCATTCCGCTGTTTTGGATGTCATTTCTGAAATGTTGCAGTGATAAAGACATGCCCCTAATCCTCCATAAAGTAAAACCTTGTAAATACATTATTGAATAGAATTCGAGGGCTGGCTCAATAGAAAAACATTGCATCATTGAGCTTTGCCAGTTGCGCAAAGCTTAGATTTAAGACCAGTCGAAGCTATCTTGGTTCTACAACTTCTAGTCTAGATATTCATAACCCTTTTGGACTAGGCTCCCGAATTGTAATTTTATCACTGCATCGTTTCAGAAATTAAACACTCCTCCAGTCGACAACGACAAACAAGATCTCGAAAAGGATGAAGACTTGGCTAGGATGCTTCACTTCCAAGACCTTTTCGCTACTCAGCTGGTGAATCAACTGCTTCTACCACCAGCTCATGTTGCTGACTCTGATTCAGATAGTGAGAACAATGCTTAGAATATGATATAACATACAGGGATCAGTCGCTCAGAGGTTGGTTAAAGATAACTGGTGGATGAATACAATAGTTACAGTAAACTATTAATTAGTCACTACGTCAACTATCCACTGGTTTTACTCTAACCAACTTTTAAGCAACTTGCCCCAGCTTTTGATTATGGAGTAGACTGCAAAAAGAAATATATCTGATTCGAGCAACATATTGGGTCACAAAACACTTCCAAAATATCCCAAATTGGATTGATCAAACTTGTGCAGAGTCTAAGACCAGTAACGAGGTTCCACAGTATCTTTTGAAGACCAGTAAAACAAATCCAGCGTGTGATTCGAACGTTAGCAAACATTCCGAAATTCTCACAAGGTTTATCATGTATTTTACGTACCGGTAATGTCTTCAGTATGGTTATGATTTTTGACTGAGATAAATCTTTCTTTATGCCACTTATTTGCACCAGATGATTCACATTAGTCAATAACTGCTGTAAATGCTGTACAAAAGTGAAGTATTTATAGTAGATGTTAACCCCCTTAAAAAAAACTACCGCTGGTATTTTATTCCCAGTCCATGAAACCAGGCCCCTAGAACAATAAATAAACTGTCCCTGCCCAGCTGATGTGATAAAAGAGTGGTTCAGCTAGTCTATATATATTCCTCACAGGGGTCTGACACAAACAGTTTTTGACCCAGTACCCTAGGTACTATGTATAAAAAGACTATAAATATAATAAGTCTTTTTATATATAGTACCTAGGATACTGGGGTCAAAAACTTTTTGTTTTGTGTCAGGCTCGTGTGATATACCTACTTGTATATAATGCATGTGACTTAGATTTTATTTGAATTTCGAATATCCAGTAGAAATGAGTTGAACCGCTCTTAATAACTATGATGTACATAAAGTAAATATGTGATTAGAATTTAATAAATGGTTTTCAATATAGACAAATCTCTTGTTTTTGCTCTTTTGTTTATTTCGTTGGAAACATGGCATTAGGCTAAAAAAAAATTGATACCTTGTTTCTCCGCTCTGCTGAGCTTAAATGTTGACCCGGCCGGCCGCCTATCTACCCTATACATTACTTTTTTTTAAAATCGTGATCAATTTTGCCATAACAGACCCGGCCGCTGTAGAAATGAACTGTTTACAAATTTTATCATATTTAACAAAAATGACCCGGCCGCTGCGGAGAAACAAGGTATCATTTTTGTTTAGCCTTAAATAGATTACTGAAAACGTGACGTCACGGCACGTGGTATTGACGTCACGCAGCGAGTACAGCTGAAGCAACAAGTGCCTCGTCAAGTAGCCTACATTGGCCGTTGAACTTTGACTTGATCATTTGGAGGAATTTAGATTTGTATGACTGACAGACTGATATTAATCTCAGTATCTCAGACTTAATGAGCAAAACCCACAGTTGATGATTCAACAATTTATTCTGATAGTTTCGAACTGTTCGACAGTTTCAGAATTTCATCAGAAAAACGAAAATCAAAATTTCTATTTCGTTGATGATGAACTTCAGTCGAAACTGTCGGAATAAATTGTTATATCATCAACTGCGGGTTTTGCTCATTACATTTTTATGAACTGATAGAATATACACCTCTGTGGAGAGAAGAAAAAATTACGTCAAGTTTTGATCAATGCCAAATTACTTTGTTAAACCATCTTCAACGAACGCCAATATTCCGAGACCAGTTCTCGATTGAATTTGACATTTTGAGTTAAGATTTACAGTTAAAGGTCTTTAATAAAGGTCTTGTATAATGCCACGGTTGGGATCGATACACAACATGGCGTTATAACGAATTTGGTGCGACAAAAAATGTATTCCCGTTGAATTGAAGTTAGATTGAGCAAATTTGTTCCTAGAAGAAAAATGTCGGTGTTCAAGTGATCGGTGGCATTAAAAAGGATGGCAGCGTTATAACAAACTTTGACTGTTTTTTGAAATGTTTTAACTTCGATAGGTTTTAACCGACAACTCGAGAAGTTGGACCCAGAATAAATCCAAACCTGACATCGTTGGCTCTGAAATAGAACAGTAGCGCAAACCTGAATATTTTTTTCTCGCGTTGGTCCAGACTTATCAGTCTCAATTGAACCGTAAACAATTTTGTCATAGCCCGAATTGGCCACCACAATTTGTACTGTATTTTCACCTATCCCTTCTGTCTGGTCTAATAGATTGTTTGGCTTTCTTCTTTTTTAAAAGGCTGAGCACATTCGTCA
The DNA here is from genome assembly GCF_964204645.1 of Tubulanus polymorphus. NCBI lineage: Eukaryota > Metazoa > Nemertea > Palaeonemertea > Tubulaniformes > Tubulanidae > Tubulanus > Tubulanus polymorphus. Next base: position 25,315,783 of record NC_134027.1, read on the forward strand.
ATTAGAGCATGAACACCAACGAGTGATCAACTATCATTACTTAGTTGAACAAGAAGAAACATTAGACCTTGTCGCCAACAGTGAAATGTTTTATTGTGCCATTTGTTTTGATGAAGTTGATCCCGGAGAAGGGGTCGTTCTCAGAGAATGTTTACATACATTCTGCAGGTACTTTGCTTGACATTTTAATTCATTGATCGATGGTCCCTTGCATCTCCATTCTCTCGGAATTGAGAATCTTTGAAAGTGTCCCACATTTCTTTGAATATTGCAAATGTTTTTGTTAAGCCACAAATCCAAAAGATTGCAAATGAAAGTTTCATCGATTTCACTTGAAATCTGAAAACTCACTGGAAATATTGTGTACTTACTGGGAGCCAAAAAAATCGAAATTCTTTTCAATGAACACCGCTCGAACGTAGGTCATAATATATTTATAGGGTCGTAACTGGTTTCTGTTTTTGGCAGGTCTTGTCTCCAAGGAACCATTGAAAACAGCGAAGATGCGCAAGTGCTTTGTCCATTTACCGACGGGAACTACTCTTGCGATAAACCACTGCAGCACAGGGAAGTGCAGGGGGTAAGATTATAAAAAAATATTGCATGCACCCAAATATTGCATGATGCCGCATGCCTATCGTTCAGTTGTATGGACCGTTTAAACCGTATGAAATCGTGATTTGACCACTTGTGTTTGGTGGCCAGTAAGACACGCGATGACTTCATCAGACCTGAAGTAGTTTCTCCACTTTCTAAGAGCTCCAACGTTCTGCTGCAAAAATATCAAAATATTCTCAAAATCTGAAAAATGTCTAGTTCATTTTCAATTAAACAGCTATTTCATGTCAAATTACTACCTCTCATTTTTGCTTAAAGCTACTACTAAAGATTAGAAATATTAGTTAGTCTTGTCTGTGCCATGTACGTATACCTCTAAACCTTAAATAACGTCGACGTTTTACTTTCGAACCACTCCTCAATTTTTCAGTTAGTTTCTGCCGTTGGTTTTGAGAAGTATCTACAACGCGGTTTGGCAACCGCTGAATGTCAAGCCAGCAACAGTTACCACTGTAAAACGGCTGACTGCGGAGGCTGGTGTATTTACGAAGATGAAGTCAATGTATTCAACTGCCCGGTCTGTGGCAAGAAAAACTGTCTCACCTGTAAAGCTATACACGAAGGTCAGAATTGTAAGGAGTATCAGGATGATTTGAGAATTCAGGCGGACAATAGCGAGGCCGGTAAACGAAGTCAAGAAATGTTAAAGGTATCGGAAATCTTGATTCGGGCGAATTTCATCGGTTTTACGTGAAATCAGTTTACAGCAGGCGCGGGTCAGAAATAAAGCGACGTCATTCCACGTGGTAAAATTTGAATGACGCCCATGCCGGTGGGAGCACTTAAGATGGTGGCCTTGGTCCTCCCTAAGATATTCTCTACAATATTTCGTTATCATAAATAACAAAAATTTCTTCTACACTTCAGTACTTAATAACGTCTTGATCGGTATATTTGTAGGGATTAGTCAAGTCCGGTCAAGCCATGTTCTGTCCCGGATGTCAGATATTGATACAGAAAAAGGAGGGCTGTGATTGGCTACGATGTACGATGTGTAAGATAGAAATATGCTGGTGTACTAGAGGCCCTCGTTGGGGTACGAATGTAAGTTTCAGAAATTTTTTTTTTTTCGTTGGAAAGTTTTCACTAAAATCGTTCTTCTACTGAATAATTGTATTTTGCTACAAAAATGCATCTGTTCATTTTTTAATTGACAAATTGTTTTATTTCCAGGGAAATGGTGATGTTTCTGGTGGTTGTAAATGTAGAGTAAACGGTATTTTGTGTCATCCTACGTGTCAAAACTGTCATTGAGAAAGACTAATCATTTTAGGAAAATGGTTTACTGTGCCTCGATTTAGTTATGATACATGTAATCAGACAGCATTCTGGTTATGGTACTGGATCCAGTTAACTAATTTGATACTGAACCAGTTCCACAGTTGCGCGTGTGGCTGTGGGTTTGATTTGACTGTGGATCCAGTTCCACAGTTGTGTGTGTGTGGGTTTAATCTGTCTCTGGACCCAGTTTTGCTGTTATGTGGATGGGTTCAATCTGTCTCTGGACTCAGTTTCACCGTTATGTGGGATCCAGTTAGATACAGCATATGTCAGTGGCTACTCGGTGTTATTTTGATATATTTGTGAAGAAATATATTCATCCTGAATGATGCAAAAAAGATGCAAATTTTCGAATTGACGAAAATGGCAACCTCAATGGGAAAGCGGGGGTCCAGACCCGTGACCATCCCCTAAAATCCGCCCGCTCTGTCTTATGTCTCGTACGAAGCTGTTAATTGTTATCATTAAAACATGAAATGTCTGGTTGCAATTAATCTTCATCGAAACTGAATCCGTCTAATTTGAAATTCAAATGTATTGAAATTTCATTTAAATGTTAAAAAGACGCGTTTTGAACGAAATGTTCCCGGTCTCAATATTCATGCAATCTTGAAATTCTATATAAGGTAGACAAACGTAGCGCTATCTTTTGACCCGTTTATATAAGACGGTTCCATTAGAATATTACAATTATATGTATGTCAAACATGTTGAATTAAGTCATCTGTAAATAAAATTGAATTCGCAGAATATATACGCGGTGCATAATGTATATCGCTGTTGAATAAATTATAATCTGATACTAGATTTTTCATTTTTGATTTTTAATGGTTACCCAAATAAAGGCAACAAGTGACTTGTAACACAACTAGCTTTTTACCATCGGTAGATCATTTCCCTTCATTGTTGGTTTTCGAGGAGCAGGTGGTAGCTGAATGAAAGGTCGAACGAATGATGCATGCATTGTTAGGGCTACAAGATGTAGGACGTTTTTCTATCATGAAAACAAAGTGTTCTCTATCTAGCTACTACATTATCAACACATGTTTCACTTCTAGGAAAACCACTCGAATTGCGATCGATATTTTTACTGAAAATAACATTTATCATACTACGTGACAGGACCGATGTCTACGTGCGGTTGCATCAGCGCATTGCGCTACAGTCGCGCGCTACCCCTAGAGCGGTAGCGGTACAGGGGATGGTGAAACTGCGGGTGGTTAGACTCCATCCAGAACATCAAAGCTCAGTGCTGCAATTACGGCTCTCAGTGAGAGACCTTGGATTCATGACTGTGTAGCGTGTTTACGACTGATAGCTTCTAGGAAATGGTTGGATTATATGGAAATGATAAAAAACACTAGTGTATGTGTAGCTACACACATTCAGTCAGTCAACAAGTTGTTCGCGTAGAGCCGAGCTGACATGGTCCCTCTCCTCCTAGCATGTTGAATGAAGCATGGTCCAGCAGCTCTTCGGGATAATCAACTGATGTACTGGTCTTCTGATTAATACCTACAAGGTAAGATTCACTTTTCATTGAACTTGATTAGGTTTAAGAGACCAGTGCTTGTCGAGCTCTACCATTACTCGGAAGTGGTACATAACATCACTTCTCTTGCATCATCCGATTAATTTTTGTGCGCCTATATAGTTTTATATATCGGAATTTGAAAATTTATTATAATATTAACTAATATAAAAAAGTGGCCCGAGTTTCCTCATGGACAGACATCTTATTGTATCCACTTACGGTGTATTTCTGATGTCGTTTGATGTATTAAATCTATTTTGTATCCCGCGAATGTTTTCTTTGAAAAATGTCTTTGAACATTTATTACTTTGAATATGATTTATGGACGAGAATGACAGGTCTAGGGCCTATGTATATACAAGGTGCAATTATCCGTGCGAAATGCTGAATGTTATCATTCGATGTTTTCGTCTGCGAACCGAGATTGAATAAAGTCCACGCAGATTATTTACAACTAATATCAAAAGTCAATTCGTTCGCCCGTAGACAGACGTATTAAAAACTGGGGCAACCAGGGGCGGCGAGGAGGTTCCTTAGAAAAATATACGCAATGATTTCAATGAGTTACCCGGCGAGGCTATCTCCATATAATGCACCATCCCAGTGCGATGTAAAGATTTTTCACGATTCTTTGAAAATGACCGTGACCCGGTTTTTACGCCTTAAGAAGGCGATCCTTCTCGGTGAAACCAGGGAGGTTCATCCCCAAGATTAGCATAGCAGCATGAATATTCCGTGGTCATCGTAAACCCGACAACTCGCCGATTCGTCACCATAGGCCGAGGCTGAGTTCCCCAAGGCGATCTTCACGGTATAGGTCTACCTTTTATGCACAATTGCACATGACTTTTATAAGTCATGTCATCTTAGTCTTTATGGTAGTTAAATCTAAGCTACATTGCACAACACTGGCCCATGGGGACTGAGGGCATAGGCCGGGGACAGCCCTCGATGATATGGTTTTTGTCAAACCTCAACCTCAGGAGCCGCTATATTCATGGAAATCCTAGGTACGTGACAGAAGCATTTTACAAATGCACCTCTCCCTGCATCAGAAACCTTATTGAGTTGTTCTCTTATCCGGCGTCGTCACGCTGTGAATGAATTACCATTTACCGCAGAAATGTAATTATTTTGTCTTTTAAATGTCGAGATATGAAAATTACCCGACGAAGCAAAAACAACTCTGCTGATTAGAAAAGAAGTAGAACAAATTTCACACTTGCGCGTTTCAATGCGGGATCGCTTTTTCGGACGTGTTTGGACAAATAAGCCGAATGTATCGGTAATAGAGCGAACTCGATGCGCTGTCATGACTCACTTCCAGAAATGGGCTTGAATCTAAGTCACTCGTAGATTACCAGGTCTTGTACGTGTCGCCATAGTTTGTTTGCCCGTCAGCTTGGAGACTTGCCGTGTGATCTAACATGGGATTATTTACAATACTCGAATGTCTGTCTGGTAAATCACTTATTGTATTGAGTGACCGGCAATATGGCGTATAGTCACGTGAAAAAGAACACGATGCCACAACTTTAGTTGGTCCATGGTTTGTAAACATTTGGGCCTGTTCTCCCTTTAGAAAAACCACCGTATTTTTCATTGCATCTGAAATAACGGTGCAAACTGTAACCGGCAAAATTGGTCCGAGGTCAGCGAAATCGGAGGGTTCGGAACATACGTTAGCAAGTCAGAAATGATTTTGGCTTTTGTCCCTGTATAGTCAAGAAGAGTTCCAGTCGGCCTCAGCCGAGTTTTATACTTATCACTTTTTATTAACTTGAATCGTTTGAAATCTATTTTCAGATGTTGAGACGAATCGCTTTTAACAACGTCATCCAGTTTGTTGAGCCTCACGTGCTCAGCTTCACGCCGTCGGATCCGCCTCTGTTAGAAGTCGACGGACAGAGGTATCCGCAATGCAACCTCGGTATTTTCGTCGGCGAAAACGGCTCCGGTAAAAGCAGCATCTTCGAATTGATCGTCTCGTGCGCAGCGCCACCTACGACGGTCATAGAAACCGGGGAAACTGGCGGTAAATCGGATAGCCGCGCGCGCAGCGCCACCATCATACCGAACACGCCTTCGAATGGTAAATCAGGGTATACGTTTTGCGAGTTTGAAATTCCGACGTCGATGGGAGCGAAAATGAATCTTCCGAATTCGGCGAGGAGAACGTCGACCGGTAACTACCTGGTCATCCTCGGTTTGGAGGTGCCTGGTCAGACGAGAGAGAAGATTCGGCGTATAATCATTCCCGTAGACAGTTCCAAAGACGAAATCTGCTCGAGACGCCGCGGAGTTTTCGTCATGCTTCTGACGTCGGAAAAATGCGAGCAATTGTTCAAAACCGAATCCGACGTCATCGGTATTCTTTCCAAATCGGACGTGGCCAAACGGAACGACGTGGCGAACGTTGATTGGTTGGACATCGGCAACGTTTACGAACAAATAACGGATTCGATAATCGTCGGTCATCGCTACAGTCAAGAAGATTTCGACTTGTACATAAATAAAGCTAAGGAACACCCGGAGTTTGTAGCGCGAGTGCACGACGTGTTTTTCAAAATAATCGGTAACACCGACTATCAGTTCGTGATCGAAGACGGTCAATTGTTTTGCCGTGAAATGAACGACGCCGCCTGCGAGAGCAAGACGGAAACGTGGCAGGCGCCGTCCGGAATTCTCGACGCGTTTCTTATGGCTTTCTATCTGTCTCTGGACGATAAACTGACTTTACTGTTAGAAGAACCGATCAAATCGATGCATCCGCTCTTAGTGCGAGCGTTGAGGGACATTTTCCTGCTAGGGGTCACCGGTAAAACTGTCATCGCCGTCTGTCATTCGGAGCGGTTGATAAGCGCGTACACCGTAGCCTTCATGTTCCGTTTCCGGCGCGTACGCATCCAAGATGGCGATCGAATTCTGCGCGCGTCGAAAATCTACGAGTTGAAGAATCTAGCCGTCACCAATCACGGCGGTCACCCGTTCGCGTATCTTACCGTGGAGCGAATTCGGGACGTCCTATTCGCCAACCGAATTCTGTTCGTCGAAGGTCGCGACGACCGACGATTCGTTCACGCTACTCTCGATCTGATCGAGAGAAAATACCCCGGTATTCTTCGCATGTGCGGCGAAGATGTGGAACAACTGATCGGTCCGTTAACGCAGATATCCGTCATTCAGATGGACGGTAAAATGCACATGGATTCGTGCGTTTACGTCGCCGAGAATTCCGGCTTGAAAAAACGCTACGCTTTGCTTCTCGACCGAGACGTGTTGACCGGAAATGAGGTGTTCGTCTCCAGTTTCGTGCAGACGTTGAAGAAGTTGTTAGAATTTTACGACGACGAAAAACAGACGAAACTGTCGCAGATTATCTGCCGGCATTGTCTGTGCAAGTACGACAGCGCCAATCAGGATCGCAAACACTTCTTCGGCATCATTCGCGAGATTCTGAAGGCCGTATCCGATCGTAATTACGACAGTCTGCGCGGCGTCGTCGAGAAGAAACTCATGTCGAAAATCGGCCATATTTTCCAGAGTAGCGAGGACCACGCTAGTCACGTGACCCGACAATGTAACAACGTCACTAACGCGATGCAAAATGTTGAAGAGATGAAACGAATTTTGGACGAAGTTCGCCGCGAAATTACGCTACTAGTCGAAAAGGAGAGCCCGACCGTGGATGACTTACTGGATGTCCTGCTTCGAGCAGTCCCCGGCGAGGTGTCCATCGAGGAGTCGTTGGCCGACAGCGTGGGCCTGCCCAATTGGGACGATTGTAAGAAACTGTCGAACGAGTTATTAGCAATCGGGACGCGGGACCGGACCGATTCGGACCCCGATATCAGTTTTATCTTATACAGAGTGATCTGTCGTAAGAACTATCTACCGAAGATGTTCCTGAAGGCGAAGTCTTTCGATAAACTTCGCAGCGTTTTGCTGTCGTTCATCGTAACATCGTCAGGCGGTTCAGAACCGCGGTGTAACCTTGCCGATGCTGCGGCGTTCGTGCAGAATCTAAGCCGTTTAGACCTGCTCTGCCAGAGGTGCATACTACTCGAAAAATCATTAGCGACTCTGAACGATTTCGAGAAGTTGTTCGACACGTACGCGCTTTCTTTCGCCGTGAAACCGACGAACTGCGCGCTGGAATCGAGAGAGACCGACCTGATGCAGTTCGTGGCCACCGCCTACAAACTCTGCTTCCGAAAGAGCGTTACGTTGAGCGACCTCGAGGCGGAAATCTTGATTCGTAAACAACAAATCGAGGAGCGTCGCTTCATTTGGATCGACGGCGATCTGGAAGACATGGTCAACAGCACGAAACAAGAAACGAGAGCCTTGCCGCTGATCAAACGAAAGTGGTCTTCCTTGCGACGTGGAGATTTGTGGGCATTAGTCAAAGAACTGGTCGAAAATGATAACAAAGATTTTCGACGATTTGTACAATTTTTAGTGTCGTTTGTGAAAGAAGAAATTCTATAAATTTGATGTTGTTCGTAAATTTACCAGTGTATAACAGTATAACATAGACTCATCCAAGTCGGTAAACTATTTGACCTACTTACCATTTAACCGAAACCGGCTTCTCGGCTGTCGTTTTCGTCTGGGCTCTGAGTCTAGCCCAATGTTGAGTATTGTCTTGTGTATTGATATTAACTATTGTCTTGTGTGTCTTTATATCGTTGAAGACCAGGGTACTCTTACGAATAGTACGTGTACGTATCCATGGGGAGGCCGGGCCAGATACTGTCCACTTTCCTCCCTGTGTAAATACAGGCCCGTAGCCAGACATGCCTTTGGGAAGCTTCGAATTTCGTAAATGTTGAACTTTTCATTAAATGCCCGCGCAAATGTCGGGGTCCTTGCGCGGAAAATCTTTGGGAATAAGATTGAAAGATGAGCAATTTTAACAACTTCTTTGGGGTGAAGATTTTGCTTCTTTTCTCTAAAATTTGACCCCAAATCAAGTAAATTCGAAACCGAATGAAAGTGTTACCAATTAGTGACTCTCAGTGACTCGAAATCGATGCTCAAATTTTCTTTAAAGGCTGACTGGCATCTATACGGAACTTCGTCAATGCTCGAACCACCGACATCCCCCCTCCCCCGATACGTTCCTGCATAAAGCTTGAACTGAAAATCAGGAAAAGCTATTCTCGTCCTTGGCTTTGACCTCTAGATATAAGATACACGTACTACACGTAATTTTATGTGCCTTTTTTTATAAAGCAATAATTTCTGTTCAGTCTTTTGTTGTGTGTTCAATGTATTTGAAATTTGCTACGTACAAAGTGCCGTTTATTTGAACAATGTTCCTACATTTCAGTTGATGAAAATGTCTAAAACTTATTTCATACATATAATATATTCAAACAATGTATGTATATACACATGCGGCGAAACAGGGCTTTGAAAGAGTTTAATTTTCTCTATCAATCAAAATCATGTCTCTTACCTTTCCACACGGAATTAAAACGAAATTCTTTTTTCAAGATATGGTGTGTAAATTCTAACGATTAGAAATTCATATTTTCGCATCGCCGTCCATTCATACATGTATATCAGTTTATGACGTCAGTGGTAAATGTTAACAGCAATAATAAAGTTAAATCTACTCTCATTTCGCTGTGGTTTCGGCTCCCGCGTGAGAACGTAATTCGGCCGGACAACCACAGCGGATGGAGAGATCAAACAAAGCGTGTTTGTCTTCATTTTGTGGGTGGTTCCGATAACCTGGCGGCTCAAGTCGAAGTCCACGGATTTGTTTCATGAACAAAATCTAATCCGGTGAAATCCGAACGTACAAAATCCTACAAAAACGTTATTGTACAAAACTCATTGTCTGGTCTAAAGAAAACAAGAACAACAACGACTAATGAGCGATACATTGTACTGAGCTCTAGGGGTTCGATCTCGCAATTAATACCTGAAACATTGCATGGTGTCTTCAAAGCGGCACCCAAGAGCAAACCCGGTAAATGTTACTAACATCATTTGCATACTTCATGGAGTGTTAAAACATTTTTAAGCACTGAAAAAGGGTTGTATCAGTTAGTGTCACACCGTGGGAGGGACCAAGCCTGTCGATGGCCGATCCGTAACTGACATCACTGGTTCGACTGACTTTGTTTCCATCCACTGTTTTCTGGAAATGAAACTATAATCCAAGTATCCGTGATGTAAGATTGTTCAGGACAAGTAGTTAGAATCTCTATATCGAATTGTATCCCAGTTTTTTGGCGATGGCGGATGCTATTAATCGCCTCAATTAGAAACGTCAGTGCGACATCCGAACCTCTGAGCATCTCGAACCTGGAAAACAGACTCAATCTGCGGACCACTAAATGTCTAAATGAATTTATCGTCGATTTCACCAATAAAAGCATTTATTTGAGAATAAATAAACAAGATTCGAAATCAAGATTACAGATTTCAAACTAGAACTCAGGAATTCGTGTAGAAAGAAAGATCCGTCCCGCTACGCGGCCCAACACCAGCTCGGACTCGGACTCGGACCCGGACCCGGACCCGGACCCAGACTATGTACGCAATGTTCATATCCTACCGCTAGACAACCGAACTGAGTGACCACCGTTGACCATCTCAGTTAAGACATTTAAAGTATAGTGATCGTTCAGGCGTGGTGACTTGTTGCTGAGTCTTCTATAAATTCCGATTCCTCTATTGATTTTCATCTAGAGCAGTTTTCTCTCACCGAGGAGACAATTCGCGAATGGAGGCCGCATTTTTAAAGCCTGTCAAAATATTGGCCCTGTGATATTGCACATACACTCTCAAGCAAAAATTAAATAAAATGTATTTCTTCTCAATTGCTTCTTGTCTGAAATAGCTTTTACATTGTCACAAACTATAGTGGTAGTTTCTGCCACACATTTCACGCTCAGATTTCATTTAGGTATTCACAGCCATCTTGGAGTAATCATTTGACAAATGATTACTCTAAGCAGCCATCAACTACAGAACTTCTTTTTACTTCCTTCTCATTATATTCTAAAAAAAAAAACATTTTACTGATACATAATGAAAAATACAGTGAAAAGTTACAAATGATACTATGAACCGAGTGTTATATTGTGTGAAATGTGTATTGTATCAACTGAATAAATACAATGTAAAATGCATGTACAATATTGATTATGCCCGCAGCGATGAAATTAGTTCCATAGCGCATAAAATGCGCGAAAACGATTTTATAAAATCCCGTCGTCTAGTCTCGCGCACGCAGCAACATCATCAGCAACAAACATATAGCTAGTTTTTGTAATCGAAGAGATGTAACTAGTTGTTACACAGCATTGCATGACGATCGTAATGATGGCGCGATTGCGCGATAGGTTGACGCATTTGTTATACGACGACACATACTTCGAGTGGATTTAAATTAATTTCGTTTCATTCATATCCTCATCGAATATAATTATACATATATTGCGTTTGGTTAAGCAGCGTCGAACAAAGACAACACCCTGGATTTGTGTGGATTACGTAAGGTCGCCGACCCCCGGCGGCAAACCAACTCGACTACGAAGAAATTAGGATGCATCGAAGGCGGCAATGACCCGGACGGTAAAAAACAACGAGAACATAGCAAAGAAATCGAGAAACAGTTGGAAAAAGATAAACAGATTTACAAAGCGACTCATCGCTTACTTTTATTAGGTGAGTTCGTTTCTCATCCTTACATTGAATATCTTTAAAGTTGTTATTTAGGGTGGCGATGAAAGTTTCTAGAAACAACAGCAGCAGGAGCCCGACTTGCACGGCTACGCGTGTTGAAATGGAATATGCGCGCAACTAACACAAATCATCATCATGCGACATGGCAGAATCATGACGATACGACTATACTATTTGAATACTTTTTCTAAGAGCTCGACTTTTCCCATGAATATCGAAATACCGTACCTCTGAAAATTTATGATTTTTGGTTCATTTTCGATGAAACAATAATATTTTGTCAAAATACTCCAATTTTGTGAAAAATTCTACAATCAGATCAGGGGTGGTCTGTTGCGAAATGAGAGTTATACCGTAAACAGCGACACCAAGAAAAACTGTTCGATTTTAGAATACATTCGTTGTAATATCCTCAACTATTCAACCGTCTATAGCCATGCGAAAAACTTAGAATTAGAGCTGATAAGTTTTAAGGTCAGGGGCACGCAGTCATGTCTTATATTCAAGACCAGTCTCATGCAATTTCATCTCGGTCCTATAGATATTCTAACAACTTAATATAATTCTTGTATCATCTTTTTGAAATCTTTAAAAAAAATTAATTTCTAGCGGAGGTCTTCGTCTTTCTTCCTGTACACAATTCAGCTACATTTATAAGATAAGAAGGAAATAAGGATGATAAATTATCATATCGTGATGACAGGTTTGACTTAGGCTGAAATCACGATGCACACTGGGTCCAGATGACAAGCTGTCTAGTTAAGTTTGCAGCGACGGTGCTTGATTTGCAGACATCTTTTCGCTCATTTCATATAATTTACTTCAATTTACGCGACGTATTTTATTCGTGAATACGTAATATATAACATAGATCATACTTTTGCTGCATACAACATTAGCTCGTCGCTAAAAGTCAAGACAACGCCCATCTCCAATTATAGCTATTTTTAGCATCATTGCACGTTATGGATACGGGTATTTGCAATGTTGGCGTTCTGGTTATTGAATTTCGATTCAGACTTTGTATACTATAGTCTGCCGTCATCGCAGTAAGGGCAAAATCTATTCGAAGCGCGATAGGTTAGTCGCACATAAATAGCAGTAGAACGAAAAATAAAAAAACATCAAACTATTCACCGTTTTACAAAGAAAAAGAATATTACACATTTATGACTTAAAACCAGCGCGTACGGTGTCAATACACTCAACTAGGAAAAGTAAAACCGTAGCGATATAGTAAGCTTAGTTCTAGGGAATTTGTAGGAGTCGAAATTGAATGAAATCTTAATCGATTGAAAATTTCAGACCATACATTTTTTTACTGTATTGTGATACATTTTTAGATTATTCAAGAGCAATAACTTAGACTATTCAATAGCAATAACTTAGTTTTTTTCTAATGAGCAGTGCCTCGAAAACCTGGGATTCGAACCTTAGCTCTACACTGAACTGCGCGACAGATAGATTGGGCTCGAATCCGCTAATTCTGAATATTCCAAAGACCGAGCTACCAAATAAACACGTTTTATAATTGATGGAATAAATTCCATCGATCTGAATTCTATTCCTATGTAAATTTACTAGCCGAAGCTAGGCTGTATGATTTCAACAAAATCATTTTTGGTTCCGAACTCCGCGAGTGAGTGCCGCTTTAACCCAACCAGCGGAGAAGAATAATGGACGCTCCCGCGTGTGCACTGCGCGAATAAGGCGATTCATAATAATATACATTATGATAATAATACATATATTCTATATTAATCGGTGGTTTACTTTTCACTTTTCTCACGAATCCGAATCTATATTTTAATCGATCTTAAAGAGTAATAGATTCTATCTGAAATTATTCGGGTTCGAGCCCGCGCGCGCGTAAAAGGGTAGAATAATAATAGACGCTCCCAAACCCCACCCAGCGCCTGTCAATTGTCTCAGTTGACGTGTGTGTGTGTGGTTGCCCAGTAGATGTTTTTCATGCAGGCAGGTCATGGAATTTGGCCTGATTTAGGGCACCTACAGGCCCGACCCGCGGCTCTATAGGCGTTTAGCTCGTTCTCGAAGGATTTACGCACGCGTTTGGACGTATTAAACGACGCTGGGAGGGATTTAAAACGGCACCGTGCAAGCTACAATTTTGTCTGTCGTCACAACCGAATTCACCAGTCAGTAAATAGGCTACCAAATTTCGTCCATCCATCCACACAGATATATTTATTAGATACATATACGGATAGTGTTTATATATAAATACATATTTAGTAATTAAGGCGCAGCATCATCATCATCATCATGGGTTGCTTCAGTACCGGTAAGGAGGACGAGGATGATAAGATACGCAGGGAGGCGAATAAAAAGATCGAAAAACAACTGCAGAAAGATAGACAATTATACAGGGCCACTCATAGGCTTTTATTACTAGGTCAGTACCTACTCATCAGTACTTACTCCTCAACAGTTACCTACTCGGTATTGCGCTGATGCTGCCAGCAACTCGACTCAAATTATCTACAACTTTGATTGTTTGTATGTTAAAATGTCTGCCCTCACTTGCCGCAGTATGCTAGTGATACTCTCGTGTATCGGTGCCCTTTTACTCGGCTAACACCCTGACCGTACCCCGTATGAGTCCAACTAGGCCCTACCCTAACCTCCTTCCCCCTCACTCTTACCTCTCTAAATCGGTCCTACTTAACCCACCCCATTCTGACGCTTTCACTAGTAAACCCTGTCTCTACTGCGGCTAACGACATGCGCCTCCTCTGTCAATCATTTGACTTACCTTAATCCATTCATGCCTTATTCCATACACAGACCTTGCCATTAGTGGGTAACCCTACTCCCTTTAATCCCTAGCCTACCTATAGGCCTAACCAATACGTTGACATGTAGGTATAGGGCCTACCCTGTGTAGGGCTGGATGTAGGGAGGGGGCAGGTGCTTTCATGGGTTTGGACCTTACCTTTTTACTTTAAGGTTGCTCTTTTTTGTAAGACCCGGATTTGAAACATATCGCCGCTAGATGATTTGACGCTCGGCTCTTTGTGTGAAATCGCGTCTTTGCGGACGTATTTCTGCGAAAATTACGGGGAACCCCTATCCGAGAAATTTGTCTTCCTTTTCTCTCGAACTCCGCCTTGTAATTATCATAGATCTGCCCCCGCTATTTAACCGCTGACCTCTAATATCGTAGCTAACGCCACGTTTTTTCAGTGAATGAAACTTTTGGATTTCTTTCTTAGAACTAGTCAAAATAATCACTCGATGTATTGTTTTACTTTCTAAACCACCAAAATTCTAAATCACGGATGTGGACCCGCTATGTCGGGGATTGACCGTAAAATTAAACATCTCGATCTCGCTGTAAATTGAAAAACAAACTCCGATTTTGATCGGGTTATATAAGCCTCGGGTTTGACGGCGCCATCTGGTAGTAGAGCTGGATGACTGTGTTGTATATTAAACTTGTATTAACGGTAAATTAATTGTTATTTTTCGTGTGATATTGTAATTTCAGGGGCCGGAGAGTCCGGAAAATCAACCATAGTGAAACAGATGAGGATTCTTCACGTCAATGGATTCGGTCCTGAGTAAGTGTTCATTTCATCGGTCACCTTCACTTGCCAGGGTTTGATTGCCTCCTGCCGAAGCTCGCGGCAACACAAACCCTCGCCGCAACCCCTTCATCGGTCTATCACTGGGCGGACAGGTTGTCGCTCAGCGGCCACCAGTCTATATATATCTAGCCAATCAGATGCGTTGTTTTTACCGGCAGATTCGCTCTGATACAATGATGCATCTGGCTACGTATGCGGACTGGTGGGCACTGAGCGGAAACCTATCCACCCCAATTTTTGACGGTGTAATAGACCAGTGAAGGGTCTGCCGTCAGGGTTTGAGAAATGGACAATCAGCGCAATCAAACCCTGGCAAGGGAGGATGCCCTAAGTCTTTATCCATTGTATATTCTATATGGGGAGCTGCAGGGTCCGATCTAAGGAATGAAAGCCACTTGCCCGGGGGGTAAGCATATCTGAAATTTTGCTAGCCCCCCTCCAAAAGCTTCTTGCCCTACACGGGCAGTCCGATTGGTGGCGCTATCATCCGTTGTATCGAGTGGGGAAAAAGCTTTGTGACATAAATTGCACAAGCCCGGGGGACAAGTAATGAATGATAACCTACTTGGCCTGATGAGAATATACTTGTCCCAGGCATTCGGACGAGTGTTTAGATCGAACCCTGAGCTGGAGCCAGTTGCACAGATGCGATTCAAGAATAAAATTAGCGCCTAAGACCGGTAATCATTTCTTCAGAGATTAGCTATAGGACTAAGATATGCTTTCCTAGACTGGTCTTAAGTCTAATCTTCGACTGTGCAACTAGCCTCAGACCCCAGTCTATTAAACTAAGATCCTAGAACTAAGATGTGGTTTCTTAGACAGGTCTTAAGTTTATGCCTGATTTATAAAACTTACTCGTGCTTTCTTAGACTGGCCTTAAATCTAAACCTTTACAGTGAAATTAGCTCCAGGACCCGGTGTATAATCAAATTAACGTACAAAACCCTGGATTCATTCAATCTGGGAGGTCTAAGCGTTAATTGACGTTCTCTTAGTTATCTCGATAGTTTCAATAATTATTATGTTTGTGTTTTTCATTTATAAAAAAACAGAGAGAAGAAACAGAAAATTGAAGACATCAAAAAAAACATCCGAGATGCAATTTTGGTAGGTACCCCGGTGTTTGTGCGCTAATAACTCATTATGTTGATACCTGGTAGTCTTATTGTAGCAGGGCCTCTTTAACAACTTGTTTCCTTAAAAACTCCTAAACTTAAAATGTTTTTAAATGTGCCTGGAAGTGGAACTCCTTTTAGATTGAACAAAATTAGTCGACAAAAACCCACGATAAAAAAGAAAAACTATCTGATAGTTTCGACTCAAATCTATGAGCCATTGAACAAAATGTCTGAAACTCCTTTTTAGCTCCTTCAGAAATTTATCAGAAACTCCTTTTTAGCTCCTTGGGAAATAGCCATCAGAGATTTCTGTCTATAGTTACTATAAACAACTCTGATAGACAGAAAGCTCTAAGTTTGTACATTAAACTACGCCTGAATCGGTAGTTGGGATCTGGATTCTTTTTACCGAATCAGAAACCGAGTTTAAGTAGAGTAAAAATTTGCTTAAAAAACCACTGGATTAACTGAGAGTAAACACTAGTACCGATTTAGGAAGAGTCTACAGTAATTTTGGGACATGAAAGTGACGCGGACGCTTCCTCGGAATTTGACATTTTCTCCTTCAAAACTCCGTGAAAACTTTGAAAACTCCAGGAATTAAGGGACTGTATATGAATATATTCATAGACTTGTAAACACATCAACAATGAACAAATTAACTGCGTACGTACATCACATCCGCTGTCTTTGCGTCATTCATCGAAAACATAATTAAAAGTCGTTACTAAAATTTTCTTAAAGTGTGAACTCCATTAGTACGACCTGCCTACGTTTGATAAATTGTTAGTCATACATGCGTAATTGGTGAGGGGTGGATTGTTTGTTTATGGAAGTGTTGTCCTGGGTACCGTACGTAGTTTGACGCAGCAATCTTCTCGAAACGCTAATGAAATGTTTGACCAGTAATTAGAATGTATTTTTATCGCAATTTCTAAGTAAGAAGCAGTTTGAAATTAATGATAATGATGATAATAATAATGTGTCTTATATAGCGCTACATCCAGCCAGGCTGCTCAGAGCGCTTTACATTTTTCGGTATTATTACCCCGGCCAATTTTATACTCTAACATGTATCAGTCATCTCTCCCTGGGGAGACGTAACACCGAGCTGCTAACAAACGCTCAGGAGTCATCTATCAGGCCAGGTATCCATTTACTCCTGGGAGGAGAGAGGCAATGAGGATAAGTGTCTTGCCCGACCACACTACGGCAATGTACGGGGTTCGAACCCACGACCTGGCTTCCCAGAGCCGAACGCTCTAACCACTCGGCCACACCGCTCCTCAAATTCGCATTAATTGAAGCAGTGGTCTTTCACTCGCTGGTCTCTATCAATCCAGGATTCATGTGTTTGAATCCTGGTGGTAGCAGTCAGTCAGTCTTTCACTGGTCTCTCATCAATCCAGGGTTCATGTGTTTGAATCCTGGTAGTAGCAGTCAGTCAGTCTTTCACTGGTCTCTCATCAATCCAGGGTTTATGTGTTTGAATCCTGGTGGTAGCAGTCAGTCAGTCTTTCACTGGTCTCTCATCAATCCAGGGTTCATGTGTTCTAATTATGCCCCAAGTAGCGCTAAATCAATTGATGTCTAAATGTTGTTGTTTTTTTCGTTAATTTTCAGACAATAACCGGTGCAATGAGTACTATAAACCCTCCTATTCAGCTAACTAATCCTCAAGACCAACACCGCGTGGATTATATTCAAGATGTTGCAAGTTCTCCAGACTTTGATTATCCAGAAGTAAGTTTGAAACTCGTCACCATTATTCAACCCAACATCTAGCGCCCACAACTCGAGGCCAAAGTCAAATTAAACCCGCTTAGCTGTGGAACTGGGTCCAGAGTCCAACACACAACTGTGGAACTGGGTCCATGGTCAAATTAAAACCCACACAACTGAGAAACTGGATATTCAGAGTCAAACACACAATGGAACTGGGTCCATAGTCAAATTAGACCCACACAACTGTGAAACTGGATCCATAGTCAAACACACAACTGTGGAACTGGATCCAGAGTCAAATCAAACACACAAACACAATTGTGGAGCTGGATCCACAGTTTTTGAGTGAGATTTTAATATCATGAGAGTCTGCGTCAAAATGTAATAAAAGTGAAATTCTGGCAAAATTGTGAATATCCTCGAGATCATGCCTTGAAATTTTGTTATATTTTGTGATGATTATTATTGATTGTATTATTTACAGATATTCTATGACCATACAGAGTCATTATGGAATGATAAAGCTGTACAATCATGTTTTGAACGGTCAAATGAATACCAGCTTATTGACTGCGCTAAATAGTAAGTAGAGAATCTTTACAGTTCAATAAGAGTTGCCAATTCTCGCCCTGATCACAAAGACAACTCTCTGTAATATCCTGTGCTGTTGCTGGTTATAAGGGGAAGGTATTTGTTACCCTGTACTGTCGGGGGATAGTATTCAGTTCCCTTTGCTGTCAGGGAAAGGTATCTAGTACTCGTACTGTAAGTGAAAGTACTCAGTGCCTGTACTATAAATGGAGTACCCTGTACCCGAGTGTCAGGGGAAGTACTCAGTACCCTGCATTGTAAGGGGAAGTACTCAGTACCCTGCATTGTAAGTGGAGGTACTCTGTACCGTGAGTGCCAGGGGAAGTACTCAGTACCCTGCATTGTAAGGGGAAGTACTCAGTACCCTGCATTGTAAGTGGAGGTACTCTGTACCGTGAGTGCCAGGGGAAGTACTCAGTACCCTGCATTGTAAGGGGAAGTACTCAGTACCCTGCATTGTAAGTGGAGGTACTCTGTACCGTGAGTGCCAGGGGAAGTACTCAGTACCCTGCATTGTAAGGGGAAGTACTCTGTTCCGTGAGTGCCAGGGGAAGTACTCTGTACCCTGCATTGTAAGGGGAAGTACTCTGTACCGTGAGTGCCAGGGGAAGTACTCTGTATTCTGAGTGTCAGGGGAAGTACTCAGTACCCTGCATTGTAAGGGGAAGTACTCAGTACCCTGCATTGTAAGGGGAAGTACTCAGTACCCTGCATTGTAAGGGGAAGTACTCAGTACCCTGCATTGTAAGGGGAAGTACTCCACAGACTTGAATTTGAAAATTTCTGTGTTGTAATTCTACAATCTTAAAATTTTGGGGCTATCACATTGACTGTCCCATCTCCGGGTGGCTGTATCGCGGTGACTACCCCCTCCCCCGGGCTATGGACCTTTCACAGTCACTAGCACCATCCCTTTCTAATTCTGTCTCATAAAGCCGATTCAATACGTTTCTATCTTACTTTTGTTTCGGAGTAAAAGCCTTTTACAAGAGGCTTATACGAAATAGGCATTTAATAAATCGGTCGTATTTTTTGTCTTCGTACATAAAAGCATTCATCATGAAAGATAATATATTTGTGATGTTGGCAGCTGTGCTTCTTCATTCCTTCTCTCCGAGCTAGAGAGAGAGAGAGAGAGAGAGAGAGAGAGACAGAGAGAGATGTGTGTAGTCCATTTAGATATAGCCAGCATTCTATTGATTCTATTAGTCTAGCTTGACAGAGGAGTTCACTGTATATGTTGTGTGTGTGTGTGTGTGTATGAAGTCACTGTATTTACCGCGCCCCAGAGAGGTGCTTGGATGGGTGGCGTAGATAGGGAAAGAGAGAGGTTGGATAGAAAAAGAGAGGTTGAATACAGGGAAATAGAGGCTAGATAGAGTTAAATAAAGGTAAAAAAGAGGTTGAATAGAGGTTTAAAAAAAGGTTGAATTGAGGGAATAAGAGGTTATATAGAGGTAAAAGGAGGTTGAGAAGAGGTAAAATAGGTTGAATATAGCTGAATAAAGGTTAAAAAAAGAGGTTGAATGGAGGTTGAATAGAGGGAAACTGAGGTTGATGGGAGGGAAACATATTGTAGTGACTGTTACTCCAGTATTCTCCCTCGTCCTCACACTATTTATTGATCAGCGTATGTTCCACAGTGCGACCGTTCTCAATAATACGCAACAAACCGGACCCCGGTTATCGGTGCCGTTTGAAGGTCACCGCGACGACCTTGCCACCACCTATTATAATAGACGATAGCAGCGATGTGAGATAGCGTGCACGCACGTTAGCGGGCAACACTGATGACGACGACGGCTCGCCTGGTGCAGCGCCGACGCGGGCGCGCGCATTAAGAAGTCAGACTCCTCGGTGGCAGGGTTCATCGTGCCGGGGTTCAGCGGCAGCTGTCCTTAAACACACCGCGGTTGCCATAGCAACGCCCGCAAAGTTTGTCTTAATAGCCAGTGTGTTTGTGTAATTGTATTATGAATCAATTCACTGTTTGATATACATTCATAAGTGTTACTATAAATAGACGCGACGTTCGAGCCGTTGAATTCGAGAAAAAAAAACCGGAGAAATTAAAATTTATCGTCTCGTGAGAGTCGTTCCGAGGAAGATGCCGGGTTTTAGTGGAACCCGCAATCTTCGGGAAAACCACGTTGCTCATCCGTTGGTTAAGTTAACCAGCGGTTGCACTGATTACGTACTTAACCAGCGTGGTCAAATAGTCAGGGAATTTCGTTTAAAAAACCTAGAATTCTGGGAAAGATCAGGAAATTTCTTTGTCAGCCGGATCTAGGCCTATGTTTTAGTTGTTGCATTTGACTGTGATAATTGATTGGATTCTAAGCAGATCAAGTCGGGGAAAACAACGCGCATGAAAACAATTTATGCATCGGGAATGAAAACAAATCAAACCTTGTTAACGTAACCCTGTAAAGGGTGGCGCCACTTACCGGGAAATGAGGGAATTCTGTGAAAAAGCTAAAAATCAGGGAGATTAGTTGAGATTGCTAGATCGTGCGTAAATTCAAACAGTTTCTGTATGTGTCGTATGTATTTGATTGTGTTAATTGATTTGATTCTTAGCATCAGTCAGGGAAAACAATGTGCACTGTCGGGGAAAAGTCAGGGGAAAAAGCCGGTCAAATAATAGAGGCCATGTTGATATAGCTCGGTTAAAACTTAAGTTGTTGGTTAAGGAATTCAATCAGTGGTTTGAGTTTTGAGCAAACCGATTTGACCAACGGTTAAAGATTGAACCTTTACGAGTTTTGAGAGACCGGTCGGCCCGAGTTTGGGAGACCGGTCGGCCGAAGTTTGAGAGACTGGTTGGCCCGAGTTTGAGAGACCGGTCGGCCCGAGTTTGAGAGACCGGTCGGCCGGAGTTTTAGACACCGGTCGACCGGAGTTTTAGAGACCGGTCGACCGGAATTTGAGAGACCAGTCAGCCGGAGTTTGAAAGACTGGTTGGCCCGAGTTTGAGAGACCGGTCAACCGCCGGAGTTTGAGAGACCGGTCAACCGCCCGAAAGCTCAATCTGACTTTAAGGTTGACCGTACGGTGGAAGGCTGGGATTCTCGGTAGATTCCGTTGATTCGGCCAATTCCTCGTTGTACTAACACCGGTAAAATGAATCGTAGATCTGGCGAGAGAGTATCGCTACTAATACACTACATCTATACGCCTCAAACTCTATTACAAAAGTCTTTCGGAATTCACTTGTTTATCTTAGTCATAAGTTGGTCTATATGAGTCTCTACCGTGTATGCTTATAATATATTCGTGGGTATTATTTATTTATTTTAACGAGGACAATTCCTTCCCTCGCGAGTGAATGGACAAATACGTAGTCGTCGAATATATATCGGTGTCAATGAAGGAATATTTCAGGGGTTTGTGTGTGTGTGCGCGTTAGTGTGTTTGTATGAGTGGTTCAGGCTCAGTCATGTGTGTATATCCGTCGTCGCTATATTTAGAACCCGCGGTTCTATCGGCCAGTTGAAATCGCAGCTATTTTTAGAACCCGCGTCGATCGCTCGCTCGTGACAGGGAAGAAAAAAATGTTGCATTGATTTTAAACGTCCGGGTTGCGAAAATGAATACGCCCGGCGATGCCGGTCGAACGCGCTCTATGATGCTCCGCGAGGCTGGTTGCTTCCTCCGAGATATAAATAAAGAACCAGCACTCGCCAGATGGCGCAACAATACGCTCGTGGTGAAAATAAGTTGTTTTTCGATGAAATTTTAACTGGTCTTATAGGCTTCCAAATCTGAATATTATCGAACAAGTTATCAAATAGATATAATATTGGCTCTCTGACTCACGTACTGATTTCACTGAAATTTGATTGACGAATTTAAAAAGTCGATTGAAATTTAACTCAAATATAGAAGAAATTGAAATATTTAGGCTTTCGAATCCGAATATTATCAGTCAAGTCCCACTAAACATATGGAGAAGACTAAACATATGGAGAAGATTTCTTTGAGAATTCAATGAAGTAGGAAAAGTTGATTTGAACTTAGGCCTAACTGGCAATGTATGACGGAATTGAAGTGCAGTAATCACTAGTGACACCTAGCAGATCCTTGTGTAATCCTCGCCACAGTAAAGGTGCCAGTATTTTATTGAAATTGATCTAACCCCGACCTTTGCCTTCCCAGATATTATTCAATGTATTTGACTATCCCCGCATCCCCTACAGACTAAACCTAAAATCAGGAATTGATAGGGTCTACCGGTTTGGGATGTCTATTCTGGTTCCTGGGAAATATTCTAGTTAAAACATGTTTATTATATGTTATTATATATTGTCAATAAAGGTACTTCACGCTTATCGTAATTTACTTAGCAGATGTTTTCCTTGATAAGCTTTCCTTGTATGCACTGAGCTATTGGCCGGGCATGCGTCTGTTAAATACAGAGCTGTTGCCCGGGCGTGTGCGCCAGATACAGAGCTGTTGTCCGGACGTGTGCTCCAGATACAGAGCTGTTGCCAGGGTGTGTGCTCCAGATACAGAGCTGTTGCCAGGGTGTGTGCGCCAGATACACAGCTGTTGCCAGGGTGTGTGCGCCAGATACACAGCTGTTGCCAGGGTGTGTGCGCCAGATACACAGCTGTTGTTCGGGCGTGTGCGCCAGATACAGAGCAGTTGCCAGGGTGTGTGCGCCAGATACACAGCTGTTGCCAAGGCTTGTGTGCCAGATACAGAGCTGTTGCCCGGGTGTGCGCGCCAGATACAGAGCTGTTGCCAAGGCTTGTGTGCCAGATACACAGCTGTTGTTCGGGCGTGTGCGCCAGATACAGAGCTGTTGCCAAGGCTTGTGTGCCAGATACACAGCTGTTGTTCGGGCGTGTGCGCCAGATACACAGCTGTTGCCAAGGCTTGTGTGCCAGATACAGAGCTGTTGCCCGGGTGTGCGCGCCAGATACAGAGCTGTTGCTCGGGCGTGTGCGTCAGATACGGAGCAGTTGCCAGGGTGTGTGCGCCAGATACACAGCTGTACCACATCAGGGACTAGTAGGTCTGTCATGACTTAGATGTAAGAGCCTATCTCAGGTGACATAAGATCAGACCCGATTGTCACAAACCCCACAAACGCTCCGATTGCATCTGGAGGAAGTTTCTGGAGCAAGACCGTTCATACGCCTTCTCCGTGGTGCCGTAATACTGGACTGAGCAATACTCGGGAATTGGCGCTCGGTCCGCCACTGGGGTCATTATGATAGTCCTGCGATAGTCATTGGGTCATTATGTCATTATGATAGTCCTTTGATACAGGCATATTTAGTATCTGGTAAAGATAATGAGATAAAAACCCACTACAGATTAAAAGAATTTAAAAACAAGAATTTATTTATTCAGTCTAAAATATATAGAATAAACGACGTTTCGATCTCACCCTAGAGATCGTCGTCAGGTGTGAGATATAGACTAAAAACAGGGGTATATATACAGAGGAGAACAGGTTAATCGAGTGAATTGGTGAGTAAATAAGAGAGTGAGATCGAAACGTCGTGTATTCTATATATTTTAGACTGAATAAATAAATTCTTGTTTTTAAATTCTTTTAATTTGTAGATAGTGGGTTTTTAGCTTATTATCCGTTCACCACGTTTGAGTGTGGTTATACGTTCTATCTGGTAAAGATGTTCAACTGTGAGGAGGAAGACACAATAGCTATAATTCCTGCTTACATTCTCTTCCTCATATTGATTTCATCATTAAATTGATTGTGTTGTAACTGGAGACACTGGTGCTGCTGCTGCTGCTGCTGCTGCTGCTGCTGCTGTGTGCTGTTCATTCAGTGAACAGGGCGTAACTGTTTTCTATATAGATTCCTACATGTATTGGTATTACTATCCACGCCGCAGGTACCCTCAGTCAGTCAGTCCGTCTGTCTATGTGTCTGTACAGCTGGCTCTCTATTGCTACTGCTGCTGCTGCTGCTGCTGCTGCTGCTGTTGTTGTGTCGATGATGAATCCGGCAAGGTCACTGAATGACCTTACGCGTGCGGGATCATGGCCAGCTTCATTTCATTAGTTTCATCGTTCATTAGCCGCTCGTTGATTATCTATTTTTAGATGCGTCGCTATAAATGAATCGCGGGAGTAATTTTGGTGTTTTTATTTATTTTATTTTTATGATGCGTTCCTAGTTCCCTTCCATGACTTGTATGATGAATTGGGAAATCGAATTATTTTGTCAAGTCATTGTGGTTAAACCAGTTTCCTCCAAGAGATGCCTAAAATGGTTTACCGTCCTCTGATTATCAGGAACAGTCTCTGAAAATGGTTAACTCGCCCCTGATTATCGGGAACAGTCTCTGAAAATGGTTTACTCGCCCCTGATTATCGGGAACAGTCTCTGAAAATGGTTAACTCGCCCCTGATTATCAGGAACAGTCTCTGAAAATGGTTAACTCGCCCCTGATTATCAGGAACAGTCTTTGTAAAGGGTTTACCGTCCTCTGATTATCAGGAACAGTCTTTGTAAATAGTTAACTGCCCCCTGATAATCAGCAATATTCTCTGAAAAATTTTCCATTAGTTCCCAGTATTTCTTCTCATTTAAACCGTGTTTGTATGAATTCTGTAAACTGCATGGATACGTGTACAATGTATGAACCTGTTTTTTGTGCTCTACGCAAATGTAAATTTTGTGGAGCAATAAACTAATTGTAATTATAATTGTAATTGATAGTTTAGTTTCCCTAATGAAAATGGTACATTTTTTTGTATATTTAATCTGTTGTCTGGTCACTCAATGTTCTGCTTAATATTGGCTTCATATATCTTACATTAAAATATTCATTGTTTTCGATTTCAGTTTTCTAGACAAAGTACACACCGTTAGGCAGCCTGATTACTGTCCCACGGAACAGGTAAGTTGTTCTTTTAACCTCCACACTTGAATCAAAGAACTGTTTTGTTCAGTTACGGTCAAAGTTACTTCTTTCAAAAGAGTTTTGTATCGATTTCGAGTGAATATTGAAAAATGTCGGCCTAGCAGTCATTTGAACTTAGTTCCACAGTGGGTTTGAGTTGACTGTGCGGAGTAAGAATTATGGCTCATTCCTCGTAGAGTAATCATTCGGCTACTACAAGCTCATTCTAAATCCTTACCAAACACTTTCACGCTATACAGCTGGGTCCTATAATTATGTCAAATCAAATGTCAAATGATTTTCGATATATTTTGAATTCAAATCTCATAGCAGGGTTACTGTATGTATTGCGTATTAGCTATGCAGGCACCTGCGAAAAAAAAAACAAAAAAGATCTAAGTCTTTTATATGCTGAAAAACTGTTTGTACCGATCTATACAGACATGAGCGAGTTCGGCCTTGTTTTTTTTTTTTTTTTCACGATCGTAAAGACAGGTTTGAAAGTATTCTCTATTTTTCGCCGTTGAATACAATTTGAAAAGATTTCAATCGTCGACAATACATGCGCTGGGGGTCCTAGCTGCGTCGTTTCATTATTTTCGACCGTTTTATGAGTGAGAGAGAGAGAGTGAGCTTTTATTCGCGCAGACGTGTATATATATTAAACCTAGGTGCGTCGTGACTCGTGATGACGTCTTTTGTGTCGACGACTTTTCGACGGAAGAAATCGAATGAAAAAAATTGTTTTGTGTTCGTGTAATTAGATGTGTTACAAAGAAGGTTTGAAAGTTCCGCCGGATACTCGCTTTCTACTGCGCGGAATTTTTTGGATATCGCTGCCCTTAAATCCGCTTAATGACGCGATCGAAATGCCTTTGAGTCATTCTAGATGAAAATGGCAGCCTCTATGAATGTGCCTATGACATCATCAAAATGCTAGATGAAGCGCCTATGACATCGACAAATTACCCACTATTTAGACCAGATTCAAATGGCAGCCTTTATCAATCCACCTATGACATCATGTTACTAATAGCATTATCAGGCCCACTTAATCTCGATCGTTCTGGATTTTTTTCTGGATCTTAAGTCATGCGAAGTCTTATGTAGTTTTCTTAGGGAAAAAAACTGAAAATTTGATTTCGTAGTTAGTATGATTTTGCCATGGAAATTAGTGATGTCATAAGTGGATTTTATGGGTGCAGACATCTTGGTCATAATGATAATTTATTGCCATAAATCCATAGAAAATATACTGTTTGGCTTTCAAAACTATATGAACACCATATGACATGTAGTGCGTAACTATAGGGATAGTATTTGTGAAAGATGTGCGGTTGAAACTGAAATCTAATGTTCATAGAAATGAATTGTTTAATTTTGCAGGATATTCTAAGGTGTCGAGTGTTAACATCAGGTATATTCGAAACGAAGTTCTCAGTGGATAAAGTGAATTTTCAGTAAGTATTCGATATACACAAAACTATCGTCGTTCATCAGCAGTTGAAATCACAAACCGCGCTTTAGAGGCTGGTTCTATAGTCAATCTAGACTGGTCTAAGATCTGTTTGGATCTATAGTCAATCTACCATCTTATGGCCATTCAATAAACTGAAGACCAGTCTTAGCTCATTTTGGTTCTATAGTCAATCTGACTACTTAAGTGCGGTCTAAGCCCTTTTTGGATCTATAACCAATCTAACATCTTATGGCCATTCAATAAACTGAAGACCAGTCTTAGCTCATTTTGGTTCTATAGTCAATCTGACTACTTTAGTGCGGTCTAAGCTCTTTTTGGATCTATAGTCAATCTACCATCTTATGGCCATTCAATAAACTGAAGACCAGTCTTAGCTCATTTTGGTTCTATAGTCAATCTGACTACTTAAGTGCGGTCTAAGCCCTTTTTGGATCTATAACCAATCTAACATCTTATGGCCATTCAATAAACTGAAGACCAGTCTTAGCTCATTTTGGTTCTGTAGTCAATCTGACTACTTTAGTGCGGTCTAAGCTCTTTTTGGATCTATAACCAATCTAACATCTTATGGCCATTCAATAAACTTCATTCAATAAACTGAAGACCGGTATTATCTCTTTTGGATCTATAGTTTATCTAACATTGTATTGTCATTCAATGAACTTAAGATCAGTCTTAGCTCATTTAGGTTCTATTAATCTTAACTTAAGACCAGACTTATGATTTATGAAATTTATTCGATTACTGCGCAATTTGGCGGTGAATAGAAAATTTTCACGAGATGAAGCTCATTTTTCGTCGTTCTCCTATCCCCTTGTAGCATGTTCGACGTAGGAGGCCAAAGAGATGAACGAAGGAAATGGATACAATGTTTCAATGATGTAACAGCTATCATATTTGTAACTGCGTGTAGTAGTTATAACTTAGTGCTGCGCGAAGATCCAAGCCAAAACCGACTAAAAGAATCGCTGGAATTGTTTAAAAGTATCTGGAACAATAGGTAAGAGATACCCCTCCTCAACTGCAGAACCGCCTCCGCCCAACTCCTGCGGTTCAGCAGAGTGGCTGATACCCCTACGCTCTGATGACAGGGTTCCTCGTCGGGTCGTTATGTGTCCCCAGGGGCAGGAAGGGGGCGACATCTTATTTTATCTCCTTGACAACTTGTTTACACGATACAGCCTGCAATTCTAGATTGAATTTTCTTAAAACTTGGTGTCAGGATTGGGGCAGATGCACCCCACCCCAAATGAAAAAGGAGGTTATTGGCCATTTATTATGGCCGCCCTTGCAGCCATCTTGAATTTCTCATTAGCTCGATAAAGGTAGCAATACTCACAAAGTAACTGGTAATGAACAATTAAGTAAACTCTGTTGTTTTCTAGCCCGGGGAGAGATACCCGACTGATGCCACGTTCTAGTTCCTCATATTCTGATTGTCAAGGTGACCCTCTGAATTTCTTTATCCGAAGAAAATACATTTTCGAGGACGATACTGCGTGTGGCCCACTTAATTAGGGACCCTGATGCCCCTTTGGTGTGATACCTAATGGATATAATAAACCATGAACAAATACATTGTTGCGATTTCCCGGTTGATTTTTTGCAGGTGGTTGAGGACGATATCAGTGATTTTATTCCTTAATAAGCAGGATTTATTAGCTGAGAAAGTGAAAGCGGGCAAATCAAAAATAGAAGACTATTTTCCAGATTTTGCAAGATATACGATGCCACAAGATGGTAAGTGTTCGATCGATTTGGGTTGTATCCCCTTACTCGAGTTGCCTAGGCTTTGTTTAATTTAGAATCGGTGGCTTAGTTGTCCCGAGGGACAAATCCTTAAACCGGGTCCACTTTCATAGACAGGGTTTTAATGTTGTCCCAATGCAGGGTGGGCACTTACCTTGAAAACTCAGGGAATCAGAAAAATCTAGAATAATTGGTGGTTTTTGACGAAGTTATCCAAAAACCTTTGAAATTTGGATATTTTATTGACTATGTGTGAAAAATTAATGAATTTAAACATTCTAAACCCAAAAATTTCTCTGTTCCCCTGTTTCTGATTCATTCAGGGAATTTTCGGTTATAACATAGACAACCAGCGCGGACTATGGAAATTTGTAAATGGGGCGAAGGTAACCACGCTATTAGCGAACAAGTGCTAGAAGGCTAGAAAGAAATATATGGCCGGAGATAATAAACCGCGGTATCCCTCCCTCTATCACTGGTTTATATGTAAAATGTATAAAGCGAATGAGGCTGCTTTGAGGCGCTTCGAGGCGCGGTTGAATTGTGTGAAAGTTTGTTTTATCAGATGCTGGTAGTGATAAGAGAGGTTCATGTGTGAGACCTCGGCACCTGGTGTCTCCTATACGCGCTCTGCATTAGCCCTACCCTACAACCACGAATTACCGTCAATCAAATCCGCCAAAAAAAATTGTGAGCGTCTTTAGGAATAGGACAATTTGAGAAAACGTTCTAATACTAGTTTTATATAGTGATTTATTTCTTGAGATCTACGGCGAATCTACGGTTTTCTTGTATGATAGATATTCAAAGATTTACGACTACATAGGCCCTCTCAGATGAATATTCAACAGTAGCCATCTTAAAGTACCCCGCACGCATTTCACTCCAATATCCCCCCCCTGGACATTACCTCTTCCTGAATACTAATTAAATGCCCTGGTAAATCATTATACTAATTACGTGATAATTGAAAACTATTTTATTTCTTGAGATCTACGGCGAATCTAGGGTTTTCTTGTATGACCAACTTTCTTGTATTCAAAGATTTGCTACATAGGCCCTCTCAGATGAATAGGGCCTATTCAACAGTAGCCCGCACGCATTTCAAATTTCAAAATTGTGAGCGTCTTTAGGAATAGGACAATTTGAGAAAACGTTCTAATACTAGTTTTATACAGTGATTTATTTCTTAAAAAATCCATTCATTCGTCTAGATCTACGGCAAATCTAGGGTTTTCTTGTATGATAGATATTCAAAGATTTACGACTACATAGGCCCTCTCAGATGAATATTCAACAGTAGCCATCTTAAAGTACCCCGCACGCATTTCACTCCAATATCCCCCCCCCTGGACATTACCTCTTCCTGAATACTAATTAAATGCCCTGGTAAATCATTATACTAATTACGTGATAATTGAAAACTATCCACTGACATTTAGATCCCGGGATCAAACTCATTAACGCTTGCTTCCAGTTGGTATTATGCCATCTTCACCCGTCGAGGGATTCGAACCCACTACGCTAAAGCTGTTCGCCGAACCCCTTGACCTCACGAGTCGTTGGAGTCGTTACTAGCCGACCAGAATCCGGTCGTACCAATCACAGCGCTTGTAACAAACCGTTAGTAGACAATCTCTGCAAAACGTTTCAATCATCCTCTTGTGAGCATCTTCACCCGTCAAGGGATTCGAACCCACTACGCTAAAGCTGTTCGCCGAACCCCTTGACCTCACGAGTCGTTGGAGTCGTTACTAGCCGACCAGAATCCGGTCGTACTACCAATCACAGCGCTTGTAACAAACGACTTTAGGCTTCTATTGGTTTTCCCATTACTGGTAAATGGACCAATCAGCGAACGTTTTACCGAACAAGGAAGTATTTCGCGAATCGATATATGACGTCATGCGCAACAGCGCCAGTAATGGAATCACGCTTCGTGAGGCCAGGGGGCGCTGGTGGAAGCGAGTTCGGGAGTGATGCCGGACCCCTGGCAAGCGAGGATGGTATTATGCTATCGTGATTGGAATGCGAGGTCCAGAAGAACAGATAGGGCATTCCTGGGTTGAAGCAGTCACACCGACGGTCCCGAGTGGATCCTCATCACTCTGTATTCGAAATTTTCAGAGAAATATGTCCAATAAGATGCAATTTCCCAAAGAACGAATGTCAAATTCTGTACAGGTTTTGTCTCAGGTTCTCTCTCTGTCATAACAGTAATAGTACAACCTCAATAAGAACGAGGGTCCAGTTGGCTTTTCTTTGTTACGTTTATTTTATGCCATTCGTTTGTATTTTTTTTTTCCAGCCCAACCGGAACCAGGTGAAGATCCAGAAGTAATCAGAGCGAAATACTTCATTCGAGACGAATTTTTGGTGAGTTTACGAGCGAGATATGAATTCTATTATTGTGATGGGCCGCGCGGGTTATAGGAATATTCGAACCTGATAAACTCCGCCACAAACTAAACCCCCTTCAGCAAGGATTCGAACCTGATGACATCATGAGACTGTCGCAGTACAAACCCCTGCCCTAGTAGACACCCCCTCGCAGGGATTTGAACCCGGTGGTATCACTGCCGCATTCCTCCATCAACAGAGATTTAAACCTGACAAACCCCTGCGTTAGTAGAC
This sequence comes from Tubulanus polymorphus, assembly GCF_964204645.1. NCBI lineage: Eukaryota > Metazoa > Nemertea > Palaeonemertea > Tubulaniformes > Tubulanidae > Tubulanus > Tubulanus polymorphus. The sequence continues at coordinate 25,346,718 of NC_134027.1, forward strand.
CCATCCTCCTTCAAAAAAGCTAAAAAATAGGGAACGGTTGGGGAAATTAGTTGAGATTGCTAGATCGCATGTAGAATTTAGCATGTAAGATGAAACAGTTTCCATCTATGTTTACGTATTAGAAGGAAATAGTCAGGAAAAAAGCCAAATAAAAGTGGCGCCACCCTGATCATGTGACTACCACTAACCTCCCACATAGAGATTATAATTATTATTACTGATTAAGCGATTTTAATGATGGTATTGGTAGTGAGAGCCTGGCTGACAGGGATTCAAAGCTACTCTGTTTATAATTGGTTGTTTTTCTCGATTGTGTTTTTGTAGAGAATTAGTACGGCGAGTGGTGACGGCAAACACTACTGCTATCCACATTTCACATGCGCGGTCGACACTGAGAACATCCGACGTGTGTTTAATGATTGTCGCGACATTATCCAAAGAATGCACCTTCGACAGTACGAACTACTGTGATCTAAACCCAACTATCTATAATCCGATAAGAGAGAGCGAGAGAGAGAGTGCGAGAGAGTGAGTGAGAGAGAGTGAGAGTGTCCGTCTGTCTGTCCGTCTGCCTGCGAGTGTATATGAGAAACGATTTTACTCGACTAAAAAAAAAATTATTGCAACAACAAACATAACTCTTTAAACGGGACTTAGTCAAACGCTGTGTCTGACTACGCGCCAAGTTACCAAGCATGGAGGTACCATGCGCCAAGTAAACGAGCATGGAGATACCACGCGCCAAGTTATCAAACATGGAGGTACCACGCGCCAAGTTATCAAACACGGAGGTACCATGCGCCATGTTACTAAGCACCGAGGTACCACACGCCAAGTTATCAAACACGGAGGTACCATGCGCCAAGTTATCAGCCACCGAGATACCATGCATCAATTTACTCAGCGCTGAGTTACCTAGCATCGAGTGCCATGTGCCAAGTTGATAAGCGAAGGGTACCACATGTCGTCGAGTACTTCGCACCACTAAGTACCTCATGCCACATGACCTTGAGTACCACATGCTGATGAGTATCACGTGCCGCTGAGTACCACACATGCGCCACTGAGTTCGCGTTGTTGAATTAAACAGAAAAACCCGATGAGAAAATCTTCTGACGGTGTTTGTTCTTTTCTTTTTTTATTCGCGGTGTAAGGAAAGCGCGCCGCGCGAAACCCGCGATTGTTGATTATCAATCGCCGTGGAAATACGGCCGAGGATACTTCGATCGGTCGTCACAGCGACATGCGTCGTTTTCATCCCGTGGTCGGCCATCTTTGATGAGCGTTTGTATTTTCGTTTTTTCAAATTGAACCGGATCGAACCGGTCATCCGTCTGTCCGATAGCGCGCGCGCGAGTAACGTCTTTCAAACGAAAAACACCAAGAAAGATATCGCCACGAAATGAAATATCGTCGCGGATCCGGATACGAGGCGCCGGTTTCGATCTACTGCTGTTTACTAACGAATACGGATCGCCGCGTGCAGGGGTCCGCCCGCGACACGCCTGCGCGCGTGTGCGAAAATACTCGGAATTACCAGACGCGTGTGTGCGTGCGCGTGCGTGACCGGGCGCGAGATATATGTGTGTACTTAATTATTATTATTATTATTAAAAAAAAGAAAGGATGGCTCCGTGGATGGCTGACGCTTATTAAATAGATATAAATACATGAATTAGATAGGTTTGTGTAGATTGTTGAAATCGAAAGAATTATAAATTATATCCGTATTCATTCTTTCATTCGACGAACGACGCGTTTATTTATTATTATTATCATCGATAGACAATTTGTACTCAGTTATAATAATAATAATAATGATATTATAAATGATAATAATAATAATGATAATAATAACAATAATAATAATAATGATGACGATAGTTATGATCGTGTATTAAGACGTTTCTCTGGATAGATCGCGCCACTATTGTCAAGTGATAAATACTAATTGACTAATGCAGTTATTTCGTAGTGAGTCAGTTATTTCATCGTGTAAATGTTCTGAGGACGGGGCAATTTTTTTTTGGTTTTTTTTTTTTCGTTTTGGATATTCGAGCCCGTGCCCGGCGGGCGTTTGCCCATGTTTGTATAGTGTCTGACTGTAGGTACAATGTACTAACTATGAACAGTGATTGTTAATTGTATATACATCGTCATCGCAGACAGCTTCAACTCTGTTATTATTAATCGCCAGTTCGAAGGGGTTCCCGCGAACGGTTTCCCCATCCCTCAGTTGTCCATGAACCGGGTCATACTGTTTTAAGCGTCTGCTACTGAATGCGACATCCGGGTGCGGCGTTTCTGTATTTCTCATAAGTTACGGAAGAAAATATTGATCTGATTTTGAATTCGTAAGAGTTTTTATTGATAGGTTACGTTCGTTATTCTATGATGCGCACGAATTATGAATACGGACCCATCGCTTGTCGTCAGAAATGTAAATTTTTCGATTTGTAACATTAGTGTTTGATTTGAAGGGTCGGCTTTAATTTGATCCCGGTTGTTAAGGGTGCGTGTTAAGTTGATCTGATTGTTAAGGGTTGGCATAAATTTTGATTGTTGTAAGTTGATTTGCGGTTCGAGGGTCTGTTTGTTTCTTTTTCGTCGGGTCGATTTCGGTCGACGAAAGATGCTAATTTTTGTATCCGTAAATCGTCACGAGAACCTAGTTTCATGGGACAAATTACAGCTAATGTTTGATATTTTATTTTCTGCGTAAGCTAAAATGAGGTGTTCGAAGCTTAACAAGTTTGGTGCCTATTTAGCTATCATTGCCACTACGAGTTATCTCATAGTTCTGGTTCAGTCATTATTGTCACTACGAGTTATCTCATAGTTCCAGTTCAGTCATTATTGCCACTACGAGTTATCTCATAGTTCCAGTTCAGTCATTATTGCCACTACTAGATATCTCTGAAGCTGATCTTTCTTATTCATTGTTTGATATTTGCATTCTGGCATTCGGGAATAACACAGTTCCCGATTGGCTGGTAGGTCTGGACAAACTTACTTCATCCTCAATGTCGATTGGTCGATTTGGACAAAGCCTGACCAGGCAATCTCTCCTGTGCCAACTACGAGTATACTCGGCAGTGTCAATAGAGGGCAGCACGATATCGCCATGGTGGCAGTGAACATTCCGCGTCGTGTCCGTGGCTGGGTAGTATCACTTCCAAAACCACAGGTGAACGTTTAAAGAGAACCTTGATCCGGTTCCGTGGCGCTTAAGTTAGACTCGAGGGTTAAAACATCCGCATTGAACTGATTTCGTTAACTCTTTATAGTCGAACTTAACCGGGTGAACTGTGGAACCGGATTTGTTTTCTTTAAAGAGAACCTGACCATTTCCTCTCTTCCATATATATATAGATATATTTGAATTTGTGCGTCGTCGTGGCATGTCTGAAGCTACGTATTAACACAGTACCGGGTATTGTCTCGATTCCTAAAACAAAACGCTCACTTTGCAAACTCGCCATGACAGTTACTGTATTTATATTTCCCGTCATTTAATTGAATTCGTTTACTTTTATTTTTTGTCGAATAATTTGATTATCTATTTTTTGCGATATTTTTTGCGAGTATCTCTCGAGAAAGAGGGAGAGAACGAACGAGTTTTACTCGTTCAAGGGTCCAATGAAATCGATCTGAGAAATTAAGAATGAGTATTATGGAGCGAGGAGGCCTAAGTTGCTTACGATAACAGTTAATCACCAATCTCGGGGGCGGATCTTGAAGAATTGCGGGCGGGGCACGAAGGAAAGAGGGTATTTCTTAGATAAAGCAGCCAAACATGGTTCCAACCTCAGTGCGAGATATTTTTGAAGGAATACATCTGAAAATATACAATTTCTCTAGACCCGCCCCTGAATCTATTCATGAATTAAGACAAACTGGCTATTTTTAGACCAGTCTTAACCTGGGATGATAAGAGACTACGTTGTTTCGTTGGGGCAAAATGAAAGATATTTTTGTTGATGATTTTATTTTCTATAATTGTGTAAGATCCGATAGTCTTGCATTTTAGATGGTCGTAGTGCGTAGTACAGCTTGTGCATGTGCTCTTTCATAACTACTAACTCTTTATCAATATTATTGTTATTATTATTATTATGATTATTATTATTATTATTATCATGATTATTATTACTATAAATATATATGACTATATATAAATATTTAATTTCATCATTATTATTACTATTATTATTATCGATTAATTTATGCTGTAAAAAAAATCTACTAATTTTATTGTTAACGATATAGACGACTATTTTTTGAAAATTATCAATGAAAAAAATGTGTAAAGGTCAATATTAAACGCTTTCGTAGTTTCACACGGTTTCGTGTGTATTATAAACAAGTACGTTTCGTCTGAAAATAGAGGGTTTTTTCTTCTTTTTTTTTAAATTTTACGTTTTGAGTTTCGAGTTTGTTTGAGGGTACAAAATATGGGCGAAATTGTTATCACGGTTTGTTATGCTGTAACTCACATATCAGGGGGAAGAAGTCATCGTACGCAGTCTTTCCATATCACTGATGACTACGGCCCATTTTGAGACCATTCTATTTGAGTCATTCTGACTCGATCTACGCACTCGCAAGGCCTTTCTATTTGAGTCCTTATTACTCCATCTAGGGATTCTTGCGACCTTTCTACTTGAGTAATTCCGACTCCATCTACACTCTCATGAATGCGACCTATTTATTATGAATGCATCTGGAGACTCATGATGTGTAAGGACTAGTAAAATATTTGGCGAAATACCACCCAATGTTACGATCGCATAAAAATGCGGCCTTAAATCGTGGTATAAAGTTCGGTGCATCGGATTTAAGCTGATTGCCGTGTAATGGAGGACCTGTGATAATCCAAGACTAGCTGGCAGCCGTATGTGGTCTTTACAGCTAAAACCATTACGTATCAACTTTTGAATATAATATCCGGCCCCTGAAAAAGATCGAATAAAATCGCTCAATTCTCGCAAACCGGCTCAGTTTCTGGCCGGTGTTAAAATGCTGCTATTTGAATTGTTTCGTCGTTTTTCAGTTATTAGGCCTGATTTGATCTATAGATATTTCTCAACTCGAGGATCGCTGTAAATTACTATTACGTTTATACGATAAAAGTATATGAATATATAAATGAATTATATGAGAAATATATTATATATATATATATATATATATATATATAGAGAGATATATATATGATTGATAGAATATCATGCAAAAATCAGGACGTTACATAGGCCCCGCCCCCTTTCCATTTAGGTATTAGATTATTCGTTAATCAGTCCGTCTGTCATTCATCTGTAGCCAATCAGGTGTTGAGAAGTAGTTGTGAGTGGAATTCTATGATTAGTTTATTTCCAATTTATTTCCTTTCTGAATTATTAAGAAAAGGAACGTGTTCTCTGACTATGTGCAGATATCACACATCATTTGTGTTAACTTCGAGTTATAATCAGTTCATTTTAAATTTTTCAACGCAAGAGTCTAATTTGATTCAGAACATTGATCCCAGTTCCCGGACGCGGTAGTTCTATTACGGTTCTAGGTTGAGATTTGACTAGAATTGGTTGAAAATAATAACAGCAGTAACAACTGAAACAGTTGGAAATGAACTAATTTTGACTTGTACTTAGAGATGAAATTAACTGTGAACTTCGGATGGAAACGGTCCTGTTTTTTGCCTGTAGGTCTCAAGAGAAGTCGTCACTGATTTCCTAATTGGCATTGATAAAAGCTACAATTAACTCTTGTCTGTCTATCCCTCGGATATATGTACTCAGCGAGTTCTGTGTGTTATCGCTGATAGAACGAATTACGATGCAAATTTCGACTTTGTTTTTATTGTCATATTTGGAAGCGCTGCGAGTTCGAAGAGTGTACAGCGTTTAGAGTCTTCCCGCTGCCTGGCCAGACGACCTCGCAGCGCTACCAAACGGTCAAACCCGCTTAATCCGGATCGGTTAAATCCTAATCTCGATCCTAAGCCGATATTATTTGTATGTATGATATATTTGTTTAAACCGGATGAATTCATCCGAATTAAACGGGTTCGACTCAACTTTGTTAAACGTTATTCGAAAATGTGAGAATATCGTCGAAATGCGAGATATTTGGGTCCGTATTGCGTCTGCGAATCTCAGGACGTCCTTCATTACGCGTTTTTGAGCGACATATCGATGCCCCTCCCTCGCAGACAGTTACTGCTCAGATCGAAGCCTATCTCGACCTCCAGTGAACGTACATATCCTATTTCTTCTGCGCAGCCGTGTTTTTCTCGAGACAGAATTCGAAAACGCGAAACTCGACCTATTTGAATCAACGATGCTTTGTTGTGTTGATGATAATGATGATGTTTTGCAAGCAATGCGTGTAACGTTTCTGTATAGGTACCAGAATGAAAGAGTCCAATAAGACGATGGTTTTGTACAGGCTTCGATGATTAATTTTATTATTATCATTGGTATTATTATTATTGTTATTATTATTATTATTATTATTATTATCATTGATACGAAGTACAACCATATTGATTATGATGATGCGAAGGTCGAGAAGAAAACTTGTATTTTTTTTTGTTTCTTTTTTTGTATGTGTAGATTGTACATAGAAAGCAAACGAATACACGATTGATTATTAAAATGAATAAATGCTTGCCGAATATTATCATTGTGTAACTTTTGCAAGTATAGTATGATAATATAACTCGATTGATTACTGAATAAATGAATGAAAAATAAAAACGGGAATATGGACGACATGTATATGTAAAGTATATAGAGATTTGTTGGCAATTTCTGTTGCCTCTCGCTCCACTATTGTGTACTAGTTGAATAGGCTCCCGAGTTAAAATACAGGGCTAGGTTTCATGGATGCGGAAGAAAGATAGTCCCTGGGAACATTTTGAAATTTGTCAGTTACAACCATGGTTTCTCATTGTTACTATGGCGGTTGTCGCCCAAATTGAGGATTTACCCCTAGGGATAACTTCGATACCCAGTCTATGAAACCGGGCCCTGGTGTCTTCGAATGCGAGAGCCAGTTCTACGGGTGGACACGGCGTGTCTAAAGCTTCGATGAGAGACCGTTAAGCTCGTTTTAGTTCGGTAGTTTAAAATCAGTGTTAACTCCGGTGGTAAGAACGTGAGGCTATTTTGTGACTTAATCTTAAAACCGGTATTTCGTCGTTCCGTTTGCCCTTCTGAATCGAAATTGAGCTTGGTTGAGATTTAAGTCGGATTGGTCGTGGCTGTTTTTGGACTTAGGTCTGACCGAGCCTTGAAAAATAAGGGAAAAGGAGGACCTATAGCCCCCCGAGGAACTGGCTCTTGTTAGTAGTTAGACCGTGATGTCTTTTAACTTGTATTTTCCTGGTCGCGAATTGTTGGAATCGAAAAACCTAATCTGTCTATTGTTTCTCACAGAATGTACTAAACGATAGGCGCACGACATGTATGCATCAGCTGATTATTGAATTAATACCTAACAATGTAGTGTATCATTCCGGTTTTAACAAACATGTTAGAGGCATTTGTTGTTTAGCAGATATATTTGAACACAGTTTTATTCCGTGTTTAGGCTATGATTGGACTGCGGGATTGCTGGACTGCGTGTACATCTATCGATCTTCGACAAATTCCCCGAGTAGAAATTTTATCGTCTTCGGCAAATAGCGTGTCACTGAGGCAGGTTTCGATTGAACGTACCTCCGATTCCGGATTACAAACTCTCTACCGGCCGCTTCTATCAGGTTTACAGATTATGCTACTCCCGAATAAGCAGAGAGTATTCTGGTTGAAACAAACGTACCAGAAGAGAATTCCAGAATCGGTAGAGACCAATCAAAACCTGTCTAAGGCCAGCATGACCAAGTTCCAATTTAACTTTTGGATCTATTTCCACAGTTGTGTGGGTTTAATTCGACTCTGGACCCATCACCACAGTTTTGTGGGTTTTATTTTGCTATGGACCTAGTTCCACAGTTGCAATCCCAGAACAAGTTCCACACAGTTATGGCAGAAAAAATTCGAAAATTTATTTATCATTGATCTAGAGCCATCAACTGCGGAACTTTTCACAAATCTTAGTTTAGTTATGAGACCGTTAATAAATTTTTAACAGCTTGAAGATATATATTCAGTTCTAATCTACCGGGTTCGTGCGCACTCTTTCATATCCTGCACTTTGGTCGAAATTCTATTTTCCGTTAAAGACAAATATTGTCGAATCAGTAGCATACACGTAGATAAATACAATGCGTAGATATATAAAACTGTGTCAGTTTTTCATGTCAGACGATATTTTAAAATTGAAGAAAATCCCGCGAAAAATAAAGTGGGGAAATAATGAGAAAAGTACTCGTATATTTATATCCAGTAGTAGGCTGTGCTGTCTTGTCTAAATAAAAATGAATCTGCACACGATTTAAAAGTTGACTGATCTAAAAAAAAAGCAAGTCGACGACGGTCGACCTGGTGAAGACGGTCGACCGGTCACCTCTAGGTGTGTTTCTTTTAAATGCTTCTGTGATTTTTCTTTGAATACATTATATGTCCATGTTGGTAAATTAAAACAATTTCTTATCAAAGGCAAAATGTTTTTTTCTCTTGTTTATTTGTGTTGTGGAATGTTTCTGTTTTACAAGAAGACATTGGAATAGTTCTACAGTGCTGGCATCTATGAGGAATGTCAGTAAATTAATGGGAGTTTTAAGTTATGCAGTAAGTTAGATGGCAGCAGTGGTTTGAAGGGAGCATTCCTTATTCCAGTCGGTAGAGATTTAAAGCGGCAGTACCCTCGCTCACAAAAGTGCTGCAAGTCATCGTGTCTGCCGAGAGTGCAGCATCTGTCAAACTCTGGGTTTAGGGGCTCGTCACGGTAGCTGGGGAGAAGGGGGTCCAAAATCAAAGATTTGACCCAGTATCCTAGGTGCCACCTATAGAAATAGCATATGACACGATTCCAAAACAGATACATGTACATTTTAAAACATAACAAAATGTTTACACTACACTGACCACGGACACTATCGGAGAGATTTAAGTCCTATTTTGATATATTTAACTATTCATTAAAGTCATATTCTGAAGTTCTAGTTGGCGGGTAACGAATTCACGAAATTTGTTAATGTAGGCGAAGATAGTTTGATAACTTATGCAATTAGTTTGACGAAATTGATGAGTTACGAAATCGTATTCTTGCGAGTTCTTGAGGCACAAGGGAGCATCTAATACGATTTAAACGAAGGGTGAGGGTCCGGCCCCGCTGTGATGGGGCTCAATTCCAAAAGTACGTCAAAATCAGTAGACTTGCGTGCAGGGACTTTACTGCGAAATCAATTCTTCGTCAATTCGCCAAACAGATTTCGCACTGAATAGAAGTTAATGCACGCCTTACACTGCTGGGCCAGTATCGGTCCAGAAGACACGATGCAGGAGAGCCTGGGCTCTCTTAGCGTGAAAATGTCGCATCAGTTCTTTTAAGAATTCACTCCCAGGTGTAGGATTTGCCCTGCTTGGAAGTTCGTTCTAATGCCTTGGTCTGTATATCTAAAAACATTATTCATTTTAGTTAGCAAGAATGATATCACGGTATGCCTTTTTATTTATATAAAGATCGTTCAACAAATTGCAACAGTTTTATACTTTTCAGTACTTGTTCCAAAAATGCAGCTCCCACAGATGGTGGTGTCCATTCTGGCCCGTCAAGTGCTGCCCCTATATATGACATTAGCGGTAAACGCTGGAACTAGAATAATCTTACTGTGGCATGCGAGTAATAAGTTAGTTCACATATTCACCGTCAACGTTATGTTTAGAGGCAGCACCTGACGGTTAAAACTTTTTATACATGTCCCTAATTCCACAGAACTAGTTTGCTTAGTTCTATGCAGACTCTTTAAGGCAGAGGGGGATGTCAGTGACCAATCAATATCCAAAAATTCCTTCCATACTAGATAAACTCAAAACAATCTTCAACCTTCAAGTTGTTTTCATTGAATATCATGTATTTCTTTATTTACAATGTACAATTACGAAACAAGATGTACAGTATATTAATCAATAACATCAGAAGATACAATAGACTCTTCTCTTCCCTGATGTTCAATTCCTCCTTTTTTGATCGTATTCAGAAATTCAAACGAGACATTTTTCAATTGAAAATGAACTACAAACACCAGACGTCAGATATTTATCAGCACACTTTCAAATCTCAAACTTCAATCTCTAATATGCTAAATGTCTAAGAGGTGTTTAGGGCTGCGAATTGACAGACTTCTGCAGAACTGACAAAACACAAAAACCAGAAATTGTCACGGTGACTTGCTGAGTCTACTGTATCATTTTACAAATTAAGTAATATTTCCAATAATAAATGCTAATGCCAAACGACCTGACTCGGATGATTGACACTTCCTAGTTTATAATAACGCGCGTTCGACTGAGGGTCGTTTGATGATATTTCGTATGTTCTGGATTGATGATCTCCTTCAGACTGACCGACTGAACCATCACCTTTCAATACCGAGATACATTTCCAGTTATCCAAATAGTTTGCTGTAAATAGAGAATAAATATATCAACATTTATTGCGCCAATGATTATTATATAAATTACCTATCATAAACTATACATTTCAATATGTATTCTATATCTTGTATATTGATAATACAATGGAAATTGAAGTTCAATGATTGATTGAACACTTCTCCAAATTTCCCTGCCACTGCCTCTGGTTCCTCAGTTACAGAGTGGTTTCTTTGTCTAACCACCAAAGTTTGGGTTTATAAGAAACATCAAACCTGCTTGTCTCAAACGGTGCTCAGTATGGGTTATGAGAAATGTCTTACCTTTCCAAAGTCTTACGCAGCCATCGTCACCGGAAGAAGCCAAGATTGTTCCAGTTATGTTCCATCCAATTCTCCATACCTAAATAGACCGGAATATCATCACACCGGTCCACACAAAGAAATAACGTTTTTCTTTCGTTCATTACCTGTGAGTTGTGTTCTTCAAATTGAGCTGCTTGCCGGATTTCAAATTTTGTTCCCGAGGCCTGGTTGGATGTTGTTTCTTTTCTGGAAAAAAGAAAGATTCAAACTTATAATAACAATGATAAATTCATTTTCGATACACAGCACTATTTTCTACAACTTACCGATTAGGTTTCAATATCAGAACGCGTATATCCTTCGAGGCTATTGCCAACATGTGATACGACCGTCCGAGATTCGGAGCAAATTCAACATCGCTGACAGGATCGGTCACCGATAAAATACTCTCGACCTTGTTCCACTTTCTGGAAAATGCGATCAAGAAAATTAATGAGCTTATTTCCGATGAACCGGGTTTGAAAAGGGTCGGTCAGATCGACGGATACCTCGAAGTGTCGTTATATTCGTAAACCTGAACTTTACCACCGGCGTTAGCGTTAGCATCGTTACTACCTACGGCTAACAGTGGAGAATGAACCCTGAAATATACAATTCATTTACACTGAGAAAACACCTCGTTTCACACCATCATCGATACTATCTCACAATTCAGTTTCATCAGTGTTCTACACAATGGGTTTTTAGGTGGCGGCCACCCGTCATTTTTACATCCACTCCTCTGAAAATCAATTACCCCTGTTATGTTAAAAAGTCTGCTGCCCCCTACGAAGTTGATGTCACTTGACAATTGCTTTGCTAAGAAGTGAGCTTTAACTTTGCTTGCCATTTTATGGACAGACCTAAAGCACATAACCGCAAGACCTCTATTGTATAACACAGAAATTAGAATTAAGTTACCGTGAATGATTCCATGAAAGACAACTGCAGCTGAGTTTGTTAATGATTTCATGCTGTAACGTCCAAGAACTTAAATTCATCACATCCGGTGCTTCGTAGATTCTTACTACACCATCAGCTGAACATGTGGCCTGTTATAGAAATGTTTGGTTTTAGTCATTAAGTTAGTTAGGTCTAAAATCGACTCATATATCGTCAGACTAAAAATTTCCAATTTCAGAATCAAAGCCTCCGATGCTGGACTGAATTTGTAAGGAATACACAAAAAAAGAGCATGACATCAAACCATCAAATATATCAGACGGACAATTCCCTTTGACAAGATCAGAGATACTTGACTACTTAGAACTTGACTACTAAGATCTTGACTACTCGCAACTGAAACTAGATTCTTACCAACTGTAAACCGAGGTGTTTAGGTGCAAACTTGACATCAGTAACAGAAGTCCGACTGTCGACTAGACTGTTACGTTTCACCCAATGACTGCGACCCCCATCAATTGACGGCTCACCAACTGAAATCATAACGGAACCAATAAATGGGCACTCTTAAATAATGGATGGAAACTGTTCGATTTTAAGCGTGATCTCAACAAATATCCTGACTTCGACTTATTCCTGATTGAGGGTATTATCGAACTATCATAAGACCCACCTGAAAACTGAAAGAGACATTACCTAATTCTTCCCAGACAGCTGCTGTACGATCAAACGAACAAGTAGCGATCACCTGACCAAATTCAGGATGCGCCCACGTCACTTTCCACACAGAACCGCTGTGAGTCTGTGCAAAATAAAGAAAAATAGGATAAAAAATCATTCGTGAAAATTATTAGTTACGTTGGCTTCCGGTTAATCGATACCTTCCAGTAAGCTGTACAATGCCATTCGCCATCTTCACCTAAATCCCATATCTGAAATAATCAATACAGAATATAAGTCGTATAAGGGGATGAAAATTGATCTGAGCGCTACACACGGCCTCATCCGCAGCGAAGCAGTTTAGCGTGTCCCCGACCCTAAATGGTTATGTACCTTCACCTAACCGTAACTATTAACTTTTAATAACACCAGCGCCACACAGTGGACAGTCGACCCAAACTGCAGTAAGACCCCTCATCCTTCCTTAGATGATGATAGGCAATTTTAGAACATTATTATTTGATTACAATCATAAATCAATTAAATTTTATTGAGAGAGATAATTAATTATTTTGATTGCTGCGCAAACTAACTTTAACGCTCTGATCGCTGGAACACGTAGCCATACGCCTGCCGTGATAATCAAACGATACATCGTGTATTAGATCTTTATGTTCCACTGGAATGCTCTTAGCTACAAACATCGCGGCAGAACCAGCACGGGGGAACCCGGAAATTCAAAGAAAGATGGGGAATTCCCGATTTGCGTAAATCGCGGATTCGGCATATACATCATCGCCGATTCGCAATTGCTCAAACGATGCTTTCGTAGAAATAAACACTTTTTTAGATGTCTTTTTTGTTTCATCTCTTTGCTTTTTGTATACATATTTGTTTGATTTCCATGAAATAAATTTGAAATCATAAGCGGACGCACCGGAGTTTTGCATAAATCGCGGATCGCGGAATCAGAGGTGGACTCTCCGACCTGTAGACGGTGCTTCGGTAGATTGATAGAGATTTTAAAAAATTTGTTTTTGTGCGTAAGCCTTTCATATTGTGAAATACCGTACGATGAATACCGCAATAACAGTGAGTTTAACTGGAGCAAGATGAATCAGCAGTGAATTTAATGAAGAAAAGGTAAGACACAAGATTTTAATTTATTTCATCATCATTTTCGGGATTCAGAAAGAGTTCGTCCGATAGATCAGAACTCTAATGTCTGTGACAGTCTGTGTGATGCTGCTACTTTTTAACGCTGCTACTCTTCTTGCTACTTGCTGAAAAGTGACTGCTGTTTACTTAGTCACCTTAGTGTTTAGTACTTTTAATAGATAGGTATTTCCATGGGCCCTTCGTCCACTGGCAGGGCACTGGCACTAAAATCATACCCCCCTAATTCTTAACTAATGCAGCGGATGGAAAAGGTGACCTTCTAGAATACGACGTACCGGCGACAAAATGGGTACCGGTACTGTGAAGGGCATTCTTTTTAGATTTTCTTTAAGGCTGGGACATTATTGACAATGTCACAGGTGCCCTCTCGCTGTAGTTGGGTCTAAACCTGTTTGAGGTTTTCGCGATTCGAAGCTTTTACCTTAAAACCGACGATTGCTCATTAAGAACGACCATTGTCCCTCTGACTCGCCCCGAATTCAACTGCCTCATTCATTTGAAAGAAATTGATTGATCCCGGCGCAATTCATACATTTTATCGTGGCTGGTGCCATCATAAGATAACATAAGATAAGATTGCGAAAGTACGGACAGTCAAGGACATCTAGCCAGGATTTTAAAAGTTGTAGGTATGAAAACTTGAAATTGATGGTAATTCAATGCAGTACAGAATCAACAGAGTTTAGTTTTAATAATCTCAACCCTGTTTAGAGTCTTAGACTCATCTAGTAAGTTTAGATTTGAATTAAAAGTATTTTGAAAATCATAACTTTGCCAAAAAACTGTAGGCAGGCCTAGGCCCACAGTGTAACATAACTAGCTAGCTACACCCCAGGACCCAGGTGAGTGTGAGTTGTGAGTGAGTTAAATCTTAACTCGGAACTGCCGAACTGGACCCTGAATATGAAATAGGGGCCTACAGGACAAGGACAATACAGATACAAGCTGTGTAGGCCTACTTTTTGTATTGTCCTCGTCCTGTATTTCATTTTCATTTCAATATCGTCATTCTTTATTTAGCCCAACGCTTTTCAGTGTTTTCTAATTTTCTCAAAATAAAAACCAATCGACATTATTCGTGCTATTTATATGAAAACTGACCTCGAAATGAGTTTTATTTCTTAGTATTAAATCTGCATTCTGGAAATAGCTTTTTGTTCGTCGTGGATCGTCAAATACAGATTCTAGGCCTAAACTCTTTTATTCAGTAATACGACGAAAATCCCAATTGCCCATTCATAAAATCGACTATCTATTGATATAATCAATAAAAGCCATTAGCCCGTAAATCCTCGAACTTCCTGGAAAAGTTCTTGTGAAATCATTAATTAGATAGCATGCGTGTCCTATTTTTTTTTTCTTTGTTAATATACGTCCATTGGACTCATTGAATCATTTTTGGACTTTGATTTAAAAATCTACTAAAACAGCGGTTAATCGGATACGACCAGTTCAGTGTTCGAGTCTATAAAAGTAGTTTGTAATTTAGCCGATCTTGGTTTTCGCTCTAAAGGACTTGTACTACTTGCAGGTTAGTTATTCTTACCATCGTAAGTGACCTAATCGTTGGTGTTAAAGCTTTGATTTTTCATTTTTATTTGTGTCAACTTAAACACAGTTTTACTTGTTCAGGCAGGCCCATAGCCAGCCATGTCTGGGGGGTTCAATTACCGCTATCACGAAAGTGGTGCTTTCTATAGAATCCCCATGCGAATGTCAGGTGCTGAAAAGTTTTAGAAATTAGATAAAAGAGGAGCAATTACACAACTAATAGTATATTTGGGGTCTGAAATTGTTCTTCATACAATTTCGCCTAAAAATCAAGTAAGTTTGGAAGCATGCGCATATTTTGAAGGAAAACAAATTTAAAAAGTGTTACCACTGAGTGAATCTTTTGAAATTTTTTTTTTCAACCGGGACAACTGTTCAAACTGGTGCCTAGTGGGTCCATGCCTGTTTGACTCAAGCCAGATTTGTCCAAACTAAAAACGTTGGACCAGGCCCAGTCGAAGGCCTAGTTCAAGCCAGTTTGGTGCAGTATTATCTTTGTGTGATTGTGGATTTTCCTACCTGTTTTAAAATTGGAAATTTGGCAAAATATGTACTTAATAAGCTTTCCCTTCTCTGTCCTTTTTCCATTAGCAGAAATATCTCAATCTGGAGATATAGGGTCCATAGTCATTTAACAAATCCTGTTCAGTTGGGTTCACATTCAATTGTACTTAAACCATAAATCTTTCCGTATCGCGAAGTGTAAACAACATTATTATGAATATCAGTGAATAACGATTTTGCGATGAGATATTTATTCAGTTTTTGTCCCGAAAAACAGCTACCAGTTCACGTTATTGTTATTCAAACGTGTTCGTAAACACGGATATTGTGTCAACTTTAGATCCTGATTTTATATCGGTTTAGTAAATCAGATGCACTGTATTCAAAGTAGGAAAACAAAGTTCGAAGTGAAAACACTCATTTCGGATCGCATAACGAACAGGATTACATGTTTTGTTGAAGTATGTTGAACCGAGGGGGGGGGGAGTTTTTGATGGACATTTTTTTTTGCAACTGTGGAACTGGACCCTGAAGTTTAGCCGTTGAGATGAACCCCAACTGGTCTTTAAATTTTAAATTCAAATTTTCTCTCCGATTTTTTTTTTTCAGTCTCGAATCGAGAAAATGCCTACGCGATTTCACAAATTCCACGGATTGAACATACAGTTAAAAGATGACCGAACGGTCGCGTGTCGATTGCGCAGTTTCGCGCACGCGATCAGCTTCAGCGAGAAACCGCTGTCGCCGGGCGAGATATTCCTCATCGAGATCGAACAGAATGAGGGTGGCTGGAGCGGGCATCTGCGCATCGGACTGACGCAGCACGATCCGTCGAAGCCGTTCGATCTGCCGCAGTACGCGCTGCCCGACCTGGCGAGTATGGGTAAAACGTGGGTGTTCGCCGTGACGAAATCGCACAATCGCGTTTACGTGGAGGACGTGAGCGGCGACTGGCCGGTGAAAAAACCGTACGAGTCGATAATCGGCGACGGGCCGTACATACGCTCGAGTCGCGGTTACTTCATCCGCGCGCACCTGAAACCGGCGATCAAACGCGACGCGGCGGCGACCGACTCGGCCGGAGAGAACGATGACGACGACGACGAGAACGCGCTGCTCGCGACCGACGTCGGGAGTCGCATCGGAGTCATGTACGCCGTCGATAACGGTAAAGCCGATATGCATTTTATAATCAACGGCGAAGATCAGGGACCGTGCGCGCGCGATATTCCGTTTCGAGACGGTCCCCTGTACGCGATGGTCGACGTTTACGGAACGACGAAACAAGTTCGAGTCATGCAATTATACGAAGGTAAGCAACGACGCGAACAACTGACCGGGTCCACACGACTTCTCGATTTCTTTAAAACTCCTTCTTAACAGAAAATGCTTTTAAAGGTGCTTGGAATACCTTTGATTTGAGCGAAACGCCAGAAACTCTTTTAATTTTGAGAAATAGGCTATTAAAAATTTTTGTCTAGTTTGTAGTTGTACAGTAGACTACGCCTTAATCCGTACAGCTGGGACTAGGATTCTTAGCTACCCGATTAGGCAGTTACTGAATTAGAAACCGAGTATTAGTAAAGGATAAAGATTTGCTTCCAAAACTAGTGAATTAACGTTTTAACTAGATCTACACTACCAATTTAGTAGGAGTCCACAGTAAAATGGGGCTATGAAATCGATGCAGATGCTTTCTGGATATATGAAATTCTCTCTTCTAAAACTCCTTGAAAACTCCATATGTTCAAGAATGACTGATCTGAAGGGACCCTGACAGATAAATTATCGGTCAACGGTCGATTGTGAATTCTAAAGTTCAAATAGATTTAGTCTAGTCGATATACGTAGCTTTGACGTACACGGGGTAATAGTGATCTTATTCATGTTCAGGCGGTTATTTTAAGAAATCCTTCATGAACAATACAACAATTGATGTTATCTGACATTTCTTATTCGAACTGTTTCAAGATATATCAAAATCTCGTCATCAATTATGATAACGATAGTGATTACTGTTCCTCTGACTGGGTGGCCACTTACCTGAAGTCAGGAAAAGTCAGGGAATCGTCTGGGAATTGGTAAAAAATTAAGCTAAAAATCAGAGAAAGTCGGGGAAATGTGTTGAGAAACAGTTTCTGTCTATGTCTTACATATTTGACTGTGTTGATTGATTGAATTCTAAGCAGATCAAGTCAGGGAAAATAACGCGCATGTCGGGGAATAGTCAGGGGAAAAGCAAGTTAAATATAAGCAGCCACCCTGTCTGATGATGAGATCTTTGAAAAAAATACTATTTTTCACATTTTCACGAGTTTGTTGAAATTAATGGCGTCCTTTTTCTTCCATTGCAGATATTTCGTTACAGATGTTCTGCCGCGATACGATTCGAAAGCACATTCGTAAAGACGGCCACTATGGCAGCAACGGTTGTATCGATCAGCTTCCGTTGCCGAGAAAAATCAAGGACTATTTGAGTTATCACGAATGATTAGTAATGACGCATTTGAGTTTGCGGTGCCAAATTTAATTCTTATTTAGTTGTCTGAAGGTGCTGAAAGTAGAAAGCTTAAAACAATCGGGATAAAATCCCGCGCGGTGTTAGTCCAGTGATTGATTGTTCGGTGTGTGTTGGCTAATCGATATTACGCTTCCTGCATCCATCCACAATGCTGGGTTCGGTTTTGCGAAAAAGTCGACGAAAACCTAATCGTCAAAATCTCGTTTGAAGGACGCCAGACGGTTTTCAGAGTCGACCGAAAGTTCAGAGTGTAAGGTGTACTTGATAACAAAGTGATAAGATAGTTGAACTCTCTCAATTCTCTATCTACTAATTATAAGTCAAATATTACCGGTTTCTTTCGCATGGAAAGACACATTATTTTCTCAGATTATGGTAAACTATGGTAAAAACTTTTCTAAGTTTGTCCGAGAATTATTTTAATGTATGTGCGTTGATGAAAAGGTTATTTTGTGAAAGAATATTTTGTTCGCTCTCGAATTCAATTCTTTAATTGTGGATCAAATTTGGTTTGAGTTTGACTCTTGAGTAAGTTTACGTGAGTTTATACAAGCTTGTTCCAGTTGCTAGAAAATGGTTAGAACATTTACCTTGATACCGCGTTGTTAGAATTTATGTCGTGGTTAATTTAACCCACTTTTTAACAACTGGTCCCATTAACTGTCAAACTGGATCCAGCTCTTCGTAAAGCCCAACGCACACAGCACCGAAAAAAACGTTTTTTCCTCGTGAAAAAACGTTTTCGATGTTTTTTGTCATGCCGTGTGCGGGGGAGGCAAAACGAAAAACGCCAAGCTGAAAAACGTTTTTCACGAGCAAAAAACGTTTTCTGAAAAACGTGTTTTCTGTTTCGGCGAAACAAATGTTTTGCTATGTGCGTTGGGCTTTAGAATGAGTAAATTTCATCTGGATTGAGTATGGTTGAACTGTTTTGCTTGAATATGAAAAAAAGCAATTCATTTTAAGCTGTCTCGGCATACAAAAAACAAGGAAGCCTTGAAATATCTGTCTTTAAAAAATTGAAATACTCTTTCTTGGTTTTTGAAATTGATCGGCTCTAAGAGCCTTCGAAAAGTGATGGCTGCTTCGATAAATCCTCCTATGACATCATTAACAATCGATTGGAAGGTGCATCAGAAAGTGCAAGCTTAATGAGGAAATTGAGGGACTATGGATGCTGCCATCTTTTTAGGGTCTCTAAGACATGTGGGTCCCTGAAATTAAGAGGAAAAAAAGTTCTATCGGTGTCCGGTGTATTTCTGAAAAATGAATTAACGTCTCCCAAATTTGTCTCTGGCTAACATGGACTACTGTCAATTATACATTTTATTTTTTATATACCCTTATCTCGATTATAAATAGGAAAACACCATCTGGATGGTGTGTGAGGATTATACACCTTTGGTTGGTTGTATGCGCAGCATATCTTTAGTGTAACAATTATCATGTATATATTATATGCTTAATTAACTTGTACAGCAAAATAAATGCATAAGTTGTGTTTATCATAATCTTTATTTGGCTTTGGTTTTTTTTTGGATTTGATGGAATTTCAAATATATATTATTCTAAATAGCCAAGTACTGAGGATTTTTCATTGGAACTATTAATTCTACATCCTTGTAGGAAGTCTTCGGGAGAAGAGGGCTAAGTATAGGATAATTGTCATGAACGGGTGACCACCCGCCGAATGACCGCTACATGACCAAATGCCGTTAGCTGCTGCCATCTAGTGGTTGACCAATCGTACGGTTGAGTGACCATGTACCTCCATCAGGCGCTGCCATTAAGTGGATGCTCAATTTAAATGTTTTTATCTGACATTGCCATATGCATTTCAATAAATGTCAAAAAACAAGAAACAAATCTTCATTGTATACGAGAAGTCCCGAAACACGGTTGAGTGACCGCTAAATGACCTATGTACCGTCAGCTGCTGCCACCTGACGGCTGACCGGCACATCGCACACTCGCGTGAATAAACTGAAACATGGCTGAAGGAGATTATCATCGTCCCGATAGTAATAAATTACAGGCTCTTAAAGACCTGGCAAATAAACTGCGTGTTCACAGTATTGAAGCCACTAATGCCAGTAATTCGGGGTAAGTCTTATTTACAGCTGTCGTCTCATAATTCACTTCATTTGCAGCGTTTTCTAACCTTCGATTTAGATTAGCCTTGCTTGCCAGGGCAGAGAGAGGAAGGAATTGGGATTTGACCCCAGCTGTTGACCTCAGCGCCTGGTGTTGCAGCAGTATAAATCACGCCACTTCATAAGCATAAATCAATTCATTGGATTAGCCAGTTAAATTAATCCTTTATAAATCATGTATAATCAATGAAAAAGCTCCAAAAACAAGGCACTCTGCCGGATCAGTTCAGCCCCTTTTTCGGCAGAAAGAAAATTTTTTATATAGCCTGGATTCTGGAATTTACGCTATTCAATTTTTTGATGGTGCTCTTTAAGAATTAAAGTTGACCCTTGTTGAATTTTTTTGCAAATATCATCTCGTTCAAATTCTGCATCGAAACATATTTTTTAAATGCAGGCCTATAGATATATTTCGTATATTTTTAAAATATTTTCATTAATTAATTCTACAGACACCCGACATCATGTTGCTCGATGGCGGAAATGATGTCGGTTTTGTTTTTCCACACGATGAAATACAAAGTCTCCGAGCCGCGACATCCCAGCAACGATCGATTCATTCTGTCAAAGGTATGTTTGGAATTCATTTACGATTGTTTAAAATCCGAACGTCAATTTTGCATAGTTCACAATCTGGACTATCATTGCTTGATAACTTTAAAACTCTCAAGAATTATTTTCATTGACCTCACGTTTCCTTGAAATTTGAGAAATAATACTTGAATCCTTCAAACTGTGAAAAAGATTTTGGGAAATCTTAAATGAAAATTTTAAAGTCATTTGATAATATATAATAGTCCTCAATAATATGGTTTCTGGCCTTATATCACCAAAGTACCTTCAAAGTAGACAATATTTATAAAAGCGACCCAGCTGTCCAGACAATAGCACAGAGACCTCTTCACTTAGTTTAATTCAGGTTCCATATTCTTGATAAAGGTCAAGCATTAGACGATTGAATAGTTTCAGTTGTCCTCTAAACATGAAATAACGCACAAACAGTTTTTCCTCGAAAGGTGACCTGCTGTTTGTGCATTCTTTTTGGGGACGCATTTAAAACTCTCTAAAAAGAATTTCCAATATTTCTCCTTGAATCCAGTTCTTCAAAAATTCTCAAATAACAAAAATAGAATGAACCCTTTACATAAACAGGGAGACTGACATGTTCTACCCTTACAGGGTTCATCCTCTGTGAACTATATAAAATGATAAATTTTCTAATTACAGGGTCATGCAGCTCCGATTTTGTACGCCGCCTGGGCCGAGGCCGGATTATTCCCCGTTTCCGACCTGATGAAACTGAGAAAAATAGACAGCGACCTTGAAGGACATCCGACACCGGTACGTCAGTATATTCTCTTCTAAGAAAAAGATAATTTATTCGCAAATTATATTGAATTAAGAGCACATTGTTGCTTAAAAGTATTTGTGCATTCACGAAAATGTTGCTGATTTTCTACAATTTTAAGCATTATGTCTATAGGGAGAAGTCGCTTGTACTCTTATTCATGTGAAAAGGGTTTCAGATTTTTGCTGAAAGTAGATTTATTGTTTTGGCGATGACAAAAGGATAATAAGTTTACCCCCGTGTAATTTAATTTCAGAGATTGAATTTCGTCGATGTTGCTACCGGTTCTCTGGGGCAGGGTCTGGGTTGTGCTGCAGGAATGGCATACACCGGAAAGTACTTCGATAAAGCCAGGTATGTATACATTCAAAACCACTGATAGTCAATGTAGTAACAGTCAACCTTGCTGTTTCTCGTCTCAAAGTTGCTCAAATTTTAAGAATTAAAATTTTTAAACTAAGTCGCAGCTATTTAGTTTAGATGATGTCATTATCAGCCAATCAGATATCCTGTTTTATTTTAAACTGGGTTTTCCCATGTATTGTTCTTCCGTGAAATTTACCTCAGCGATTATACCCGGATAAGCACCCGGTCTATTGTGGTAGGGGTTCGTGCCGTGGCTGAGTGTAACGATGCCATCAGGTTTGAACCCCTGCCGAGGGAGGCTGACACATTCACTGAAGCCTATACCTGCTATGCGGCAGTCGATGTCAATATTGAAGGATATTAACTTCCTAAGTCGTACATTTCGTTAAAAAAGAAATTCCTAGATATTCGACTTATTCTTCAGTCGTACATTGTGTTAGTCAAATAAATATCGAATGGGCCGAACTTGGTTCGATGGTACGACTTATGCGAGGTTTACTAACATACAGCCCGTGTTAGGGAGATCACACTGCAGTTATACCCAGTGTAAAGCCTAGCGCACATCGACACTGCGATTGGAGACAATTAGTTGCCAGGCAGTTTTCGGCGCATGAGAGCAACTGGCTGGATACAATCAGTTGCTCGAATTTGTCGATGTGAGCTAGCTTACGATTGGTTAGCGTCCATCCAGTTCTACCCAGTTGCTCGTGTTCTACTTTTGAGCAACTAGTTGTACTCAGTTGCTCTGATATCCGTCGATGTGAGCGCTCCATAATCAACAACACATGGTTGTAACTGACTAAAACAAAGCTATTCGTCACGTGACTTGTGATGCCCTCAAGAATATTTGCTAAACCACATCTCAGTTGCTGTCGATGTGTGCGCTATGGACCTAGCGACCGGCATGAGCCACGCAGTTGCTGGTTTTTACTAAATTTTCGATGTGCGCGGGGTACTCGTTCACTAGCAACTAGTTGTCTCCAGTCGCTTTGTCGATGTATGCTTAGCTTAAGAGGCTTTGTTGAAAACATTAATACCGGTACTTCGGAATATTTTTGAATAGAAACATCAGTTTCAAACATCTGTGGCTCGATTTTATGCCTATCGTGTTCATAGTTTGAGCACGAATATATTCCGGTTGCATAATAATATTTTATCGCGAATGCAGTTTTATTGAGAAAAAGGTCTCTAGATCTTATCGAGTCATTCGTTAGGGAAATTAAATCAAGCTGTTACAAGTTCGCATTCAAAGATCTTTGCTCTCAGAGTTTGGTATAATTCGAGGTCCCGTCTGGCACCTTTACAGTACAATGCGCGAATCAACAGCAAAATGGAACCTTGTTTCTGACTGAGCTGCCAACTGTTCCTGATTTTCAATATTTGTTATTATTATATAACAAGAAATACTGATCTCATTCGTTTGATCCAAATCGAAATGCGAAAAATATAACCGTCGATTACTGATTAATTTGAAGATTTTCTTTCATATTTCAATGAAATGTTACTGAAATAAATTCAATTTGTTACAGATTGCACTTTTGAGAGGTTGGCAATTCTCGCTATTGTAAATTGCCAGAGAGAAAAATGCTTTGGTCTTTTTTGTAACATGTTTTATGCTAGATAATCCTGACTGTGGCAGAATGATGGCATAATAATGATTCAGTCAGACAATGATCTACGGTTTACTGCTGTGCTGTACTACTGAGAAATCTATCAGAAGTTTTAAACTTTAAACCAACCCTCTCTTTAGTCCTGGTCCAGTATCATTGGAACTGCAATAACTACGGGGGCAAAAGCCGTGGTAATTCACAGAATGACGTTTATTTCTTTGAATTTGAATACCATCGTTTTGACGAAATTGAAGTAAATTTGTCACATTTTTACTTTAAAATCGGCAATCAAGAATTGCTTCCAACATGCCTGTGACTCTTAAGATAAATCGAAGTAGGCCGATCAGTCAATACTGGTTCTAACCTGTTGTTGAACCAAAAGAGGTCCTATCAAATTCATCGGGAAACATGTGAAAAATCAAATTCTATATTTTCTAGTTATGAGTGTATTCTGTACATGTATTTTCTAGTTACCCGTATTGTGTATTCTGTATTTTCTAGTTACTGTGTATTTTCTAGTTACCATATATTCTGTATTTTCTAGTTATTGTGTATTTTGTATTTTCTAGTTACCGTGTATTTTGTATTTTCTAGTTACCGTGTATTCTGTATTATTGGTGACGGTGAAAGCGCGGAAGGATCGATCTGGGAGGCGCTCGCGTTCAGCAGTCATTATAAACTCGATAATCTCGTCGCTATATTCGATGTGAATCGTCTCGGACAGAGCGCGCAGACCTCTCTCGCTCACGACATGGAAACTTATCAGAAACGCGTCGAAGCATTCGGGTAAATTTAATCTCGATTCCTCTCCGCGTTCGTGTATAGACATCAGTTAAAGAAATTTGAAGAAAAAAAACTTTTTGAAAATTTTTCTTTTTGATTTATCAGAAACCATTCAATTTCAAATGTGATGAAATGTAGGTGGCATTTAATTTTTGAATCAGCCAGCGAGCATCATATAAGTTACATATCTAGCTATATATGGCTGATTAAGGCTGATAAGAACCACTTACAAGAGGTGATATATTTGCTGTTTGGTCGAAGTTTATTTCCAATTATGAATATTTGAAGTTCTGAACAATGTAGATGATGTTTGGACTAATATCTGTATTGTATATCTGTGGTATAAAGGTTTCTTGTCGGGTTACGGCACCATGAAATTGATTTTTGTTCAATTATGATTTTAGGTGGAACGTGTGCGTTGTTGATGGTCATGACGTGGCTGCTTTATGCAGAGCGTTACACGAAGCTTCGGTAACTAAAGACAAACCGACTGCTATTATTGCTAAAACATTCAAAGGAAAAGGCATTCCAGGTAAATCATGCGATAGTGTTTTAGAGTTCTATATTCTTTCAATAAAGGTTCAAACTAAAATAGGTTAAAACGTAGTCTTCCGAAAATGTCTTAAAACATGATTTTAAACTGCTGATTGTGTATATTAAGACTCAGTCACTCTCATGATTTGATAAGAAGGATCCAAAATTGCACTCATTTTAATAGAGTAGAATTCATTTATCACATGCCCCAGACAATACATAACATGTCATACATTTTCTTAGTCCTATTCGTAGTTGTTGGTCCAAAGAAAGAGGAGTTGACTGTAACGTTTCAAACAGTTAAAGCACGATGACCTGAAGAAATATTGATGTCCTACTAATCTCTTTTCATTGCAGCAAAAAAAGACAACTGTTGGTTAGGTTACCCTACCACTCTGAAATGCATATTAGTCTGATTGTTTTCATGATTTCTAACCTCATTGTTTCAACTTGTAACTAGGCGTAGAAGATTTGTTGGATTTCCACGGTAAACCGATGGGCGCTCGTTCCGAGGAAGCCCTAGCAGCTATACGCGGTCAGATACAGACAGCGAGTCCATCGATCAGCCCTCTTCCGGTTATTGATGATTGCCCGGTGATTGAGGACACCGAGGTGAAATTATCGAAACCACCGAATTACACCCTCGGACAAACTGTAAGTATTTTATTCGAACTACGTGTTTTGTGCAGGGGCAGATTCAGTGGGTGGTTCCGATAGGGGCGGATTCAGTGGGTGGTTCCGGTAGGGGTGGATTCCGTGGCTGGTTCTGGTAGGGGTGGATTCAGTGGCTGGTTTCGGTAGGGGTGAATTCAGAGGCTGGTTCCGGTTATTAAGATGTTAATCGTGTGATTGATGTATTTTCAGGTCGCGACTCGAGCTGCTTACGGAACTGCTCTCGTGAATATCGGACACGATCGTAGAGTGATCGCCCTCGACGCGGACGTCTCCAATTCTACATTCGCTATTCATTTCAGGGTAAAAAACACACGGCGCCCTCTACTGGGGAAATCATTGGGGCCCGATTTATTTCAAAAATTGTGAAAAGTTTTAAGTCTGCTTGAGATATTGTGAAAAAGTTAAGGGCTGGGTTTCATAGATATAGAAGAAAGATAGTCCCTGGGAACATTTTGAAATTTGTCAGTTACAACCATGGTTTCTCATTGTGACTATGGTGGTTGTCACCCAGATTGAGGATTTATCCCTAGGGATAACTTTGATACTCAGTCTATGAAACCGGGCCAAGATGTTAAGATAAATGCAAACAAGATAAATGTCTGAAATGCCTGGAAAATTCAGAAAAATGTTGGGAAAACCCAGGAATTTGTAAAAATGCGGAAAGTGGTGCGACTTTGATAAAATACTGTATGCTGTATTTCTATTTTGCAGAAAGCCTACCCGACCCGATTCGTCGAATGTTTCATCGCCGAACAGAATCTAGTCGGCGTCGGAATTGGCTGCGGAACGCGAGGTCGAACGATTCCGTTCATCAGTTCGTTCGCCGCTTTCCTCGAACGAGCTCACGATCAAATACGTATGGGCGCGATTTCGCAAACCAACGCTAACTTCGTCGGATCTCACTGCGGCGTTTCCATCGGTAAGTCTCCCTAAACGGGCTGACCACTGACCTGGAAAACTCGGGGAATCAGAAACAATTCTAGAAATGAATCGGGGAATTTAACGAATTTCACCAAAAACATGGAAAACTTAAGGAATTTAACAAACTTTGCTAAGAACCTGGAAAACTCGGGAATTTTGTTATGCTTTTTGCGATTCATGAACAATGAATAGATTATAACAGGGCGATCGGTAAGTTTCCCTTAACTGGCTGACCACTGATCTGGAAAACCAGGAAAACTCAGGGAATCGGAATCAATTCCATAAATAAATCTGAGAATTTAACGAATTTCATCAAAAACCTGGAAAACTGAATTTGGAATTTAATAAACTTAACTTACTAAGATCATGGAAAATCAGTGCAAAATCAGGGATTTGTAAATTGGTGGAAAATGGCGCCCACCTGCTATTGAGGCGCTGCCAATTTTACGAAAAGTAAAACTTTTAAATTGATTTAATTTCTTCAGTTTATCTCAAATCTTTACTTTGTAGTTAATAATTGACTTAAGGTCAGTCTAAGACCATCTTAGTTCTATAGCCGATCTAACATCTTCGGACTAGTCTTGAGATTTGAGACTAATTTTTCACTATATTTGTATATATGATGAATTTCAGGCGATGACGGTCCGTCTCAAATGGCTCTTGAAGACATCGCGATGTTCCGTTGTATTCCGGGATCGACGGTGTTTTACCCGAGCGATGCCGTGTCCGCTGAACGCGCCGTCGAATTAGCCGCCAACACGAAGGGTATTTGTTTCATTAGAACGAGTCGCCCGGCCGGACCGGTCATTTATAACAACGATGAGACATTCGCGGTCGGACAAGCGAAGGTAGGGACGCGAATGACTCATTTCATTGCGGTGTTTAGTCCGGTTCCGTATGATACGAGATCAAATATAGGAGGGTTATTTGCTTAACTGTTAAAACACTTGTCAGAAAATTAGGTTCAGGGTGGCCACTTACCTGAAAATCAGGATGAAGTAGGGAATTCTATTTTCTTTTAAAAGTCGGGGAAATGTGCAGGATCAGAATTTAAAAGCGCTTACTTTTATTGTAAAAAAGGGTTCATTCATTTATAACGTACGCATAAAATTTGAATTTTTCAACCCCCCTCCCCCTCTGTACGCAAAATCGACCATTTTTCATATACATTAAGCATTACAGTACGCAATTGCACTTGGCCCCTCCCCCTCCCCTAATGCGTACGTAATAAATGAATAACCCCAAAGTCTTTACTTTTGCCTCGATCAGTGCTGTAATCTATTCCGCGGTATTTCAGGTTGTCCGTCAGAACGACGCCGATAAAGTAACGATCGTAGCGTCTGCCGTGACGATGGTCGAAGCGTTGAAAGCGGCCGACGAACTCGCCGCCGAAGGAATCCACGTACGACTCGTCGATCCGTTCACGATTAAACCGATCGATAAGCAGACTATATTGACGGCGGCTCGCGCTACCGGCGGTCGCGTACTCACCGTCGAGGATCATTATCCGGAAGGTTCGTATACAATCCTACATCATCTAACTATGACTACTTAAGTTTTCTAATTAGTTTCTACTATTTGAGAGTAGTGTCTGCTCTTAAGAGTTCAGCTATTCCAGATAATATCTAAATACTCATGATAATTATTACTTCTGTTTGAGATTAGTTTCTGCTATTCCCAAAAATATCAAAATACTTCCAGAATCAGAATGCTAATAATGATAATGATTATTATTATTACTATTCTGCAGAATTACGATAGGGTCTAAGCAGCAGAAAACCCTAATAATAATGATTATCTGCAGAATAACAAAAGGTTTTTGCCAAAGCAGCAGAAAACCCGGATAATAATCATGGAAATATCTATAGGGTTTTCTATAAAGTAACAGCGTTTTATAATAAGAACTAGATGTTTATACATGTAGTTTGAAAAATGAAATGGTCGCGTGTTGTATTTGTAGGTGGTATTGGTGAAGCAGTCGCCGGAGCTCTCTCTGACGAGAGCGGAATCGTTATTCATCGAATCGCCGTCGACCGTGTCCCGAGAAGCGGAAAACCCAACGAATTACTCGACATGTTCGGCATCAGCGCACCTCACATCGCTAAGGGCGTCAAGAAAATGTTGGCCTAAACGATTTATGTGAATATTGTAACTATCCTCGACGACTTATTAGTGGAAATAGAGAGATAAGAATCAGTTTTAACTACGAGCAAATTTTATTTCTGTCTTCATTTTTGTCAAAGCTACTTTATACATGTATGAAATATGAGCAGCAGGACCCAGTTCCTCAGTTGTAAGTTCGAACTCATTGATTATCAACTGATACTCATTCAAGAATTAACTCACAACTGATAATTCACAACTGCGGAACTGGATTCAAGCTGCATTTACGTTAAACAACCCTTCACAAAGAGGCGAGCTGCTGTAAATGTTGACGACTGCCCTAAAATGAAGATAAGTGATGGATGTAATTGTGTCAAATCTATACAAACTATGTTGTAAAATCTGTTAGTTATGAACGCGCTACTCAAAGGAGTTTGATTTATTTAATTCACCGGTGTTAAATCAGCTAAGCTGGATTTCAAAGAAAATATATTTATATTGTTACATCATAGTTTGATTGATATTACTACCAGGATCGGTTGTTAACTGAGAATTAAGAATATAAGACCAGGCTACATTCAATTGTGTACAAACGACTAAATAAAAATCAACCTCACCCTAAAAGTCCGGAGTGTAGACCAGGGTTCAGTTGCCAGTCACTGCTTAGATGGGTAGTCAGTCTGGGAACATCTTACTCAATCCAATTACCTGAATAACTTAAGACCAGTCTAATGTTTGGGGCCTCAAGTAAGTAATGACTGGAACTGGGCCCTGACTTCCAATGCAGGTCCGATTATTTGTAAATCGCTTACAAAATTAACGAGCGTTATTATGAAAAAATGTATCCATGTTGTTGAGTAAAATCATGTTAGTTTTAGAAATACTATTTTTGTCTTCCGGGAGGTATGAATAAAATGTCTGAATAATAATGTGCTAATCTTTCGTCAAATAAAAACATGACTGTTCACGTGATAACATTGACTCTGACTTCAATCTTTTTCTGTCTTCTTTTTGTTGTGTGGCAGGGTTTAGCACCGTGGCAATCTCGATGCTTCGGGTTCGAATCCTTGCCGGGGAGGAAGGGTGAGATGAGGATGCGGTTCTTTCAAGCTAAAAATTGAGTCTAATTGAACACTCCGACGCCATCAGCGCAGTCGGTCGAAAGAATTCCACATGTTACAACTACGGATAACCCGGTCGATTCGCTCGGCCTATACACGTTTTGTAGCTCAACAGATTTATTTCCCTCACTTTCAGCTTCTTAAGATACACAATAACCTGACAAGCTTTTCTTTACATGTGTCAGGGAATTTTGTTTCAAAAAAGCTAAAACTGAGGGTGACATATATGTTCTCATATACCGTGGAAAATTTAGCATCAGAACCGCGTATATGTGTGTGTGATCAAATTTAAAGTTTCGTAACAGGATTGATATAGGCCCGTTAATCTAGTGTCATCAGGTAAATGATCATCAGATAGGTTCTGGTCTATAACACCAAATATAGTTGATCAATCTCGCATTTATTCGTTTCACGACGTATTTTCTTGGCATTGATCAGACTTTTGTCGAGAGATTTTCTGTCCCTTTTTGTTGGTATAGAGGGCCGCCAAAGATCTATTCATCTATTTTCAAATATAATAAACACGTATTTTGATCCTTTTTGATTTTTACTAAGTGGGTATTCTACTACAATCTATTTTCTAAGTTAGCGCAAAACCCTTGTAATGGGCTATCAAAAGAGTGTGAGCTGTTCGGCTGAACGTAGATAATGGGATTCGAACCTGGCTCGAGTTAGTGTCGCTTTCTACCGCTATAAGCTGGTGGTAGCACTGTACGGCAGATCAGCTGCAACAAAAATCACGTGATACGTCATCACTGTCCAAAATGGCGCAGTCCAGTTGTAATCGGATCTTTATTTTCGTCATAATTTCGGCGATTTTTCTGAGTTTTTCCGAATCCAGGTTGGATGAACTGGATTCCCGAGCAGTAGATAATGTGGGAGTCGTGCATTTTGAAAGTATCGCGGATATACAGGACTCGCCGGTCTATTTAACACGTCATAAACGGGATATAGGCCCAGAGCCGAACCAGGAAGTAAAATCATCCCGAAATAGAAGATCTACGGCTGAACCTACGCCTGACCCTGTCTGCATTGCGCAGGAAGCTAAAATTACGCAACTGATCAAAGACAACAAAGATAAATCTGTGTTGAAAGTAAGAGAACTAATTGACATTTGATGCAACAAGTTTGAGTCGTAAAATCCCATTGAATTGTGTGGTGCTGTTAATTAATATTGCTGCATCTATGTGGGTCCCCAAAAAATTGACAGACCAGGTCACCCTTCTGCTTCTGCTATTGCCTACAATTTTTAGGAATTTTACCATTTGTATTGGCATTAGAATTTGATCTATTCCAATTCAGGGGTACACCCCCTTCAAAAAATTCAAGAGCCGTCTTTGTATTATTTAGCAATTTTGACACAGTTACTTGAAGTTGATACTTATTCGGAACCCCTAGAATTTTGGCCATCATTCCATCAAAGCCCCTTGAATAACCCCCAAATCTTAGATTGGTTAAACCTATAATTCTATGGGTAGACTTAAGGTTAATGCTGGGTTTGATAATCTAAAGTTTGTTCTGTTTGTTTTATTACTAGCACATTTTTGAGAATGAAACAAAGTACAGTTTGGCGCTCGCGTGGGCCGAGGAAAATGCTGCAGTAAGTCATCATCATCTTCATTAAACGCTTCTATTTCTGGT
Organism: Tubulanus polymorphus; assembly: GCF_964204645.1. Lineage (NCBI taxonomy): Eukaryota > Metazoa > Nemertea > Palaeonemertea > Tubulaniformes > Tubulanidae > Tubulanus > Tubulanus polymorphus. The sequence goes on from NC_134027.1 coordinate 25,378,176, forward strand.
TGAGGTTTCTGAAACTACAGTAGTTCATACTCAGTAGAGATCCTACACGTGTGGCTGATTGATAATTTATCTTCTTTCTCAAATCCAATCATGTCTAGTTGGAGGATAAGGCTTGGGTAGGGTCTGTTTAAAGGTTAGGAACGAATTGATGAAACATTCTGAGTCCCTGTTGTAACGATAGAATAAAAACCCCACAAATAAGAATGAAAAATGAATTTCTTAATTGCTAAAGAAAATAAGTTTTTTCAACGTTTCGAATACCATTATTTCGGTTCGTAAATCGAAATATTTCCATGAGCTAGTAGTTCATTCGAAGTTATGACTGTATCTTCAGGAATACCCAAGTTTTCTAAATATTCTGCTATAACTATGTATTCCTGTATTGATTTATTCCAAATTTCGAATATATCCTAACAGACATCTGGGAAACAGTATTCCTGAAGATTCCTTGAGCGGTATTCCTGAAAATGACTACTAATAAGGATATAGTTGAAACACCAAATGAACAACTAGGTCAGGGAAACATATTGTACTTTCATTTTCATTCTTAATATGTGGTTTTCATACCATGGTAACTGGGATATGGTAAAGATTAGACGCCATGTAGGGGAAGTGCACTGGATTTGTTTTTTAACAGCTTTTTGATTATTGAATTTAGCGGAATACTTCTCGAAATAATGATGACGTGGTAAGTAGGGAATCTTATTATCAGCGTCTCCTGATAATGTAATGAATGTTGTTCTATGAAATGATTGCGCAAGATCTGTACAGTGTGTCAATGGAACTTCGTGATAACAAAACAACGCAAAAACATCAACTCATGTTCATGTTTATGACATTCATGGGTTATGTGTCGAGGTTCAGGGGTGTGTCCAGGCTCAGTTCCTGAGTACAGCACCACAGTTAGGGGTCCTCTCCCAGACAAATTTGAAAATTAACCGCTTCTAAATACAATTTGAGCATTTGTGATGACCTCAACTTAAATTTTCCCAAATCAGAGAATCTTTCCCACATCAGGGGATCTTTTTGTACTTGGCTCATCGGCATGAGTACCAAAAGCAGTAATGGTGCTTGGCTCGATCCACTCCTCTGTAATTTCAACTTTAAAAGTTTGAATGGTCTCTCATAGTTGAGCCACACTGCGCATGCGAATCTCTTGTGTAAATTGGTTAATGAAGTTCCATTGCAGATGTATTTTTTCTAGAAATTAGTTTTTTTCGAATTATAGATTTGCACTAGGCCTTTTTTACACTGATTCTTATCAAAGTACAGCTTGATTTTATGTTTTGCCAATTGACTGAAAATGAATGTCTCTCCCGAACGTATAGAAAGAGGATTGAGTGGAGACGAAATGAAATTCCACCGAGGTACAAGAACAACTAGCTGTATAGCTATACAAAAATCAATACATAAACATCTGCTTATCACCTGTCCTAAATATCATGAAACTGCTTTAACATATCCAACAATATATATATATATATATATATATATATATATATATATATATATATATATATATATATATATATATATATATATATATATATATATATATATATATATATATATATATATGAACTGAACATTGAGGACTGGCATGATACTAGAGACCAGGCCTAGCATCTAAAATACCCCTTACCATAAGACCAGTCCCTAACTGGCGTAGATACGTATATGAAGAAGAGACCAGGTATTGTAGAATGTACCGACCGAGCATTTTAGATACATGTCTCAGTAACCAGACACCAGACCCAACATTTAAATAAAATACATCCAGAGACCAGGTCGAGTCTTATATTGTAGATTTAGGCTGTGAAAGAAGTTATTATCACCAGTAAGTTGCACAATTAGTAACTAGCCCCTGTCTAGAACGATAACCACACTCAAACGTGGTGAACGGATAATAAGATAAAATCCCACTATTTACAGATTAAAAGAATTTAAAAACCAGAATTTATTTATCAAATCTAAAATATTTAAAAGACACGACGTTTCGATCTCACCCTAGAGATCATCGTCAGGTGACGATGATCTCTAGGGTGAGATCGAAACGTAATAAATAAATTCTGGTTTTTAAATTCTTTTAATCTGTAAATAGTGGGATTTTATCTTATTATCCCCCGTCTCCTGTATCATTCTATGTAGTCTTTGCACGCTGCATTTGCCAATATTTTTGTAGTTGTTTTGTATTTGTGCATCATTTTTTATGGTAATCCCCTCCCTTTAACGGATCTATCCTCCGTACATGAAAAAAATCCTCAATACCACAATCCTGAAAATACTTGTATACAGAAATCTAAACGATTTAAACAGGGTTCGTACGGATCAGGAAAAATCGGGGTATTCTGGGCTTTTTATTTTAGAATCAGGGAAAGGTCGGGGAATTTCAGATTCAGAGACATCATACTGAATACCATTGTGTTCTAATCTACTGGCTTATGCTCCAAGCAGTATGCAGTCTATTACTGTATGTGGTGCATTGCAGACATTCTTCAATTCCGCAGTATTGAGATAAAAGTTTAAGCATTTGTGTCATTTGTAAAGTAAACAAACAGTTAAATGAAATGACTATTGATTGGATTTAGGCCCCTATGACTGCGATGTAGGATTATGATTGAATCTATATGAACTGATAGTCAATGAATATGCGGTAATTCGATTCCTCTTGCCATCATTATTTTCATAACCACATTCATTCAGAATCGATCTCACACCTTGAAAAAATGTGAGTTTTCTGGGGGGGAAGGCATCCCCGACCCCCAAGTGGGCTTTGTACCTTCAGCGCTTGCGTCATTGCGGCCCAAGTGCAAACATGAACTGCCACTTTCCGATTTTCCCGACGAGCGTGGATCAGTAATTTAGAGATTTTGATCAGGGAATTCTAGGTGTCCGTATCCGCACGAACCCAGTTTAAAAGTATTTGACAGAATCCGAAGATGTATTATTTGATGGAATATTTGACAATCACAGTTTCTCAGGGACACTAGTATGTACTTAACATATAGAAACTAAAATTGCTTAGAAAATCTGATTATCTGATTCTGTTTTTTTTAGCATCCTCATGTGATCATCGCCGTGACGACGCAGGATTTTTTCGGTGGAATGGTAGTCGGTCCGTCGTCGGTTTACAGAAGGTAAATTCATTTAAACGTTAGTGGTCCTGATAGATCAACAGTATCGATTAGAATTTTTTTTTTTTAACACCCTCAACCCGCTAAGCGCCACACAAGGCATTATAAGCGGGTTCGATGTTTCTTTTTCCCAATGGGGGAGAGACCAGAGAAGAACCTTCAACCAAGAAACTCTGTCGCCACCAGGGTTTGAACCCATAAACCCTGGATTGATGAGACTGGATTGTCGATTAGAAGTTGGGATGTGAAAGCGATACGGACAGGTTGAACTCACTTCTATTGAGCAATCTGGAACCAAGTCAGTTTCTAAATTTCAGTGTCAACTCTGAAACTGCATGCTGGGGTTTAAGGATTGATAAACCAGGGTTTATGCCATTAGAACTGATAAAGCAAGGTTCCATCCATTGTCCGATAAAGCTATTGTATTATTGTGTATTGCAGTGATGACGAAGGACACAGTTTTAAGAATATCACCGGTTCCGTGAACAATGGAGATCAGGTTTTCATACAGAAAGGAACCGGAGTTCAAAAACATCCGCACCATCTAAAAAAGGTAACGAAATCTCTCCGATATTCAGCATTTTGAGGTTAGTTTCGACTATTTAGGTCAAAATAGATTCGAATCAAACTCACACAACTGTGGAACTAGATCAGAGTCCACATTAAACCCACACAACTGTGGAACTGGATTCAGAGACAAATGAAACCCACACAACTGTGGAACTGGATTCAGAGACAAATGAAACCCACACAACTGTGGAACTGGGTAAAGAGTCAAATTAAACCCACACAACTGTGGCACTGGATTCACAATCCAAATTAAACCCACACAACTGTGGAACTGGGTAAAGAGTCAAATTAAACCCACACAACTGTGGCACTGGATTCACAATCCAAATTAAACCCACACAACTGTGGAACTGGGTAAAGAGTCAAATTAAACCCACACAACTGTGGCACTGGATTCACAATCCAAATTAAACCCACACAACTGTGGAACTGGGTACAGAGTCAAATTAAACCCACACAACTGTGGACCTGGATTCACAATCCAAATTAAACCCACACAACTGTGGAACTGGGTACAGAGTCAAATTAAACCCACACAACTGTAGAACTGTAGAACTCTGTCAAGAAATACGTGATGAAATGTGAATTATGACTTGTTTTTCTTTCGCGCGTTTCAGATAATTTTCATCGGTTATAACAAAAACGGACGAACGTCTACATTGTATATAACAGATGACGGCGGATTATCGTTCAACAGTTACGATGTTCCGTTTCGAATCAGCGGAGTTATAAACTGGCATCCGAATAATCAATACAGCGATTACCTGCTGGTGTTTGACGCGGGTCGAGCGGTAATTATTACTCATTTCAAATAACCCTTAAACACGGTTCATAGCGGTCCCTTTAAGTCAATGGAATGGCGATGGTCAATTCAATGCCTTGAAAGTCATGGAACGGCCTCTAAAATCCTTAAACAATGGTCATGGTCCTTGAACGGCATCTGCCTTACCACGCAAATACATTTTGAAGCTTTTGGTCAATCTATTGTATAGACTTACATTATTTGGTCCAGTAACGTCAGTGCGGGATGGGAGTTGTTTTAAGCGGTCATTTCAGTTCAGTCGAAGTCCTGGGACCTGATCGATGGACAGTATTCATTGATAGTTATCGAATAGGGTCATGGAATTGGGGTCAAAAGAGTCAGGGAATGAGACTGGTCATGGAGACTATGATCAATGTTAAACCACCTGCACGTTTAAAGCAACTCAATGACCTCACTGACCAACCTAACTGACCAACCTCACTGACCAACCTCACTGACCAACCTCACTAACAACTCAATGACCTAACTGACCAACCTAACTGACCAACCTCACTGACCAACCTCACTAACAACTCAATGACCTAACTGACCAACCTCACTGACCAACCTCACTGACCTACATTGTTTGAATGTTTATATATTTGTAGTCTGTCTATCTCTCAATTGATGGAGGTCGCAACTTTAAAATGATCCGAGACAAATCCACGAAGTTTAAATGGTATTTCATCCGCTACACTTTTCGTTCTGCTTTATTTTCATAAAATTTTGATGTTTTTTTTTCTGGATGCTTGGATCCCTATGAGACACGGTCTCTATTGGCTTTCCAAGCATCCAAGCATCCATATGTATGAAACAATATGTACGTTATTCCTTGTTAGTAATCATATATTATTTATACCGCATATATATACATGCGAATAGATATTATAACACGTATAATGATATATGTTTAACATATATCATTATAACATTGTTATAACCGATTTTATGGAAAACCTTATTCATCGGATTTTAATCGATGATTTCATTTGCAGGGGAGAAGGATCAACTGATAACGGCCATACGATATTCGTTCAGACTGATCGCGACATGAAACAGACAATCGGCGGCAGTAAGAATTACGATTTATTTTAGAAAAACTTATTGAACTAGGCTATATGTACCTAAGTACTCGTTCCCGTTTCACTGAGATTTCAATTCTTAAATCGATCAAATTTCTTCATGGTGATTTGGGTTAAGATATTTCATGAGTTGTACAATTCATGTACATGGAACTGGTATAAGTCTTTAGTCTGGAACCAACCTCTTCAGACATTCACCAGTAAGGCATGAAGTCTTAATCACAGGGACTTGTCACAATTGATAGTGAATGAATATAACCAGTATCAATGACCAACCCCAGTATCCCTGTATAATAAAAAAGTTTTTTTATTATACAGGGATACTGGGGTTGGTCATTGATACTGGTTATATTCATTCACTATCAATTGTGACAAGTCCCTGTGGTCTAAATGATCAGTTTTTGAAAGTACGCTGATTAAACATCTAATAACTGGTGTTTGTAGTTCCTTTTGAATCCTGAAATGTCCCGGGTGAAGTCCTGAACACTGTAATACCTGGATGATGGTACATTGGAAAATTGTTGATGAAATATCGAATGTTTGTGAGGATGAAGGATGCAGGGTGTAAGCTGCATATTGATACATGCTTATTGATTGACACGTATTTCTGGTTTTTAATCTTTCCAGTGAAATCTCTAAGTAATAAATACGATCTACAGCGTAGCGATGATTTAGGCAACACGTGGACGACGATACAACGGAACATACACACCTTCGGAAACCAAGGCAAATTCCTCTACGCTTCGGTTTATAAGGATGAGGTACGAATTTCATTAAATCTTTTCATCTAAAGCGAAGTTTTCAAACCTGCGTGTAACCTCCATTGAGCTCATCAATGTAAATTGCGTGGACCCCAGTTCAATTTAAGCACCTTTAGCGCTTTAGAGCATTGTCTGTTATGCTCCTCACACAAGAGCTCATACATTTCACAGATTTTGATACATTTTCTCTGGAACAAAGATTCATCTAAATACACTTTTGTTCAGACAATACTTCCTAGAAGAGAGCATCTGAACTGTTTTAATAGGATACAGCGCTATATAAAACTTGTTTATTACTACATGTATCATTATCATTATCTTTTTGTCATTGGGTTGCATCTTTTCTAAACAGAATCCGGTTCCTCAGTTGTAAGTAAAAGCAATGATTTCTGTTCTATTTCAGTTGAAAAAGACGCGGTCAATGAGAGTTTCGACCGATGAGGGGAAAACGTGGAACGAAGCCGTACTTCCTTCTATTACTCCAGAACGGGTAAGTTGTGAATGACAAACCGACCCCCGATTGTCGGGAACAGTCTCTAAAAATAGTTAACAGTCCCCTGATTGCCAGGAACTGTCCCTAGAAATGGTTTACTGTCCCCTGGTTATCAAGAACAATCTCCAAAAATGGTTTACTGTCCCCTTATTGTCAGGAGCTCTCTCTTTTAATGGGTGAATGTCCTTTGATTGTCAGGAACTGTCTCTCAAATGGTTAACTGTCATCTGATTTCAAGGAGATGTCTCTAAAAATGGTTAGGGTACAGCCTCAGAGAATGGTTTCCACTAGATTATCAGGAATAATCTATGGATGGTTTACTGTCCATACTGTCAGCAGCAGAGAATAGATTGTAACATTACTGATTTACTGATTTTATTTCTCTGTACAGTTCTACAGCATATTGGACATGAACGAAGGTCTGATATTCATGCACGTTGACAATCCGGAGGATACCGGTCATGGAATACTCTACACCTCCGACAGCACGGGTGTCATCTTCTCTGAATCGTTAGCCTTTCATTTATACCCGAACTATCAAGATTTGACCGATTTCTACCGCGTGTTGTCGTTGAAAGGGGTTTATATCGCCAGTCAGATGTTATCCGATAATAGCATTCAGACGGTGATCACGTTCAATCGTGGCGCCACCTGGCAGAACGTGCGGCGACCGTCGAACGCCCCGTGTAAAGACGAGGGGAAGGTAAATGAAGTATTTGGATTTTCTGTATTACTACATGGCATCAATTGTTGGCCATAGCCAGAGTTTGAATTTTTTAGTTGAATTTAATGTACCAATAAGCCGTCTGGACCTCTCTCAGACATTCTGCAGTACCCTGCACCCTCTCTGGAAATCATTAGTTTGTAACCATTCTTCCACACTTCACATGTGTTAAGATTATAATAAAAACACCAGGCAATGGAAATTTTATCAGCACACATTTGAAAACTGAATGTCCACCACTTCAGATGTATTCAGGACTTCACCTGAGGCATTTTTGATCGAAAATGTGTTGCATAAATAAAACATTAGACATTGCATTGAAATGGTGAATGTCTAAAGGGGTTGGGTTGGTTCCAGGCTACTGATCGATACTTGCATACCAGTAAGCGTAATATCTAAATACTGATTTTCTATTTCAGAAATGTTTCTTACAAATTCATAATTTGTATAGTATCGTACGTAACATAAAGGCTAAACCTCCTCTTTCATCTCCGACTGCTACTGGAATTATCATGGTTCATGGTACGTTTTCAGCGTTACTCACTTCTAATAGTATGTTAGGCCTATAATCTATGTGTATAGAATAATTAGAGAATGTCTGAAACACAGTAAAACATCATTTCATTCCAAATTGATGATATTTCAAAGTTCATGTTTCTGAACGTTTCAACAAATCCCGTCTTCAGAGAGCCAGTAATCTTCATCACTGAGAATACGGTCAATTTATTCATCATTTTCAATTTTGTAACTATAGATTTAAGTCTTAAAGGTGGAACTGGTTCCTCAGATATGTGCTTAACAATATAAGGATGTAATTCGTTGTAGGGCACGTGGCTGATTCACTACAGATAACGCCACCTGATGTATACGTAACGAGCGATGGTGGATATAACTGGATTAAAGTAAGAACTGATTTCACGGGTTCTTAATGAAAAGAAAAACTTTTTCTTTTAAAAAATACAGATCTTGATTTTCGGATTTCAAGAACCACTCACTGAAAAGTTGGTTAAAGAACGCTAGTGGATGATTAACTGAGTGATAATTAGAATTGCATTGCATCGTTTTAAAGCTTACCAATTTTTGAGCAATAGGCCTCCGAAATAATTTCCATGAAAACATTGAGAAAAATTCTAATCAGAATCGTAATTGTTCGATAGGCATTGGACGGACCTCATCTTTATCAAATCGCCGACCAGGGCGGTCTTCTCGTCGCCGTGCCGATGTCGGCCGATGAATCGAATATTATAAAGTTCTCGACGGACGAGGGACGATGTTGGCATAATTTCACGTATACCGACGAAAAGATACACGTGACCGGATTACTGACCGAACCGGGAAATAAAGCCATGCACGTCGGAATCTGGGGATTCTTAAACCAAGAGTGGAGAACTTTCATAATCAACTTCAAGGAAATAATCAAAAAGCCATGTGAGTAATAAACCCTGTTCAGGTTGGATGCAAATCGTCTTTACTCAGACCGGAAGTGAAATTTCCAATTATTCACTTTGATTTCAACAAAAAACTCTTTAGATTCTCCACCATTCATTTATATTCTTAGACAAATAGTACTTGGAAGGTTAACTAGGTTTACCTATTTAAAATATGAGCTTTAGCTACCAGTGTATAGTAGCTTCATAACGTATTATCTGATGAAGCTATTATGCACTTACTTTTAGTAAAGATAGCCTTCAAAATACTATTTGGGGGAAGAAACATTTTAGCCAGAAATAACGTTCAATGATAATTAGAATCTTAGAAAACTTTCGGCGACATGTTTTAGAATATTTTGTATTGACGTCTGCTCTCTTTTTTCCCTCCACTGATTTTAGGTCAGACTTCTGATTATGAAGATTGGACCGCTCATACCGAGATGAACACGGCAATGGCTAATAAAGGCTGTTTATTGGGCCAAACTGAAACTTTCAAACGACCGAAGAAAGATTCACTGTAAGTTGACATGACTCCGGTGCTGCAGTCGAGACTAAGTTAAGGCTTAAGATAAGCTTGATATCCGGTCAAATTTACTAAAGTTGTTAACAGATCAACCGTCACAATTACTTAAGTAGAATTTGTATTTCCAAATTGACTGAGCATTTGTCATCATTTGGATGAGTCTTCAACACGATGATCGGCCCAACTACAATGACTAAAGTGAATTCAACTGTATAACATTAACTATACGACTATAATAAACTCTAGCCTGCACTTGTGTCGACTGTGGAACTGGTCTCTATTTTTGTCTGGTTCTGCATGAACTAGAAGGGTTTCGACAAGGGTTGAAAATTGAACAGACGATCTCAAAGCGATCTATGGATTGTTTTGCAGGTGTTACAATGGAAGAGATTGGGTGCCGCCGAAAACCGTACAAAAATGTCAATGTACGAAAGATGATTATGAGTGGTAAGTTTGCAGCCGTTCTATAGAATCTATGTACATGTACTTAACATTTCAGTAGGCTTGAAATTACATGTAATTGTAAAAATTAATTCTTTTGCTTATATGTTTTGGCAAGTGGTAAAATATCCACTTCTTATTTCTTTTTATTTGTCTGGAACCTCACATTATTTGTCTCTGATGACATTGAAACGTTTCAATTGTTACTTGCAGCGATTTCGGTTATTACCGTCCAATCAACACGCTTGAATGTAAGCAGGTATCTACGTACCAGAAATACGTGTGTATTCACGGAGAGGAGGAGGTTTTAAAAACACAAGGGTAAGACACAAATCATAAACAGTGCTGTCTCTCTACGTGCGGTGGTGTTTGAATATTAATCAAACTTTGGTTTATGTTAACTTGAACGAGATATATACTTAGATAATAATGATAATAATTATAATAATAATAATAATAATAATAATAATAATAATAATAATAATAATGGACATTTATATAGCGCAGGTATCCAAACAAGAGTCTGTTCAAATGCGCTCCAAACTTGGTATTATTACCCCCAGCCTATAACTCTATTCCATGTATCAGTCATCTCTCCCCGGGGAGAGGTAACATCCGAGCAGCTGCTAGGCGCTCAGGAGTCATCTATCAGACCAGGTACCCATTTACTCCTCTGTGGAGAGAGGCAATGAGGATAAGTGTCTTGCCCGAGGACACTACGGCAATGTACGGGGTTCGAACCCACGACCTGGCTTCCCAGAGCCGAACGCTCTAACCACTCGGCCACACCGCTCCACGAAATGAGAAATGAGAATGTGGTGGCAACTAAAACATATTGTTATTGTACTACAATAGAACCAGGATATTCATCCAGTTCACGAGACTCCACATTTTACGTATGTTTTATGTAATCGTGATGAATAATATGCAGGTTAGATCGAAGTCTAAATTAAACTGATCCCAAAGTGTGGATTTGACTGTACTGCTATTGTTAGTTAAAACCAGTTAGCTCCACCAGTTCCACAGTTGTAAGTTAAGAGTTGATTCCCCGTTATAATCAGTTCATTTGCGTTGAGTGAGAATCCATCAGTCTAAATCAGTATTTAATTCGGAAATATGAAGCCAGATTATGGTGTTTATCAGGGGGGGCTAGTTGCTCAAATATTGGATTTTGCCTGGTAAATTGTTAACCATGTTTGCAGTTGCAGAAAACTAATTAAAAAGTGAGAATCTAAGTCAGTAGCGCGTTTGAAATATTGTAATTCTTCTCATCGAATTTCGAATATTGAATTCTATTTATAACACAACTGTTTTCTGTATTTTCTGTAGATATCGTAAGATACCGGGTGATATGTGCGTCGGAGGTTTCACGCCTGAAGTCACTTCGCTCGTAGATTTAGCCATGCATTGTAACGGCGAAATAGACGTTATAGATAACAGTCATCTGGAGGTGAGTGATGAATGTTGAGCGTTCACATCCCTGAGCACTTCTTCATCCAGTTAGACCAGTGACCTGTATATACAGTAAAACCTGACGAGAGAAATCCCACAATAACGAAGCCAAGATTGAAAAATTCTATATCAGAATGATTATATTTGAGGAGCGACGTTTCGGCTAACAACTGTTAGCCATCATCAGGCGTACGAGAATATTATATTTTCGTAATTGTGGGATTTCTCTCGTCATCATCATACACGGATATTGTGTATCTTTTCGTCTAAACAGTAAAACCTATCTACTGTTAAGATTTGTGGTTCTGGGAAGGTGTTCTCTGTAGAGGGGATTAATTGAAAATGAACTAGAAAATTTTGGTTGGTTTCTAGAAAAAAGTGTTCGCTTTTAGAGTGAGAGTTCACTGAGAGAGGTTTACTGATATTCTATAAAGAATACAAATAAGAAAATACATGTATTACAATGTTGAAGAAAGACTCTTGGGAGTATTGACGTTTTGACTCGAATTGGTAAAGGCCATTTTCAAAGCTCGCATAGTTATTGACTTGAAGTCACTTCTCTCCAAGTTATTCGCCGATTTTGCAGGTATTTTCTTCAGTGTCACGGTTCACTTAAATATTTCACTCTGCAATTAAGGAAATTGACCTATTTTGACATTAAACTGTGGAAGCGGAGAGCTGCATCGGCTGAATGTTAGATATTTTTTCACTAAGTATATATTTGTATCTATTTTCAGTTGGCGCCCGGAGCAAAGCACACGGTTATCGTGGCAACCATTGTGATCCTAGTCCTTGTGTTGGTGGCTTTTATTGCTGCGTATTTCGGCCGGAAAGTTTATCTGCTTCGAAAACAGTAAGTTCATTATTCCATTCTCATTCCAGGCTTGGATTTAAAGTTTCAGATATCATTTAATTAGATGTATTGGTTGCCATCAGTGTTCTACTTAGTAGTTTCCTTGTCAATCCAGTCTTCGTTTGTTCGAACCCAGTAGTGAGGGCAGAGTTTCTAAGCCTCTCCTCATATATTGTCAGAAATAAACTTCAAAACCTGCAAATAATGGCAAGAGTAGTGCTCAGTGGGTCATTAATAGAAAAATGAAATAGATATAAGCTTAAGATAGTTTTGACGCTTTTCCTGGAATAACAAACAAAGTCTTGTTTGTAGAGCCAAGAGCTACAGCGGAACCACATTATAATGAACTTCAGGAGACCAGAAAATCTGTTCGTTATAACCGATAGTTCGCTGTTGTATCCAGTATGAAATTACAGCGGAACCTCATTACAACCAATGATTCAAGCTTATTTTCAGGCACTGAAATATTGAGAATCACAAATGAATTGAAGCCGACAATGTTTTGTATATTTGTAGCAATGTTACATATCGTTATTCGATGTTGAATCAAAATGCTGAAGAATACGACTATGATAATGACATTGAGAATGCGCTCACGCATTCTACTTCATTGTATCACGATGATGAGGAAGAGGTATGTCGTTAAAAAAATTTTTTTTTTGGATTCTTGAAAATTAAAAACTGATACAGGTATCAATCCACAGCCATGAATGGCCCCCTTAGGACTTTCATTGTTTCAGTTTTGATCAATTTCTGAAAATGTGCGATAAAATCTCTAATATCTGGTATTTTCGAATGGGTGCAGAGTGCAAAATAATAGTACATGTATCTGCCCAATTCAAAACCACCATGACCAAAAAAAAACCATTAGGACAGTGAAGCCCATGTTTAGGACCCAGTTTTACAGTTATGGGTGATGAAAATTAAAAATCAGGACCCAATTCCATAGGTGAAAGTTAGCGAATCTTAGCTAAAATCAGTTCATTTTCGATGAGTTAACTCTCGAGTCAAATCTTAATTCGCAACTGTGGAACCGAGTCCTGTCCCTTCATTCAACAAACTAACATACTCCGGATCCAGTTCCACGTTTACAGTTTGACCCTCAGGTTAAAAACCATGGAAATCTACTCATTTAGACCTTGTCAGTCTTGTAAATAATTGTTCTATTACGTTGTTTTTGTTTTGATTAATTGTTTGGGTTTTCCTGTTCAGGGAGAGACTCCGTTCACTGAGGTAAATAAACTTTTTGAATTTGTATTAATCCGAATTAATCCCCCTAGTTAAGCTCTTAACCCCTTTGGTTGACTGTTTATTTTGGTTTTCGGGCACAGGGGTTTATTTTGTTTTTGTTAAGTAAGGTTTTTGATTCAGGCGATGGTGTTTTGGTTCTATTTTGAATAAGAAATCGGGGGGGGGGGAAGCTAGGTGTAGTATTTTGTCGCGGTCATCAGAAAAAGCTTGCCACAAATCTGAACGTGAATCTTCGAGAATTCTGTTGTTGAGTGTTGGCTTCTTCTACAGTAGACTACGCTTACCTCAGATCTTGAGGCACCTGTAAATCCTCTCAAAGGTCCACAAATTCTGGGCTAGTTGGGGCAGCAGTATCTCATAAGCTCATTATCATAATGAATTTGAGCTTTAGAAATTTGTACCGGGGTAATTTATTGCCCAGAGCACGTGATAATCCGAGGCAAACAACTCAGGGGGTAAACAAAGTTTTTTGTAATTCTGTAGATTTGAAGACTACAATAAGTTTTATACAATCTCAACTACTCAAGACTGGTTGCATTAAAATGAATGTAGTAACATTCACAAATTACTCAAGACTGCATGTTAGTTTCATTAAAACAAACTTCTATTTCAACCTTCTGTTTATTTGTAGGAAGTGGACTCTTCAAAATTGCCAATCTCGAATGGTAAAATTCCGAAAAATAATTTCAAGTCGAAATCGAAAGTACGATCGTACCACGATGATTCAGATGATGTAAGTCAACTGAGAAATCTGTCTATTCTAGAGATTTAGCGATTTTTCCTATACGTATAATACCAGTATTGAGACAAGTAGTGGTATAACGAATTGGAATTATTATGAAGAATGGTATTTCTACTAAATTTAAGTTAGATTGAGCGATATATTTGTTCTCTGAAGAATATTGGCGTTAAAAGAGCAATGGCATTATATAATGCTTGATAGATTTTTAAGCAATCTTTGAAAATGAAAATGCACAAGGGAACATCTTTTAAAAACTAGACAAGGGTTTTTAATCCAGGACCCAACTATCAAATTCAACGCGGAACTGCTAAACCATTCCAAGTTTTATGATCATTGTCAATTTAGGTCGTTTGAAGTTTATGGAATTTCTGTTTTATTTTCAGGATCTGCTCGAATAGCGGGTGACAACGGACAGATTCAGCATTCCAAGAACAAGCTTCCTTATACTTATATAAATACATATATGTGAATAACAAACAACTCTGTACTGGAAACATTCTTGACTAAGAAAATGGCAAAAAGTAGCGAACAGACGGACTCAGTTCTGCAATTATTAGTTACGATTTTACTCTCTAAGAGTCAAAATTGTTTCAACTGGAGTCAAATTTTATCTCACAACTGCGCGGAACTGACTCTGAATTAATTATCATTACTGGTATTGATATTATAATTATTATTATAATCATGATGATGTTTGCTTCGACTGTGCTGCCTATCTGTGATTGTTTTATAGACTAACCATGAAATCGCTTGCGACAGTCAAACTGTTGAGAATAGCCGAAAAAAATATATTACAGTAGAACCCGCTTAATTCGGATCATTTTGGCGCAACAAAATTCATCCTGTTTAGTTAATACCCGAAAGTGCTGGATATAATTTTCAGAATTTTCGAATAAGATTCCATGGCAGGCGAGGATCATATTTGACCTACATTTATCCGTAGGTGTAGCATAAGTAATATCCCAATGAGATGAAAATCTAAATTGAACTGATCTGGATTGAGTGGGTGTGACTGTGTCACAAGAATCTCGTATTTTTCAGCAGAGGTGTTGTGTGTTGCCATAATGTTCCATTTGTGTTGAAATTTTATAAGAAATTTTGAATGATTAGAATTGAGCAGTCTTAACGTCCAAATAGTGCCGGACTTGGTCGAGTCTTAATAAACCTCGGCTTAGTCCATTTATAGGTGTCAGAACTTATTTCAGATTAGGGGGTAAGATTTTTTCATATTACATATCGAATCACACTTCCATTACCGGGTTTTCCTTTGCATTACAAATAAGTAACGGCTTGTATTTGTTTTAGAATGATAGCAATAACCGACCAAAACTAACAAAATATCCACAATTTTACTTGGCTGTTTTGACGCTCTTTTGAAAACTTATACGATTCCAAAACCACTAGCCTCTGACTAACTGGGAGTGGCCTGCATTTTTGAATCAAGCCCCCTCTTCTGACGTCTATGCCATTTTAATTAATAAAAACAGATCAACACCAGTCTTAGGTGAAAAACGGTTTTTTTTTGTAGAAAACAAGTTCCCATGATCAATATTGCCCAAAAGTTGTTAAACGTTAACTGGCGTTGGAACTATAATATGAATACCATGATTGAAAATTGCAGGTACCCATCGCCCCAATTAATACTTACTTAGACTTACCCAAGACCAGTCTAAGTTCATTTTGGTTCTATATGGTATCCAATCTAACAACTCTATAACCATTCTTTCTATCACCATTTTAAACTTGTCTAAGCTCATTTTGGTTTTGTTTAAGACCAGTCTTTAGATTTAAGACCATTATCGGACTTAATGCAACTCTGAGCACTGTTTGTCATTGAAAAATGAGTGATCTTTGAACGATTTGGTTTCTGTAATTTTTGTCTAGCTGATATATGTTTGATTGTATTTTATATCGCAACTTATATTTTTCTGGGAGTAAGACTTTAAGCTGCGTGTGAATTCAAATGTTTGAATATATTAACTCTTGTGACTGCGATTAAGGTCATACAAATAAGGTTTCAGTGTAAATGTAGTTTTTTCCAGACGTATGAATGATAAATGGATCGGTTGATGATCATTTGTGTGTAATTTTAATTGATTTTTATTTGTAAATTCTTTAGATGTTTAACATTCATTCTGAATATTCAAGGATTTTTCTTTGTGGCGGTCCAAATTAGCTATGCATCAGTGTAGGTTCTTTATCAGATGATATAAGCCGCAGACGTTTTTTCCCCGGGTTAAACTGGCCCGGACCAGACTTGAGTTCCCTCTAAGCATCCCTCTCACTTACTCACTTGAATTCCATCAAAATGATGCTGTGGCCTGATAATTTGGCTCGGGTTTGGTTGGATTGAATATTGTATATCTTAAACGGACATGGACCCTTTTGAATGTTTTGGCCAATAAAAAAACACTTACAGGTATGTGATCGCGGCTTCAGAACTATGGTTTTTATCTATGTGAAAAAATATTGCATAATTTAAGTCATTATCAACCAATAGGCAGGTCCTTCTTAGTTTCATATATTAGAATACTATATTTGGGTGTCTATCCCTAAATTGGATTACAAGCCATACACAAGATTTGTTGTAGAATAGTCAACTCGGTGATAGGCGTCTCGATTATGAATACTGTTGAACTGGGATAATTCGTTGGGGTGATCATTATGTCCACAACTTATCCATATGATGAATTGGACTAAGTTGACATGAAAAATTGGGACTAAAAATAGATACGAATTAAGTAATGTGTCATCTTATCGTATTGCCTCTGAACTGTATATATTTCACTGGGTTTGACTGGAACCTGAATTGCAAAGTGGGTGCAAACGTTTTTCCAAATGAATTTTCGTAAACGGGTAATTCACCGTGGTGACCACTTGTCCGTATTGTCGATGGTATTTAGTAAGGTTACCGGTATTTAGAATGGGTAATTCCAAGTAGAGTAAGAAGCAAGGTCTGATTGTTTCGTATTTTATAGTACAAATTTCAGTCTGTGGATGTTGTTAACTATGCATTCTTTCATTTCATGACAATTTTTTAATTTTTAATATCAAATAGACACTGTTTGGCACAGTTTTAGGTTTAGAAAAACTAACTGATTTTCAAGGCTAGCGAAAATTCAACTCACAACAGTGTATCAGATGTTATGATGGTGGGGATTTTCATTTTTGCAACAAAAATTAACATGTTTGTTTTTCTTCTGCTTTT
Organism: Tubulanus polymorphus; assembly: GCF_964204645.1. Taxonomy (NCBI): domain Eukaryota; kingdom Metazoa; phylum Nemertea; class Palaeonemertea; order Tubulaniformes; family Tubulanidae; genus Tubulanus; species Tubulanus polymorphus. The sequence continues at coordinate 25,395,642 of NC_134027.1, forward strand.
TTCATCGCATTTTTATCACTGTGTAGAGTCATTGGGCCAAAACTCATTTTGGTTCAATAGCCAATCAAACAACTTGAGACCAGTCTTAAGATTTAAGCCCTTTTGTGGAATATTGAACTAAGACTTTATGCTAGTTTTACCAGAATGCTCCGATTTTTGGTCAAGATGTTTTTTTTTACTTGAGAATGTCCTTCATATAGAGTAAGGTTCAGAAGAGAAAAAACGATTATTTTGATTTTGTTGATTTCACGAAGAAATGACTGCATTTAGAAAGATGCAGTTGAAACAGTTGTGTAATTACTGACTGACTGAATAATGTGTGAAGGCAATTTTGTAAATAACGAAGAAGATGATAATATAAGATAAGTTATTGTGTACAGAAATATATTCAGCAGATTGCCTCGGCCTATTCTGGTTGTGGTTCTCATTTTTGTTTTGGAAATATCGAAATAAACCAGATATTGTTTCTATAAAAAGAAAGTGTTTCTTTTTCTGAAGTTGTGATAGGGTGTGGGCGAGTCAGCAGGCTGCGCCTGGTTCAAGGCCGAGCTTAGTGGGAGAGGTCAGGGGGAAGACCGCAGATTTTTGAGTCGAATTTCTTCGTAGGTCATCAGACACTGGTTAGGACCATTTCCAATAGTTACAATGATAACTATTTCTTAATTTGCGTGCTATAGTCTCTGTGTTCTAAGCAAGTTCTCCTCAATCCTCTTGTCAGCTGTGAATCTTTTCTCTCTGCGAACCAACATACGAAGAACAGAAGACACTACAAATATCAATTTACTATGACTGACAGTGCAGTCAATTTAATTTCATTTATTGCATTTTTCTTCTTTTTGTAGTCGATACTATACAAAATATCAATATATAAACAAGACCTGTATTTAATCATTTAAATCTATCATTCCCCCAATATATATATATATATACTCAACACATAGTTCACTGTGTTCTTGACGTGTGTGTGTGTCTCTGTACAAATAATAATAATAATAATAATAATAATAATAATAATAATAATATGCAATAATTAATATCATTGCAATAACAATATTATGTAATAATTACATAATATTATCATTGTTACTATTATTACAAGAATAATTATCGTAATATTTAATAATAATATTAATAATAATATTAATAGTAATAATAATAATTATTATCATTATAACCTAGGCGGTTTTTTTTCGCGGCAGAATGTACAAATTTTATTCATTTTTTACAACTGTACAAGTTCGTGATGAATCGATGATAAAAGCTCGTACCTACTATATCTTACACGATCAAGCGTCGGGTTCTATTTACAAACATTTACAATTTCCGCAAAGAAAAAACAAATCCTCGACGAACTTTTTTTGCCGACGAATAAATAATTATTGATTAATCGCGATAATAATTTTATGTAGGAGTAGGTTTTCGATCGGAACTGAAAAATTTTTGCATGATTAGAAAATCCTTTTTTTCAAAAAGAAGAAAATAGTTTTCGCCGAGCACGACTCACTCGCCTGTGGCTCCTTCTCGGGAGTTAATTAATTATCAATCAATTTACAAATAATCAATTAATCAACACCGCTTTATCAAATGCTTGCAGTTTCTTTTTCAATACATGAAATAGATTTTAACACAGGAACCAACAATGCCATAAGAGATCTAAAATTTCTAATTGCTGATTTTCACATGAATTTAATAAAACTGCCCAATCTACAGCCTGAACCACTCCATCATACATTCAGAGATCCAGGACAATCAGTTTCTTATTAAAATGTTCAATGTCAGGTGTTTGTAGTTAATTTTCAATCAGAAAATGTCACAAGTGGACGATCAAGGGTGGAACGGGGTCCAGACTGCAGATTGATGCAACCTACATTAAGTTCAAAGTATTTTTGATTCCTTTTCCCTCGTTGAAGTAGAGTACATTTAGTTTATGATCCAGTTAGAAAAACCACTTCATATAAATCAGTCTGATCTAATCATAAACTGCATTAGAATATACAATTTCCAACAAACCGGGATGCATTTCACTATTAATACCTAATCATCTGGATAAGTATAGTATCAATCATTGTATAATAGTGACATCATTGTTGTGTGCTTTCAATATACGCACAGCAAGGAGCCACCCACTGTGTAGGCTGTTAGCACTAGGAGCCACCCTCAACATGGAAAATACTAGGAGCTACCCACAGTGCAAGTATAATGTTGGGAGTCAACCTCAGAGCAGGCAGACAGTAGTAGGAGCCACCCGGTATAGGTTCATGTGGTACTAGGAGCCACCCAAGGTAAACCGACAACCTACAGCGCAGGTACACAATACGAACCACCCTCAGTAGTAGGTTATGTAGGAGCAACCCATAGCACAGACGGACAACACATCTCTACGAGATAAACAACAAATCTGACCGACCACACGTCTTCTGTTCGCATACAGAAACCTGTAACAACCAATCGATAACAGATTCAAGATCTCCTCTCTCCAACCCTTCTAGTGAAATATCATAAATTAACAAACACCTCAATTAAAGATTTGTTTTTTGATAACTCATCAAATCAACTCGTGTTTTATAAACCTTCTTTGTGATACAAATCTTTTTTGAACGAATGAATTTTTGTCTTCAAAGAATCGCTTCGAAAATGTTCTCAAATATGCCGATCGATTGTCAAAGCAGAATCGGTAGATTCACCAGAGAAAGAATCGAACGCTCTAGGCTAAAGGATCTATCACTTAATCTACATAAAATCTGTACAAGTAATGCATTTAACTGTCTACATAACACTGGCCGTAAATAATCAGTAAATAAAGTTAATCCTTTAAAAACGTCGACATTTCACACTCGACAAAAACCACTTAGTGGATTTACGCAGTTCAACAGACAACAGACTTCTCTAATACCTAAATTCATTACGAAATTCGCTTTCATTTAACAACATTTCAAAGATTGATACTCGAGTTATGCAGCAATAGGTTCAAAAAGAACCACAGTAGACTCGCCTCGCCTCGAATCCCGTGGAATATACTAACTGGAGCAGCAAGTGAATTCCAAGGCAGTTGGAGCGAAGATGGGTCATCATCGCATAAATTGGAGCGAGGAGCCGGATATTAAACGTTTTTCTATCCGGCGTATGCGACCATCCGAGGTAATCGACTCTGTGTTAAGCGTGCAGTCTACTTTTCATAACAATTCAACTCCAGTTGTAGTGTAGTAGGACCAAACAATTCAAATAATCCAAACATTTTAGTCCTAAACACTTCAAAATTGATTGCAGAAAGCATGTTGCTACATATATCATACATTTTTTTTAGCAATAAATGGTTTAAGCCATTTTCAGAAGTCTGTGCTGTGAACATAACCTAGCTACAAATCCTGGGGCCGGTTGCGCAAAAATTAGTACGAGTTAAATAGTGGACAAACACTGGGGTGAAATGTGAATTTTCCACTGGTTTTCTTCAACAGGGTCCCTACAGATTGGTCGTTGCTGGATATAAGGAGATTTTCAAGGAGAAATTTTCAAATTTGGAGAAACTGTCTGCATCACTTTAAGATCCCAATTACAGTAGACTCCTCCTAAATCAGTGCTGTTTATTTCAGTAAACCATTAATGCAGTGGTTTTATATGTCAATTACTAAACTAAACTTAGAATTACCTAAACTCTGTTTAGAATTAAAATTACCTGAACTCTGTTTAGAATTAAAATACTTAACTCTGTTTAGAATTCGGTAACCGCCTAATTGATTTAAGAAAAAATCCTGATCCAAACTGTATTGATTGAGGCTTAGTTTACTGTACAACTAAAACTTTTCTAGATGCCTATTTCCCAAAATTGAAAGAGTTTTAGACGTTTTGCTCAAATCAAAGGAGTTTCAAGCACCTTAAAAAGCCCTTTCTGTTCAGAAGGTTTTATTCAGGAAATCAATGAGTTGTAAGGACCCTGTATAACTAAATTTCGAGCCACTGACCCCGCCATACATCATTACACCATAATCATAGATTACATAAGGGTTATTCGTGTAAGCTGCAGCCAGCACAGCCTCTCTCATCTCTCTCTCATCTCTCATCACTGAAGAATTCGTTCGGGAACCAGCCCCACGCACCCAGGAGGAGAACAGCACAATATTTGGCAGTATTCCGAGCTATAAACGATCTCTCGATTACGCGATTATTTCCGCGATCATTTTAGAAATGCCTTGTATAACGTATTGGACTTGGTGCTTTCGCGCTCCTGTTCCATCAGAAACAACAGATCCCTGAGATTGACTCGTCGAATTCTTGGACGTAAACTCATCTGCAAAATAAATGAAACACGATGTAATTTCTAACAAGTATAATTTCTTCAGAAATCTAGGGGCCAGGAAGGGCGATAGTTATGACAAGCCTGAGCGACAAACTTCTGAACCCAGTTCCAACATTTCTGGGCTTAAGTTTGACTAGGCTAAAAACAATTGCAAAAGAACTCACTTTAGCTCGAAATTTTTAGATTTCAAATCAACTCAAATTTCCAAACTTTCTAACTTTGCATCGGCAAGGAGATAATCACTGGGCCATGGAATTATGCATGAATTTCGTGATCAGAAGAAAAAATGCTTACCGGTCGTTGGGATGAACCAGGGGTACCAGAACCAAATGCACTTCCAACAGCACTCTACGTAGAAAAATAGAATAAAATACGTTCATTCACATAAACCACATCAGGAATCAGTTGTTGCGATTAAGACAGATAACCTATGGTTGATGGTAATGTGTGCAGCACTGGCTATCCTACTAGATGGCGTGTAGGTCTACATCGATAAGACAACTCAAGAAAAAATTAAGCTCATAATAATTTTCTGCCTCCCACATCAGAAGTTGGGCAAATCACGACTTTCAATAAACTCAGATTGATTTTAGGGGTTCATCAGCACAATTTCTCATTCGTCATTCATAGAATTTGAGAAATTATGGATAGATTAAATTGAATCTGGGAAGAGATCAGACATCGGTGTCCGAATGCACACTATGCGACACCTGGTGGATCCTCGCTTGCCGCAGTCGAATATAGAGCCCTGATCAGTAGAGGGACAGGTATGTGTTTGCTGATGTTTTTTTCTTACCGAACTCGATTCTCCCGTCGTGTCAATTTTTCGTTTTTTCCGCGGACCAATAGCTGCCAACGCCGTTAGATTAGCCTCCCTCTGACGAGTCTCCTCCATTTCCATTTGCTGCATCTGAAAAAACACGAGCAATTTCCGGGTAAAAACTGATCATTTGTAATTGTATTAGAAAATGGGGATCAGGGGATTCTATTTTTCATTCTGAGAGTTGGATTTCACATTATCTTCACACAACACGACGTGATAGATCACGGACTCAAATGAACGAACCTCTTTAGCTTTTTGTTTTAATTTCAGCTGTTCGGGGTCTTCGTGTTTCGAACGACTCTGAAATTATGAATAAAACATCATTAGATATAATTGCAAAATTTTACCAAATTCCCTGATTTTTCTGATTCCCTCAAGTTTTCCAGGTTTTTTCTGCAAAATTTATCGAATTCCCTGAGTTTCCGTGATTTTTTCAAGATTTCTCTGATTCCCTGAGTTTTTCAGGTTTACCAAGTCAATGGCAATTTACAGGTGTAATTTCCTTGCAGTCATTTGCCTGATATCCAATAGATGTCGCTACTCTTCATTCAAAACAAACTTGGCGACTGCGCAAGGTGGAATATTTACAGGTGACAATCGTGAATTGTGTGCAATTAATCAAAAACCTCAGATTACTGCAAAAACAATTCAAACCGAAAAGTCAAACAAATCAATTTGTAAGATTGCAGAAATCCGTACCTTCGCAGCTCGTAATAGTTTTTCACGTTCGTGTTCTTCGTGTCGTTTTTTCTCTAGTTTATCCAATTCGTCGACGAACTTTAATTGAGATTTCACTTCGCTGGTCGCCTCGTAACGTTGATCAATCTGAATCCAAAAAAAAAATTCATCATATTTCACGATCGTTCAATCGTCGACACTTGTTTCGGTTTGCAATTAACATCCGTTTAATCGTATTGAAATTTATCAGGATTTAAAGCAGTCCAAAGTCAGCACTTTTAGCTGAACGCAAAAACGAATTCTCGGTATTTTCCTGAATGAATAAGTCATGAAATACGAACATGCATTTGCGTTCAAATTCTAGAGTTCTTTTCATAAGAAACAACCACTTTGATATAGAGAGAAATCCCACAATAAATAAGCCAAAAATGCAAAGTTCTTTAATAGAAATCTATATACATTTGAGCAACGTTTCGGCTAAAGACTATTAGCCATCATCAGGCGACACCTGATGACGGCTCTATTGAGTAGAAACGTTGCTCAATCTACAAACACTTTTACTATCGAAGAACTTATCATCTTAATGGCTGAATTATTGTGGATTTTTCCTCGTATATTCATCTGACACGGTTATTGTGTATCACCTCGACCTAACCACATTACCAAAATTTCAGGGGGTTCACTTACTTTGTATATTTCTAATCTATGTTCAGCTATAACTGATAACCGTTCTAGTAAATTGCGCAATCGCTCTTGAGTCGCGTGTGACACTAAATGAGCGACCTCAGGAGGCACGTCTGTTATACCGTGTTTTTGAGCTGTAATCAAAGAAATTTCAAATTTATTCCATGTTAATCTATTTTGGTAAAATCTGTTTTACAGTATGGGCTAGATCACATATGTACAGCAAACTGTCTCGTACTCGGTAGCGTTCTAAATATTTCACACAGTTCAGAATCAGGGAACTCATTAGCGCAGAGATTGCCACATATATTTCACCGAGTTGAGATTCAGAGAACTTATAAGCGCTGAGATTGCTGCATATAGTTCACCGAGTTGAGAATCAGGGAACTCATTAGCGCAGAGATTGCTGCATATATTTCACTGAGTTGAGAATCAGGGAACTTATAAGCGCTGAGATTGCTACATATATTTCACCGAGTTGAGAATCAGGGAACTTATAAGCGCTGAGATTGCTGCATATATTTCACTGAGTTGAGAATCAGGGAACCTATAAGCGCTGAGATTGCTGCATATAGTTCACCGAGTTGAGAATCAGGGAACTCATTAGCGCAGAGATTGCTGCATACATTTCACTGAGTTGAGAATCAGGAAACTGCTGTGAGACTGCTGTGAATATTTCACTGAGTTGAGAATCAGGGAACCTATAAGCGCTGAGATTGCTGCATATATTTCACCGAGTTGAGAATCAGGAAACCTATAAGCGCTGAGATTGCTGCATATAGTTCACCGAGTTGAGAATCAATGAACTCTAAAGAGTCAGCACCAAAAATCCGAGGAAAAGGTATCTTTTTAGTGAAATTCACTGAGTTGACAAGTACCGAGTAAGGAACAGTCTACTGCATATTGCATTCTGTAGTACGTAATATATTCTGTAATATGTATACGGTGATAATAATGTATGCGTGTATTACCTGCTGCCATGATACGTTTAAGTAAAGGTCCGTGATTGAGGAAGTATTCATCTTTACAAGAACGTACTTGAGTAGTTAATATATCGCTACCGGCTGATAATATATTACGACTCTCCTCTATAATATTAACGCCGCCCATTGCTGCCACATCGTTGATATCATCGTCATCTCTGAATTAAATACAATATCAGAAGGTGAAAAACATGTTTTTATTCGGTTAGTGACAGTTAAGACAAGTGACAGGGTCTCGGGGTGGCCACTTTTATTTGACTGGCTTTTTCCCCCGACTTATCACTTTTTGACATGTGGATTTTTTCCCTGACTTGACTGACTAAGAATCCAATCATTTAACACAGTCAAATACCTAAAACATAGAAGGAAACTGTTCGATTGTGACTATTTCCTGACATGTAAGTTGTTTTCCCTGACTCGATCTGCTAAGAATCTAATCCAATACAGTCAAATAGGCAAGACATAGATGGGACGCACAAGCAGGCAATTTTTACAAAATTCCCCAACTTTTCCCTGATGTCCCGGTAAGTGCCCACCTTGTTTTTTATTTGGTTCGTTTCCATTAGACTGTCTGTATTTCAATTCAGATTCCCTGAGAGATTCCCCGAGTGAATCAGAGAAAATCTCTAGGTTTAAAATGTTACAATTATTCATTCTTAAGTGAATCATGTACTGATTAAGAAACACATGATCAATAGCATTATCCAAATTACCTGGGGCCGGTTGCACAGTCATCCAAAAGTGGTCTTAAATCTTAAGATTGGTCTTAAGTTGTTAGATTGGCTATAGAACTAAGTTGGTCTTAGAATCGTCTTAAGTCTAAGCCCTGACTATGGAACCGGCCCCCTAGAAATTTCTCAGGGTGGCTACTGACCTGGGGCCAGTTGCATAGTCGTGACTTAAGCCCAAAAGTGGTCTTAATCTTAAGACTGGTCTTAAGTTGTTAGATTGGCTATAGAACTAAGTTGGTCTTAGGCTGGTCTTAAGTCTAAGCCATGACTATGCAACCGGGCCCTGAGTTTTCCAGGTTTTGGTAAAATTTGTCAAATTCCCTGATTTTCTCGAGTTTTTCCAGGTCAGTGGCGCCACCCTGTTTTCATTACCGCACCCTGATTGGATTGTAGAAAATGAAGCTTCACTTACTTGAGAGGGTCGTATTTTTTCACGCGACTCGCCGCCGCGCTGGACGATGACGACGATGGTGGAGGGGACTTGAATAGAGTTTTGTTCAGACCAGCAGCAGCAGCAGTGTGAGAATGATGGTGGTGATGCGGTTTCAACACGCGCGGCGTTTGTAACGTGGTCGGTATCTACAATAACACGAGACATAGAAGAATTATTGATAACGATTATCGATGAAACACTACGTTAAGAGTCATATAAAACAACCCACAATGAGACAATCTGTTACACTCGCGCTCCCGATAGATTTCTATCCCTCTTCAGAGATTTATTTCATTTAAAAACTTCTAAATAAATCTATGAAGTTGAATAGAAGTTATCTATCCAAAATATCAGTGTGACAGTCTTTTTGTTGCAGTTCTTTTATATTATGGGTTTTTATAGATAGAACTTCATAGACTGTGAAGATTGCTGATTGAAGATGATATCAAAATCCCACATAATGTTTGCTCGCGCTGGGAGTTTATCAAACCAATCGAACAGTTTTCCTGAAAATGACTTCATATTGAATTCAGGATAAAGTCGAATGAACATCAACCCGAGGAAACATTTCAGGCTCCTTTTGTTCTTTAAGCGTCTTTTTATCGAAACTTTCAGGATTAATATCAGTTATCCCACCAGTATCTGGTATTATGTCATATCTAGATCGTTTAATAAACCCGAGATCTATCGTTCCAGTCTATTCTAACAATATCTAATGCAATGACACACCTGACGATGATCTCTAGTGTGAGATTTTTTGAATAAATAAATTCTCGATTTTAAAATTCTTTTAATTTGTACATAGTGGGTTTTTATCTTATTATCTGTTCACCACGTTTGAGTGTGGTTATCCTACTACTGAACTGTAATAAAGGTTGTCCAAGGTATAACATTCTGCAATCAATTCATATTCAACTTTCAACTTTGAACTGAATTTGTTCATTTTTGAAAGTAATATTAGACGTGTGCTCTCTTACCTGACCCATCGTGGTTGTCATTTTTGGCATCGGAGAGCGATATTTCGGAGGTCGAACGCCTTCGATTTCCATTTTACCATTCGCGAGCGACGATCGCAGCAACGGCAAACTTTTCTATAAATATCGAGAATTGATAATAATAATTACAAAATTTATATTTTACTGAGGGATCATTCATTAATTACGTAGGCATAAAATTTGAATTTTTCAACCCCCTCCCCTTGCACGCAAAATCGGCTATTTTTTCATATACATTAAGCATTACAGTACGCAATCGCCCTGACCCCCTCCCCTAATGCGTACGTAATAAATGAATGATCCTCGAGGTATTTTACTTGGACGTCATTTTCCATTAGTTCAGGGTGAAACCAAAAATACATGTGTATTTTTGGTGAAACTGAATATATTAAGAATGTTGTTAGTTCAGGGTGGAAAAATCATTGAATTTGAACTGAAATTAAGAATGTTGTAAAAGGGCGATTGCGGCTTACGAAAGAGGAACTTACTTTAAGAAACGGCACTAAATAAGGTTGAGGGTTCGATTTTAGTTCGATTTGAAGTTGCGTTGTAAACGTTTCCGGTTCGACTTGGCCGTCCTAGGAAAAAAAAACAACGAAAAAAATATCTCATTAAAAGATCCAGTTCTTGACAGAGGAACGCTCTTTATTCTCCGACCTGGAAAGAAAATAACCCCTGCAGTTGGAACATACTTTGGTAGACTGCGCCTATCACCGAGCCTGGGACGACAAATTCATGTCACGATCCATCGTGCAATTAATTGAAACCCAGAGAAAAAATGGAAACTAGAAACAATTGAAGCCTACAAGGGGGGTCAATCTTTCCATGAATGATCCAAATAAAGTGCGTTCTCAGGGTTTCCAGAAGTAAGGCCAGGACAAAAAGAAGTACTAAGAAGGACTTTTTCGGCAATTTTAGACCCAAAAGGAAGGACTTCTTGACTGAAAAGAAGTACTTTCCAGCAAAATTAGGACCCATAAAGAAGCATTTTCGTAACATTTTCACCAAGAAAATAATATACATTGCAGCTCAATTTTTCCTATTCAAACCGACAAAATATTCAACTTAATCTTAATGAAAATTGTCTTTTTGAAAATTTCCGTACAGACAACTTAATCCAATATACATAGATATATTCAATACATTTCTACTCTATTCCTGAAGATCTAGAATTAGAGTTGGTTCCACATTTGAGATCTTGAGTTAAACTCTTTAAAAACAAACTAATTTTACAGCTGAGTTAACTCTCAATCGGAACTGTGGAACTGGGTCAGGGGGATGCGGCGCTGTTTTTGATGATACTTACTATTAAACCCTGTATTAGATTTTTCACGTTTTCCACTGTCTGTTTAGGTTGACTAGATGCTAATTTGATCAACGTCGTCAGAAAATTCTTGCATTTCTTGACGTTTTCGATTTCCGCGACGTGTGGCTTATGATCTGAAAATTTTTGAAAAACAGAAACAAAAACATTTTATAGATTTTTCATTAAAAAAAAAAACTCAGGAATTTTCACTGTTATTCCTGTCACAGTTTTATAGATTATTGACCACAATCTTCGACCGATTCAAATATAATTTCTCAAGTTTTAAAAAGAGCTTCCTCAACTTGGCAGATGGCATAAAAAGGGTATCAACATATTCTCAGACACTATGCTTGAATTTTTACACTTTTTCGGAATTTTTTCCCACAATTTTTTAAGCAGACATCCCCCCCCCCAGTTGTCAAAAGTTGTCAAATTTGTCACAACCACTTAACCCTTGTTATTATTTTCAGAGATGAATTACAACAATTGGTAAAATGAACATGGTATATAGGCCTAGTTGTAAAGCATGGCTAAGGTTACGAAACAAGAAAATTTCATTCACTTTCTAAAATCTAGTATCAATTCAATACTTACGGGCAGAATAACTATGGCTACTTTGCACGCTGGGCTGTCCCACGTGGGGCTGCATACCCGGAGGCCCGGGCGTGCGGGCTGCTATTGGCTGCGGTGTAGATGATGGAATGGTATGGACATTTTGTTGGCTACCGGGAGGCTAGAAAAAGAAACAAAATATCCAATTTACACAAGTTTGCTAAAAAGGCTTTAAAAACTTTTTCATGGCCTTCAATGTCAAGAAATACCCATCGGACAAATAATATTCAGGGTTTTATGAAAAAGTTTTAATGGTCAAGTTGGTCAATTTTTGTCTTCATTCATAGTTTACAGTCCATCTAGTACAGGATGGCCACTTAATTTGACTTGCTTTTCCCCTCACTGTTTTCCCTGACTTGAACTACTAAGAATCCAATCAATTAACACAGTCCAATACTTAAGATTTAGACATAGAAACTGCTCAATTCTATATGCAATCTAGCAATCTCAACAAATTTCCCTGACTTTTTCCCCGATTTTTTCTTAATTAAAGAAAAGAAAATTAACAGACTTTATCCTGATTTTTAGGTAAGTGGCCATCCAGCAGATTTCGACCGCAATTATTTTTTCGGAATGATAAAAAAATGTCACTTACTTTGAGAGCAGTTTGTATTTTATAAGTCGCCGGTCCGGGAGTCATAGGCATCGTCGACGACGACGACTGACCCGGTACCGGATTGTGAAGTACGGTCACGATTTGACCGGCTTCGTTTTTAATGACGACCATTCCACCGGCCGGCGCTTGTAGACCTGCCGGTAACGTAATCGTATTCTGAAAATATACGCAAACGTTTCATCATCAAAAAATAAAACGCTTCAAATCCGAGTCAGTTGTAAATAAATGTAAATTGCTAGAATTTGAAACGGTAAAATCTTAAAAATTAGTTAACCCTCATTGTGCGATGTAATCAGAAGTAAACTTTGTTCTAATCTTATTTTTCACTCTTAATTTTTTGGCCAGAAGCCGGAGCGGATCAAGGAGCAAATATAGAAAAATACATGCGACAGGTCCTTTTTCGGGCAGAAATTGGTCTTTTCAAGATCGACAAAAATTGCGCCTTTTCGACATGAAGCGTCGTTGAATTAAAAAGGCAATCAGAAGACCCCCCTGGAAGACCACCTGGATCTACACAAGAAACAAAAAATAACCCACCATCAGGGGAAAAACAGTTACGAAAATGAGTTGAAAACCGTTCATCACTTTCATAGGTTTCCTTTTGATTGTTTTTTTTTTTTTTCAGTTTGTAAAATGAATTATCCGCAAATTGTAACATTTATAAGTGGATTTCACACTCAAAAAGTCGTTTAATTTCACCAAAAATTCAAGAGAAACAAATCATCAAGTTATTTTGCTTCAGAGAAAAACATTTCTCAGATTCAAATCTTTGCACATGACTGGAGGTGGAGCCACTAGCTAGTCTAGATTAAAACAAGTTACAAACTGCAACATATTCAAAACTTCTACGCGCGAGATCAAATCAAATTACCGTACTCAAAATGGTTTAATCAGATGGATTAAAATCAATGGATTAATTAAACCTAGCACTCAATGAATTACACAGTTCTGAGTAAGTTAACCCTTCAAGTTAATTCAGATATTTTCAAATCAACTGAGGGAATCTATAACTTTTCAACTTTTGTACCCGAAAGATTGGAACCAGATCTTAGGAACTGATCGAATAGGCTACCCAAACATGACTGACAGTACATTCGAAAATATCTTAAACAATTGAATTTCTCGAAATATCTTAATCTGGATCAATTGAATCTTTGCTAAGTTTACGAAATTACAAAAAATTAGAAGACACTGTAAATTAGAATAGCTTAACATAACTTTGAGTGCTCTCTTCATTGATTACAATGAATTACAATGCACAAATAAATGATGGAATGTAATTTTGTGTAATTGCCGCTAAATTACAGAAATTGCATTTTCGAAACGCAACTCATTCAATTAGAATAAATTACTATGCACTGTTAAAACAAGAGGGATACAATTTCGAGTATTTGCATCAATTACAATAAATTACGACGCACTAATAAATGATTGAGATGTAATTTTGAGTACTCACTGCATTAGATCCCGGTCGTGGACTGATCATGTGCGTTTGAGGCGGTCCGATTCGAATCGGCGTCCCGGGCGCGATTCGAGGCGCGAGCGTTTTTAAAGGCGTTCCGCCCGCCACCGAGAACCGATGAGCCTGATTGGTCGGCGTTCGCACGCTGTACGACACGACCCCCGGACGCACGGTAGAGTTCGCGGCCACGTTGTAATTCACGTTCGTTTGCGGCGTCGGTTTTAACTCCTGTTTTATTTTCATCGAGTCTTTTAACACGATATGCTGCTGTTGCTGAGATTTCGACACAGGTGGCGCCACCGCGTTTAAAATGGCCGTCGTCGAATTTTGGTCGAGATTTAAACCGGCCGGTTTCACGAGGCCGCCGCTGGTAGCGTTATTATTCACATTACCGCCCGGTTTTAACAACACAGTCCGATTCGTCGATATTTGGCCCGCGGGTATCGTACCCGCGTTGGAAGTCACTATCGTTTTTGCGCCCGCCGGGCTACCGTTCGACGCCGCGGTTACCGTCTGTTGTTGCGTAACTACTACGGAATTTGTCGGTAATCCCCGATTAACTACTCCCGATGACGAGGTATCGTTGTTAGTGTGGATTAACGGGGCCGGACTGCCAGCCGGCACGACACCACCGCCGATCGAATTTAACCCGGCGTTATTGCCACCGGCGTGTATAACCCGGGACGGCGGCGGACCCGGGCTACCTTTACTACGGATAATAACTGAATTATGATGAGGTGCACCGTGGACCGGAGTTGGTTTAGGGCTGGCCACATCGTTTTGTTGAGGAGACTGCTGAGATTTTAAACCAGCACTGGCAGCTGAGGATCGATTTAAATGGTTTTCCGACGCGTTTCTCGCGGTGGAAGTTTTTTCGGTGGTCGGAGACGATAGTTGTGACTCTAGAGTCCCGACTAGAGCGCTAATCGTGTTCTCGTCGACCTCCGCGTTCAGAAATTCGTCGAATGGATTTGATGCGGACATCGCCGCCATTATTACAACTCCGAATGAAGTACGCATGCGCCACATTCAGGCGACTTTGGCGCCGCCTAACGTCCAAAAGTGGAACTCGTTCCAAATTTCACCAAAAAACAATCTCAATTCTAGGAATCAGATTAGATTTTCTTTCATAAATTTTTTACGTTTGCGTACATATTTCTTATATACGGGATATCTCATTTTTAGGATCAATGAATAAATTTGAACTCGACGGTGGCGCCGTTTAACGCCCAGAAGCCGAACTCATTAAGAAATTGGTAAAAGAAATCTAACTCTTATTCGAGGTCACACTTTACTTTTTCCCCAATGTAGCTTCATTCTTGTTTTTCGCTTGCATAATGAATCAATTTGATAATCCATGTGAATAAATTAGTTTTAAATCGATGGTGGCGCCGTCCAGCGACATCGAACCAAACCATCATCCGCCATTTGGTTGTCATCTTCTGAATCGAATTTTTAGTCGTGATTATCGGTCGGCATCGTCTTCGTCTCAGCTCGACGGAGCCAAATCGACGACCATGAGTGGAGTTCCGTATATCGGTAGCAAAATCAGCCTGATTTCCAAAGCTGAAATTCGCTATGAAGGCATTTTGTACACGATTGACGCTAAAGAAGCCACTGTCGCTTTGCAAAAGGGTAAGAAATCCTAACAATACACTCAGCTCGGACTTCCCTTCTTTTGACGACGTATATTTCTTTTAAGTTTTTGAGCCATTCCCGGCGTCCATAAATATTATTCAAAACGTATTATTGACGAAATGTAGTTTCTAATTTTACGACAAACTTGTTTGTAAATATGTAAAACAAATAAAGACAAAGTCAATTAAAAAAACAAAGAAGGGTCAAGTGAAACCCGAAAGAAGGGACCTTCTACTACCCCCCTTGCTGAGGTCCAATGTTGAGTTTGCTTTCTGTGAGTCTGGTATTTTTCATCCCCCTTTATTTGTTAATGAATTAATCACAAGAAGGCTATAATCAATAAAACACCTGACTTTACATCTAGGCTTTGAAATTTGCTGATGTCAGTGAATTACAATATTACTGGGTTTGTTATGATGGTATCCCTACTGTACCTCCTAGCGAGAGAGGTTTACAGTAGAACACCTGGTAGTATGTGGTCAACAAACCTACTGTTATTTACTAATAGTAAAAACTCCTTCGAACCTGATGAAGATTAGCCTTTTAGGCCAAATAAAAAAAATTAGTTGTTTATCGTCCTTTTTTTCAAAAAGCTTGGGTCGGCCGGGAGGTTTTTATTTTTTATTTTAGATGGAGTGTTGTAAATGATATACGATTGATAAAATAAAGCATGTTCATGTGTGGCGCCACAAGCAATACAAATACAATTCAATTCATAGAACTTAATTAACTTAGATTTTAAAATCGATCGAAATATGCTCCACAACCGGAAATCCACGCTGTGTACGCTCCATAACCGAATATTGACTTCCATTTGTTATTCAGCAAAGGCACTTCGTCGATCGATAAATCGTTTTGTTTGCTGCTATACTGTCCTACAATCGACATGAAACGGTAGCTATGGCAAATATTTTCCATTGGAACCAAAATAGAACACAATAAAAAAAAAAAAATTGGGTCGGGTATTTTTCGTAGGGTCGGGCGGGGACGATAAACAACTAATTTTTTTTATTTGGCCTTATCTGGTTTCTCCAGTATTTGCCTGCCCTCCTCGCCTTCTACTGTTTCAGTTGTCGTCAAAAACTGTTGTTTAAAATTAAGACTACTTATTTCTAGTCTTCTCGTATTATTTTGTGTTACAGTGCGATCATTCGGTACGGAGGACCGCGTCACCGAGCGTCCGGTACCGCCGAGAGAAGAGGTCTACGAATATATCATCTTCAGAGGACTCGACATCAAAGATCTTCATGTGTGCGAACCGCCGAAATCGACGCCGCTGGCTTCGGACCCGGCGATTGTCAAGGTACTTCTTATATTCTACCAATTCATAACCCCCTGGTTGTATATATCGTTGTTATCGGTTCTCAGGTAATGTAACGGACCCAGTTGCATAGTCATGGCTTAGACTTAAGACGTGCAACTGGCCCTTAGTTAAGATCGGGGATTATAGTGCAGATACTTTCTGTCGAAAGGTGTTAAGGAAATAAGTAAGGTTCTGGGTCGATTTTTACCTGCAGGGAAAATCACTCGGGGAATTGTGACTTTTCTTTAAAATCAGGGAATTTAAATTATTGGTGTCTTGTTGTTCTTGCGGATGCAGAGGGAACTTCTTCGGAACTAAACATTTCTTAATGAAGATCTTAAAATCAGTAATTTTTTGGTCAAAGGTCAAGAAAATAACTGGCGACTTCAGGAACTGTTTTTTTTGAGGGAATCTTAACTTTTTCTTTCAAAATGTGGGAAAATGAGGGGAATTTCAGATTCCGAGAAATTATGATAATATTTTTCGTTCGTAATATAATTCTCTTGTCGTTGAAAAGGTTTTTTACGTTTGTTTCAGTCGTCTCATCCGATGGCACCTCACAGCCACATGACCGGTTATCCGTCGCAGCAGCCGGGCGCGATCGGCTCGGGCGCCGCGGGCATGTATCATCAGTTCGGCGCGGCGCAGCCGTCGTGTATGCCTCCGTCGTATTCGGCTCATCATCCGTTTCCGTCGCAGCAACAACAACAACAGCAGGCTCCACCAGTTCAAGGTCAGGCTCCTTTTTCTCCATCACAGGCCACTTCTTCTGGGACAGGTATTATATCGATGTGTTTGATGCATGCGTGTGTGTGCGTCACAGTAGTAGATGATGCTTTGTATCCCTTGATTTAAGTTGTTGTTCGTGCTGCTGCTTCTATCCAATCTCATGAATTCGTGCTTGATTCTTATCCTGCAATGAATTATTGGGAAATGTAGACTTTTTACGAGATGACCGGCTAGTTAAGGGGGATATAGTTGGACTGTTAAAATGTATTCATTGCCTACTATGAGATATCGATGATGGTCGAAGTGGAAGTTAGAGTCCACTTCCGCCATCGTTGTCAAGATATCTTAATCTGCTTAGCTCAAATCTCACAGGGCATGCAATAATCTTAGACAATTTGCTCCGGTGCACGCGACCCAAAAGCTATCAGCACCGTGGCATCTATTGTAAACTCTATGATTCTAAATTAAGGCTAAATCGTCGTAAATCTGACTTAGAAAAAGAATAATCGTAGCAATGAATGTGTTGGTTTCATCTGTTACTAGCAGGTGTGGTGGGTTTGGGCACAGCAAATCACCTCGTAAATAGAAATCGTTTAGATAAGTGTGATGATTCCCTATTTCAAGATCAAGACTGTCGTGTTTTCATGTGGATGTGTTTGAATCTCTGTAGGTTCAGTTCGTAGGACCTCTCCTTTATTCCACCTCACAGCCGGCGGTGGCGTCGGCGCCGGTCGAAATTCACCCACCGTCGATCAATGCGTACAAGTTACCGCTCGGCAAATCAAACGAGCTGCTGGTAAAAAAACCATTTATTAGTTTCAAAATTAATTAACAAACTTGTTAATTATTCGCTTACATTGGGAGTTTAGGAACGTTCAAAAGGGATCAAGCTGCACTGTTTCGTTTATGTTTTGATTTGTAACTTCAAAGAGATTTTCTCGTAACATTCCAGACTCTGTTTAACCCTTTCAGTGCTGACTAATTAGTACCCGAAAGGACGGGAGATGATTTGAAATTTTTCAAAAATTCCCTTCCAGTGTATTGAATAAGGGGCATGTCGCTTAGTGCCTCTACACTGGTGTATCGTTTGTTTTTAATATTCTACAATATTTGACAGGTGCTGCCATCTTTCATATGAGGTACAAGCTGATAGCATCAATACACCGCAGTGCGGTGTACTAGGAAAGTCAATCACCGATTCATACACTGCACTACAGTGTTGAAGCACTGACAGGGTTAAGTTGGGACTCAGTTGACCCTAAAATAATTAAGCTTTATGTCACTTGCTAACAAATCTGAAGTACAGTTGGTTGGAGTCTGGAGTCTTTTAATGTTGTTTTTTGATTTCTATCATTTTTCTTTGAATTTTAATTGCATGCCTGATTGATGCATGTGAATGTTTATAATACCTTGAATTAAAATCAAGTTAATGCTGTAAAATGGTACACAGAACGATCATAGCTTTTCAGTTTCTTCTCTCATGTAACAGCTCAGTTCCACCGTATAGATGATATTATGTGATTAATCACTGGGGCCAATTTGCACCGTGATGCCTTAGATTTGAGACCGGTCTAAGTTCTTAGTTCTAAAGCCAACCTAAAAATCTTAATGAACTAAGACGACTTTGGACTTGGTTTTATTCACAACTGATTTAATTGCTGCCAAAATTGGGTTGTTTTTTGGACTGTGGAACTGGGTTTTTAGTCTCGAAATCTTGAAATGATGCGACTTGTATTTTACAACACACAGTCAACCCCAATCTATTGCATCCATATCAGGAATTTTGATCTCGGGGTAAATAAAACCTTAAATCTGGTTTCAACTCGTTCCAAGACAAAATATTGGTCGTGCTCTCAGAAAAATGTAGCATTAGGCTTGGCATCGGTTTATCGGGGGTTACTAGAAATCCATACCTAAGTTAGTGAACTAATGAATATTGATAATGAAATGGTTATTTTACTATTTTTCAGCATCTCGAGGTTCGACTCCTCCACCAAACCGTTCGAAATCACCTGCCACCAACGAGCACCAGCCTGCTCACTCCCAGCAGCTGCAGCAGCAGCAGCAGGTCGTGCCGCGTGATAAAGACAGTCCGAATAAAGACTTGAATAACAAACGTCAAAACCAGAAAGAGAATTTAGCGCCTCATCATTCGAACGAACATCACCAGTATCAGCAGCAGCAGCAGCATCATCACCATCATCAGCAGAGACGGGAACAGTCGGCAGGGGCTCATCAGATGAGAGGTAGACGCAGTGATAGAGGTAGTCCTCGCGGAGGAGGTGGAGGTGGTGGTGATAGAGGCGGTGACAGAGGTGAACGTAGTTTCCACAATCACAATCATAGAGGTATGTCTGACTATGTGATGGGGCGCTGTACTAGTTTAAACAATAAGAAACTGCCTTATTCACAGATATTTTGAGACCGGTGAAATTCATCAAAATCCGGATTGAAAATAAGATTTTACGTACAAAATGTGCAAAAGATAGTACAAATATGAATTTTCGACTGAAAATTCGACTAAATCCTCTGGGCCCAGTTTCACAAAAAAAGTTAAACTAAAATTTTTGGTGTAATCGCCATTGGTTACTTCATGTTTTCAATGGGGACAACAATTCAAACTTAACCGTTTCAGACTTTTTCGTGAAACTAGGCCCTGTGATGATTTGAAAATTTCTTAACATTTCACCCCAGTTTGTTGAATAACAGGCATACCACTAGTGAGTCTACACCTCGGTGCAGTGTATTGTTAGCTACTGATACTTCACTGATGAGTGCTGCTATCTTTCAAAGGAGATAAAACTAATCGCATCAATACTACACTGCTGTGTACTATCGAAAGTTGTAGGCTGATTTGTACACCGCACTGAAGGGTCAAACAATGATGTCTGTGTTAAATTCTGCAATTTCGAATCATTTGACCTGTCTTCATGAACTATCCATTATTAATGTTAGCGTATGAGATGCTATTTCACTAGCGAAAGGTCCGAGTAAACTGGTTATTCAAAATTGTAGGTTATTCGTCGTATCGGGGTCAGGGACCGCCGCAACGACGGCCCCGACGCGGAGGACCGCCCGGCTTCGGACGTCCGAAATCGGAACCGTTGCGTTTCGACGACGACTTTGATTTCGAATCTTCGAACGCTCAGTTCGACAAGGAACAATTAGATAAAGAGTTGAAAGAGAAATGTAACATCACCAGCAGTAAGTGTTTCATTTATACAATGATTTGAATAGCGGTGAATTTTCGTCAGGGGAATGATAACATAGACCTGATAACCACCCGAATGGCTTCTTATCTAGTAATCATAGTGGACTTTAATTGATATAGTTTTAAGATCACATGTTTAAACAGTCTCCATCTCGGGGATGCTATTGACCCCTCCTTTCTTTGTCAGTGGCACCACTGACCTGGAAAACTTAAGGAATTAGACAAATTTGACGATAATCCTGGAAAACTCTGGGAATTCGGATAATGCTATTTTGATCCTTGCGCTCTTCTTTATCAATACGTGATTCAATGAAAAATGAATGAATCTGTAACATTTCAAACCTAGAAATTCCTCAGATTTACTGTTTATAACATGGGTAAACCCTGGGAAATTAGTGAATGGGGGCAAGAGGTCACCCTGTTTAACGTCGTAATGAAGGAAATGTTGTAAACAATGCTTTGATTGTTTCATCAGCAGCGGAGAAGGTTGTTAACGGCGACGAAGCGACGACGGCAACGACGACCGCAGGATCCGGTGATGAATGCGAGAACGATGAGAATTATTACGACAAGTCGCGATCGTTCTTCGATAATATCAGCTGCGAGGCGTCTGAACGTGCTAAAGGGTAAAAATATACTCCTTCTAATAGACACTGAATACAACCTTTTGGTTTTACTTCAGATCCATGTGAATTCATTCGGAAATGGGGGGGGGTATAAGGTTACTTATTTGATGGATTGATTTTGATCTGATTAGAACACCCCATGCCTTTAGCTCTCGGCAAAGTTTGCTTGGAAAGATTTCCGCCTTATATCTGGGAATTTTAGATTTCCTGATCCGAAAGAACCCTGTTCAGTGGTAGTGTTTGAACACAGTTAAAGACAGGTCCCCTAACCTTCCTTTTCGTTGTTGACACTTTCGGTTTTAGAAATGTAATGTGCCTATTGAGCATGGTCTGACCGATATGAAAATTGAGTGACAAGTCATGCAGGCTATAAACCGTGGACTTATTTCTGGTTTCTAATGGCTGTTTTAATATTTTCACATTTGCAGAGTTAGTCAGAGACCGAACTGGAGAGAGGAACGCAAAATGAACGCGGAAACATTCGGAATATCGAGTACGCGCGAATTAAACCGTTACCGATATCGGGGAGGTCCACGTGGAAGAGGTGGATACCGTGGAAGAGGCCGGGGACGAGGTAAAGCAAAAAACCTTTCGGAATAACGTTAAAAAACTTCTTGAGAAAATTTCTTGAAACAATTTCAAATAATTTGGGGAAAACATTTTTCGGTGTTATGAAAATTTAGCTGAACTGTTTTTCATATATATATTTTTTTTTTTAAGGAGGATATATGTCCGGCCGCGGTCGAGGAGGACCCGGCGGAGGAGGAAATAGATCACAGCAACCGCAACAAGTAGCTGCTCAATCATAGTCTCTATATCCACACTTATTTATTCATGTCAAGGTCAGTTCAATATGTCAAAATATACGTGAGATTACTTGCTCGAAACAAACCTCTACTTCTTAGGGGCTTATTCAGGAAAGAATTTCTATAAGTTTCAAATTATGAGGCCCTGTGGGCTCTCTTAAACGTTCCCTCCACCTTGATCTGCCAATTGATGTTCCACACTTCACATGTGTTCAAAGCTTCACCTTCAAAGCTATTTGTAATTAGAAATGAACCATAATTGCCAGACATTGATTAGACATTTTATCAGTATCAACACACTTTCAAAAACTGATCATCTGGGCCCAGTTTCACAAAAAGGTTTAACTCTTAAATCGATTTAATTTCTTCATTAATTCAGTTTATCTTAAATCGATTTAGGCCTTAATCCTTTTTGTGAAACTGGGCCCAGGGGTTGGTTGCAGTCATAACTGGAATTTAAGAAAATCGGTCTCAGACAATCTTAGTGTTTGGCCAAGGATAGTCCAGGCTCTCAGACAGCAATAGGAAGCAGATAGACAGAGATAGGAATCAGATACAGAGATAGATAAGTCCTTATCCTGGTTGCAAAATCGAGATTCATCCTTCAGATTGAACTAAAAAAAAAAATTTTGTTTGTTTCAGGCTGTTGAGATATTATTGAAAACGTTTTTGGTCAGAACACGACGCGGGGAGGAAGAGAATTTAATACGTAATATTACTCCTTACATCGTTCACTACTGACTGGACGATGACGACTACGCTACTGCTGCTGTCGCCATCTATTGAGCGCGTTTAGAGTTTAACTCTCGTCTCTGTGAGTTCGCTACATAACAGTACAGACGAGACACAATAAACTTTGTCGCGCGCGCGCGATTCATTTCACAAACTATTATTAGCGCCGTTTCTACGATGGTCAGCGGGTGATTGAGAGCAGCAACGCATATTTAATTACATTGTTAATTACTAATTAACGGAGGGACATTGGGTCAATCGTAAACCGGGTCGCTGTTTTCGCGAGTGAACAACCGGTCGGCGGCGACGACTTTGTTATTTTCATTTGTCGAATGATTTCGCTCGATTATCACTATTATTATTATTATTATTTTTATCGATAATAATTATTATTACGAATATTGTGTATATATATATAGATATGAATGATGGTGAAGTAATGGTAAATGTAGCCCCCCAGAACGCCCCTAGTTTCACAGTTTCCAGCATTTTCACGATGATTTCGATAAACTGGCAATTATGATTTGTAAACATTTTATCAAAGATAATGCAGCGGTATTTTCTTAGTGGATACAGTAAGACCCCGGCTTAATCCGGATATTGATCTAATCCGGAGATTATTGACACTATACATAAAGCGGACTAAAAATGAGGTAAAAGTCTCATAAACCGAGTGAATTTCATTGATCCCGAACGATCTGGATTAAGTTGGGGTTTATTGTTTGTGTTAGGGCCAGGGTAAATCACATCGTTGTAGTATAAACACTTACGTTAACACTAACTACTGTACGCAGTCCCACGGTTGTGAGTTAGAGTTTATAATCAATTCGTTTTCCTAACTCGTGTCTGTGGAACTGGGTTCTTGCGTTTGAATAATTTCTGTTAAGAATTCTTGTTACCTCGAGTTAGATTAGCGGGGAATCGCAGGATTAACGTCCCCTGAAGATTGCGCTTAAACGTCATGCTCCTAGTTTCTAGTCAGTTTAAGAATGCGGCACGTATTTAAAAAGAATTTGTGCCTAAACGAGTTATTTTATTTTCCGGAATGCGATTCGCATAATTGTGACTAGACTTTGTTAGATCGACTACCGGTATATTATAATCAAGATGGTTTCGGACTCGTCTCGATCAAAGTCATGACGTGTGTGCAGCCCCCCTTTGGTTTAGTTTCGAATAAGTATAGCGCTCCGTGTTCAAATATCGAAATTATTTTTAAAGAATTTTTGTTATCAGCCGGATTTTTCTTTTCTTTTTTAACTGTTATTTCGTGAAATGTGCATTGTGAAGACGACGTCGGCAAATCTTATATTTCTACGCAAAAAAATGACTTAAGATGGCAGTTATTTAAGTTTCAATGATCAGAGCTAAGAAAACAGATGGAAAAGGTGAATTTTGTAGTTGCTTTAGTGTTAATTTATGAAATGTGATTCGGGACCCAGTTCCACGGTTCTCTGGTCAAAAACCGACCGGACTGTCGAACCGGGTCCTGAAGATTTTAATGAACCTTTCAGCCGCAGCCTTGTCAATTCATCCCGTCGATAATAGATTTAAATAAATCTGCATTTTGCCTTCGCTAACCTCGTTAGTGCATCGTCGGTGAGAAGGGTTAATTAAGGTTATTAATAATTGTGCTAACTCGAAACTTCTCGATGAATTGAAATGTGCCTACTGTGTGTACATACGATACATGTAGCTGTGTGTTCCTCATTAAAATCATAATGTGCAAGTATATGTATATATTTTCTTTGCATTTGATCGAATATCCACCCGAGAAGGACGCGTCTTACCGTGTCAGTGTTCGTAGCCTCTCGGCCTGAAGCAGTTTCGCGAAAAAGTTATCGACTCAAATTTTTCGTTTAGTCGCTATTGGTTATTTCAAGTTTTCAATGCAGACAACAATTCAAATTTAATCTTGAAAACTTTTTCATCGAACGGCACCAAGTAGTCTAATTGTTGGTAACCAATCTGTATACATAGAGAGTTCCTGTTTTGCTAGCCAGGGTCCAGTTGGGAGGTTAGCACTGACTTTAGTTTGACTGTAGTTGGACACTTCCGATTTTCTCAAATTTGAACCGGAAACTACAGCAGTGGACCCAGGTTTTTTACGGTACTCCGATCTTGTCTCCATCTTCAGTTTAAAATCTACTTGCACTTCATGTACTACGTGAAATTCGTTATCAGAGTATTGAATATAGCTTCTCGAGACATCCTCATAATCGCACCCGGCTTGTAGTGATACCTGATTGGAGCCGGCTTGTAGTGATACCCGATCGGTCCTACTCTTCCGGAACTCGGTCCAGTATTCAATTGGCCCAAAAAAATGAACAAATAAAACTACGCGATTTGGTATCGATTTAAATCTTGAAGGTATTGCGAAAACAAACGTCTTTTGTTTTTAAATGTAAATTATTTTGAAAAGCGGCAGGCATTCCACGGTGAACTGAACCGATCATTCTGTTGTGTATAGATTTATTTTGTTTTTGGTTCTCGAGTCAGTTTCGCTTGAAAAGCTTTCGGAAATATTGCAGAAAATGATAATACGGTCGA
The DNA here is from genome assembly GCF_964204645.1 of Tubulanus polymorphus. Taxonomy (NCBI): domain Eukaryota; kingdom Metazoa; phylum Nemertea; class Palaeonemertea; order Tubulaniformes; family Tubulanidae; genus Tubulanus; species Tubulanus polymorphus. The sequence continues at coordinate 25,420,851 of NC_134027.1, forward strand.
ATACGCTTCAGTTGTCATCGGAGACAGTCGTCTCGTTGCTTAAGTCATCGCTGTTTCTTTGTCCCAATCGGTATTTTCCGGGTTAAATAGCGAGTCTCCAAAGCACTTTTGGAAAAACTTGCCCATTAAAAGTGCTTACTTTTGACTTTGAACGTACTGGTATCCCTATAGTTAGCTACACCTGCATTTGACATTATTTACTTTTGGCTGCAGCAATTTATGTTGAGACTTGAACGATCAAAAAGTATCACTTTCACCTTACAAAAGTGCTTACAAGAGAATAAGGGATGGAACAGGTGGGGAGTTGATATATGGTAGAACGTTCCTCGATGAAGGTTTCGAATTCAAGCAAGGCGCGAATATTTTTACTCTCAACGACCAATCGTTGCTAAGATAGGCTCGAATTTTAGAGCGTTCGCGTGTTGCGTTCGGTCTAGTTAGTTTTACCAATACTGGTCTAGTGATTCGAGGCTAGACGAATTGAACGTTTGAAAAACAATTCACTATTCAATAATGCGGTAAATATCTAACAGAGTTAGTCTTACAGCTTACAGCCTCCAGAGTGACAGATGACGTGAGCAACGTTGACTGTACTTAAAATAAATTGCACAGTTAGTTTATGAATGAAGACATGTAATGTGTTATTAGTAGGGTATTTAATTGATACTATTTGTGGTATTTAATTGATATTATTTGTGGTATTTAATTGATACTGTTTGTGGTATTTAATTGATACTGTTTGTGGTATTTAATTGATACTGTTTGTGGTATTTAATTGATACTGTTTGTGGTATTTAATTGATACTATTTGTGGTATTTAATTGATACTGTTTGTGGTATTTAATTGATACTACTTGTGGTATTTAATTGATACTATTTGTGGTATTTAATTGATACTGTTTGTGGTATTTAATTGATACTGTTTGTGGTATTTAATTGATACTGTTTGTGGTATTTAATTGATACTATTTGTGGTATTTAATTGATACTACTTGTGGTATTTAATTGATACTACTTGTGGTATTTAATTGATACTATTTGTGGTATTTAATTGATACTATTTGTGGTATTTAATTGATACTATTTGTGGTGTGTACTATAGAGTCAGGGGTGGTACATTATATAGTTTTTCGCTGCAAGTGGTTTGGTATTAATAATAAAATGATAATATCGATATATGTTTATTGTATTATTATTATCATTATTGATTGATTGAAAAATATGAATAAAGATGAGCATTTTCTAGACGCAAAATGATTTCTTTTAGTTTTAAGTAGTTCATGGCGCTGTCTTATGATTTTTGATCGGACGGAGAAAGTCTGAGCTGAGATCGACATTTAATGAACGTCATCTGAACGTTTGAATTAATGCAGTTATCATTCTGTCCTACGGATATTCGTACATCATTCTTCCAACCTGCGATTGTCCACGCTTCACGTGTGTTCAGTAGGCCTACCCATCTTTTTTCTGATTGAAACTGAATTACGAACACACTGGCTGGGTTTCATAGATGTGCAAGCAAAATAGTCTCTGGGAACATTTGAAAAATTTGTCAGTTATAGCCATGGTTTCTCATTGTTACTATGGTGGTTGTTAACCAGATTTAGGAGTTATCCAAGGGACTGATACCAGTCTATGGAACCGGGCCCAGATATTTTATCAGTACTTTAAAAAAAAAACTGATGTCCAAACTGCACATGTGGTCAGTACTTCGCAGATGATTGGATTTCTCTGAACTGATTCAAAGTTTACAGTAAATCTCCGCCTCGGGGGCGAGTTTTGCTGTAACCCTCGAAACTCTGTTAATGAATTAGATTCCTAACTGATTTGCGACGATGATGGTGTAAAATGGGGCGGGGGACAGGATCCCCATAGAAAGAAAGGTAAAAAGATATATGAGTACACGTGCGCACATCATTATGCGACTCGACTGAGGAAATACGTCAACCGTCGTTTCGATATTAGTTCCACTCTCTACACCACATGATGTGAACACGAATGATTCGAAATTTCGATATAAGTTCTCGATGCAGATTATACGAATGACTCGAAACCAATTCTCGGCTCTATCGCCGTCCGGTCAACGACCGCCGTTTTGACGAAATTTCTCGATCGAATCTCCGCTACAATATTCCCCTGACGTCATCATCGTCCTCGTGACTGTACTGCGAAAATCATCGTGATGCAAGTATTTAAAACTGGAGCGTCGCACATCTGTTGAATCGTCGTGCGAGTCGACACACACTCATTCAGCGCACACCCAGCTGTGCTTTTTACCGCTTTATAATCGTTTACTTCACAAGACACTACAAAATGAGTGAGTATTTGTTCAGGGAATTATTCGCTTTTCGACAAAAACCTATTGTACTTAATCGTCACCAAATAGCTATTGAATTGAACCGTATTTTGTCAGTGAGAACCTCTTAGAAGAATTCTTGCAATATTTTTCTAATAATTTTAAGTTTAATTTCAATTGTACAGTTTATACCAATAACGTTTTAAATTCTGTACAGATACTCTAAAAACGGTATCAAAATTAGATCGGCGCTATGCCGTCAATTTAGGTGTTAGTCTATTCTTTTAGATGATACATAGTTTCTCCTAATTATTAATTTTGTAGACCGCATTAAATTTGTAATCAGTTCGCTTATAGTTGCTGGGTCTGTATTTGTAATTGTTAGCTTGGTCATGATTTAGAAAAAAAAGTAATTTACAGGGTAGATATGCGGACGCTCGGGTCATCTTTTTAAGCTCAGCAGAAAGGAGAGACAATGTATCAATTTTTTAGCCTTATTTGAAGAAAGTATCACATTGCAATTATGTTCTTTTGTGTGACGTTAAACAAAGTACGATAACAACGGTATTTAATGTCATGTTAGTGATATTGAATGACATATTTTGTAACCTTATTTCACGTTGTTTCGAATAAGCAGTACTCAAGTTCCACACAGCTGTAGATGGATATTTGATATACTCGAAAAGTTAGATTGTATCCGAAAATAATTGTAGGTCTGTAAGTATTTTGTGCGAGTCCCGTCGTGAGGTTAAATGAATAATCAAATAGGATCATAGTTCGGAAAACTAAGATCCGAACGGCGTTAAAGCAAACTGGAACTACACTTAACTTAAACCTATGACTCAGTTCTTTGTATCTGAGAAATAGACTTGACTTTTGACTAAAGGAATAGAAAATTAGATAAAATTTCACAACTGTGAAATTGAGAAGTGAGACCGAGAGAAACCCCATTATAAATTCAGCCAAAACGAGAAACTTGAATAGAAGAGTATATATATATTTGCGCAACGTTTCGGCTAAAGACTATTAGCCATCATCAGGCGTACTGAGAACAAGAGAATATTACAAGATATTTATACAAGACCAAAACAATAGCAACAGAGTGATTAGAGTGTTGAAAGGAGAATAGATTAAAGTAATGACAGTAATGTCACATCTTGGACACACACTTTTGAAAGGTGCTTGCTATAGGGCGGCCTTTTGGCCTTTGCGCTTGGCCCTCATAAGGAAGCCTTCTTAATTATATTTTTGTACCGTTTGTAAATATTCTTATTACATGCTTTCTTATGAAATAAATTGAAATTTATTTTTATTTTAAATTGAAATTAAATTGGAGTAATCATTGAGATTACTCCAAGGTCTCTGGACCCCAGCTTCGAGCATGTCCATTGTGTCAGACTCCGTTAAAATGCATTCTACCCCGCGTAGTTTATAGATACGAACTCATTAACAATTATTTCTAAAAGAATTATATTTAAATCAAATTACGTAGCTAATTGCATATATCATGCAACCTGGACTAAGGATGTGTGGTGGCCTAGTTGTAGGTTCGACTCTGGAGTCAACAGGTGTGGAACTGGTTCTGGGGTCTGAGCAATTGGTCTGGCAATTTTCGCTAAGATATCATGTCAAAACCTCCGTGATCGCTAACGTTTTAGAATAACGATTTTTCGTCAGTAATGAACCAATCACAGGCCAGTTATTTACACCAAGAGCTGACACCTGTTACCGCCATTAACGGCCGCATTGTCAACTACGGAATCGATGTACTTAGAAATAAAAATTAAATTTATGGCGTCACACTGATCGGCCTTTAGAAACGAAATCCGCAAAAAAGATTCAATTATTTTTTCTATTATGTCGTGTAATTAAATGAAAGATTTTGAAATTATTGAAATAACTGGAGGTTGATTTAAGGTTGAGTTGTGAGTAAGAATTAGTCATTATTTCATAGGCGACAAATGTTACTATAGATTTCCAGAATTTATGAGGAGATGTTGTTCGTTTTCGTCAGAATCTACTTAGTTTATTTTCGTATCCAAGTCCACAGTTTGGAATGATTCTGGACCCTGCTCCACAATTGTGTGCGTTTAACTTGACTCTGGATCCAGTTCCACGGTAGTGCGTTGAATTCAGAATTTTGGAAATTTTGGAGTTGAAATAAGTATGACGTATATATGTAAATAATATCAGCCCACCGAGGCAACCGGGTCAGATTTAAACGTGGTGGACTCTGTCCGCAGGTTTAATCGAAATGATGAGCAAAAATGAACAAAACTTATGACTCCAGAACTATAGAAGTGTGTCCAGAGTCTGATCGACTAAGGTGACTATAAAACTTGAGATAGGATTAAGTCTTTTTTCGAAAAACCGAAACGAAAATGGAGAATGAACTGGACGTTCTGAAAAAGCTGTTTAAAGGTAGGGCGTATAAAATGCATACCAAATATCGATTTCACAATTTCTAAAATATTTGCTATTGTTTTATTTGCATTGACTGTCTACGCAGCTGATTGCGTGATAATTTTTTGAGAGTATTTCGAGTGGGTCTCGGCACTCTGTTCACCATCCAATCAATTATGCTAAACACATGTATATTGAAACTGCCGATATAAAATGTACATATTATATATGAAACGCACGATCTAAATCGTGGAGGCATTTCTATACGTTATATAGCCAGATGAAGAACTGTAGGCATTAAACCAGAGATTTGATACGTGAAATGAGCCAGGTTCCGTCCGCTGTTGAGTCAAAAATATTTGCGATTTGATAAACTTGGCGTTAGATTAAACTCAAATAAAGTTGAAAAATGTGTCATTTTCAAATGACGTAAAATCTAGAGAATCGAACTATACTCCTAAAACTTTGCAACTTGATATCGGTCGTTAATTGAAGCATTCGAGAAGTCTTCAACAACAATTCGTTTCGACTTTCGTCATGTCAGAAAAATCAATCGTTAAGAAGCATTTTCGTAGATTCTCAAATTGAACGTAACCTGTTACACTTGTACCGTGCGGATCTATACTTCATCAGTGCACGTATATATTTTTCTATGCGCCGTTATTTTGAAAGCCGGATATTTCTTCTGCTGTTAAAATCGGAAGTTGGATCGTTTCACGATGGGAAAAGGTAATTATCGTTGACAAATTCAACAGTAAGTTTATAAAAGTAGAGTGCACATTTTAGGTGAGAGAGCACGAAAAAAAAGGTATAATACATTTTCGTATTGCACTTTGATTCTTGGTTCATTTTCTCAAGGATACGAACACAACGCATTTGAATTGCGAGCCATTGGAAGCTAGGGACAGCATTTTCAGAGAAAACGTTTAGAATATATGTCAATTTCTAAATTTCGATAACTCCTCGTGAAAAATGTTCTTCCGAAAACGTTATAGCATCAAACTGCGGGCACGCTGGAACCAGTTGCGCGATCTATGACTTAGATTGGTTTGTCTGGTTCTGTTACAAAATCTGATGGATTTAAAACTATTTTAAGTCTAGACAGTGCATTGGTTATATAGGACCAAACAGCTTTATGTTGGTAGCGGGCACAATGTCACCTTGGAGTTCTCCAAGATGTCACACATAATAATGAATATACACATTTGAAGCACTGAACAGTTCCACAGTTGCGAAGATATTCTCAGATATTATTAGACATTGAGAACACGCAGAACTGTGGAACCGAGTCCTATTACTCCTTGTTTATATGATGACTCCTTGTATATATGTATATAGATATTTAGAAACGATGTTCTTCATTAATCACAGTTCATTGAGAACTGTAATCACAGTTCATTGAGAACTGTATCAGTTTAATCCACTCTCAGTAAGATATATACATATCGTATTGAGTGATGTAGACATACATGACTCTAAAACCGATAGACCAATCATCGTTTTAAAAATTCCCGCTTATTTCAGCAGCACATTCAGACCAAGAAAAATGATAACTAATATGGATTTTAAAGACACTCGTTTTCATCCACGAACTAAAAGGACTAAAAAACTAGACTATGGATGAGAGTGAGGGTAGATGAGCGGGCGTTGGTCGTTAAATACGACAGGAAACTCTTTCAGCTTCAGCGCGATACACGAAGTTAGAACCTCGTGAACAGTTTGTTTTTAACGCTGAATCGGTGGAATCGCACGAAAGCGGCGCTCAGAAATTTTCGGTTTGTTAAAGCCGGTGGGCGTATAGGGTGGGCGGTGGGCGACGCGATCGTCGCTGTCGGTCGCAGCGAGCCGCAAGCCGTCGCGAGACCGCGACCTACGCCCGCCTTTGTTAAGAAAAAGTTTCGTTGCACGAAAAATGATATATCTAATATTATACATCAACATTTGATAAATTTTTCTGCCACTCCAAAATGTTTCAGGTTTTGTTCATCGACTGATCATAAAAAGATTTTTCACTGCGTTCTACTTGTATTATATATTGTGAAGTATGATTTATTGAGTTGTGAATGATTTGAAGGGCCAGGTGATTGTGGTAATATTTGAAATTGCAACTTTCCGATCAATTCTATACCATTGAAAAGTTATAATCTCATACATACCTATTGTAATAAATATCATCGTCATTATTTCTAATAGTCGCAATTTGGAATTTGAAGTTGCAATTTCAAATATTACCACAGGCTCGAGCCAAATTTGGCCCGTACCTAATATAACAGCGCGTTCCCATGCAAACCATTCACGCGAGACTAAACAGTGCTCAAACAAAGCGAATTGAGTCACTTCCGGAACCAGTTGCAATTCAAACGCAAAATTTGTCCCGTGCTAAAATTTGGCTCGGGCCTGGTCTGAAGTTTTTGGTCGGACCAAACGTGGGACCAAAAACGCTCGCTCGTGCGATCGCAGCTAATGAAACTTTGAACTGTTAATGAAACTTTGATCTAGTTTTCAATTTCATTTTTCGTACATTTTTGTGAAAACCATTTTTTGAAATATGCCCTTATAAGAAGATGATTGAAATTGTTGCTGGTACAAAGAAAGGGGAGTCGCATCTATGATGTTTGTTCATAGTATTGTTTCATTTCCACTAATGAATACAAAAAGGAAGTAAATTTCTTTTTTTTAAATTTCGATTTCTGAATCAATCAAGTTTTTCCCGTCTTTCAACGGCATACTATATACGAGTTGTACTTGTCTGTACGCGCAATATGGCGCAGGTTTCCTCTTGTGTGGATTTATATCAGTTATGTCATGAACACGTGCAAACTTGGTGTTTGTTTTAATAAGATATGTTTAACTTCGAGCGAAAAATCACCTGTTGACGATATTATGTTTAATGAAATGTAGCTTCGAAACGAGTCTTCACCCAGAACATAAGTATAATAGCCCACCATATCGACCAAAACACTATTGACTTGCTTTATCAGAATTTCATTGAATTGTTTTCCTTTTTAATACATGTTTCTAAACCATTGTCCGGATAGGTTTTCATTCCTGGTGGTATACTGATGTGCAATTTGCGGCCGTGTTCCAATCCAAAATTTTGCTTTTGAAAAATTATGGTGTCCACATCTTTATTACATCAGGAATGCAACCTTCGCCCGTCAGTGGTTTGAAAATCTAAAGAGGACCTTTCGTTATTTCATTAACATTTGATGAAAAATATCGAGATTATCTTTGCTGGTGTGTGGTAGGGAGCGTTGGGATTGAATCCGAGAAAAAATGTTCGGAAGATTGATTCTTGATTGGTGTTAATGTCTCTGATGCATCTATACTGATTTAAGCTCTACGCCATGACAAGGGCTAATCCAGGTGGATCAGAAGACTAGTCCCCGCTAAGTTTGCTGAGGTGCCCTCAAAATCTTTAGGATTTTTTTGTTTTCATTTTACAAAGAGATATGAATGACAGCCATCAAATATCCTTGGAGAACACCAAAATTTCAACATTTTCTGGGGGAGGGCCCCCTGACATGGCACTCACCACGTTGGGTGCCCTTCATGATTACTTTTGTGCCCTTCAGTACCCTGCCCCCCCCCACCTTCCAAAAATGCTGGAAGAATTCGAAAATTCAATCTAAACAATTCAATCATTTTGAAAATTGTGAGAATTTTGAATTATTCCTCGTATCGAATCCAATAGTAAACGTTGATACTATCTTAAATCAGCTGAGTTCATTTACACGCAGACATCCATTACCATTATCCAAACAAGATTCTAATTTCATAGAAATTTAAAAAATAAATCATGATATATATTTCGTACCATACTGTGCACGGGCGACGTAGGACAACGCACCATGTGTTGTCAACATGCACAGTCATTAATTACCTAGAAACGAATTTTTAAATTCCTATATTATGCATGTTCATGAAATCCTGTATAAACCTATACTCAGAATGTCCACAACATCTATCGCAATTAAACTCTAAATGTAAGAGATTAAATCTATAAAAATCTGATATCACATGCTTTAAATCCGAATCTAGATTGTAGAATAGCTTTTATTTCCCTTTGAATATTGAAATGATGTCTATATTGCTGTAGAAAAGTATTGCCTTTAATTATGATTGAAATGAAGTATTGTGGCTGTGTAAACTACAATACTATATTTGAAGCAGTTGAAAATCACGGTTAAGATCATGACGTGTAAGATCATGGACTATAACGAAAACGTTATTCGTTATATAATCCATGGTAAGAGAAAGCCCAACACACACAACGAGGGAAACGCAGGAGACAGAAACATGTTTCCCTGTGTCGTGTGCGATTACGATGAGATGAGAAACATATTTTTGGGAAACAATGTTTCCGAGATGAAATATGTTTAATTCCGCGTTTCAGTTTCCCTGTGTCGTGTGCGTTTACGAACAATGAGAAACATGTTTTTCGGGAAACGAAACATGTTTTCTGTGTTTCCCTGTGTCGTGTGCGTTGGACTTTACTTTCCGAGTCTTCGATGAGCTGACTGTTAGTCTTAAACTTTCTGAGAACTGACTATAGTCACTACGGTTCCATAGTTGCGAAATCCTAAACCCTTATTCATGTATTCATTTCGATAACCGTCCATTTTACTTACTATAATCCGTGTTTTCATGAAAACAAATGGATTTCGAGCTAATCTGATTTGAAAGCCATTAATTTCTAGAGTGTTGTTAAACAGTCAAAATTCTTCATAAATCAAGAGCCACGGATTACATAAAAATATGTTCTTTTGAAATAGTAGCACTCGGCACGCTTTTATACAGCACGGGCGTCACACGTAGGCCTGACTATCCTTCCGATGGCTGTCAGCGGTGACTTTTTGCTTCAGTTAGCCACTTTACGTCCAATAAGACGCACGAATAACTTGGGGTATAGAGTAGTATATTTGTATATGGTAATGTTCGTGCACGTGTTTTTTCCGTAGTGATGGGAGTCACTTAATGTTCAGCTCGTTAGTAAGCGCCATCGATTGGGTTTTCACCAATTAGAATAAGAAAAGAAGTACGCACTTAAATTAGAGGCACGTTCACATAACACACGCCGGCGCTATTTTTCTACGGTTTCCGTATTGAAAAGAATTTATTGCAAATACAATAAACTACGACGTTTTGGAAAAATGATTAAGTGCCGTTTGTTTGTATACGCAAGATGATGTTCTAAACAGCCACAGAGAGTTGTGTTGTCTGGAACAGAATTGAGAAAGAATTTCTTTTTAAGTGACATTATTTTCAAAAGGCGAATGAGCATAATCGATCATTCTAATTACATTCAATTGAAGATTTAAAAAGAAATTTTTTATGTATATAAATGTAGTTTATCGTCCCAAATGCATGCAATTATATAATGATTAATAAAAGCGTTTTTCGGTTTTTAATTGTTTCAGGTTCAACACGGGGAAAGATCACGACAAATGGAGCAACTGAGGTAGGAACCCACCAGGATCTTGTTCAACGGACCATGGACGTATAAACTAGATTATCTAGTTTATACGTCCATGAACGGACTTAACCTCAAAATTCAGGTTCAATTTACCTCTAAATATAAGATCTGTTGGTCGTTTTAATAAAAATCTAACTCTCAATGGAGTAACTGGGCGTAAACTATCCGATAACTTTTGAATCATTTCTTAAAAATAGCTTCTGCGCCATATTGTGTATATATTGTCCTTAAAGTTCACTAAGTACATGATTTATACTAGATTCAATTAGATTCTGAATTAAATATGATTTATGTAATTCATTTGAGCGATTGTCGGTTGCGATGGGAATCCCACTCTCCCCTCTACGCCCTTTTTCCTCCCTCCTCTGTCTTTCTCTCGCTCTATCTCCCCCTCTCAATCTCTGCAGTGAAACGCACTCAATATAGAATTTACTCGTTTTCAATAGAATCAAATAAACACTCCCAGAGCGGAGTTTTTAACATTTCAAATATATGTACTCAACTAATTCTTCCAGTAATTATCCCGATCGTTTCAATTAGCGTATCATCTCCCCGAGGTATTCAGAAATTTCAGAATCATCACGTCAATGGGTTGGTTTAATTGGGCACTTGTCGTCGGCACCACAAGAGAAAACTATTACAATGCGACTCCACGTAGTCTGTGCTACTTTAAGTTGTCAGATTGGTTGTAGAACTGAGATTAAAAAGTTGTAAGTTTGGTTATGAACCCAAATACCTGTCAAACTGGTCTAAAGTTGTGGGTTTGACTATAGAACCAAAAAAAGTTCGATCTGAAGTTTGGTTTAGAAGAACTGTCTCAAGTTATTAGATTGGTAATGGAGCCAAAATGAGCCTAGGCTGATCGGACTAAATGAGCTTAGCTTGGACTCAGTTTGTTAGATTGGTTATAGAACCAAAGATTAGTTATAGAACCAAATTGAACTAATTTGGGCTATATAACCAGTATGAGCTTAGACTTGGTCTTGATTTGTTAGATTCGTTATAGAAGCAAAATTAATTTATATTCTGCTCTTAAAACTGTTAGATGGGCACAAGAACCAAGAGCCTCTAAAACTGGTTTTTTATCTAAGCCTGTAACTGGCCTCGGTGATCTAGTTCGTCTGATATACGTGCATCTTTTCAAGGTCATTTCGAAAACCTATTTGAAAATGGGTCGCTCAGTAGAAATCGTCGACCCCTGTGACGCGTGTCTACCAGTGCTTCAGTAATTATTCATGAAAATGTAACCGAATTGTATTAAAAACAAATTTAAGTGCAGCTGAATTACAAGCCAATTATATAATTCTATGACATATTTGAATAAATGAATATCAATCCTCGTCGTCTATGAAATTTGATATTTGATATCTAGATGAATAGATAGCTCCTAAAAGCTAGATTTTATACCTACTTCGAAAATGATGTGTGGCAGAATTCCATGTAGATCTAGTTAGATGTACAATCCTACAACTTGCATTCTAAAATCTACACAGTCTATATATACATCACCAGTCCAGTTTCACGAGAAATTTTAACTTAAGTTCTTGTTTAATAGCAATAATGATTGCTTCATGTTTCCGACAACACTATTCAAACTTAACCGTTTTAAGCTTTTAAACTTTTTCATCGAGCTGGACGCAGGTCGGCCTTTTAGCTTAAGACAGTATGCCTAGGTAGTGTTGGCGACGTAATGACCGATTTGAGAATCAGGAAACCACAGTTAACATGTCACCGAGTTGAGAATCGGGGAAATAAGGGAAATACCGGTTTTCCAAATACATTTGCATTAAATGAATCGTATTGAACTGGCACCAGTAGTTAAGGCAAAGACCATCATCACGATGACCTAAACTGAAATCTCGGCTCTGAAATCTATGGTCCGAAAGTTTCTCTTTCCCACAACAAACGCTATAGTAATTCGAAAGAAAATTATCTATGATATAACCGACAATTTCTATTGCAGGAGGAAGAGGCTTTGCTGGTGGCTGCAGCTTACGGCGACACGTCCGGGCTTCAACAAATTCTATCGACACATCCCGAAATCAATTTACGCGTTGAGGATAGTTTAGGTCGGACACCGATTCAGTTAGCCGTCGCCAACGAACAAATTCAAATCGTCGAAATTCTTCTCGATTTATGCGACCTCGACGACATATTCCGAGCACTGACTAACGCTATCAAACGCGAGCACCAACAGCTATCACAAACTATCATCAAACATGAAAAATACGCACAAATCGAGGCAGCCCTCGTCAGTCCGGGTGGACTAGAGAACCTGGGCATTCTCGAGGACGACGAAGGTCTGCATCTTTCAGCGCTTGTGCTCGCGGCGCAGAGAAATCAGTTCGAAATAGTGAAATCGTTATTGTTAAAAGGCCAGACGATTCCTAAACCTCATCCGGTACATTGCCCGTGTTCCGTGTGTTTTGATGCCGAGACTAAACTGGACAGTTATAGACGTGCCCGTCTGCGTCTCGAAACCTATAAAGCTTTATCCAGTGATTCCTATTTGGCCATGAACTACAAAGACCCGTTTTATACGGCGCTTCAGTTCAGCAGGGATCTAAAACGACTGTCGAAATTTGAGAAACATTTTAAGGTTTGTGTCATCGTGGTTGATTAGGGCCTCAAAATCTCAAACTGATTTTGAAAAAAAAGTTTTTGTCAGTACCCATTTAAACCAACTTTTGATAAGTAGTTTTCATCATCTGGTGAAAACTTTTTTATACAGATAGTTTTTCTAATCGATCTGATATATCGTGGCCCGAATCAGCCACCGGTTGAAGTAACATGCATCAAGAATTAGTAGTAAAAAATATTGCCGAAACATTTACGAGAAAATTCACCTGAAAATACTATGAATAAAGCGATTAATGACTTTTTTGATGAAATCGCAAAACACTTGTTCATCAAAGCTTTTGATTGAATTGTTAGCTTTAGTTTTCTCTGTTCTCTATGTATGATGTACGTAAAGCCAATGCGCAGATTTCAAATGGATTTTAAGCTCAACGAATAATTATTATCATTAATATTTATAACAAATTACCGAGCCCCGGAGGTTACATATATCGTTAAAATCTTAAAAATCGATATTTTTTTCGTGGTAGCGAAATAATCTTTTCGTTCGAACGAACTTCGTTCCCACAAAAATGACCTTCATTTCTCACCAAGTCACGGGGCTCCGTAGAAAATGGTAAAATTATGATTGATTAATAGTAAATGCTGTGTGATTTATTTGATAAAGTTAACTTTCCTAAAGGAGAATTCTTCATAATTCAGGACAATTCGTAACCAATTTATTCTCAACCTTATTTTTTCTTAATTTTGATGAATAGTATTTATAGTATAATAGCACCTCGATGAATAAACCATTTTACAGTTGCTAGCCGCCATTTTGTTAGGGTACTTTTGTCCTGTATTGTTGGGTCATTATTTTCTCCTTTTTAGAAACTATTTGTGATGCGTGTTTTATCATATCTCATCTGTCCCTGGATGGATTTTGACAGTTTTAGCAACATTTAAACCGTGTGAATCTCTAGTTTTTATTTATGCAAAGATCATTTTTCAAATTTGCAACAATGCGACATGAGAGCGATATAAAAATCGGTGGTCAGTTTTTGCCGCGCGCATAAAAATCCAGTTTAATGACCCAACAATACAGGACAAAAGTACCCTAACAAAATGGCGGCTAGCAACTGTAAAATGGTTGATTACGCAGGTTCAAAAAATTAAGCTATAAACAATGACCTTCTGGTTACAGATCGACTATCTAAATCTATCGGACAAAGTCAGTAATTTTCTTGTCGATCTACTGGACCATGTCGATAACAACAAAGAGTTAGAAATATTGCTAAATGAACCGGTACCGGGACGGATGGATAAAGGATACGCCCGATTAAAACTAGCCCTCGACTACGAGGAAAAGAAGGTTAGTTCTTCGTTTTATACTTAGATTTTATTGTGTCCAGTTGCTGAAAGGGTATTCTACGTTAACCCGGACCCAGTTCCACAGTTTTGTTTGACTCGAGTTAAAACATCGAAAATGGACTGATTCTAACTCAGAGCTAAATCTAACTCTCACATTGAGTGGAACCGTGTCCCCAGCTCTAAACTGAAATGATTTAATTCAATCTTTCAGCTGTTTTTACTTGTCTGGTGTTACTCGAATATGATTCAGTAAAACTAATCAATCACATAACTAACATTTCTATGGAAAATGAACAATTTGATTTTCGGGAGTGCAAAAGTCTCAAACGAAAATATCTTTCAGTGTCCTAGTTATAGTTTTAGTTTCAGTATCGTATTGTGTCGCCGTTCGTCGGCAGAATCCAGTCCTGTTGATGCCAGTTTTCGAAAATACCTCGTAGAAATTGGGTTCATTTCTACTGACAAACTGGGTGCAATGACCAAAAAGTTGCTTATCTTATAAGCGACCTGGGACGGCTTCACAATCAAAACAATAACACCATCTTTTCGTTGCAGTTTGTTGCTCATCCCAGTTGTCAACAGTTGATCGCTAGCGAATTTTTTGGCCCGGCTGAAAAGTTGGTTCCTTCCGGCCGATACAGACAACAAATCTGTATGTTCTTCATGACGTGGGTGTTCATCTTATTGTATCCGATACTTGCCATAGTGTACCTCCTAGCACCAGGATCAAAGGTAAAATATAGTGTACCTCCTAGCACCTGGATCAAAGGTAAACAACCCCAGATATACGTATTAACGCCCATTTGAAACATGAACATTATCATATCAAATTTATTGCCACAGAACTTGTCGCCAATGAAATCCAATATACCAATGTAATTTTCCAACGACATCCAATATATGATTTACGATTTGAAGTGCCTTATTGTTTAGCTCGGGTTTTAGTAATTTTAGGTTTGTTGAATGTAACCCGATGATTAAACAGCTTAGCTCTCGATTATCGCTGGTATTTGAATACGGCGGATTGTTATTAAATTCAGGCAACGCTTATTTAAGTGGCCCAGGGTATTAACGTATTGAAGTATTAACCTTTGGGCAGCTGAACCAACAGTGACCGACTTTAAGCCCAATCAGTCATAGCAATGCTTCAATGCTCTAAGAATCGACTTGATTAGTATCTAATGAAAGATTTATCGCGACTTATGAAATGAAAGTCGTTTTATGAAACTGCGACTCGACTTTATGGGACAAATTTGATTCCACAATGATTTGACTCGTTTACTCCTGACAAGGTTCCTACTCAACTGTAAAACACAATAACACTTTGTTTTTGATTTCGAAACTTTTCAAACATGTATTTAGTTAAGGTGCGTACGTATACAGAAATATGATTTTACTCTCAAGCTCTCCTCCCCGGCCTCTATGCACTGGATGACCAATGGCCATACATTAAAATGATCAACACATTGGACTTATTACGAGTCGAACAAAAATTTCTAATTACACCTTGTCATGAAACCAAACCCAGCCTTCATCAACCACTGAAACATGATGTCATATTCTATTTACAGATAGCTTCATATTTACGCATCCCCTACTTCAGATTCGTCGCGTTTCTGGCGTCGACCGGGGCGTTTTTGATATTCCTGTTAATCTTCACGTCGTCGGTCAGAGCGACGACTGACGGACAGGAGATGGTCGCGGTCAAACAGGGCTACGAGTATTTCGTGAATAAAACGCACATTTCATACAAGAATTTCTCGATTCGAACTTACGGAGACCTGGGCGTCGTATTCTACCTGATAATGGCGTGGATTCTAGGTAGGTTCAAAGATGTCTCTGATATATTTTGATTATCTATAATTCTCAGTGTAGATGAAGATAATGAACGATCCAATGCAGTCGATGATATTTCACAGTTTTTTTTATCTGACAGCTTTAGAGAGTCTATCTTTATATATAAACAGTAAAGAATAAACGTTATTACTGTTTCCTCAAATGAATAAACATGCCTTGAAACACAAGATGAAATCATATCTAATTCCTTCTATATAGATGATCACTTTTACAATAATCTAACCTGTTATAACTATACGCGAATACACAGTAAAAAAAGCCTCCCATTCTTCAATTCATTTTTCCTCTTCTGGGCGCTCGCTTCAGCGGCCTTCTTGGCTTTGCTTGGCGCCCATTTAGAAATGTAAATTATCTACGCACACCATTCATTTTTTTTTCTATAGCATATGAATATGCAGTTATTCTTAAACCATACTTTTCTCAAACCTGTAATTGAGAATATCACTATGTTCTATTCTGTGAAATGGATGAACTTGTACTTGGAAGTGGATTATCAGGGATTTAGATAATTCTCGAAACAGTTAGAATGATGAACTTAAAGCCTAGCGCACATCGACAAAGTGACTGGAGACAACTAGTTGCTAGTGAGCGAGTGCCCCGCGCACATCGAAAATTTAGTAAAAACCAGCAACTGCGTGGCTCATGCCGGTCGCTAGGTCCATAGCGCACACATCGACAGCAACTGAGATGTGGTTTAGCAAATATTCTTGAGGGCATCACAAGTCACGTGACAAATAGCTTTGTTTTAGTCAGTTACAACCATGTGTTGTTGATTATGGAGCGCTCACATCGACGGATATGAGAGCAACTGAGTACAACTAGTTGCTCAAAAGTAGAACATGAGCAACTGGGTGGAACTGGAGATAGATGGACGCTAACCAGTCGTAAGCTCGCTCACATCGACAAATTCGAGCAACTGATTGTATCCAGCCAGTTGCTCTCATGCGCCGAAAACTACCTGGCAACTAGTTGTCTCCAATCGCACTGTCGATGTGCGCTAGGCTTAAGACATTCATGTCATTAGCAATTTATAGATTGTTTACCATCTTCTACGCTGATAATACATTATCCGTCTTATTTTTCTGAAATGTAGTTTTCTTCGCCATATGTCGCCGACACCGGCGTACAGCATTTCATACAAGATAACATGTAAAAAAACCCTTGAAATTATGAACAAAAAACTGGAAATATAATTAGCTCCATATTGTATGTGTCCCTAAAAAATTCGAAAAACATTTTCATTCGATTTCCATAGATAACTAGATATCTTTTTGTTAATTGATATGAAAATTGTGTTTCGAGTCTCCTGGGTCCTGTTTAATTAAAGTAATGATACAACCTCTTCATTTTCTATTACTGCACCAATTTACTATAGTGCTATTTGAAACTGAACCCTCGGTTATAATTTTTCGATGCGGTTTTTTTTTTCAAATAATTTCTTCATAAATGAACATAAATGTATTCGATTTTTCTCTGCATTGAAAGGTTTATTAGTTCAAGAATGTCAACAGCTTTATCAACAAGGACTCGTAGAATATACACACGAGTTTTACAACGTCATCGATTTCGCGATGTTAGCTCTGTACATCGCCGCATTCTCGTGCTATCTTACCGGATCGTTCAAGGTAAGAATCTACGATAAGATCAACTTGTGATTGATGTCTTAAGTCATTTAAAGCACAATTCTTTGAAATTAATGAATCAAACTGATGTATCTAAAACTTCTACAGCGGACAGATTACTCCCATTTCGCGTTTCCATTTCACCCTCATTCTACCTAATTTCATTGAATTTTGATCTTTTTTTTGGGTGCTTGGATCCCTACGGGACACAGCCTCCATTGGCTTTCCAAGCATCCAGCCTCGCATGTATGTAGATTGTTTATAATCTATATATCATTTATACTGCATATGTACATGGCGAAATAAATATTATTATCATTATTATTATTATTATTATTATTATTATTATTATTATTATTATTATTATTATTATTATTATTATTATTATTATTATTATTATTATTATTATTATTATTATTATTATTATTATTATTATGAGTCCATCGTCACCATCCATATACATGACTGGTAGATATTAATATCAGTATTTCAGAGTTGATGAACAAAACTTACAGTTGATGATTCAACAATTTATTCCAACAGTTTCCAAGTTTTGACTAAACTGCATCATTTTCATTTCTCTGATGTTGAAGTTTAGTCAAATCCTAACTCAACTCTGGAACTGAGTCCAGATGAATGAAATTCAACTCTGTGCCCACAGTTGCACAATTGCAACTGAAGTTAGAAAAAGGTCCCATGTCTCCCTGGCCTTGATTTGTAAGATTTACTGTGCTACTGAGGTGACTTAGACCTACGAGCTATTATCTCAATTGCTCGTAGCTTAGACTGGGTTTTGAATCCTTATAGGATGAGCTGAATCCATGTCAACAGCTCAACGCATTCGTACTTGAATCTGATCTATCATATCTCCGTTGACTTTATTTAGATTCTCTTGATTTGGACTGGTCACTAGAATATATTTAAAACTTACAAATGCTATGATCATATCTTTCTTATCACCACAGGTTTTAGAAGCAGTTGGGTACTTCCACGCGCAGAAAAACTGGGATAAACTAATACAGGGTGACGCTAGCGCACTTCAGCACATGTACTGGTTATATTCAGGTAAATTGTTACCCGGTGATGGAAATTCTTAAATCATTTTACACCAAAAAAAGAGCAAATGTATCGTGTAGGGGGAGAATTAGAGATTTTTCTTCCATTTTTTTTAAAAGGGTAAAAACATTTTAACTCTTAAATCGATTGATGATAATAATATCTACTTGCCGTATACATGACGTAATCATAAACAAAGTAAAACATATAGATATACTTAAAATCAGTTTATCTCAAATCGGGAAATCCTTCTTGTGAAGTGGGTCCAGATATCTTAACGATAAAATCGAGTTCAAATTGTCGGAATTTGTTTTCACTAAATGAATGTTTTTCAATATCAGTGTTTATCTACAGCGAATAATTTATGTTTCTTTTTTCAGATCGGTCGCTATGGAATTGGGACGATCCCTACGCTATATTTGAGGGATTGTTTGCATTAGCGAATGCGCTCAGTTTCTGTCGGGTATCCTACATTCTTCCGGCTAGTGAAAAAATTGGTCCCTTAAAAATCACACTGGGTATTATCGTTTATGTAAGTATATTTCCACCTAAACGATAAGTAAAATAAGTACTATCCACGCGACTTAGCGCGGATGTGATGCAAACATCTAAATGGTGCGGTTCTAAAATTGTTGCTAACTTGTCAGTTAGCTATAGAACAAAAATGAGCTTAGACTGGTCATTTGATAGATTGGTTATACGGTAGCACCAAAAGTGGACTTGAACTGGTCTTGAGTTGTTGGATTTGCTATAAAACTGAAATGGGCTTAGTCTAGTTGTAAATCTAAACCCTGATTGACAAGGCAACCAATGAATCCATGGTCTTACAGCCCGAGAACTTCAAAATTATATATCTATTAATTATTCGATGATAAATTCTCGATTTTCGGTTAAATTCGAACGATTTTGTTTAGACAATTTTCGTTTTCGCTTTCAGGACGTGATAAGATTTGGTTTGATATTTATTGTGATATTTATGCCGTTTCTGGTGTCTCTGTTGAATCTGTATTGGTATTACAACGTCGAAACCCTGATGAAGACAACTGTCGACGTTTCGATGACTCGCACTCAGATCGTCGACGGAACTATCCCCGCGTCTGGCGCATTTGCCGGGTACGTGAAAACCTGCAGCCACAGTTACACGGTTTTTCAACCAGTGCCTGAAACCATCAACAAAAAATAATCAGGACTCAGTCCACACACTGTATTTGCTTAAGTTTGACTCAGTAAACGTAAGGAGACATAGCGCTTTGAAGTTTAACTCATTTACCTGATGAACCTACTACAAGGCAAGCTCGTATTTCAAATAAATCTATAGTTTACCTTCAAAGTACTATTTGTTTTTACGTTTACCGAGGGTTTACAAATTTTGGGGGGTAAATCCCTTATTGTGTTTGGCCAGCAATATGACATAGGCACTTGGGAAAACAACATAGCCACAAGAACTTTTAAAACGATTTGAATCAGTTTTCTATTTTGTTTTTTTTTCTTTTATCTGATATGAACGACATTAACCAATTTCCAATTTCGCACCAGAATATATTTGTTTGTTCTGTTTGCAAATGTATATAAACAAATCTCTTTAAACTGAATTCATTTTCTGTTCAAACGAAATCGTATACTATAGCTGAACATCTAAATCATCCTGCTCTCTTATTGTTATTCGCAGATACAAGGAAACTTTCAAGTCGTTATTTTGGTCGTTGTTCGGGTACGGAGATTCGCAGTGGCCCGAACTGGGAGAAAAGTACAAGAATTCCTACACGGAGACAGTGGGGACTTTCCTATACGGCGGATACCACATCATCCTGGTGGTTGTTCTGATGAATATGTTAATCGCTATGATGTCGAAATCTTTTGAAGATATTGCGGTAAGTTGTTTTTGATCGATCGAAGAAATGAAGGTTTTCGAGTTTTCAGCGTCTGGAATTTTTAGGACTACTGAAGTATTCTAATGAAAACAGACTCTTTTGTGGGTTCGAGCAAAAGGTATCGTTTGCGTCTAAGTTGTAAGACTCTTGTGCGCGCCGATGTACGAGTGCTGTGACATTGTACCATTCAACGGGTCTTCAGGACGCAAAACTGAGATATGGAGAAAATGCTATAAAACAATAAATGTAGTAGGCCTATATATCTGTCAAATTTGAATATCGTATATACAAATATTACAATATTGTCAAACAATAAACTGTAATATTGTAAAAATCTCTCAGAAAAGAGAAAAAATCCACACACTTAGAAAATATTTTCAAATCATCTTATTTTCTTCAGCCTCATAAAAATTCTTTTTTCCAATGACAAAATAGCTGGAACCAGTTCTACGGGGGTTATATAGCTATTTTCAACGAGTTGGACATTTTTACAATATATATTTTCAACAGCAGTCAATGTTTAACTGATATCTTCTATTTCTAGCAAGATGAAGACCACGAATGGAAATTCGCTCGTGCCGCTCTGTATATGGACTTCATCCGTAAAGGGGGTACTCTAGCCGTACCGTTCAACATTATACCACCGCCTAAAGCCTTTATTATGATACCTATAGAACTGTTTCGGTGGTGTAAGACGTGCCGGAAGAGAGATCAGGATGAACCACCAATCAAGTACGAAAATGTAAGGAACTTTGTGTAGAAAACTAAATTTGGTAAAGCTAAATTTAGTTTTCTTTATGCCGCGTGTGCGTTGAACATTTTAACGTTTTTCGGAACCTTTACTCAAAAAGTTTTGCGCTAAGTGTCTTTTGTGTACCAATGTAATAATTATGAGTCATAGAAAATCTTCAACTGTTTTCTATAAGTACGAAAATGTAAGGAACTTTGTGTGGAAAACTAAATTTGGTAAAGCCCAACGCACACTTCAATATGGAAAATACGTGTTTTCCTCGTAAAAGACGTTTTCTATGTGTTTTCTTTATGCCGCGTGTGCGTTGAACATTTTAACGTTTTTTTGGAACCTTTACTCAAAACGTTTTGCGCTAAGTGTCTTTTGTGTACTGATGTTATAATTATGAGTCATAGAAAATTGTCAACTGTTTTCTATAAGTGCTATAAAGTTAGTACAAGCCGATAAAACTGATCCGCGAGGAAGCCTCGGAAACACTCTCAGACGCTGATTAACAAGATAATCCTAAGCATGACACATTAACGCGAAAAGCAGCAAATATTATTGATAATCTGCTGCCAGTTTCGTTTAGACAATTACGGTTATTTTTGGGGTTTCAAATTTGTTCTCGATCTCAGAGATATTGAACACATTACTACGGAACCAATGAATTTACGTCTTATGAAACAGATATTTCCCTGATGTTAACATAAATATAAATGCATATGCTTTTTGATGATATTTCTTGGGAGTATATAACATTGAATTTTCACTAATCCGACCACATAACCTTGGATTCATTCATGCTAATCTGTTCGTGATGATCGTCGTGTCTTTTTTAGCCTGTTGTTGAACTGCACGGTAAAACAAACGGAATCTCCTCGAGTTCTGATGAAATCATGGAAACGAACGAGGCAGGCGAAATACAATACACGACGCATAACAGTGACAAATACTTAGTAAGTATATCGAAGACCATCTGGGTGATCTTTGGGTCAGTGCCCTATGAGTGAGGAGGACTACTGTCCCAAGCCGTAGGCAAGAAGAAAAATGAAAGGGAAATTGGAAAAACATTTCGATCAACTTGTTTTTTTTTTCGTCCGCAAATATCGGAAGGGCACTCACACGAAAGCGGGGTGGGTTCTACGCCTCAAACCAACCCCACTCAACCACTGAGTACATTTCCTTGCGAGAAGCAAAGTTCCTTCCTTAATGTTTAGTTGTTTTCATAGACGAAGAAACCTATAGAAACCTACAAAAACAACAAAATAATGTAAGGTTGATTAAAGTTTGAATATATTTCAGAGTGTTATGAGAAAGATCGTGGATCGGTATATTGGATTTACGTTACAAGAGGATGATAAACTGGGTTTGTAATTTTCGTAAATTCTCTTTTTTTTCAAACATGTGTGGAGACGTGAATTGACTTTGTATTGAAACGATCTTAAGTGTTCGTTCGATCTTAGTGGTCGTCGCTTTCGATAACTCTGAGTGAAACGGTTTAGTATATTTTTCTTACCTATCGGTATCTCTTGCTACTGATAACCTATTTGTAGACGATTGCCCTAGCTCCTAGAATCCGGGATATAAAAAGTATACTTAACTTAACTCAGTAGTTTGCCTTTATCTAGTATAATATGAGTATATTTATTCCATCCTCCGATATATAATTTCTTCTATAATGTGTCGCTAAAATCCAGCGTAAATCCTATAGTCACCCCGTCTGATCCAGATCCAATCCCTCGGCTATTCTCCCGTACGATCCCGATCTGATCTCTCGGTACTCCTGACTAGCTTTTCTCTGGACTTGACTTAGCTCTCACTCCCGCCTAGTTCTCCAGTTCCCGTTCTCTCGTTCTCGTTCTCCCCTCTTGCTTGGTCTCGTTCTCCCCGAATCTACTGAACTAACCCTTTTTATCCCCAGAATATCACCCCAAGTCTCAATCCCTTTCCATTAGTTAATTACTAAATAAACTCCCAAACATTCTATATACAATAATATAACTAAAATACTCTATAAATCTCTACAAGTATAGAGATCGCCACTCAAGACCATGGTTTCAACCAATGTTTATATAATGATAAGCCTAATGGATACTAACTAAGAATTGGAACAATGAAGCCTAAAGATGCCAGTTTGAAGGGTCTTGAATGTCGATCTACGCTAAATGTTATAAAAACAGCAGATGTTCTGCCCTAAAGTAACATAAAAATACTTTACAAAGAGCATTACTATTTAGCCAAAATAGCTAAATCGTAACAGTATCCTTTGTCCTTTATCACTAGTTCGATGCTCGATATTGAGAGGAGATATTTGGGAGTCAGGTTTAGTGGTGTCACTAAACCTAATACATGTTATGTATCCCAGAACATGACCATACCACTAAACCTAAAAGACCTTAAATCACAAGAGTGTCTTAGGTTTAGTGACACCCGTCAAACTGCAGCTATTGTTGTTTTTTTCTTTTCAGGCAATTCGGATGATCTAAAACAAGATTTGATGAGTATCCGATTTCAGATGTTAAATCAGTACTCGGAGCAGTCCACTGTCATCAAATTACTGCAGGAAAACGTCATCTATTTGAAATCGATGATGAACGAAAATCAAGTAAAAGTGAAAGAACTGAGCGCCAGAGTCGGCGAAATACCCGAGGCGATATCGCAACTGCGACTAGTCGCTGGAAAACCGAGGACTAGAGAAATCGGAACGCAGGCTCCGTCGTGGCATCGCACCCCGCTGAATAAACATACGTTACCACCCGAAAAAACTCAACTGTAGACGTTAAGGGTGTCGTCGTTTCTAATAGAGGTCTTACACGTGACGTCATTGTTAGATTGCCAACCAATGCTGGAGATTTGCTGCTACATAACACAAGATAATCAGGATTCAGTTCTTTTTGTGAGTTCGAACTGACCATCTAGTTGAAAGTAGTTCATTTTCAATGATTTAACTTGATTCACTTGGAACTGGGACCAGACAGTCGTCCGAGATTACACACTTCGATATAATTAGTTCAGTTTCATTGAGTTAACTTAGTCAAATCTTAACTCGCACAGTAGATCTTGGGCCTGAGAATTTAAAACTTCGAGACGTCCGCAACTTATTGTGTCTGACCAGCAATATCTATATGGTGTGCTGTCACGTGAAAAAAGGACCTCTAACAATGAACTCTGTGATTGATAATTCAGGACTGTAAATATTTTATTCAGAACATAGTGACATTTAAATCGCCTTTAGAAAATTACACGTTGATTAAGATAAGCATGGAACTTCTCTGGGTTCGATTTTATTAAAATGACCCTTGTATGGTAATTACATGTATATTGTGTGGTAATTTTTACACCGTCAAAAATGTAGATATCTATATTAAAAATGTACGCATTCACTGTTTTATTTTCATTATATCAAATGATATCTTAGTTGGTTGAAAAGATCCTTCATTTGGCTCAATAATTTATGAATGTCCTTTTATGGCAGGAACACACGAATTCCTGGGGAATGGATGTTTTCCAACAGTGGGAAATTCCACAATAAGTCCAGAAATGTTCAGTTGTAAGTGAATATATTAACTAACGGCATCGTCTTGCTATAATATTATATTCACTTATTTTCTGGACCTTATATCTGGTATCTATATTCCTTGCACGGGAATAGCGTATTTTTACCTCGACCCATTATGTTTTCCATCTTCTTAAAATTGTTCGTAAAGCTACACTGTACAAAGATTTTAGTGAATAGAGTTCGAGGACTAAAGAAGTGACCGTAGACTTGGATTTTACCTTGTGTATTTCTTCATTTGATCAAGATATAAAATAATATCACTGTCTCAATGTATTATAAATAACCCTTTTATATTATCTCACGTGCTACTCTGAAAATATGAATAAAGTTTATGTAATTGTTGTATATTATGAATGTAAGTTTTCATCGGTTTGAAAAGATGTCGTGGAGACAAATCGGACAAAATTGCTGCTCAGCCATCGCCAACAAAATCCCTTCATCCAGTCCCGAGTGACCGGTTCACGGCGCTCCGTATACCGCGTCAGGTACTATCAGCTCGCGTGAACTACTGTTCCGACGCTGGCATGCATTGATTACAGTTTTGACTGCCAATTTAGAGAATCTAAGAAATAAGTTCCGCAACCGTTATTAGAATCAAAAATAAGGAAACTCGCTGATTCGAATCAATTTAATTATTTATTCGCTAAGACCAACGAATCGTCTGTATAAAATGTTACAATATATATATATTATATACAAAATATCGCAATTCACATGAAAATTCAACCATTCTTGAGCAGCAACATCTTCGAAACAATGGAATCTTGATTATGAAAAACTAATCGTTGGCTCAAATCAAAAGGAACATACAAAACCGAATCATACAAAATAACGAAAAATTAACATACAGAAGAGGTTCATTACACGAATCTCCAACATCTCACGTGATGCTTACAGATATTCTAGAAATGCATGCTTTTTCAAGCTGAATTTTTTCCGATGCAGTTTATAAATTCCAGCCCCGAAATTGCACATAATAAATGCTTATTACAACATATTTACAAACAGTCGTCGTGAAAGTTCGATTTAACGAATTAATCCGAACACACCGGTCACGCTGTTCTCAATGAAGAGCGATAGCTCATTTTTCAATTACCAGAAGTTAACCCTCTCAAAAATATATTCCGGAAAATGCTGTTGGATAATGGGCACACTGCTATAATGCGTCTACACTGCGGTGCAGTGCATCGTAAGTTACTAACGTATTGTCCTATGATTAACTTCAACTTTAGATAACACATCGGAACAATTTTGCCAGTCGCAGTTTTTCCGCAGGTTTACTGTACATCAGTAAAACTCTTCTCTGAACCCTAGTTTCTATCAGTGCTCTACTCGTTCGTTATCTGTGGATGTTCTAGAAAATTAACGATCCGTCGTCTCAGATCCGCTTCGAGGAATCTCTGAAAATATTCATCGCACGAGAAAATATTAGAAATTTCATTTCAAATCCACTCCAGACCCTCTTCTCTGTCTTCTCCTACCCTTCTGGTATTCAAAATAAACAATAATAGGATAACATTAATGGTTCCTGATCACAAACTGGACACATCAAAATAAAATTCTTAAAATGTGATACAGTTGCATGATAATTGCATGATAAGTGACTAATATATCAAATATCATCCCTTCCCAAAGTATACCTACCCATCACGAATTTCAATGAAAAATGGCAAACCATAAGAAAGCTACAGGTTTTGGAATTCAGAAAATGAGGCCATCTTGTGTCAGATGGACACGATTTTTTTCATGCTGATTGGCTCTTGGGGGATAGGAATATATATGAAAAATCAAAATAATTGATTGAGGCATCTACAATATTTCCCTTGAAAGCATTAAAATGCATAAAAAGTGCTGATTTTCTGGAATATCAATGGCTCCCTGTTGGGCATTTTGATTCTGATCGGACCAGTTTTTTGGCCAAATTATGAGTCTAGGGTAGATACATATGAACCAATTATCATGACAATCCCTTGATGCGTTTTCAAAATTTCCCAAAATAACTGGAATTCATCTATGAATGAATGAATAAATGGATGAAAAGTGAACGCAATAGCCCATAAAAATACACGAATTACGGATAACTTTCAAATAATTACTGGTTAGGGAAGTTATAGTTATGAAATTAAACACTGACCTGGGTGGGATCATCAACATTCTCTTCCGCCAGTTCACTCTCTTCACTACCGCTCGGCGGACTAACATCGAATCTGGCAGTTTCATTGCTATCAACATTGCTTTGACCGCTGCGAGAATCATCATCAGAAACCGTCGATTCCGACGAGACGTCCGCCTTGCGACACTTCGACATTTGTAATCTCACGACTTTCCGACGTTTTTTCCGTTTCGGTTTTTTCGGCGGTTTTTTCTTTGTTCTTCTCGCCACGTCGATGGCTTGCGAGAAGTCGGAGACATCCGCGTCTTGACTGAGCGGTTGCTCCCATGTTGCCACCACTGGGCTCTGAATGGTTTGGAATTTCTCGTCGATTTCGTCACCGTCCGGTTGGGTAAGTAGAGTTTGCGATAAACTGGAGACATCAGCGTCCTGACTCAAGGGTTGCTCAGCAACAAGACTTAATGAAAAAACGCTGGATATCATCAAAGATGACTCGTTCAGCGTGTTATCGATCAGTTTGTGATGTTCCGGGGAAACATGTGGCGCAGATTTTCTTTTCAGAATACTTGTGCTATGTTCACTATTCGCGGCGCTACTCGAGCTAAAACAGGATACGTACTCCTCCGTCGAGCTAGCAGATGGTGCTGGTTTTGAGTTAGCAGATGGCGCTGGTGTCGAGCTAGCAGACGGTACCGGTGTCAAGCCAGCAGACAGCGCTGGTGTCGGGCTAGCAGACAGCGCTTGCTTCGAGCTAGCAGACGGTGCCGGTGTCGAGCTAGCAGACAGTGCTTGTGTCAAGCCAGCAGACAGCGCTGGCGTCGAGCTAGCAGACAGCCCCGGTGTCGAGCTAGCAGATGGTGCTGGTGTTGAGCTAGCAGACAGTGCTGGTATCTGTTCTTCTGTTATTTCTGAAATTTGAGCGAGCGTATCTTGCGTCGACCGCGACGGCTGCGATTCAACAATCACTGGGTCGAGGTCGTTCGAATTTGTCTCATCCCTCGACGATGAAAACAATGGACGACTTCCGCAAGTCGAAACCGTCGTTTTCGTTACCGTTGACGACTTTGAGTTTTCGGGAGTGGTCAGTTTTTCAGTATGTGCCGTACAGAATTCCTCCTCGTGCATTTTACTATCGCTATCAGTAGATTTTGCGATTTCCTCCAAATTTACATCTTTCGGGTCATCATTCTCCGTGCTGGTTATACTATCAACTACCAGGTCGGTTTGAGGTACAATAACTATAGGAACTTTACCGCTAATATTATCGCTTTTCGAGGCGGTGTATTTCTTTTCAGTCGGCGACGTCTTCCAGATTTTATTCTTCAGCGTTTCTAACCCGTGACCGACGCGACTCAAAAAACTCAAATTGCCGACCGATTCCACCACGGATTCTTCAATTTCGTTGGCGCTTTCAGCTTCGTCCTCGGTTATCAACGAATCGATTGAGATATTCATTGCGTCTTGCTGTCCACAGTTTTCATCAGGACTTGATTGAGTTAAATCCTCAGTCATAATACTAAAAGGCTGGGTTTCTGTGGTCACAGCACTAGATGGTCGAGTTTCTTCAGTCATGATGCTAGAAGGCAGGGACTCCTCCGTCACAGCGCTAGACCGTTGAGTTTCCTCAGTTACAATGCTAGACGCCTGAGACTCCTCAGTCATAATACTAAAAGGCTGAGTTTGCTCAGTCATAATGCTAGAAGGCAGGGACTCCTCAGTCACAACGCTAGAAGGCTGAGTTTGCTCAGTCATGATGCTAGAAGGCAGGGACTCTTCAGTCACAACCCTAGAAGGCTGAGTTTCCTCAGTCATAATGCTAGAAGGCAGGGACTCTTCAGTCAAAACCCTAGAAGGCTGAGTTTCCTCAGTCCTGACACTAGAGGACTGGGTTTTCTCAGTTATAATGCTAAACAGCTGGGTTCCTTCAGTTGGTGTCTGGGAATCTTCAGAAACCAGATTTTCTGATAACCCACTTCCTCTTCCACTGGTCTGCTGCTGCAGCTGCTGCGGTTGTAAATCATCCTTATTTCGATCTGAAATTTGTTTCGACGAATTTCCCGAATTTTCATCCACAGCAGACGGATATTGATCATCACGAATCGGCGACGTCTGCTGAGCGCTTACCGCTGAAGAATAATGATCGCTTTCGATTGTTCGTTGTTGTTGCGCGATATCGTCCATCGATTGCGACCTAGTCAACGTCTGATTCTGTGAACCGGTATTCTCCGGTGAATCGTTCGATGAATCGGTTCTCGAATGACTACACGTGCTACTCTGACGACTCAATCGCCGCCTTTTCGGACTGTTTTCTTCGACGCATTCGAGCACAGTTTTATAGTTGAATAGTTTACGCTTTCGTTTCGCCTGACCCGGCGACGGAGTCGGCGTCCGACAAGTAGCGAACAGAGCGTCCGGTGTGGGCACTTTTACCGATCCCGGAGTAGAACGCAATCGAGCTCGTTCCGGAGAAACTAATCCATCAAACTGAGTTTCAATCTCCATTTGTTCGCCCCTCAATTCCATTTGACCAGTGCTCGATTGTGCTTCTCCAGCACTAGATTGCACTTGACCAATGCTCGATTCCAATTTACCACTCTTTGACTCCGTTTGGCCCCTGATCGATTTCATTTCACCACTGCTTGTTTGAGTTTGACCACTGCTCAATTCAGTGTGCCCGCTCCTCGATTCAGTTTGACCACTCCTTGATTCAGTTTGACCACTCCTTGATTCAGTTTGACCACTCCTTGATTCATTTTGACCACTGCTCGATTCAGTTTGACCACTCCTCGATTCAGTTTGACCACTCCTCGATTCAGTGTGACCACTGCTTGATTCAGTTTGACCACTGCTTGATTCAGTTTGACCACTGCTCGATTCAGTGTGACAACCCCTCGCCTGACTACGTAATACACGAGTGGTCTGTTCAGGTAAATGACTTAATTTCCTATTCTTACTCAAAGGGGTCGATTTAGAACATTTATTCGTCGTAGGTTTATTATCGGTTCTCTTTCGGAATTCATCCACTGCTCCTAATTTGCGTATATCCCACAGTTTTACAGATAACGACCGGTTATTCAATGTTTGTGCATCGTAGATCGACTTGCCCTCTTTCTGTTTCGATAGTTCGTTCAAACGTTGTAATTCGGATTCGCCGTTTTCGTGAGGTAAACTCGCGAGGTTTTTCAGTCGACGTTCTTCGACGCTGTTTTCGACGCGATTTATTTGCGAAAATTCCATCGCGAATTTCGTCGGAACGCTAGCGCCGTCTATCTGCGTTGAATGGAACACGGCATGGTTATCCTGACTGAAAACTGGACCGTTATCCTGACTGAACATCGGGCCGTTATCCTGCGCGATGACTTGACTCGCGGGTAGCACGTCCGAGGGTGTACAGCACGTCAGGTCCAACGACACGTTCTGCGCGTTGTTGTTGTTAAGATTTGGTGGTTTCTAAGAGGAAAAGAAAACAATAATCAACATATTCAGAATCATAGGAAACTGAGTGCAAGAATTGAGTGTCTTACTATGAAAGGTTGAAATGCTAGTTAATCTGGTTTAAAATGTTAGAGGTCAGTTGATTTAAAGTTTAAGTTAACCTGTGGATAACTAGTGCAGTGATAATTACAGCATTCTTCGCATATTTCTCTAATATTTTACTTTGACCAACCTTCGAGCGACTGCCCCTATTGAAAATTGCCATTTTTGAATTGCATTTTCTAAAATAAGACAGAGCCGAAGTTAGTGCCTTACCGCTGTTGGTGGTGGCAATGTTTTTGATGAAGATTTCTTGAATTGTCCAGATTTCTTCAATGGCAACTTCCCCTTGGTGCTGGTGCTTGGAGCAGCAGGAGCATCAGCAGCAGCTGCATCTGAATAACCATTTGCTGGAATTAGATAGCTAACTTAATAATTTGAAAAGTTTTACCAAACCCAAACAACTGTTTACTGGGTCCAGAATCAAATTAAACCTGCACAACTGTGGAACAGTAACCAGAGTGAGTTCTGGTTTCACTCTAATTTTCCAAACTAAATCCTTCTCCGGCGAATGATACCTTCGCATCAACAAATAGGTTTTCATAACCAGTAATAGAATTCAAGTCAATTCAAGTAACAGCCTGCAATACGCACCTGTTTCTGCGCGTTTCGTCGAATCAATTTCGAGTTCCGGAAATTTCTTCGACAATATTTGTTTCGCCTGCTCTACAGCGTGTTTCCCCCTTCTTTTTATTTCCTGGATGATCACCTCGATCGGAATGTCCTTCTTACTCTTTTCGACCCAACGATTGACGTTGCTCTGAAAGAACAAAAAAAAAAACAAATCAGTTTTCAAATTTGGAAGAGCCGTATAAACCTGGTGTTGATTGAATAAACGTAAGGACTAATAGTGTATTGAAGGTAAACTTGGTTTATTTGAAGTAAAAGCTTTTGCTATTAGAGAGTATAGTAGGCTCAGATGAGCTACAATACCTATAAGTCAGGAAAGCTTGTACTTCGAAATAAATCTATTTACCCTTCAACAGGGCGGCCACTTTTGCTTCCTTTTGACTTGCTTTTACCCTGCCTATTCCCTGACATGTACCAGTGCGTTGATTCCTTCGCTCGATCTGCTAAGAATCTGATCAATTAACACAGTCAAATAGGCCTACGTAAGACCTAAATAGAAACTGTTTGATTTTAAGTTCGATCTAGCAATCTCAACGAATTTTCCTGATTTTCAGCTTTTTTACTAAATTCCCTGACTTTTTTTTAAAGAAAAGAAAATTCGCTGAAGTACTATCTGTAACTAACTAGTAATAATAGAATAGTGAGTGCGCACACGTACCGGGTTTTTTTGTTCGGGCCAGAATAATTCGATCCAAACTTGTTCTTCTTTCGAGCGTAGTTCGCGCGGTCGCCCGCTGACGTTCAGACACATGTTCCAGTAGGCGTCGTACTCGTCGAACTGACCGTTATAACCGGTGAACGCTCGACTACCGCGCGTTCTCTTCAACATGTCCGACATCCGATACGCTTCGTCGCACAGCCGTCGTTTCTCTTCGTAACTCATCGGAACATTCGAGTTCTCATAATCATTGTTATCATTACCGGTATTGGTTGGAACGCCATGACCAACGCTTCTATCCTAAAATAGATCAAATACATGTATGCAAACAGTTTCTAACAAACTTAGATTTTCTCCATTCAATTTCTAATGTCCTAATTTAACAATAGAAATTTTAAAATTCTGGTAACTAATTTTCACTTAAAGCAGGGTTCCTACAAATCAGGGAATCCCTCAACTCTGATTGAATTGTAAGATATGCTCAGTGGAGGAGGGGGGGCTGTTTTTTCTCAAGCAGTTTCTTGTGCCACTTGTCACCAACAAAAACAACTGGACACTGAAAAATTCAAATTCCCAGACTAATTCTGGATTTTCAAGACAGGTCAAAATTTCCGGAATCGTCCTGCAGGGACAAATATATCCAGAATGCCCTGATTTTCCCTGATCTGTAAGAAACCTGTTAAAACTTTGTTATACGTGATAGTTGAATTAACCCAGTTCAAGTTAAAACTTGTCCATCACGTTCTCCTAATTACCTGTTCTGCAATTTTAAACGTGACCCTCTGCTGCTGGTTTGAATTCGTAGATACAAATAGCGTCGGCTGCCGTGATTGTTGACAAGCAGACGTCTGCTGTGGTGGTTGCAAAGGTTGACAGGCAGACGTCGGCTGCGGTTGTTGTGAAGGTTGACATGCAGACGTCGGCTGCGGTTGTTGTGAAGGTTGACATGCAGACATCGGCTGTGGTTGTTGTGAAGGTTGACATGCAGGCGTCTGCTGCGGTTGTTGTGAAGGTTGACAAGCAGACGTCCGCTGCGGTTGTTGTGAAGGTTGCGGGAGTTGATTTTCCGTCAGTTCGTTCAAAGCGTTTAACATCGTTTGTGACGTAGCAGTCGATCCGTCGTCGTCTGCGTAGAGTTTGTGTAAATTCTGGAAATCTTTCGGCTCAAAACGATTGTCAATCCTGAATAAAAATATAGTACGATCTCCCAGATCTACAACGTACGTAATAAAGGAATGACGCATTGATTTTTACCCCTTTCACACAGTTGGACTAATTTATAAGGGTACTCGAAAGTGATGGATATAATTTGAAAATTTATAAAGATGTAGAATGGGCCCAGTATGTAGAATAATAGAAATACCGCTATAGTGCATCTACACCGCAGTGCGGTGTATTGTTAGTAACTAATATTACACTATGTTTGACAGGTGCTGCCATCTTTCATGAGACAAAAACTAATTACTGATAACATCAGATGCACTGTGATGCCGTGTACTAGCAAAGTCCAACACCAACTAATACTCCGCACTGCGGTGAAAACGCACTGAGATGGCCTCATAAGTGAATCATTGATTAGCATCTCAATTAATCATTTAAATTGCGACATAAACCTTCACCCCAAGAACTCATAACTTACTCAATTAAATCGTCATCATCCCAGTGATTTAATCCATATTTTAACAATGTGTAACTCTTGATTAGGAAACATATGCGTTTTTTCCCCTGAAAACAGATCAATATACATCAGTATTTAGGCATCAATAAACCGCCACCGCTGACTAACGCATGGTTTTTTCAGAGAATGGAACATCTGTAGTATGCAGCACCAATGTTAAAAAGATGTATTCTGGGGTCACAGCAATTGGAATAGGGTCTGATTTTAATGATATGATGTATAAATTGAGGGGAACTTACAAAGTTTTCTTTCACTTGTAAGCGGTAGTCTTGTATTTTGACGAGAGCTCCTTCTGGTGCCGAGCATAACGTGTCATTAAATCCCCTGAAAATAATTCAACAATTTCATGTGCATTTCCGCGACTGTATTTCACTCCCAGTAACTTTGATAAGTAATTCTTACTGTGAATCAGGTTCGCACGCTAGGACTGCCTGAATAGCACAAACTCCATCGCTAATCCATAATACATCATCACCCAATTCAGTTCTACCGCTGCCCTGCAATTACAGAAAATCATCTTGATATAGGGGCTTAATGTTGAAAACAAGATCATATGAATAGAATACTAACATATGATCATACAAGCATTTTGGCCCGGCCAAATTCATATCCACATTTCAAATTAATTCAAAAATTCCACCCCAGTGTGATATGTAAAGAAAAGATAACTGATGTAAAATTGCGGATGCGGATCCCAAATCAATGACCCCCTGAAGATATTTCCGACTGTCTCTTACCGTCGTAAAATGACAGATATGCGGTTTTAGTAACGGTTTGTGTTTAGTGAAACCATCGATGAATTCAGTAACCGCCGTCAGATACCCGAGAATCCACGGCTCTTTCACCGGTAATCCCGTTGTTATTCCGTACGTTTTCGGCGCCACCGCATCAACTACTGATTCCAGATTCAACACCGAGGACTGCCGGAGTGGGGAATCGCTCCGCTGCGACTCCAGTGGCTGGTCGGAATGCTCCATCGACGCGAGGTTGTTGCTCCGGGGAAAACGAAATTGAAACGACGTGAGCAAAAGGGGGGTCAGTTATCAGTCGCGATCAGTATCGAGTCTTCATTCTTTAACTTTTGATTTAAGATTTGGACTACCCCGGTACGTCATCTGTCAACGTAAATAGTAGGTCGAGGTCGAGGACGACAGTAAGTCGTAAAAAAATGTCAGCAACCAAGTCCAAGAGAATAATGTTTTTAAGCTGTTTACGGGCTTCAATTCAAACTAAGACAAATAAACAAGATTATTCTTGACATCCTGGAAACGTTCGCTGCAATGTGATTCAGCATCGAGTGATGACACACCCGACCGATCTAGTAGTAGAGAGAATTTTTATCCCTTTCTTTCTAAAATTCAAAACCATGGACGCCGCCATTTTTGTTCGCGATGATGATGACGACGGTTCGAATCCCAATTTGATGATTTATTTTAAGATGCGAAAATGCAATTATCATTAAACGTAAGCTTATGTATTTATATGATAATTAGTATAATCGCACATATGCCGGTGGCCTGTACTTAAATCAAGGATTTGAGCCCAGATTATTCAAACCGGGCATTCATTCATTGCATTCAATGCGTATCAGACATTCTCTGTGGGGCTAGCGAGGGAAGGCTCCGGATTGCTTCGCGGGCTTGTTTTGAATCTGAATAATACGTGTCTATATCACACTGTGGCATATTGCCTTGGAAAATGAGGGAAGTAGCTCCCAAATATCCACAGTGCACCCTCGGTGCATGTAGCAATCATAAACAGTTCTGCAATCTATTTGAAAAAGGCTCGGCAACGTGAGGAATAAATGAGTTCAAAATGTGTTGCTTTTTCTCTTTGGCACGGCGACCACGCCGGGAAAAGCCCAGATCCCGTACAGGATACGAAGCTCGTAACAGGGCGTTCAGTTAGAAGTTGAAAACGTATTAGAACAGTAAGTCGTTGATTCCAGCCACATCACTCGTTGTCCGGCGATTGAACTCTCCCAAAATTGAAAAAAGAGGATTTATTTCCCTTGCGAAGAAACAGTTCAATAATCCGCCGGTTTACGACGATCATACGTCTATCTTCTACGTTGCTAGCGAACACAGATATTGAACACGGTCATTATTATACGAACTGGACAATAACAAAGAGATACCGGCGGAAATCAATTGTTCGATATTCATTAGATATGCGCTCAATCGAATAAACAAGGAATGACGTATTATTAATAGGTGAGGTGATACTGAATAACAAAGTCATATCGCGCAAGACGCTCATCCGCCGAATTCATTAGTTCCAGCACGACCGGAGTCATCGAGATGAACATCGCCGTTGTCGAAGAAATATTCAATTCAGCCAATCTGGCCGGGTTGGACCTCGTCGCTCAGCAGTTAGCCGAGGATAGGGGTTATTTAGAGCAGTCACACGGCTCATCTCAATCATTATCAGGTATAGTTGTAATTTTTGACGTCGAAATACTAGATTTTCTCGACTGAATATAGGGTTGGAAAATGAACAAGTCGTGTCGTCGGTCGCCTAAAAGCTTTCGGGATACCCACTAGGCTCGCATTGTTAAATTTTGATTCCCTCCGTGTATTTTTCCAATTTAATCTTTTATTTCGTTTACCTTGATTGGATGACGAAGGAAAAACGTCATAACTTACGGAGCCCCGCGTATAGGTGACATGGTGAAAAATAAACAGTACCGGTAATATTAGTTTCTCACCGTGTCACCTGCGGGGCCCCGTAATGGTTAGAAAGTGATAGTTTTGTAAGTTCATTATCATTTGTGAACACCTTTTCAACTATAAACATAAGTTTAAAACCCGCTATATAAACATTTTAAGAGATTAAAAACGAATTATATGTATCGAGAATTGAAAATAAAACGACGTTTTGAATTCTCACAAAATAGCAGTCTGTATGTATTGCGGGTTTTAAACTTATGATCTGTTCAGTCCACGCCAGAGTGTACGGGCAATATAAAACAACGTAGTTATATGATCTTTCGACAGGAATGGACCGCACTCATCAAAGATACCTGTTGGGATGTTTATACTACGCCGTTTTGAAGAATGACGTCTTGTTATCTCGTCAACTAATGGTCCACGGAGTCGACATCACTCAGACTTTGTATCAGGGCTGCCGAGACGTGCTGTTCTACGCCGTCGAGAAGAACAACCCGGCGTTAGTTTCCATGTTCGTCAAAGTGGGCGGCGATTCGTTAGGTTTAAAGGGAACGAAAGGAATAAGTCTTTTAGCCACGGGTATGAGAGCGTGCAATCTACAGATTCTGAAAATACTCATCGAAAGCGGTTGTCGCAGCCCGATCGGAGTGATATTCGAACCGAAATCGAATGTGCTGGACGACGACGAACGCCAGATTCTCGAACTATTCGCGAAACACGGTATCAAACTGAAGTTTTATCATACTCTAAAACGCGCGCAGGCCAGAGGCAATTTCGAAACGGTTTCGATCTTATTAGATCAAGAATCTCAATACGAAACCAAGTCGAAACAGTTGATCGATAACGATCTCACCAGGGAGATGACGAGTTCGGGAAACTTCGATATTTTTCGAGCGTTGTACGAAAGCGAATTGATCCGACCTCTTTTGAATACTAACGTCGTTTTCGCGGCCGCTTACAACTCCGGCCATTCTCACATAGCCAAATACATCTACGATCAGGGAGAGAGGTGGGACATCGTGTCGGAATATCACCAAGCGTGTTTCATGGGGCACATCGATACCGTACAAGAACTTATGAACGACGACGTCGAGCTAAACGCGCTTCTCGATGTCGACCAACTCTTGCACTTCGCGGCCAAAGGCGGACACGCCGACGTTTGTCAACTTCTTCATCGAAACTCTTTCGATATCAATCACATCGTTGCTAAGATGTCGTGCGAGTACACGTACCAGTGCACGCCGCTGCACATAGCCACGAAATACGGTCACAAACATGTGGTGGGGAAACTTCTCGAGTTGAACGCCGATGTGAACCTGATGACAACCGAGGGTCGCGGCTACACGCCTTTACATTACGCGTGCCGAAACGGATATCCGGAAATAGTGAAGATGTTACTAGAAGCTGGTAGTACAGTAGAAGCCGAATCGCTCGTTACTCCGCTCATTAAAGCCTGTCAATCACCCGTCGACTGTCCTCAAATTATAGAACAGTTGATCGAATACGGGACGGACGTGAATGAATCGGACGGCTCGACGTCACCGCTGATGGTTTGTTGCGCGCACGGGAAACCGAAATCGCTGCGAGTTCTACTAGACCACGGGGCCAGCGTCACTAAAGACGCGCTTCGTCCGCACAGTATGTCATCGGAAGAGTTACGCTGGCCTCTCGCCTGTCTGGCCAGTAGATGGACGAAAAAAGATCCGGAAACTCAGATACAGATGGCGGAGATGATATTCGCGACTGTGACATCAGTAGACGTGAAAAATCAATTCGTAGCAGCTTTAAACCATACGATCGTAGATTCTAATTTACCCCTATTCGAATACCTGATGGACAAAGCGCCGGTTCATGCCATCGCTGAGGATTGGATCCGCAAGGACTGCCCCCTATTGTCGCACGGAAACACCGATCCCATACATAAAACCGTTAGCGAGACGCACACGTTGCTGGTGATGTGGGAACGGTTGATCGATGTGGCCAATAGGTGTCGCTTTACGTCCCCGGGCCTTTTAGCATTCGTATACCACAGGGCGATGTCTCGTATGAACTACTGGTACACGATCAACCCGTTTATGATAACGTACATGCTTCAAGCCATGCACGGTCGCGTTCAATTTCTCGAGAAAGAATTCATTATCAATTTACTCGGAGTTGCAGATTTAGACAATTTGAAGCTCATTCTAAAGTGTGGTTATATGGCACAGGACGATATGGGTCGATTTCATACAATATTTTCTACGATTTCTAATTATATCTCGCTGAATTTTTGCGTTCAAATCGAATCGTCCGTATTCCCGCCTTCAATGCCGTATCTAGCCGCTGTCAAGAAGTATATTTTGAACCCGCTCACTTTGCAAGAACTGAGTCGAGCATTCTTGCGGCGGTTCCTCGGAAACAATGCTTTATCAATCAGTGATTCAGCGCATCATCTCATGTTACCAAAATACACGCGTCAGTTCCTGACATTTGAAGGCGCCTGTCGGATTGAATAGGTTCGTAAACCGTCGTCGATTTCTAGAAATTCTGGCTTTCGCAAATCACCCGATACAATTCCTCAACCTGGATGGTTTACAAAAATTTTCGTCCGGTAACCGATAGCAACTAAATGAAAAATGTTCTCCAAAAACAACCCCTTAAATTTGTGAATGCCTCGTTAGGATCGGAAACTGGGGCCAAAATTCAGATTTTCAGAAAAGAAAGAAACCAGTTCTACATGACACGGTGAAGTTAAATATAATTTCGAATATGAAATGATTTTAATATTTCAGACGAGTCAAACATTTGATGACAATTTGTTTAGCGGCGAGTCTGAATTTATCATTAGTAAAACAATAAACTACAAAGTTTAAACACGAATCGACGACCGTCAGAGCAATGGCTATTTTTCGGTATATAAGTGATGATTCACGAAAACTCAAACCTGGAAAATGAAAACGGATGAGCGGAAATAGGGAGTAGGTAATTCTTTCCAATGTAATCAACGATTCACAAGTAACGTAAACAGCGATTACAGCAAACGTCATTCGTAAAACTCTCATTTCTACATTTCTACTGCTGCTGGTGGTAGCGCCGCTCTTATTCAATTCCTTACCTATTGAAATCCTATTAACTGTCAAACTGATAATCAAAATAAGATTTATAACAATCAGTAAAAACATCGGAACAACCATACTCGATATTGTACCATCCCAATCAGTCGAATGATATTCCCATTTATGTAACAGCTCTTTTATGGTTGTGGAGAAGCGATAAGGCAAGCCTGGACCCCGTGCTAGCGTTACCCCAGGATCCCCATCGACACAAGCTATCAATCGAAGCTTACGCTTGGGCAAAAACAACGGGAAAAAGCAAAGAAAACCATAAATCGTGATAAGAAATATGAGAAAATTCATTACTTTCCGAGTCCAGAACAATCGCGATTTTAGCGGGAAAAGTGTTATGATAAGTCTTTCTAAACCAATAAGGATAACGCACCAGTTTCGAATTTGCTGAAACATGTAAAACGGTCCTAAACTCACTTGTATAAATTCCCAACCGTAATTCCAGTCATCTCTATAGAATACGACATTACCTAAATGTATATAGATGTGAATAACTCGTAGAGGGTACATGATGAAAACACTTATCGAGTAAGATAAATCGTAGATAACTAAAACTTCGATCAAATAATAAACTTCATTTTTCATCCTCTTCAATACGATAATTGTGAAAATGTTTAAAGCGATGCCGAGTATCGTGACGGGTCCGTAGCAGAAAATATACATGTAAACACTAAATTTCAGTTCCCAGCGGTATGGTTTAGTATTCAATACTCGTTCACACCATCCAGACCAGGTTTTTACAGTCGGTTCTAAAGTCGTTGAAATGTTTTTTGCATCCATATTTTATTGTCTGATGATCGAAACCTTCCTCGAGTCTAGTGACGTTTGTTTCAGACGCGCGTGTGTTCAGTAACCTGCTCAGACAGCAGCATCAGACTGTGTCCTCTCAGCTCTGATGATCCCTCACCGTGTGTGATGACGTCTTCAATGTTCTACGTCCCCGATTTGAAAAAGATATATTTCACATATGTCTAAATTATAGCCTCACAGTTAATGCACACGATTCTAGTTGAGCAGATCCAGAGTAGTAATCACAGTAGAAATCTGAAATGTTTGATGAATTTTCACGATACAATATCTGATAGTAATCTAACCGCGCGGCTCAAACAACAGAAAGAAAACTATTTTATCAATACATCGATTATAAAACGTATTCGTGATCAGTTCTCAAATCAGCCCATACAACCTTCAATATTAGACCCTTCTTTTAAATACATATGTATTGTGTCTTTTTTCACAAAATCTCAATTTCTTTTGCTCTCCGGCAAATGAATATGTGTCAGAAACTATGAAATTAGTATATACTGCCGTAATTTCAGTTTCTGACTATATACTGCGCCAACATCGGTGAAGAATGATTTTGGCGATATAAAGAGAATGGTGGTATTACGGGGGTGTTTTACTATGTATTTGTATAAAGACGTACATTGAGATAACCAGGCGGTAGGCTGGGTGGCGGTAAATGGGAGGGCGGTATATCGGGGATTCAGTGTACATGTAAAGCCTAACTCTCATCTCGTTACATTCAGCGTCATAAAATGCGATTTCTTTGAGCGAAAACGGACGAATAACTTGGATCTTGTTACTTGTTGACCAGACTTCGAACAGATTTTTAGCGGTGGTTGAACTGCGATGAAGTTTCGGACGTTTTTGTTTAGACGAATTTAGAGTTTAGACGTTTCAGACGAATCAAAGATTTGATGACAATTTGTTTAGCGATGAGTCTGAATTTATCATTAGTAAAACAATAAACTACGAAGTTTAAACACGAATCGACGACCGTCAAAGCAATGGCTATTTTTCGGTATGCAAATGATGATTGGTGAAAGTCCAAACCTGGAAAATGAAACCTGATGAATGGAAAACTGTAGTGAATTTTTTCGATTGTAATTAACGATTCACAAGTAACGTAAACAGCGATTACAGCAAACGTCATTCGTAAAACTCTCATTTCTACATTTCTACTGCTGCTGGTGGTGGCGGCGCTCTTATTCAATTCCTTACCGCTTGATATTCTAGAAATTATCAAACTGATAATCAAAATCAGGTTTATAACAATCAGTGAAAACATAGGTACAACTATACTGGATAGTGTACCTTTCCAAACAGTCGAATGCAGCTCCTCCCAGCCATAGAATAGTCTTTTTACGGTTAATATGGAGTAGCGATAAGAAAGGCGTGGACCTTCTGCTAGTGTTACCCCAGGATCTCCATCGATACAAGCGACTGGCCGGAGCTTATGTTTGGGCAAAAACAATGGGAAAAAGCAAAGAAAACCATAAATTGTGATAAGAAATATGAAAAAATTTACCACTTTCCGAGACCAGAACATTCGTGATTTTAACGGGAAAAGTATAATGACAAGTCTTTCTAAACTTACTAGAATGACGCCCCAGTTTCGAATTTGTTGAAACATGTAATATGGTCCTACAGCCACTTGTATAAATTCCTTACCTACATTCCAGTCATCGACATGGAATAGAACTTTACCTAAATGTATATAGAGGTGAATAACTCGTAGAGGGTACATGATGAATACACTTATCGAGTAAGATAAATCATAAATAGCTAAAACTTTGATCAAATAATAAACTTCCTTTTTCATCCTCTTCAATACGATAATTGTGAAAACGTTTAAAGCGATGCCGAGTATCGTGACGGGTCCGTAACAGAATATATACATGTAAACACTAAATTTCAGTTCCCAGCGGTATGGTTTAGTATTCAATACTCGTTCACACCATCCAGACCAGGTTTTTACAGTCGGTTCTAAAGTCGTTGAAATATTGTTTGCATCCATATATTTTATCGTCTGATGATCGAAACGTTTCTCGAGTCAGAAACGTTCGTTTCAGACGAGAGCGTGTTCAGTCTCAGCTGCGTCAGACAGAATAGATCCCTCTCAGCTCTGATGATCCCTCACCGTATGTGATGACGTCTTTAATGTTCTATGTCTCCGATTTAAAAAGAATATATTTCGCAT
The DNA here is from genome assembly GCF_964204645.1 of Tubulanus polymorphus. Lineage (NCBI taxonomy): Eukaryota > Metazoa > Nemertea > Palaeonemertea > Tubulaniformes > Tubulanidae > Tubulanus > Tubulanus polymorphus. The sequence goes on from NC_134027.1 coordinate 25,463,020, forward strand.
ATGTTTGAATTATAGCCTTACAGTTGACACGCGATTTTAGAATAGCAGATCCAGAGTCTCTACGTTGTAATCACAGTTTGACACACCCGATTCTAGTTTAGCGGATCCGGAGTCCTATATCTGCATAGTTATATATGTGGAATGCTCGATGAATTTTCACGATTCAATATCTGATAGCAATCTAACCGCTCGTCTCAAACAGCAGTTAGAAAACTACATGTATTTTCTTACGGAACTAGTCTATCGATTAAAAACTTATTTGTGATTTAGTTTTTAAAATCAGCCGAAACTATTCAATTTAAGACCTTAAACCCATCTCATACATATTGTGTCCATTTTCACAATTTCAACGAGTACACATCCTATCAGCTGTAGACGCGCTCGTCGCTGCAACTGGCAAAAAACCAGTCACAGTTGTAGTTGCAGTTATAAGGGCGAGAACCTGTGCCCTTTATTGAATCAAGAACTATAATTTTTGATTGAAATCATTGTTTCTGTCAGAACCTTTACAACTTTGGAAAGTAAGGATTTCCGCTTTACCAGCGATCAAAGCTTCGCGATTTGTTGAAATGTTGATTTTGTGTTGGTGTTTTTTTTGTTATTTCAATAAAAAAAAATCATTGTGAGATTTAAAAATTGCTTTTTTTCGTTAGGATTTGGGAAAAGATTCAGTAAAATCGATCGAACATCGCGCGTTATTTTTTTTAAGGAAAAATGTATTGATCGTTCAATTGTTTGAATATGAGTTTTTCTTCAACATGTCGGCGATTTTGACATAAAAGACGAACCGCAGATTTGATGACAAGTGTAGTGGAGGAACTTTTTCCTGTGTAATCAAATAACGATTTACAAATAATGTAAACAGCGATTCAGTGAAAAAACTTCATTCGTAAAACTCTCATTTTTGCATTTCTACTGCTGGTGGTGGTGCTATTATTCAATTCCTTACCTCTTGATATTCCTTACCTCTAAAAATTATCAAACTGATAATCAAAATGAAATTCATCAAAACACCAGTGAAAACCTGGGTACAACTACAATATTGTCGAAATGACGCTCGCCAGGGATATAATTGTGTATGATATAAATTTGTATTCCAGTGCACACCCGACCGACGATGCGTTTTTACAGTCTGAGATTAGTTGTCGAATAAACACTATAATCCGTGTAAACTGTAGATAAATGAAGTAATCCCACACTTCGAATTTGAAATTATACTATCAAATTTATTATTACGAAACCACAACGTTTCGGCTGTTGACTAACAGCCATCTGATTCCACCTGATGATGGCTGTTAGTCAACAGCCGAAACGTTGTGGTTTCGTAATAATAAATTTGATAGTATAATTTCAAATTCGAAGTGTGGGATTACTTCATTTATCTACAGTCTGAGATGTTTTATCGACTGATGAAAGAAACAGTCAGTGACAATTGAATCTCGAATTGTCGTTTCTTTATATATCTATTTACCAAGACGTAGAATCAACAACCAATCGAGTAGAATCGACAATACATACCATAGAACTCATATAGCTGACGCGGGCACGCTTCATCTGTATATGTTTCGCCATTGAATTTCTGTTCAATTTTTATTGCTTAGAACGTTAAACTAAGTATCTAATGGGTAGTGCCGCGTGGTTTAGAATAACCAATTCTCAATCAAGTGGCTCTAAACGCATGGTTAGCGAGCTACGTCTCAAACACGTACCTGCGGTTTGCAGCCCATACCATATAAAGCCTAACTTAAATTCCGAAACGTTTAATATAATAATCTATCTAGTTATAGTTAGAAAAAAGAGATAAAGCTTTATTGTGACTAGATCTATTTACGCGAATATATTTATGCGTTGAGAAATATATCGATCGCTTGATATATTGTGGGATTCGAACCCCGGGAACCGTGACGTCAGTGACTTTATGTAGTAGTGTTGACAGGTGGCTGGAAGAAACTTGTCTCGTCGAATTAATCAGATTATAAATGTTTTGAACGCTGCTCGGATTAATAATGACGACTGATAGTGTCGAGATGAATCTCGGCTCGTCAAATGGCGGTAGTGGTCGAGCTGTGATCAACAGTGATAATAACTGTAGAATAGAAATTAAAAGCAAGGTAGGTGCGAGGTTTCCAATCAAATCATCAATCAAAATTTATTCATTGGAAATTCAGTAGTAGGTAGGCCTACTCATCATTGACAAATAAATGAAATCGTGGTTGGCTTTATAACCTTAATTAGCTATTTAGAATACAAACCCGTGGCCTACCATCAATGTTTTACAGGCTATGACCATGGCATGGGTAGGTAGGGCCAGGCCATGCAATGATTGTTTGGGCCCACCCAGCAGAGAGAGGGTGAGCGGGGCAAAGCGTTTAGACATTGTGTAAGAATATTAGTCTAAGTTCATATTAGTCTAAGTTTTAAGATTGGCTAGACTGGTCTTAACTCAAGCCCTTTAAGTAATGACAATAATACCGGCCGCTTGGGTTAGAATTTACTGGGGCAGCTTCTCTATGCGTTGATTCTAATCCGTTTGAAATTATATTACTGAAAATGATTGTTTCATCTGTTTGTAGTTCGACGCGGAATTTCGCCGGTTCAGTTCGCATCGACAGCAGTTGAAATCGTTTCAGGAATTCAGCGATATTTTAGAGAATTTACACGGATTACGAGAGATACCGTTTATAGTGTGTTACACGGACATTCACGGAGATCTGTTGCCCGTCAATAACGACGATAACTTCGCGAAGGCGTTGTCGACGGCGACGCCGTTACTGCGTATATTCATACAACGAAAAGGTAAGAGAACTACGTACGGGCCCGGTCGCCAGCAGGGGGCACAATTCAACTGATTGGATGGCATTGTGAGAATCACTTCCCTACATGACACATCCTCCCTCGCAGGGATTTCAACCTGACAGTGAGTGACTGCCTCAGAATCCTGTTCATCCTCATCAGGGATTATTTGAACGTGATGGTTTCATCAGACTCTGCAACATTCCTCCCTCAGCAGGGGTTTGAACCTGATGACATTGTGAGACTCTCACAGTACGCAAACCACTTAGGGCAATCTCCCTATCAGGCTCAGCCCCTAGGGGTTGGGGTTGTCATTCCTATATATGTCTATTTATCTATGCAGTTATAGTCAAAGAAATTATGTTTATAATCTTGTACATATCGTAAGTAAATAAATCATTCAAATTCAAATTCACTGCCTGCCCTAGCAGACACATCCTCCCTCAGCCGGGATTCGAAACCTGATGACATCTAGTGATTTTGTCCCTGGACTCCTACCCTATTGGACACTTCCATCAGCAGGGATTTGAACCTGATGTCATTGTAGAGACTGTCGCATAATACAAATCCCTGTCCTAGCAGACACATCCTACCTCAGCAGAGATTCAAACCCCTTAATGACATCTTGAGACTGTAACAGTACAAACCCATGCCCTATTAGACATTTCTTCCCTCGGCAGGGGTTTGAATCTGATGACATCTTGAGACTCAGCCACAGTTTACAAACCCCTGCCCTAATAGACACATCCTCCCTCAGCAGAGATTCAAACATCTTGAGACTCTGTCACAGTACAAACCCGTGCCCTATTAGACATTTCTTCCCTCGGCAGGGGTTTGAATCTGATGACATCTTGAGACTCGGCCACAGTTTACAAACCCCTGCCCTAGTAGACACATCCTCCCTCAGCAGAGATTCAAACCCCTGCCCTAATAGACACATCCTCCCTCAGCAGAGATTCAAACATCTTGAGACTCTGTCACAGTACAAACCCGTGCCCTATTAGACATTTCTTCCCTCGGCAGGGGTTTGAATCTGATGACATCTTGAGACTCGGCCACAGTTTTCAAACTCCCTGCCCTAGTAGACACATCCTCCCTCGGCAGAGATTCAAACCTGATGGCATTGCACCTGGGACTCTACCATGTTCTACCCTCACAGGAGTTCGGGACTGCGCTATAGTCTCACACGGATTTAAACCCGATGAAAACCCCTAGAATTGATCAACGTTTGAGAAACTATCGTGAAAGCGTTTAGAGTTGGTGTTGTTATTTCTTTCTCTCGGTCACTGATAATAATGTGTTCAAATGATTGGTAATCATTTAGCAATCAGTTCAATTATGTCCTACATTGTATTCACCGTGACACAAGTCAATTACCTATCATTACTCTAATACTGTAGTAGCATGTGATCAACTTATCAACAATAGAACAAACTGTTGTTTTTAGTTCTGCTGATTTCGCGAAAAAATATTCTATTCGTCTTCGGTAAATGATTCAGTCAATGAATATCAATTAACACGATTCTGCTTCACACGGTTGTGAGTCATTATTTGAATTATTCATTTCTGTTATAAAATGATTACTTAATATTCAGCGTTGAAATAAAGATATGTAAGAAATCGATGTGATATATACCCCAGCGTTTAACGTTACGATATACTTCGAGCTTCAATGAATTTGCGTTGTGGATTGGGACGAGGGCCGCGGTCTTTAATGACGATAAGCGAATTGTCACTTTTGCCTTACGCAAGTGCTTGAAAAGTACATCTGTTGGTCTCGGCATTACTACTATCTTTGAGTAATCACCGAATGATTATTCCAAGCTACTATGAACCCTATGTATAGTGAATCTCGCACTAATATAGGCCTAACCCTGTCTATGGTAAATTGAAAATGAACCGATTCGTAGCAAAACTCAAAATAGCTGAGGAATCAGCTGGAAAATTGGTAGCTGCCTATATAGTTTGGTCAGAGTTTTAAGATTTCTTGCTTGTCCATAGTAGTAAACAACTAGTTGAACTTTAACTTAAGGGTATTGTGTTATTTGAAGTCCACGTGCGTTAATATTGAGTACTTCATATGACGTATAGCCTACTTATAAAACTCTATCAAATCAGACAAAATCTACGAATTAAATGAATAACAGGGTCACTCCCTACTTTAGGATAAAGATAAACTCTTTGAGAGTTTTTGAAATATGGGAAATGTAAAGCTGGGGAAAATAACGTTTCTTCTTGCGTTTGGACAATAGACGGACAGAACTCTTGCTCGTACTGGCAGACAGACAGACAGAACTCTTGCTCATACTGGTAGACAGACAGATGGACAGACAGGACTCATGTTTGCATTGACAGACAGATGGACAGGACTCATCCTCATACTGGTAGACAGACAGATGGACAGACAGGACTCATGTTTGCATTGACAGACAGATGGACAGGACTCATCCTCATACTGGTAGACAGACAGATGGACAGACAGGACTCATGTTTGCATTGACAGACAGATGGACAGGACTCATCCTCATACTGGTAGATAGACAGATGGACAGACAGAACTCTTGCTCATACTGGTAGACAGACAGATGGACAGACAGGACTCATGTTTGCATTGACAGACAGATGGACAGGATTCATCCTGATACTGGTAGATAGACAGATGGACAGACAGAACTCTTGCTCATACGGGTAGACAGACAGATGGACAGGTAGGACTCATGTTTGCATTGACAGACAGATGGACAGGACTCATGTTCTCGCAGACGGATACTCTATATATTCACTGTACATACAGCTGATCACTGATCGATTGTTATTCTTGTTCCTCGTTAAAATTCCAAGAATTTTCAACGTGTTGACGTTTGTTTGAAACCGATTCAGTTTTACATTGTGGTATATGAGGGCGAGGGCGCGTTCCGCTGCACAGCAGGACACTCACTCATTCACTAGTGGCAGTGACTCCTTCATCAAACATTTCAATTTACTCCTATTATGATAAGTGCAGTGATTAATAATGTGGTTACTAGAAATATCAAAAATTGGCGGAATCCGGAATGTTGTTAGTTTTGACATGAGAAATAATAGAATTATGAGTGAAAATGTTTTAGATTTGAATGGAAGAATTAAAGTAGCCTAACCATATTATAGAGTCCAATTATCCACCACACCTGAATGTTGTAATCATTCCATCAAAACAAGGGATGGATTTAGGGTCTTATTCAGGGAGGGGCGCACCCCAAAATAAGGCGCGTCATATAATCAAAAGGGCACCCCGAAAGAAAGCTCATCGGAAAACATTTTTTTTTTTGGAAATACAGAGCAAGCTTATGAATTAAAGCTTTTTTAGGTATTGGTTCGATATTTTTCATTTTCCCAAAATGGGTTACTTGAAATTAGGGGTAGTGTGCACCCCTGCACCTTCTCTTGGATTTACCCCCTGAAAGATTTTCACCGTTTCTAATTGTTCTATATTTCAGGAGAAAGTTACGGTGAACTGAACGGATACGGCTTTTACAACGTGCGAAAACGCAACCCGATAATCAGCAAGTTGATCTCATCGTCGGGCGACGTGCGGCCGGCGCGACCGATCGCGATCAGTCTGCCCGAGGACTTCCGTCGCGTGTCGGCGATCATCGACGTCGACGTCGTGCCCGAGACGTGTCGCCGCGTGCGACTGATGAAAAACGGCTCCGATAAACCGCTCGGGTTCTACATCCGCGACGGCACGAGCGTCCGCGTCACCGAGGACGGACTCGAGAAGGTCGCCGGTATATTCATATCGCGGCTCGTGCCCGGCGGACTCGCCGAGAGCACCGGCCTGATCGCCGTCAACGACGAGGTCCTCGAGGTCAACGGTATCGAGGTCGCCGGGAAAACCCTCGATCAGGTCACCGATATGATGGTCGCGAACAGCGCGAATTTGATCATCACCGTTAAACCGATGAACCAACGGAACACGCTCGCCGGTCCGCATCGTCGCGCCGCGCAAAATAGACAATCGACGATCTCGCAATTGTCGTCGAATTCGCAACAATCGAAACAATCGCTGGACAGCGATGAGATAAACGACTACACAGAACAGCCGCAGCAGCAGCAGCAGCGGGCGGAAAATACTGATGGCGGAGAAGATGAAGTAGATGATACTACAGCTGCTGCTGTTGCTGCTGTTACCGTATCGACGGATAAAGCGAATGATGATGCGAATGATGATAATGTTGAAGATGAAGGTGATAAGGATAGTGCGGTAGTGACGTTATAAAACCTCGACCAATATTGTTTATTCATGGATTCCGTTCGTGCAAGTGTTGGATTTATATTGAATTTGTGCTGATTCATGTTGCGGCGGCCATATTGCTCAATTTCAATGAATTATTTGCCGACTTTGTGTCAGTAGAAACTGTGGGAAGCAGCCTGTCGTCTAATTGGCTCAGATTAGAGCAAACTAGAGCTATGATTGGCTGTTAGCTATGTTCTTATGGCTCGAATTAGCGAGGCAGAACTGTGATTGGCTCAAATAAGCAGACCAGAGCAATGATTGGCTATTTAAGCTTCGTTCTAAGTGGCTCAACAATTAAGCTCAGTAGATTGGCTTTTCGTAATGGCTCTAAGCAATCTAGAGCTATGATTGGCTGAAATAAGTTGCCGTGCTCAGAATGGACAAAATGAGCAAATAAGAAGATTTCTTATTGGTCGAAATAAGTGTTTATATTCCACCATCATTGGTCATGAATTTATGTACAAAATCAATGAATCAGTTGTTCCAAAATATTAAATTCGCACAAATATCAATTGAAAAATTTGATTTCTCTGTGTTTGAGAAACGGGTGAACTTACCACAAAGAATACTGTGAATTCACTATTATAAACATATCAAATAGTTAATTATTATCATCATATTAATTGATTATTCATTAGCATTCCTTAATTTATATCTAATAATCTCATCTCATCTATGAATCGCATTTGATCATATGATGATATTTCGATGATGTTTTATTCAGAAAATCGATTTTTATATTTTCTGAAAAAATGTTCAGCAATAAGGTTGTCAGAGACGCTCAGAACAAGACTTACTACTTACACTCAGTTTGTGATCTTAGGTCCTGTCCGATTGCCCGGGACAAGTATATTCTCATTTGGACAAGTAGGTTATCATCATTACTCGTCAGCCTGGCTGTTATAAAACATTTTCATGTCTGAAAGTCAATCGGAGTGCCTGTGTAGGGCAAGTTGAATTTTGAGGGGGCAAGTGAAATTTCAGATATGCTTGCCTCTGGGCAAGTGGCTGGGCAGTGGGCAAGCATCCTCTTAGACATTTGATACTTTATCACAATTCTTCCAATATCATCGTCTACATTTCACGAGTGTTCAAGACTTCACCAAACCTGAGACATTTTTGATTGAAAATGAACAAACACCAGACATCAGACATTTTATCAGCACACTTTCAACTGATCATCTACAGTTGAATGAATGTCTGGGGAGGGTGGTTTCAGGCTGCAGGTTAAGATACTTACAATATTGATTTGAGCAAAATGATATACGGTAGGCAATTCCCGCAAAATTCAAAAATGATTCATGGTAGGCAATTCCCGTAAAATTCAAAAATGATTCATGGTAGGCAATTCCCGTAAAATTTCACGAGTGTAAATAGCTATATTTTCGAAACGACGCCAGATCTAGACCTGCCTTTCGTATAAAGTAGTACTTAGAGAATATACGATGTATTGCAGTATTATTAAAATCACCGAAAGGCTGCTGGTTCTGCTTTTCGATGTATGTTTATATAGTGTATACCGACATGTATTTGAATATTGTATGAAATGATTTTAACAAATAGATGAAAACGATGATGATACTGTAGTGAGAATGAGAGTTGTTGAGATGACTCCGCCCGCCTGCACGCACGTCTGCCCATATTGACAGACGGAAGGAGAGTTTAATTGTGTATATATTTGATAAGCTCAGCTCATTCCATCCAGTAATTTATTATTCTAGATTAGGTGTATTCGATATCGTACATATGATAACCGAGTTAAAAGGCACAGTGATTAGGCTAAGATAAAATGATACCTTGTTTCTCTAATCAGTCATCGCAATGATATTTGTAATTAGGTGGTCAATGAATTAGAAACCAAGTTTAGTTAGTGTCGAGGATAAAAATTTGCTTACAAAACCACAGATTTAATGGTTTACCGAGATAAACGGTACCGATTTAGGAGGAGTCTACAGTAATTGGGATTTGAAAGTGATGCAAATGCTTCCTTGAAATTTTCTCCTTTCAAAATCCTTGAAAACTTGTTATATATCGATGAATAATTGATTTTTAGGGACCGTGATATAGAGAATGTATTTTCTAAAGTCTATGGTTTCCGAGGATTTATATCTAAATCAAACAAACTAATTTGACAAGCCCCTGAAGGGGGTCCTGAAACTAGGTGACCCCCTGTTCGTAGTTTGATTGTAATAAGCTCATTGTCTACGGCTATGTTATTGTTATGTATGGTGTATTGTATTTCTCTTACACGGAGCTGGTATTTCTGATGACTAACTGATTGTTAATCAAATTCCACGGCGCTTTACCCTCGAGCGAGGAGCTCCGGTGGTCGTCGTTCAATTATAGTAATCCAATCTGACTACTATCGGAAAGAAATTTATATGTATGTGTTCGCACATACGACTGTACAATAGGCACGTTCATAGATAATGAAACGTTGGATATGCGTTTAACTTGCGAAGTCCCTGAATCCTGGTAACCCAGCAAATAAAGGGTTTAACCCTTTCAGCGCGTCTACACCGCAGTGCAGTGTATAAATCAGTGATAGATTTTGCTAGTTCACCGCACTGCAGTGTATTGATGTAATTAGTAATTATGAAAAATGGCAGCACCTGTCAAACATAGTGAAATATTAGTAACTAACGATACACCGCGCCGCAGTGTAGATGCACTATAGTGCTATTCCTGTTATTCAACACACTAGGGTGGAATTTTTTAGAATTTTCAAATAATCTCCGGCACTAAAGGGTATTAATTAGTCAGCACTGAAAGGGTTAAGCCCTATGCAGTACAGTCAGACTCCGGTATTTAATTTCCCGGCGCAAGGGGCGCAGGTTTCATGCACATAGTACAATAAATCCTCCCGTTTGCCTCGAGTGAAAACTTCTTTTGAATTGCGTTGTTGTTTGTTTACCTTTGCTCTGGTTCGTTGTGTGTTTAATTCATGAAAGTAGATTTAAGCTTTGAAGTTTTTTAAGCCTTTAAAGTAAACCTCTGGTTGCACGCCAGTTCCACAACTATGATTTAAGATATGGCACTGGTTGAAAATGAACAAGTCAGTAATTGCGTCAGTTGGAAAAGTTGGGATCAGCTGATTTTTTCTTGCAGAAGATTTTATATAAAAATCTGTGTATTTCTAAGATTCTGCTAAATGTACTTGTTTAGCGTATTCTTGGTAGTTGTATTTGAAAAAAAACCTGTAATCGTTAAATTAAAATCCAGCTATATTTTGTGCTTGTATATTTGAAATTGATTCTATTTATGAAAAATCGAATTCCTAACGCAGATAACCATTCAAATCGAATATATTTCCTACTTGGATATCGCTCTCAAAAGATCCGACTTGAGCGAAGTCTTCTGTCCTATTCAACTCAGATATCACTCTCAAGTCGGATTTTTTTCCCATAAGATCCGACTTGAGGGCAGTGTGATGTAGAATATAAAAACCATGCTCCGACGTTTATACTGTGATTAAAATCTAAAATCGATTCTGTCCACAGAAGAAATGTTTGCCATTTGTAAATACGAAATATGTATTGCTATTTTAAATATATATTTATCGCCGCATGATTTATTGTAAATATACACGACATAAAACTTACAAAAAATAACTATTCAAATTTTTATATTCACTATTGAATTATACAAATATTTACGTCTACGATATACACTTCAAAGCGACCAATCTTCAAACCAGGGTCCGCAGTTGCTCAAAAGTTGAAGATAACCAGTGGATAGTTGACATAATGACAAGCCGGTGCTTGTTTCGTGAAAAAAAAAACGTTTTTCTGTTCGGCATTTTTTGTGTTTTGACTTCAAACCAAGACGGCAAAACAAAACACATCGAAAACGTTTTTCACGAGGAAATAACATTTTTTCCGGGGCCGTGTGCGTCGGGCTTTGCTATGGTATTTATCAACCATTTACTAACTTTTGAGCAACTGTAGCCCCAGAATTATCAATTACTGCTCTACATACAATTATGCACCGCTTTCTTGACTCAGTTTCGGAGACGACAGTTTCAGAAACGCTCTGGATTTTTTTACCGGGGGAATTTTATTCTCTGCAGTGAAAATATTTTATATTTTGTCGCCGTTTAAAAACTTCGTATACGACACATTTGTGCACTTTGTAAATATAACTGCAAATACAGATTTAATAAAATGATGCAATGATGAATGATAATTTGAGGCTTGTTTTTGTGGCTGGTCTTTGAATATTGATAATTCAGTGAAGGAAAATGGAGGATTGAGGTTTGATGAATCAGTCTGTGTTAGAATTGAGGAATTGGGTCTACACAAGTCTGTGGCTTCGGTCGGTGAGTAAGGTGAGGCGAGTCTCAGTTAGTGAGGTTCTGAGATAGAAGAAGCGAGTCTTGGATGGGTTGAGAGTCACTTGAGGATGGATCATCAACTCTCTGGGATGAATCAGCGAGTCTCTGGGATGGATCAGCGAGTCTCTGGGATGGATCAGTGAGTCTCTATGGATCATTTGTCTCTAGAGATGTGCTAGTGAAAGTCTCAAGTGGTTTATAAGTTTTCTTCTCTGGCCACTCTTCCTCCATTGGGATAAAAGAAACATTGAACCTGCTTGTAACAACCTCTATGGTGCAAGTCAAGAGTAGCTAAACAAAAATTGAAACTTATACCTAAATCATCCAACAAATAATTGGAAATGAAATGCATGTAAACATATATTTGAAATATTTTTTATTCTACTATTTCGTTGTAGTATAAATATCACATTTGTTCTATAATATTGTGAATAGAAAAATGTACACCTTAAACCATACTACTCTAGCTGAAAACAGTCAAAAGTTCCAGGTACGTGACAAAATGTCCAAACCTTTTACTCAATTCCAGTGTCAAATTTCCCCGTCAATTGGATACTGGGTCTACTGTCCATATATAGTAAAAGCTTAAACGAACTGGAACAAATCTCTATTGACTAAACATATATATCTATTCCCTATAACTTAAATAAATCAGAATAAAACATTTAATCGTATAAAAATAATAACTATCATCGTAAATTATCATACTATCTTTAAGCAGTATCCGTTTCAATATTAACCCGCAACCATCACAAAAATAATAGTGACAACAACTAGAGTAAAGTAAATAAATAGATTTTTGATTTAAGAATATATTGCTAGTGAGTCAAAGCGACCACTATTCAAACCCTTCATTCACTGTAAAAGCCTTCAATATACATATTTATATCTACGTTGTTTCTACGCAGAAACATCATGGACGGAATAATTATCAACACTTACATTATGCATGTGATATTTCAACATATCGTGTATCGTTTTTCACCATAACAACGGCAGAATGCAGACGATCCATTCCATAGTTATCTATGATGAAGTAACTGGTAAACTAGGGGCGACTCCAGGAGTTTCATCAATTTGTGGAACTGTGATCTTCTGAACCCACAGAACTATAGAACTGGTTCAGAGTTAAAATAAGCCTACACAACTGTGGAACTGAGTTCAGTTACACCCACACAACCATGGAACTGGATCCACAGTCAAATTAAACCCGCACAACTGTCGGCTGGACAAATTCTGATCAGAACTCTATGAATTCTAGAATGTGTAAATATCTTTCTTTCCTTGTCGAATTCGATCTAATTGATCGAGTTCTTTTTTCATCAGCCATTCCTCGTAGGGAGTTTTCTGTTTATCGGCGTGTGTTTTCAGTAGCGTTCTGATTCTCGATTTCACGTCCTGTTCGTCATCCGGTTGGTCACCGGCAGACGTACCTCCGCCGTCCTTGAATCGTGTCACGGCGACCTTCGACGATGATTCTTTCTCTTGTTGTTGATTCATCCATGATTCGTAGGAATTTTTCTTCGCCAACTCAACGCGTTTTCTAAAAAATAATCAATCGCAGAGATGAATAAATTCTGACTTCTCATTCTACACAAGCCGGCAGCTTGTAGACACTTAAGGCTCCCTGGTCAACCTTACATATTTAGACTGGTTTCAAGATTCAGAACCAATAAATGGACTCAACATGTTCACTGCCAATGTGTTTCTTTCCAGTCACTACTACAAGTGATCTGGTTGGCAAAAGAGCTATTACAGAATCAGCGTTCGTCCAAATACTGACCAATTCCTATTGCTGGCCAATCAGGAAGAACTGTGTCATTTCAATTGTCAGAGTGCAGATATCAAACAGCGAATAAGATTAAGAAGGATCAGCCACTAGATACTAGTAGTGTTCCTGGTTCTAAAGTTGCTCAGTCAATTTCCATAAATGGTCCTGAATCTTAATATCTATCTTTGTTAGGTCGCAAGTCTTTCCTATGCCAAATTCAGTTAGTTTAGGACTGACAAAAGCAGTCAGCTGTAGTTAATTGGTAATGCATAACCGATATGATGAGAAGTTTCCAGCATTTGGGTTACATTCATAGCACCATTGGCTCTTCAAGGCAGAATTAGTAGACTACATGTCATAGGCTCTTGTGTGCCTAAAACTTTGGTACAATCAGCTGAGGCTAGGATGAGATACCAGTGCCCACTGCAAAAGGAGTGTAACATCTAGAGCGAATAAAAGCAGCTATATATATTCATCAATAATGTTTTGCCTATAAGCAGCGCCACCTATACAACTTACGGTGGCGGCGGCGGCGGCTCATTCTCTGCAGTTGGTTCTTCGGGTTTTTCAACTACTTCTCTGAAAGTGACACCAACCACGACCGATCAATTCATATACATACCGGTATACCAGACAAGTATTTCATAAGATTATAAAACCAGTTTTATAGACTGGTATTACCTTTAACCCGGGGGCTAACTTAATTGAAAATGAATTGAGTTAGCCCCTGGGTTGAAGGTAATACCAGTCTATAAAACCGGATCGAGCATTTTATGTACCCTTTCTTCACAAAACCTGGACATGGTCCAAAGAATATAGAAATTGAATTTTCTATCGCTGTGCTAAAATGCTATAAGGAAAGTGCAACTGAGCAGAAAGAAACAAACTCGAAATTTACATTGAATTTCAAACACTTCCGTTTGAAAGCACGATATTTAAAAATTCATACACAACAAATAGAAAATCCACTGAAAAATCAACGATGAGGGATTAATATGAACAAGAATGTTATAGCCTGCTTGAGCTGTGAGTGGCCTCGGTACATATTGTAGATCCATCTCCGTTGAATAAAATTTACATCATATTATCTAAAATACATCAAGAATTCTCTTCATGTATTTTTTGATACTGAAATGAAAAAGAAAAACAAAATTGGAGACCAATGACACTTTGGGTAAAAATAAGAAACATTCAACGTACATTTATTGGCTATTATCGATGAAATAGGGCGGGTTCATGGTAGAGTATGCGTATTAGTCTGATCTTCTTGTAGAGCATTTCCTAACTAAGGAAAAACCTGAATCATACTTCGTGAAGATGAGAAGTGACAATAAATGTCAAAAATAGACGTGCAGCCTGTTGCCATGCCAATGTAAGATTGAGGCCCAATTTAGGCAGTTTTAATTGGTTTCTACTGTTTCTGGAATTCTGACGCGTCCGTTTTTACCAGAATACACACTCTACCTATTCTGGAATAGTATAATCTGTAAACCTGATAATAGCGTCCATTAGATAGTATGAAATCTGGAATTGATACTCCTAAACTGAAATACTTTCAATTGAGACATGCTGTAGTTAAAGTCTCCCTTCTGAATTTTAAGCATCTGATTATCTCACGCAAATTCTACAAACTGAATCTACAGTACATGAAACACTTAACAGCGAATAAAAGCTACGATTATTTAAAGCCTATCAAAGCAGCGCCACCTATATTCAACTTACTGCTCTCTATCGACAGCTGCTTCTTCGGTTTTTTCAACCTTTTTCCTGAAAATTTCCGATTAATTCTACAGTGTTTTTTTGGAGAATTTACAAAAACTGAAGATGAAAGTTCTGCACGTTGTCCATCATGAATAGCCTTCACACACAGCATGATCCTATGGGCAACAACAACACCAGATGGCGTGATGAGCACTCTGTCTGGCGTCAAGCTTTAAACTGAATCTTTAGGCTATTGAAACAAAACATTATCACAGGATCCTCCAAATAATATACAATAAATTCATTTTTTACGCGGTAATTGGTAAAGTTTTCATCGATGATTGATTTATTTCATAGAAAAGCTTGTTTGATTTTAAGTGGAGTAATTGAACGCAGAATACCTAGTAACTACTATAGCTAATTACTATAGCAACACCAGGTGGATCCTTGCTTGCCATAATTGGAATCCTCCATTGCCACAGTAACATTGGAGGTTCCCGATTCAGTTTTCCCAAACCCACTCAGAGAACCGTTTCAAAACCGAAATACAAACCTTTCTTCGTTGATTTTACATTTCTCTTCTAAAATCGCTTTTTCCTGCATCATTCGTTGTTTCTCCTCGCGTCGTTTTACTGTCAGCCATTCTCGATACGTCTTCGGCGGGTTCTTCCTCTGAAACCCGTAAACCCTGAAACAAACAACAGCATGACATACTAAATACTAACTTTCGTCTGATTATCAAGGAATGATGATAATAGTTTTAAGTGGATAACCAAAAATTCTGATTTTCAAAAATAAATTTCGACATTTAGATATTTCAACTTCTTCGCTTCATGATTGTGGACTTAAATATAAACGTACGAAGTCAAATAAAACGCTTTAATTTGTTTCAACTGAAGATAGATAAAATTCCCACATTTAAAAATTTATGAGATTAAATTTTGTAGATTTAGTAAAATGAAACCACAACATTTCATCACTTACTCATCAAAAACAAATCTCCTGAGACGATTGCTTTTAGCGGATCCGTCGTTCAACTGAGAAAGAACCTCCTCGGCTTTCTCCGAGAGATCCTCGATATCGACGGGTAACGGTTCTAAACCCGCTAGCGTCCTACCGGTCACGCCGTCGACGCCACCTCCGACGCCCTCGCCATCTCCTGAACCGAGCGTTTCGTCGTCGTCGATATTCACTCTCGATCCACTTCGTTTTTCTACAACATCAAGAAACATCCCTATAATATATGACTTCAGTGTCTGTCAACCAGTCACACCATTATAGCTTATTTCCGAATGGTTTTTTATATTAAGACTGGTAGTTATGTTGAAAATTTAACAAATGAACCAAAATGAGCTTAGACTGGTTTTATGTTATCAGATTGGGTATAGAACCAAAATCAGCTTAGATTATCCCAGTTGTTTGGTTATAGGACCAGAATCAGTCATTTAGTAAGATTGGCAATAGAAGAACCAAAATCAGCTTAGACTTTCCTAGTTTGATTGGTTGTAAGAATGATCATAAATCTTAACCCCTGACTGTACAGCTTGAAATAATCAGAATGAAGAATATTCTAGCAAGAAATAACGGTTCAAGGACTTGGGATCATAGACAAATATTTCTAGAGTTTTAGTTCATCTTGCAAAAAAGTTCTGGCACCCCTTGCCAAAGTGTAAACTTACCATTATTCTAAGAGATGAGTAAAAAAAACCCAGAAATGATTGCTCTTAATAAACTGTTTACTAGGTTTTTGGATCAAAATTAGCCCAGTCCGTGCTCATTCCAAGTCTCGATCTAACCCTGACATCAAATAAAAATATTGTGAACCAATCAACAAATATTAGACTTACTCGGAGGTGACTTCGCAAGCAACGACTTCAAATAATTTTTATGTTGATTTGCTTCGAGCTCTTGCAGACGAACTTCTTTCAACGCGTGTAACATCGTCTCGCGACCTATTTGAACTTGCACGTTGAAATCGACCGTTTTCTTCGCATTTTCGCGTTTGTCCTTTTTGCGTTCGATCGGCGCCGAACTCGGGCGCGGGCCGCGTTGATAGCCGGGTTTACGCGGCGCGTTCAGGGCGCCGCTTTCGAATTCGGACGGCGGTAGAATGTGCGAATAGTAAACCTGCGCTTGTGGTCCTTGAAGCCAGACGGGCGTCGACGAATCGAAGTACTGATGCGCCAACAGCGGCGGGTTTAGAAACTCGGGCGTTAAATTCGACGCGCGTTTTTGCCATTGAAATAGAAATAAATGTCGTTCGCAGCCTTTATGACCGTATTTACCGGCGATATTCAACGCGGTGTTCCCGTCATTGTCGACTTCATTTATGTTTGCGCCTGAAAAACAGCGGAATTCACATAGAAAACAGGGGTCAGAAATGTCAAATTTGTTTTTGATTGCATCTGCAAAACAGTGGTAGATATTAGATAGAAATCAGGCAGGGATTACTTCACATTGTCAATGAGGACAATAATTCAAACTTAATTGATTTAAGCTTTAAACTTTCTCATCAATCCAGAAAGCGGGAATTTCCATTCTGCAGATTCCTACCTTTTTCTAGTAAATAAGTGATGACTTTGCCGTGACCTTGCGACGCCGCTACGTGTAACGCCGTCCGACCGAGTGGAGTTTTTGCATCCAAATTCACACCTGAAATAATTTTTCAAGACGGTTCAAGTTCAAGGATCAAAATTATCGAAATGAAAGGAATACCCTGGATCCATTTTGTGCTTAAAAGTCAGTTGAAGTTAACCCGTAGTGATAACTGACTGATACAGTGATTATTAAAACTGTATTTGTAAAAGTGTTATTTCTGGACCCAGTTCCATTGAATGTAAATAGGCCTAGTTAAAATTAGCTCATTGACCCTCAAGTCAAATCTCAAATGATATCTGTGAAACTGTGTCACAGTGCCTACTTAACTTAACCAACAATTTAGTAATTCTAGGGTCAAATGATCGGAAATGAACTCGATGCCAGTTTTGAGTTAAAAGTTTGACTCTTAAGATGAACTGATTCAAACTGGATCCATAGATTCAAAATCGCATTAAAAAGGTGGCAGGATAAAAGCGTTTACCGGCGATAACGAGTTTGCTGACCATTTTCATATTCCCGCGATGAGACGCCATGAATAACGCGATGAACGCTCTTTCGGCTAACCACGCGTCGCGCGATCGCTGACTCATATAATCCAACGTCGGCGTTTTATAATCCGTATCTTTAGTGACACCCAGTTTAAACAACTATTCATACAAAACAAAATAGAATTCAAATCTAAATTCAAACATCAATTAGGTAACTTTTTTTCTTTTCAATTTTTCAACAACCGACATTTTAACCCTTGCAGTGCATCTACACCGCAGTGCGGTGTATAAACTGGTGATTGACATTGCTAGTACACCGCACTGCGGTGTATTGATGTAATTAGTAATCATTTTATATTTATATTGAAAGATGACAGCGATGGTTAAATATAAGTAACTAACGATACACCGCACTGCGGTGTAGACACATTGTAGCACTATGCCTGTTATACAACACACTAGGGTGGAATTTTCAAATTATATCCAGCACTCAAGGATAAAAGCATGATGTGTTTAGTCTTCAGAAAGGCTCAATATAGTATTTTATGATGTCGTAGGGGGATTATGGTAGTAGCTATCTCTTCAGAAATTACGGCACCTCATAACCTATGATTTGATTCAAATAATTTATTTCTATTAATGATAACGTACCCAATCACTATCACCAATAGCAACAGCTTCGACGAGATTGCGCCACATCGACCAGACCTCTAGGTGTAATATCGCACCAGGTACTATATCATTCTGTTTCAGATCCATGTGATCCAATAAATCAGCTAAAATC
Source organism: Tubulanus polymorphus (assembly GCF_964204645.1). Taxonomy (NCBI): domain Eukaryota; kingdom Metazoa; phylum Nemertea; class Palaeonemertea; order Tubulaniformes; family Tubulanidae; genus Tubulanus; species Tubulanus polymorphus. The sequence goes on from NC_134027.1 coordinate 25,481,764, forward strand.
GAAATAATTTCAACCATCCCCTTAAAAAATTCCAGCTTAAAAGTGTCTCAAATTAAGAGATGAATCGAGTTTAGATAAATGCTTCCACAATAGTTAGCTCCGTCCTTAATCACCTAGGTCTATAGGCTTACTAGTTCAGGAGCCATTTTCTGAAAGAGTCTATAGATCTAGAGGCCATTTTAATGATGATGTCATAGGGTGATTTAGGAGGCACTATGGGTAGAGGATGAATAAGTTAGTTGGCCGGTAACTGAACTAATGAGGATTCAAATCTTGAATTAATCATTTATAAATTCTATGGATCAAACTATAAATTCACGATTGATAGAACACTATATCCGTGTTGACGCGATGTAGAGAGAATCCCACAATGACAAGGAAAAGTACGAAAATGTAGTTTATTTCAAATAAACTACTATCTCGAATTTACATTTTTGGACTTTTTCGTTATAATTGTGGGATTCTCTCTACATAAACTATAAATTATTTGACAAAATTTCTACATTACCTTCATCTAAATAATGCAGTTTTTGTAAATGATACGGAATTCCGGCGGCGAATTCGATCAAACTTTTCAATCGTCGGATTTTCAGATCGCCGGTTACTTCTTTAATGTGGAAGATTTCATCGGTGAATAGTTTTATTCGCACGTTAAACGGGCGATCGATTTTACGAGCTCCCGCCGCGTAATGTTTTCGCGCCAACGCGAGATTCGGTGCCGATTTTGACATGATACTAAATATTTTCGATGCCGGTCCCTCCGTCTATCGCAGCTAGAAATTAGGACGTTTTTAAATTGATCATTGTTGAAAAACTGAAATGAAAAATTGGACGTTGCTTCAAACATTTTGATGAAACGTAAAATCCTAAAATTGTTGCAAGACTATAAAAATTTTACTAGAAATATAAGAAATATTTTGGTAGTTTCTCCACTTCTTCACTATTATTATTCAGTTTAAAATGTCAACAGACAGATATCTTAAGACTGAGGAAGGGTGTCGGAACCACTCGAAATTTTTCTAAGAGTTTAGAATTTTGAAAGAAGTTTTTAGACTTTTAACAATTGTGAGACTTAACAGTTATTGCTTCATCACGGATATTGTGTGATTAAACATTTTTTCATTGATTGGAAGAATCGAATGAAACCGAAGAAAGCGTCCGTGGCAACGGTGTTTTTAATTGCTTCTAGACGCTCTCTACGTGAATCTTACCGACAAAAATTATCGCCACTTAATGAATCAATTAATGTTTTAGCATAAAATTAAGAAACAGCATCGAAATCATTTCAGAACTAGCCACAAATTATCGAAAATACGCGAAATATTTACCAGTTTTGAAGCGACGTGAGGTCCGCCATTTTGAACTATATCTCAGTATTTTCAGGATTCGAACTGATTTTAGGAATTATTCACAAATTCAATTCAATTCAAAACTACTGCAGTCCGGTTCCACGTTTTACGCTAAACCATCAAAAATTATTTCTGCAAAAAAGTACTTTTCTTGTCAAATTCCGTGAAAATAAGACGCGTTAGAAGATGTTGGCTTCGTTAGCTCGAAAATGTGTATCATCAAGTGTAAGTTCATCTAATTATTCATTGATCCAAAGTCATTATTCACTTGTGATGATGGAGTTCGCGTCGAAGTGCTCCCGAATTCAAATTAAATTTATTGCATTTTATGTAACGCACGTTAACTGCTTAGCCTTGTTTACAAATCTATTGCAACAATTATGGATATATGTCTGGGCGTCATTGTCTGAGATTTTAAATTTGCTGGCTGCTGGATCCATTGATTGCGCCCCCACAAAAGGCTAGGGCGAGCGAGGAGGAGGGATGATGCATCATTTGCCTTGGCCTTCTGCGTAGTCTCATGCAATGGGTGCCCTGCGGGGCATATGCAGAATTTAGCTCATTTTCATAATCTCTCAATCGTCCCCATGTTTTCAGGATAACCAAAAGAGGCCGAAACTGGCAATTTTTGTTACACATTCCATGAATACGATTTGTACCTAATCGTTGTTCCCAAAGCCGTTGTTCCCTAGAAAATTATCACGTATATTCTATCTGGACCCTATTTCCAATTGAATTACAGCTGAATCAAGTTCGTTTACTGCATAGAACATCAGTGAAAGCTAGCGATAAACTGTTTGTGGTAAGCTTACCTCTCTTACCTTCTGGTGGTGATCATTTTCATTTCATAGTTATTGATTCTGATAATGACATCTATATATTTGGCTTCCATGCATGAAAGACTACTACAAATTATAGATGAGCCATTTTCAAAAACAATCTTCAAAACAAGTGGCTCAAGCATTTTGAGCTGCGATGTCAAAATCCTATATTTACTTTAACTTTAATTGTCGGGTTTTACTTCAGTCTATTTATTTATTTTCAGCACCGGGATACTAATGATAACAGCGCTGATACTCCGTTTAAATTCAATGACGAAAACTTGAAGGTATTCGCTGAAAAAGCAGCACTACACGACATGAGCCAGCGGCCCGAGTTCGTTTAAACATACGCTGATGATTTGTTTTATTTCAGAGATGTGAAACTATAATCAGTAATTATCCAGCCAATCACAAAGCGGCGGCTTGTATCCCACTTTTGGATTTAGCTCAGAGACAAAACGATGGTGAGTAAATGATAATTTATGTGTTTGACCTTCAAAGTTTATAAATCTGTCCCCTGATGTTGACATGTCTCAGGTTGGCGTACAAACTATGCCATAGTTTTATGTAGATTGATCCATCCTGAGAATTGATGGATAAGATTATTTTTACTGACTTTATTCTGGCCATCTTGATCACGATGGGAGTGACCGCCAAAAGGCTTGATGTCAATCTCAACCTATTTCTATAAAAGTCGGTAAAAATTATTTCAAACTATGCCATCAGTGAAACAATGGTTATAGATATTTGTTGGTTGTTTATATCTACTGGTTGTTAGCTGGTTGATTATATTTGCTAAATTTAGTTGTTTATATCTGCTGGTTGTTTATATTTGTAGGCTGGTTGCCGATCTCAGCCATGCACGCCGTCGCGGACATGTTAAATATGCCGAAAATGAGAGTTTATGAAGTGGCAACATTTTACACGATGTTTAACAGGTTCGTATTTACAAATACCGGTAATTTAGATCTCGTTGATACTCAACATGTGGAACATGTTACCAATAAGTAATCAATTCTAGTCAGTCAATCGCTGTTTTTAAAACTAAGCTCGAAATCAATTTGATCAAAGTTTTTAATTAAACTCTTCTTAGTTTTCTGTGTTCTATTTTTTAAAGCCTATATGATGCCAATGAGCAAATTTTAAATGGATTTTAGGCTGAATTAACTATTACTATTATTATTAACAATTTTAGAGAACCGGTGGGCAAATATCACGTTCAGATCTGTACAACGACCCCTTGTATGCTCGGTGGGGTCGGATGTGCCCCGATTCTTGAAGCCATCGAGAAGAATTTAGGTAAAGGGATAGATAATATATCCATCTGTTTAATAGTCAAACATCTTTTGAATAGAAATATCATTTTGTCAATTATAACAATGTCTAACTCTCCACCATCCTCATCCCTGACAGGAAATAAGGATGGTGGCAGAAACAGTGGCAGATTTTCAGTTGACTGTGTTTGATTAAGTGAAGTACCTGATGAGATACCTTGTGTTATTTTTCAGGAATAAAACCCGGTCATACAACTGAAGATAAAATGTTTACTCTATCAGAAGTGGAATGTTTAGGTGCTTGTGTCAACGCTCCTATGGTGCAGATCAATGATAACTATTATGTAAGTGATCGCTGTATAACAATCTTTTCTTATGATTGTCCTTATCATTTGACTCAGTGTAGACTGGTTCAGCTCTGTTGACTTTTTTTTTTTAACACCCTCAACCCGCTAAGCGCCACACAGGGCATTATAAGCAGGTTCGATGTTTCTTTTTCCCAATTGGGGAGAAACCAGAGAAGAACCTTCGACCAAGAAACTCTGTCGCCACCAGGGTTTGAACCCATAAACCCTGGATTGACGAGACCAGTGACTGGCGGCTTAAACCACTCGGCCACCGCGCCTCTCTGTCGACTCCTTACCTAACCCTACTCTATTCCTTAAAGGATTTTGCTTCCATTATTGTGGATGATATTTGACTGGACTTGTTCAAAAGGATCCAGTTCCACAGTTGACCTCGATCCACTTCCACGGATGACCCTGATCCAGTTCCTCAGTTGAACCCTGATCCACTTCCACGGTTGACCTCAGCTCCAGTTCCAGTTGACTCCTGATGACGGTTCCCCACTTCCTGACTCAATCATACAGTTATGAATTGTTATTTTAGGAGGATCTGACAGTTAAGGATATGGAGGAAATCTTGAATGATTTGAAAGCAGGTCGAGTTCCTAAAGCGGGACCGAGGTGAGTACCATGTTACTGACATGATTACACCTTACACTTATCTAACTGATTCAAGATTAATCTAAATCTCATCTTGAGAGAAACAGTTATCATTCATTAACATGTTGTTTTTTATGTGTAATACTGAGTTCTGAATTCTCTATTTTAGAAATGGTCGATTCGCTTCCGAACCACTGGCGGGATTAACCAGTCTAACCGAACCACCGACCGGACCAGGATTCGGAGTGCGTAGTGATCTATGAACTATTTTTACAAGCGCCCGCAGTTTCACTGATAGAACTTACGATAGATTGTCGATGAATTAAATTATTTGTTTCGCGCAACTCTCGAAATTCATTTTCGAATGAATATGATTCGTGTTTACATCGTAGATTAGTTAAATGTACATAAAAACTGGAAAAATAAAATATTGTTTATTAGAATGAAATCAGGCTTCAGTTTGAATTGTTAAACTCCAGTTCCTCAGAATTGTGGACGATCAGGTTTTGGAGGTGTCTGATTTTAGTTCAATTTCAATTAAAAGATGAGACTGAACACACGTGAAGTGTGGACAATCAGTTGGTGACAGGGTGCTAACAAAATGTCTGGTGTTTATAGGCAATTTTTAATCGAAAATGTCTCTGGTGAAATTCTGAACACACGTGAAGTGTGGACAGTTTTAGAAAGCGTGCCAAGATTGTCTAACGTTTGTAGTTCATTTTCAATGTCTCGAACGAATTACACATCGTGAAGTGTGGACAATAAAGAATTGGAACAGTAATGATATAACTATTAAGAGTCTGAAGCAGGATCCAGGTAAAGGTAGGGGGGAGTGCGAGGTCCAGTCAGCAGATAGATACATGCATGGAACTGTGAGAACAAGTATCACCACAGATTTAAGTCGACTTAAATTTGTTAATTCAAAAGTCAATTTATTATTTTATGTAAGTAAGTTTTACACACACCAACAGAAACTTGCTATATTTGGTCCAAACAACTGAACAAACGGTGAATAATAATAATTTAAACACCAAAACATCATGCAACATGACCGAATGTTATTATCACTAATAAAACTAGCAAATTAGTTCATCTTTATTCCTGAAAATTTACGTAAATATTGGGAGGGTTGATTATACGAAATAAAACCAAGTTGTTTTCGATTATTATCATTCTGCGGTTAAAATCTTGCTTATTTTTCTAGTACAAACACGGTATAGGAATGAAAATAACGGATATGTACAAAGTCGTCCTTTCTACTTTAATCTACACACATTGAAATCCGAATTTAAAATTTCTATCATTAGTAGTTAGTATTCAAAATTACGTAAGCTATTTCACGTACACTCGAGTCTAAAGAATGTCTAATCACTGATAACAAATTCGAAACAAAACGATGGGAGGCTATTTGAGCTGATTTCACGTTAACCGAGGGCGGGTTTCATAGACTGAGTTGAAATTCTACTCTGAATACAACATTACTTATGTTTCTGTGAATAGGAGATCCAGGTTTGACTCGAAAATTAAAACGCAATTAACAATCTTATTTAAACTCTTTGAGTCGAACTACCGTGAAACTGGATCCAGAGGTTAATGATTTCCCCGTAGAGACAACTCTGATACCATGTCTTAATAAAAGTAAGCAGCAGACTTCAAGAGCGGATATTTCGATGAAAAAAAGAAAAGAACCCGGCCTATGAAACACTGGACCCGGACTTACACTCTTCAAAACCTGAGTTGTGTTATAATCTAGATCTAGGACGTACACAGAAAGAGGTATAACTAATTTACAGAGAAATTCAGTTCGGAATACATAGCATCGAGAGACTGAAGAAGTGACATCTAGTTTTTAATTTCGAAGAAGCTGGTGACTTTTAGGACACCGTTTAAAATTCACTAAATTTCGTAAACATCGTTTCGGTTTTTTTTTTTTTTCTTTTCTAATTATAAATTATTCTCCTATGTTTTTATTGATTTAATTTCCTACGCGAACTCGCATTATCTCCTACGCGGTACGCGGGCTATTTTACGGCTCTTCAACACCATCCACTTGTGACGTTTAACGTAGTAACTTCCCAGTATGAGAAACGGGAAAACCAACAGGAGCTACAAAAAAAAAAAAGGAAAAATATTCACAATTCATTACCAGACGTCGTAATAACAACTTTTCATTTCCAACTTGTAAATTCCTGATCAAAAAGATCTGTTTTTCTGAAACTGACCTATACTGATTTTTCGAGACAAAATTATACTCTTTTTGATATCGAGCGCCTTTGAATAAATGGGGTTATCTATATTTTTAGGATTTTGCCAAATTCTCATGAGACCCTTTGATCCACAACAGGAAGCTGACATTACCCCAGATAAACCCAGAGAGTATTGGGCTCCAAGGAGCTGAAAGGGGTATACCTAATCATATGCTTAATGCATCTAAGAAGACCCTCTTTAGAGTCTAAAATAACAGAACAGTTTGATATATTCTGAGATTCTGTTTAACCCAGACGATACTGGAAAACTGGTCAATTAAAAACAAGACTATCATCCTTACCTTGATTGCCATTCGCTTCCTGACATCGTGTTCCGGTTCCGAGGCCCAACTCAAAAATGTCGACACGTCTTTCGCAAGCTGGGACAAGGTCGCCGGTGTACCTATAAAATAACGTCGCGCATTATAATTTCGAAAACATCTCTCACAAATTCCAATAGTTCCCTAAACAGCAAACACTTACCATCTTCGTATTCGATGATCTCGTTATAAAGAGCTTGCGCCATACCGATAGCGCCACCTGGGAAGTAAGGGTTGTAATGTTGTCCGTCTGCCAGGGAGACACCCGCCGGTGGATCCTCCACGTAACCAGTCAACAACGCGAACAGATAATCCTTCAAATACAGATGACATCACGAGTAAAGATTTGCTCGATGTTTAATGATATAACAATAGTAATATAGAGCAGGTGTCCTAACCATAGCGAGTTCAGATGCGCCCAAAATTTGGTATCATTACCCCCAGCCTATAACTCTATTCCATATATCAGTCATCTCTCCCTGGGGAGACGTAACATCCGAGCAGCTACAGGGAGTCATCTACGTGATTAGAACTAACAACCTGGCTTCCCACAGTCGAACGCTCTAACCACTTGCCCGAACCACTCGCTCAAATGTTTGACAGCATTAAGGGTGAACTGAGTCTTTAAATGTCTACACTTGTCTTGAATTGCACGGGACTGACAAATATTGTCCGAGGTAAGGGAAATCCGGAACTTCACTTTTAAACGACTTACCTCACCGCCGTGACGAGCTAACGTAATATAACTCAAATCGGGAGGTAGAGCTCCGTTATTAGCAGCACGAGCTGCCTCGTCGTTAGCGTACGGCGCCGGGAATCCATCCGCTAGTTTACCCGGCCGTTCAAACATATTCCCTTCTTCATCGGGACCGTCTTTGATCATTACCTACAGAAAATACGTATATCAAATCAGTTAAACTCTCGGGCATTTCACTCATGTTTCAAGCGCCTCCTATTTTGCCTATTGTATACCATAGCGACCAATATTTCGGTTGGCTATGTATGGCCTGGAGAGGTGTACAGCACACTACTGTTTAGCAGAAGACTTGTCTTCTTTCATTATAGTTCCTTTCAACCATATACAAGGTTCCTACAATTCCTGGTATCCAGAATTCAAGGACTTTTTAAGGAGTAATTTTCAAAATTCAAGGAGGTTTTCGCGGTCATATATAAGGAAAAAAGTCGAAAATTCAAAAACAAAATCCCCGTTTTTCTCAAATTTTGGTCAGTTGTTGCGTGTGCAGTTTTGGTTTCACTGTAAATCTCAAAGTGAAACAACTTTCATTCACAAGTCACACAGTGAAGAATAATAGAATACCATGTCTTCTGAAAAGGACCTTTTGAAAATTTTTAATAGGACTATCCCAGAATTTAAGGAGTTTCAAGGAGTTTATGGATATTTCTCGAAATTTAAGGATTTTCATTACAGCATCATCAAAATTACACTAATACCATCTGGGCGTGCACAATTATCAAGTAGCGAAAGGGTTAAGGAATCAACAAGTCATAAGGAATGAATGCCTCACTTACCTCAGCTGCCTCCGCTTTGGCCTCATCCTCCGTGTGAGAAACGCCGACTAAATTACGATAGTGTAGATATTGCATACTGTGGCAAGCGGCGCACACCTGCTTATAAACCTCATAACCGCGACGTATACTGAAAATAAACAAACCGGGGGCGGAGCTTGTCACTTTGATTGACAGTTACAGAGAGTCTGAAGCTGTAACTCAAAACAGAATCATGGATTGCACAGTTTTGAGTCATGTTATTTTCATATCACTTTGATGGCAGTATACAGAGTATGGTTCCTAGTTATAGATAAAATACAGTGGTTCCATGATTCTCAGATGTTCCAAAACTCGGCGTTAGGCGAGTTTGACTTCTGAATGAATTAATTGAAAAATGAACTAATTTCACTCTCTTGAGTCAAACTCAAACTCACCTCGCGTGATCGAAAGATTGGAAAAGTCCGTTGTGGCTCCACGGTAACTTTGGCGGGTGCAAAGTTAATTCGGCCGCATGCACAGCTTGGTTTAAAGCGAGGGCTACTCCGGCGCCTCCGACTGCGGTAGCTCCGGCTACTCCGAGCAACTGAAACACATTTTACAAATCATCAATAATGGTAAGAAAATTATGAGATTTGCTCCGAGGTCAATCGTTCGGTGGTCGCTCGTTCACTGTCTTTACCTTTCATTAAAACCAGTTCCACAGTTCACTGTCTTTTATTATACATTTTTACAATGTTTCAGAATCAAAATTTACTTATAACTGAATCAACTGTGGAGTTTTCAGGCAGAATTTGAGACGCAGATCTTAATTTGATTTATCTTCAAATATTCTAAAATAATTCAAAATCAGTCCTCTAAATCAAACTGCGGAACTGGGTTCAGAAATCGATAGACTTTTCAGACACTATATTGATGAACCCACAGAACAATCAGAAATTTGAATATTTAAGGCAGGTTTTGATTGGTCTCTACCGATTCAGGAATTCTCTTCTGGGGAGTTCATTTTAACCAGAATACTCTCTACCTATTCCAAAATGGCGTAATCTGTAAACCTGATAGAAGCGGCCGGTAGAGAGTTTGTAATCCATGAATAGATATTCCTAAACCCAGAACACGTTCAATCGAAAAAACCTGCCTTAACTATATTTTACCATTTTGACCAGCATCACTAAACAGTAACTTCACATAAAATGACAATCGAAACAAATAGTTAAATAAACAGATAGAAAGACCAAGGGATCGATGGGAAACCCCGGATAAACTTCTTTATTGCGCCCGAGATTCAGTCAAATATTGACTGAGTTAAACAATGACAGGTGTGTGAATGATGTATTTGCATAAGATGATACCAAGTAGAATATAAAGTAAATGTATAATAAAGTTGTCAGTTGAAACATATCAGGAATCATTCAAAGAATTGCGATTAAATCAAACAATAATCTTCACGATGATCCTGGCCAGGAATGGTAAATTCAACAAGGGGGTTGTGTAAGGCTGTGTTTAAAATACTGTGTTAAAAAGTTAATTTTGTTGATCGTTTCTTAGAAAATTATTCAAAAACGATAAAAAACAAAATTAATCATTAAAAAAAGGTTTTTCAATTACTAATTTTCTAAACACTGAAATTAATCAATGTGTTTATAATTTTTTACTAATCAACGTAAGTAAATATTAACCAAATGAGACTTGGGAGTTTCTGACTTTCGCGTTAACTACGCGAATCCTAGCAACACAAATGAGAAACATCGAGAAGGATAACATATCCACAACCTATCACAGATCCTTTAAAAATGATGATGATGATGATGACGATGACGATGAAGGCCTCTATTCTGTATGCCAAAATACTCACCAATTTTTTTCCTTTTGATAAATTTCTAAATGTTGACATTTTTGCCTGAAATGGAGAGAGATATATTGTTACAGAAACATGACAGGGCCAACAGTTTAGGCTACACAGTTTTATTAAAGGTCTTGATTGCGCCAAGTGGTAATTATGACAACATTCCTTTTTTTTGACAAGTCAGTCAAGAGTCAACCAGTGAAGTAGTCATGTGAAAAAAGGCCAAGTTTCTAATGAAGAAGGTAACAAGAATTTGGCAGCCACCATTATCTTGATCAAACTGAAGCATAGATCCATGTTAATAGATAGAGCCACGATTGTGAACCGTGCAGGTTGAATTCATGATGGGAGCCGGACAGCGGGCACCTGGCTGGCTGGCAGTTTTTTTAATGCACTCCGATGACTCCCCTGCTGGCTCAGCGGCGTTACTACGCGGTTTTAAACGCGATTAACGGCTCCAAATTTTCCAATCTCTCACTGATCAATAATCATTGCCATCGTCTTAATGATAAGACTCCGATAGATTACTTACATGACCGGTAATTAAGTGGTTAGATGTCTTTAAAACTGCTTGTTTCAGCGAGGGCTGCGCGAGGATCGACGCCATTTTGTTCCTATATTACATATCCGACCTTCTGACGTCATCCACTCAATCGGGTTCGAAACCCAGCTACGTGGGACTTATGCAATTTATGTGATTAATTCTAAATAAATGTAACTCAGATAAAATTTGATACAAGCTTGTACGGGTAGTAAAATTTGATATCAACATAAATAATGATAAATAATTTTTGATATTTGTTTGACATCAAGATGAGAAAATTCACTCAAAATAGCTTGAGGGCTTTCACGTAAACTCTACCAAAACCATTTCTTTACACGATTATCTTTTTTTATGCTAAAATATATTATGGATCGCATGTAGCATTTAAAAGACCAATAAATACTATTGAATTTGAATTTGTTCCTCTGATTTTGTCGCTTCGACATCCTCCAAAATCTGACAATCTGAAAACCGAGAAGAAAGCTATTTCCAATCGCCTCTAAATTATCCGTTTGTTTAAGGTGACTTAGTTTATTGCCGAATTATCGTAGATTTATTTATTTCTCAACGGAATGAAACAAAATTTTGTCGTTAAAGTTTATTTTCCCGTCTAAAAAGACATTTATTTCTAGAAATTTTGTTCTTAAAAAAGTGGTCAATGTTGAAGAAGTGTAATCAATTAAATATCAATTTATTTCAGGAAAATCTATATTTGGCATTTGAGCACCGGAATCGTGAGAGAAAGGTTGATGAGTTAAAACCGGTTTTCCCAGTTCTCACAACTGATATCTTTCATTCAGATTTTGGACCGTTTAACCATGGAGACATTACCGGAAAGCGAAATCCTCGCCAACTTACTTCCGAAGTTCAACGAAATGCGGCTGAACGGAAAATTCTGCGACATCGAGCTAACGGCCAACGGACTAGTCGTGCCGGCTCACCGAGCATTTGTAGCCGCTTCGAGCGGTTCGCTGATGTCGATATTCTCGAACGAGTCCGCCGACGAGGCCCGGCTCGGAAAATACGAAATGCTCGGACTGACACAAGTCCAGCTTTTAGACATCGTCGATTTCATCTACACGGGTTCGATGACGCGTATGAACCTCGAGAACGTGGCGGCGTATCGCGAAATCGCCGTCCAACTCGACATTCCGAATTTGATCGCGTTTTGTGACCGTATTCGAAAACCGACCGCCACCGACGACGACGAATCGGAGGACGCGAACATCGCGGAAAGCATCGTCGAAAAAGTGATGGCGAAAATCAATCTCGCGAATAACGACTCGAACTCCGCGGGAAACGAGCGACGAACTCATTTGGTCGTCAACGATTTCTTAAAAACGGACTATCTATCGTCATCGGTCGTTTCGTTACCGCCGGCGACCGTATCGGCGATTAAAATAGAAAAATTTGTCGACGACAACGGCAGCGGTTTGATTGAAGCGCCATCTATATCGATACTCGATAACGACGATCTTCTCGATCAGTTGGTTGAGACCGGCGATAAAAAAGCGGACGAAGAAAGCGACGAAAATTCGATCGATCGCGAATTTAAAGTTTTCCCCGAAGTCGAAACTGGGGGCAACGTCGAAGATTTTTGGGAATTCCGGGAAACCCCGGCGAAACAAACGCCGTTCAAGCTAAAAGTGAAAAAGCGTTTTTCGTGCGTGGTTTGTGAATATGCTACGTTCACCAGCGCTCGACTAGAGGAGCACTCGTTCGCTGTTCATAACGTCACTCGCGGCGCCACCTATACCTGTTCGCTGTGTTCGTTTTCGACCGTTTCCGCGTCGCGGTTGAGCGGGCATCGTTACGCGAAACACCCGACGACCTTGGGACACGCGTGCGCCAAGTGCGCGCGGACGTTTGAAACGCGGCGCGATTTACGCGCGCACGTTAAATCACGGCACACGGCGTTCTTGACGCTCGTGTGCACGCGATGTCGCAAAGCTTTCCGATCTCAGGTCGCGTGGAGGCTTCACGCGAACCGGGGATGCGGTAATTGTCGACGAATTTCGGATCACGCGCAGAAAAAAGCGATCGTAAAATATACGCGCACGCATACGAACTCTGATCGAGAACCGGTTGTGAACAAGGTTTGTTCTCGTTGCTCGTCTCTGTTCAGCGTTGGCGAGACGAGGTTTCTATTGTGTAATATCACGCGGTGTCGTCGTAGCGCTCGTTATTACTGCGCGGAATGCGACCGCAGCTCCGCGTCGCTCGAGCAGATGCGCGAACATTTCCACGGTCGGCACCTGCGCGACATAGCGTCGTGCCGAACGTGCGAGCGCGATTTCGAGTTCGTCGACGCGTACGCCGATCACGTGTTCGAAACGCACGCGAAGAAGATCGAATCCGATTCGCCGCTGTCCGCGTTGAAGATGCGCAGCTGCGGGCAATGCGGGTTCACGCGGTACCGGTGCCGACTGGTGCAGGCTCACATGAACGATTCACACAAAACGAAAGACGGCGTCGATTTGCAGAAACCGTCACAGCTACAGCAGGTGCGGAGGAAAGACGAACGCGCGGCGGAGAAGTGTCACATCTGCGCGTACGTGAGCAGCAGTCGTTTCGCGTTGTCCAATCACATGTTCGCGAAGCACGGTTTCGTCGAGCCGGGGAAAACCGTTTACAAATGTGAACATTGTTCGTACACGTCGCTGGCGAAGAACGTCATCGCCGTTCACGTGCAGACGATACATCTGAACGAGCGTCCGCACGTCTGCTCGACGTGCGGCAAAGCGTACAAGACGTCGACGATGCTACGCGGACACATGGAGACGCACACGCCGGGCACGCACCGGTGCACGCGGTGCGCGTACGAGACGAACACGTCGATGAATCTACGGCGTCACGAGCGTCGCAAACACCCGAAGGGTCAGGCGTATAAGTGTCACTTGTGTCCGTTTCAGACGGGGTTTCTGTGCGAACTCAATAAACATCATCGCGTCGTGCAGCATAAAATGGTGCATCAGAAATATAAGCAAGAAGCGGCTGCCGTCGGTTCAGCTATTAGTACAACTAAGGTAAATCACTGATGATGATCTCAATATTTCAGAGTTAATCAGCAAAATCCGCAGTTGATGATTTTACAAGTTATTTTCTAACAGTTTTGAAGTTTTGACGAATTTTCATCATCAAAAAAACCGAAATGCAAAATTGGTTCTCAGGAGCCGGTTGCACAGTCATGGATTAGACATAAGACCAGTCTAAGACCAACTTAGTTCTAAAGCCAATCTTACAACTTAAGACCGGTTTTAAGATTTAAGACCACTTTTGGACTTAAGTCACAACTGTGCGATTGGGTATTCAAACTCGTGATATTCAATTGTAATAATGATGATGAGTTTAGTTAAAAATTCGAAACCGTCAGAAAATAATTAGTAAAATCATCAACCCACTGTGGGTTTTGCTCATTAACATTGGAAAGTTGCTGACATTGAAAAAAAAAACAGATTTTAATTTTTTCGTCGTTTCGATTTTTCAGAACAATACGGTGACCGTATTGGACCCGAAGCACAAGTGCCCGGCGTGCCCGTACGTGACGTCGAACAGTCGACATTTACGCATGCACGTACGTCGCATGCACCTGGGCACGCCGTATACGTGCCCGCATTGCCCGTACCGCGGCGCGACGCAAGCGACGCTCGATTCGCATCTGAGAAACGTCAAACACGTTCAACGTCACAATAAATACCTGCGCGAGGAGCAGACGGATAAACTACCGGACGGTGTGTCGTACGAACAGTTACTGCAATTAGGGAATACCCCGCAACAGCAGCCGGACCGCGCTGCGTCCGCCGCCCAGACGAAGAGTCCGCGCAAGAAAAAGTCGAAACCGGCGACGACGATTAAAAAGACGGAAGATTTCACCGATTGGAATCGGTTTCTGCAGGTGACAGACGACGGAACTATGGTTACTATGGTTACAATGGAATAATTGATTATCGAACTATCAAGCGGCCCTTCTTCCTGCCAAAAAGTGTTTGCCTATTTATTCCTAATTTTAGGTAAAAAGTTTATATTCCCTTTTTTATAGAAAATTGCCCGTGTTTGATGCCCTTTCCTGCCATCTAATATCCGTACTTACGCCTTGCCAAATTGAAAATTTGATCGAAGCCTTCCCCCTAGTGGTAACTTTGGGACCACTTGACGGCCTGCTCATTATCATCATCATCATCACCATCATCATCATTTGTGAACAGGATTCTTACGATATTTGAAAAGTTTTGGATAATGGGAATTTTTTTCAGGCCCTGGTAAAGCTATGATGGAAATTATTATTTATTTATTCTCTGTGGGCATGGGAAAGGTATAGAAAATGGTATCGATACTTTATTGACATCGATTTACTTTGAATGGGCTTCTTTATGAAAAAGTGTAACTCTGGGTATGGAAAATTCATAGGGTATGGATAATAAAAAAGGGTTAATCGCAAGAACCTTGCGTGGAGGATCTGTGATAGGCTCCTGGGAATCTGTGGTTGTCCTTATCTGTTTCTCATTTGTGTTGCTAGATTTTCGCATAGTTTGTTATCATGCTAAGAAAATCCACGCTCAAGGAATTAAATGATTAAATTGATCTAGTGTAATTTGTTGAATCTATTATTTAATTTAAGCACTTTTCTAATGAAATAAATTTTTTCTGAAAATGATATCCAAATTTTTTTTTTAATGAATTTTAGTACATAGTCATCGGCGATGGAAATGGGTATCTGATTATCTACACTGAATTCGTTGGTTGCGCGTCATTATTTCAGATATTTTTTCCTAGGCGAGAAAAGGTCTTCTGCGAATATAATCGAATTGAATTTGATTAAGCTGCTTGCCACGGCGTGCAAACTCTGAACTCGTCCTATCTACGCGTCATCGATAAGGTGCATTCATTAGTTGTCGACTCATTATTTTTTTCTCGCTTGAAAACACTTGTTAACATGTCTGGACGAGAAGGTAAGAGTAACTCAGAAACCCCAAATGTCGGGAACAAACATTTGAATTACTATCGGGTGAAATAATGGTGATCGAAGGGTATTTAGGGGCGAGGGAATCTCGAATCTCGTGTTTTGAAGAGATTTTGTTCTTGAATCCGCGGAGACGAGCCGCGTTACGACTTAAATATACTAATATAAAAGAAATAAATATTTTTTTCAATTAAATATATTTAATCCTCAGACATTCCTTTGAAACGATTCTAACAAACCATTGAAATTGAAAATAAGTTTGTCTACTTCAATTTAAGAAGTGTAATATTCATTTTTGTGCCGTCTTTGTCCTTTTTAGGTGGAAAGAAAAAGCCATTGAAGGCACCAAAAAAAGAAAAGAGAGAGATGGACGATGTAAGAGAAGAAAGGATACCTTCGAAAACGTTTAGAATTTTTTTTTAGTTTTAAAACTGAATCCTTTTTATTGTGATTTAGGACGAAATTGCTGCCAAACAAAAACAAAAAGAAGAACAGAAAAAATTAAACGAAATGAAGGCAAAAGCTGCGAAAGGAGGACCTTTAAGTAAGTTAAGAAGGGGGTTACATTTACTAATTCAAGGGGTACTCTTGATAAGTATCTTAGTTCATGTCTCATAAACTGCCTATCACCTGCTCAATATATTTCATTTCAAATCATTTTAGTTTTGAGAATTAAAATTTAAAGACTTAAGATTCGATTTGACTGTTTATATCATAAATTTCTCTTTATTTTTTTTTAAATTAACATTACAAGCACGATCAATTATAAGTATATTAGTTGCGCTTAAAATGTACATACAGTAGACATATCGCCTTAACTCTAAAAACAAACTTTCATTTCAGCTGGAGGAGGTATAAAAAAGTCGAAGAAATGATGAAAAGTCGCCCTGAGCGGTTCAATGAGTGACAATTTTTTCCGATATTTTCTCGTCTCTTAATAAATCATTGTATTAAAACATCATCAACGATTTAATAATGTAAATAAAGATATGATAATTATGAAAAAGACTTTTGTGTATTTTTTTTTTTCGATTCATAATTTCGTTTTTGGCGTATGGCGGTTGTTGCATCTATGGGCACCACGATCTCTGAAATGAACTGGCCTTAGAATTTAACAAAGACTGGTGGATATGGTCAAAGGTTTTGAAAATTGATTCAAAGTTATAAGGTATCTAGAATGATTTATTTCATTGAATAAAAAGATATTTTACGTTAAAATTAAATTGTGAATATGCAAGCTAATTAGATGAAATAAGTTGTATATTCACAATTTGGTTTTAACGTAAAATATCATTTTATTCAATAACAGTGCAAAAAATACACATTAAAAACCACTAAAAAATTTATAATAAATTTGAATCGAGTGATACCGAATCCAGTGCCCACTTCAAGACGGTAATTTATTGCTAAACAGTCGAACTCGGTCGGTTTTTGTCGGTAGTTAGTTGGACCGATTGACAGAGTGCAATCGGTTGGCCTGATCATGAAATCAAACTAAAACAGTTATAAATTGAATCGCAAAATATCTCTTTAGTCCATGATGAACCTCAGTCGAAAAATGAATTTATACTTTACAATATGTCTTAAATGATAATTGACTCATATTTTTGGAAATTGGTCAGATTTGATACCAGTCGTGGTTATGGATTAGGTGCATAAAATGCGACGCTATTAAAAACTTCCAAGGACTCGCGATGTATTTTAACATTCCCGCTGTAATCATCTACTGCAATTACTGCAATGTGTCTTTCAGCAATAAATAAACGAAACGGGGTATGTTATTCTATGAAATATTGTGTGTTTAGCAGACTCAATAACCATATTGGACACTTTTTGCTAGTGAAGTTGAAGGCCTCCAACCCAAATTGGAATTGGAATTATCATATCACCTGGCTTCGGCTTCTTGCTAATTTAAATTCTCATCGCAAGCCGGTTTTCCTTTACTTCCGCAAGTCTCTGTACAAGGGAGTGGGTTGTCACCAGTCTGTATTTTAGTTAGACAATCGGATATTTTCTCAAACATGTCATCCCACCAAGGGGCTCGTAATCAGAGTTGTAGGTAATGTAAAAACGATAATCTGTTAATCCAATGTATATAGTATTATATACATTGGATTAACAGATTATCGTTTTTACATTACCTACAACTCTGATTCGAGCCCCTGTGGTCAAACCAGGTGGTTGGTTAAGTAGAGTAGGCTAATAATAGGCTATATGCCCATCCAATTATAAAAGCTTACCACTAACGATTAGTAACTTGGTTAACTTTGGCCCAACACCTTTGCCCAGTGACGTGACATTACAGATATTATATAATGACTTCAGTGCAGTAAATATGTGACCAGACAGTGCAATGATTAATTTGATGTATTATTTGTTTAGGGTTATTTAGAATGGGATGTCGTCCCAGTAAAGCTGATTTCATCGGCGACAGTTACTGCGAGGGAAGCCGCGACCTAGATAATATCAGTCGACGCGGATATCGCCATGGCAACTGCGTTATGCGTAAGTGTCATTGCGGGACGTGTCGATCTCGGCGGATGCTGCCGCACACGAACTCGTTCCCGGTCGACGCTCACAATCGTATCGTCACGTCCGATAACTGGATCGATTCGCGCTGGCAATCGGGAATAGGGACGGCGTCGTCGTCAGCGGCGGCGAGGAGCTCCGGTAGTTCGCTGTCGTATACGCGTGATTTCTCCACGGTTACGAGCGTCTCCGGGCGGTCGACAATACGCGTCACATTGCTACGCGACGGGTCGATGATCGAAGTTGAGAAATACGAAACTCCCGAAACCGATCCGGACGATATCGATCTAAGTAATTCGGCCGAGTCTCCGCTGATCGGCGGTTCGTGCCACGGGGCGGCTGGTACCTCCCCCGGGGCGGCCGGGGCCATCGCGATCTGTCGCGCGCGTCATCATGATATAAATACTCACTATTCTCTACCAAACTTGAAATTAGTCGATGAAAGCAGCCCGCGGAATTGTACGGGCACTGACGAGCCCGTCGCGGTTAGCCGCGAAACTGACCCGTTACTGTCGAGCGAGGACTCAGGCGTCGAGGACGCAGTCGTCGACGGCAACGGTTGCGACAGCGGTAGAAATCGAGATCGCGAACGTCGACAAGCAGCGCCACCTATGAGAAAATTGCAGAAAAGCCGAGCCATCTGCTGCGAAACGGTTGTCCACGGTTACCACAACGAGCAGACGCAATTGTTGCTGCCGCGCGTTGACGTAAACGGTGAGTGCTCAAATTCAATGCTCAGTCCGCAATCGGATAGCCAGCAACAATCTCACTATTCCGCAAACTGTCAGCCGGACGACCAGTTTCCCGATTCGACGGACCAGCCACCGTCTGGCCATCTAGATTATCACAACGCGTTGAAGCAGCCGCAATTTCTCAAATCGGAGGACCAGTCGCATTTCCACAATCCGGACGACCCGTCGCGATCTCACGATCCGGACGACCAGCCACAATCTCATGACAAACGAAACGGTTGTTCGTTGATCGTCGTCGAATCGAATCCGGGCAACGACGACGTCGATCGGCCGTTATTTACGATTCAAACCCCCGAATTATCGCGAGCTTCGTCGAACGCGACTCCGACGAAATTACCGCCGATTAAATCGACGTCGAAATTGAAAGGTACGTTCTCGTCGCCGTCGTTCGTACGAGATTTACTACAGCTGAACGGGGGCGGGGCCGGGGGCGGGGCTAGCGGCAGCAGCAGCGCGGCGTCGTCGAACGTTTCCAGCGCGGCGAACACGCCGAAATTAAAGTGCAAGAAAGGCTTCGACAAGTGTAAACATTCGAGTTTGGACCTACCCGGCGAGAAATCTCGTAAGAAAACGCCGCAGAAGAGCAACTCGTCGGGCTGGCTGTCGAAACTGAATAAAGATAAAGACGCGGACGGCGTTAAAACCGGTTCGAAGTCAAACGGAACGCCGAAAACCCCGAAGAAAAGTCTGTCGAGCGATTGGCTGAGCCGATTGACCTCGATGGATCGCGGCCGCAATAAGAGCGCCGATAGCGCGAAGAGTAAGAAACGACCGTTCGTTAAAGCTATGAGCGATGAAGGTGGCGCCACCGGTGGTAGTAGTGATTATCATTACACCGATGCGATCGGTGTGAATGATTCGAACGCAGCAGAAAACGTCGTCGATGTTCATTTACATGAGGAATTTTTCAGAGGTTTGTAATTCAGTTTATTTCCATATATAATTTACAGTACGAGGTCAACTCTGGGGTCTCCTTACCATTATTTACAGTCAACATATGCATGAATGTACATTCAAAGTCGTAGTGAATGTAGTCATAATGCTGCCTTTTTATTGCCACTTCTCACTGAACGCAAACTTTTTTCAGAAAATAAAATTTGCTCTTTCCCAACTTAAATTCGATGAAAATATCATTCTTTATATATCATTCCATGTTTTCCATTGGTTCCAACAGTGGCACTATAATAGACTTTGATTGTTTGTGAAATATGCTGTTTAATCCTGAGTTTCATCAACCGACTTAAATTTTCATTGGCCCCAAAATGAACCACGTAACAGTAGACTGTTTACCCCGCACCCAATTACCTTGGATTATCGTGTGCCCATCAGACACTCCCAATTTATTGTGATGACGACCAATTCCTGTTCAGACTGCCCCAGTATTCTCGTGCCTCAAGAGAGAATAGGCCGGTCCCGCAAGATCCGAGTCTTCTGTATCTCGGCAAGTTGAGGCCTCTGCATTCATATCCTTGGTATCTATGTTTGTACACTGGCAGCAGGAACCAGTGTTGTTAATTTGTTTTGGGGTTCAATTCAAATGTGTGGACAATTTTCTGATTTTTATGTAAATGCTCCTCAGTGGTATCTTAGAGTTAAACCAATACATAAAGTATGTTTTAACCCCCCCCCCCCCCTTAGAAATGTGTACTTACAAATTGAATCCTCCCCTCAAGGTTTTAGGGTTTTATTGATTGAAAACTATTTTGAAACAAGGATGAAATTTCCAAAGATTTTCTAGTTTTGTTTTGACAAGTTAAAGCTATTTTTTGCAGATTTTGGAGATATTTTTGATGATGAGGCCGATTTTGCCTGTTGATACTGTGCCAGTAACTTTGTAAATTTTATGGTAAGTTTTAGAAAATTAGGGGAAATCCCGTTCCAGTGCGTTGTATAACTCATAGACCGCTGTATTGCCTCTACCCTGCAGTGCGATGTACAATAGACTTGCCAATATATTGCATTTGCCATATAGCGTTGAGTCACTTATATTTATGTTTGACAGGTGCTACCAGCTTCCAATAGATTGCAACTAATCAACAATTAGCGGGTACACGTTACTGATAAGTTTCCCTATCTGGTTTTGATCTGCTAATAATAAATGATAAATTTTTTCGATATATGTATTTAGGTGGTGTTAATCCAGATATAAAAGGATTTACTTCGGGCGGGGG
This sequence comes from Tubulanus polymorphus, assembly GCF_964204645.1. Classification (NCBI taxonomy): domain Eukaryota; kingdom Metazoa; phylum Nemertea; class Palaeonemertea; order Tubulaniformes; family Tubulanidae; genus Tubulanus; species Tubulanus polymorphus. The sequence continues at coordinate 25,503,026 of NC_134027.1, forward strand.
GGGGGGGCAATTGTCCTAGAATCATAAGTTTCAACACGTAAACTGCATCTTCTTCATTTTGATATTTCAGGTGTTGATGTTGCGTATAATTTGTGTGTATTGTGCGTGAAAACAAACTTTCTACTGTATTCAACGATTTAGACGCTATTTATATTAGTTAAACGAGGATGTGAAGATTCTTTTTCCGGGCGCGACAGAAAACCTTCCTCACTATTTAAACAACCTAGTCATCATCAAGCACCTAGTCCAAAGTCTCTTTGATTTTGAATCATATTTATTGTTGTGCTATATTTCTAAAATGTTAACAATGCAAAAAAAACTTGTTACAAATAAATAGATTTTAAGTATAATGTACAGTTTTGATGATCGGATTTTGTTCGAAAAACTCGGACGGAAGTCTTTTTAAGGGGTCATTCATGTATTACATATACTATAAGTCTGGTTCACCCAATGCATGCAACAGAAAAGGTTAGTTCAAACTTCTGATCTTAATTCATAAGATTGGTTAAAGTTTAAAGAGAGGTGATTGCCTTTGCTTGAACTCTGCTTGCTATGGAGTGAGATTTGTATTGGAGAAAATTAAGTGGTCCCGTTGAGATCTGAGGCAAATGCAGTCTTATGTTGGTAGTCTAGAATCTATCTAAGTTCCCAAAGAACTAGGGTCATCCGGAAGACCGTCTAGTGATGGACTAAGCCTGATTTTATTTTTTTGGAATAGTTTATCCACTTAATATAGTAATATTCAAAACCATCCTTGAAACTCGCGCAGATGGGGTTAAATTTAAGTTGTATACGTAATAAATGAATGATCCCAGTAGCTAAGAGATGGAACGACAATGAAGACACGAGCAGACGGATAGATTTAATCTTCGGTGGACGTTCGACAGAACGGACAATAACCTTTCTGTAACGACAGCAGTTCATAATCATCTGTATGAAACATCTGAAAATACATCATTAATATAACATTCAGTCAGTGAGCCTGTCGATGATTGAACTTGAGAAATTAAACTTGCATAACTGTGGAACTGGATTCAGAGTCAAATTAAGCCCACAACTGTGGAATTGGATTCAGAATCAAGTTAAACCCACATAACTGTGGAACTGGGTTCAGAGTCGAATTAAACCCACAACTATGGAATTGGATTCAGAATCAAGTTAAACCCACATAACTGTGGAACTGGGTTCAGAGTCGAATTAAACCCACAACTATGGAATTGGATTCAGAATCAATTAAACCCACACAAATGTGGAACTGGGTCCAGAGTCAAACCCACATAACAGTGTGGAACCAGGATCAGAGTCAAATAAAACCTAAACAATGTGGAATTGGTTACAGAGTCAAATTAAAACCACATAACCGTGGACCTCAGCCCAGAGACAAAACAAATCCACAATCCCAGCTGTGGAATTGTGGATCATAATTCGTACGTACCTTGTTACAGTTAGGACACAATGTAATCGAGACATCAGGCATCAATGATTTATAATATCTGAATCGTAGCGGTTTCTTCAGCCTCTGGATCAAAACTTCGTGACGTTTGAGACTTTTCAAAATGGTCCGATTGACGACGACGGGAACGAACTCGTTACGATCGTGCTACAAAAATACATCAAATATTCAATACAAGTAATAATCAAAGCATCAATTCTCAGCTCTCAATGGGCCCCTTTGAAAGTAGGGATCAGATTTCTTTTCGTAGAAAATAGGGAAAAGCCCCATTTTCACCTAAAAATAAGAATCAGTGGGTAAGACACTATTTGACAGGGAAAGGTTGGGCCACTTGACAGCCTGCATTTATGATTTATTCAATGACCAGGAAGGGAGCGTGCTGTTTCATGGAATTAATTTCACCCAGTCCTGGCAGTGGTTGTCTCCACAGAGATCTCTGTCACTCTGAGATCCTAGTGTAACCACTCTGGTATATCAGACACTAAGGTTCTTGGTGAAGGCATTACTTTACTTTGAGACAGAGAAAAGTAGGGCCATTTGACAGCCTGCATTAATGATTTATTCAATGACAGGGAAGGGGGCGTGGCTGTTTCATGGAATGAGTTTACTTTGAGGTTATATTAGTATTGTGTTATTTTGACTAACTATTTCGAGTGACGAGCTGCGGGTTGCAGGTTTTTTACCTCGTAAGAGAGAAGTTTAGCGGTGAAGGCGTCCTCTTCTTCCTCGGGAGTATCATCCATTCTCAATGACTGTACATCTAATAATACAGAGTCAAGGGCCACAGTTTTGTCCAAGGGCTACGAAAGATTTAAATACCGTCCAGCCAAAATAACTGAATGCTGCATTTACTGCAATTGGTACTCAATAGTTGTTTTGATAATATCATTAACATCATCCTATAACCAGTCACTCCATTGACTGTAATCATTAGCCAGAGCCAGTTCACTGTAATCATTTCATTTTCGCTGTAAAATCATTAATTCTATCCATTCTAAACAAATGAAGATTCTAGGATTTATACCAATATTTTACAAGACTTAAAAGTCTAAACTATGGAATTAGTTCAGACGAGGGACTCAAACTTCTGATTTCAGGGGTGGATACAGATCATGTTTCCTTAACTTTGTTTGAAAGCATGTCATGTCAAAAGGGGCAAAATGATGAACGCAATTTTCACATTCTGGAAAAGTGTATTTCATCAAGAGGCCTGGGGGCACTGTAAAAATTACCGTTTCTAATCGATTTGCCCCCATTTTGACGCTAGCTCTATAGATATCAAATAATGTATTAATTGATTAATGGTCATGGAGTAGTAATGAAAGGATACTGCCTCCTCTTGATTCCTGCCAGTTGTCCTCTTTGATCGGAGTCGGCGCTTCGTAATCGATGAGTTGAATCGCCTCTTCATCTATGATATCATCTTCCAATATGAACTCAACCAACGGTAAAACCTCTGTAATATAGAAATAGCAACAACATTGAATATACCGGTGACCCTCTTAGATTTAACCACGCAGTTCATCAATGGTGCCAGCCACTTAGCTGAAAATCAGGGAAATTTTGTTTTCTTGAAAAAATAAGGGAATTTTGTTAATCAGCTAAAAGTCAGGGAAAAGTCCAAGAAATTTGTTGAGATTGCTAGATCGCGCGTAAAATCAAACAGTTTCTGTCTATGTCTTACGTATTTGACTGTTTTATTCGATTGGAGTCAAACATAAGTGGTCACCCTGTAATATTTCTTCATTTCATATTTGAGATCTTTCACTGACTTACCGAACGAGACAAATGAATGTACGAATGGTTGACGACAATTCGTGCATTGATTCCCGAGATTATTCAACAATAGATTCGTCGTTGAACATCTATAGCACATCGGTAATACCTCCTACAAATATACAATACCGGTACGTATACAATCGAAGTACTCGGTATCAGTGGAAAATACTGTTCATTTCATCTTAACATAGGCATATACAGGGGGTATCTGTGGGTGTCCCCCCCCCCAAAAAAAAAATTTTGAGGTCCCTTAAAAACCTCAATCCCCAAGAATTTCGGACTGAATATTTTCAGAAGAAAGGTCAAAATTAAGCTTGAACAACTAACTGGAAGATGTATAAAAATTCTGTAGCAGTGGCAATTAGCTGTCCAGGTTTTTAATTCTAAGAACTAGGTCCGAACTAGTGACCTTTGACCAACTCCAATAACCGAAGTCTTCCAGGGTAGTCTACAATAAAGTTTTCAAGTTGATAATAATTTCGTCACACGTACCTCAGCGTCGTGGAATGGTTTTGATCGTATCGTCACGCTACCGAGATCGATTGTCTCCTGAAACCTACTGGGTACTCGTAAAGCTTGTAGTTTCTCGAACGCGTAACGAGCTAGTTTATACGCTCCGAGATTCTTACTCTGTTTCGCTAACGCGTACAGAGTAGCTCTGTTTACAACCGAGTTAAGATCAAACGATGATTTCAGTGAAAAACGTTTTATTTACGATCACGCCAATTTGCAAGCCCAACATTACAATACCTGGTCTAAAATAAGTAACGAGACGAGTAGTATTGTATAGGTTAACTATTTATTTGACGCGCGAGCTTTCGCTACTAATGTATAGAAGCTTCATCAGGTGAATGAGTCATAGTTAAGCTATGTTTTTAATCCTACAATCCTAGAATAATAGGTTTCATCCGGTGAGGTTTTAAAACAGCAAAAACAAACTATAAACTCGAGGAGTGACTCATTGAATACATATATTTCACTCGTCTGAAATTGGCGACGTTTTTTCCCCTGATAAATGATAGTTGCGAGGCCCGCGCGTGAATGTTTGTTTGTTTTTGACGAGTTGGACTCTAATCTGCATGCCTCGGCGACTGTCAGCAATTTAAAACTAATTCTAATTATGCCTAAGTAACGAGACGAGTAGTACTGTATAGTTAAACTATTTATTTGACGCACGAGCTTTCGCTTCTAATGAATAGAAGCTTCATCGTGTGAATGAGTAAAGTCAATAGAAAAACAACAGTATTTATAGGTAGACTGACACTAAACACAGAGAACTGAGTGAGAAGAGTAATTACAAATAAATGATGAGTGACATGATAATAAATAACTAAGTGAGTGAGTAGATAATTGATTAATTAAGGAACAACAAACTAAAAGAGAAATAAATCAAAATGACAGTCTACCTATAAACACTGTTGTTTTTCCATTGACTATACTCATTCACCTCATGAAGCTTCTATTCATTAGAAGCGAAAGCTCGTGCGTCAAATAGATAGTTAACCTACACAGCACTACTCGTCTCGTTTCTTATTTTAAACCTGGTTAACACGGCTACTCTACGAATACCTGGTCTGAAAGATAAACTACTGGTCCAGTCAAACAATATTTGAGATGTTGAAATATTTGAAAAGGATACACTTTAGAAAGACCATGCGTATGAACTCCGCGTTGAGTATCCTGTATCATACAATGAAGCAAGTATCTCGACATGTTGAACAAAGCTTCCGGTAAATGAGATGTGAACGGCTCGTCCTGAAAAATAAAGAATTCATTAAAACCATCCCTAAACAACAGAGATCCAGTCTCTGGGGGCCAGTTGCATAGTCATGACTTCAAGACCAGTCTAAGACCAACTTAGCAATCTAACAACTTAAGACCAGTCTTTAGAAAATGTGTAATGTGCAACTGGCCCCAGCAAACTATGATATGACCTCTTTAACCTACACAATAAACAGAGTCAGATTGAAATATCATAAAACTTACTGTATAACGCTGTATAGAATGATACACGTAATACATATCGGCTCTTCTCTGGAAATCATGAAACTTCGCTAACATTTCATCGCGTTTTGCGTTGTCTTCTTCCTCTACAAAATTAACAACATTTCACATTCAAAACATTGTCAGTTGAGGAGTGATGTTGTCCCATTCATTCTCAGTGCAAATGCAGGTTCAAGTCCTGTTGGAAACGCTTCAAAGGCTGTGGTACCCGTCATGAGGTTGAACAATCCAATAAAATAAAGTTTTGGCAAACCATGATCCGAAGCAAGTAGTGAAGCAAGATTAGCAAAACAATACTTCAACTGATCATTAGGAAGTTATGAAGACACTACCAGTTAGTAGTACAACTATGTCAAATTCAATCATCTCAAGATTCAATTCAAATCTATCCATAATTCCACCAAGTTCTATGAATGAATCCTATAGACCAAGCAGAGTGAATCAAGAAACATGTTTTGCCTAATTTCCGATGTAAAAGGCTAAAAATCTAGATGAAAGTGATAAGTTTTGACTAAGTTGCCCAATCTTTATGCAGGCTATCTGGCGGATATATGATGCGATCAAAAATAGTTGAAAACAGGCTTAATTTAGCATTCAATGAGGGTTTCACGAAGAGAGGAACAGTACGAACCGGCAGCGAGGTCGAGGTACTGCATACTGAGTTTCCAGAAATAATAACCAGCATCGTTGAAACGACTTTCCCAAACGGCGTTCAGTGTTAACTGTTCTAGAACCTTCACAGCTTCAGCCTGCATGCCCGCTTTATGGAACGCTACATCGAGTAAAAAAAAAGAAAAAGAAATTATTTGCTATCAAAATCTCATAGGCTAATAACCTACAGACTCTGATCTCCCTGGACCAGTGATTTTTCCGTTCATTTTCGATGTTTTATATCTTAGAGGAAAATTTTAACTCAGATCCAGGATCTCAGAACTGCGGAACTAGGTCCTGGAGCACTATTACATGTCAAATTAGATGTACATGTTACCGATCCAGATTACATGCGACATGCACATGTTATTGATGCAGATTACATGTGACATGTAAATGTTACTGACCTTGTTGAGCGTCTTCAAAGCGATCGTTTTCAGCAAGCCACTGCGCGTACGGAATATACACATCATTTTTATACTCATGATATTTCTCTGCGAGTTGAAACGCCTGAAAGCAGTATTGATTATTTGCCGATGAAACTAAACATTGAAGTCGGATACTGAAGACTCCACTCAAGTGATATCTTATGACTCGAGAGTGATATCTGAGTTTGATGATACAGTAGACGCCACTCACGTCAGATCTGATTAACTTTTCACGAGTTTAGATACAAATGAATTATATACCATCACCCAGGTTACTGCTCAGCTATGTTTCACTTGTTAATTCATCTTTTACCCCAAATAATGAAATATATCAAGTTTAGTTTATGAGAAAAGATTAGAATCTTTTTCAACGACGAAAAAAGTTACACGAACCTCGTCCCAGTTTCGAGCTTCGATGTAAAGTAAAAGCAACGCTTTCGTGTCGCCCATTTTAGCGTAGCACTCGGCCGCGTACGAGAACTGCTCGAGTTTCTTCAGGTATAGAGCGCACATCGTCAGCGGTTCGCGGTCGGCTTTATCCAACTTACGAGCAACATCTATCAACCTGGCGAAATAATTAGGTTTTTAGTCCACTATCTGCCACAGTAGACTCGGCGTGCCTCAGATTTCATGAGACTAATAAATTTTCTCGGAAGTTCATGAATACCAGGGCAGTCGTGGGATGGGTCGTTATCACAATTGGAGAGTAAAAACATTCTTATTACGTTCGTCATTTGGGCAGGCGATAATCCTAGGCAATAAACCCCAGGGCCCGGTTCCAAAGTCGTGAGTTAAGATTTGACCCCGAGTTAAAACATTGAAAATGAACTAATCTCAGAGTTAACTCTAACCCACAACTATGGAACCGGATCCAGGGGCCAGTTGCACAGTCGTCAAAAAGGGGTCTCAAATCTTAAGACTGGTCTTAAGTTGTTAGATTAGGTAGAACTTAGTTAGTCTTAGACTGGTCTTAAGTCTAAGCCATGACTATGCAACCGGCCCGAGGGTAAACGCAGAATACTGCAAATAAGTTCTCATCCAAGACACACTTGGAGATGAGAGAGCATTAAAGGTATTTCTGAAGAAGCCCAGCCATTTCTAACTTACATTTCGGACCAGCCGTTGTCGCCGATAATTTCTATAGCTTTTATATATTCTCCAGCCGAGATATACATTTCGGCCGCTGCTTTAGGTTCGTTGATATTCTTAGCCCAATCGGCTTGTTTCGTCATCAGAATCTTCTTATCCAAAGGATCGCTGGAACCGACAAATTCCTACAAAGAGATTGAAAATTGTTACGTAAATGTTACATAACTGGGATGATCATTATGCTTATGACTTTGAGGCTGGTTTTAATTGAATTTTGATGAATCTGCAATTCTCTTTTGGCGCGTTTGTTTGGACTAGAATATGCTCCATTCCAGAATAGCAGCCGTAAGAGAGTTGGTAATTCAAGGGTTGTATATTCAAAACATATTTGAATTTTGAAACGAATACCACCATCTCCCATACACAAAACCGAGACATTGGAAAATAATTTGATATCAGTAATCAGAAGTTTAGAAGCGAGCTAAATGTGACGAAAAAGTACTAGCATGAAAAGCATATGAGTGAAAAAATATTTCGAAGATTAAAACGCATGACATAATTTTAAAACTTTGAGAAAGAAATTTAAGATTAAAATAGATTTTTGTGTTACATGTTGTGTGAATATCATGACTAAGAAAACGATGAAAGTCACTGAAGTTGTCTGACTACAGCCGTGGAGTATTAATAGTCACACTCGTGTCGATGTGGTTTGCAAGATTTGCTATTCGAGAAAAAAAACAGAGATTTTCAAAATAAGCGGATTTTTATCTCGACTGAAACGACGCGCAACTGTTACAACAACACGATTTGTTTCATATGGAAAACGACGATTTTATATGAAAATATAGAACGAGCAATTTTCAGGATCAAAATCAATCCAGACTAATGTCTATTCCAACTTGGCTCAAGAGGACGTCAATGGCCTAGCTCGGTCTGGTTTGGTAGTTCAGCAGTGTATCATAGTTGGAATAGATATTAGTCGCATTCTGTGTTGTATACCGGTACATAGAAGACCCAAATTGATCAATTCTACCTGCGGCGCACTCCGCTTACCTTCGCAAAGTCAAACATTCTCAGATCGGTGTACATGTTCAACGCTTTGTTCTCGTGGCCGCTTTTCTTGTAAAGTTTCGCGGCTTCGTGGAATTTGCCCTGATACGCGCTGACGTCGCCGAGGAATACGATATTATCCGTTTCGCCGCGCCGTTTTCTATCCTAGAAAAAAATGCGTACAGATATTCAGTCAAGAGATATTTCAGGTGTGGATCGAGCCCAACTAAACCGGGTCCCAGTTTCACAGTTCAGCCAAAAAATGGTCTTAGTTATTCAGACTGGTTTTAACTTAATAGATAGGAACCAGAAAGAGTTTAGAAAAAGACTGATCTTTAGTCGTTAGATTGGCTATGGGACCAGAAAGAGCTAAGAACAGCCTTTAATCGAAGCCATGATGTGCAACTTGTCATTAACTTGACAAAAAATAAAAAATCTCAGTTGACCTGATTCCGCTGAGCTTAAGTTTTACATCAACTTTTTACCGATTTGAATTTTTGTTGTTACTTCTCTTGACTCTTGAGTTATACGTAAATTTGAGTTATTTCCGATAAAACTCACCTCTATCTGATGAATCAGTTCCAGATATCGCAGTTCTTTGATCCTCGTGAACGATCTTTTCGCCGTATCGAAATCGAGACCTTCTAAAGCTTCGTGCGCCAACGTTTCCCAATCTCCGTCCGTCACGCCGAGACACGCCACGTGGTATGCACCTCTACAAACGACGCATCGAATATATTTGAAAAATCAAATTCATCGCGAGGATAGGATAACGAGGCTTTGCAAAGAAATGTATCACTCTCAAGGCAGCTGCACAATTTGTAAGTTAAAGTTTGACGGTGATATACCAGGATCAATTTGCTGTCAGTAACCACACCTCACAATATCAGCCATTAATAACAACACCCTCTTAAGACAATCACCATATGATCGGTGATGTCTGGACAATCTGATTGTCAATGCAGATAACATCTTCATGTTAAAACAGCAATTCATTTTTTTAAAGAAATGCCTCGATTCTAGACAGGAGACCTGGTTAAGTCTTGATAGTCAGTTTTTGTTAGGATAGCTAAGAAACTGTCAGAAAATAAATTTTTATATCCTCAACTGTGGATTTTGCTCATTAATTCTGAATACTGAGATAAATAAGAGTCGACCAGTCATAGCAAGAGTGGTACATAGAAACCCTGTTGATACCTGCATTAATGAATTGAAAATGAACTAATACAAATTGAATCTTGAAGTGTGGAATTAAGATTTGTGTTTATAGTAATGTAAATCAAAACAATCACTTCGAACAACCACGAACTGAGTGACTGGCTACAACAGAATGAAGTGAAACACTGACCTGAAGTTTTTCTTCTCTAGATACTGATACATCGACGCAGATTGAGGAACCTCTACAGACGACATCGAATAAACGTGAAGACAAAATATCTTTGATCCGGTAAAACCAACCACAAAACCCTACGATATATAGAGCAAAATAATAACTAAAACAAACAGCATCTCAAATATTCAAAAATCACAAAAAATCAATGAAAAAATCTTCTTTTTTTGTTACATTTTGAATTATCTACTCACCTGCAGTTTTTGTTGATGAACGGGGAAACTGTTGGCTTTAATATTCAACAGACCGGCTCCGCTAAAACACAACATATCTTCACAGTTTGTGTTCCAAGCGACGCTGTTTGCATTCGGTTCCTACAACGAACAAATAAAAACATCAGTTATATCAGTACTCAACTCAACCACAATATAACTCCAGTCCCAACCGCACAGCTCCCTTCCAGTCCCCACCACACAGCTCCCTTCCAGTTCCCTGCCTTTACCTAAACAAAATAATTCTTGTATCGCTAAGCATTTTTTAGTAATTCAACCCTTCGGTTCTCTCTCCCTTCCAAGATTTTACGTGGAAGATACTCAAAAAATTTCTTTTTCCCCCATTACCTTCCATTTTGAAACACCTGCAATAGAAATTATTCTTCACTTTTCCCTTAACCCTTACATATTTTTGAAAACCATACAAAAAGTCTTAGCTCCCAGACTCAGCCATCCATCAGTATCCCCCCTCCACAAACTCACCACGGAGATCACATCTAACCTACAGTTCTCCCAGCTCACTGTCTCTTACCTGGAATAACAGCTCTTTAGTATTTGTATCGTAAACTAAACACGTATTGTGCTCGTCGACTACCGCCAGTTTCTTACGACTACAACTCATATCTAAACATCGAATCGACGTGTTCTGTTTCAGTAACGTAATCGGGAACGGATTATCGATGAATATCTTCAGTATCTGTCCGTTTTTCAGTCCGACGAGCAGTCCTTCTTTTCCCGCCGGTCCGCCGATCACTTTGATGTAACGAATAAGAGATTCCATCAACCATTCGCGTTCCTTCACGCCTTGAAACGACATACACTGCAATCGTTTCTCCTGCGAAAATCGAAAAAAAATTCAAAATTCAAAAACTCCAACTGTGAGTATAGTTATAACTGATTTCTATGAGATGATAACATTTTCAATAATCACTGCTAGTATAGTTACAATTGTTTTCTATGAAACAATAGCATTCTTATTAAGCACAATTTTGAAAATTGACACAAGTGTGGTGTAGGACTGGCCATGGGAACGCCATGACCGCGTCCTTGCGTTAGTCAGTGATGCCAGTCATATCGCACATGACCGTCTCTTCCAGTTGCAACTGACACAAACTGGTCGCAGCACAAGCAGTCGCTAGTCGACCGCTAGTATCTAGATTCTGTGGTGTGATTCGTGTATTTTTACCTGACACAATATGATATGCTGCGAGCAGACGACCAACAGATTACAATCGACTCGTTTATTGATTTTCTCTTTCACTTTATAGTGCATGTCGCAGACGTCCTCGGAGTACAGTTCATAGATAACGATTCTATCGGGCAGTTGAACCTGCAGAAACAAAAAAATAATCAGTACTCAAATAAAATGTTTAAAATGTCTTAGGCTAAGTAAGAATTACTTATATACAGTTAACATCGAATAACCCAGACCGACATAATTAGTGAGAGGACATAGGAGTTAAGAATCTAGGCAAGATTTTTTTCCTAGACCCAGTTCTACCTGCAGAAACGATTAAAATAATCAGCAAAAATACACAAATAAAATGATTAAAATGTCTTAGGCTAAATAAGAATTACTTATATATATACAGTTAACATCGCAAAACTCAGACTGTCAAAATTAGTGAGAGGACTTGGGGTTTAGAATCTATGGAAGAAGTTAAGCTTATTTTTTCCTTGACCTAGTTCTACCGTTCATATGGAACAGGGTATAACAATAATATTTCTTTATTTTGCTTCTTTTTACAATAGATTTCGTACAATTTCATAAATACAGTAGTAGATGTTTTGTAAAAAGGGGAAAGGACAGTGGGCAAGCCAGAAGGCTGTGCTCGAGTGGATTAGGCCCACTGCCCGGGTCAGGGAAAAATAAAATAGGACATCAGGAAATAATTTCAGTTTTATCCAAATTAGTGAAAAGTCTGAGTTAGACAAGGTTTACTGTAGATCGAGCCTCACACTTGAGTTTAGAGCACAGTTAACAATCTAAAAATATCGAAATCATTGAAATGGCTTTTTTAAAATATTTACTTACGGCTAATCGATGTCGATATATAGCGATTTTCTTGACTAGATCTCGACATTTGATTCTAACTGTAAACGAAAAAATTAAATAGAAATCAAACATCGTCAGTTTCAGATAATTCGACTAAACGAATATATTCCGATCTTCCCCCTAAAAAGGTATCACTGAAACATAAAAACTAACATTAAAAACAACTCGGAAAATGAGAATTATTAAATTAAACCAAAGAATTCTCAAGTAAGACGGATAACAAAGAAACAATGCGCTGAGAGCTGCCAGCCACAACCTATCAAAAACTGCTTAAGCCCAACGCACACGGCACTGAAAAAACGTTTTTTCGGTGCCGTGTGCGTTGGAGCCAAAACACAAAACACCGAACTGAAAAACGTTTTTCACGAGCAAAAAAACGTTTTGTGAAAAACGTGTTTTCTGTTTCGGCGAAACAAATTTTTTGCCGTGTGCGTTGGGCTTTACACACTTGGGGAAATGTGGTGGCAGCTCCTGTCGTAGTAGAACAATAATTTGAAACAGGACCGAGTCTCGAACGTAAGTTAGTGCAGGGGCGGATCTAGGGTCTGATGATTCAGGGAGGGTGCACCCCTAAATAGGGCATATCATATAAGTAAATAGGCACTCTGAAAGAAAGCTCATCGCAAAACATTAACTCATTTTTCGGAAATACAGGAGGCAAGCTTACGAATTAAAACTAATATTTTTTATTTTCCCCGTGATATTTCAGGGCAACTTGACATTTCGAGGGTGGTAGGTGCACACACCCCCTGCATGCACCCTCTCCTCGGATCCGCCCCTGTGGTGTATACCGGAATGAGCTATAGGGTTTCCAGTAGTCGGTTCGAACACCGTAAACACTCGTCCGCTGCGTTGATGACGATGATTCGAGTGTTTATCGTCGCGGAGTTGATGGTTATGACACCGCGCACCGCTGTAACGAACGATACTAGATATCGTACGCACCGGCGGCAAACGACTCGCAGTCGCAGCTAGAAATATTACAAACAACCTCGATTCAGTTCAATACTCACAGATTAAGATCTAAAACCACATTAGTTATATAGCTAATCTAACAATTTATGACCAGTCTAAGCTCATCTCTTGGTTTTATAGCTAATCTACAAAATAACTTAAAACCAGTGTAAGCTCATTTTGGTTCTATAGCCAATCTAACAAAGTAAGATCCTGTCTAAGTTCATTTTGCTTTTAAGACTAAAGCCAATCTAGCAACTTCAGACCAGTCTAAGTTCATTTTGGTTCTAAAGCCAATCTAGCAACTCGAGACCAGTCCAAGTTCATTTTGGTTCTATAGCCTATCTAACAACTTGAGACCAGCCTAAGCTCATTTTGGTTCTATAGCAAATTTAACAACTTCAGACACCAGTCTTTGTAACGTTATGACTTTGTGAACCTGGGAAGTTTTTTCCCTTATTTTTTTCATTTTTCGATTAGAAAACAAACCTTTTTGTTCGGTGATAAGATGTTGAATGATGACGTCAGTCATATTATCGCGATAAGCGTAACGATCTTTATACAATCCGTGAACCGTACTGAATATCAGCTGATAATACGCTATAGTTCCATCCTGACATCCAACAGCCTACAACGATATATATACATACACATGATAAAACATAAACATGATGATTATAATAATGATAATAATAATAATGATAATTATAACAATACTAATAATTCATTCGGCCTTAAATACATATAAAATGTGCTGCGCTGACTAATCGATACCCTATAGTGCTGGAGATAATTTGAAAATTTTAAAAAATTTCGCCCTAGTGTGTTGAATAACGGGATTACCAATATAGTGAGTCTACACCGCGGCGCGGTGTATCATTAGTAACTAATATTTCACTATGTTTGACAGGTGCTGCCATCTTTCAATAGAGATTAAATCTGATAACTAATTACACCAATACACCGCAGTGCGGTGTACTAGCAAAATCCATCACCAATTCATACACCGCACTTCAGTGTAGACGCACTGAAAGGGTTAATACATCATACATAAAAAGGGAACAGAGAAAACTAAAACTAAAGCTTTGATGAAACACATTTTGAGCTTCGATTAAAAAACATTGATTAAATGACTTACTACAAGCAGTATCTAATGTACGGCGATGAAAATGTACTTACCACATAATTAGAGTCCGGTTTGACTTTGCAGCACCAAACCCATGAGTTATGTTCACTGACCGTTCCTAGACGTACCCCTTCTTTAGTGTACAACGAACATTGTTTATCAGATCCACCGACTGTGACGTATTCTCCTTTAGAAAACCATCCGACCGAACACGGGTCGTAACCGAGATTTCGCTCTTTACCGATCTGGACAAAAAAGTCAACCATAGAAAATGAATTCATATCCTACTTTAAATAGTGGTGCAACTTAGCACAAAACCTAATATCGCTGCCTTGCAGCTATTTTATTTTTGATTTCACTAGGAATTCATGAGTGCAACTACAGAAGACTTCTAACTTCACTCAATCTATTCGGACCAGTGATTATTTTAATTTCACTCAACTTATTAGGACCAGTGATTATTTTAATTTCACTCAACCTATTAGGACCAGTGATTATTTTAATTTCACTCAACCTATTAGGACCAGTGATTATTTTAATTTCACTCAACCTATTAGGACCAGTGATTATTTTAATTTCACTCAACCTATTAGGACCAGTGATTATTTTAATTTCACTCAACCTATTAGGACCAGTGATTATTTTAATTTCACTCAACCTATTAGGACCAGTGATTATTTTAATTTCACTCAACCTATTAGGACCAGTGATTATTCTAATTTCACTCAACCTATTAGGACCAGTGATTATTTTAATTTCACTCAACCTATTAGGACCAGTGATTATTCTAATTTCACTCAACCTATTAGGACCAGTGATTATTCTAATTTCACTCAACCTATTAGGACCAGTGATTATTTCAATTTCACTCAACCTATTAGGACCAGTAATTATTTTTTGAGTTAAGTGATGAGTTATACAGCGAAATTTAATTTACAAACTGTCGGAATGTTTCTAAAATTTGTGCCCAAATTAATTGTGATAATTCTACCCGCAAGAATTCATGTTAAAAAGAATTTGCGGTTTGCGCAAAACCTGACATGGATGCATTGCTGCGATCAGTATCTTTGAAAATATTTTCTTTCCACTAGGCAGGTTCAGACCTTATACGTTTCAATACGGATGATTTGATAACGAAGAATTAGTTATAATATTGACCTGTTTTCCGGAGAGTTGGAAGAATGCCAGTTTCTGGCCCCAATCAGCGACGGCGAGAATATCGTAGGGTTCATCCCTCGACGGGTTCCACTCGACGGCCCAGATCGGACTCAAAGAACTTCCGGGTCTTTCTATCTTCACTTTCTCTTCGCCGGTCTGAAATTAATCACAACACAGTTTTTCATGCAATGAGAATTTACCGCAGCCCTCAGTATTCCGCAGAACAGTTCTTCAACAGTTACCCCCTGAACTAGAAGTTAGTTCATCTTCAATTATATGAGTCAAATTGTACCTCAGGAACCAGTTTTTAAGTTCTGGGTTGAACTTCCGTTAAACAAGGTTCATTCCCAATGTTTTAACTCTCAAATCAAATTTAAACTGGGAACGACAGATCAGGGTCAACATTATCTCAAGACTTAACAGGCAAAATATTTCCGCTTTAGAATTATCATTCAAAACTTCATACGGAAGTATTTTCTTAACAGCTAAAGGTTGGAATGTTTTGTATAAAGGCTTATTAAAATTAATGATTATAATGATAACGAACCTTATTGCGAATGCTGACAATTCCGTTAAACAGCCCTAAAGCCATATACTGTCCATCATTCGTCCAACTACAACAAGTGATCCGACAGCCAACTTTATGTTTTGATACCGACTTCTGTTCTGGAGACCACAATCCTACAACGTATTCAATGAGTTCAGTTTTAGTTTTTTACTGCTCTGGACATGAGGAGGTTGCAGTGGTCAAATTAATACAGCTATCAATCTGCAGCCTGTACAAAACACCCCCTATACATGAGTCCAGAACTTCACCTGGGACATTTTAATGAAGAACATTTTCAAACTTTCAAAAATTGATAATCATACTACAATGTTGAATGTGATTCAAGGCTGCAAATTTTCACTCAAATTGGAAAATACTGTCTGATGAAATTTCATCTACGTACCAAAGTCGGTACAAGCGCAACTAGCGAGCTGTTGACTGACTGGGTTATACGCCAAGCATTGGATAGCATCGTTATGCCTGCAAAAAAAACCAGGATATAATGAAAAATATATGAATCACAGGTAAAGATAGAATTCAAATAAATGAAAAAAATCATCATGAGATTCTTATAGAAAACGACATCAAAAACACTCTCAGCCAACTAGATTGCAGGTCTTATGCAAAGTTTATGCCAGGATCTTATCAAAAATATATGAATCACTGATAAATATAGAATTCAAATCAACGAGATTCAACTATCTCAAAACACATGGTCAAGCAAAGTTTAAAAAAATTCTAAATGAAAAATATTTTCGGGCGACTTACGTGTATTTAAGAATTCCTTCGAGTTTATTCGTCCAGATGATGACGCTTTTATCGGCGGAGCCCGAGGCGAATCGTTTTCCGTCCTTTGCGTACGCGACGCAGAACACCGTATCTTTATGTCCCTTCAGCGGCTGAACGAGTGTGCCGTCATTCGTATCGTAAACAAGAACCCGGTTACCGGCGGCGACAATCAACTGACTACCGTCCGGACGGAAACATAAATCCCAAATACTGAAATAACGCAACAGACGATACCAGGAACCGGTTTCACAAAAAAGGTTTAACTGATATTTTTGCTGATTTGGCTACTTCATGTTTTCGATGAGGATGATTCAAACTTAACCGTTTCAGGCTTAAACTTTTTCCCAGGGCCCAGTTTCACGAAAAAGTTAAACTCAAATATTTGGTGTAATTGCCATTGGTTACTTCATGTTTTCGATGAGGACCACGATTCAAACTTAACCGTTTTAGGCTTAAACTTTTTCGTGAAACTGGGCCCTGGAGAACCTGACCGAATAACTTAAGATTCACTGGTCATTAAACCTGCTACCTCTTAGCTGTGAGTCAAACGCCTTCCCAAAAATTGTTGGGTATTCAGCCTACTTATCCACCAAACCATGAAGATAGGAATATTCATTTAATCATTGACTACGTTTGATAGTTTACAGAGAGTCAAAAGCTGGTTTAAAATAACCAGTGTCCAGTGGATAAACAGTTTGAATGAACTTTTAATTGTCACTTTACATCATTATCCACTGGTACTCTAACCAATTTTTGAGCAACTGGCACCAGTTATGAGATTTCAAATTTCGAGGAAGCGTCTGCCTCATTTTAAATATCTCATCCCAATTTGAAGTTACTTGAATAAAGTTGATTGAAATTGTGGTGGAAAATGGATTGATTTTTCGATGATTTCAGAAAGGGTGTAACTGAAATGAACACTTACCACTGCTCAACTTTATCCCTGTCGTGTACTTTATCCACCCAGGTCGGTACAGCTCTCATCTTCGACACTGAATGAGAGAAAATGCGAAAAATATGAAAAACGGCGGTGAAATGTCAAAAAATGTGTGGAATCCAATGAAAACAAACGGACTACAGGCCGGACAAGGGAATGTGGTATCGGACATCTTACACGCAGAACATCGGACGCCGCGGCCGGGACGCAATCACTACTGTCACTCCCCGGGCGTTAAAATAAAAACACTAAATTCACGAAGACCTCTCATTGAACTTAGCTGGATGCAAAAAAATTCCTCTCCACCTGAGTAGCTCATTTGGGATAACTGGCTTGGGTGAGGACTGGCGGTCCCGGGAAGGAGCCGGGTCGGGGACACTAACGCGGCCGGCGTGGTGTGCGCCGGGCACTGATAACTATGTGCTCGGATTCAACGTTCTTAATCGTGAATAACCAAATTATTGCCCTAGCTAGAAACTAATCTTAAAAATTAGAAACGGTGATCGGATCTGGTGAATTTACGCTCCCGAGTTTCTAGTCTATTTTTCTCGATTAAGACGGGTTAATTGTCCTGAGTTAAAGACGTGTACGTGCCTGAAAAGTGGAATGCTACGGTTCTCCCCAATCCGCGCACAACGCACTCTAACATTTCAAAAAAAAAACTGACAGTTCGTGCTTCACCGTTACGCGGTGTATCCTTTCATCGGGTGTGATATTTGAAGAGAGCAATTAGTGACGCTTCGGTCGCGTTAAAGACTCGTTCGGAATTGATTGGATTGATCAGTGTAGCTCTCGGCTCTCGTCACTGTGTCTCCTGTACTATTCCGATGATGGTAGAAGCGTCGTATGTTTCCAGTAATGAACTTACGTCTATATATATACACTATATTATACTATAATGATTTTCTGGAATAGGATAGCGATGGGTATTTTACACTCTGAGTAAAGTGGTTCTGTGCGTTTCTATGCGGACTGTGCCGATTTTCAGAAGTAAATTTTCATATATTTCACATACATAATTAACTCAACCTTGAACGGCTAAATATATTTTTCTAATTCAAAATTATCCAACGTTTACATATTTCAATGACTCGATATGAGATTTCCCCAGGTATAACCGATGGACATTTCAGATTTTCGGAACAGTTTGTACGCACCCGAATTTAAGCTTTAACTTAACTTAAACTTCATTGACAAACTAATTGTCACATTGCATTGCAATCAGTTTGAAAATATAGTAATTTGATTTAGAAATATTCATTGCGGATTTGCCTAGTAATTAAGTTGGTCTATGAAGAATGTAAAGATTCATTAATTAGATATAGAAGATTAGGAATAAAAATCAAGCGCTTTATCGCGTGCATGGAATTACCTTTCTTTATCCCGTCACTTTTCTGCGATTCCGTCTTAGCCGATTTCACTTTAAACCAGTCTTTCAAAGCTTTTCCCTTTTTCGCCATGAACGTCTTTTTCGCGGCAGACTTCTCCGCCTGTTCGGCAGTGGTGTTTTTATCGCAACTGTAGCTGCCGTCCATGTTGTAAACACAAACGGCACCTCACTTGGACTTGGACGTGAAGAGCCACAACACAGTTTTGTCAACGAATCTCCAGAGATGCTAACTACATTTTACTCGAAGCTAATACTACTATCGATGATGCCTTAGTGTTGTTGCGACATCATTACATATTGAAATCAGTGAGATACAAGAGATGACCGTGGGAAACATCATATTGTGTATGTTTATAAAAATAGACTCTGCCGCGGCGATTGAGGCCTCTGGGCAAATGATGAATATGACACCAATTATACAGATATATTATATATACATGTAATAGGCATGCAGTGCACTGCTGCGGTTCAATAGACTGACTAGTTCACAATGAGTTCACGATTGTAATTAACGATACAGAAACTGCGTCGGGACTCTGCCGCGGGACTCTGGCCGCTCATGCTCATGATGAGCCCGCCTGGCAATGTTTGTTATTGCCTATAGGATCTCGCCTAGTAGGCGTATCAATTGTATCGTTGTTATCATTTCTCGAGTCACCTGCTGATGATGAACCCGACTCACAGTTAGTTTGGACTGTGGAAGCGGCCGGTGCCCCGGGAGGCCACCATGCACCCGGCGCCATTTCCACAGTACATGGAGGAGAAAGGTCCTACAATTTATCACACAAAAACACAAAACCGCATTTTGAAACAAAACAAACGTTAAGAAGAACTTCGCCGTAAAGTGATGCCCCTATAAGATCGCGTACATTGACGGCGAATGTGTACCGATTTATTTCTGGATTTGGCAGAATAAGGTTTTTATATTTGACTTTGCATTGATCAGATCCTGTCTTTGCCGTACGCGAACGAATGCGTGCCGTTAATTTTACTTCCGGGTTTCCAGAATACAAATTCCAAAATTCGCTTTTTATCTAGCTTTTTATCGAATTTGCATGTAAAATGTCAAAACGTAACAAAGTGCAGTACGTCAAACAAGATGAGCCATCGTTTTTGAGAGCTTTCAAAGAGAAGGTTGGATACAAAGAAGGACCAACAATCGATACAAAGGTGAAACTGTCTTTGATTGGTTTGAAAGTTCGCTGTTTGGTGTTGTCTTTTCCATTTTACTCTCTTTTCAATTCGTTTTTATTACCACGAGATCAAAGCAGGAATGCTGCCAATTCCATCATGAATCCAACTTCCTTAAGCCCAAAAAAGGACACTGTCACACGGAGAGGATAGATAGATTCTTCACCAAAGTTTGGCCTTGGCTTTATTTGGACCTGCCCCCTTTTGGGCCCTGGGGGGTTGACCCAGCAGTTCCACAGTTTTGAGTTAGGGATTTGACTATATTGATAGTTTTACATCGAAAATGAATCAATTTTAGCTCACATTTAACTCAACTCCTAACTGTGGTCCATCGAACTGAAATCAGCATTATTGGTAGGTCAGACCCGCAGTGTTGGGGGTCATTCATTTATTACGTACACATTAGGGGAGGGGGAGGGGGTTAGTGCAATTGCGTACTGTAATGCTTAATGTATATGAAAAAATGGCCAATTTTGCGTACAGAGGGGGAGGGGGGTTGAAAATTTCAAATTTTATTCGTACGTAATAAATGAATTATCCCTTGGCAAGTCCCATTTTGAAAACTTAGTATAAAGATGATTTTTTTTAGAGGGAGAATTTGAAAGATGGTGAAGGTGATGGCGAGGAGGATAGATCTGATAATGAAGATGAGAAACCGCAGATTGTGGTATTAAAGGCTGGTGATTTAACAGCGGAGGAAGTTCACGGTATCAAACACGTCCCCGGAGATGATCGAACTAGCAGTGATTCTATAGGTAAAACCAGCTCGATGCTTAAAACAATGTCAACATTTTTAGTTAGATTAGAACTACATGTACAGTCAACCCCGGATATACCGCCGCCCACATCAGTGCAGAATGATTTTGGTGGTGTAGAGAGTATGGCAGTATATCGGGGGTGTTTTACTATGTATTTGTATCGAGATGTACATTGAGGAAACCTGGTGGTAGGCGAGGGTGGCGGTATATGGGGCGGTTGGCTATATATCTAAATTACCTACTTAAAATCACATGTCTACAATTTAAGACGCTTGCAAGAAATCCTCATTAAATGGAAGACACCAAAGACAGTCAAGTTATTGGTTCTTAGAACATGTACTACACTGGTCTGTCTATGACTTGTTTGTTAAAAACACTATCACCTTACATTCACAATGTACATTTATCGGTAGAGTTAGACACAGAAATTTTAAGAGTCTGGACTTATAATCAGTTATTCTACATTAGGATCGAAACAAATGGGTGATTTTTATTTGAATTGAAGCAATCAAAATTATCAAAAATTTCAACCTCCCTCCCCCCACCGGTATGAAGGTTTTCAAAGGTTTTTATGAATGTTACCTGGGATTAATTAACCGAGGTAGTTTTGATGACATTTTTCAGAATCTGGAAAGATTAAATTCAAGAAACCGATGAAACGATCGAGCGACGATGATTCCTGTTCAAACGATCTGAAAATATCTTCATCGAAGAAAAAGAAAGAGGAACTACTGAGAGCAGCGGACGAAACATCGAAAAAACATTCGCGGAAAGCTGTGAAAAATTCCTCTCTTCTCTCGTTCGGTGATGATGATGAAGAGGAGGAAACCGAGGATGATTGACCGAGCTATAGAGGAATTTCGAGGATATCGAAGTGCTACTGGTTATGTTTTATCAGTGAGGAATATAAGTTATATCGCAGTGGATAATCTGTGATCAGAACCTGTCGAGTGTAACACTTGTTAGCTAGCAAGCTGAGAATGCTACTGTGGCAGTAGAGGATTATTCCTCTGGCAGTAGAGGATCAGTTGATTTATGGAAGTGTAAAAAAAGAGTAAAACAACTAGATATGCTTTTTGTGATGTTTTGATGAATAAATTTTTGTTAATGAAGTAGGCACATACTACCGAGTATCTTGATATTGAAGAGAATGGACAGGGGGCAGGTTCCTTTGTGATCCTTTGTGAGAGGATAGATAGATTCTTCACCAAAGTTTGGCCTTGGCTTTATTTGGACCTGCCCCCTTTTGGGCCCTGGGGGGTTGACCCAGCAGTTCCACAGTTTTGAGTTAGGGATTTGACTATATTGATAGTTTTACATCGAAAATGAATCAATTTTAGCTCACATTTAACTCAACTCCTAACTGTGGTCCATCGAACTGAAATCAGCATTATTGGTAGGTCAGACCCGCAGTGTTGGGGGTCATTCATTTATTACGTACACATTAGGGGAGGGGGAGGGGGTTAGTGCAATTGCGTACTGTAATGCTTAATGTATATGAAAAAATGGCCAATTTTGTGTACAGAGGGGGAGGGGGGGTTGAAAATTTCAAATTTTATGCGTACGTAATAAATGAATTATCCCTTGGCAAGTCCCATTTTGAAAACTTAGTATAAAGATGATTTTTTTTTAGAGGGAGAATTTGAAAGATGGTGAAGGTGATGGCGAGGAGGATAGATCTGATAATGAAGATGAGAAACCTCAGATTGTGGTATTAAAAGCTGGTGATTTAACAGCGGAGGAAGTTCACGGTATCAAACACGTCCCCGGAGATGATCGAACTAGCAGTGATTCTATAGGTAAAATCAGCTCGATGCTTAAAACAATGTCAACACTTTTAGTTAGATTAGAACTACATGTACAGTCAACCCCGGATATACCGCCGACCACATCGGTGCAGA
Organism: Tubulanus polymorphus; assembly: GCF_964204645.1. NCBI lineage: Eukaryota > Metazoa > Nemertea > Palaeonemertea > Tubulaniformes > Tubulanidae > Tubulanus > Tubulanus polymorphus. Next base: position 25,525,889 of record NC_134027.1, read on the forward strand.
ATGATTTTGGCGGTATAGAGAATATGGCGGTATATCGGGGGTGTTTTACTATGTATTTGTATCGAGATGTACATTGAGGAAACCTGGTGGTAGGCGAGGGTGGCGGTATATGGGGCGGTTGGCTGTATATCTAAATTACCTACTTAAAATCACATGTCTACAATTTAAGACGCTTGCAAGAAATCCTCATTAAATGGAAGACACCAAAGACAGTCAAGTTATTGGTTCTTAGAACATGTACTACACTGGTCTGTCTATGACTTGTTTGTTAAAAACACTATCACCTTACATTCACAATGTACATTTATCGGTAGAGTTAGACACAGAAATTTTAAGAGTCTGGACTTATAATCAGTTATTCTACATTAGGATCGAAACAAATGGGTGATTTTTATTTGAATTGAAGCAATCAAAATTATCAAAAATTTCAACCTCCCTCCCCCCACCGGTATGAAGGTTTTCAAAGGTTTTTATGAATGTTACCTGGGATTAATTAACCGAGGTAGTTTTGATGACATTTTTCAGAATCTGGAAAGATTAAATTCAAGAAACCGATGAAACGATCGAGCGACGATGATTCCTGTTCAAACGATCTGAAAATATCTTCATCGAAGAAAAAGAAAGAGGAACTACTGAGAGCAGCGGACGAAACATCGAAAAAACATTCGCGGAAAGCTGTGAAAAATTCCTCTCTTCTCTCGTTCGGTGATGATGATGAAGAGGAGGAAACCGAGGATGATTGACCGAGCTATAGAGGAATTTCGAGGATATCGAAGTGCTACTGGTTATGTTTTATCAGTGAGGAATATAAGTTATATCGCAGTGGATAATCTGTGATCAGAACCTGTCGAGTGTAACACTTGTTAGCTAGCAAGCTGAGAATGCTACTGTGGCAGTAGAGGATTATTCCTCTGGCAGTAGAGGATCAGTTGATTTATGGAAGTGTAAAAAAAGAGTAAAACAACTAGATATGCTTTTTGTGATGTTTTGATGAATAAATTTTTGTTAATGAAGTAGGCACATACTACCGAGTATCTTGATATTGAAGAGAATGGACAGGGGGCAGGTTCCTTTGTGATCCTTTGTGAGAGGATAGATAGATTCTTCACCAAAGTTTGGCCTTGGCTTTATTTGGACCTGCCCCCTTTTGGGCCCTGGGGGGTTGACCCAGCAGTTCCACAGTTTTGAGTTAGGGATTTGACTATATTGATAGTTTTACATCGAAAATGAATCAATTTTAGCTCACATTTAACTCAACTCCTAACTGTGGTCCATCGAACTGAAATCAGCATTATTGGTAGGTCAGACCCGCAGTGTTGGGGGTCATTCATTTATTACGTACACATTAGGGGAGGGGGAGGGGGTTAGTGCAATTGCGTACTGTAATGCTTAATGTATATGAAAAAATGGCCAATTTTGTGTACAGAGGGGGAGGGGGGGTTGAAAATTTCAAATTTTATGCGTACGTAATAAATGAATTATCCCTTGGCAAGTCCCATTTTGAAAACTTAGTATAAAGATGATTTTTTTTTAGAGGGAGAATTTGAAAGATGGTGAAGGTGATGGCGAGGAGGATAGATCTGATAATGAAGATGAGAAACCTCAGATTGTGGTATTAAAAGCTGGTGATTTAACAGCGGAGGAAGTTCACGATATCAAACACGTCCCCGCAGATGATCGAACTAGCAGTGATTCTATAGGTAAAATCAGCTCGATGCTTAAAACAATGTCAACATTTTTAGTTAGATTAGAACTACATGTACAGTCAACCCCGGATATACCGCCGCCCACATCGGTGCAGAATGATTTTGGTGGTATAGAGAGTATGGCGGTATATCGGGGGTGTTTTACTATGTATTTGTATCGAGATGTACATTGAGGAAACCTGGTGGTAGGCGGGGGTGGCGGTATATGGGGCGGTTGGCTATATATCTAAATTACCTACTTAAAATCACATGTCTACAATTTAAGACGCTTGCAAGAAATCCTCATTAAATGGAAGACACCAAAGACAGTCAAGTTATTGGTTCTTAGAACATGTACTACACTGGCTTGTCTATGACTTGTTTGTTAAAAACACTATCACCTTACATACACAATGTACATTTATCGGTAGAGTTAGACACAGAAATTTTAAGAGTCTGGACTTATAATCAGTTATTCTACATTAGGATCGAAACAAATGGGTGATTTTTATTTGAATTGAAGCAATCAAAATTATCAAAAATTTCAACCTCCCCCCCCCCCACCGGTATGAAGGTTTTCAAAGGTTTTTATGAATGTTACCTGGGATTAATTAACCGAGGTAGTTTTGATGACATTTTTCAGAATCTGGAAAGATTAAATTCAAGAAACCGATGAAACGATCGAGCGATGATGATTCATGTTCAAACGATCTGAAAATATCTTCATCGAAGAAAAAGAAAGAGGAACTACTGAGAGCAGCGGACGAAACATCGAAAAAACATTCGCGGAAAGCTGTGAAAAATTCCTCTCTTCTCTCGTTCGGCGATGATGATGAAGAGGAGGAAACCGAGGATGATTGACCGAGCTATAGAGGAATTTCGAGGATATCGAAGTGCTACTGGTTATGTTTTATCAGTGAGGAATATAAGTTATATCGCAGTGGATAATCCGTGATCAGAACCTGTCGAGTGTAACACTTGTTAGCTAGCAAGCTGAGAATGCTACTGTGGCAGTAGAGGATTCTTCCTCTGGCAGTAGAGGATCAGTTGATTTATGGAAGTGTAAAAAAAGTGTAAAACAACTAGATATGCTTTTTGTGATGTTTTGATGAATAAATTTTTGTTAATGAAGTAGGCATATACTACCGAGTATCTTGATATTGAAGAGAATGGACAGGGGGCAGATTCCTTTGTGATCCTGATTGCATGTGGACCGTCGTCGCAGATCACTATTAAAACTAACTTTGAGATTAGGTTGTACTGAGGAGTCAAGCCTAAAGTTTCAGCATATATATAGAGGCATAGAACTATAACGGAACTTTGAGGTTGGTCGGGTTCGAACCGACGATATGGACTGGTTACCGGTCTCTATCTCCAATTTAGACTGGTCGCCTGTCCAATTCTGCGCTACCTGCATTCGCAGTCAGAATAGGAAAGGTTATAGAAGACCTCAGACGGCATACGAGGTATAAGCCCATCCGATTATAAAAAGCTTACCTACACCAACGATTAGTTAACTAACTAGTTCAAACGTTGTCAACATTTAAACTGAATAAAGATTGAATTGAATTGAACAGCGAATCCTCACGCGCCACTGCTGAATGATGATTGAATTGAATTTATTGACGAACTAAACTAAAAAGCGGGTAAAAAACTGAAATAGCCCTTTTTGATATGCTTTATTAGTTCACATTTCAGTAGAAAGGTTTTCTTTGTTCAATTGATGTAGATTTTATAGTTGTCACACCCTTGGACTGGAGAGGTGTTACAGTCCAAAAAAATAGAGTTTCGATTTTAACTTCCGGGTTCTGCGACTGCGAGCCGTCAAAACGCGCCAGAAATAAAACATGTTTTAAGTTTTAATTCGCTGGCCTGTTTTCTCCTCGCTGATATCAACCAGTGGCTGAAATGCACAAATCGATAAAACACTTTACGAAAATAACTGCGGCTAAAAATATATTCAGTCGTCCCGCCGTCGCCGCCGGTGTTCGGTGGAATTCCAACAACGATGGCGGATTAAAACCCGAAAATATAAATGAAGTCTACATTCAAATGCTGTCGTCGTCTTTGCATCGACAAGTTTTCGATCGCACGCGACAAATCGACGACGCGTCACCAAAGAATAATGGCCGCTCAAAGGACCTTCGAGAAATATTCGAGCACCTGAAAAAATGTGGTTTGAACCCGACGACGGACAGGACGACCGTTCCGGACGTCGATTTCAAACTTCCGCCGTTAAAACATCGAGATATCGACCGCCATTTTCGATCGTTAGCGACGCAACAAACAGAGACAGTTCGTAAACTCCTCGACGACGTGATGAATGGCGAACTACCCGCGCGACCCGATTCCTGGACGTTCGCGGCCGGATGGACGAAATACGAGGACGGAATCGCTCGTTCGATCCCCGCACCCGATTCCGACGCTCTGGTTTTCGATGTGGAAGTTTTGATGCCGGAAGGGAATTTTCCGACGATGGCGACTGCTGTCGGACCTGACGCCTGGTAATTAGACCCCACTTAAACCTAATCCAGATTTTTATCTTTAACCAGTGTGGCCACTGACCTGGAAAATTCAGGAATCAGAAAACTCCTTATATATCCTTTTATAAACTGGTGTTAACTTTAACCCGGGGGCTAACTCAATTCATTTTCAATTGAGTTAACCCCCGGGTTAAAGATAATACCAGTTTATGAAACTGGCAAGTTATACCAAAAATCAGACAATTCAGATTAAAGCTATTGACCACGTATTTCTTTATCAGTTTGTGATTCACTAAAAAATGAATGAATTGAAACATTTAAAAACCTTGAAATTTCTCTGATACAAATTTTGTGAAATCGCATTTAGGGCAATTTGTAAATGAGCAGACATTGGCCACTCTGATAACCAATATTAACCAGTATTTGTTACTTTTGGGGGTGTAGGTATTCCTGGTGCAGTTCGCGTGTCATTAAAGATCAGTTTAAATGGAACAAACAGCCGTCATTGAGTGACCTGATCCCCCTCGAGACCGACGTGAACTCTTCTAAACCTCTGACCGGCGCGTGGAGAGAGAAACTCATTATCGGACACAATGTCAGCTTCGATCGCAGTTTCATTAAAGAACAATATTTCATCAAGGTACGCACAGAAATAGATCAACGGTTTTAGGTTAAGACTTACTCTACCTCTTACTTCAAGATATCAGTTGAAATGAGCTCTTCTAACCTCAAATAATCTTCGGCTCTACTTTGATTGGTTTCACAAGTATCATAAAATTGTTAATTTTCCTGTTCAATGTTCACGGGTTTCATTTCCAACTACAATAAAAAACTGTTAAGCTTTCCGGACTTTTTCTTGAAATAATCAAAAGTGGTCAACAAGTTGTTGAATGATTTGAGTTAAACTTTGCTGTTAAATGATCAGCCTGTCCAAATGTTGGGCCACTCTTAAAAATCCGGAAAAAGTTTTCGATATCGAAGTAAAACACATTTTGAACCCTCAGTTCTAAAAGTGTAAGTTAGAATTTGGGTTATAATGAGTTCATTTTGATGCTTATTACTCTTGAGTCAAATCTGAGTCACAACTGTGAAACCAGGTCCCAATTGTAATTGAATTGTTGTTTCCAGGGCCCGAAAACTAGATTTCTCGATACGATGTCGATGCATATCGCTGTCGGTGGTTTCACCGGATCTCAGCGTGTCGTTTACGCCAAAGAGAAAAAAGAAAATAACGGAAACGGTCGAGATGTTCAGGTAAGATTATCGTTGCTGACCGAGTTGTTTAGGGTTGGGGTTAAGCATCTTGCGACGTCAGTCTCCGGGACCCAGTTCCACAGTTCTGTGTTAAGAATTGACTCGGAGTTATAACATTGAAAATGAACTAATCTTAACTGGGAGTTAACTCTTAACTCACAACTGTGGAACCGGGTCCAGGTTTGTATCGCCGCAACGGTAAGGGTATAAATCTGCAGCCCTCAGCCACTCCTTCACGCATTCATCATTGCACATGTGAAGTGTGGACGATCAGATTTTGAAAATGTGACGATAAAATGTCCTAATGTCTTGCGTTTATAGTTATACAGTTATCCCGGAACCTGCAACTCTTCAGATATTCACGGATAAAGTGTGAAGTTTGAAATTGTGCTGATAAAATGTCTGGTGTTTATAGTTCATTTAGAAATGTCTCAAGAAAAGTTCTGAACACATGTGAAGTGTGGACGATCAGTTTTTGAAAGTAGTCATAAGACAACGTTGCCATGAGTTCAGACTGAGGAAGCACAGTGTCCAGACTGCAGATTGATACCTGTGCCACTCTGAAGCTAAATCCGTCTGTCCCTAATAACTATAGTCCGTTCCACTGTTGTAGAGTTTATGGATGGAAAACGGTTCGATGAATAATTTAAACGACGTTTATCAACTTTACTGCGACGCCGAACCTCTCGATAAAATCACTCGCGACGTCTTCATCGACGGAACAATGGCCGACGTGCGAGAACGATTTCAAGAATTGATGAATTATTGCGCGAACGACGTCATAGCAACGCGAGCTGTACTCGTTAAATTGTGGCCGCAATTTCAAAGAAGGTGAATATTTCATTCAATTAAGCCTTGATTATCCACCTCGGGATTGTTTTCTTTTAGGTGGATAATCGAAGCAGGTGGATTATCGAGGGAATTGTCAATCGATAACTGAACATTATTTCAATTGAAAATGAACTGAATGTTTTTCCAAAATTTAGAGAGAAACCCTTACAGGGTCTATAGCCAGTCTCCAAACTGTCTCAAAGTTCGTACTTTTGAAAAGTATTAGTAAGGCCCTTGAAAATTGCATAATTTTCACAAAAATTTCATTACCGTATGCGCTTACTTTTGACATCCTGAATTAATTTTTTGGCCAATAACTAGTAGGCCTATATATTCATGCCTTTGGGCATCAATGAATTTGTGTTGCGGATTAAGATGAGGGCCGTGGTGGTCTTATGATGTCGCTTTTGCTCTTACAAAAGTGCTTACCTTTGCCTTAGCCTTCTCTCATGTGAACTCTGCCCCTAGTTTGAGTCCTATTATCTATTTCAAGCATAAAATCTTTAATCACTGAGGAATTTGTTGTTTATTTTCTCTCGACGGAAAGACTGCCTCACCCGGTGACGTTTGCCGGTATGTTAGAGATCGGGTCGGCGTATTTACCCGTCAACTATAACTGGACGCGGTACATCGCGAATTCAAACGCCACCTACGAAGATCTGGAACACGAAATGAAAACGGCTTTGATGACGTTAGCGGATGATTCGTGTCGAATGATGAACGATAAACAGTAAGATCTATTCAAATCGATGAACCCTTTCAGTTCATTTACACTTCAGTGCGGTGTATTGATTTTAGATAAAGAGTAAGATCTATTCAAATCGATTAACCATTTCAGTTCAGTTCATTTACACTTCAGTGCGGTGTATTGATTTTAGATAAACAGTAAGATCTATTTAAATCGATTAACCATTTCAGTTCAGTTCATTTACACTTCAGTGCGGTGTATTGATGAACGATAAACAGCAAGATCTACTCAAATCGATTAAACTTATCAAAAATTTCCACCATTCGATGAACATATTGAATTTAACCCTTTCAGTGCACCTACACTGCAGTGCGGTGTATATATTAGCTGAATTGGTGATGGACTTTGCTAGTACACAGCGGTGTGGTGGATTGAGCTAATTAGTAATGATTACTAATTAAAAGCAGCACCTGTTAAACTGTTAATATTAGTAACTAATGATACACCGCACCGTGGTGTTGATGCACTGATGCTGTATGTTCGTTATTTGACACACTGAAGTGGATTTTTTAAATTTCCAAATCATCTCTAGCACTTTCAGGTATTAATTAGTCAGCACTAAAAGGGTTAACCTAGGGTTCTACCAAGCATCTGAGTAAACTATGTTCATTGGCTTTACATGGTACTAAGAAAACAGAAAAAAATAAAATTTCGTTTTACATATTTGATTTAAAATCATCGATTGATGAACTAGATTTGATTGGGCTAGGTGAAGTATTCCGGAATACTGTGACAGTGTATGAATGATCTTGATTTTAAAGGTATGAAAATGATATTTGGATGCATGATATGAATTGGGAGAAGAAAACGTTAAAACTGAAGAAAGAAGTGAAAAAAACCAAAGCGAAAATCAAAGAGGAAGCTTTGATGGATAAGAAAGTAAAAGTCATAAAATCCGATCCTACGTTATTAGGCTATCCTCCAGATGATGAAAATATCGAAACTGAAGTAAGTATCCTGTTTCGATGTGTAATTTTATAGATTGTATCCTTATTGAAATTGGATTCTTACAAATCTGGGAATTCTGGATCTATTTTTCAAAAAATCAGAAATTTGAACTTGTACTCCTTGGAGACTTGTGGCTCAAGGAACCTCTTGATAAGAAACAGCTCCCACTGAGGATATCTGATGATTCAATCAGGGAACTATTGGTTGAGGGCCTGGGAAAAATCTGATTTTGGATTCCCTGATCTGTAAGAGCCCTGATCCTGAACCTTGTCAATTCTTGTTTCTGCAGAACACAGAAACTTCATCAGAAAGAATTAACAAGATTCTCCGTACGGCTGACCGTCTGCCCAAAGTTGTTACTCACATGCCAGGATATCCTGCGTAAGTTTTACATCTTTTAAAACACTTCTTGTACTTACAAAAGACAAAAAACATTGATTCTGATTCGGGCTATTTCAGTTCTTTTTATGAGAAATAATTTGCTTTTTTCTGTCCAATTTTTCAGTTGGTACCGAGATCTTTGCTATAAAATGTCGGATCCAGAATGGGCGCCGGGACCGAGTAAAATCAGCACCAGAGTACGCGTGACCCCGAAGCTATTGCGTCTAACGTGGGACGGCTATCCGTTGTATTACGACCCGAATTTAAAACTCGGATGGGGTTACGTGGTTCCCGGTAAAAAGGAGAAAGACTGGCATCAGCTGCCAGAAGAAATTCGCAATGAGATGGAACTGGATTTTCCCTTGAAGTAAGTTTAATAGTAACATTGTCTTGTGACTGCTGAAGCCACGTCACTCAGCAGGAGCTAAATTCTAGTTGCCCACCCACACAGTAAAATACTGGATCAACAATATTTTAACATTTATCAGACCAAACTTGGACTATAGGAAATTGAACTAAAGCCTAATTGCGACACAGACAATCTTCTATCAACTTCTCTTCCGCTTAGAAATCTTTATGATATTGTAATCTGTAAAATATATGCCTGTTATTTTTGTGTTTATTCTAGAGAATTGTACGCTTTCTGTCAGGATCGTTTAGATAGAATACTAGAAACGAATGACATCAATGAAATGAGTAAGTTTTGTTTAAAAAATATCATTGATTTTGTTATAGCGAATTGAATTTTAAAGTTCCAGTTGCGCAGTTCTTGGATAGTCATGACTCCTTGAGTTGAGATTATTTTATTTCCGAGTAGTTGACTGAATATAAAGAGTGAAATCTATGGAACAGGGTTCAGTAAGATAGAAAACTCTTAAAAGCGTCAATTTTCGAAATTTCTTGCGTGCAGACTTTTGAGAAGAATTTGTAAGAATTAATTGAAAGCTTGAAGTATCTTTTAGTTCTTTAATGGCTCAGTTTCAACTGTACAAATGGATAAATGACTGACGCCCTTGATTCAAAAGCAATGCGTTTGTTTGAATATTTTGTAGGTCAGCACGCGGTCGATGATATGATCAAGAAGTTCGATCGATTCAGCTTGATGGTGATCGGTGAAGACGTCATTCAGGAATTCTGGAGGAAAATGGAGAAAATGAAAACTAATAAGAAACCGATGCAACTCGAGGTAAATTGCATCAGAGGTTATGATACAAATATACTCTCAAACCATGGTAATCCTGGGCACGAACAACCGACTGTTAATTGATGAGACTTTGTTTTTCTGCGATATTTCGCTTAATTTTGGGGATACATACCTCATTGACATGACCCCAAATACCTGGATCGCCGGTTGTGAACCATTGGCCACCAGAATAGGTTAATTTGTTAAGTAAATACAGGACTAATATCTAGCTATCGTTCTTGGTAACCCGTAAGATCATCTGGTATTCGGACTACAAGGCCTGTAGACCGATCTTAATCTGGAATTGCCTAATTATGCCGGTATTTGGAAATTGCTGTAATATTCTCCAGAATATGTTAAGATGAAACCATTGACTATAAAATGATTTGTTCGTTTCTGAGTCCGTGGTGAAACTTAACTTATTTTCTCATAATACTCACTTGCAAGGAAGTTGAGTTTTTGAAAAATTGCTTCAAAAGACCTGTCACAAAAACCTCCGTCAAGATTATCAATATTTCATCATTATCTTAAATTTGTTTTGTTAGCGCTCGTCAGTCAAGGATACAACGGCTCCGAGTTTCCATGACGGAACTCCGTGGATCGTGAAAGGTTTGAAAGGATGTTGGTTCTTCAAAATTCCTCATAAGGTACAGAATTTTCAAATCCAGTTGAGTCCGAGCTGGCCGAGCGTAATTTCAAAATGCTTTTCGAATTTTGTATTTTACTTGTAATTTTCAGGACGGAGGTGATAAGAATGTCGGTAATCCTCTGTCGAAGGATTACATGAATAAAGTGGAAGATCGTACTCTGCAGGCGTGTTCGGGACCGTACGCAGACCGCGTTCTGCAACTCGGTAAAATGTGTTCGTACTGGAAGAATAACATGGAACGAATTGAGTAAGTCAGTCTCACGGAGTTTGGCAGAGTTCATAAAATCGGAAATTCATTTCCATAATAATCGGTTATGATTTGACTCCCTGGTTTAAAACATGAACTGGTTTTAAACTGATTTTGACTCTTCCGCTGATTTGTTGCATTAATTTAATTTTCTATTAGAGGCCAGATGACTCTTTGGTTAAAGAAGAAAGACATGCCGCCTGCTGTTATCAAGTAAGAAGTCGGTTTTGACTGACATATTTTACTGCCGACTTTTGAATTATCTCATAGTTTCAGTTATGCAACCATTACTACTACAAGTTATCTCGTAGTTTCTGTTCGACCATCATTGCCACTCTTAAGTTATCTCATAGTTCTGGCACACAGGAATGACCCAGTTTCTGATTGGCTGGTGATGTGAAGAAACTTCATTCTCAATGCTTGTTAGTCAATCATTTGAATATACTCATATGAACAATGGTTGATAATGTAATAGCTCTACTACCAACTACACGATAATGACTGGGAAGAAATGCAGCAGAAGCGGACATTGTTAAAATCTTAAAATGAGGTTTCGCGTGAATTTGTTTCAGTAATTCAGATTACGATGAAGACGGTCAGTACGGAGCTATAATACCCCGTGTGATCAGTGCGGGGACTATCACGCGTAGAGCTGTTGAACCGACCTGGCTGACTGCCAGCAATGCCTACGTAAGTTCGACAGAAATCCACTAGATTAGACAAATCAGTTGTAATGCGTAAAATCCCTTACTTAGAAGTGTGTTTCCTTGAGTTAGCAGTTTATTCAACCTTTCGACATCCTGATACAGGTAGTCACCCTCAGTATTATTAAGTATTATGACAAAATGATGAGGTGTTTATACTAAATAAAGAGACTAATTTAACCCTTTCAGTGCGTCTACACCGCGGCGCGGTGTATGAATCGGTGATGGATTTTGCTAGTACACCGCACTGCAGTGTATTGGTGTAATCAGTAATTAGTTTTTATCTCTCTTGAAAAATGGCAGCTCCTGTCAAACATCGTGAAATCTTAGTAACTACTCCGTGCCGCGGTGTAGACACACTTCAGTGGTATTCCCGTTATTCAACACACTAGGGTGGAATTTTTAAAAATTTTCAAATTATCTCCAGCACTATAGGGTATTAATTAGTCAGCACTGAAAGGGTTAAACGATGAGATGTGATATAATCGGCCAGTCTTGAGACTACAGATTGAACATTTGACATTCTTAACATTTTTAATTTACATTCCGTTACAATTAGAATATCATGAAGCTGAAATCTGTGCAAAGCTCGAAATATTTCAAAAACTTTTTTCTTCCGCAGACCGATAGAGTAGGCAGTGAATTAAAGGCTATGGTACAATGTCCACCCGGGTATCATTTTGTCGGCGCTGATGTTGATTCTCAGGAGTTGTGGATCGCTGCAATCCTCGGAGACGCACATTTTAAAGGCGTTCATGGTAAATGAAGAAACAAACATAAGCTGTGTTCACACTATGTTACTATGTGTAAGCTTATTTGGAATGGTTCTAAATTTAGTCTGTTCCAATTCAAAACAGACCAATTTAGACTGACTGAAAGGACCGATTCAGGTGCATTAAATTTTAGAACAGACCATTTCTCCTGTCTGTGAATAGAAACTTTGCTTTAACTGTCTGCCAATCACGGTGTTGCATCTAGCTGGACCAGTGCTAACAGCTGATTCATAAACGCAGCATAATTAGAACAAACTAAGTAACGGTAGTGTAATTATGAGTCATTTCAGAGCAATTTGGAGCCTGCAATTTTGCTAAAAGTGTCCCACAAAATAATAAGATAAAATCCCACTATTTACAGATTAAAAGAATTTAAAAACCAGAATTTATTTATTCAATCAAAAATATATAAAAGACACGACGTTTCGATCTCACCCTAGAGATCATCGTCAGGTGTGAGATTAAGATAAAAAACGGGGGTATGTATACAGAGGAGGACAGGTTAATTGAGTAAATTGGTGAGTGAGTAAATAATTAGTGTTTGGCAATGCATGAAGTCCCACAAAATGTTTCAAAGAAAATACCCTTGAATTGGATAAATGTCAATCAACAATCGAAGGATATTGATTATTTTGTCAGTTTTTCTTTAACATCTAATTTGAAGGTTGTACGGCTTTTGGATGGATGACTTTACAAGGCAAGAAAAGCAGTGGAACCGATCTTCATAGTAAAATAGCATCGACATTAGGAATAAGTAGAGACCACGCTAAAGTACGTTTAACATCTGCCCTCATAGATTCAGAAACATTTGATTCTGAACTAAAGTTAAATGATATTATCTGAACTATGCCAAAAGTTCAATTAAAGATTTATCTTAACTACGGGTTAAAACTGGATAGGTTTGGAAGACAATTGAGGACGCTTATGTGAAATTAGGGCACTTTCTGTATCCAAGAAGACGCTAGCGCCACAAGCGTGAAGCCAATGCGAGGGTCTGAAAATCAGTTTTGAACTGTGCGTTATTATATTTTAGATATTCAACTACAGCAGGATTTACGGAGCCGGTCAGAGATTCGCCAAACAACTACTGATGAGGTTTAATCATAAGATGACACCGTTTGAGGCCGAAAAAAAAGCGAAACTTCTTTATAAAACGACTAAAGGGAACAGGTAGATATTATTGAGTAGATTCGTGCAAACCAGTGCATAATTTCTAATTCCTGAAATTGTGTCTTGATCTATCGGTTTCTCTGCGGTCTCAGTTTCCTGGTGGCGGCTGGGTTTCTTGGTCAATGGTTCTTCTCTGGCCTTTTCTCCTTCAATAGACTTTAAAGAATCATCAAACCGTCAAAAGATGGCAGTACCCTGGGTGTATTTCCCCTTTTACCTATTTCAACAGAATTGCGATTAACTTATTTCCGGATTGTGTTTGACTTTCAGAATTGCGGGTAAAAAGATCGCGGCGTGGAAAGATGGAATGTAAGATTTATCAATAATCGTTTATTCACACATCATCGTCGGGTTGAGTTTCATATATGTGCGGACGAAATAATCCCTGGGTTCATTTTGAAATCTGTCAGTTATTACCATGGTTCTTACTTGTTACCTATGGTGGTTGTCATCATCATTTAAGATATACCTCTATCGGTAACTTGGAATTTATGAAAACTGTCTTGGGTTGAGGATTTATCCCTTGGGATAACTTTGATACCCAGTCTACAAAAGGTTGGGGATTATGCCTAGGCATAGCTTTGATACCCAGTGTATCGAAGATTAAGTATTTATTCATGGGGACAACTTTGATACCAAGTCTATAAAAGGTTAAGTATTCATCCCAAGGGGTTAACTTTGATACCTAGTCTATAAAAGGTTGAGGATTTATCCCTATGGATAACTTCGATACCCAGTGTATAGAACTGGACCCGGGTGCTGGAATGACGTGATGATGATTTATTTGTGTATTTATTTAGAGAATCAGCCACGTTTAACATGCTGGAGACTATAGCTACCAGTGAAGAACCTACAACTCCTGTGTTAGGATGTAAAATCAGTAAAGCTCTAAAACCGGATGTGGTTTTCGACAACGTAAGACATTTATTATAGAAACCTTATATTCACCGGATCTGTGTTAATTTAGATCGACGTTTGTTCGTGGAGAAGTCTTAACAAGTTACGGGCATTCACAAGGCTGGCCTATGCATGGCTTAATCATCAATTGTGGGGGAGGGGTGTATCATTATTATGGGAAATTAGTTGAGATTGCTAGATTGTGCGTAAAATTAAACAGTGTCCATCTATGTCTTACATATTTGACTGGGTTAATTGATCGGATTCTTAGCAGATCAAGTCAAGAAAAACGTGTATTGCAGGGAAAGAAATCATGAAGCCAACGTATTTTTGAATTTCGTATTTTAGTTTATGACGAGTCGAGTGAATTGGGTCGTACAGAGTTCGGCGGTTGATTATTTACACCTGATGCTCGTCTGCATGCGCTGGTTGTTCGAGGAATACGACATCGACGGACGATTCTGTATCAGTATCCACGACGAGGTGCGATACCTCGTCAAATCGGGCGATCGTTACCGCGCGGCGATGGCTCTTCAGATCACGAATCTGCTCACCCGATGTTTGTTCGCTAAGAAACTAGGAATGAACGATCTTCCGCAGGTGAATAGATATATCGCGCTCGCAAAAATTATGTATTCAAATCGTAGAGCTGAGTTTACTGCACCGGGACCCAGTTCCACAGTTGTGTGTTAAGATTTGACTCGGAATTAACTCATTGGAAATGAAATAATCTTAACTCATAACTGTGGAACTGGGTCCTGAAAGTTCACACACAGGGGTCAGATGGATGTGAAAAATGGATGTCTCATGTGCAAAGAAGCTATGAAAAAAATGTGAAAAATCCGCGAGTCTTGAAAATTGTGAAAAATTAAATTAAAATGTCTGGTTGAAATATTTCGATCCTCTTCTTATACTATATACAGAATCCTTAATGGAGCCGGGTCCTGCAAAAGTAGCATAGATTTTATTTTATTACTAGTCTTTTAAAATCTTAGTGAATTCATGAATTCGAATAATGTTATTGGTGTTTTATAACATAGATTTTATTTTATCAGTCTTTTAAAATCTTAGTGAATTCATGAATTCGAATAATGTTATTGGTGTTTTATAACATAGATTTTATTTTATTATTAGTCTTTTAAAATCTTAGTGAATTCATGAATGATGTTATTGGTGTTTTTATATTTTCAGTCGGTCGCGTTTTTCAGCGCTGTTGATATCGATACGTGTTTGAGGAAAGAGGTTCATTTGACGTGTCAAACCCCGTCGAACCCTCACGGATTAGAACGAGGATACGCAATACCTCCAGGTACTAACGACTACAACTCTTTTTACCCGTAAATTTTAAACTACAGTCAAAGTCAGTTATAATGCCATCCAATTAAAACCATTGCTGGCTTAAGTTCAAGTTTATTTTCCGTATATATATATATATGATTGAGAAAATACAGAGTTTACAATATTTTTTTCTCAAAAAGAGTTTTTGCTCGAGTGATGATGTGAGTGAAGCCCGATGTTCCGTATACCTTCGACTGTTCTTATGGTGACAATTTTCTTCACTCGTAACCGGATGGCTTTCATTTACGAAAAGTCAATATTAGATGTAATCCAGCACTGAATTGCACCTGGTCCTGTTGTTTAGTTGACAAACTGGAAAAGGGCACCCAAAAGATTTTACCGATCTGTAAAAGTCTCACAAGTCCCTCTCGATCCACCCCTGATTTGTTACTGTTTGCGTCATTGTTTTTAACTCAGGAGAAGCGCTGGATATTCACGAATGTTTGAAGAAAACGAACAACGGCAAATTATAACGTTATCTTTCATCGAAACTCAATGTAAGTAAGAAGCTATTTTATATCATAATCTAGATAATGATTAGAATAATTATTATATATGTGTAAGCTTTGATGTCGAAGTATAACAACTTTTATGACACAATTAACAAGTTTTATGATGAATTAAACATGAAATGATTTTAAAGATAGATAGTTGAGATTAGAAAAAAAATAAATGTTACGAGGAACTTACGAAACAAAATGGAAAAGGGAGTAATTGGATTGAAGCCTTGGAAGTTTATCTCGTCTCGTTTATCTTGGATGTTTTATTCTCTTTCAATTTCAAAATACAAGTAGTTAATCTTCAATCTCAAGTTCTGAGACCATTGTTAGCCTCGAGACCAGTGCAATCACACTGATTTGACGTTTCAATATTTCCTGGCAATTGTATTGCGCTTATGTTTGTTTTACCTGTTAAAAGCTCTCAATTCACCGTTGTCAGCTGATCAAAACTAAGATAAAGTTCTCGGATTAAGAAATATTTCTTGCTGACCGCTGTGCACGCGTCGTGGCCCTTGAAATCAATGTCAAACTAAAGTCTGCTCGAAATTAGGGGAAAACTAGTGACGTTCAATATCCAATGCTCAATGTCAAACACATTAACCCCTCAAAATGCGCTGAATTTGACTTAGTTTTCAAGATTTTCTTGTGTGAACAATTTATGCGATTTAAACATTAGGCCTAAATCAAAGTTGAAATTTCCGTGAAAATAGTGAATAGAAATCTGAAAAAAAATTTTATTTTTTCATCAAAAATTTCACATGTGCTAGCATTTTACCTTCGTAACCAGCGTATGTGCGTCACATTTATGTGTTCCTCTTCGTTTAGGCGTATAGTAACTTCAGTCGGTAAGATTTGTTAAAAGTTGAAATCCCCTTGATCCCCTTGTCGCGAGTTTGCTCGATTGAGGCTCTTAACCTCTTATCCTCCTATGTAAAAAAACTTCATATTTTGAAAGTTTCATGTAAGAAAAATGTGGAAAAATCCAGGATTTTTGCGGTGAAAAAGTAAAGCATGACGATGTGAAAAATTCAGCATACTTGTCCCCGTTATGTTATAGGCAAACTGGCTTAAATTTTTTTTCTTCATTTTTCAAATATAGTGAATTCGAAGACAACTCCTGAAATATAGAATTATCTGAAACTGAATTGATGACTTAAACAAATCATTTGAAAGCTACTTAAACTGTCGTAGAAAATTCCTCGAAGAATTGATTTACCCTTGTTAAAAAGACCTTGAATTCTGTTCGTCTGTTGCCGTATGATTGACACATAGTTCCGGCCAATCAGCTACGAGTATAGCTCACACACCTCCATGTGATGTAAATGAAATCAGGTCATAAACAGAGGAGCACCGTATATAAATCAGATAAAACAACGACCAAATCAAAATCGAGTTCACTGACTGGTAAGGTGCTACCTGAATTACAGAAATAGCCAGGTAAGATAGACAACAATTGTAGCATTTAGAATCATTCATTTTCTTCTTTCTTAGATATTGCGCTTAGCTACGCTATTCTGACTTAAATGAGATAAAAAACCCGCTATCTACAGATTAAAAGAATTTAAAAACAGGAATTTATTTATTCGATTTAAAATATGTGGAAGACACGACGTTTCGATCTCGCCCTAGAGATCATCGTCAGGTGTATTCTATATATTTTAGATTGAATAAATAAATTCTTGTTTTTAAATTCTTTTAATCTGTAGATAGTGGGTTTTTATCTTATTATCCGTTCACCACGTTTGAGTGTGGTTATCGTTCTTTTCTGGCTTATTCTGAGAACTTTAAAAAGGATGTGTGTACATATAGGTTTGTGCAAGTGTGGGAAACTGGGTCTCGGATACAATTTCACGTTTCGGAATTAAGATTTAACTCTTTGAAAATTAATTTATTCTAACTCGCAACTTTGGAACTGACCTGTAGATAGAGGTTAGAGCTACTGTTAAATTTGACTCTTTAATTCTTCTTAAAAAGCTCGAGTCTGTCACTTGAGAAATCTTTGGACTTTGTGTAGACTAGATTTACTAATCGCTCGGGGAAAAAACGTGACAATCAAATGATAATGACTTGGGAAAAAAACTGGTCTCCTAAAAATTAGAATATTTGAAACTTGACATTAATTTCAGTGCTGATCACGAGTTGATGTTCGTTCACTAGGCCTAATCCAAATTGGAAACACTGAAACTAAAACCATCCAGGCTGATCATTGATCAATTCTTTCTTCAAAAAAGAATTTCATGGTTGTGCAATTTAGTCGAGTTTTTCTCTGAAAATCGGTTGAGTTTGATGAATTTAAATGATGCACTCAGTATCGAAGTGATTGCAGTTCCACAGTTGTGTGGGTTTAATTTGACTCTGGATCCAGTTCCGAAGTTGTGTGGGTTTAATTTGACTCTGGATCCAGTTCCACAGTTGTGTGGCTTTAATTTGACTCTGAATCCAGTTCCACAGTTGTGTGGGTTTAATTTGACTCTGGATCCAGTTCGACAGTTATGTGGGTTTATTTTTACTCTGAATCCAGTTGCACAATTGTGTGGCACTAATTTGAAATACGACAATAAATTCTGATGCAAAATTTCTTAAAATTCTGGCATTAGTTCAAGATTTGTTCGTATGATGGATTATTGAACGCAGTAAACACAGCTGTCGATTCTATACGAGAGCGTAGTACAATACAATAAAAAATCATAACATGAGTCACAAGTGTTCAATCTGTGACGGAACCTTGAAAAATACCGTACTTGGCTCCCAACCAGAATATTTGCAAAGTACTGATGATACGAATTGCCTTGGGGAAAACTGATCAATGAGTTGTGTTTAATTGTTTCTGATGCCGCTAAAACTGACCAGCCATAAGTCAAATTGACTTATTAAGTCGAATTTTGACTTATTATGTTGAATTTCGAGATAATAAGTCGAAATTGTGAAAAAAATATCTTGTAATGTCACCTAGGGGCTTCCGTAAATTATGGAATGTGCTCTGTCAAAAGGGAACCTATGTTTACGAGGAACAAAACAAAAATAGTAGAATTCAATTTTATTGATTATTTCCTAAAATGTAACAATATTTTGTCCACTCCCAACATCTTCAGTTGTTCGTAGGCCGACCTTTTATACCCGGCCCTGGCACACCTCAATTCTCAAAGCCAGTTCTACAGTGAATAGTTCATAATCAAATCATTTCCAAAGGTCTAATGTTCTACTAGAGTCTGAAATTACCTGAAAACTAGAACCTGGGAAGAGTCTTACATCTAAGCTACTGATTGTGAAGAGATGATTGTGAATGCAGTTCACACAGTCTGTCCTGCTGGAAGTGGATGTATTATCCACTGCTACGGCGATCTATGATCCAAGTCAGGTCAGGTTACCTGGAAATCGCAGAAAAGGCAGGGATTTTCATATTCTTTAGAAAAAGGTCTTAAGAAATATCCAGGGAATTTTCTAAAAATGCTTCGTGAGATTCAGGGAACTGTGTTGATAGTCAGTCGTAGATTGCGCGCATAAAATCAAACATTATCCTTCTATATTTTATACTTACTTTGACACTGTGTTAATTAATTGAATTCATAGCAGGTGAGGTTGAGTAAAACATTCACTCAGTCCTGTGGAACTGGTTGTTTCCACCATGTTTCCGCATAATGCTATGTCCACGGGTACACTGTGACATTGAAGCCGCGACCACGAACATTTTTGGAACAACTGTTCACAGTTCACAGGGTGCCAAATGAACCAGTGCCTGTTTGGCCCGGGCCATATTTAGCCCGCCCAAAAATGTCGGACCAGGCTGAAGACAAATTTTAGCACGTGTCAAATTATTGCAACTGGTTCCAGAAATGACTCACTTGCATTGTTTATTATCGAATGAGTGGATTGGGTGTGAGCGCACTTTCTCGGGCACAGGCCAAATTTGGTTCGGGCCTGATCCGTTCTAAATTTGGCCTGGGCCGAGTCATCTCCGTGTTTCACCCAGCGCCGGCAGTGTGGCTGTCTCCACAGTATATCTACGTTGCTCTACGATCCTGTGTAACCACCCACCCAGACACGTTCATTCAAATTCGCGTGACTTTTGCCGACAGAACTACTGTCGGCATTTTTGCCTGTGTTCAAACTGCGATATCTCAGCATATAAACAACCGATTTTGATGAATAAACTATCTACACTAACCTTATGACGTTTTGTGTTTGTTCATTATATTAGTTTGAGGATAAAACCGATTTTAGTACGATTAAATTTAAGATACAAAAATGATGCGCTGTTTAGCGATGAGACACGCATCGCTCAAGTGTCTTGTTGCTTACGAACTACAGTGTTACAATGCCTAGTTTCAAAGTGAAAAAATGGTGTCATTTTTGCTATTTCTGTATTTAAATCGCATCAAGCACGGAGTATGATGAAGGAACCTCCGAATGAACATAATAATAAGAAAACTGAATATGTGAGGTTTGTAATGATAGTTTATTTTTCACAATCGATTTGGTGAAACTGGATTTCTGGTGGTTTAAAGTCACAGTGATTTAAGAGTATCGAGAAAATGTCGTTCGTGTCTTAGTGTCTGTGGTACATCAGACACTAAGGTTCTTGGTGAACTCCGTGTAATCTCGGCTTAAGGTTTTTGATGAAGAATAGGCCTACAGCAGAAACCATTCGTGCTCAAATCTAGTTTTCACTTTCTCCGTAGAGATAAAAACCGGCAATTAACGCAAGATTAAACGAAGAGCTTCGACTACTGAAATACGAAATGGAAACTACGGTTGACGCGATTCGAGACGTTATTTCAACGAGATTGAGAGAGAAACAGGATTCGGAACTGCCGCAGTATACGGTGAGAGAGGTCGGTAAACATTGTAGCATGGATTCGTGTTGGATTATTGTGCACGATAAAGTTTACAACGTCACCGAGTTCGTATCGAAAGTAAGTTTCATCTACGACTACGCGCGTTTCGTTTGTTCGTTTTTAAACCCTTTGAAATAATTGCGCAATTATTAAGCGTTAGACAGCAGGGTCCAGTTCCACAGTTCTGGGCCCAGTTTCACAAAAAGGATTAAAGCCTAAATCGATTCAAGATAAACTGAATTAATGAAGAAATTAAATCGATTTAAGAGTTAAACCTTTTTGTGAAACTGGGCCCAGAGTTAAGATTTGACCCTGGGTTAAAACATTGAAAATTAACTAAGTTTAACTCAGAGTTAACTCTAACTCACAACTGTGGAACTGGGTCCTGGGGACAGATCGATGTGAAAATCTGTGAAAAATCAGGAAAATGCGTGAAAAATTTGAGAAAAATATTTTCGTCCACTTTTCATGCCATCGTCGATACCTTCTCAGAATTTATGCACAAGTTGAGTAAAGAGTTTAAGAAATTTCATCTTATTCCGTGCTGATTGACACAATTTCGGAGATATTTTATCTATTTAGAAATAAACGTTCAGTAGGGGCTTAGCGCTTGTCAAAAATCCGTAAGCGTAAAAAAACAATTGAAGAATGGCGTTCAAAAACTTGTCGGTTGAGGGTCCGTTTTTAGGCTTTGATGAATAAAATTTCCCTTATTTTACAATCACAAGCAAAGGAAACTTTGTCTGGAATTTTGAATACTTTCTCACTGAATTGTGGCCAATAATGTTGTCCACAATTTCTACATCCTAAGCTGTGAATAGTCGTAGCTTATTAAACGTTTTGACCTGCTGATTATAAGAAGGAGCTCACAATCAAATCAAAGAGCGTAAAAAAAGGACGAAATATATTTTTCCTTTCGAATATTTTTAGCATCCCGGTGGTGTGGAGATAATTCTGGAAAGTGCTGGATACGACGCGACGATCCCGTTCAAGTATAAAGGTCACTCGGATCACGCTTACGAGATGCTCGAAAAATACCTCATAGGAATCATAGTCGAGGTACGAAATTCATTCTGTCGGTCGGTTAGAATATTGCGGGCAAACTTTAAAATTCAGCCCGAGTTCGTTACGAATCTGAACCCGGTTCAACAGTTGTCTGTTTGAATTCGACACCAGAATCCAGAGTTCAACTCCAGAAATTCGAGAAATCAAAATCAAAATTTTTAAAAAGAATCTTTTAATCATTTCTCTTAACTGATGAAAGGGTCTATAAACTATCAGCCAGATTCTTTTGACTAAAAGAACACAGTCAAAACATTTGCAATATGTTTCACTGTGACCTTGTAGAGTTTTCTTTCCCTTTTGTGCGTGTATGAAAATGTGCAAATTTAATCGTGCATATTTTCATCTTTTTGTATAGAATCTTAACATGAAATGAATTTGAACTTGAAGTTCTAATCGGTTAGTTCAATTCTATATTTCAGAACGAACGCGTTGAGAAAGATTAGGCAGCAGAAGTTCAAAAAGAATTGCGTAATATCTCGACAAATCTCCACGAATGAAAATGAAGTATTGCACGTTGATCTCCACTGAAGAAACGAGTGTGTTTTGGTTTGTGTTCATCGACGTTCGTTGTAAAGGAATTGAGACTTTGCATTTTGTGTTTTTGTTTAACAGAAAGATTTCACATGAAAATGTTATTGAATTGTGCCGATTTTCTTACCATTGAAATAGGATGTATTTATATTTATTGCGTGCTTATAGCAGAATGACTTGGAAAATGAGCTTTAAAGCCCAGATTCGCTCTGATTGGTTTATTCCTGATGATATTTGTACTATATATGTTGTTTATATTTTGTAAATATTAGAAACTGAAAAGAATTAGGAGTAGAGGTGGTTTGAGTATCTGTAAGCTGGACCCGAATGAGGGGTTCTAATTTGATTCTCGAACTTTCGAAATAGGTCGTTTTTCGATGATTAAGATCTTGAGTCGGTCAAAAACAGGATACTTACAAGTAGTAACTGGAATTTCCAGGACCGCGGCGCTAGAATGTCAAGTATATAGTTAATGTAAACATTGTAGATATACGGATTTAGCAGATTAGAAGGTGTCTTTGAACCAGTGATTGATCTTATCGGAATACGAGTTAGGCAACGAGATATCTTTTGATATTTTTGATATGAATTGTGTGCTAATTATAGGTATAGTTATTATCATTACGTAATGATAGCTTGTTAGGGAGTGTGTAGATTATTTGAGTGATCAGCAGTGACGAACATTGGTTTCATGAGAATTGAGTAGCATCGATAACTAATGGTTCATGTTTATTCATTATTTGAGGTCTCTCGGTCTCTCATCATGCCCTGAGAGTTTATGGCTTTGAATCCAGTTGGCAGCGGAGTATTTCTTAGTTAAATGATCTTCCTGGCCTCTCTCCCTTGTAAGAGGGAATAATAAACCTTAAATCTGCTTATACTGCCCTGAGTGGAGCTCAGCGGGTTGCTTAGAATGCTTCGAGTGTTGTGAGATCAAAACAATAACGATATCTTTAGTTTTCAAGTACCGGTACCTGTTATTCCTGAAAGTGAACCGGCTTGTAAAATATATGTCGAATTATGAGTACTCACCGACCTATTTATCTAAATATTATCTAAGATTTATCGAAGAAAAGTTGATGTTATTTGATTTTCAGTTTTGAGTAAACACACTGAAGAGGGTCTTGTGATTTTCAAGGTTAACATGTTATTTAGTGGATTTCTATTGTCTTGTCGATTGTTGTACAGATTGATTAGGTCTGCCAGGAATAAATCATGGGATCGAGCCAGTTGTGTTTCCCACTTAATTATGTCTTGTAATTGATAAACGAATGTTTTTAATTAATCTAAATTTGTTACGATTATTTTGTATTGTTTATAACCTGTAGTTTTGGAAAAGTAAATATAATTGATTATAAGTGACTTTATTCAGGTTTTTGGAATTTTTTTTTTCCTTTTTGAAAGCAAATATGTCGGAGAAGATTTCTTCTACCGAATAAGGTCTGAGTAAAGGAAGATGTAGGTCGACCTGCGACATGACCGGTTGTAAATGGGACTAGTCCTTCGACTGTAATGCAATCATCAGCAACAGTGACTGACTAGTCTTTGTCAGTCAAGAGTTACTCATTGAAAATGAACTAATTAAAACAAGAGTTGGCTTAAACTCAAAACTATGGAATCGGATTCAGATGGTATCTATCACTGAAGATGGAATTTAGAAATTTTTATATCTGAAACTTGATGAACATCATCACTTCCATTTCAATCCATGCTTCACTGTCATCCACCAATGTCTCCTTTACGTACTTCAGTATTTTTAATTTTTTCCATCGACTCTTGATTTTAGAGTACATGTTTGCACCGAGTTGGGTAAAGATGGCATGAACAACAATTACCATATACAGGTCAATTGTTCATCTAAACGAAAGTTTTATTAAGACCTAACCAGGGTACTCATTACACTTCCCTGATCTAACCAACCATGGTTCAATTGCTCAAGAGGTCTTCAGCTGACGTAATTATTTATTTGCCAAATAGTACCTGGAGACTCGCTATACTTAACAACTGAAGATAATCAGGGGATTTACAAACTTGAGGGTCTATAGTGTAGATTACATGTCGGGACCGGCTGAGAGACCTTGATCCAATGACTTCTATACGCTTAAAATCCTCGACAGCTTCGCACAAACACCAAACAACAAATATTGTCTTTATTTATCTATATAAATTCATTTATTCCGATAAAGATTTTTTATTCCAAAACAGTTTTATAATTATGGCATTCATGTTTAAAGCTTCAGTGAGACATTCATTTAAGGTGCTAACTGTTTACATACAGGTTACACGTATATCGAAAAACGAAAATTCTTTCATTGAAATGAATGGCAGTACAGTGCATATAAGCGTGCTTTCTATTGAGGTAAAACATTGTCAACAGCCAGAGCCCCCATGTGGCCATTGCATACACTTAAATTTTTGAATAACATCAAAAAATGTCACACCACAGAAAAAGTCTATGGGTACAATGCTGCTTCAGTTGCTAAGGGTTTCAGCATGATAGCACCTCCTATACCCCAGTCATCATCACTACAAGGCAGATCCAGTGTTCCCAAATTGCCAAAAAACCTGAACAGTAAAAATTCAACATTTGATTCACAGACATTGGAAAACTGACCGATTCGACTAGCTACTGCAAAACTGAAATGGACGAGTTCAATTAGTCCTAAGTTCCTCATCTCAAGAGTCAATATGGAAATGGTCAGGACCCAGTGCCGCAGTTTTGAGTTAGAGTTAACTCAAGTTAAAGTTAGTTTATTTTCAATAATTAACTGTGGAACTGGACCCTGAACATCACTGCGTTTGCCTCACAGCCGATTGCCCAAGATTATCACTCCGGAATTCACTTGCTGCCATGGAGAAAATTCATTGGTCTTGCAAGATCTGCAGCAAGTGCGGTCTACTGTGCAGTTATCTTCAGAAAGGTATCGTACATTTCGATAATCGGGTATCATCAGTGACAAACAATGAGACTTCAACTTTGCACTGATACCTTAGTGTTATACAAGCCTGTATAACCCCATAAAATTGAGACTCAACGAAAAAAATCGTATGAACCAAACACCATTATTCAAAATATCAAATAAACAAATACATTTTAAAATCTACATCACAAAACCAATAATCAACTACATATATAATATAATATGGGTGGGTGCTACTTATATTTAATATCAGTCAAATTATTGCTTAACTCAAATGACGACGTTCTGGTAGGGAGTCGCTTTAAAAAATGTTCCCCAAAATGTTCCCACATGGTTCACCGGTTCCACAGTTGTGGGGCGACGTTTGACTCCCGAATAAAACAACTGGCGATAAACTTATTTCAAAATAAAAATACCAGAGTGGAACTTAACTGTGGGTCTTCAGCTGTAGTCAGATCTAATATTATTACCAGTATCAACTACGGTAAGTGGAGATTTTGCCTATTTGGTATTATTTCAATGAACGCTACTTCAAGATACTATACATGGAAATTCCAAATGGTAATTTTTCAAAGTTTAGGTTTGAGTAAGAAATTAGGGTTAGGATTCAGATTTAGGATAACACTTAAGGGTTAAGGATCAGGGTTAGGGCTACAGGGCCAAAAAATCTCTTTGAATAGGGTGGATTAGAGAAAAGTGACTCCATAATTGAATATTTCCATGAAATGCCTATATACCATTATTTTTGATGATTTGAAAAAGATTTCTTTGGTTATCCTTCAATACAATGAAAAATGGATTAGAAATCGATGTTTTAGTTCAACTGCCCATATTTGATCATCCTATTATGACCTATATCGGGTATTTACTACTAAAACTGACTGAGCTAGGCCACCCGACATCCTCTCCAGGTCACATAGACATTAAAACCGATGATCTAGTTAGTAGTAGAATGCTGCAAAATCCTAATTTTTCAGTTATTTCTCTCTGATACTATAAGTCCGATACTGAATGCCGGTGACCAATCAGAAAGAGCTATAGGCAAATTAACATTTACAGGAATAATACCATATCGGTAAAATATCCACTTCCTATGATCAAAGCCTTCACGAAGATGATTTTTGATTGTAGTTCACATCTTCTATTGACGTCAGTGAGATTTCTGCGGTTTTTTAAACAAAAGGCCCAATTTCGGTAAAACGAACCAACTGAATATCAAAATCATCCCGATCAAATAAGTCCATATCACAGTGTCTTCGCGCGGCAGGAAACATTTAGTGACTTCAAAATTATCACTGGTGACAGTTGCCTGAAAAAAGGAATTTAGATGCTCTTCATTTTCTTCTCTACGAAATAAACTTGAACTCATTCTTATTATATCTACATCAGAGCTGGAGAAAATTTGAAAATTCTAAAAAATTCCACCCTAGTGTGTTGAACAACGGGAATACCACTATAGTGCATCTATACTGTGGTGCGGTGTATCGTTAGTTACTAGTATTTCACTATGTTTGACACTTGCTGCCATTTTTCAATAGAGATAATTACTAATTACTAATTACATCAATACACCGCAGTGCGGTGTACTAGCAAAATCCATCACTGATTTATACACCGCACTGCGGTGTAGACGCACTGAAAGGGTTAAGAGGGTGTAAAATAATGATATTATTACCAGTAAAAATGCAGGCTGTATTTTATTTCTCCAGCTGTACGACGCTATAGTCCATTCAGGAATGATGTGATTGTTTACTCTGTGCGTTGAGAAGCACCCGTGATGAGTATGGCCGGACATCACGATTCTAGGATCCAACATTGTTAATAACTAAAAATAAAACAAAACTTACAACTCTGGAACTGGATCCAGATGCAAATTAAACCCAGACAACTGTGGAACTGGATTCAGAGTAAAATTCAACATAGACAAATTTTAGTGTTAGTTACATCATTTCATACCATCTGATTTAATATGGTACATGCTATGGTTTTTTGGGATCCTCAACTGAGCTAGAAAGGGTAACTGCTGACTGATGAACTTGGTCCAGAGTCAAATTAAACCCACACAACTGTGGGACTGAATTCAGAATCAAATTAAACCCACACATCTGTGGAACTGGATCCAGAGTTAAAGTAAACCCATTCAATTGTAGAACTGGGTGCATAGTCAAATTAAACCCACACAACTGTAGAACTGTATTCAGAGTTTATCAAACCCACGAAACTGTGGAACTAGATCCAGAGTCCAATTTTTACCCGCACAACTGTGGAACTGGATAAAAACTTAAATGAACAAGTTATGAAATACTAAGGTTGATTTTCGGTACCTTTTTCGTAGCATCTTTTGAAAGGCAATCCCATTTTGGTTTAAAAGGTATTGATTTTTCACTAGGTGGAGGTGCGTCTAAACCTGTGCAGTTATAATCTGAAGGTCGATATAATGGAAAATGCTGAAAACGAAACGGAATTCATGAAACCAGTTTTTACATCAACGCAAAGCGATTTAGTTTTAATGAATTAAGGTATAACTACCTGCAATAAAATAGGCCTTGTATACTGCATAGGTTTAAAACGGGAACATTCTCCTTCAGTGGAATGAATCTAAAATAGAGAAGTACAGTTCTATCAATAAAATCTACTGCCTACTTAGACTTTAAAAAAAATAAAAAAATAAAACCACAATCAAAGCAAAATTGTAAGAGGATTTTGACGTTTCAACTTTTCAACATTTTAGCTAGATAAAATCCTAGATACAGAATTTGTGAATCTTTCATTGAAATGACTACTTACTTTAGCACAGTTAAGTCTTTTATGTATTGCTAAAAGTTTTTCTTGAGCGTCTTTGCACAAGAAACAGCCGTCGTTTTCGAAAGCCATACTATTTACAAGAATGAACAGATTGCCTTCTATATCTAACATCCGCACAGACGGAGCACTGAACGACTCTTTAAATCGTTTATATTTGTGTCGAGTTGTGCTGAAATTAAAACCGTCTTCAATAAGTTCAAGTTCAAGGAGAGAAAAAATACAAACAACAAAATTTACAATTTTTCAACAAAGACGACCATGAAAAGAGCAAAAGAAAAGTAGCTTTTCGTGTGCGTCAACAAAGTTTGGCCATCGCTAAATTTCTTAGAGATCGAGAGAGAATAGACCGTATGCGCACTTACTCGTAATGAAAGCCGATATCGTGGTTGCCGGCGACGACGTGTAAAGTCGTCTGCTCACCGTGACGAAACATTCTGCCGAATCGTTCAACATGGTATTTAAATTCATCATCATCGCACCATTTACCCTCATCCAATACATCACCTGAAAATATCAAAAATTTAGTTCTTATTGAGGTCCTGTAGGGCCAGATTCTTGTTGAGGTCCTGTAGGGCCAGATTCTTATTGAGGTCTTGTAGGGCCAGATTCTAATTTGAGGTCTTTCAGGCCCAGATTCTTGTAAAGCCCTGTGGGCCCAGAGTTTGTTACATCATTTCATACCATCTGATTCAATATGGTACACGCTATCCTCTACTGAGCTAGAAAAGGTTACTGCTGATGAATGGGTCTAAATGAAATGATGGTACCACGTACTCAAATACTTGGTTGGATTGAATTATTGTTCGACAGATTATTTCATTGCATGAATTAGCTAGCAGGTCCAGTAGGCAGGTTTCGATTGGTCTATTTCGATTTTAGAATTATCTTCTGGCATGTATAACCTGATAGAAGCGGCCGGTAGCATTTGTAATCCGGAATTTACATTCCTAAACCAGAATAAGTTCAATTGAAACCTGCCTAAAAAAAATGTTTTTTTCAAATTTCAAACAGATTTGATTGAAGATGAATAACTCCGCATACCGAGTAGAAATACCGTATCCGGATTATGCAATAACATTGTCGACTGAAACGACCTTTCCATTTGCCATTCCCTAAAAAAAACAGAAATCATTCAAATAGTTACTTTAGCCTGTCTCCTAATCACAGTCAGGTAATTTTGTAAACCACAGTACAAATTGTTATCAGTTTATTTCTATAGCTGCCGGGTCTGTCATAGTAAGCTAGATGATGATTTTATAAAAAGTAATGTACAGGGTAGATAGGCGGATCGGGTCAACTTTACAGCTCAGCATCAAGGAGAAATCAGGTATCAATATCTTAACTCTCCTTTTTCTCATTTTTTTGCAGGTCCAAGCTTTACAACGTAACACTGGGAGTATTGAAATACACACCTGCGCAATTTATCAAACCAGTGGCCGCGTCTAAAACCCAACAGATGCGTATCAGCTAGGAACAGAATCCGCAGCGGTTTCGCAGAACCTTTCGGCATCATGACGTCGACATTTCCCAATTGTAATTCCGGCCACGAACATTGAAGCAAAACGACGTAGTAAATGAGGAACTCGCAGAAAAATACCAACAGCCCGATCGGAAGTAGTAATTTGAATAATTGACGCCACTGGCAACTGATCACCATAATGACGTAAAGCCTTCTCAACCAGCGTTTCATTAATCAGCAAATTCTCACGCCTTTAAACAACTGAAATAGACAAAATAAAATTGCATCGTAGAAAAATTAACTAAATATTGTTATTAATTAAAGTCCGCGAACCGCGTTTTACGCAATACCGACTATTAAGCCATCTGGAAACTTCAGATCAAGAGAATTTCAGCCGTTCCCGCGGAACTTTAACATTTTTGACGAGAAATCGAATTGGCAATAGTTGTCACAGAGAAATTACCAACCTTTCAGTTCATAATCGGGTTGAATTTAAACTTATGTGGCGTTAGAACGTCATCCGTGAAATCGGTCGCAACAGGTAGTGCCGTCTATGAATCCTAGTCCTCGTTTTAGTGCCAAACCCGGAAATAAATTAAATTATATTGACGGATTTTCCACTACTGTGAAATGAATTCTCGTAAGTTTAATCGCTGTAAAGCTGGTTTGATGTTTCTAGAATAGTTAGAGTGAATTTAATCGTTGTTTATTAAAGCTGCAGACGTCGTGGAAACCGATATGAAAAACAACGTCGGATAATTGCACTTGGACTGACAGTAGTGACGTGACCAGGTGACACTGTCACTCACTCACTAGTCACTGTCACTGATAAAAAGTTTATTTACGTCCCTCAAGTCAGTGATTAGTCTGAATACCAGATGATGTCTGGTGGGTGCAATGTTATTTGAGAACGAGAACTACATTTTGACCAGATCTGTGTTTCACTTTTTTTGGTTTATTAGTTTCACGTTCGGATATTTTTGAAGCCTAGTATTCCTCTAGTAGTAGAGTCTAGTATTTTTCTGTCCTTCGTTTTAGGGGAAAACACACAACGTCCTGTACACTGTACACAGGGACTGAGTTAGTACCAACGCACTCCCAGGACTCGAGCTACAACCGGCCTCTCTAACCAGTCCCCACCACCATCTCGATTATAGGGAGTCACGAAAGAAATTTGTATTTGATATTGCAGGTGGGCTGTAGAGCTAGAATACAATGACTGCATCATGAATAGATAGTGGTTCATTTAACCTGTTACCCAGCAGCAGCAGCAGCAGCAGCAGCAACAACACATACATCATTAACATTCCACTAATAATTCCACTAAAACTCCAGAAAATTGAAGATCCAAAACTCAAGAGCACTTTGGAGTCTTTAATCTGTCTATTGTGGTAAGTAGTTTCTTTTCGGATTAAACCATTTCATTCCTGGTAATCAACTAAGTAATCTATGATATAGGCCCTAAATAATCCTACTGGGCCCAGTTTGACGAAAAGTTAAAATCTTTAATTCGTGGTTTAATATTTTCAATGAGGACAACAATTCGAATGAAACCATTTTAAGCTTCATCTTTTTCATGAAACATGGTGACATTTTCTGTGTGAATCAAGATTAATTAGATGCATTATTGTTTTTTTTTTAAAGTACCGTTTGGTTACCTAGTATTTGTTTTCATGTAAACGGTTCACTGACCTTGGCGTTCTATTCATACCTACAAACCTTGTTCATTAAGGTCGCTTGAATCAGGTGATTATTTCGACCCAATTAACGACCCGGTCTCTTGCCGATAAACATTCTTTTGAATTCGGTTTTACGCGAAAGTTTAGTTCACATTGAAAGTCGCTGAATTGCGAAATATTCTAAAAAGCGTGTCGTTTCCAACTACAATGACATTGATTTTATTGAATGGGGACTTCATATCATTCTTTGTCCAATGATTTTGGTTTTAGTAATTAGCTTTCCAGATTACAGGATAGATCAGCTTTTCTTGCCCAATAAGGCATTTCCAGAAATTACAACATAACGCGATAACTTGGCCCACACGACAAGCTTTATAACTAATGGCAGGAAAATTTAGTTGTATTCACCTCAATTTTCATTCCTGAATTGACTTTAAATGTTACCGGTATATGGAAAATAATTGTCCGATAGAATGAAAATAAGTTATGTGTTTTCGAGAGTTATCAGTGTTATCGGACTGGATTAGATCTTCAGATTAGTAGATAAGTGTTGATGCTAAGCAGACGTTTCGTTGACTAATTGACATTTTTGCGCTATAGACCTGTGAACTTCTGCTCGTTGTTTTTCTCCTCAAGATGAAAGTTGATATCGTGAAGAAGTTATCGTCCTTGGATTGTTCGTTTTAAAGGGACTGCAGCCTTTGAAGCGTTTCGCGCACCGCGCTCGTTACGCAGCACTGGTAGCGAATTATCACCAGACAAATTTTTTTGTCTGAAAACTCCTCCGACTGACGGTGAAACCGGTGAGTTTAGAAGAAGCACACCGCACATCAGACAGCGTTTCATCTGTTTCCAATGATTTACACGCGGCGACTAATGACCGAATCAGTGGCGTATCGCGAAATGTCATTTTGTTGATCAATAAAAATTGTCACGATGACGACGACGACGACGACGTCTGAAACTGTGTCTCGAATTCACAGAACAGACGTCATTCCCCTCACCTGCTCTCTCTCTCTCCCTCTCTCCCACTCACTAGATCTCCCTCTCACTCCCTCTCACTTGTTCTTCCGCCAAACTATGACTCTCTTTCTGACTTGCTCTCTCCCTCTCCCTATTACTCCCTCTTTCTTTGGCCTCGCTCCCTCTCCCTCTCCCCACTCCCTCCCCTCCCTCTCTTGCTTGCTATAATACCTCTATTTATCGTCAGTGAGACACTGATGACATTTTATCTGCGCTTGTTAATTCTCAATCAATAAGCGAAAATTCTTTCTCGTATTGTGTGTGAAATATCAATCAATGGAAGCTGCATTCATCGTACGGAGCGTTGATACGTCGATACGACATGATACGCGTATCTCAGCTCATTCAACAGTCAACAGACGTTTCACTATCATTCTACAACAAACTCTTGTAACCAGCAAACCTGACGACTCGAAATTTCATTAGAACACGTTTATTTTTCTACTGCGTTTAGGCCTATTGAATAATGTGCAAAAACATGTTTGAAACAGTATCAAAGTATCTGAAAAAAAATTTACTCCAAAATTAATGACATTTATTATGTGTGTGTTGGATTATTGGTCGCCATGAAAACGGTTTATGATTAAAATGGTTCAGTTTGAAATATTGTCCTCATCGAAAACACGAAGTGAACAGCAATGAAACCGGAACTTTGAGCGAAAATTTTTCATGAAATGCAAAATATCGGAGGGAGGCAATAAGTTTAGATTAGTTCTCATCAACTGAATGAAACTAATCTTCATCGACTGTTTCTATGGCGTAATGATGTATTTCAGTACTACTACAGTACTGTACCGGTACCGGTAATCAATCCTATTGATTGGCTTCGTCTAGACTAATACGCGCTAACTGCGTAATATATGCCAGATTTGACTATAGATTTTTGATTTAGTTCATTTCGTAGTCGATAATTATCGGTTCGGATATTCATCGATAAAGCTTGTCTAGGGTCGGCGCGGCTGGCGATATTTTCACTTCGGTTCCCTCATTAAACAGATGCAGCTTTTTCTATTGTACAGATGTCTCTCTCATTGTGAAATATGAAAACTTAATCTACAGGAACCAGTATCATATATATAGATGTACGTAGTATTGTTATCACTGCTGGAGGTAGGGCTTACATTATATTATACTATTGATAAAATACTAGATCTGTCTTAAGACGATAATCTTTAGAAAATCACACAGTAATAACGAAAAAATAACGTAAAGTCGGAAAACGTTTCCTCGGACTAATATTTTATTCAACGTTTCGACTATATTCTAATAGTCATCTTCAGTATTGCTGAAGATGTCTATAAGGATATAGTCGAAATGTTGAATAAACTACTAGCCCGAGGAAACAGTTTTGGACTCGATACTATTTTTGCGCTATTATTGTGGGAATTTCTACATATGGCTTATATCATCGATGTTTGAATGGAAACAAAATCTTTAAGACACCTGGTAAGTCTTAATTTACTTGATTACAGTCAAATTTAGATAATTTGTCTGTTTTTTTTCAGTCGCAATTCATGTATTTCCAATTCAATTTTTATGCTAAGCTTAGTATAAGTCACCTTTCAGATAAGTTGTCATATCATTGAATTTGTCCCTATTTTTGAGTCCCAATATAATATATATTTCCAGTTCAATTTACTTAGTGTAAGTCATTGCATGGATAAGTCATCATACTATTGAAGTTGTCTTTATTTTTGAGTCCTAATTTCTATCTCCCATTCAGTTTACTAAGCATCGATTGTCATTTGGCTAAGTTGTCAACATACTCGTTCCAACTACAAGTCTAGTAGATATAGAACTAATTGTAGAGTGAAATATTAAATTGCGTGGCTGGTTCCGGTGCTGTATAAAATGTTGCACCATTTGCGTCCATCCGTCCACTATTTGACACAGTTCGATATGAACCGTTGTTCGCGCTGGTATCATGTGTTGTCCCTCCAACTGTTGAATTGTGTCGTCCGTTTACGGCTCACAGTTGTCGTTATTCGTTGCTCTGTTGGATATTACCGGCACAGAAGATGGTCGTGTCGAGCGAGATGCTTCCTAATTAATTGCTTCCACCGTGGTACGTAAATAGAACCGGGCGTTTACGGGTGAATAGCTAAATAGCGCGTTTCAGCTTTATAGATCTCAAGAGCTCGAAACCCCGGAGTTTGAGGGTTTGGGGGTTAACATTTGACTCGATGAAGTTACAATAACAGTCATACACGCTTAATCAGTTTAATCCAGATTTCATTATAAACCGGATATTTACGGTTCACTTATACATCAATTAAATGTAATACATCAATTAAATTTAATACATCAATTAAATTTAATACATCAATTAAATTTAATACATAGATTAGATGTATGTAAAATGTGGAATTCTCATGATGGGAAGAATTTTGATGGTCTGGTTCCGTGGTAATGATTCATTTGACAATAGTTCCTGGGGCAGATCTAAGGAGAAGGTGCAGGGGATGCAACCCCCTCCCTTAGAATCCCAAGTTCCCCGATATATCAAGGAAAGAGGTGAAATATTGACTACAGAATATCAACCAATGCTTAAAAAGTTTGAATTCATAAGCTTATTCTCTGTACTTCGGAAAAATTAGGTAATATGTTTTGTGATAATTGGGTGCCTATTTAGAGTTATATGATATGCCCTATCCCGGGGATGCACCCCTCCCTGAATCATCAGACCCTAGATCCGCCCCTTAGTTCTAACTCTTGAGTCAAATTCGAACTCACAACCGTCGTACTGATAGAATGGATGGAATATATCTGCGTATGAGAGAGTATGATATATGAAGTCTGCAGCTGTGTCACATACATCATAATACACTAAACAAAGTCTATCATTCAATATTCGATATAATGAATCGTTGATACCTGCGTAGATTGCCTGAGCTATTAATCACAGTTTACTGCCGACGTTGCTGATCTAGGGACGTCCTGCAGACTTAGGCATAACTTGTATATACCCCAACCTTTATATAACTCTGCCCTGAGATCAGGTTTTATCATTGATACCCAGTCTATAAAACAAGGCCCGGGTTAAGGATTTATCCCTAGGGATACCTTTGATATCCAGTATATAAAAAGGTTAAAGAACTTTGCCTATGGGGATGATTTTGTACCCAGTCTATAAAAGGTTGATGAATTATCCCTAGGGATACCGTTGATATCCATTATATAAAAAGGTTAAAGAATTATGGCTATGGGGATGATTTTGAACCCAGTCTGAAAAAAGGTTGATGAATTATCCCTAGGGATACCTTTGATATCCAGTATATAAAAAGGTTAAAGAATTATGGCTATGGGGATGATTTTGAACCCAGTCTGTAAAAGGTTGATGAATTATCCCTAGGGATAACTTTCATACCTGATATAGCACTGATTAAGCATTCATTCATAGGGACAATTTTGATACCCAATGTATCAAAGATTAAGGATTTATTCCTAGGGATAAATTTGATACCCAGTCTATAAAAGGTTATGAAATTATCTCTAAGGATACATTTGATACCCAGTCTATAAAACGTTATGAAATTATCCCTAAGGATACATTTGATACCCAGTCTATAAAACGTTATGAAATTATCCCTAAGGATACATTTGATACCCGGTCTATAAAGAGGTTAATGAATTAACCCTAGGGATAACTTTGATACGCACTCCATTGATTTTTTTTTATTAAAAAATTGTGATATTTTCAATATTTTCAGGTAACCATGGTGTTTAGTTGATAATGAGTTTGAGAAATGCGTTTAAAGCTAAATTCCGCAGCCTCGATCGGGATTTCTCGCGGGACGAACGAGACGCTCCTCACGTCACTAGTAAATCGTTGAGTTTATCCGAAGATGACGGACATCTACCTGAGGACGGTATCAGCTCCAGTTCCCATGGCGACCAATTCAAGGATTGCATGGAAGAGGTGACTAATTGAAGAAATTGATTTGAAGTTGTTAATTGTGGTGTTAGTGGGCGGGGTAGGGGGTGTCTGTCGCCAGTTCCATAGTCATTGCACCCAAAAGTGGTCTTAATTCTTTAGATTAGTCTTAAGTTGTCAGTGGTTTTAAAACAAAATTAGCTTAAACTGGTCTGAAGTTGTTTGATTGGTTATGGAACCAAAATGTACTTAGACTGGTCTTAAGTTGTTAGATTGGTTATAGAACTAAACTGAGTTGAGACTGGTCTTAAGTTGTTAGAATGGTTATAGAAACAAAATAAGCTTAAACTGGTCTGAAGTTATTAGATTGGTTATAGAAACAAAATAAGCTTAAACTGGTCTGAAGTTATTAGATTGGTTATAGAACCAAAATGAGCTTAGACTGGTTTTAAGTTGTCAGATTGGTTATAGAACCAGCTTAGACTGGTCTTAAATCTATGACTACCGTGTAACTGGCTCTAGGGGCTGGTTCCATAGTCTTTAGACCAGTCTAAGACCATTTTAGTTTTGTCAACTTCAGACCAGTCTTAAAATCTATGGTGACTTTAAGACTTAGGTCTTGACTATGAAACTTACCCTTGGGTTTCAGGTTTGATTTTCGAATTTTTTTGTGACAGCTTTTGATAAACGATATAAATTTGACTTGTTCTGTCTGCAGGAAACCACTGACAGCGGTGATGGCTGCGGAGATAAGCCGGATGGGATCAGCTCGTCAAAAATCAGCATCTCGAATATATCATTGTCTAAAAACATTCACAACAACGACAGCAACTCGGCAGCAGCAGCAGCGGGATCGGGGAAACATCACGAGTTTAAAAACCGCGATGAAAAAGCGATCTACGAACTTCAGTTAACGCAGCTCCAGGAGCAATTAGTGGCGGCCATGATCGAAAACCAAAATCTCGGTATGTTTTCATAATGCGGTTTTACGAAAGAATTCTCTTGCTCCGCGTCCAGTTTCAGGAATAAGTTCAATTCAGATTTTTGGTTTAGTCGCTATTGGTAATTCCATGCTTTCACCGAGGACAACGATTCAAAAACCTAAACGGTTTAAGCTCCGACTTTTTCATGAAATAGACCATGTCCCTGGCCTCCCTAAGTTTTTAATGTTGCAGCTTATATTCAGTCTCAGAAAAGCATTTTTTCTGAAGACAAGATTTTGCCACTTTAGAAATAGAGTAGTCTTCTTCAGTGTTAATTGGTTTTATTTATATCAGTTGAATATCGTCCTTCGCTTCGAGGCATCATTTATTTCATCGTCTTTTTCCTCTAATCTCATCATCGCTTTTGAATGTGAGTATCGTTTTTCCAGCGTCGGATTTGAAAGCGTTTCGCGAACAAAACCAAGTGGATAAATTGATGAGGCAACTCGACGTCGAAAGAGAACGGAACCAGAAACTAGTGAAAGAACTTAAACAGAATAGAAACAAAAAGTAGATATCTCTCCTCTGTCTGAGGGGGGCGGGTTAATATGGTAACAAGTTCCACAGACCCGAGTTGAGAATGATGGGAATAACTTCGATACCCAGTCTGTAGAACAAAGGCCATGTGAAGGATTTATCCGTAGGGATAACTTCGATGATACCCCGTCTAAGAAGTCAAGCCCAGGTTAAGGATTTATGTTTACGGGTAACTTTGATACCAGCCGCTAAAACTGGGCCCAAAATACAACTTTGTAGGGTTAAGGATTATGGATTTATCAAGTTAAGGATTTATACCTTGGAGTAACTTCGATGCCAGTCTATAAAACTGGGCCCACATTAAGGATTTAACTTGGATAGAATTTGAAAAAGTTAGCTTTAATGCACTCATTCTATGGAACCAGGCTTGCTGACTATATTTTTGATGAACGCTTTTGTGATGTTGAATTGTAGGGTTTTAGATTCCCCGACGAAGTTGTTCATGTCTAAACAGAAGCTAGCTGACAGCACTGATAGCTGGGTCGACGTGGCCGATGAGGCTGAGACTTTCTTCTTACCGACACACGATGCAGGTATCAATCAATATGGGGTTTATAAACAACACGTCAAAAATAGTCTGCACAAATAATTGTGTAAAATCAGTATCAAAGTCATGAAAATGTGTGACAAGTTCTATGAAAAAAATGTCTGTTGAAATACTGTGATCCCCTTTTATTCCAAAGCTCTGAATTTATGTACAAGCTGTGGTGTAGTTTGAGAAATTTTAATTTAATCCGTCCAGATTGTAACCCACCAGTATCTGCTTACGTTAAATTGTGAAAAAATTTGAAAATTCCTGAGTTTATAAATCTGACACCTGGCATGGGTGAAAATGCAACAGCTGCCGGGATATTTTCCCTATTTATTTCTGCATTGTATTTCAAAGTGCTGTAGAAAACATGAAGAACGAGCGTACCACAATTTTTTTTTTTTTAAATATAATATTAGTTTATTGGCATCATAAGAAAAAGATTTTACAAAACATTATCACGCCATGAACGGCATTTTGGGCAAGACCACAATTTCTGAGAGCCTCTGTTAAGCATCCCTACTCGCGGCAGAGAACTGAGTTTTATCGAAAGCCGTACGTTTGATTTCACGTTTAATTCAGGTCCTAAAACAGTGCGAACACGTTTTACCGAATGGTGCGTCAGTTTATTCTACGAGATTTGGGAAGATGTAATCGCTGAGCCGGAACAGGAACAGCAGGACGACGCTGAACCCGATCAATTAACCGTCAAAAAGTAACTCATCGCTTCGAAGTTTGAATCAAAAGATGGAATTAGTTCATAGTCATCGATTGTTTAATTCTGGGCCCAGTTTCGCAGTTGTGAGTTTAAAGTCAACTCTGAGTTAGAATTAGTTCACTTTCAATGTTTCACCTCTAGATCTTAATTTACAAGTGTTGAACTGGGGCCGGTTGTATAGTCATGACTTAAGACCAGTCTAAGACCAACTTAGTTGTATAGCCTATCAACAACCGGCCCCTGGGTCCTGGAGTCAAATCTTAGCTCACTTATCAACTCACAACTATGGAATTGTGCTTATATGAACTGTTTTTAACCGGAGAGTCAAAAGTCTGGCCCAACTTTTAAGTCAATTTCTCAACACATTTTTCTGTCATTTTCAGATTAAAGGAGAATTTAAAGCGTTCGCGTAGGTATCATTTTGTTTTAATCAGCGGCGCAAGATTTCAGCGTTGAGTTATATTCGGCGATGTGATATTTTCGGTGTTGTATTATTTTCGCTGGTTGTTTATTTTCAGATAACGCCAGTAAACCTATAATCAACACGTATAAAGGCATGCAGAATTTATTCTCGTGGAAAACGCCTTCGCTTTCAATTATGGTTCTTTTGGTAAGTTTATTCTGTCATCGAGATCCAAGCGTTGAACAGAATCTAGAAGCCAGTTGTACATGATGGACTTGAAAATGAACTTACCGGTTACCACCCATTTTCCCTCCAACGCCTGAGTTGAAGAGTTTTGAAAATGGTTCATGTAATTGACTCTTGAAAATAGCTCATTGAACTGAGTTATGAATTGAGTTATAAAAATGGTTGACAGAATTGAGTTCAAAATGGCTCATAGAATTAATTGAAATGTCACTGTTCTCAAGAGTTTTTCTGGCTCTAGTGATTTATAAGATTTGTTGATAATTTGTTTGTTTAATTATTATTTTCAGTTATATATCTATTCGTTATGGCACGGATGGTTGCTGCCGGTCGTGTTGTTTCTTATCATCTTCAGATTGTTTATCAACTATCTTAAATACATGTAAGTACGGTATGAATACATGAACGTCGATTCCTCGTTTTGAGAATTTCATCGCAAAATGTTCAACTACCGGTACGCGATTAATTCATCCTCGCGAACTTTATATCGGGATCTATTTCCACGATGGTTTTCTGAAATTCTTTTCATTACGTATTCAACTTGAAGGCCCATTTTTATGAACCAGTTCCAACTTTTATTCAAGGGGTTAGTGCAATAGTCATGAGGTCAATTGAGGCAATTAAAACCGGAACATGACTGTCAGTTGGGTGGGACTCATGACTCATAGAATTTGTTAATTTTGGATGTCTTAACTCTTTTAGTCAGATGGCCTATAACACTGACCCTTGTTTTCTAAATTTAGTTCATTTCTTATTTCATTTTTGCTTTATCTAAGTTTCATTGCAATAAAAGGTTATGGATTTTACATTCTTGAATTTTTTATTGAACACTGGTACCTATTTTTACCATGTAGTTAGCGGTATACTTTCGGCGGAGTTAAAATGTTTAGATATCATGGATATTTAGTCAGAAATACCTGATCAATGAACCATTTGATTATCTTGTCTATTTCAACTGGAAACTTGTAACAGGCTATTTGGTGTTGGTCTGGTTGGAACTGCAAGACAGTTAGTTCCAGCATGGATGGTATAATAGAAAGGATGTACAATAATGTAATCAATTATACATCCATGGTTCTAGCCAGTTCCTTTTCAGTTGTGAATAGTTGAGGTCATCTATGGTAGGGTTTGTATACTGATGGCACAGTCTTGATGCAATCAGTTGCAGAGTCCAGTTGCATAGTTGTGGTTTGGGTCCAAAATTCATCTTGAAATATAATTGGTCTTAAGTTGTTAAAAAGTGTGCTTAGACTGGTCAACTCTAGGACTAAGATAGTCCAAAACTTCATCGCGCTACTGGCCCCTCACGTGTTAACTGACCGAAGCATGTTTTCAGTATAGAAATTTGATGAAGTTGAATGGTTCATTGATGGAGTTGAGGGATGTGTTTAAGGTGTAGTTTATTTACAGCGGGTGGAGAGTCAATATACATTACCTAACGACAGAAGATGAGATGGGAGAGAAGGTTTGTACGATGTGTCCTCGAAAACCTAACGCGCGTTGAAAAACATTTCATTCTCAGCCCATCGGGTATACGTCCGAAAGTTTAACACATTGGCTGCTGAGTTATCTTGTTAGTTCCAGTTCAGCCATCATTGTCACTACGAGTTATCACATAGTTCTGGTTCTGCCATCATAACCACAATAAGTTATCTGAAATGAAATATTTTTCATGTGCGTTAAGGGTTTGTAAACGATGTATACTCTAACGACGTGCTGCTCTGATTTACGCTGTAACTAATTGTGTAGAAATTAATGGTTTTGAATATTACAGTTGACTCTGATTGCCTCAGACATTGTGGGACCTACAGATTCTCTCCGAGGTTCACAAATTCAGGGACATACGGAGCAGGGATGGGTCGTTATGACGATGAATTGGAGTAAGATATTGTAAAATATTGTCCAGTGGGGCACATGATAATATGATAATACGATGCAATTGATTCTGGGGTAATATGGAGTAATTGATTCTGGGGTAATATGGGGTAAATGGAGTCAACTGTATAACCGATTAGGTCGTTGTGCAATACCCCGAACACCTTGAAGCTTTACATCGAAGCTTTAAACCTTACCCCGAAATCTATAACGCTTTCACCAAAACTGATAGACTTCTATCCATAAACATTGTTTCTGGGCTCGATTTGTAGCAGAAAATCTGAAGGTCACGGCACCCTACAGAAATATTGAATCCGCATTATGAATTTGTCTACGGAGGATGGGATGTATATTTCATCATTTTGAAAACTTAGGGTCATTCGTGATCGTATGATAAACTGACAAAGATTTCTGAATTCAAGCCCACGCATGTTGAAATGGATTTTTCATGGTTCCCCCTCCTGCTCGTCTTCTAACCCCCGAATGTCTGTCGATCTTGTGGATACAATTTAAACGATGTGTTGTGTTTGCAGGGCAAACCAGAATGACCAGCCATACAGCGCGAAGGCTGTAAGTTCTTCTAAATAATTCAAACGGCATCGGGCAGATTTTTATTGTAGTTTAATTCCTTCTATTTCGCTGTTTTAATTCGCACCACTTCAAGTATTTATTATATATGTATATATACATATATATATATACACATGAATGCATGGGTGAAAGTCACCGTCAACAAGTTTTTCTACGTTTTTTCTCAAATTCTCTTCAGTTACCCTTCACAACACATTTTGTTCGTTTATTCAATTTTGGTCTTAGAAAATTGTTATTTCATATTTTCATTCACTGTATTTTATATGTATATAAAAACGGAATATTTCATAAAAAATGTATCGAAAAGGCCCCCGGCCCCATATCGGGTAATTCTGGAGTGCTCTGTGGGGTGTGTGTACCTACCGTACAGAGCTATGTTGTTCTGAGTAAGCTTGTCGGCGTGATACGAAAAATCTTAATTCCTGACAAATTCTTAACAAGAGACATTATAACGGATACATCTGTTCATTTAACAATAATTTGATAATTCAATACAGTAAAGAAATGTTATTTGTATTTAAAAATTTGTCAGTTAATTCATAGCAAGGTTACAAGAAACATAGCTCTGTATTCGGTATCGTTTGTCTACATAAAAGCTTAGTTCACACTGCAAGTCGTGAGTTATGGGTAAAATCTAGAACAATGGAATCTTGGTCCAATTCCAGAGTTGCCAGCGATATGAAGAGTTAACTCTGAATTAAGATTTGTTCATTTTCAATGATTTACCAGTTACTCAACTCAGAACTGTGGAAAAATAACATCTGGACGAGATCAAAATCGAGTCCAGTTTTAGTGAGGTTTATCAGAAGTGTGAACCCAGCTTTGAATTCAATGTTTGAATATTGTTTAACATAAATTTGTCTGTGAAAATTTAAAAGCAATTTCAAAAATGACCGAATTAATGAGTACAAATTCTGTAATTATGATTCAGGAATCGGATGATAAAGATTTAGGAGTTTCGGATAAGTTCAATCTCGTGCTCCAAGTCGCGATCAAAGCACAAAATACACTTGGGTTGCTAGCGGACAACTTAGAAAAATTGAAAAAGTAAGTAGAGCTTGTAGCGGGGGGAGGGGTGTCATGGCGGGGGATTTGGCAGAGTGGTTCACAAAACATTTATTACTTCAAATACG
This sequence comes from Tubulanus polymorphus, assembly GCF_964204645.1. Classification (NCBI taxonomy): domain Eukaryota; kingdom Metazoa; phylum Nemertea; class Palaeonemertea; order Tubulaniformes; family Tubulanidae; genus Tubulanus; species Tubulanus polymorphus. The sequence continues at coordinate 25,568,884 of NC_134027.1, forward strand.
ATACCGGTTAGAAGAATGCTGGAATAAGAAGATCGGTTTTAAGAGCTGTTTCTGAAAATGATTTCTATATCTTTGAAACTATTTGATAGAGAAACATTACAATAGTTTTGGACAAACTAACTCTATTGAAATCTATTGATCTATTGCCAGAATTTGACCGACATCGGAGCGGAAAAGTTATGGTTATTTCCTGAATAAATGACTTGTTGTTTTTCGTTTCAGTTTGTTGACGTGGCAGGATCCGAACGCGACGAAGAAACTGTTTACATTCCTGTGTTTAGCTTTCATTAGTTCCTGTGTGCTTCCGGGACAGTTACTCGTGCTTATCATGGGTAAGTACACAACTCAACTTTCATCGTTGTAAAACTATGGTTTTAAATTTTGATATCAATAACCCGACACTAAGATTGAAAATTAAAGTCTGAAATGTTTCCTCGGGCCAGTGGTTTATTCAACATTTCGACTACATCCTAATCATTTATAGCAATACTAACTATTAGGATATAGTTAAAACATTGAATAAACTACTAACTCAAAATAGCTTTTGTAACTTTTAATTCTAATGTCCAGGGGGCCGGTTCCATAGTCAGGGCTTAGACTTAAGACGATTCTAAGACAACTTAGTTCTATAGCCAATCTAACAACTTAAGACCAATCGTAAGATTTATGACCACTTTTGGTCTTAAGTCTTGACTACGGAACCGGGCCCTGAAGTATTTTTCAACATATTTCTATTTTTTCTCCATCCAACAGGGGTTTATGCTGGTATAAAACTGTTCGTTATCGACTATATCTATCAACGCTTTCCTAGAATTCGACAAAAACATGACACTGTTTACAAAATGTGGCAAGACTTGCCGACCGACCATCAATTAGAGAAACAAATGACTCATAACGTCATTGATCGGGTAAGACTTGAATAAATGTCTGGAATAAGAAATAATGTATAATGATAATAATGATAATGATAAAATTTGTATAGCGCGATAATTCCATGCGAAAATAGCAAAGTTCAAATGCGCGTCTCCAGGGTAACATCAAGGTTGTTGAGTTTTGATCATAGATTTAAATTCATGAATTCAGTAACAGTAGACGACTGGGCTTGCCTCAGATCTCACTGTACTGATACATTTACTGTTAGTCTCAACGCTATTGATTCTGAACTCTGTGAAATATTTACAGCAGTCCCAACACGCTACCGAGTTCCCTGATTCTCAACTCAGTGAAATATTCACAGCAGTCCCAACGCTACCGAGTTCCTTGATTCTAAACTCGGTGAAATATTTTCAGCAGTCCCAACTCTTATTGTGTCTGATATTATATTCATTGTGAGACCTGTGAGCTAAATTGTCAAAATTTATAATTTTCTTTCAGTCAATAATCCCACCAAACGCCGACGATATTTATGAATTAAACGACGAATTCACCGGAGACGTTTCCCGCGACGATCGAATATTTCTCGACCTTTTCTCGTTACCGATTACGGAAATCCCTCTACCAGGTTGGTTACCATCTCACCCCAGTTCCACAGTTTTGAGGTAAAGATTCAGAGTTAACTCGCGGAAAATGAACTCATTTTAACTCATTGTTTACTTTAACTCACAACTGTGGAACCGGATCTTGTTAAAATTTGAATTTCAGATTTTGAAACTGTCGATCAGTCCGTCTGCTATCTGTCTTCAAATCGGAATGTTCCATTTATTGATAGGTTGGTCGGGTGGAAGAAGATGTACGTTAATCAACAGAGAAAAACCGTTGACGTCGGCGTTTAAAAACGGCAAACTTTATTTAACTCGGAGGTCAGAATTTTACTCATAGCGGCAAATGAGAAAATGAATATTCGATATTTCATCAACTATTGCTTTCCATTTTACAGTTTTATTTGCTTCGAAAGATCAAAATCCGCGAACCCTAAAAACCTGGTTATTCCTTTGACCGATATCATCAAGATTGACAAGGTAAGGGCGACCATTGAAATTACATTATTCATCCACCATTTAGCTCTGGCAACAAACTTTCAATAACCAACCCTTAAACCCTGTGATAAGTTCATTTTTAATTAAGTAAACCAAGAATGAAATTTAAGTAGGTTTACTGCGTGGACTTGAACCAGGATTCACTTGTTGTAGACTTGATCCTACAGAGGTAGAGAGGAAGTGAACATGTATTTTCCGAACATAGATTTTTGCCCATAAATTCTTTTCAGGCGAAGCCGTACTCGTGGATGCCTGGAGGTGGAATGGCTCTCGAACTGAAGGTTAATGGTTTAGAGAAGGTCAGTAAAATCTGTCTGCTGCATAAAATCAGACAAACAACGGAACCCAATTCCACAGGTCTCGTTGAAGTTTGACTCTTGAGAATTAGACAATTCCCAATGAGTCAAATTTCAACGAAGGAGGACTACGATATTTTGTTGTATATTAAAACATTATGCAATTGAAATAGACTGCCCATGCTTGCCCAGTTTTCAGACAAACATCTCTTTATTCTAGACACATTTCCACAGTTAACCGGGTTTGAATTTGAGTCGTTGAATCTATGTTAAGGGTCTAAGGTGTCTCCGTGGAACTATGTTCAGCCAGTTTTGAAATTTATCTGATAATCATTGGTTGTTTGTGGAACATTAACCATGCATGAATCAGTGAGATCACAATCTCCGTGATGAAACAATGAATGTGATATCCCACAATTGTTGAAAGATTGTTCATATCGTTTTAGACTGAAGATGGGTAGTAGTAACCACCTGAAATGTTTCTAGTATTTTAGATAAGCTTTTTATTCTATCAACAATTTTGGGATTTTACATACATGTATTTCCCCTGCGTTTTGCGTATGAGGTCTCGATGAGGCTGCGCTGATTGTCTACTGGTTATAACAATATTCTAAAAAGCGATATGATGACTGTTGTAGAATCTTCTATTCGGAGCTCTGATTCAACGCGATGATGTATTCAAGGGTATCGTCTACGCTGGACGAACTGTTACGTTACCGTGGGCTATGGAAACTCAAGCATGACCCCGGTACCGGCCTCGGTAAAAATGGCCGTTTTATTCGCTGTGTTTGCTTAATCGTTATTAATATCATACTTTCCTATTTTGATTCTATTTACTAAATCATCCTTTAAGACGTATGAACGTTGATGACACTGTAAGGCTACAGTACGAAACCCTATTCACAGTTAAACATCTCGGTATTTGAGGAAATGTGGTGGCAGAGTATCGCCTGCAAGGGAGGAACATGGCAGATTCTCACGATGTCATCGGGTTCGAATCCCTGCTGAGGGAGGGGGTGTCTACTAGGGCAGGGGTTTGTACTGTGACAGAGTCTCACGATGTCATCGGGTTCAAATCCCTGCTGAGGGAGGGTGTGTCTACTAGGGCAGGGGTTTGTACTGTGACAGAGTCTCACGATGTCATCAGGTTCAAATCCTTGCTGAGGGGGGGGGCCTATTAGGGCAGGGGTTTGTACTGTGACAGAGTCTCACCATGTCATCAGGTTCGAATCTCTGCTGAGGGAGGATGTGTCTACTAGTGCAGGGGTTTGTACTGTGACAGAGTCTCACCATGTCATCAGGTTCAAATCCTTGCTGAAGGAGGATGTGTCTACTAGGACAGGGGTTTGTACTGTGACAGAGTCTCACCATGTCATCAGGTTCAAATCCTTGCTGAAGGAGGATGTGTCTACTAGGACAGGGGTTTGTACTGGGACAGAGTCCCATGATGTCATCAGGTTCAAATCCCTGTGAGGGAGGATGTGTCTACTAGGACAGGGGTTTGTACTGTGACAGAGTCTCACCATGTCATCATGTTCAAATCCCTGCTGAGGGAGGATGTGTCTGCTAGGGCAGGCGGTGGTTTGCGTGCTGTGAGAGTCTCACAATGTCATCAAGTTCAAATCCCTGATGGGCAGCTATGTGGCAGAGTCTCGCCATGCCATCAGATTCAAATCAGTGCAAGTGAGGAACGTGACAGTCTCACAATAGTTTGTATCCCAGCGACGGAGCGCCAATGAAATTTACCAATATTTGAATCTTAATTTACAGCGTAAATTAAACATCTTTCATCGTTTCATTATTTCAGCATCTTTAGCATGCTTTCTGCGAACTTGATTAGAATATTTCTAAACATTTCGAATTGCTTATTATCATTACGATTATCATCCTGTTATTTATGCTTATTGATGACTTCGCTCTCCGCGCTTTCTGATAATTTATACATATTTATTTGACTCGATCAAAAATCGCAAAACTTTCATCTCACATTTACCGTACTTCATGCACTGAAATTCTCTTTTACTGATGCCTAACGCCTGGATAATTCATAGTACAGAGTGGCCACTTACCTGGAAAACAGGGAAAAGTCAGGGAATTTTCTTTTCTTTGAAAAAGTCAGGGAATAGTAGTTGAATTTTGTAAAAAAGCTAAAAATCAGGGGATATAATTGTTGAGATTGCTAGATCACACGTAAAATCAAACAGTTTCTGTCCGTGTCTTACGTAGTTGACTGGTGTTAATTGACTGAATTCTTAGCAGATCAAGTCAGGAAAAACAACGTGCAGGTCAGGGAATAGTCAGGGGAAAAGCAAGTTGGATAAAAATGGCCACCCTGTAATAGCAAGTATCATAGTTGCCTCATAGAGAAATGAATGATTTTCACTCCAGAAACAAAACTAACTATGAAAACTCCTTTTAGACAATTTAGCAATTAGCATGAATTCACATCAACGATTTTCAATGATACGATAGACGATCGTTTTTTAAAATTCAAATGATAATTCTTAGAAACTCAATCAAATTTTAAAACCCGCAACCGAGCAATCTTTTCCCGATATACAATCATTGATAATCGTCCGATATTTTCAACATTCTACGTTAAAGATTTTAAGGAAAATTGAGTAAATTTTCGGAACTTAGAAAGATTAAAAGTTGCATCTTCGATAACAGCAACAGCAAAGAGAAAACCAACTGATGAATATACCTATGTAAATGGAGCGTGTATGAAATAAGCTCTGCAGGGCCCAGTTTAAGCCTAAAACGGTTAAGTTTGAATTGTTGTCCTCATTGAAAACATGAAGTAACCATTGGCAATCACACCAAAAATTTGAGTTTAACTTTTTTGTGAAACTGAGCCCTGATGTTTAACGCATGCCTATGTTTCTACATGTCGCATAAGTTTATTTCGAAAATTCCATTTTTTTTTCTTGAAACGTAATCAGAATTCATTTGTAATTGTTTTACATTGTGTCCGAGACCCAGTTTCACAGTTACTGAACTACACGTTACTGACCGTCGAACTGGGTCCAGGGTAAGGTTCGATTTGGGAATAGCGATATCTGTTACCTGATAGAAGCGGCCGGTAGAGAGTTTGTAAGATTGGTAGAACACTATATCCGTGTTGACGCGATGAGGAGAGAATCCCACAATGATAATAAAAAGTCCGAAAATGAAACTTCGAGATAGAAGTTTATTTCAACGTTTCGACTATATCCTAATAGTCATCTTCGGGAATAATGAATAATATTCCCGAAGATGACTATTAGGATATAGTCGAAACGTTGAAATAAACTACTATCTTGAAGTTTCATTTTCGGACTTTTTATTATCATTGTGGGATTCTCTCCTCAGAGAGTTTGTAATCCGGAATTGAAACTCCTAAACTGTAACACATTCAAACGAAACCTGCGTAAATCTCTGAATTAGTTTTGAGATTTTCTACGTTATATTTTCAGCCATTTTTATTCGGCGCATTGTTGAATCGAGACGAAATCGTCGAGAATATCCAAGCGGCCGGAAATCGAGCCGGGTTGCCATGGGCGGCGGACGACTTGACGGGAACGGCGGTGACATCTAGTGGCAATAACCTGAACGACTCGTTGACCAACGGACAAAGTCGTCCAATCACGCGACAGAGCAGTAAAGGCACTTTGCAGCTTCAGGCGTTCCGGTATCAAATGCTTCATTACGACGGGGACTCCGATTAAAAACTGCAGTATTGTCTCGCGATCAAAGTACGTTTGACCTGTGTCCGTCGTCTTGATATAAATCGTCCTGGTGATTACAACTATGAATTGAGATGTTATGATGAAATATTTTGTAAATATCTTATTATTGCATTATGCGATAGTGAGCACTTGATACCAAGTATTCCAGTGAGCATGTGATACCGAGTATCATAGCTTAGCACGTGATACCGAGTATCAAGGCGAGCATTTAGTACTGAGAATCACTCATCATTTATAGAATTGTATCTACTGTGGTTTTTGAAGAATAACTGATTGGGGACCAAGAAAGTAGTTCAAGGGGTCATTCATAAAGTACGTACACTGTACACATCCTTGAGGAGGGAGCGTAAAAATGGCCACATCTCCGTACGCACGTGAAGCTTAAGATTGTGTATAAGGTAATTGAAAATTATCCAGATTTTGCGTACGTACATTACGAACAACTCCTGTCATAATATTCAGGCTCACTTCCTCAGTCATTTCCACTACAGTAGGTCTGGCCACTCATAGATCAAGTTCAGCCATCATTGCCACTATGAGTTATCTCATAGATCAAGTTCAGCCGTCATTGCCACTATGAGTTATCTCATAGATCAAGTTCAGCCATCATTGCCACTATGAGTTGTCTCATAGCTGATCTCTCTTATTAACAACTCCTGTCATAATATTCAGGCTCACTTCCTCAGTCATTTCCACTACAGTAGGTCTGGCCACTCATAGATCAAGTTCAGCCATCATTGCCACCATGAGTTATCTCATAGATCAAGTTCAGCCGTCATTGCCACTATGAGTTATCTCGTAGATCAAGTTCAGCCATCATTGCCACTATGAGTCGTCTCATAGCTGATCTCTCTTATTCACTGTTTACTCACAGGAATGACACGGTTCCTGACTGGCTGGCAATGCTTCATTTTTCGATGCTCATCCGTCATTAATGAACAATGGTTGACTATGTAATAGCTTGCGCATTACAAAGACTACAAGATTAAGTAGATAACTCACTCTCGTAGTAGCAACTGGGAAGAAAAAAAATTGCTGCAAACATGTTAAGTCTTGATTTTTGATAGATTTGTCGTTTATACAATGCAGATTTTTGCCACAAGGAAGTGGGCCTTGAATATAAGTACATATGTAGTATTTGTACATTGTTTATGGTTGATGTATGTATTACATGCTGCTTGTATGTACCCTAATTTTTCGACTGAATTTCTACTTCAGAATTTAGATACATATTTTTTAGGTTTATGAAATATTTTCGAAGAAGTAGGCAACATAGTGATATAGAGTGTACACTTCCAGAAAATATGACTGCCTTCATAAAAATACCCTGATGACATCGTGCCTAAATACCATAGCGGTCGCGAGCTTTCTGAATGTTGATGATTGTTTCGTTGAGCGGTATGATGACCAGTTGAGCAGCCATGTTTTCTGTTAGTGTCTACGCGATGTATTGAAATCAAATCTAGAAGAAATGAAGTGAAACTCACTGTAAGTGGTAGTTGTGATGATCATTTTGTTGACGACTTATCCAAATAACGACTTACACTTAAAGTAAATTGAATTAGAATCGGGACTAAAAAGTGTCTTGAGTTTTGTAGGACGTGATAAGGCTAAACAAAAATGATACCTTGTTTCTCCGCAGCGGCCGGGTCATTTTTGTAAAATATGATAGAATT